>NC_140005.1:45492760-46792969 GCF_964263955.1 Coregonus lavaretus | reverse complement strand
CCATTGTGCACTCTCCTCAAACAATAGAATGATATTTTTTCACTGTAATAGCTACTGTAAATTGGGCAGTGCAGTTAGATTAACAAGAATTAAAGCTTTCTGCCCATATAAGACATGCCTATGTCCTGGAAAGTTTTATGTTACTTACAACAGTCATGCTAATCACATTAGCGCACGTTAGCTCAACCGTCCCGTATAAAGGACACCGATCACGTAGAGGTTAACGGGGAAAAAAGACAGACACAAGCAAGAGTATGAAAGAATCGCAGGAGTAAAATGAAAGCAATCCATCCAGCAAGATTTAAGTTACAAGTGGATTTTGCACCCCTCAAACACAAGAAATAGATGGCTGAAAATGACAGATCCTCAGGTGGGCGGGGCATGCTAGTACAATACATTCAATCCATTAACTGACAGGCGAAACCTCTGATTACTGATCCAGGCAATTATGCAGAAAGGTGCACTGTAAAGAGGGCCTGACATGCACACAGTTTGTCATTTGTGAGGCGGAGTCTCTACCAAAGGCCAAACAAATTGATGATTGGATTGCCTTGTTGTTTTCATTACCCAAAGCCATAGATCAATGTTTTTATTTATTTAGCCACACATATAGAGACCAGTCAGACGACTTTGCTACTTCAAGCAGCGAAGGCGAATCAGGATGGCAATTATATTTTTGGTAACACTTTATCTGGATAGTCCGGATAGTCCATCTACAGATGGTCATACTATCAAATTATCTGTTGATAAGCAACTGCTTGCTAAAGTTACGGTTAGGGTTAGGGTTAGGTTTAGAATAAGGGTTAGGGTTAGGCTTAAGTTTATGGTTAGGATAAGGGTTAGGGTTAGGGCAAGGGTTAGTAGATAGTTAGTTAAAATGGACTATCCAAATAGAGTGTTACCTGAACCCATAAGTATCTTGAGAGCGATGCCATAGGGGAACCATTTTACGGTCTCTGAAGACCCATAAATTGGATGGTTCTTTGAAGAACCATAAACAAATCCCAAACCAGAAAAATGTTGGCCCTCCAGGACCAGAATTCAAATCAAATTTTATTGGTGGTATACACATATTTAGCAGATGTTATTGCGGGTGTAGCGAAATGCTTGTGTTCCTTGCTCCAACAGTGCAGTAGTATCTAACAATTTCACAACAATACACACAATCTAAAAGTAAAAGAATGGAATTAAGAAATATATAAATATTAGGACGAGCATTGAATAGAATACAGTATATACATATGAAATTAGGAAAACAGTACGTAAACATTATTAAAGTGACCAGTGTTCCATTATTAAAGTGACCAGTGATTCCATGTCTATGTACATAGGGCAGCAGCCTCTAAGATGCAGGGTTGAGTGATCGGGTGGTAGCCGGCTAGTGAATTGAATAGTCCTGCTGTAGGGTGTGGAACCTTATTAGCATATTTCTCAGGGTGCCTTTCGAGTGAATTTTTGAGTTACCAGTACCACCCATGACTGTGTTTGCTAGTGACAGAGACATGGCTGTTGCATTCATTTTCAATGGTGTGGCCTTCACCATTAGATTTTAAGTGAATGTGTTGTCATAAAATGTTTATTCTTTAACACAATACATATTTCATAAGGTCTTATTTTGAGGACCTAGTTTTACCCTAATATAGTGGACTAAACCTCATAGTTTACAGGCCTCATCACGCCTGCAAATCACATTATGCTGGCTTGCAAAGTGATGTGTAATTCCCATTGGAATCCGGCCAAAGTGAGGATATCCAACATTTAGAATTTTTATTCACCAGCAACCTGCATTCAGAATGACTGCCAGGGTTGGGAAGACTAAGATATGAGACTACCTAAAGCATATAAATCAGAACAGCCATTTTAGTAATGTGTGCAATAAGTCCAAGTAACAGATTGTAATAGTTTAGAAAAATTTATGTTATTTATATTTGAGTGGCATAATATTAATTAATAGATCAATGTACATGCAAAATATTTATAGTGAAACAATCAATTCTAAACATTAACCTGCAATAGAGCATGCTGGGAAATATGATAATGATGGGCTTCGTTTTGGTTTCAGACTGGGGTTATTTTACACCACTGTGTGTCAATTTAACTATTTACAGTGTTAATGTAACTCCTGAATAAACACTAGAAATGTTACACTGAAAATCAACACTAGTTAACACTGGCCAATTTGCTGTGTGCTATGAAAGGAACACATCTGCAGGCTTCCATGCAGTACATTTCAAGAACCTTTTAGAATTCTGAAGAACCGTTGAGGCCACGCTATCTAGATGTGTGAAAGTCAGTGTATAAGCTAATGATCCATCATGTATGACATTCCTGGGAGTGTGTAAACTTACATTTTGTATCACCATATCATTTTTGTATGTACTCTATAGTTATGTACTTGAAAATGTACAGTGCCTTCCAAAAGTATTCATCCCCCTTGGCGTTTTTCCTATTTTGTTGCATTACAACCTGTAATTTAAATGGATTTTTATTTGGATTTCATGTAATGGACATACACAAAATAGTCCAAATTGGTGAAGTGAAATCAAAAAAATAACTTGTTTCAAAAAACTATACAAAATAAATAACGGAAAAGTGGTGCGTGCATATGTATTCACCCCCTTTGCTATGAAGCCCCTAAATAAGATATGGTGCAACCAATTACCTTCAGAAGTCACATAATTAGTTAAATAAAGTCCACCTACATTTACATTTTAGTCATTTAGCAGACGCTCTTATCCAGAGCGACTTACAGTTTTCATACTGGCCCCCCGTGGGAATCGAACCCACAACCCTGGCGTTGCAAGCGCCATTACCAACTGAGCTACAGGAGGCACCTGTGTGCAATCTAAGTGTCACATGATCTCAGTATATATATACATGTTCTGAAAGGCCCCAGAGTCTGCAACACCACTAAGAAAGGGGCACCACCAAGCAAGCGGCACCATGAAGACCAGTGTTGGGTTATGAAAAAATATCAGAAACTTTGAACATCCCACGGAGCACCATTACATCCATTATTAGAAAATGGAAAGAATATGGCACCACAACAAACCTGCCAAGAGAGGGCCGCCCACCAAGAGTGGCCAGAAAAAAGCTATTGCTTGAAGAAAAAAATAAGCAAACATTTGGTGTTCATCAAAAGGCATGTGGGAGACTCCCCAAACATATGGAAGAAGGTACACTGGTCAGATGAGACTAAAATTGAGCTTTTTGTACAACAAGGAAAATGCTATGTCTGGCGCAAACCCAACACCTCTCATCACCCCGAGAACACCATCCCCACAGTGAAGCATGGTGGTGGCAGCATCATGCTGTGGGGATGTTTTTCATCGGCAGGGACTGGGAAACTGGTCAGAATTGAAGGAATGATGGATGGTGCTAAATACAGCGACATTTTTGAGGGAAACCTGTTTCAGTCTTCCAGAGATTTGAGACTGGGACGGAGGTTCACCTTCCAGCAGGACAATGACCCTAAGCACACTGCTAAAGCAACACTCGAGTGGTTTAAGGGGAAACATTTAAATGTCTTGGAATGGCCTAGTCAAAGCCCAGACCTCAATCCAATTGAGAATCTGTGGTATGACTGTACACCAGCGGAACCCATCCAACTTGAAGGAGCTGGAGCAGTTTTGCCTTGAAGAATGGGCAAAAGTCCCAGTGGCTAGATGTGCCAACCTTACAGAGACATATCCCAAGAGACTTGCAGCTGTAATTGCTGCAAAAGGTGGCTCTACAAAGTATTGACTTTTATGTTTTTTTGTCTTTATTCTTGTTTGTTTCACAAGAAAATATATTTTGCATCTTCAAATGATACAACCCCCCCCAAAAAATCATTTTGAATTCCAGGATGTAAGGCAACAAAATAGGAAAAATGCCAAGGGGGGTGAATACTTTCGCAAGCCGCTGTATCAATTGACCAATTCGGCATATTTGGGCAGACTTGATACAAAGTAGTCCAGTATTGCAATGCTTCACTGGATCAATCTGAATCGTTGCACACACACTGCTACCATCTAGTGGCCAAAATCTAAATTGCGCCTAAACTACAATTTTATATTGTGGCCTTTCTCTTGCATTTCAAAGATGATGGAACAAAAAAAATATATAGAAAACACATGTTTTTTTGTTAGCATTATCTTTGACCAGATCTAATGTGTTATATTCTCCTACATTAATTTCACATTTCCACAAACTTCGAAGTGTTTCCTTTCAAATGGTATTAAGAATATGCATATTCTTGCTTCAGGTCCTGAGCTACAGGCAGTTAGATTTGGGTATGTCATTTTAGGCAAAAATTGAAAAAAAGGGTCCGATCCTTAAGAGGTTAACGAATACGATGGCAGCCCGGTATTGGCTGAAGTGGGCTCAATAGAATACATTGTCTTTGCGTTGCATCTATAAGAACGGTAAAACTTTGTCTGGGATTTAACACATCATCTGGACACTTACATCACAAGAAAGAGAAGAAAGATAACTTTATTTTGATGGGTGTACATTTTTTTGTGGAATTGAAATAAGTAATAATTTGATACAGTTGAAATGTAAGCAATTTCGGATTATAGTGATATTATGTCTGATCTCGCAAAACAATGTAAAGTATGTATAGATAGGTGTAATCTAGAGCAGAGATTTTTTATCTGAGGGTATCCTGCTATTGACACACTTGTTGAAATATGCAACAGAACGTGACAATAACAGTAATTAATGAGGCAGTCTAGACAGTGCAGGTAGGCCTAGACAGAGGAAATGTTTGTGGTTGCAGCCCTGTTCCACCCCCTTATTCATATATGCAAATACAACTATGTATTTATGCAAATTAGGCACTTATAATTTTCTTCATTATAATACATAATATAAAAGAAATACCTGATACCATTAGAACATTTATATATGAGTGCATTTTTTTAAAAAAACTGAAAAATGTGACAATAAATTGAATAACTGAATTCCCACAAAAATCCCTGAACTCAGCATTCATTAATTGTCCGTGCCAGTAAAAATCAGTATGTGCTATAATTCATTCAATACCTGATGGATTTAAAAAATGCAAAACGTTTGGAGTATCTTCATCCATTGACCAATTGTTGCATTTATTAGAATTGTTTTAAAAACCTTTTAACAATTTTGATGACCGTTGCTAATTGTACGTACTGTATGCAGGGCATGTCACTCCATACCAGAGTATGTGAGCGGAGTTGAGCGGTTGGAAATCCCGCTCTTCACTCATGGAGCGGTGCACAAGCACCGCTCCGGCGCTCCATGTCCTTTCCTACCGCTCTGCTAAAAACCGCTCCATGCTTACAAAAAAAACAGCCGCTCCAAATTCGCTCCGTTCAATAAAATCACAATTTAACCAACACCAATCTATTTTTGTGACAACCTGGACCTACCAATTTATTTTTAAGTATTGAAACCAAACCATATGGATTTGAATGAAAAGTATTGGAATAAACATGAAAAGGTGAATGTAAGAAGTGAACATCATTTCAAATAGGCTACATGTCTTATTAAACAGCATATAAACACTGTAAATAGGTCAGGAGCCAGACAGGGAGCCTAAGAAGGAATGAAAATGAATTATTTAGGCTATATTATTTCAATTATTTCAAGGCTATAGCCTATAAAGAAATACATTGTGAAGCATTTGCGAGTGCGACACGATAGGCTGGTAGGGACATAAAGGGCTCAGCATTTTAACAACATTTTGTTGTATTAAATCATTATAGTCTATAAATTACGCATATAGTCTGTGGCTTCAGGCAGCAGCCACTGGGGATGCTAAACACCCTTTTGGCCATTCTTGCCAGGCTTGGCAGAAATGCGTTAAGTGCTCAGTATTTAAACAACATTTTGTTGTATTAAATCTTTATAGTCTACAAATGATGCATCTAGGCTATGCCTTATTAGGCTCAGTGTCGTTGAATTCACTTTTAGAAACACGAGTTAGGCCAGAGTCTGTGGCTTCAGGCGCTTACAGAGCCACTGGGGATGCTAAAACGGTCATAAACTCACTCTTGGCAGGCCGGGATACAGAGTTTACGTTTCATTTTTCTATAGGTAGGCCTAAAGTGTTTTAGGCAAAATAACCCAATCAGAACGGAAAGCTCCTTGAAAGTGGCCTATTGGGCCAAAATCACTTATGGCCTATTGTATAGATAATAGAACAAATAAGAACGAAACGTTGAAGAGATCAGATTTTTTGTTGATTAATACTTTGCTACAACGACACACTTAGTTATCTACCCACCTCGTTCCTTTCTTTTAGCATGTGCACGTAGTAAGTACATGTCACGATCGTCGTAGGAGTGAGTAGACCAAGGCGCAGCGTTGCAGGCAAACATACTCTTTATTGAGTGAAAACACGAACAAAACAAACAAAGACGGTAACGTGACAGTTCACGGTGAAACTAAACCAACTAGAAACAAGAACCCACAAAACCAAAGAAAAAACCGACAGATTAAATATGGCTCCCAATCAGAGACAACCAGCAAACAGCTGACACTCGTTGCCTCTGATTGGGAGTCACTCAGGCCAACACAGAAATACGGAACATAGATCTACACACCCTGGCTCAACATAACAGTGTCCCCAGAGCCAGGGCGTGACAGTACACCATCATGCTTTCGGGATACGTGTCTTTTCAGATTCCACAATGATTATTTAGTTGTGGATCACCACACTCCCTCTCTTGCTCCTCATCTTTGTAAGTCACCTTGATTTAGCACCTGTGTGTTTTATCAGTTTATGAAAATATTTAGCGAACTCCATAACCATAGCTAAAGCAAGGGGCTATAGATAGCAGCACACAAGTAGACTACAAATGCATGCTGGGCCGGGCATGCCCTGAGCTCGTGAAGTGAGTGCTACTGGAGTGAAATTGAAGCTGGCTAAAAGGCCGACGCTCCAGCCTTTGGTTATCTCGCTCCATGCGCCAGTCAAATTAGGCACGCTCCGCTCCTCTCTGGTCAAAAGTAGTGCACTATGTAGGGAATATGGTGCCGTTTGGGACACGACCTACTGCAGGTATGCAGGTCAGGCATACTTATTGTTATGGCTATGGTTCAACCCAGCACTCAGAGAAACCAACACGACAAAGGGAGTGGAAGAAACAAAAATATTTTAATAAAAGTTCAAATTGTCTTAGTCCAAAAACAACTGAAGTAAAGGAACAGAGTGGGCTAGTCGGCTCCGGAGGAAGGAGAGGCTGAGGCAGGCAGGCAGGCAGGCAGGCAGGCAGGCAGGCAGACCGACAGGCAGGAAGGCAGGCAGGTTGGGAGGTATGACTGAACTGAAGACAAAACAAACGACAGGTTAAGGAGAGTGGAGAGCCAGGCTGAAGACAAAGACAAAATAACTTTACTGGTGAGCCAAGTTACCGCTCTGGTAAGAACAACGATCTGGCGCCGGTGGAGAGCCATGCCCAGGAATAAGTAGTGTAGGTTGATGAGAGAATAGGATGCAGCTGCGTAGGCAGGAATCACTGGAAACAACCCGCAGCTGCACAGGAGAGGCAGATCCTGAGCCCGCCCCCTGCTCCACTCCAGACACACCCACATAAAGGGGACAAACACACATACAACAGAAAAAGAGGGGACAAAACAAGGAGGAAGGGAAACAGAACAGGGAGAGACAAGCTGCCCACATAACAGTACCCCCCCCTCAATGGTCGCCACCTGGCGACCCACCAGGCCTGTCAGGGTTGTCGTGATGGAAGTCCGTGAACAGCTGAGGATCCAACACAAAACGCTTAGGGACCCAAGACCTCTCCTCTGGTCCATAACCTTCCCAATCGACTAGGTATTGGAGACCCCTACCCCGCCTCCGAGAGTCCAGGAGCCTACTGACGGTGTAGGCCGGATGGTCGTCAATGAGGCGAACAGGTGGAGGTGGATCAGCCGGCGGACACAAAAGGCTGGAGGACACAGGTTTCAGTTGGGAGACGTGGAAGGTAGGGTGTATCTTCATGGCTGAAGGCAACTTCAAACGAACCGCAGCGGGGTTAATAATGGACTCCACCACAAACGGACCCAGGTACCGAGGAGACAGCTTGCGTGATTTGGTACGAAGAGGTACGTTCTTAGATGACAGCCAAACCTCTTGACCAGGATGAAACACAGGTGCGGGAGTCCTGCTCCTATCCGCTGTTGTCTTGTTCCTGTCGGTGGTCCGAAGCAATGCTTCCCGAGCGTCGCTCCACACTCTCTGGCAGCGGCGGAGGTTCTCCTGAACCGAAGGAACAGCCAATTCCTTCTCCTGAGCAGGAAACAGAGGGGGTTGATAACCCATGGTAACCTCGAAGGGTGAAAGACCGGTGGCAGAGGCGGTGAGGGAGTTGTGGGCGTACTCTATCCAGGGCAGATGTTTAGCCCAGGATGATGGATGTTGAGCAGCCACACACCGAAGGGTTGCTTCGAGGTTCTGATTGGCTCTTTCTGTTTGACCGTTGGTCTGGGGATGAAACCCTGAGGACAGACTAACGGAAGCACCCAAAGCAGAACAGAAACCCTTCCAAACACGGGAAGTAAACTGTGGGCCTCTATCAGATATGATGTCCACAGGTATTCCATGGGGACGGAATACATGTTGGACTAGGAGGTCCGCTGTCTCACTGGCAGACGGTAATTTTGGTAATGCTATATAGTGGACAGATTTAGAGAATCTGTCCACAATGGTAAGTATAGTATCATTACCTTCAGACTTGGGTAGGCCGGTGACAAAATCCATGGCAATGTGGGACCAGGGACGGCTGGGAACTGGGAGGGGTAGCAGCAGCCCCGAAGGGGACTGATGGGAGGCTTTGCCCCGAGCACAGGTTGAACAGGCTGCCACAAAAGCCCGAACGTCAGTTTCCATTGAAGGCCACCAAAAATGTCTCCTAAGCAGCGTCAACGTGCGTCTCATCCCAGGGTGACCAGCAAAACGGGAGGTGTGAATCCACTGCAACACCTGAGACCGGACCGTCTCGGGAACAAAGAGTAGGTTGGGAGGTCCATCACCCGGTCCCGGGTCCGTGGCAAGTGCAGTCTTCACAAGAGACTCGATCTCCCACTGAACAGCCGCCACGACGCATGAGGAAGGCAGGACTGCCTCAGGCTCGCTGGTCTCCGAAGGGTCAGCAAACTGGCGGGACAAAGCATCTGGTTTAACATTTCTTGACCCCGGTCTGTATGTAAGAATAAAGTTAAACCTACTAAAAAACAGGGCCCATCTGGCTTGGCGTGAGTTGAGTCTCTTAGTGGCTTGGATGTAAGCCAAGTTTTTGTGGTCAGTCCAGACCACAAACGGCAATTCAGCTCCATCCAGCCAGTGCCGCCATTCTTCCAGTGCAAGCTTGACCGCCAGCAGTTCCCGGTTTCCAACGTCGTAATTCCGTTCTGTGGGTGACAATTTCTTGGAGAAGAAAGCACAGGGGTGAAGCCTCTGGTCAGTGGGGGAGCGCTGGGAGAGGACTGCTCCCACACCTGAGTCCGACGCGTCCACCTCCACAACAAACTGCAGAGAGGTATTGGGGTGTATCAACACGGGGGAGGTGGAAAACAGTTCCTTCAAAACCCCTACCGCCTGCTCCGCCTCAGGGGACCACCGAAAAGGGACTTTAGGAGATGTGAGTCTTGTAAGGGGTGCCACCACTCTACTAAAACCCTTAATGAATCTACGGTAGAAGTTAGCAAAGCCCAAAAATCGTTGAAGTTGCTTACGGGTGGTGGGTGTGGGCCATTCCGTCACTGCCCGGATCTTCTCGGGGTCCGCCTTCACCTGCCCGCTCTCAATTATGAATCCAAGGAACGATGTAGACTGTTTGTGGAACTCACACTTCTCTGCTTTGACGTACAGCTTGTTCTCCAAGAGCCGTTGAAGGACTTGACGGACGTGTGACTCATGCTCCTCGGGTGACTTGGAAAAAACAAGAATATCATCCAGGTATACAAAGACAAAACGGTTCAAAAAATCCCTAAGAACATCGTTCACCATGGCTTGGAAAACCGCAGGGGCATTTGAAAGCCCAAAGGGCATGACCAAATACTCAAAATGTCCCAGTGGAGTGTTGAAAGCGGTTTTCCACTCATCTCCCTTTCGGATTCGGACAAGGTGATAAGCATTCCTGAGGTCGAGCTTGGAAAACACTGTGGCGCCATGCAGAGGTTCAAAAGCTGAGTTGATGAGTGGAAGGGGATACTTGTTTTTAACAGTTATGTTGTTTAAACCCCTGAAATCGATACAGGGGCGTAACGACTTGTCCTTCTTTTCCACGAAAAAGAAACCTGCACCCAAAGGAGACGACGAGGGACGGATTATGCCCGAGACCAGAGAATCACCAATGTACTGCTCCATTGCCTCTCTTTCCGGTCGGGACAGATTGTATAACCGACTAGAGGGCAAGGGAGCACCAGGAAGCAGTTCAATAGGGCAATCATAAGGCCTGTGTGGTGGTAGAGACAGAGCCTTGTCCTTACTGAAAACCTCCGCTAGGTCATGGTATTCTTTGGGGACAGATGACAGATCAAGAGGAGCTGAGGGAGGAGTTGGGTTACACTTAGTGGGGGGAACCGCTGACCTCAGGCACTCGGAATGGCAGTTAGTGCTCCAACTGAAAATGGTGTGACGTGTCCAATCAATTTGTGGGTTGTGAAGAGCCAACCAGGGGAAGCCAAGGATTAGGGAGGTAGCTGAGCCAGACATAACTCTTAGCTGAATGCTTTCACAATGATTGCCAGAAATCACTAGGGAAACGGGGGTGGTTTGATGAGTTATCTCCGCGAGGAGGCGCCCATCAAGGGCTGTGACCCGGATGGGGGTAGGTAGTGGCTCCATGGGGATACGAGCTTGTGGCTAATAAAGTTATCTTCTGCACCTGAGTCTATGAGAGCTGAGAGTGTTAGGGAATGACTCTGGAAACGTAAGGTTACAGGTACTTGTAATCGGGGAATGATGGGTTCAGGATCTAACTCTGGGCTCGCAAGTAGACCCACCGTTACGAGCGAGCCTTGTCTTTTGGCCGCTTAGTGCATGTAGCCAGAATGTGTGTGGCGTCTCCACAGTACAGGCACTCACCCGCCTGGAGGCGCCGTTGCCGCTCAGCTGGAGGTAGTCGAGCTCGACCCACTTGCATAGGTTCCTCCTCTGTGCTCGGGATGGAATCAGGAACAAGAAGCTGCCGACTCCGGAGAGGCGAGACTCGAGTGGTTGGAGGCTGGGGAACTCGTCCTCCTAGATGTGGCCGATCGCCTCTCTCCCGACGCCTCTCCCGCAACCGATTGTCTAGCTTGATGGACAGGGAAACGAGAGAATGTAAATCATGTGGCTCATCACGAGCAGCCAGTTCATCCTTAATGGCTTCATTTAAACCGTTTAGAAATGCTCCTTGAAGTGCCACATTGTTCCACTTGGAGTCCGCTGCCAACGTCCAGAACTCAATAGAGTACTCTGCCACACTGTTAGAACCCTGCCTCAAATTAAAAAGTATCTTGGAGGAATTACCCACATGGTCAGGATGGTCAAAAACAGTCTTCAATTTAGCAGAGAAATCAGCAAAAGTCAATCCAGTCAAAGTTTGATCTGAACACACAGCCTCAGCCCAAACCAGAGCTTTCCCTCTTAACAGCCCCAGAACATAATGTACCTTAGATGAATCAGTAGAAAACGACAGTGGTCTCTGCCGAAAAATCAAGTCACACTGAAGCAAAAATCCCCGGCACTTGTCCAATTCACCATTGAACGGTTCAGGCGACGTGACAGGGGGTTCCCGACGGAACGAAGCCTGCCTAGTGTCCGAGGAAACAACTTGGGGTGCATCAAACTGGGGGTCAGAGAGAGATGGAGAACTGATAACAGACAATTTAGAGACGTGTGTAGTTAACTGAGTCACCTGGTTCAGCAGTTGATGATTATCTTCCACAAGAGTCCGAATCAACTGGTCATGCTGTCCTAGCAACGTTCCTTGAGCCTGGATAGCTTGTTGAAAGCTGTCTTTGTTTGCCCCGTGCTGTTTCTCTGTTGGGTCCATGGCCAGATCGTTCTGTTATGGCTATGGTTCAACCCAGCACTCAGAGAAACCAACACGACAAAGGGAGTGGAAGAAACAAAAATATTTTAATAAAAGTTCAAATTGTCTTAGTCCAAAAACAACTGAAGTAAAGGAACAGAGTGGGCTAGTCGGCTCCGGAGGAAGGAGAGGCTGAGGCAGGCAGGCAGGCAGGCAGGCAGGCAGGCAGACCGACAGGCAGGAAGGCAGGCAGGTTGGGAGGTATGACTGAACTGAAGACAAAACAAACGACAGGTTAAGGAGAGTGGAGAGCCAGGCTGAAGACAAAGACAAAATAACTTTACTGGTGAGCCAAGTTACCGCTCTGGTAAGAACAACGATCTGGCGCCGGTGGAGAGCCATGCCCAGGAATAAGTAGTGTAGGTTGATGAGAGAATAGGATGCAGCTGCGTAGGCAGGAATCACTGGAAACAACCCGCAGCTGCACAGGAGAGGCAGATCCTGAGCCCGCCCCCTGCTCCACTCCAGACACACCCACATAAAGGGGACAAACACACATACAACAGAAAAAGAGGGGACAAAACAAGGAGGAAGGGAAACAGAACAGGGAGAGACAAGCTGCCCACATAACACTTATTCACTATGTCCCAGAGAGAAGCCCTTGAGGACGTTTGAATCATGGACACAACCTCAATGGTGGAAGTACAGCCTGGTCCCAGATCTGTTTGTGCAGTCTTGCTCACTCCTATGGTCGTTTGACATTGGTCATTGCCATGTCAAACGACCATAGGAGTGCGCAAGACTGCACAAACAGATCTGGGACCAGGCTGTACTTCCACCATTGAGGTTGTGTCCATGATTCAAACGTCCTCAAGGGCTTCTGTCTGGGACATAGGGAAAAAAGTATTTGATCCCCTGCTGATTTTGTATGTTTTCCCACTGACAAAGAAATGATCAGTCTATAATTTTAATGGCAGGTTTATTTGAACAGTGAGAGACAGAATAACAACAAAAAAATCCAGAAATACGCATGTCAAAAATGTTATAAATTGATTTGCATTTTAATGAGGGAAATAAGTATTTGACCCCCTCTCAATCAGAAAGATTTCTGGCTCCCAGGTGTCTTTTATACAGGTAACGAGCTGAGATTAGGAGCACACTCTTAAAGGGAGTGCTCCTAAGCTCAGGTTGTTACCTATATAAAAGACACCTGTCCACAGAAGCAATCAATCAATCAGATTCCAAACTCTCCACCATGGCCAAGACCAAAGAGCTCTCCAAGGATGTCAGGGACAAGACACTACGCCGTGAAGGATTGAAATCCTGCAGTGCCCGCACGGTCCCCCTGCTCAAGAAAGCACATATACAGGGCCGTCTGGGTGAAAGTGTTGTGGGCACTGCAGGACCGGGCCGGGCTGGCGACGCGCACCGTATACTTGGTGCGAGTGGTAGGAACAGGCCGGGCCGGGCTGGCGACGCGCACCGTATACTTGGTGCGAGTGGCAGGAACAGGCCGGGCCGGGCTGGCGACGCGCACCGTAGACTTGGTGCGTGGAGCAGGGACAGGCCGGGCTGGCGACGCGCACCGTAGGCTTGGTGCGTAGAGCAGGGACAGGCCGGGCTGGGCTGGCGACGCACACCGTAGGCTTGGTGCGTAGAGCAGGGACAGGCCGGGCTGGGCTGGCGACGCACACCGTAGGCTTGGTGCGTGGAGCAGGGACAGGCCGAACCGGGCTGTGGAGACGGATAGGAGACCTGGAGTGAAGAGCGGCCACAACCCGTCCTGGCTGAATGCCTACCCTCACACACTCTGTGTGAGGCATCCGCACAGGACGTACAGGGCGGTGTATCCGTAACCTGGTGGCCTTCTGGATCCGCCCCTTTTCTGCCTCCGTCAGCCCCGTCGTCCATGCCGTGTGCCCCCCTCTAAAAATGTTCTGGGGTTGCCTCTTGCCTGTCCGACGTTGACCCGTTTGGCGCCGCTGCTCCTCTCTACGGCGCGCCTCCACCGTCTCTTCTCCCGGCGCTTCCTCCCATGTCCAGCCCAAGAGCTGCCCCTGGACACGCTGCTTGGTCGTTGCATGGTGGGTTCTTCTGTCACGATCGTCGTATTGAACAGACCAAGGCGCAGCGTGATAGACGAACATACTTTAATTAGTTAAAGTGTAAACACGATACAAAACAAGAAACGACTCGTGAAGTCCACGGTAACAATGACCGAACACGGAACAAGAACCCACAAACACAAAGGGAAAATAGACAGTATAAATATGGCTCCCAATAAGAGACAACCAACGACAGCTGACACTCGTTGCCTCTGATTGGGAGTCACTCTAGCCAACATAGAAATAAACACAACAGAATTACCAACATAGAAAAAAACACATAGAATGAACACACCCTGGCTCAACATATAGAGTCCCAGAGCAGGGTGTGACAAAGGAACTCAAAAGGTGTGATGATACCAATTAACAAACAGTTCGATCCGAATGAGTCAGGAATGATCCACAAGGAAGGTGGAACTTTTTTGAATATGAAAGTGGATGAAAAACTGATTTGGCTCATTAATCTATATGGTCCAAATCAGGATGATCCACACTTATTTGAAAATATTTATACCAATCTATTGAATTTACAGGCAACAAACGATCAAATCATTTCGGTGGGAGACTATAACACAGTGTTAAGTACCTCAATAGACCGTAAAGGAAATGACAAACTATCATCCTCGTGCCCTTAAGAAGATCACAAATATCATGGACACATTAGAACTAGTGGATATTTGGGGACTAAAAACCCTGACCTAGTGAGGTATACATGGAGGAGACGTAATCAAGCTAGTCGTCTTGACTACTTTCTTGTCTCTTTCTCTCTTGCATCAAGGGTAAAAAAAAGTATTGATGGGAGACAGAATGCGATCTGATCATCATCTATCTGGCCTTCACATAACTCCTACATAATTTCCACTTGGATGGGGATATTGGAAATTCAATCAGTCTACTGGAGGACATAATTTTTCCTGTACAATATAGTTTCAGCAAATCCCCTTATTGTTTGGGATACCTTTATATGTACCTTTAGAGGTCATTCAATTCAATATCAGTAAAGGAGTTTCTGTCTAAAGAGACAAGACTAACAAATGAAATACAGGAACTAACAGTACAGGTAGATAGCAATAAAAATGGTACTACAGCGGTACAAAACAATTTAGAGGAAAAACAAAAAGAACTGGAGGAACTTATTCAAGAACAATAATAAATTAAACTGGATGGAATATGGAGAGAAATGCACCAAATTCTTCTGAATCTTCAACACAGGAATGCTACCAAAAAGAATGATTCTCAGAATGGTAATTAAGAGGAAGCTAAATATTTTAAGCAGATGTTTTGTTTTCCGTCTCCTCCTCACCCTCTGAATGACGATTACTGTAAGGACTTCTTTCCAAATAAAAAAATAAAATAAATAAATAACAAATGCACAAAAATATCAGTGCAAAGGGAAAATTATAAAGGAATTTTGAGGCTATTAAATCGTTTCAGTCTGCAAAACTCCCAGGGCTTGATGGCATACCAGTAGAGGTATTTCAAGCCTTTTTTATATATGCAAAGCTCCATTATTAGCTTGTTTTAACTACTCCTATAGAAATGGTAATCTGTCAGGTACTCAGCAGGAAGGCCCATATGGCAAATATAAAGATCCAGTCCATCTAAAAAACTGGATGTGATGCTAAAATACTAGCAAAATGCATAGCACTTAGAATTAAAAACGTTTTACCAGGTATTGTTCATCCTGATCAGACAGGTTTTTTACATGGACGATATATTGGAGACCATATACGATAACTGCTAGAAATAATAGAACAACATGAGACATCTAAAGAAGCCTTTCATAAAAGTAAGACTGGATTTTATATATAAATGCCAGGTTTTGTTTCTCAATTTCGGTGTAAAATAGTAAATAATGGCTACTTCTCAGAGAGTTTTGAACTGTCAAGAGGAGTTAAACGAGGGTGTCCGCTGTCACCATACCTATTTGTTATGGCCATCAAAATGATAGCTCTTAAAATCAGATCAAATAACTACATTGGGACTCCCGATCACTGCTAGGGGCGTCACTACAGACCCTGGTTTAATCACGGGCTGTATCACAACCGGCCATGATTGGGAGTCCCATAGGGAGGCACACAATTAGGGGAGGGAATGCCCGGGTTAGGCGGTCATTGTAAATAAGAATTTGTTCTTAACTGATTTGGCTAGTTAAATAAAATAATATAAATATTTAAAATAATATACAGTACCAGTCAAAAGTTTGGACACACCTACTCATTAGAGGGTTTTTCTTTATTTTTTACTATTTTCTACAAATATGGGGGATTGGAAATGATGCAGACAATTATATTGATAAAAGCCACAATCTGTCTGCAATATTAAAGCTGATTGTGTCTTTTAAAGATCCAATATCTAATATTTATAATTGGGTTTTAGTCCAGAGGCCAGAAAAGTTATCTAGATCTTCAATAAGACATTGCAGGGATCTAGCTTGCAGTGCCTTAGACCGCTGCGCCACTCGGGTTGGCCTATACCAGTACCAGTCAAACATTTGGACACACCTACTCATTCCACACTTTTTCTTACATTCTTACATCAAAACTATTAAATAACATTTACGGAATCATGTAGTAACCAAAAAAGTGTTAAACAAATCAAAATATATTTTAGATTCTTCAAAGTTGCTACCCTTTGCCTTAATGACAGCTTTGCACACTCTTCGCATTCTGTCAACCATTTTTCAACTGTGCTGTAATGTTTCACAAAAGTTCTGAACCTTTCTTTTCTTATTGTTTCTACAGATTGTAAATTAAAGATATTTTTTTTTGCTAAGAGTATTATTATTTTGTTGATTGATTGAGTATGACTTTTCAGATCACCCAGCAGTGCTATTTGCAGAGTTAAGTCCAGGTACATGTTGCAATTCTTAAGCCATTCCTGAACCTGCGACCAAAAATAAGCTACAGTGGGGAGAACAAGAATTTGATACACTGCCGATTTTGCAGGTTTTCCTACTTACAAAGCATGTAGAGGTCTGTAATTTTTATCATAGGTACACTTCAACTGTGAGAGACGGAATCTAAAACAAAAATCCAGAAAATCACATTGTATGATTTTTAAGTAATTAATTTGCATTTTATTGCATGACATAAGTATTTGATCACCTACCAACCAGTAAGAATTCCGTCTCTCACAGACCTGTTAGTTTTTCTTTAAGAAGACCTCCTGTTCTCCACTCATTACCTGTATTAACTGCACCTGTTTTTGAACTCGTTACCTGTATAAATGACACCTGTCAACACACTCAATCAAACAGACTCCAACCTCTCCACAATGGCCAAGACCAGAGAACTGTGTAAGGACATCAGGGATAAAATTGCAGACCTGCACAAGGCTGGGAAGGGCTACAGGACAATAGGCAAGCAGCTTGGTGAGAAGGCAACAACTGTTGGTGCAATTATTAGAAAATGGAAGAAGTTCAAGATGACGGTCAATCAATCTTGGTCTGGGGCTCCATGCAAGATCTCACCTCGTGGGGCATCAATGATCATGAGGAAGGTGGGGGGCAGGTAGCACCCTCGGTCTGGGGCTCCATGCAAGATCTCACCTCGTGGGGCATCAATGATCATGAGGAAGGTGGGGCGGCATGTAGCTTAGTGGTTAAGAGCGTTGTGCCAGTAACCGTTGTGCCAGTAACCGAAAGGTCGCTGGTTCTAATCCCCGAGCCGACTAGGTGAAAAATCTGTCGATGTGCCCTTGAGCAAGGCACTTAACCCTAATTGCTCCTGTAAGTCGCTCTGGATAAGTGCGCCTGCTAAAATGACAAAAAAAAAAGGTGAGGGATCAGCCCAGAACTACACGGCAGGACCTGTCAATGACATGAAGAGAGCTGGGACCACAGTCTCAAAGAAAACCATTAGTAACACACTACGCCGTCATGGATTAAAATCCTGCAGTGCACGCAAGGTCCCCCTGCTCAAGCCAGCGCATGTCCAGGCCTGTCTGAAGTTTGGCAATGACCATCTGGATGATCCAGAGGAGGAATGGGAGAAGGACATGTGGTCTGATGAGACAAAAATAAAGCTTTTTGGTCTAAACTCCACTCGCCATGTTTAAAGGAAGAAGAAGGATGAGTACAACCCAAAGAACACCATCCCAACTGTGAAGCATGGAGGTGGAAACATCATTCTTTGGGAATGCTATTCTGCAAAGGGGACAGGACGACTGCACTGTATTGAGGGGAGGATGGATGGGGCCATGTATCGCGAGATCTTGGCCAACAACCTCCTTCCCTCAGTAGAGCATTGAAGATGGGTCGTGGCTGGGTCTTCCAGCATGACAATGACCCGAAACACACATTCAGGGCAAATAAGGAGTGGCTCCGTAAGAAGCATCTCAAGGTCCTGGAGTGGCCTAGCCAGTCTCCAGACCTGAACACAATAGAAAATCTTTGGAGGGAGCTGAAAGTCCGTATTGCCCAGCGACAGCCCCGAAACCTGAAGGATCTGGAGAAGGTCTGTATGGAGGAGTGAGCCAAAATCCCTGCTGCAGTGTGTGCAAACCTGGTCAAGACCTACAGGAAACGTATGATCTCTGTAATTGCAAACAAAGGTTTCTGTACCAAATATTAAGTTCTGCTTTTCTGATGTATCAAATACTTCATGTCATGCAATAAAATGCAAATTAATTACTGAAAAATCATACAATGTGATTTTCTGGATTTTTGTTTTAGATTCCGTCTCTCACAGTTGAAGTATACCTATGATAAAAATTACAGACCTCTACATGCTTTGTAAGTAGGAAAACCTGCAAAATCGGCAGTGTATCAAATACTTGTTCTCCCCACTGTACATATGGAAAATACCAAAACAAATGATCTAATTGTTACTCTTCGCAGCAAAATTGTATCCCCCATATAGATAACATTTTATTGGTTGCAAGAATTTTGTATAATAATTTAAATGGAAAAACTCTAAGTTTTGAATACAGCGTTGTTTTGTGTTTCAATTCATAAACCATGTGTCATGGAATCGATACATTGAAAATTTCTTCCCAACTATTTTGCAATCTATATGGCAAAGCTGTCAATTTTTTGGTCCTTAAATTAAACTGGTATACTTGTTTATTTATCACCATTTTCTTTAACCAATTTTGGTCTTTAATGCAGGGCCGACAGAGAAGTTCCTTACTTTCTCCCCCTTCCACTTGCCTCTTCCATTTTTGCGGTAATGCTGCAATTAGTTGGTTGTAATTTTGGATAGAGCAGACATTTCCATATATTCTTGTTAGCTGCATGTGTGACATAACTCCACCAGTCCTATTTATGATATCATTTACAACTGGTATGCCACCCAGCCCTGGAGTTTTCCCGGACTTAAAGGCTTTAATTGCATCAAGAAGTTCCTCCTCTGTAATTTGGCTTTCACATGAGTCTTTCTGTACAGCTGTTAATTTTATATTATTAATAGAAAAAAATCCTTACAATAAACTTTGGTTAGTGGAGATGGAGGAAACTGAAGTGAAAACATATGCTTAAAGTACTTTGCTTCCTCTTCCTCAAAATATTGTTTGTTGAATCATGGGTGACTCCGTCATTCGCAACAAGTTTCAGTAAATTATTTTTGGCAGCTTTTCTATGTTGAAGATTTTTTTTATTTAATTGCGGCATTTTTCCCCGTATTCCATCCAGTTCGCTTAATTTTTTTATAATATAATAACAATTGATCTTTCTTGAATAAGTTTCTCCAGTTCTTTTAGTTTTTCTTCTATCTTATTCTGTGCCTCTATGGTACAGTTTTTATTGCTATCTATCTGTACTGTTAAGTCCTTCTATTTCCTTTGTTAATATGAACTTTTTTGACCTAAATTGCTTTTGTTTTAAAGATGAGTATTGAATTGCATGGCCTCTAAAGGTACATTAACAAGTGTCCCTTACAATAAGGGGATCTGCTGTACTTACAGTGGGGAAAAAAAGTATTTAGTCAGCCACCAATTGTGCAAGTTCTCCCACTTAAAAAGATGAGAGAGGCCTGTAATTTTCATCATAGGTACACGTCAACTATGACAGACAAAATGAGGAAAAAAATTCCAGAAAATCACATTGTAGGATTTTTAATGAATTTATTTGCAAATTATGGTGGAAAATAAGTATTTGGTCAATAACAAAAGTTTTTCAATACTTTATTATATACCCTTTGTTGACAATGACACAGGTGAAACGTTTTCTGTAAGTCTTCACAAGGTTTTCACACACTGTTGCTGGTATTTTGGCCCATTCATCCATGCAGATCTCCTCTAGAGCAGGGATGTTTTGGGGCTGTCGCTGGGTAACACGGACGTTCAACTCCCTCAAAAGATTTTCTATGGGGTTGAGATCTGGAGACTGGCTAGGCCACTCCAGGACCTTGAAATGCTTCTTACGAAGCCACTCCTTCGTTGCCCGGGCGGTGTGTTTGGGATCATTGTCATGCTGAAAGACCCAGCCACGTTTCATCTTCAATGCCCTTGCTGATGGAAGGAGGTTTTCACTCAAAATCTCACGATACATGGCCCCATTCATTCTTTCCTTTACACGGATCAGTCGTCCTAGTCCCTTTGCAGAAAAACAGCCCCAAAGCATGATGTTTCCACCCCCATGCTTCACAGTAGGTATGGTGTTCTTTGGATGCAACTCAGCATTCTTTGTCCTCCAAACACGACGAGTTGAGTTTTTACCAAAAAGTTATATTTTGGTTTCATCTGACCATATGACATTCTCCCAATCCTCTTCTGGATCATCCAAATGCACTCTAGCAAACTTCAGACGGGGCTGGACATGTACTGGCTTAAGCAGGGGGACACGTCTGGCACTGCAGGATTTGAGTCCCTGGCGGCGTAGTGTGTTACTGATGGTAGGCTTTGTTACTTTGGTCCCAGCTCTCTGCAGGTCATTCACTAGATCCCCCCGTGTGGTTCTGGGATTTTTGCTCACCGTTCTTGTGATCATTTTGACCCTACGGGGTGAGATCTTGCGTGGAGCCCCAGATCGAGGGAGATTATCAGTGGTCTTGTATGTCTTCCATTTCCTAATAATTGCTCCCACAGTTGATTTCTTCAAACCAAGCTGCTTACCTATTGTAGATTCAGAGTTCCCAGCCTGGTGCAGGTCTACAATTTTGTTTCTGGTGTCCTTTGACAGCTCTTTGGTCTTGGCCATAGTGGAGTTTGGAGTGTGACTGTTTGAGGTTGTGGACAGGTGTCTTTTATACTGATAACAAGTTCAAACAGGTGCCATTAATACAGGTAACGAGTGGAGGACAGAGGAGCCTCTTAAAGAAGAAGTTACAGGTCTGTGAGAGCCAGAAATCTTGCTTGTTTGTAGGTGACCAAATTCTTATTTTCCACCATAATTTGCAAATAAATTCATAAAAATTCCTACAATGTGATTTTCTGGATTTGTTTTCCTCAATTTGTCTGTCATTGTTGACGTGTACCTATGATGAAAATTACAGGCCTCTCTCATCTTTTTAAGTGGGAGAACTTGCACAATTGGTGGCTGACTAAATACTTTTTTTCCCCACTGTATGTTATGTTGGCTCAAGTTCCAGAAATTAAGTTACCAAAATTAGGCTATCATTGTACACTGTAATATGACCCATATCAAAATCATTTGCTTGAACAACTATGGTTGAGGAAGGCATGGGGTAAACCAGCCTTCATGAGATCGCAATATTTTGTAGTAGGGAAACAAGGGGCAGCAATGGAAGCACAAGATATTCCAGGATCTGATATCATACAGACCTGGTTTGAAATACCAGGAACAGAACCTCACATAACACTCCTAGTGGCTGAGGAATATCAGGGAAAATACTTAGTGGGTAAAAACAGAATCCATTAATTTTTCAGTCTGTTGACAAAAACCTCATTAAAGTCATATGCTTTGCAGAGCTGATGGGGGAACCACAGGAAGTGGAAATAACTGAGGAAAGACAGATGCCAGTAGTTAAAGAAGAGACAAAACAAGAAAACCTAAGGACACAAATGGAAAGTATGATTACAGAAGACTTATGGGCAAAACATGATACAGATGTGGGTTTGGTCAAATCAGCTAATCCAATTTGCATTAAAGTAAAGGCAGACACAAGACCCCCATGGAAACAGCAATACCCAATGAAACCGGAAGAAGAGGCAGGAATCCAACCTACAATCGAGGGATTGTTAGAAGCAGGAGTTCTGATTAAAACTCAGAGTGACTGTAACACGCCACTGCTACCAGTACTAAAGGCAGACAAACAGAAGTGGAGATTGGTCCATGACCTGAGAGCAGTGAATTAAGTAGTTCAAGACTACCAGGCAGAGGTGCCCAATCCACACACACTGTTAACAAACATTCCACCAGATGCAAAATGGTTCTCAGTAATAGACTTATGTGGTGCATTTTTCAGTGTACCCTTGGCGGAAGAAAGTAGACACTTGTTTGCATTTACGTACAAAGGTCAGCAGCTTACATATACGAGAATTCCACAGGGATTTAAGCATTCTCCTCATTTGTTTAATCAAGCGTTAAGAGCTGACTTAGAAGACCTAACATTGGAAGGGACACTAATACAGTATGTAGAGTCATTACACGGAGCGCGCTTCTTCACAAAATTGGATCTCAGGAGCGCCTACAACCTGGTGCGCATTAGAGAGGGAGATGAATGGAAGACAGCATTTAGTACCACCTCGGGACACTATGAGTATCTCGTCATGCCATACGGGTTAATGAATGCTCCTTCAGTCTCCCAATCATTTGTGGACGAGATTTTCCGGGATTTGCATGGGCAGGGTGTAGTGGTGTATATTGACGACATTCTAGTATACTCTGCTACACGAGCTGAGCATGTGGCCCTGGTGCGTCGAGTGTTGGGTAGGTTGTTGGAGCATGACTTGTATGTGAAGGCCGAGAAATGCCTGTTTTTCCAGGAGTCCATCTCCTTCCTGGGCCATCGGTTGTCCGCGTCAGGGGTGGAGATGGAGATTGACCGCATTTCAGCCGTGCGTAATTGGCAGACTCCTACCACTGTTAAGGAGGTGCAGTCGTTTTTGGGTTTTGCCAATTACTACCAGAGGTTTATCCGGGGTTTTGGACAGGTAGCAGCTCCCATCACCTCCCTGCTAAAGTGGGGCCTGGTGCGTTTGCAGTGGTCGGCTGAGGCGGACAGGGCGTTTAGACAACTGAAGGACCTGTTCACCTCGGTTCCGGTGCTGGCACATCCGGACCCCTCTTTGGCGTTCCAAGTGGAGGTGGACGCGTCAGAGGCGGGTATTGGGGCTGTACTGTCTCAACGCTCGGGCACGCCTCCTAAACTCCGGCCCTGTGCTTTTTACTCCAAGAAGCTCAGCCCGGCAGAACGTAATTACGACGTGGGGGACAGGGAGCTGCTAGCTGTGGTCCAAGCCCTAAAGGTGTGGAGGCATTGGCTTGAGGGGGCTCAACACCCTTTTCTCATTCTGACTGACCATCGTAACCTGGAGTACATCCGGGCAGCTAGGAGACTGAACCCTCGTCACAGAACGTTAAGGCAGACGCCCTGTCCCGGCGATATGACACAGAGGAGAGGTCCATTGAGCCCACTCCCATACTTCCAGAGTCCAGTCTGGTGGCACCGGTGGTGTGGGAGGTCGATGCGGAGATCGAGCGTGGCGTTACGTACCGACCCTACTCCTCCAGAGTGTCCGGAGGGGCGGAAGTACGTGCCACTCGAGATTCGTGATCGACTGATTTATTGGTCTCACACGTCACCCTCCTCTGGACATCCTGGTATTGGCCGGACAGTGCACTGCCTTAGTGAAAAGTACTGGTGGCCAATATTGGCAAAGGACGTGAGGGTTTATGTCTCCTCCTGCTCGGTGTGCGCCCAGTGTAAGGCGCCTAGACACCTGCCCAGGGGGAAGTTACAACCCCTACCCGTTCCACAACGGCCGTGGTCTCACCTATCGGTAGACTTTGTCACGGACCTTCCCCCCTCCCAGGGGAATACCACTATTTTGGTCGTTGTGGATCGGTTTTCTAAGGCCTGTCGTCTCACTCCAATGCCGGGTCTCCCTACTGCCCTACAAACTACTGAGGCCCTGTTTACTCACGTCTTCCGGCACTACGGGGTACCTGAGGATATAGTGTCTGATCGGGGTCCCCAGTTCACCTCTAGAGTCTGGAGGGCGTTTATGGAATGCTTGGGGGTCTCGGTTAGCCTTACCTCGGGTTTCCACCCTGAGAGTAATGGGCAGGTGGAGAGAGTAAACCAGGATGTGGGTAGGTTTCTGAGGTCTTATTGCCAGGACCGGCAGGAGGAGTGATCGGGGTATATCCCCTGGGCAGAGATTGCCCAGAACTCCCTTCGCCACTCCTCTACGAATCTGACTCCTTTTCAGTGTGTGTTGGGGTATCAGCCGGTTCTGGCACCCTGGCATCAGAGCCAGATCGAGGCTCTAGCGGTGGATGAATGGTTTCGGCGCTCGGAGGAAACATGGAACGCTGCGCATGTCCATCTGCAGCGGGCTATCCGTAGGCATAAGGCGAGCGCCGATCGCCACCGCAGTGAGGGTCCAGTGTATGCGCCTGGAGATCGAGTCTGGCTCTCGACTCAAAACCTGCCCCTTCGCCTGCCCTGCCGGAAGCTGGGTCAGCGGTTTGTGGGGCCATTTAAAGTCCTGAGGAGATTGAACGAGGTATGTTACAGGTTACAACTGCCAAATGATTATCGCATTAACCCCTCGTTCCATGTGTCTCTCTTCAGGCCGGTGGTAGCTGGTCCACTCCAGGACAATGAGATACGAGAGGCTCCTCCGCCCCCACTGGACATCGAGGGGGCTCCGGCGTACTCAGTCCGGTCCATCGTGGATTCGAGACGTCGGATGGGGGGTCTGCAGTATCTTGTGGAGTGGGAGGGGTACGGTCCGGAGGAACGGTGCTGGGTGCCTAGGAGGGACATCTTAGATCCCTCCCTCCTGACGGAGTTCCACCGGAGTCATCCCACTCGCCCTGCTCCGTGTCCTCCTGGCCGTCCCCGAGGCCGGCGCACGGCTGGAGCCGCGCGTCAAGGGGGGGGGGGGGGGGGGGGGGTACTGTCACGGATTCTGCCGAGGCTGCTCCTCCTCCTTGCTCAGGCAGGCTTCGGCGTTCGTCGTCCCCGGAGTACTAGCTACTGCCGATCGATGTTTTCGGTGTTTGTCTTGTGTTGTCTAGTTTATTACACCTGTTGCTTATTTGTGTTGATTGTGTAGCATATAAGTTCCCTTGTTTTACGTTTGGCCTTTGTGTGTTATTGTCATTTTGTCTTGTTGATGTTCGGCATATCTAGTTCGCCTTTTTACGCACAGAGTGTTTTTCTCCTCCAGTGTTGTGGAGACTTTTGTTTGTGCGTTTTTGCATTAAGTAAAGTAGTCATCCTGATTCTCTGTGTCCTGCGCCTGACTTCACTGCCGCGTACACATCACCCCTTTTTGACAAGAGCAAAGCTAAAATGGAATAGCAATGCTGTAGCAGCATTTGAAACAATAAAACAGGATATGCAAACAGCCCCAGCACTAGGAACTCCAGACTACACGAAACCTTTCTTACTGTATGTAGCAAACCGCTGTAAGGTATTTGCAACAGCAGTACTCATGCAAGAAACCTGTGCAGGAAGGAGAAAGCATCCAATAGCATTCTACAGTTCTAAATTAGATTCAGTAGCACAAGGACATCCACCATGTTATCAGGGATTGGCAGCTGTACAGCATGCATATGATAAAGCATCCACAATTAGAATGGGGTACCCAGTGGTGATCCACACTCATCATAAAAAAACTGAGTTGATTGAGCAAGGAAAATTTGTACTGACCAATGCCAGAATTTTGGAGCATTTGACATTATTGACCGATCCAGATGTAGCCATAAAACGATGTATTACAGTTAACCCAGCTGAGAGGATACCGATAGAAACTGAAGGCGAACCACATGATTGTGTAGCAGAGTCCTTAACGTTCACTAAATTGAGACCTAATTTGTTGTCAATTCCAATCCTAGGAGCTACGGAGGAATTGTTTGTAGATGGTTCTTGCTTTAGAGACTATGATGGTAATCATGCTGGTTATGCAGTAGTGAGGAAAGGACTAGATGACCAATTCTACACCATAGAGTGAAAGTTGTGACCAACCATGTTCTGCTCAATTAGCGGAGCTGAGAGTTTTGACTGCAGCATGTAACCAAGGAAGGGATAAAGTTGTAAATATTTACACTGATTCAGCATACACACATGGAGTATGCCACCTGTTTGGAGCAGTATGGAAACAGAGAGAGTTTATAAAAACAGATGGAAGCCCAATTTTGCATTTTGAACAAATACAATAATTAATGATTGGATTAATGAGGCCAAAACAAATAGCATTTGTTAAATGCCAAGCACACAAGAAGGGAAAGGAATACGTTACCAGAGGAAACAATGCAGCAGATGAGGCGGCAAAAATAGCATCTAAGTGTAAAGTAGCCATAGAAATAGCCATAGAAATAGATGATATAATAAGAATATAGGACAGAGCCAACATAAATGAGTATATTTTATGGGAAGAAAGAGGTGCAACATAGGACGGGAAGGGATTATGGAGAACACATGATGGACTAATAGTGGCTATTATCACACTTCTGAACTTACTCATTACCAATGCACATGGGTTTGATCATTGTGGAAGAGGGGTAGTAAGGAAACTTAGAAAACAGGGTTTCTGGTCTCCATATATGCAAGAAACAGTAGATTTAAGATTGGAAGAATGTGAAACATGTGCAAAAAGGAATAACAGCACCAATTGGACATATTCCAGTACCAGAAGGACCTTTTAGACACCTAGTAAAATACTATGTGGATGTGATAAAACCAGTGAATGGGAAAAGGTATATGCTAGTGGTAATTGACAGATTTAGCAGATGGGTAGAAGCAGTTTCACTTAAAACTCTATGGGCAGCAACAGTAGTAAAATTCATGGCCAAAAAAGAGAAGTGATACCACGATTTGGGATTCCGGCAGAAATCAGTTCAGACAATGGTTCAGCATTTACACAGAACACTGCAAAACTAGTGATGCAGCAGTTGCGCATAAAGCAGAGATTTACCATCCCCAATCGGAGAGTATGGTAGAAAGAGTAAATGGTTCTCTGAAGGCGAAGATTGTGAAAATCTGTGAGAGTACAAAGTTGAATTGGGTAGATGCCTTACCTCTGGCACTAATGAGCTATCGCATGCAAGCTAACAGAATAAAGCATCTAAAACCGCATGAAATGCTTACGGGTTGACCCATGCCAGTGCCAGTTCTTAGAGGACCATATGAGGGTCTATCTCTAGAACAGTTAGAAAGGGAATTAGCAGAGTATATCAGGCAACTAACTGCTATACATTAAGTTATATACTTACAGGAGAAAGACAGAGTTCCTGAACCAGAAGCGAATCCACCAAGACCAGTGGTCCAAGGGGAGAAGGTCCACATCAGGGTTTTCAGAAGGAAGTGGAACGAACAGAGACGTGAGGGACCATACACCATCACCCAGGATACACCAACTGCCATAAGGGTCGAGGGGAGCTCGACCTGGTATCATCTAAACCACTGCACCAGAGTACCGCATGGAAATCAACGACCGAGAGATGAGGAAGCCGAGGATGCCGAAGTACCCAGTAGGGACGAAGATGAAACAGAAGAAGAGGGAAAAGGATGGAAGCTCAAGCAGAATCGCCAATCTCTGCTGGAGCTGGCCAAAGTCAGGAGATGGGGGAGGATGGCAATGGGAATGCTACTGATGAGCTATGTGCTCTGGCTGATTCCCTCCTTCAAGGTGTGGTCCTCTGTAGCTCAATTGGTAGAGCATGGAGCTTGTAACGCCAGGGTAGTGGGTTCGATCCCCGGGACCACCCATATCTAAATATTTATGCACACATGACTGTAAGTCGCTTTGGATAAAAGCGTCTGCTAAATGGCATATTAAAGGGGCAGACCTCCAAGACCCTGCAGGTCTCCAAGATATCCCAGACTTCCCAGAACTCCAAGAACTTCAAGATCATCCAGACCTTAAAGACTCACCTGACTTCCCCATCATTGATTTCTCTGCCTTTGAAGAGTTCCCCTAACATAAATGGGAAACCAGAACAGTTGAATAAGGAAAATGGAACACTGGCAAAAGTAAAGAGCACAAGAACAAGACGAAGAAGAGAAATGGACCGAATTAGAAAGTATATCCCGGCACAAGCGAGAACCAAAGCTGAAATACAGAAAGGGATTGCTGTTAAAAAACGAGGGTCAGATGATTATTGGTGTGGGTGGAATCAGCACAGGAATCATGGGGACTCTTCAAATGGGGAATGGGGAATGGGGAAAATGTGATCTAAAGATAATAAAAGAAGAAGACAGGTGGATCATAGACATAAAAGGAACAGCCAAAAACTTAGATAAACAATGTGATGTAGCATTTACAACTATTGCATTCCCAAGGGGAAAATTTACTGAAGTAGTTATTTCATGGGTAAGCGCACCAAACCTTGTAACTGTTAGAGCGCCACTGTGATGAGTACTGAGGATACGAAGAGGCAGGACGCAGACGCAGGAATCAACAATGTAAAGGTTTACTTAACATTGAGCAAGAGAACAACAAAGAGCGAGTACACGACAAGACACTAACAATCACACACAACACTGAACAGTCCAGGGCTAAATAGGGGTGGTGATGAGATGATGAGGTGCAGGTGCGCTGGTGGGGATTAGGGTGCGGAGTTGCTGAGGTGGTGCGCTCAGACCGGTGGCTCAGTAGACCGGTGAATCAGAGCGCCGGAGGGGAGCAACGGGAGGAGACGTGACAGTACCCCTCCCCCCTCCCGGACGCGCGGCTCCTGCCGCAGGACGTCACCGGCCAGGAGGACGACCCCGAGGATGAGGAGCGGGCCGGTCAGGGCTGGGTCCAGAACGTCCCCAGCCGGAACCCAGCTCCTCTCCTCAGGACCATACCCCTCCCAGTCCATCAGGTAACGGAGCCGTCCCCCACAGAACCTGGAGTCCAGCAGGTCCCTCACCGCATACGCCAGATTCCCGTCAATGTCCAGGGGTGAAGGTGGCGTACCCCAGGTGACGGCACCCGCCAGAGGACCAGGAACCACCGGCCTGAGGAGAGACACATGAAAAGTGGGTGAGACACAGTAGTGAGGGGGAATGAGCAGCCGGTACGATACCTCATTTATTCGCCGGAGGACCTTAAATGGCCCCACAAACCGGGGGCTCAGTTTCTTGCAGGGCAGGTGGAGAGGGAGGTTTTTAGTGGACAGCCAGACACGATCACCAGGCTGGAATACAGAGGCCTCACTGTGGTGGCGGTCGGCTTGGTCCTTCTGCCGACGAATGGCCCTCTGGAGATGGACATGGGCGGCGTCCCAGACCTGTCCGGCCCTGCGGAACCATTCGTCGACAGCGGGCACTTCGGTCTGGCTGGATGTCCAAGGGGCCAGGGCTGGCTGGTACCCCAGGACGCACTGGAAGGGAGTGAGTCCCGTGGAGGAGTGAATGAGGGAGTTCTGGGCATATTCTGCCCAGGGTAGAAACCTCGCCCACTCACCCTGCTAGTTCTGACAGTGGCAATGAAGGAACCTCCCCAGCTCCTGGTTCATGCACTCCACCTGCCCATTCGACTGAGGCCTATACCCGGAATTGAGGCTGGCCGTGGCCCCGATCTTCTACAGGAAAGCCTTCCACACTCGGGATGTGAATTGGGGGCCACGGTCCGAGACAATGTCCTCTGGAAGTCCATAATGCCGGAATATCTGTTGGAACAGGACCTCAGCGACCTGGAGAGCAGAAGGAAGACCAGTTAGTGGCAAAAAACTGCATGATTTGGAGAACCGATCTATGACCACCAAGACTGTGGTGAAGCCGTCAGAACGTGGTAGGTCGGTGACAAAGTCTATGGACAGGTGTGACCAAGGTTGCTGAGGCACTGGGAGAGGAACTAGTTTGCCTGCTGGGGCATTCCGAGGTGTCTTCGTTTGGGCACATACGGAACAGGGGTTGATATAGCGGGAGACATCAGTAGCCAAAGGTGGGCCACCAGTATTATTGTGAGAGAGAATGTCGGGTGCGCGTCATACCGGAGTGCCCTGCCATAAGGGTGGTATGCGCCCAGATCAGCGCCGGAAGAAGATGGCTGCCGTTTTACAGCCCTCTAACCAATTGTACTACTATGTGTGTTTTTCCGCGTTATTTGTAATTTATTTTGTACATAATGTTTCTGCCATCCTCTCTTATAACCAAAGAGAGCTTCTGGATATCAGGACAGCGATTACTCACCTCGCGTTGGACGAAGACTTTTTCTTCAACGAGGCGTTCGCGAAGGATATTCTACAGACTCCCGACAAGGCCCAGATCCCCGTCATTCGCGTGAGGAAGAGACGGAGATATCGTGGACGCAGATCCGGGTGCCTTGTAAGGATCCGACGGCGAACGAGTAAACTGCCTCTCCCATCAATCCTATTAGCCAATGTTCAATCTTTTGAGAATAAAATTGACGATTTAAGATTACGGTTATCCTACCAACGGGACATTAAAAACTGTAATATCTTATGTTTCACGGAGTCGTGGCTGAACGACAACAATGACAACATTCAGCTAGCGGGCTATACGCTACATCGACAGGACAGAACTGCAGACTCTGGTAAGACAAAGGGTGGCGGTCTGTGTATATTTGTAAACAACAGCTGGTGCACAAAATCAAATACTAAGGAAGTCTCGAGGTTTTGCTCGCCTGAGGTAGAGTATCTTATGATAAGCTGTAGACCACACTATTTACCAAGAGAGTTTTCATCTATATTTTTCATAGCTGTCTATTTACCACCACAAACCAATGCTGGCATTAAGATTGCACTGAATGAGTTGTACAAGGCCATTAATCAACAGGAAAACGCTCATCCAGATGCAGCGCTCCTAGTAGCCGGGGACTTTAATGCAGGGAAACTTAAATCCGTTCTACCTCATTTCTACCAGCATGTTAAATGTGCAACCAGAGGGGAAAAAACTCTAGACCACCTTTACTCCACACACAAAGACGCATACAAAGCTCTCCCTCGCCCTCCATTTGGCAAATCTGACCATAACTCTATCCTCCTGATTCCTGCTTATAAGCAAAAACTGAAGCAGGAAGCACCAGTGATTCGGCTAATAAAAAAGTGGTCAGATGACGCAGATGCTAAGCTACAGGACTGTTTTGCTAGCACAGACTGGAACATGTTCCGGGATTCTTCAGACAGCATTGAGGAGTACACCACATCAGTCACTGGCTTCATCAATAAGTGCATCGATGATGTCGTCCCCACAGTGACCGTACGTACATACCCCAACCAGAAGCCATGGATTACAGGAAACATCCGCACTGAGCTAAAGGGTAGAGCTGCCGCTTTCAAGGAACGGGACTCTAACCCGGACGCTTATAAGAAATCCCGCTATGACCTCCGACGAACCATCAAACAGGCAAAGAGTCAATACAGGTCTAAGATTGAATCATACTACACTGGCTCTGACGCTCGTCGGATGTGGCAGGGCTTGAAAACTATTACAGACTACAAAGGTGACACAAGCCTACCAGACGAGGTAAACCACTTCTATGCTCGCTTCGAGGCAAGCAACACTGAAGCATGCACGAGAGCACCAGCTGTTCCGGACGACTATGTGATCACGCTCTCCGTAGCCGATGTGAGTAAGACTTTTAAGCAGGTCAACATTCACAAGGCCGCAGGGCCAGACGGATTACCAGGACGTGTACTCCGAGCATGTGCTGACCAACTGGCAAGTGTCTTCACTGACATTTTCAACATGTCCCTGACTGAGTCTGTAATACCAACATGTTTCAAGCAGACCACCATAGTCCCCGTGCCCAAGAACTCTAAGATAACCTGCCTAAATGACTACCGACCCGTAGCACTGACGTCTGTAGCCATGAAGTGCTTTGAAAGACTGGTCATGGCTCACATCAACAGCATAATCCCAGAAACCCTAGACCCACTCCAATTTGCATACCGCCCCAACAGATCCACAGATGATGCAATCTCTATCGCACTCCACACTGCCCTTTCCCACCTGGACAAGAGGAACACCTACGTGAGAATGCTATTCATTGACTACAGCTCAGCATTCAACACCATAGTGCCCTCTAAGCTCATCACTAAGCTAAGGATCCTGGGACTAAACACCTCCCTCTGCAACTGGATCCTGGACTTCCTGACGGGCCGCCCCCAGGTGGTAAGGGTAGGTAACAACACATCTGCCACACTGATCCTCAACACGGGGGCCCCTCAGGGGTGCGTGCTCAGTCCCCTCCTGTACTCTCTGTTCACCCATGACTGCATGGCCAGGCACGACTCCAACACCATCATTAAGTTTGCCGACGACACAACAGTGGTAGGCCTGATCACCGACAACGATGAGACAGCCTATAGGGAGGAGGTCAGAGATCTGGCCGTGTGGTGCCAGGACAACAACCTCTCCCTCAACGTGACCAAGACAAAGGAGATGATTGTGGACTACAGGAAAAAAAAGAGGACTGAGCACGCCCCCATTCTCATCGACGGGGCTGTAGTGGAACAGGTTGAGAGCTTCAAGTTCCTTGGTGTCCACATCACCAACGAACTATCATGGTCCAAACACACCAAGACAGTCGTGAAGAGGGCACGACAAAGCCTATTCCCCCTCAGGAGACTAAAAAGATTTGGCATGGGTCCTCAGATCCTCAAAAAATTCTACAGCTGCACCATCGAGAGCATCCTGACTGGTTGCATCACCGCCTGGTATGGCAACTGCTTGGCCTCTGACCGCAAGGCACTACAGAGGGTAGTGCGTACGGCCCAGTACATCACTGGGGCAAAGCTCCCTGCCATCCAGGACCTCTATACCAGGCGGTGTCAGAGGAAGGCCCTCAAAATTGTCAAAGACTCCAGCCACCCTAGTCATAGACTGTTCTCTCTGCTACCGCACGGCAAGCGGTACCGGAGTGCCAAGTCTAGGTCCAAAAGACTTCTCAACAGCTTCTACCCCCAAGCCATAAGACTCCTGAACAGCTAATCATGGCTACCCGGACTATTTGCACTGCCCCCCCACCCCATCCTTTTTACGCTGCTGCTACTCTGTTAAGTATTTATGCATAGTCACTTTAACTCTACCCACATGTACATATTACCTCAACTACCTCAACTAGCCGGTGCCCCCGCACATTGACTATGCAACGGTACCCCCCTGTATATATAGCCTCCCTACTGTCACTTTATTTTACTGTATATATAGCCTCCCTACTGTCACTTTATTTTACTTCTGCTCTTTTTTTCTCAACACTTTTTTGTTGTTGTTTTATTCTTACTTTTTTGTTTAAAATAAATGCACTGTTGGTTAAGGGCTGTAAGTAAGCATTTCACTGTAATGTCTGCACCTGTTGTATTCGGCGCATGTGACCAATAAAATTTGATTTGATTTGATTTGATTTGGTGGGTACATACACATGCCCCGGAGGGGCGTTGGCAGGCGCTGGGTCCTCCTGAGCTGCCAGTCGGATGTCTTCGTCCACATCCCAAACGACAGGTGCCACGATGAGAGACAGAGGCAGGATAGGAACCCCCAGATCCTTCCTTTCTCTGGTATGGTGCATCCTGGAGAGTGCATCGGGTTTTACATTCTGGGATCCTGGGTGGTAGGACAGAATAAACTGAAAGCGAGTAAGAAATTGGGCCCACCTGGCTTGACGAGAGTTCATCCGTTTCGCTGCCCGTATGTGCTCCATATTCCGGTGGTCAGTGAGAATCCAGAATGGATGGACTGCGCCCTCCAGCCAGTGTCTCCATTCCTCCAGAGCAAGGACCACCGCCAACAGCTCCCTGTCTCCAACTCCATAGTGCCTCTCTGCGGGGGTAAGCTTTTTCGAGAAAAAGGCACAGGGATACATTTTCTTTGGCTTACCTTGCCACTGGGAGAGGACCCCACCCACGCCCTCCTCAGATGCGTCCACCTCCAGGATGAAAGGATGAGCTGGATCTGGGTGTTTTAGGGGGGGTACTGAGGTGAACTTCTCCTTCAGCCTCTTGAAGGCAGCGTCAGCCTCAGGGTTCCAAGCCAGCTTCTGAGGCCCCCCCTTAAGGAGAGAGGTGAGCGGGGCGGCTATGGAGCTGAAGGACCTGATTAAATTTGCAAAGCCCAGGAAGCTCTAAAGTCCCTTGATGGTGGTGGGGACTGGCCATGACCTGATGGTGTCTGTCTTCGCTCTTTCCATGAACACCCTCTGAGGACTGATCCTGTATCCCAGGAAGGAGATGGCCTGCTGGTGGAATTCGCATTTCTCCCTCTTCACCAACAGGGTCTGTGTTCCCGGAGGCGGAGTAGGACCGCTCTGACGTGCTCCTCGAACACAGCCGAAAAGATCAGGATATCGTCGATGTACACCACCACCTGTCTACTCAGCATGTCTCGGAACACGTCATTGACGAAGGACTGGAACACGGAAGGTGCGTTGGTGAGGCTGTAGGGCATGACGCAGTATTCATAGTGGCCTGAAGTAGTGCTGAATGCCGTCTTCCACTCGTCTCCTTCCCGGATTCGGATCAGGTTGTAGGCACTCCTCAGGTCCAACTTGGTAAAGTACAGGGCCCCTCGCAGCTGCTCGATGGCCAATGGAACCAGAGGGAGGGGGTACCGGTACTTGGTGGTGACTGCGTTCAGCCCCAGTAGTCAATGCACGGCCTCAGTCCTCTGTCTTTTTTGGCCATGAAGAAGATGCTGGTGGAGGTAGGAGAGATAGAGCGTCTGATGAACCCCAGTTTCAGAGTCTCCGCCACATACTTCTCCATGGCCTCAGTCTCCGGTATGGAGAGGGAGTAAATGCGACTCTTCGGGGGTGTTGCCCCTCCAGCAGGTCAATGGCGCAGTCCCAGGGCCTGTGAGGAGGGAGAAACTTAGCCTTGGAGGCAGAGAAGACATCGGCGAGATCTGCGTACTCACGTGGAATGTTGGGCTGGAGGGCAGACTCCGGACTCTTCACTGACGTGGGACAACAAACCACCGGCAGGCAGGTCCTTCGGCATGAGGGAGACCAGGCTGTGATCCTCATGGTGATCCAATTGATGGAGAGGTTGTGTAGTCTGAGCCAGGGCAATCCCAAGACGATCCGGTGAAGGGGTGATGTGACGATGTGGAAGGACAGCTCCTCGTGGTGCTCCGGTAGTGTGGGGAATGGTGATGGTGATAAAGGGAGAGGTGCGTAATGGTGCCTGATCCAAGTGGTTTATTGTCCAGCGAGGTGACGTGTAGCATAGAAGGCAGTGGCACAGTGGGCAACCCCCATTCAGAGACCAGCACCCTATCTATAAGGTTCCCCGCTGATCTGGAATCTATCATTGCCGTGGAAAGCGAAGAGAAGAAAGAACCATTCACCGTTAAGGGAACTAAAAACAATGGTTTTGTGACTGGTGATGACGGAACACTCACGGAGCGGTGACGGGATTCATACCGCCTAGATAGGGAGCCGCCAGGAGATCTGTGGTCCGTGGTGGTGTAGGGGGTTCTGCCCACCTCCATTGGTGAGGATTGGAGGCAGGGCGGCTTCCATAGCTCAGATGGGGTGAGCGTCGAGGCTCCGGGAGGTGTTGGGAACGCCGTCGGTCTGTCAACAGGTCGTCAAGACGAATTGACATGGCAATGAGGTTATCAAGGTCCATCTCGTTGTCCCGACATGCGAGTTCCGTCGTGATGTCCTCCCGTAATCCTCTCCTGAAGGCTGTGCGCAGAGCACGCTCATTCCAGCCGGAAGACGCCGCCACCGTGCGAAAGCTCAGGGCGTACTCAAACGCGGCCCCCTCTCCATGTTGTAGCCGGAGGAGATGCTCACCCCCGTCCTTTCCCTCCGTGGGATGATCGTACACCGCCCTGAACCGAGCGAGGAAGGTGGAGTAGGGAATCGCCACGGCCTCACCTCCTTCCCAGACTGCCGTGGCCCCGTCCAGCGCCTTTCCCTTCAGTAGCAAAATCACCAGCGCTATCCTGGCTTGGTCCAATGGAGATGCCCCACGCTGATGCGCCAGATACAGTGAAACCTGTAGCAGGAAGCCTCTACATTTCGTAATTTTCCCGTCATAGCGCTCTGGCAGGGCGAAAGGACCCTCAAACATTGGTGATATTATGGGAGGAGGTGGACTGGGTGCACTCGTCGCTCCCTGAGGTGGCACCGGAGCGATGGTCAGTTTATGCAGCATTTGGAGCACTTCCTGCATGGCAGCGTTCAGCTGGGCAATCTGCTGCTGGTGCTGGTCGAGGCACTGGGAAACTCCAGGAGGATTACCTGCTGCAGCCATCTTCGTGATTGGTGTGTGACACAAACGCAGGAATCAACAATGTAAAGGTTAATTAACACTGAGCAAGAAAACAACAAAGAGCGAGTACACAACAAGACACTAACAATCACACACAACACAAGACTGAACAGTCCAGGGCTATATAGGGGTGGTGATGAGATGATGAGGTGCAGGTATACTGGAGGCGATTAGGGTGCATTGGGTTTCCATTCCGGTGTTGCCGAGGTGGTGCGCTCAGACCGGTGGCTCAGTAGACTGGCGAATCAGAGCGCCGGAGGGGAGCAACGGGAGGAGACGTGATACCCACTAGGAGCACCATGCCCCTTAACCATTAGAGCCCCAACAAAAGTAGAAGGAATGGAATAGAAGGACGCGCAAAACAATGATTGGTATAAGTGGGCACAATATACTACATTAAAATTGAAGAAAGAAAATGGTCTAATATGCACTTCTTCTCCTTTAAAATAATTAACAGTAGTACCAAATCCCTACAGTTATCAGGACTGTGCTGCGTTTAACCTCAACTTTTGTCATCTGAGGAGATGGGAAAGACCATACTGCCCAGCAGAATGTTTGTCATATTTAGGACACCCAAACTATAGACAATACTATAATCAAACAGGATGGGGGAAGAAGTGTGAACAGTTAGATGTTAGGGTAGAAATAAAGAAAGGGGAAACGCCAGAGAAATACCAAATAGACTATGAGCAGGATTATGAGTGTTACAACAAAACAAGTGGGGTATTAGATATGGGAAAATTCAAGGAAAAATGTGGAATGCAGATACACCCCAAAGAAAAGTCTATCAAGCAGCAGGGTCAAGTACTGGAGTAATAATTACCCCAGAAATATGCGAAAATTAGACATTGGCACTACTACTGATTGCTCCTTATGAGGATCAGACATTAGCAGTTGCAGACTTCTTCTGGCTCTGTGATGGGCAACTTAGGGTAATATTACCAAAAAGATGGAAAGGGCTCTGTGCTAGGGTACAGTTAATACAACAAGTTGTAATAGCTGAATGGGAGGCCTTAAAGGTTGATATGCAATATATCAAATTAAGAAGATCAAAAAGGGCATATGAAGCTGATCCAAATCTAAAGATAGATGCTATAGGCCAACCTGTAGGAATTCCTGATGAATTTAAAGCTAGAAGTGAGGTTAAAGCAGGATTTGAATCAATACTTGTTTGGATAACCCCCAATAAAAATGTGGAATGGATCAATTACATATATAACAATCAGCAGAGGTTCATAAATTATACTGACTCAGCATTGTCAGCACTGGGAGAACAAGTACACGCAACAAGTAGGATGACTTGGCATAATAGACAGGCTTTAGATTGGATCCTAGCAGAAAAGGGTGGAGTTTGTGTTATGTTTGGAAGCGAGTGCACTTTTATTCCAAATAACACTGCCCCAGGGGGAACATTCACTGCAGCAATGACCAAGCTTAAAGGACTGAGACAAGAACTCAAGAACAATGCCGGACAGGATGCTCAGGCTTGGCGCTGGTTGGACTTATCATTTGGAAAATGGGGAGCAATGTTCACAAAGATGGCAATAATGATAGGCGTAGCACTGGTTGTTATGGGTATAGTTTTCTGTGTATTACCACTGCTGAAATCCCTTTTGATCAAAACCACAGTAAAATAGATGGCCATAACAACCGTGAACACTAGAAAGAACTGGGAAATGGAATCGACTCCAGGAGGAGTATTCCCTGTTGAAGGACAACCAGGATACTACATCGACGCTAATGGGAAGCCCTGCAACATCAAAGGAGGACCACTTGAATACCCTTATGGCAACCCAGAATGTCTGTAGGGGGTAGTGGCAGGAGGAGGATGGGCATGTCATGATTATAAGGACAAACAACAGCTGAAGAAACCTGGACTTGGAGATATCAATATCCCAGACTTACATCCTGTTCCCTATTACATTAGTGGTGATGAAGAGTCTAAGCATTAATGAAGGAAAGTGGGTGAGGAAACAGTTAAATTGATTTTTGTCACGCTCCCTGGAGGAAGTGGACCAATGCGCAGCGTGATGAGTGAACATACTTTTATTTTTAATGATCACACGAACAAAACAACAAAACGATACATGACGTCCTTGGCAATAGACACTAACCAAACACGGAACAAGATCCCACAAACACTGTGGCAAAACAGGCTACCTAAGTATGGTTCCCAATCAGAGACAACAAGCAACAGCTGATTCACGTTGCCTCTGATTGAGAACCACACCGGCCAACATACAACCAAATGAACTAGATAAACAACCTAGCACACAAAACACATAGAAACAACCCACCCTGGCTCAACATAACAGAGTCCCAGAGCCAGGGCGTGACAGTACCCCCCCCACAAAGGCGCGGACTGTGACCGCGCCAAACATAAACCGAACAGGGGAGGGCCGGGTGGGCATTCCTCCTCGGAGGCAGTTCCGGTTCCGGGCTTGACCCCCACCCTCCAACAAACCCCCCATAGCGCCCCTGGTCCGGTCTGGCCCTGCTGGCTGGATCTGGACTGGACATCGGTGGAGCGGATCGCTCAGGCTGCGATGTGGAGCAGCCAACCGGTACCTGACCAGGCACCGGTGACCCAGGCACGGGCTGTGCCGGACTGATGACGCGCACCACAGGCTTGGTGCGGGGAGCAGGAACAGGCCGGACCGGGCTGACGACGCGCACCATTGGCTTGGTGCGGGGAGCAGGGACGGGCCGAACCGGGCTGACGAAGCGCACCACTGGCTTGGTGCGGGGAGCAGGAACAGGCCGGACCGGGCTGACGACGCGTACCACAGGCTTGGTGCGGGGAGCAGGGACTGGCCGAACCGGGCTGACGAAGCGCACCACTGGCTTGGTGCGAGGGGCAGGAACATGCCGGACCGGGCTGGTGACGCGCACCACAGGCTCGGTGCGAGGGACAGGAACAAGCCGGACCATACTGGGGACACACACCACTGGCCCTACGCGGGGATCAGGAACGGGCCGGACCGGACTGGCAACACACCCCAGTACCTCTCGCCGTGCCTCTACATTCTCCTTCCCCTTGGTGACCAGTGACTCCCGTAACCTGGCGGCCTCCTTTGCCAACCCACTGAACCACTCTATCCCAGCCTCCTGCTGCCCCGTCGTCCACGGCGTGAGCCCCCACCTAAAAAATGTCTGGGCGTCTCTCCTCCCCGTGGACCAGGCCTCCATGGCTCTCGCCAGTCTCTCGCTCCTCTGCTCCAAAGTCCAGCCTCTCTCCTCCTCACGCTGCTTGACCCAGTCGAGGTTGATATTCATTAGAGTCCTCTCTGGCGTTGGCTCCTGGACACGCTGCTTGGTCCAGTTATGGTGGGATCTTCTGTCACGCTCGCTGGAGGAAGTGGACCAATGCACAGCGTGATGAGTGAACATACTTTTATTTTTAATGATCACACGAACAAAACAATACGTGACGTCCTTGGCAATAGACACTAACCAAACACGGAACAAGATCCCACAAACACTGTGGCAAAACAGGCTACCTAAGTATGGTTCCCAATCAGAGACAACAAGCAACAGCTGATTCACGTTGCCTCTGATTGAGAACCACACCGGCCAACATAGAACCAAATGAACTAGATAAACAACCTAGCACACAAAACACATAGATACAACCCACCCTGGCTCAACATAACAGAGTCCCAGAGCCAGGGCGTGACAATTTTGGTGTTGGAACTAGGAGTCTTATATGGGACGCCTGAAGAAAACCTGGAATCTTACAAATATGTAATAGGCCTCTCTCATGTTTTCTCTATGTAGTATATGCATGTAACATAGGGTTTCCGGTTACAAGTGTCCTCGGACATGTCTCGTAATCCCCTAAACAGGTTCTGCTTAGATTCAGAACATGGTTGTTAGGGAGGTGTCCGAGAGGGAGAGCAGGTATTACTAGACCTTGTAAAACATGAGAGATGATATTATGAAGAATAATGTAGTATTTCATGTATTGCTTATACAATTGAAAGATATCTGCCTTAAATAGATATTATGGTTAAAACAAAGCTGCATTATTTTTATGTGTTAGGATACTAGCACTTGTATGTTAACATGTAGCAACACTTATATTGTTTATTTCAAGTAGAAACATTTATATTGTCACTGTTTGAATGAGTAATGCTTAAAAAATATAACCTTAATGCAAGAAGTGTGACATCATAAATATGTTGATTTTTATGTTAGTCACTGCATATCCAGATATTCATATATTGGTAACTATATACATTTGCAGTGTTTGTGTGTATTGATGTGGGACTTATTTAAGTCCCAAAGGGGGCATATGTTGGACATTTTAGGTTAACTACTCTGTCCCACTTAAGGGCAGACAACATAACAAACCAATTATATGAATTATGCATGTTGTAGAATGAAATGCCTATATGCCCTATATGCCTGTGGATTAAGAACCAATTTAACAATGGTAGAGACATTTATTTAGTGCAAATGCTTTGCTTATGAGAAAGGATGGTTCCCTCTAGCTCCCCGCAGCTGGTCTGGGTGTGTAGTCAAGGACATGGGATGGAGATAAACTTCAGGAACAGATAGACCTGTATTGTTTCTCATTGCTTCAGAGTAACCTGGTCACACGGTCAAAACAAAGAGCCTCAGAATGACCACAGGTTTTTCAGTTCATCCTAGACAAAGAGCCTCAGAGTGACCACAGTTTTTCAGTTCACCCTGTCTTTTACTATCTTCCAAGGGTGCAGCTGTGTAGAGATAGGAGTAGCAACGGAACTAACATTATCACTTGTTTGTGCACTATGACCTGATACACATAGCCTGACCCAACACACATAACCACATACACATAGCCACATACACATAGTCACATACACATAGTCACAAGAAGAAACCATAGGGGCTCAAGGTCTAGGGATGGTGGCTGTTTGGATAAAGAGGGGGTTCAGTAAGACTAAGTGATACAGAGTGTGGTACAGAGTGATATACAAAGAGGGAGCCTGAGCCAGAGTCAGGACATTGCTCCTGGGAATGGGCCTGCTCATTCTTACTATGTGTGGGAAATATACACTATGCATGAGAACTGTACACGTTTTATAATGTGTTATGGGTTAGATGGGATGTTTTATGTGCAAATGTATTTGTGGCTAGAGACTTTGTGTGTAGAGGGGGCCTATCTCTGAAACTGGTGAACTGGGACAGGCTGCAGGAGTGTGTGTACTCCCTAACATCAAGGCTTCTCCTGACTGATAAGAGATGGCTCTGTTATTTTGTGCATGAGAAAGCTTGGTCTGGCCACTATTATTTCCAAGTCTGAATACATTGGAGGAGGCAGATTTCGCCACTATCATAAATTAAGAGAGTGGGCGGAGCGGTCAAAAGATGGAGATTAGGAGACAATGGTGAAAGAACTAAACAGGGAGGGATTAGGTTAAAAAGTATGTAAAACATGCAGGAATAGAACTGTATATAAACTGAGGGCCAAATGTTGGGAATTCAGTTGCTCTGCAGACCTACTCAGCTTTGTTGCGTTCTGTAATAAAGTCTATCTTGATTCTACAAAAACTCTGGAAGAACTTTGATTTTTAATAAGTATAAGGACAATTTTCTACGACACCAGCAGGGTCAGACAGCCAGGAAAGACCAGTCTACAGAGCTCAGGTGAATTTTGCAGTATATTCAGTGAATGATACAAAGTTCCATCTTGAATTGATGGGTAGACGTACAGTAGCTACAGGGCAGCAGCTTAAGCTTAAAGCTAGAATCTGGGATCTGGGAATAATGGTCATTTCACTTATTAAACCTTTTATTATATTCTTGGATTATATCATGTATAAATGTACACCAATATAATTATTTGTCATGCCTCATTTTAGGAGGATCAGATGGTGACAGGGGTCTCAGCAGGGTCAGGCAGCCAGGGAAGACCAGTCTGTGGCAGAGGTGAGGTGAATCCTCACATGGCCTCTCCTATAATTGCTACGCAGACGACACACAACTAATCTTCTCCTTTACCCCTTCTGATAACCAGGTGGCGAATCGCATCTCTGCATGTCTGGCAGACATATCAGTGTGGATGACGGATCACCACCTCAAGCTGAACCTCGGCAAGATGGAGCTGCTCTTCCTCCCAGGGAAGGACTGCCCGTTCCATGATCTCGCCATCACGGTTGACAACTCCGTTGTGTCCTCCTCCCAGAGTGCAAAGAGCCTTGGCGTGACCCTGGACAACACCCTGTTGTTCTCCGCTAACATCAAGGCGGTGACACAATCCTGTAGGTTCATGCTCTACAACATTCGGAGAGTACGACCCTGCCTTACAGAGGAAGCGGCACAGGTCCTAATCCAGGCACTTGTCATCTCCCGTCTGGATTACTGCAACTCACTGTTGGCTGGGCTCCCTGCCTATGCCATTAAACCCCTACAACTCATCCAGAATGCCGCAGCCCGTCTGGTGTTCAACCTTCCCAAGTTCTCTCACATCACCCCGCTCCTCCGCACACTCCACTGGCTTCCAGTTGAAGCTCGCATCTGCTACAAGACCATGGTGCTTGCCTACGGAGCTGTGAGGGGAACGGCACCTCCGTACCTTCAGGCTCTGATCAGTCCCTACACCCAAACGAGGGCATTGTGTTCATCCACCTCTGGCCTGCTGGCCCCCCTACCTCTGCGGAAGCACAGCTCCCGCTCAGCCCAGTCAAAACTGTTCGCTGCTCTGGCACCCCAATGGTGGAACAAGCTCCCTCATGACGCCAGGACAGCGGAGTCACTCACCACCTTCCGGAGACACTTGAAACCCCACCTCTTTAAGGAATACCTGGGAGAGGATAAAGTAATCCTTCTACCCCCCCCTTACCCCACCCCCCCCCAAAAAATAAAAAAAATAAACATATTGTAAAGTGGTTATCCCACTGGCTAAAAGGTGAATGCACCAAGAGTGTCTGCTAAATGACGTAAATGTAAATGTAAATTTTTGCAGATACAACACTTTATTCTCTCTGTCCAGCAAACACTGGAACAAGCAAAATGCTATTTTAAGGCAGTCTGACAAACCTCCAAAGTTGATTTCCAAGCTGTATCAAGGGTTGATAGAGGCTCTTCCTGATGACACAAAACATGTAAAACCAAAATGTGAGGAAGACCTGGGAGACGCTAAAGATGATGAATGGATACAGATATTTTAGAATGCCCAGTCATGATCATATAATCTCAGACATAAATTACTGCAGTTTAAGACCATCCATAGAACGTACTATATGCAAGTGAAATGGAATATCATGCACTCAGAAATCGTATTATTCTGCTGGAGGTATAAAGCACGAAAGGGGACATATTTGCAAATGTTGTGGTCTTGTGAAGGCCGGCTGAATTCTGGCAAAGAGTATGTCCTTTTATCTCAGCATGTCTACAGATTCTCCCTTCTCCCTGTTTTTGTTTGCTTGGAAATGTTGATACTGGAGACTGTTATCAGAAGAAACTGTGCAACCTAGCATTTATAGTGGCTAATAGATAATAATTATTATTATTATATTTAGATGCATTGCCATTAATTGGAAGGTTGTTTATCCCCCCACAATGTATGGAAGAACTGTTAAGTTATGTACAGTATCACTAGATTTGTTTTAAGATTAAGGGTATACTGTGAAACTTCCATAAGGTCTTTCTGGATGCCTTATATGGAATACTGTATGACAAAAGGAGTCTGTACTGAAAACATGCGCACGTCAGGGGAGGTACTGTACCTATTCAGACAAACCCTAGCTGCTGGGCTGCTCAGTCCTGGCCCCTGGGGGTCTGCTGTACTGTTGTCACTCTGGCCTTGGCCTAACACACCTGAAACCAATAATGAATGTTTCACTAAGATCCTAAAGCTGAGTGGGGTGTGTTGGGGCGCTACAGGGCCTTGGACCCCTAGGGGCAGGACTGGGTGACCCAGCTATATTGTGTGCAAGTAAAAATAACTCCCTCCAAAGATTTTCTATTGGGTTCAGGTCTGTAGACTGGCTAGGCCACTCCAGGACCTTGAGATGCTTCTTACGGAGCCACTCCTTAGTTGCCCTGGCTGTGTGTTTCGGGTCATTGTCATGCTGGAAGACCCAGCCACGACCCATCTTCAATGCTCTTACTGAGGGAAGGAGGTTGTTGGCCAAGATCTCGCGATACATGGCCCCATCCATCCTCCCCTCAATACGGTGCAGTCGTCCTGTCCCCCATGCAGAAAAGCATCCCCAAAGAATGATGTTTCCACCTCCATGCTTCACGGTTGGGATGGTGTTCTTGTACTCATCCTTCTTCTTCCCCCAAACACGGCGAGTGGAGTTTAGACCAAAAAGCTCTATTTTTGTCTCATCAGACCACATGACCTTCTCCCATTCCTCCTCTGGATCATCCAGATGGTCATTGGCAAACTTCAGATGGGCCTGGACATGCGCTGGCTTGAGCAGGGGGACCTTGCGTGCGCTGCAGGATTTTAATCCATGACGGCGTAGTGTTACTAATGGTTTTCTTTGAGACTGTGGTCCCAGCTCTCTTCAGGTAATTGACCAGGTCCTGCCGTGTAGTTCTGGGCTGATCCCTCACCTTCCTCATGATCATTGATGCCCCACGAGGTGAGATCTTGCATGGAGCCCCAGACCGAGGTTGATTGACCGTCATCTTGAACTTCTTCCATTTTCTAATAATTGCACCAACAGTTGTTGCCTTCTCACCAAGCTGCTTGCCTATTGTCCTGTAGCCCATCCCAGCCATGTGCAGGTCTACAATTTTATCCCTGATGTCCTTACACATCTCTCTGGTCTTGGTCATTGTGGAGAGGTTGGAGTCTGTTTGATTGAGGGTGGGGACAGGTGTCTTTTATACAGGTAATGAGTTCAAACAGGTGCAGTTAATACAGGTAATGAGTGGAGAACAGGAGGGCTTCTTAAAGAAAAACTAACAGGTCTGTGAGAGCCGGAATTCTTACTGGTTGGTAGGTGATCAAATACTTATGTCATGCAATAAAATGCATATTCATTACTTAAAAATCATACAATGTGATTCTCTGGATTTTTGTTTTAGATTCCGTCTCTCACAGTTGAAGTGTACCTATGATAAAAATTACAGACCTCTACATGCTTTGTAAGTAGGAAAACCTGCAAAATCGGCAGTGTATCAAATACTTGTTCTCCCCACTGTATATATAATTATTTTTTACAAATGTTAAAACATTTCTTCCACTTTCACATTACTGAATATTTTGTGTAGATCGTTGACAAGAAATGACAATTAAATCAATTTTAAGCCAACAAGATGTGGGAAAAGTCCAGGGGTGTGAATACTTTCTGAAGACACTGTATTATAACAAAGATAATGCATTGTTAAGGGCAACTTCGGCTGTACATTTGACCAAGCCCTCATAGGTTTTTGACTGGTGCTTTGAATTACATCTAGGATAACTTGTGGCTTATGCGTGACTCAAGGTCTTGTTAGCCCTCTGATCTTAACCCTAGATGTTGGCCCTGGAAGCTAACACAAAAATGTCTGAAGAGATAGCCTTGAATTGTAAATTGTGTCTCATACAATCATTGGTTCCTGTAGGTGCTGGATAAGGTATGAGGGGGAGACGGTCAGACCCATTTGGCAGAATGCCCAGAATATGTTCTATAAGTTAAGATAGGAGACGGTGCCAGTCACATGCAGGAACTAACCCTATGAACCATGCCTATGTAGCTTTTTTTGTATAGCCGTATATAAGAGAACTAACAGAACTGCCCCAGGAGAGCTCCTGACAGACGTGTACTACTTGGTGCATTACGTTTGTTGGAACCTCTCCAGCTTTCTGATAATAAAGAATTATTCATTTAAGTTTGACTTTGAGTCCCGGGGGTAATTTCCACGACAAACCTTTGTCTATACGTGATGTTCTCTTTTTGTAGAAAGACAATGTGGGACTGCTACTGCTAGGGGTGAGTGGGAGGTACAGTACATTCGGGTTGGATTGTTTGATATAATTGTAAATGACAATAGACCATGCTATAATTATGTTTATTTAGAATTTTAAAGAAAGCTTTATTACTATGAAGTCCAAAAAAACCTGATTAGCATGTGCAATAGATTTTTCTTCTGTAAAGCAGGCCACAGCTCTTTCTGAATTTCAATAGAGTGAGTGAACCCAGCAAACCGGGAACATGTAGAACATTAGACAAGAGTCCCATTAAGTTCTAGTTAGGGTTTTATCTAACATTAGGATGATAACAAATATATATAGATATATTTTTTGAAAATGTTTTAAATGAAATATCCTTGGAATGTTCTCCTAAAATTCACTAAAATGTTGTGCACAACATCTCTAACAACCACCACAGAACATTTCCCAAATGTTCTCATTAGGATTCCAGGTAATGTATTAACACAATGTACCAGTAATGTTTTCAGAACATACCACCACAACAAAATGTGAGCGGGAACGCTCTTGCAACATCAGGCAAATGTTTTATACAAACATTGTATAATCATCTTCATCTCTTTCATTCTCTCTCTCTTTCTTTATTTTTCTCTCTCCCTATTTCTTTCAGTTCTCTTTCATTTTCTCTCTCTCTCTCTCTTTCTCTCTCTTTCCTGTGTTCTTTTTCGTTCTCTCTTTCCTGTGTTCTTTCTCTTGCTCCTTCTCTCTCCCTCTCTCTCTGACTACATGACTTGGCATATAAAATGGGCCTTATTTTTCATGTCACTGGTATGTTACCTCAATGAAAATCTGCAGATGTAGAAGAATTTGATGGGAGCTGACAGTGAATGATGTACCAGCTGTTGCATAAGAGAAAGATGAGAGTCGACAGTACCTCCAGCCTTGCATTGTGAGTCCCTGGTGACCACCATTCATAACAAGATGCACACCAGGGTTAGGGTCAATTATATTTCATTTCATTCAATTCAGGAAGTAATTCCAATTCCAATTTTATCTCATTGAAAAGCATTTCAGTTTACTTTCTGAATTGACAATTGAAATGGAATTGACCCAAGACTGATGCGCACACTAGGCTGAAGTCCTCAACACCTTGTAAAGCTAGCGACTAGGCTGAGTTCCAACAAGGACAATATACGTGGTACAAGAAATGGTAGCTCAAGCAGTATTAGTTGGGCCCACCGTGACCCCTCTCCTCATGTGGACCCAGGTGCGACCGCACCGCAAGCCACCCCCTGGCCTCTGGGTCCAATACCTTTTTACTGGGGATTATAACTATAGGAAAATAGCCGAGACTCTGGTTCACAATTCAAAGCTGATGCTGTTACAGTTTTTAAGTTGAAAACATGACGTTTCAGTGCCTGGGGCTGGTCTGCTGCAGGGTTCCCCAACTGGCGGGCCATGGGCAAAAAAAGATTAAAATTTAAGTTATCTGTTCAACTCGAATACAACAGGTATAGATCTTACCGTGAAATGCTTGCTTAGAAATAGAGTATATTTACTAAATAAACTAAAGTAAAAAATATAATAAAAAGTGACACAATAAAATAACAATAACAAGGCTACCGTGCGGGGGTACAGGTTAGTCGATATAATTTGTACACGTTTGACTATGGGCTTATGCCGGGGTGGCAGGTAGCTTAGTGGTTAAGGGCGTTGTGCCAGTAACCGAAAGGTCGCTGGATCTAATCCCGAGCCGACTAGGTGAAAAATCTGTCGATGTGCCCTTGAGCAAGGCACTTAACCCTAATTGCTCTGGATAAGAGTGTCTGCTAAATGACTAAAAAAGTAAAAATTAAGAAAGGAAATAACAAAAAGGAAAAAATAAAAATAAACAGTGAGTAGCAGCAGTGTAACAACAATTAAATATTATTCAATTTGAGTTACGATTTTTGGCCTAAAATTACTCATTCCATGATATACAAACAACCTCCAATAGATGGCGCTGTAGCCTGGCAGCGCGCTCTGTATTTGGGCCAACAGTCAGATTCAGAATGCGCTCAGTCATCATAGCCACTTCATTGCTTGACGACTTTTGACGTGAAAAATGAGTGCTGCGAAAATGAGAAAAGCATAGCAAGCCTTTTGCTGAAGAGGAGTTTGTGAAATAGTGTATGGTGGAGACTGCTGGTTTACTTTGTCCTGAGAGTAAAAGCCAATTTGAGAAAATCAAGAGCGACTTACAGTTAGTGAGTGCATACATTTTCATACTGCCCCCCCGTGGGAAACGAACCCACAACCTTGGCGTTGCAAGGGCCATGCTCTACCAACTGAGCTACAGGGGACTTATCACGCTTAACCATCACCAGGCGCGTGGAAGTGATAGGTGAGGAGCTAATCTCAGAGTTGAAGAAAAAAGCAGATGGCTTCGATCTGCTTTCTATAGCACTGGATGAGAGTACTGACATCAGAGACACCGCTCAACTTTACATTTTTGTCAGAGGGATAAATGAAAACTTTTAAATTATAGAGGAACTTCTTGCGATGGAATCAATAAGGGGAACAACCAGGGGCTCAGACTTATATTACAGGGTGTCTGCCTGCTTGGAAAAAATGAATCTACCGTGGAGCAAACTGACAAACGTCACAACAGATTGATCACCAAATCTAACCTGTAAAAACATTGGCCTACTAAAAATATTACAAAACAAAGTAAAAGAGGAAAGCCCTAACTCGGAGGAATTATTTATTCACTGTATTATTAATCAGGAAGCCCGCACTGATCGACCTGCATGCTGAGTTTTCCCGCCACTTCTCAGACTTCACCAAGATTGAGACTGAGCTGCAGCTTGTATCATGACCCCTGTCTTTCGACTGTGAGAAAGCACCACCAGACACACAATTGGAGCTCATCGACATCCGAAGTAACAGTGCTTTGAAGGAGAAGTACAAAACAGCAACAATAGACCAGTTCTATGGCTCACTGAATGAAACAAAGTTTCCAAACATTAAAAAGCACGCCCAAAGGATGCTTGTTTTATTTGGGTCCATATACAGTTGAAATATGAAGTTTACATACACCTTAGCCAAATACATTTAAACTCAGTTTTTCACAATCCCTGACATTTAATCCTAGTAAAAATTCCCTGTCTTAGGTCAGTTAGGATCACCACTTTATTTTAAGAATGTGAAATGTCAGAATAATAGTAGAGAGAATGATTTATTTCAGCTTTTATTTCTTTAAATTGTTTAACTTGGGTCAAACGTTTCAGGTAGCCTTCCACAAGCTTCCCACAATAAGTTGGGTGAATTTTGGCCCATTCCTCCTGACAGAGCTGGTGTAACTGAGTCAGGTTTGTAGGCCTCCTTGCTCGCACACGCCTTTTCAGTTCTGCCCACATATTTTCTATAGGATTGAGGTCAGGGCTTTGTGATGGCCACTCCAATACCTTGACTTTGTTGTCCTTAAGCCATTTTGCCACAACTTTGGAAGTATGCTTGGGGTCATTGTCGATTTGGAAGACCCATTTGCGAACAAGTTTTAACTTCCTGACTGATGTCTTGAGATGTTGCTTCAATATATCCACATAATTTTCCTTCCTCATGATGCCATCTATTTTGTGACGTGCACCAGTCCCTCCTGCAGCAAAGCACCCCCACAGCATGATGCTGCCACCCCCGTGCTTCACGGTTGGGATGGTGTTCTTCGGCTTGCAAGCTACCCCCCTTTTCTTCCAAACATAACTATGGTCATCATGGCCAAACAGTTCTATTTTTGTTTAATCAGACCAAAGGACATTTTTCCAAAAAGTACGATCTTTGTCCCCATGTGCAGTTGCGAACCGTAGTGGCGGTTTTGGATCAGTGGCTTCTTCCTTGCTGAGTGGCCTTTCAGGTTATGGCGATACAGGACTCGTTTTACTGTGGATATAGATACTTTTGTACATGTTTCCTCCAGCATCTTCACAAGGTCCTTTGCTGTTGTTCTGGGATTGATTTGCACTTTTCGCACCAAAGTACATTAATCTCTAGGAGACAGAACGCGTCTCCTTCCTGAGCGGTATGACGGCTGCGTGGTCCAATGGTGTTTATACTTGTGTACTATTGTTTGTACAGATGAACGTGGTACCTTCAGGCGTTTGGAAATTTCTCCCAAGGATGAAGCAGACTTGTGGAGGTCTACAATTTTTTTTCTGAGGTCTTGGCTGATTTCTTTTGATTTTCCCATGATGTCAAGCAAAGAGGCACTGAGTTTGAAGGTAGGCCTTGAAATACATCCACAGGTACACTTCCAATTGACTCAAATGATGTCAATTAGCCTATCAGAAGCTTCTAAAGCCATGACATCATTTTCTGGAATTTTCCAAGCTGTTTAAAGGCACAGTCAACTTCGTGTATGTAAACTTCTGACCCACTGGAATTGTGATACAGTGAATTATAAGTGAAATAATCTGTCTGTAAACAATTGTTGGAAACATTATTTGTGTCATGCACAAAGTAGATGTCCTAACCGACTTGCCAAAACGATAGTTTGTTAACAAGAAATTTGTGGAGTGGTTGAAAAACGAGTTTTAATGACGCCAAACTAAGTGTTTGTAAATTTCCGACTTCAACTTTATGTGTGTGAACAAACGTTCTCAGTCATGAATTACAACAAATCCCGTCACAGGTCAAATTTAACAAATGACCACTTGTCATCTGTTCTGAGAATCTCTAAATCAAAGATGACACCAGACTTTGATGCCCTTGCCAAGAGAGGTGACCAGACCCATTGTTCACATTAAGACTTGAATAACCGTGACTGGGGTAGACAAGGATAATGCTTTTTCATGGTGATGCAGTCAGAATTATCCAGCAATGCACTTGGATACAGGTAATAACTAATCAGTCAGATTTGGGCTGAGGTGATTTGATAACTGTAAATATGGCTCACAATGGAGATGAGAATTGTTCCTTAATATGCTTTAAAAAACAAACCATTCCCAATTAAACAGATGCTCTTACCATATGTTTCACTCAAATTTTAGAATCGTTTTTTTTTACACATCTGCTGTTACATTTGGCATGTTTCCAGTCATAAAATATATATCTATTTTTAAGTTTGCATATTGTGACTGTAAGTTTGATTGTACTTTACAAGGGTAGAGATGCAGGATCTGTGTGTGTGTTTGATAGTGGCTGTGATGTTATAAATTATATCAATTTTGTGAAAGATGTGTTCACAGAAAACAAGGGTCCTCTGTAGCTCAATTGGTAGAGCATGGCGCTTGTAACGCCAGGGTAGTGGGTTCGATCCCCGGGACCACCCATACGTAAAAATGTATGTACACATGACTGTAAGTTGCTTTGGATAAAAGTGTCTGCTAAATGGCATATTATTATGGTACGAGGGTAGAATTGTTCTGCAAGCATATGTACACCTACAGTACAATAGTAGTTGCGTGTCAATGTGAAAATGAATAAAGGCTTCACATGTTTTGTCACACATATAGTATGTGGCCCTTCACTCTGTTTCAAAAACTCAATGTGGCCTTTGAGCCAAAAGGTTTGCCCACCCCTGGTCTAGGGTTTCTGGGATGATGGTGTTGCTGTGAGACATGACCAGCCTTTCAAAGCACTTCATGGCTACCGATATGAGTGCTACGGGCGGTAGTCATTTAGGCAGGTTACCTTCGCTTTCTTTGCTTGAAACATGTAGGTATTACAGACTCGGTCAGGGAGAGGTTGAAAATGACAGTGAAGACACTTGCCAGTTGGTCCGCGCATGCTCTGAGTACACGTCCTGGTAATCCGTCTGGCCCCGCGGCCTTGTGAATGTTGACCTGTTTAAAGGTCTTGCTCACATCGGCTATGGAGAGGGTGATCACACAGTTGTCTGGAACAGCTGGTGCTCTAATGTATGCTTCAATGTTGCTTGCCTCGAAGCAAGCATAAAAGGCATTTAGCTTGTCTGGTAGGCTCGCGTCACTGGGCAGCTCGCGGGTGAGTTTCCCTTTGTAGTCCGTAATAGTTTGCAAGCCCTGCCACATCCGATGAGCGTCAGAGCCGGTGTAGTAGGATTCAATCTTAGTCCTGTTCCCAAGTATTCCCACGCATAATAGATAGACACGTGATCGTACACAAATGTAAGCAAGGTTTTGGATACCGGACCTTGTGTAGCATTTGCAGCATTTATAGAGCTTTCAGATGACAGTCATAAAGGGCTTAGAGACAGTTTTGATATTTTTGTCATGTAGAGAGGAGTTTTTTTCTCAGATGGACTGTTTATTTAGCCTAGTCCCAGATCTGCTCGGCAAGACAGCACACACAGATTTGGTGCCAGGTTACTGTTTTCTAGCATTTGAGGGGAAACTGTCAAGGGCTTTATATGAAGATGACTTAATTGTCCATTAAGATTTTTCTTGTGTCGCACCCCTGGAGCAGTTTTAGGGGTTAAATGCCTTGCTCAAAGGCACATCGGCGGGAGATGACATCTAGTATTTTCCCCAGTCAGACCTGGTATTCTAACCTTCAACCCTCCAGTTACTGGCCCGCCTCTCTAACCTCTAGGGCTAGGCTATCTACTGCCCTTATAGTAAATTATATGAGGCCTTTACTGGAACTGCTGAAGAGGATAACCCTTGTCATAAGTTGTTTGAAGGGTTCTCCATATTCAATGTTTTGTGATTCAAAAACCTGTGCAGTGACGTTTTTACTTCAAGGAAATTATTTTTTGTCCTTTTGAGGAGAGATGTAAAAATCTAAATGTAAAATAACAAATGATTAGATTATATTTTGGAGATGGATCCTTGTTCTCTGAATACAGACTTTTGACTGCACTCTAAATTTAAATGGACAAATTTGATTTTTTCCTCTTTTTCTCAACAACAGCCGGTTCCTCTCTAGGTTCCTTCCTAGGTCCTTCTAGGGAATTTTTCCTGGCCACTGTGCTTCTGCTTCTGCATTGCTTGCTCTTTGGGGTTGAGGCTGTGTATCAGAAAAGCACTTTGTGACAAAGGCTAATGTTAAAATGGCTTTATGAAATACATTTTATTGTTTGACTGAACAACATGAAATACAGTATACTCCAACAGCATTTTCAGACGATCACCTCCACCTTCCACAACACAAACCTAGACAGGCAGCAATCACTCACCATGTGCAATACAAAACTAATAAGGCAAGTTTTACTATGGTGGGCACGTCATCCAGTTAATCAAAAAGACAAATTACTTTTATGTAATGGTTGTTAGCAAAGTAGCCTGGTTCTAATTAAAAATATTAAATCAGTCTACCTTGGGAGGGTGACTGATTATTGCTGACGGAATAGCATAAAGAGTGACTCATAATTCTCCCATTATTTTTCGCCTTCTCCGATACACAGAGGACAACACTATTTGTTGGCGGATATATTTATTAGGCCTACCTTTGGGGGATGGGGATGAAACTGTGCATGTGATATGTGGGGAAGAGAGACAGTGTTATGTTGTGTGGGAGTCACTGGGAGATGAGGGCCCCTTGTGCATTTGCATTTAAATGTTGCAAAATTGTGAAGGACGTCTGGATGACTCAACAGCTCGAGCAAACACGGTTGGCCGCTGTGGGTTTTTCGTATTTTCTCTCCACTAGTTGATTAATTCACTTTGTGTATGCTCGTACAGGCACACTCAACCTCTGCTCCACCTTGTTTGTCTTAAATACACATCAGTCTAAGGTAACGGGAGGCGTAAGATGCTAATCAGTAGCTACTAGCTAATGATTATTTATTAGGAGTTATTCGTGTTTTCATGTTTATAAATGAGTTATTACTGTAATAAATGGTCTTTATTACTCCGGTAATTTATTACTTGTGCCAAACAACACCTGTTAGTCATGGTATATTTACGATATAGGGTTGTTCATTCATAGAATGTCACGTAAGTAGACATAGTGTGAACCTATGACATGTCCTAGTTCACGTACTTCTATGTCTACTTACATGTGACATACAAACTTGATGGAAGTAGCAGTTATTGTGACGAATTATTCATGAGATTGGGTTTGATATACCATCCTCTCTCAGGCCTATATATAGAACAAAACATCACCCATAATATTTTTACCCTATTAAAATGCTCAGATTTGAAACATTTTACCTTTTCTCTCATCTCTAACTATCAGGAAGCCTGAAAGAACAGGCTGTGTAGGCGGGGAGCTTATATTCACGAGCTCGCCTTGACTGACCGCTCTTTGAAACACTCTTGTGGTCATTGCCAGGTAACAAGGCAAACAATGGGCCACATGTCATTGATGACCAGGTAAACAATGGGCCACATGTCATTCTGAGCCTTAATAGTATACCTCACCTCATTTTCTCTGCAAAATGCTCTCATGGACAACATAGATGATCATGGACGGTTGGATATCAGACAAACAGCAGCAATACACAATTACATTTCTATTGTTTTGTAACTACGCTGAACAAATATACAAATGCAACATTAAACAATTTCAAAAATATTACTTGGTTACAGTCCAGATAAGAAAATCAGTCAAATGAAATGAATTCAATAGGCCCTAATCTATGGATTTCACATTTTTTCACATGACTGGGAATACAGATATGCATCTGTTGGTCACAGATACCTTAAAAAAAGGAGCGAAATTAACATTCAATTCTCTGGCAACAGCTCTGGTGGACATTCCTGCAGTCAGCATTCCAATTGCACGCTCCCTCAAAACTTGAGACATCTGTGGCATTGTGTTGTGTAACAAAACTGCACATTTTAGAGTGGCCTTATTATCCCCAGCACAAGGTGCACCTGTGTAATTACCATGCTGTTTAATCAGCTTCTTGATATGCCACACCTGTCTGGTGGATGGATTGTCTTGGCAAAGGAGAAATGCTCACTAACAGGGATGTAAACAAATTTGGGAACAACATTTCACTTTACATGTTGTGTTTATATTTTTGTTCAATGTAATTACAGAATACAGTTCACTGATGCACTTCTTCACAAGAATTAGTAAAGCCTGAGTCACTTTAGAAGCTTAGACATAAGGGAATGTACATGAAAACAGCATACAATAAGTGTACTGGACAATTTATTGGTGCCTCTGCATTAGCATTAGACATTTATTTGATAATTTGCAATAGGCCAGCATAGCCAAAATATTGATCAACATGAACACTCATGAGAAATAAAAGAGAAATAATGGTGAGACATCATTTGACAGAACCTTTTTATTAGAGCCATATGCCTAATATAGGCACCCAGCCACCCTACAGTGTGCAGGACCCCATTGATTCATACAATTTGTAACACTCATCTCCTGTCCAAATGGTTGAAACATGTAGGTATTACAATGTGTTTTCTGGTATTTTTGAAGTACTCAATTTGAAATATACAATATCTGGTTGAGTACTTTTTGGTGAACATTTTCAATGTTTGTATTTGGTATGTGTGTGCCTGAAATGCTCACTTGATTTGCTGTAGCTCAGCTGGTAGAGCACGGCGCTTGTAACGCTAGGGTAGTGGGTTCGATCCCCGGGACCACCCATACACAAAAATGTATGCACGTATGACTGTAAGTCGCTTTGGATAAAAGCGTCTGCTAAATGGTATATTATATTATAAATTAATAACTATGACTTACAGTATGTTGGGTCTGTCTTCACAGGCTTCACAGTCTTGGGAAAGCTGCGGTGATTGCCTGGGAAGCTGTACAGACAGAGTAGATGTTGAATTTTCTAAAATGTCTATCATTACAGCTTGATGATAGTGGAAAGACAAAAGGAGATGGAAAGTGAAATACTAATAACACACCCCTCCACCTCATAATCATCATGATTAGCCCCAATGACACAAGCCACATCAACTGTAAGACAACAACCCACACAATCGAATTACAAAATATGATTTTCAGGGGTAAATTACAAATACTATACACACCGCAACTCCTTTTGTGGACAACATTCCTTTGTGTCATTTGTGTGCCGGCAGTTCTCCGACTCAATGTAGGGGGCTTAGGGATGGAAGAACAAAAACCATATAGTGACTATCAGGTGTCTTACAGAAAATATACCGTTCACAAGTCAAAGCAGCCACAGTTATAGCCACAGCCACTGTGTCAGTCTCATCAAACTCTGATACTTACATTATAGTCAGCGCTTGCAAGATCCACTGATCCACTGTTAATTTTATTGATTTTTTGTCATTTAGCAGACGCTCTTATCCAGAGCGACTTACAGTTAGTGAGTGCATACATTTTTTTCATAATGATGGTACAGCATCCGCATTCAGGATTAGCTTCCAAGCAAGACCCATCGAATGTTCTCCAAGTTGATAAAGCAACTTCACAACCCAGGTGGTGAAGGTAGGCAACATTACCTCCTTGACACTGATTCTTAACACGGGGGTCTCACAAGGGTGCATCCTCAGTCCCCTCCTGTACTCCCTGTATACCCATGACTGCAAGGCATCACACAGTTCCAACTCCATCATCAAGTTCGCTGAGGACAATAGTAGGCCTGATTACCAACAATGACAAGACGGCGTACAGCGAGGAGGTAAATAACCTCTCCTTCAACGTCAGCAAAACAAAGGAGCTGATTGTGGACTTCAGGAGGAACCAGGCTCGGCACGCCCCCATCCTAATCAACGTGGCCGCCGTAGAGACGGTCAAAAACATCAAGTTCCTCGCCGTACAGATCTCCAAGGAGCTGAAATGGTCAAACCATATGGACACCGTGGTGAAGAAGGCACGATAGCGGCTCTTCAACCTCAGGATGCTGAAGAAATTCGGCCTGTCCCGAGGGCCCTCACAGTGTTCTACAGGAGCACCATCGAGAGCATACTGTCGGGCTGCATCACAGCCTGGTACGGCAACTCTACCTCCGCAGACCTCAAGGCACTACTGAGGGTGGTACGCTTAGCCAAACGCACCATTGGGTGCACACTGCCTGCCCTCCAGGACACCTACAGCTCCAGGTGTCCCAGGAAAGGATCATCAGAGACCCCAGCCACCCGAGCCATAGCCTGTTCTCCCCATTTCCATCACTCAGACACGGGCAGTATAGGAGCATCATGGCAAAACTGTAAGACTGGCCAATAACTTCTACCCCCAGACCATCAGGCTGCTGAATAGTCACCACTAGTCAGCTACCTGCTCCCCCTGTCCCCCTTCTGGCCCCCCGGTCATTTACCCTGCCCCCACCCAAATGGACATTTATCATTGCCAGTATATATTATTATTTCTATCCTACAGACCAGGGCCCGTATCTCTAAAGAATTTTTGTGCAAAAAGTGGCTCCTAGCGGCCAAATTCTAAGAAAATTCTCAGAGGCATGACGTTTTCTTAGAATTTCCCCTAAAAGTGACACGAAAATCCCAGTTAATATAAAAGCTATTCCTCAAGAGTCCTAGCGCTTAAAAGGGCTCCTAAGGCGAGATCTGCTAAGAGCAGGGAAGAGGACTTTTAGTGGCTTAGGAGTTACCCTAAGCAGCTGCACAAAATGGCCAACAGAGGAGGCAGGAGAGATGTCCTGCAAACACTGGATGACAGGGAATTATTGAGACGCTACAGATTGGATCGTGCAGGAATCATGTTTGTGGTGGATCTCCTTAGAGATGCAATTACTTCACCAACTCGACGCCACAACGCTATTACACCGGAGAAGAAAGTAATCACAACCCTGAGGTATTTGGCAACAGGGAAAATGCAACAATGCAGCAGTGATGACTTGGGTCTGTCCCAATCCTCCGTCAGCAGAGTCATCACCCAAACACTGACAGCTTTGTCACAACCTAATATTGTGACACAATTTGTTTCATTCCCGCTGGATGCCCGCACTTTACACACACATAAAAGGGCATTTATGGACATTGCAGGATTCCCTGGCGTTGTGGGTGTAATTGATGGAACACATGTGAGAATAATTGCGCCATCAGAGGACGAGGCTGTCTTTGTTAACAGGAAGAATTTCCACAGCATCAATGTGCAAATAGTGTTCAATGCGGCCTGGAAGATTTTGGACATTGTGGCTAAATGGCCAGGCTCCACACATGATGCGAGAATGCTCTCCGAGAGTGGCATCAGACAGCTTTTTGAGAGACGCTATGTGCCAGCTAATTGCCACTTGTTAGGGGACAGTGGCTACCCATGCAAACCATGGCTCCTTACACCTTACCTCCAGCCACGCCAAGGGCCCCAACTAAACTATAACAGGTAAGCCAAACAATACAAAAATCATGGAAATGAAATGCAAGCAATATGTTAGAGCATCCAAGTAGTGCAATATTTCCATCAAATAATTAAAGGTCTGTATTCTATTGTAGGGCCCACAAGACAACAAGAGCGGTGGTGGAGCGTGGCATAGGCCAGCTTAAGAGGCGCTTTCATGTTCTCCACGGAGAGGTGCGGCTGAGGCCTGAAAAAGTCAGCAAACTCATCATAGCCTGTGCAATATTACACAATATTTGCAAGGTTAGACAGATTGCAGAACCTCTGGAGGATGGCGATGAGGATGAGGATGGAGACAACGATGAGGATGGTGGTGAAGAAGATATTCACATTCCACAGGGGAACCTAGCCCAGAGTGGACTGCCTTACAGGGCAAACTTCACAAATTTACATTTCAGGCAAGCTGTAGCCCCATGTCATTTGAGAACTTGTGATGGTATTAAGAACTACCACAGTTTTACTGCACATCACCTGCAACTGTTAAATGCAAGACACAGAACACAATCTCTAAATGGTTTATTTTTTAGGTGTTCAATTTTAAGGCGGTAGTACTCCTCCTGAAGGGAAAGGACTTTTTTTTGTTGTTCAAACACATCAATTGTGAGTTGCAATCTTCTCTCCTGCAGGGATGCTGACGGAGCAGGTGCTGCGGATGGGAATGGTGATTGATCCGCCGGGCTATCCTGAGTAGCAGCTGCAGATGGTTCAGGCGGCAAACTTGATGGGCCCGGTTCTTGTGATGGCTCCATGCTACAGAAATACATAGGCCTAGTTTAATTATTGTTTTGATTAAATTAATTTAATACAATGAGCATGGATAACACATGAAATGGCTTCTGCAATGAATAAACACTGTTGATATGAATAACCCTGTGTCCTACCTTTGCTGCATTTCAAGGGCCTGCATCATTGACGTGTCAATGCCTGTTGGCAGCCCGGTGACACTGACCTCAGAGTGTCCCAGGACTTGAAAGACAGTGTCGGCCACCTGGGACAGCCGCTTTGCAGGTGGTCCACCCCCTAGAAAGAAACAGTCAATGAACACAGTACTTAGGCATGTAAATTAACTTTGCCAGCAGGAGCAAATTGCCAGATTATGTGGTAGGCCATAGTATTTTGCTCACCTGTGAGTGAGGATTCCCGCTTGTGTGCTGCAATCTCATCTTTTGCCTTGGACTGCAGCACATACCACCTTTTCTCACAATCGTCGCCTGTCCGCACCACCAGTGGAAAAGAGGCATTGATTGTTTGGGATATTGTGTCCCAGGCGCGCCTCTTGCCTTGGCTAGTGACAGTTGGGCCAAATTTTCCTCGTAACATACCTTTATGTTCGTTCACCAACTGGGCCAGCAACAAACCTTGCTCCTCAGTCCAGTTCGGCTTGCGATTCCTTTTTTTCTCCATTTTCTGTGTTTGTAGGATATTTGTTAACAAGCCTTCATAAATAGACCAGCCAGCAATCACAGACATTGTTAAAAGCTGAGCTGTGTTACCCTCGTTAAGTTCACACTGAGTTGTAACGTTGCAATTTCTACTTCATTAAGGACAGCCCCTTGAGATAGGCCATCTTGTTTTCAATGGGGTCCATATGGAAGTGAAAGTACAAAATATGCCAGCTAGGATATTAATATGAGCAAATGAGACACAAATCATTATTTGAACAGGGTGTAATGAGCTTAAGTTTTCACATATTTTAGATTCTAATGTTAGGCTATAACCCCTACAGCTTACTATTCATTTTCCAGATATTTTCTTGAATGTGAAATATTATTTACAATTATAGTCTGCATAAGATTAGAGTGTATAATTATGTTTATTGATTTGAGGGTACATCCTTTGCTCATTATCACCAAAAGTTCATTTTCATCAAACTTGTAGGATCAACCAATCACGGCTTTTGAAATGATGACTCATACCTAGCAACGGGGTCAACCACACCTCCTCACTAAGATAGGATTTTTCATCCATTCCTGGCTCAGAGTTCACTGAAAATGTTCTGGAATCACTTCTAAGCTAAAACTCCTGGCAAGGAATTTTTAGGTTAAGTTAGGAGCTCTCTGAGAGGATTCTCAGAATCTTTAAGGATACGGGCCCAGGTTCCCAGAACGCTAAGGCAGACGCTCTGTCCCGGATGTTTGACACAGAGGAGCGGTCCACGGATCCCACTCCCATACTTCCGGCTTCTTGCCTGGTGACGCCAGTGGTATGGGAGGTTGACGCGGACATCAAGCGGGCGTTACGTACAGAGCCCACTCCCACCCAGTGTCCAGTTGGGTGTCTGTACATTCCGTTTGATGTCCGCGATCGATTGATCTGTTGGGCCCACACATCACCCTCCTCTGGTCATCCTGGCATCGGTCGGACAGTGCGCTGTCTTAGTGGGAAGTACTGGTGGCCCACTTTAGCTAAGGACGTTAGGGTTTATGTTTCCTCCTGCTCAGTGTGCGCTCATTGCAAGGCACCCAGACACCTGCCCAGAGGGAAATTACAACCCCTGCCCGTTCCACAACGGCCGTGGTCACACCTATCGGTGGACTTTGTGACGGATCTTCCTCCGTCACAAGGTAACACCACGATCCTGGTCGTTGTGGATCGGTTTTCTAAGTCCTGCCGTCTCCTTCCTTTGCCCGGTCTCCCTACGGCCCTACAGACTGTGGAGGCTCAGTTTACCCACGTCTTCCGGCACTACGGGGTGCCTGAGGATATAGTGTCTGATCGGGGTCCCCAGTTCACATCGAGGGTCTGGAGGGCGTTCATGGAACGTCTGGGGGTCTCGGTCAGCCTGACCTCAGGTTTTCACCCCGAGAGTAATGGGCAGGTGGAGAGAGTTAACCAGGATGTGGGTAGGTTTCTGCGGTCCTATTGCCAGGATCAGCCGGGGGAGTGGGCGGCGTTCATCCCCTGGGCAGAGATGGCCCAAAACTCCCTCCGCCACTCCTCCACGATAATCTTTTTATTATATTTTTATTGTTTTATTTCACTTTGTACCCTGTAAGTACATCTGCAACCCTGTACATTATTAAACTCTCTAATCTAACCTCAACTTTGTTCGAAATGTGCACTCACTCATGTGACATTATCGTAATTTTCAGTGCAACCTGTCCACCCGAAATGAAAAGCAGCCACTGCTGTCGGATGTCTTCATTCTTCAGAAAATAGTTACATTAACCGTCATGATGGAAAGTAGCTTGCTAGTTAAAAGTAGCTTGCTAGTTAAAAGTCACAACACAGATGAAAAGGGGTTTGTTACCAGTATCGTTCTGCTACGTTCTGCTTAAGCTACAATAATTTTTCATACTTGGGTAATTTTTCATACTTGGTTCCGGCGCCTTCTTCCTTCCCATTCAAGATCGGATCCGGAGGTACCTGCGTCTTCGTCCTCTGATCTGTCTCCCTCTCCGGTGGCTTCTACCTCGGGTTCAGATCCTCAGAGCTCCCACCCTCATCAGACTGTGAGGCTGCCTGAGAGACCGGCCCATTCAACATCACCAGCTGTCATCATCGGCAGCTCTATGGTGAGAAACATCTCGATTCCCAATGCAAAAACCCTGTGCTACCCAGGAGCAAGAGTACAGGACATCACAAGGCTGCTTCCGACTGTTCTACGACAGATACCGGGAGCTGACGCTGTCATGGTCCATCTGCGGTCAAACGACATCAGGAGGGCTAGCTCGGAACATCTGAAAATGGTTTTAGCATTAAAAGACTCCAGAAAACGGGCAATCATTTCAGGTTCAGTACCATCGTTGGGTGTGAAAGATTCAGCAAGCTACTGGCATTACACATCTGGCTAAAATATTACTGTAGCTCTGTTGGAATCACTTTTATAGATAACTTTGACACCTTCTGGAAACAGAAGATACTCTACAGGAATGAGAGATCATCCAAATCATCTTGGCTCCTGGACTCTGTCCACACATTTCAAGGCTGCATTGAAACGATGACTTATCAATGACCCAAGACCAGCTCAGTTAATCCCTACCATTGTGAAAATGAGTCTGCATCAAATGTAAGTAACTTAATTTAGGTCCCCCTAATTGCCCTGAATACCTCTGTTGATCCTACAGCTATTGTATGCAATAATCATGAGCCTATAAACCAGAGTTAAACTGCTAGCACTGAGGCGGTGTGCCCTAGTAGGAAGACCATTGTGTGCAGCTCACCCTGCACTATCAGCTCCAATATAAATAACATGAGCAATTCTACTTCTGATACGCTTCCCAGTGAAGCATTAAAAACAATCAAGCAACCCAGAAAAGTGCTAGAAATAGCCCATATTAACATATGCAGCCTGAAAAACAAGGTCCATGAAGTCAATAACTTGCTTGTAACAGATGACATTCATATTCTGACTATCTCTGAAACTCACTTAGATAATACCTTTGATGATACAGTGGTAGCAAAACATGGTTATAACATCTACCGAAAAGACAGAAATGCCAACGGGGGCAGTGTTGCGGTCTATATTCAGAACCACATTCCTGTAAAGCTTAGAGACGATCTAATGTTAAATACTGTTGAAGTAATATGGCTACAGGTTCATCTGCATCACCTAAATCCCATTCTTGTGGGAAGCTGCTATAGACCACCAAGTGCTAACAGTCAGTATCTGGATAACATGTGTGAAATGCTTGATAATGTATGTGATATCAACAGAGTATATTATACAGTATATTTTCTGGGTGATTTTAAATATTGAGTGGCTCTCATCAAGCTGCCCACTCAAGAAAAAAAATTCAAACTGTAACCAGTGCCTGCAACCTGTTTCAGGTTGTCAGTCAACCTACCAGGGTATTTACAAACAGCACGGGAATGAAATCATCAACATTTATTGATCACATCTTTACTAATGCTGCAGAAATTTGCTTGAAAGCAGTATCCACATCCATAGGATGTAGTGATCATAATATAGTAGCCATATCTAGGAAAACCAAAGTTCCAAAGGCTGGGCCTAATATAGTGTATAAGAGGTCATACAATAAGTTTTGAGGTGATTCATATGTTGATGATGTAAATAATATTTTCTGGTCTGTGGTGTGTAATGAGGATCAACCAGATGCTGCACTTGACACATTTATGAAATTGCTTATTCCAGTTACTAATAAGCAAGCACCCATTAAGAAAATGACTGTAAAGACTGTTAAATCCCCTTGGATTGATGAGGAATTGGAAAAACTATATGGTTTAGAGGGATGAGGCAAAAGGTATGGAAAATAAGTCTGGCAGCCCAACTGATTGGCAAACGTACTGCAAATTGAGAAATCATGTGACTAAACTAAATAAAAATAAACTATACTATGAATCAAAAATAAATGATATAAAGAATGACAGTAAAAAGCTTTGGAGCAAAAAAAAGGCAAACTCAGCTCCATCATTCATTGAATCAGATGGCTCATTCATCACAAAACCCACTGATATTGCCAACTACATTAATTACTTCTTCATTGGCAAGATAAGCAAACTTAGGTATGACATGCCAGCAACAAACGCTGACACTACACATCCAAGTATATCTGACCAAATTATGAAAGACAAGAATTGTACTTTTGAATTCCGTAAAATCCGTTTGGAACAGGTGAAAAAATTATTGTTGTCTATCAACAATGACAAGCCACCCGGGGTCTGACAATCTGGATGGAAAATTACTGAGGATAATAGTGGACGATATTGCCACTCCTATTTGCCACATCTTCAATTTAAGCCTACTAGAAAGTGTGTGCCCTCAGGCCTGGAGGGAATCTAAAGTAATTCCGCTTCCCAAGAATAGTAAAGCCCCCTTTACTGGCTCAAATAGCTGACCAATCAGCCTGCTACCAACCCTTAGTAAACTTCCGGAAAAAATTGTGTTTGACCAGATACAATGATATTCCTGACAACAGAATTTCAGCACACTTATAGTAAAGGACACTCAACAAGCACAGCACTTACACAATTGACTGACGATTGGCTGAGAGAAATTGATGATAAAATGATTGTTGGGGCTGTCTTGTTAGACTTCAGTGCAGCTTTTGACATTATCGATCATAGTCTGCTGCTGGAAAAACATATGTGTTATGGTTTTACACACCCTGCTATAATGTCGATAAAGAGTTACTTGTCTAACAGAACACAGAGGGTGTTCTTTAATGAAATCCTCTCAAACATAACCCAGGTAGAATCAGGAATTCCCCATGGTAGCTGTTTAGGCCCCTTACTTTTTCCCATCTTTACTAATGACATGCCACTGGCTTTGAGTAAAGCCAGTGTGTCTAGTATGCGGATGACTCAACACTATACACGTCAGCTACTACAGCAACTGAAATAACTGCAACACTTAACAAAAAACTGCAGTTAGTTTTGGAATGGGTAGCAAGGAATAAGTTAGTCTTAAATATTTCCAAAACTAAAAGCATTGTATTTGGTTCAAATCATTCACTAAACCCTAAACCTCAACTACATCTCGTAATGAATAATGTGGAAATTGAGCAAGTTGAGGTGACTAAACTGCTTGGAGTTACCCTGGATTGTAAACTGTCATGGTCAAAACATATTGACACAACAGTAGCTAAGATGAGGAGAAGTCTGTCCATAAGAATGTAAGGAACTAGACACGGACATGAATTATCTGTTTAGTGTGCTAACACACTCTTGGCAGTTTGTTGTAACCAAGTATTGGTGCTAAATTGTGTGTTAATGGATGCTAGCTTGCTAGTTAGCTACGGCGTCATAGCTAGGTATCGTGGGTAGCTACTGTGTCTTGGCAGTGTCTTCCGCCGTGCCGGCTGTAGCACGAAGCGAGCTAATTAGCCGTTTTTTCGAACAGAGTCAGAGTCAACACAGTAGCCATTGTGTGCCGGGTGTAGTACGAAGCTAGCTAGCTAGCCGTTCTTCAAACAAAGCCAACACAGTGGCCATTGCTAGCTACCCAACACGACCAGCGAACGGTACGGTAGTAGCTAATTACAATATACTTGTCCTAGCTAGCCAACGTTGAATCATTGCTGCGTCATGAAAGGAACTTGACACAGACACGAATGATCTGTTTAGTGTGTAATCACACTATTGGTGGTTTGCTGTGACCAAGTGTTTGTGCTAAACTGTGTGTTACTGGATGCTAGCATGCTAGTTAGCTAGTTAACACACTATTGGTGGTTTGTTGTGAGTATTGGTGCTTAACTGTGTGTTAAACTGTGTGTTATTGGATGCTAGCATGCTAGTCAGCTATGGTGTCATAGTTGGCTAGCTGAATAAAGTGGGTTGAGTCTATTCCTTTAAACATTGAACAACTGTGGTTCACAACAATTCTGATTTCTAAAGGTGGAAGTTGGGAGAGTTTTTGTTCGGGTGGTTCAGTGAAACAATTTTAGTTTCTGAGGTAGAAGTTTTTGGTGAGGGAGGCCCCCCTCTCTCCTCTCCCAGATGCTTAGCTCATTTCATTCCGATCTCCTCTGCATTTTTGTAGCCATTTGCTACAGCCTGTCAACTATGCCTCTGCCTATCCCTGTTCTCTCCTCTCTGCACAGGCTACACAAACAACGCACCACACCGCGCGGCTGCTGCCTCTCTAACCTGGTGGTCCCTGCACGCACCCCTCACCTGGAGTTCCAGGTCGCAGGCAGCCTCTGGAACTGCCGTTCTGCTGCCAACAAAGCTGACTTCATCCCAGCCTATGCCAACCTCCAGTCCCTCGACTTCCTGGCGCTGACGGAAACATGGATCACCACTGAAAACACGGCTACTCCTACTGCTCTCTCCTCGTCTGACCATGTGTTCTCGCATACCCCGAGAGCATCTGGTCAGAGGGGTGGTGGTACAGGAATCCTCATCTCTCCCAAGTGGACATTCTCAATTTTTCCCCTAACCCATCTGTCTATCTCCTCATTTGAATTCCATGCTGTCACAGTCACTAGCCCATTTAAGCTTAATATCCTTGTCATCTATCGCCCTCCAGGTTCCCTTGGAGAGTTCATCAACGAGCTTGACGCCTTGATAAGTTCCTTTCCTGAGGATGGCTCACCCCTCACAGTTTTGGGGGATTTCAACCTCCCTATGTCCACGTTTGACTCATTTCTCTCTGCCTCCTTCTTTCCACTCCTCTCCTCTTTTGACCTCACCCTCTCACCGTCCCCCCCTACTCACAAGGCAGGCAATACGCTTGACCTCATCTTCACTAGATGCTGCTCCTCTACTAATCTCACTGCAACTCCCCTCCAAGTCTCCGACCACTACTTTGTTTCCTTTTCTCTCTCGCTCTCCTCCCACACTACTCACTCTGCCCCTACACAGATGGTAATGCGCCGCCGCAACCTTCGCTCTCTCTCTCCCACTACTCTCTCCTCTTCCATCCTATCATCTCTTCCCTCTGCTCAATCCTTCTCCCTCCAATCTCCTGATTCTGCCTCCTCAACCCTCCTCTCCTCCCTTTCTGCATCCTTTGACTCTCTGTGTCCCCTATCCTCCCGGCCGGCTCGGTCCTCCCCTCCAGCTCCGTGGCTTGATGACTCACTGCGAGCTCACAGAACAGAGCTCCGGGCAGCGGAGCGGAAATGGAAGAAAACTAAACTCCCTACCGACCTGGCATCTTTTCACTCCCTCCTCTCTACATTTTCTTCATCTGTTTCTGCTGCTAAGGCCACCTTCTACCACTCTAAATTCCAAGCATCTGCCTCTAACCCTAGGAAGCTCTTTGCCACATTTTCCTCCCTCCTGAATCCTCCCCCCCCCCCCCCCCCCTCCTCTCTCTCTGTGGATGACTTCGTCAACCACTTTGAAAAGAAGGTTGACGACATCCGATCCTCGTTTGTTAAGTCTAATAACACTGCTGGTCCTGCTCACACTGCCCTACCCTATGCTTTGACTTCTTTCTCCCCTCTCTCTCCAGATAAAATCCTGCGACTTGTGACTGCAGGCCGCCCAACAACCTGCCCGCTTGACCCCATCCCCTCCTCCCTTCTCCAGACCATCTCCGGTGACCTTCTCCCCTACCTCACCTCGCTGATCAACTCATCCTTGACCGCTGGCCATGTCCCTTCCGTCTTCAAGAGAGCGAGAGTTGCTCCCCTTCTCAAAAAACCAACACTCGACCCCACTGATGTCAACAACTACAGACCAGTATCCCTTCTTTCTTTTCTTTCCAAAACTATTGAGCGTGCCGTCTTTAGCCAACTCTCTTGCTATCTCTCTCAGAATGACCTTCTTGATCCAAACCAATCAGGTTTCAGGACTGGTCATTCAACTGAGACTGCTCTTCTCTGTGTCACGGAGACTCTCCGCACTGCTAAAGCTAACTCTCTCTCCTCTGCTCTTGTCCTTCTAGACCTGTCTGCTGCCTTTGATACTGTGAACCATCAGATCCTCCTCTCCACCCTCTCCGAGATGGGCATCTCCGGCGCGGCTCACTCCTGGATTGCGTCCTACCTGACCGGTCGCTCCTACCAAGTGGCGTGGCGGGAAGCTGTCTCCGCACCACGTGCTCTCACCACTGGTGTCCCCCAGGGATCGGTTCTGGGCCCTCTCCTTTTCTCCCTATACACCAAGTCACTTGGCTCTGTCATATCCTCACATGGTCTCTCCTATCATTGCTACGCTGACGATACACAACTAATCTTCTCCTTTCCCCCTTCTGATAACCAGGTGGCGAATCGCATCTCTGCATGTCTGGCAGACATATCAGTATGGATGACGGATCACCACCTCAAGCTGAACCCTGGCAAGACGGAGCTGCTCTTCCTCCCGGGGAAGGACTGCCCGTTCCATGATCTCGCCATCACGGTTGACAACTCCGCTGTGTCCTCCTCCCAGAGTGCGAAGAGCCTAGGCGTGACCCTGGACAACACCCTGTCGTTCTCCGCCAACATCAAGGCGGTGACCCGCTCCTGCAGGTTCATGCTCTACAACATTCGGAGAGTGCGACCCTGCCTTACACAGGAAGCGGCGCAGGTCCTGGTCCAGGCACTTGTCATCTCCCGTCTGGACTACTGCAACTCGCTGTTGGCTGGGCTCCCTGCCTGTGCCATTAAACCCCTACAACTCATCCAGAATGCCGCAGCCCGTCTGGTGTTCAACCTTCCCAAGTTCTCTCACGTCACCCCCCTCCTCCGCACACTCCACTGGCTTCCAGTTGAAGCTCGCATCCGCTACAAGACCATGGTGCTTGCCTATGGAGCAGTGAGGGGAACGGCACCTCTGTACCTTCAGGCTCTGATCAGTCCCTACACCCAAACGAGGACATTGCGTTCATCCACCTCTGGCCTGCTGGCTCCCCTTCCTCTGCGGAAGCATAGCTCCCGCTCAGCCCAGTCAAAACTGTTCGCTGCTCTGGCACCCCAATGGTGGAACAAGCTCCCTCACGACGCCAGGACAGCGGAGTCACTCACCACCTTCCGGAGACATTTGAAACCCCACCTCTTTAAGGAATACCTGGGATAGGATAAAGTATTCCTTCTAACCTCCCCCCCCCCCCAAATTGTAAAGTGGTTATCCCACTGGCTATAGGGTGAACGCACCAATTTGTGAGTCGCTCTGGCTAAGAGCGTCTGCTAAATGACGTTAATGTGCCCTTGAGCAAGGCACTTAACCCTAATTGCTCCTGTAAGTCGCTCTGGTTAAGAGCGTCTGCTAAATGACTAAAATGTAAATGTAAGAAAGCGCTGCTCTGCCTTCTTAACAACACTGTCAACAAGGCAGGTCCTACAGGCCCTAGTTTTGTCACACCTAGACTACTGTTCAGTAGTGTGGTCAGGTGCCACAAAGATGGACTTGGGAAAATTGCAGTTGGCTCAGAACAGGGCAGTACACGGAGAGCTAACATTAATGACATGCATGTCAATCTCTCATGGCTCAAAGTGGAAGAGAGATTGACTTCATCACTACTTGTTTTTGTAAGAGGTGTTGACAAGCTGAATGTACCGAGCTGTCTGTTTAAAATACTAGCACACAGCTCGGACAGCCATGCATACCCCACAAGACATGCCACCAGAGGTCTCTTCACAGTCCCCAAGTCCAGAACAGACTATGGGATGCGCACAGTACTACATAGAGCCATGACTACATGATAACTGATGCAAGCAGTAGAATCAGATTAAAAAAACAGGTACAAATACACCTTATGGAACAAAGGGGACTGTGATGAGACACACACAAAGGTACAGACACATGCATACGCACACATTGTGATATTGTTTTATGGTGGTATTAAACATTCTGTATTGTAGATATGTAGTGGTGTAACAATGTTATATGATATAATGTTTTATCTTTTGTTTCGTTTGTAATGTAAGCACTTTAATATGTTTGGACCCCAGGAAGAGTAGCTCCTGCCTTTGCAGCAGCTAATGGTGATCCCTAATAAATACAAATACAAATACATAATACTATGAAATGGTTTCATAGTAAAAATTGATTTTCACTGTTTTTAATATAAAACATACTGTATAGAACAAACAGCACAACGTCACAAAAGCAAGCTAACTTAGTTCCACGGGTTAATGATGCATTCTGGCTCGGCTTATGCCTGTAATTAAGTTCAATACAGTTATAAATGAGCTATTACAACGTAATACATTTTATTTATAAGGAACATACTGTGTATCTGGCTCACCTGTGATTTATGCTAGACCCATTAGGCCAAATTAAGTAGTTTACAGTGGAGAAACAACTCTGTGCAATGTTGTGTGGGTGTGAGCGCTACTCATGTTGGCAAGTTTCCACACATTTTCAAATGGTATTTATCAAGTTATGACAGGGCGAGTGAAGTCACTTGCCAAACCGTCTGGCTGTCAGCTTGTAAAGTACCATGTAAATATAATTAAATGATGATCTAACAAAATTAAGTTATGTATTAGCGCCTAATGGACTAGCTAAGCTCTGCAAGTGCTCCTCCGAGAACAATTTCTACATTTTTCTGAAAGCTTTGAGGGGAAAATGGGCCAAAGATGAAAGCAGCAAAAAATCCCAGCTCTGCAGATTTTGCTGCGAAGAGACAGAATCATTAGATCATTTGTTTTGGTACTGTCCATTTGTAGCTTGTTTTTGGTCACAGGTCCAGGAATGGCTGAAGGATTGCAATATTTACCAGGCGATAACCCTGCAGATAGCACTACTGGGTGATCTGCAAAGTCATAGTCAATCGATCAATAATATAAAAGTACTTTTAGCAAAAATGTTTATTTTCAATTTACAATCTGTAGAAACAATGAAAATAGAAGGGTTCAGAACTTTTGTGAAACATCACAGTACAGTTGAAAAACATATGGCAAATAGAAATCCAATATGGATGGTGTTAAGAGATAGATGGGAGGTGTTTAATGGAGCTGAAGGATGGGACTATTAACAACTAACAACAACTAATAACAACAAGATAACTAATGGAAAGCATACTGTGTCCATAATAAGTATATAGGTTATAGGTTGAGAGCTTTTGTGAAAGAGCACAGTTAGAAAGATATGGCATATAGAAGCAAACCGGATGGACATCATGAAAATGATCGGAGAGGTTGAGGGTAGAGGAAGTTCAGGAATAAAAACAAACAAAATAGAATTATTGTAAAATTGACTGTGTCCATAAAATGTATATAGTATGTATAAGCTGGAAGTAGAGGCCTAAGCGTTGTTGTTCACTAGTTTACTCCAATTAGGGAAGGGGTGGTGTGGTTGGAAAGTAATAAAGGGAAATATATTTAAAAAAAGGATATGTACATATATCTATGTATATGTATTTATATGTATGTATTTGTATATGTATATGTATGTATGTATATGTATATATATATATATATATATATATGCGTGGACAAAAACATATGCGGATTGGAAGTGATGCAATATTAAAGCTGATCTACCCCCCCCCAGCAATAAAACCATATGACTCACATTAGTGGGAGAATGATGAGGTGCCAGGACAGAAGGAAGTAGGATTATGGAACTACCCCACAGGCAAATTAATATCTTTAGTATCACTTGCTCAAGGATGAATCAGTTTCAGTGGGTGAATTGAATCGTTCTTTCTCTTTTTTTTTTCTAAATAGAGATATCATTAAAGAACATAAGCTAATCCGAGCAGTTTAAATCCTCGGCCCGCTCCCCCAACCCCATTTTAGGTCTGTACTGATGTAGGATATTAATTTGAGCCAGTTTGAGTTTGCTAACAGCATGAAAATAATCCTGCAGCAACAGGAAATGCTCATTATTATGTGGATTATAATTAATGGACATTTTTGTAGGGGTTGATACATTTTCCGTAAGGGAAAATCAAGTCTGAAATTTCAAGGTGGAACTTCAGAAGCCTTTTTAAATACACTACAAGTTTTAAATGTTCTGCATTGCAGGAAAGTTCTCCTGCAACATGGTGATCAAATTAAGAGCCTACAATGTAAGTATAATAATTATTAAGTATTGAAATGCACCACCACAGAGAGAGACAGAGATAGAAATAGAGAGGGGGATGGAGAAAAAGAAAACGCAGGGAGAGAGAGAGAGAGGGAGAGGGAGAAATGTGAGGAAAGAGAGAAAAAGGGAGGGAGTAGAAGAGAGGAGAGAGAGAGAGAGCTCCCTCTCTCCTAGCCCCCTCCTGATTGATGTCTGACTGGCTGCTCTCACACAGTTTAACGAGCGCTCTGGCTTAAACCGCAGTGCTTCCTGAGGAGACGTCTTCAAAGCTTGGTGGGAAGGAGGACAGGGAGAGGGAGAAAGGGATGGGGTGATGAAGGAAGGGAGCGATGGAGGGAAATACCATCCTGGTGTCCAGCTTCAGGCAATGTTGGGGAAAAAGGTTGTTGCTGTCAGAACGGTAATCTATCCACTATCCAGTAGTAGTCCTACGTTCCCTTACAGCAGCCTATCAGCATCAAAACCTGTTGTCTTTTCATGCGTTTTAAAACGTTTTGCAACGGAAAACAAAAATGTCCAGGTAGTGCCTTTTCCAGGTAGTCAATTTTCCTCCGTTTGGTGTCTAATGAATATGACCCTGTTGGCTGGCTTTAACCAGATGGGCCATGTTCATTAGGGATAGCAATGGAAAACATTTCAAAATGTTTTACAACAAAAAACTACCGGGATTATAAGAAGCGAGAGAGCTAAATACAACTGGGACATTTTAAAAACACAACACCAAATCTTCTTCCACAGTAACTAAACACAGCAGCCTCTGAATACCCCATATGCTCATAAACAGCCCAATGTTATTAACCAGTTTGTAATAAGCATACTCAAACCTCAGTCTCGCTGCCAACATCACCTCCAGCATTCCCACCACATCCACAGACCCCTGTCCCTGAATACTGTTCTTTTGCGTCTTCCAAATTGCTAATTTGCTTTGACTGAACCTGTACTTTGGCCCAAATATAAACAGCTGAGAAGAGAAAACCTCTCCCAGAGCTGAGAACCAACTAGTGATCAGGTCAATCATCCCGACCAACCTGGGACACCGTGAGAACAGATGTGCCAGTGTTAGGCCATGATCTATTTCACCTGTCTTGTGCTTGTCTCCACCCCCCACCAGGTGTCTCCCATTTATTCCCATTATCCCCTGTGTATTTATACAAGTGTTTTATGTTTGTCTGTTAACAGTTCGTCTCGTCCCGCCAAGTCCTACCAGTGTGTTCCCGTGTTTCCTGTGCTCTAGTTTTTGCTTTTCCTAGTCTTCCCAGTTCTGACCTTTCTGCCTGTCCTGACCCTGATCCTGCCTGCCGTCCTGTACCTGCCTGACTCTGATTTGGACTATTTGCCTGCCTTTACTTACCTTTTGCCTTCCCCTTGTACTATAATAAACTCTGAGACTCGTACTATCCGCCTCCTGTGTCTGCATCTGGGTCTTAGCCTGAGCCGTGATAGCCAGAGTTTCAGACTCAGCACAGAATGGACACCCCTCCCCAACAGTAGGATCCAGGTGTACCAGATGCATATTGGTGGCTATAGCTCCATATATTATCCTCCATTGGAGGTCAGCTGTCCTCTTTTCAATAGGGAGTTTATATAAAGACCGCCAACAGCCTTTTGGGGAGGCACCTGGACCAAACAAATCTGCCCACCTCGTCGATTTTACCCCTTCATGGGAAGAAGCACGGGACATTTTTACACATATTATGTACATGACCTTCTTTCCCACCGCCTTGAACTCCCCCAGCTCTGGGGTATCGAAGAAAAGCAGCATCCCCACGTCCTCCTCTAATGCCCCCGCCGCAGCACTAACATTCAGAGCAGGGAACACATAATCCAGACCCTCAGTCGCATACTGCCGATGAAGTACTGGCAAGGAATCGCAGACCTCAGCTGAGATTATTTGATCACTGCTCTTTCTCCCAGCTCCTCTCCCAGCTCCTCCAACGGTCTGCTCCTGCTCTACATCAGATGACCCAGCTTGGTACACCCTACTCCTAACAAGGATGAACGTAGGCTGGCTGAACGCATAGCACGGGACCGGATGACAGTGTTATAAAAAAGAGGCTCTTCAAAAAGCCACATCCCTGGTGGTGTGCCGGCCTTACGGGACATGTCGAAAACTCTCCAAACCTGCATAACAGACTCATAGAATGGAGTCAAGCCAGACAAATCACCCCCCCCCTCTAGCTTTAAGAGGAAAAGGTGCTTGTCTAAGCCCAAACAGCCCACTCTCCTTATCAATGTGTAGGCTGTATCGACCCAGCTAGAACAGTCACTGTACAACAGTCTCTGAGCTGCTTGAAGCCGGAAAGCCATAATCCTAGAAGAAATGTCCACCAGGCCTTGCCCACCCTCGTGCAGTGGCAGGTACAGGGCTGCAGTTTTAATCCGATGTTGTCCAGACCAGAAGAAATTGACAAGGGTCCTCTGAAGCTCTTGTATCAGACCCCCCGGTGGTTGTAAAATCATTAGTCTGTGCCACAGGGTAGAGGTGGCTAGGTTATTGGCTACCAGAACCCTTCCCCTATAAGACAGCTGGGGTAGCACCCATTTCCACCAAGACAATCTGGCACACACCTTCTCCACAACACACTCCCAGTTCTTTTTTTGAAAGAAATCGGAGCCTAGAAAACCCCCCAAAGTCTTCATCCCATCTCTGCCCCACTGAAGTCACCCTGGTAACCGTGGAGCGGACCCTATCTGAAGCTGACCTGCCCACAGCGATTCACTCTTTTCCCAATTAACTCTAGCTGAGGAGGCTCCCTCATACCCCTTTAAAGCGTGTGAGAGAACTTTAACATCCTCACCCCCTGTAATAAAAACTGTCACGTCATCTGCATACGCAGGCAGTGCTATCATGGGACACTTCATAACCCCTGGCACAGAGAAACCAGTAAGCCTCGCTCTTAAAAAACAAAGCATTGGTTCAATTGCCAGACAATATAACTGCCCTGAAATTGGGCATCCCTGCCTAATACCCCTTTGGACAGGGATGAGGCAGCTCAAACCACCCCCCACCTTCACCATACATGAGGCCCCAGCATACAGTAAACTCATCCAAGACAAAAAAAACATCTCCAAACCCAAAGGCTTTCATTGTTTTGAACAAGTACTGGTGGTCCACACGCTCAAAAGCCTTCTCCTGATCCAAAGAAAGTAAACCTCACATCAGACAGTTTACAAATGTCTAAAACATCTCTTATTAGAAACAAGTTATCAACAATAGAGCGGTCAGGTACACAGTAAGACTGGTCCTTGAGGACCAACAGCCCCAGATATTCCTTCAACCTGTTTGAGAGACACTTATATATACTTTTATATTCTGCGAACAGCAATGCAACAGGTCGTCAGTTTTTTAAAAGAGCCAAATCCCCCTTTTTTGGCAACAATGAAAGCACAGCACGTTGACAGGATACAGGAAGAGAACCCTCATGAAAAGATTCACACACCACTTCATAAAAATCCCCCCCAATAGACCCCCAAAAGCGCTTATAGAAATCAGATTGTAAACCATCGATGCCAGGGGCTCGGCCTGATGAGAGCTGCATAACTGCAGTGGACAGGTCCTGCAGAGTAATGTCAGAGTCCAAAGCAGCTCTCTGCTCAGTGCCCAATTGAGGAAATCCATGTAACAACTGTTCAGCACACAAAGGATCACAGTCCTCCACCTTATAGAGGGCGGAGTAGAAATCCACAGCATGTTGGCGCATCTCACTGTCATCCAAAGCTCAGACAGACAAATTGCTGACCGCAGGTGAGGTTCTTCAGCAGTGCGATCAACAGTCAAATCAACTGTACAGTTCCAGTCCCCCCCTAAAACCATACACCCCTCTTGGTCACACTGTCTTAAGGTTTCCTTTATTTGATCAATTACAGCAATACGCTCTGTACCCTCATTAGGAGCATAAACATAAAACATATATATATATTTTTTTACATCCGCCATGACCAATAAAACCCGACCCTTGACAATCTCTGTTGTAGATACCACAGTCACCCCTAAGCCTGAGGAAAACAAAATTGCCACCCCAGCACTGAAATTAGTACCATGACTGAGAACATGCTGCCCCTCCCACCACATACCCCACTCAACCTCATCAGCCTCATCACTATGTATCTCATCTAGAAAAACTACATCAAGCCTTTTCTGTTTTATTACTTCTAATACCCAAGCACTCTTATTCCTGTCCCTTCTCCCATTAATATTGAGAGAACCTACCCTTAGTACCTCCATATAGAAAAGAGAAAGGAAAAACAGAAGAAACCACAGAGAAACCAGACAAAGAGAAAAAAACACCCTATGAGGCATGATAATCATCATTGTTTTAATATTATCTTAACCTTACCACGTTTCCCACTACCTTTTGCTGCCGTGACAGCAGTAACACATTTCCTCAAGCGGACACGCTTCTTCACACTCAACTGGTCTAACCCCACCGTCTTCTGTAACACCACAGCTGACCTCACAAACTTATCAACATAAAAATAATCAGCCAATTTAACAGATTACCCAAAAGTCTGTTCCAGGAACCCATTTACCTCATCTAGGTTGTAAATTTAGTCGTTGCCAGCTGCTTTCATATCAACAGAGATATCAGAAATGTCCATATCCTTCTCCTGATCCTCCTCAACTGAAGCCACAGACCCCTGACTCCCCTCTGCCACATCCCTCTCAACACTCCCCACTTGCACCCCATCACTTGTGCCGGGCATCTCCTCCACTACCTGGGAGACTAGCCCCACCTGAACCCCCTCCTGTACCCCATTACTAGTAATGGATATCTCCTCACCAGTCTGGGGAAATGGCTCCCCAGATCCGTCCTTACCTCCTACAACAATATTTTTTCTGCTGCACAGTTCCCATCTGCTACAAGCTGCAACTCAGTACCCTCAACACGGACAACTTGTTCCTCAGCAACAGGTGCTTGTGGCTGCTCTACCACTGTCGGCCCACCCCTCCCTACATCAGTGGGCCCAGGCGTTACGAGGACCACCTGCGCCCCTCCCTCCGTCTTCTCCCTTTTCGGGCAAGCATGTCGCTTATGGCCAATATCCCCACACTCAAAACACAGTTGACTACCCGTACTAGCATAAGCCATATACAGTCTGTTGTCATACTTGACTTTAACGATAACTCCAAAGTCTTCTCCGGTGAGTCCAAAAACATAAACACCTGTCGCCAAAACGACATAACCTGTTTCAGAGCCGGGTGTTTGCAACCCAACGGGACAATCTTAATTGAACTTGCAAACTTCCCAAACCGCAATAACTTGCACTCCAACAGCTCATTTGGAATAAACACTCTAACTTCATACAATTCCCAGCATGCACCAAACACTCCCAGCATAGAGAGAGAGAGACTGGGGCCACATCTGGTTACGCCGGTTGCAATTTAAGGCAGAACAAGATACAGGAAATGTAGGAATCAGGGCAATTTATTATCCCCACCAACCCTTTCGGCCCTGTGTTTACATTCCCCCACCATCATTTTCCATTTCTGCAATCGGGTGGTGGTTTGTAACCACATTTGTAATAGGCCACATGCCTGTGCGGTTGTTGTTGTCGTTGTTGTTGTGATTCGGGTGTAATAAAAACTCCAGAGCCTTGCATAGCAAAATAAACCTGCAATACAGTGGGGAAAAAAAGTATTTAGTCAGCCACCAATTGTGCAAGTTCTCCCACTTAAAAAGATGAGAGAGGCCTGTAATTATCATCATAGGTACACGTCAACTATGACAGCCAAAATGAGAAAAAAAATTCCAGAAAATCACATTGTAGGATTTTTAATGAATTGATTTGCAAATTATGGTGGAAAATAAGTATTTGGTCGATAACAAAAGTTTCTCAATACTTTGTTATATACCCTTTGTTGGCAATGACACAGGTCAAACGTTTTCTGTAAGTCTTCACAAGGTTTTCACACACTGTTGCTGGTATTTTGGCCCATTCCTCCATGCAGATCTCCTCTAGAGCAGTGATGTTTTGGGACTGTCGCTGGGCAACACGGACTTTCAACTCCCTCCAAAGATTTTCTATGGGATTGAGATCTGGAGACTGGCTAGGCCACTCCAGGACCTTGAAATGCTTCTTACGAAGCCACTCCTTCGTTGCCCGGGCGGTGTGTTTGGGATCATTGTCAAGCTGAAAGACCCAGCCACGTTTCATCATCATTGCCCTTGCTGATGGAAGGAGGTTTTCACTCAAAATCTCACGATACATGGCCCCATTCATTCTTTCCTTTACACGGATCAGTCGTCCTGGTCCCTTTGCAGAAAAACAGCCCCAAAGCATGATGTTTCCACCCCCATGCTTCACAGTAGGTATGGTGTTCTTTGGATGCAACTCAGCATTCTTTGTCCTCCAAACACGACGAGTTGAGTTTTTACCAAAAAGTTATATTTTGGTTTCATCTGACCATATGACATTCTCCCAATCCTCTTCTGGATCATCCAAATGCACTCTAGCAAACTTCAGATGGGCCTGGACATGTACTGGCTTAAGCAGGGGGACACGTCTGACACTGCATGATTTGAGTCCCTGGCGGCGTAGTGTGTTACTGATGGTAGGCTTTGTTACTTTGGTCCCAGCTTTCTGCAGGTCATTCACTAGGTCCCCCCGTGTGGTTCTGGGATTTTTGCTCACCGTTCTTGTGATCATTTTGACCCCACGGGGTGAGATCTTGCGTGGAGCCCCAGATCGAGGGCAATTATCAGTGGTCTTGTATGTCTTCCATTTCCTAATAATTGCTCCCACAGTTGATTTCTTCAAACCAAGCTGCTTACCTATTGCAGATTCAGTCTTCCCAGCCTGGTGCAGGTCTACAATTTTGTTTCTGGTGTCCTTTGACAGCTCTTTGGTCTTGGCCATAGTGGAGTTTGGAGTGTGACTGTTTGAGGTTGTGGACAGGTGTCTTTTATACTGATAACAAGTTCAAACAGGTGTCATTAATACAGGTAACGAGTGGAGGACAGAGGAGCCTCTTAAAGAAGAAGTTACAGGTCTGTGAGAGCCAGAAATCTTGCTTGTTTGTAGGTGACCAAATACTTATTTTCCACCATAATTTGCAAATAAATTCATAAAAAATCCTACAATGTGATTTTCTGGAGAAAAAAATCTCAATTTGTCTGTCATAGTTGACGTGTACCTATTATTAAAATTACAGGCCTCTGTCATCTTTTTAAGTGGGAGAACTTGCACAATTGGTGGCTGACTAAATACTTTTTTCCCCCGCTGTATGTGGGTGGCTGGAAACAAATCTCACTGTTAATGTATTAGGTTGTTTTTTGTGGGGTACCGTACATAGTTTTAGAGGTTATTTGAGGATACTAGCAACAGGAGACAGGAAAATAAAAATGTATATGACTATGATCAGGTCACATACAATGTGTGATTGTACAGTATGTGTATGAAGGTACTGTGTGTGTGTGACGCAGATTTTTAATAAAAATCCTTATTTTACCAGGTGAGTCGACTGAGAATACATTCTCATTTACAGCAACGACCTGGGGAAAGTTACAAAACATACACTGAACAAAAATATAAACGCAACATGCAACCATTTCAAAGATTTTACTGAGTTATAATTCATATAAGGAAATCAGTCAATTGAAATAAATTCATTAGGCCCTAATCTATGGATTTCACATGACTGAGAATACATATATACATCTGTTGGTCAGAGATACCTTTAAAAAAAGGTAGGGGTGTGGATCAGAAAACCAGTCATTATCTGGTGTGACCACCATTTGCGTACAGTTGATCAGGCTGTTGATTCTGGCCTGTGGAATGTTGTCTCACTCCTCTTCAATGACTGTGCGAAGTTGCTGGATATTGGCGGAACTGAAACACGCTGTCGTACACGTCGATCCAGAGCATCCCAAAAAAGCTCAATGGGTGGTGACATGTCTGGTGAGTATGCAGGCCATGGAAGAACTGGGACATTTTCAGCTTCCAAGAATTGTGTACAGATGCCGTGCAGTATCATGCTGAAACATGAGGTGATGGCGGCAGATGAATGGCACGACAATGGGCCTCAGGATCTCATCACGGAATCTCTGTGCATTCAAATTGCCATAGTTAAAATGATATTGTGTTCATGGTCTGTAGCATATGCCTGCCCATACCATAACCCCACCGCCACCATGGGGCACTCTGTTCACAATATTGACATTAGAAAACTGCTCGCCCACACGACACCCGGTACAGTTGAAACCCGGATTCATCCCTGAAGAGCACACTTCTCCAGCGTGCCAGTGGCCATCGAAGGTGAGCATTTTCCCACTGAAGTCAGTTACGACGCCAAAATGCAGTCAGGTCAAGACTCTGGTGAGGACAAGGAGCATGTAGATGAGCTTCCCTGAGACGGTTTCTGACAGTTTGTGCAGAAATTATTTGGTTGTACAAACCCAACGTTTCGTCAGCTGTCCGGGTGGATGGTCTCAGACGATCCCGCAGGTGAAGAAGCCGGATGTGGAAGTCCTGGGCTGGCATGATTACACGTGGTCTAAGGTTGTGAGGCCATTTGGACGTACTGCCAAATTCTCTAAAACGATGTTGGAGGCTTATTGTAGAGAAATTAACATTAAATTCTCTGGCAACAGCTCTGGTGGACATTTCTGCAGTCAGCATGCCAATTGCACGCTCCCTCAAAACTTGAGACATCTGTGTCATTGTGTTGTGTGACAAAACTGCACATTTTAGAGTGGCCTTTTATTGTCCCGAGCACAAGGTGCACCTGTTTAATGATCATGCTTTTCAATCAGCATCTTGATATGCCACACCTGTGAAGTGGATGGATTATCTTGGCAAAGGAGAAATGCTCACTAACAGGAATGTAAACAAATTGTGCACCAAATTTTGTGCGTATGGAAAATTTCTGGGATCTTTTATTTCAGCTCATGAAACATGGGACCAACACTTTACATGTTGCATTTATATTTTTGTTCAGCATAGTTAACATACAAAATATGTAAGCAAGCAAAAAACACAAACATTAAAAATAAATGATATTGACGATATTGTCATAGTCTTAGACTGGAATGAATGTTGACTTATTTGTTGTTTCTGCTATTTAATGAAAGGCATGACCTATTCCTATAAAATATTAAAAACACGATTTTCCAGCACACAGCTTTGACCTACTACAGTAGCTATGTTGGTCTACTGTACTTCAAAGAATGTGTATGCAGGTTGCTTAGGATTCAAACCTTCTCAAACAGCCTAACTCAAACTCTTAGAGGAGGGCTCCCACAATAATGTGATTTATAACGCATACAAGTTAATGTATTGGATTTTTCACACACCACACTAATCCCATTCCACAACCTTTTTAAGCTTTTTTAAATTATATGAAAGCAAGCTTTGCTTTTATTCTTACAAGACCCTTATGCTTGATTGAGTGAGCTGTTTTGTCTTGTAGTAATGTGGTGCCTGCCTGTATTTCCTTAAACCTTTATTTTAGCAATACATGTCATTGAGAAAAATATATCAAATCAAATAAATTTTTATTTGTCACATACACGTGTTTAGCAGATGTTATTGCGGGTTTAGCGAAATGCTTGAAATGCTTCTTTTTTTTTTGGTCAGTGGGTGCCCAGCATAACAGGTGGTGGTGTGTTGGACTAGGGCTGGGCGGTATACCGTATTTTACGATATACCGGTATTGATGCACGGACAGGTTTTGGTTTTTACTTTACCTTCTATAACGGTACTTGAATGTTTGGCTTGTTAAATGTTATACGCTGTGTTTAATGCCTATTTTTATAGTTTACTTCACTACTTGAGTCATCTCTCTCCACTCTCTCTCTCTCCATGCTGCTTTCCACACAGACCTAACCCCACCCCCTGTCACTCAAGGAGCGCATTTGTTGTTCCTCGACCACGAGACACTTGTGTTCAGTCTGTATGGTCAATGTTTCACGCCCTGGCTCTGGGGACTCTAGTATGTTGAGCCAGGGTGTGAGTTTTCATTTGTTTTTGTTCTAGTTTTGTATTTCTATGTTGGCCAGTGTGGTTCTCAATCAGAGGCAACGTGTATCAGCTGTTGCTTGTTGTCTCTGATTGGGAACCATACTTAAGCAGCCATTTTTCCCACAGTGTTTGTGGGATCTTGTTCCGTGTTGGTTTATGTGTGTTAACCAAGGACTTCACGTTATCGGTTGTTGTTTTGTTCGTGTTGGAATCATTAAATAAATAGTATGTTTGCAAATAACGCTGCGTGTTGGTCCTCCTCCTTCGACGATCGTGACAGAAGATCCCACCAACACTGGACCAAGCAGCGTGTCCAGGAGCCAGCGCCAGAGGTATCGCTAAAGGACATCAACCTCGGCTGGGCCTGGCCCACGGGGAGGAGAGACCCCCAGAATTTTTAGGGGGGGGGCTCACGCCGTGGACGACGGGGCAGCAGGAGGCCGCGATAGAGCGGTCCAGCGGGGTTGCAGAGGAGGCCGCCAGGTTAAGGGGGCCACTGGTCACAGAGCAGAGGGAAAGTGTAGAGGCACGGCGAGAGGTACTGGGGTGTGTTACCAGTCCGGTCCGGCCCGTTCCTGATCCCTGCGTAGGGCCAGTGGTGTGTGTCCTCAGTACGGTCCGGCCTGTTCCTGTTCCTCGCATCGAGCCTGTGGTGCGCGTCGTCAGCCCGGCCCGGCCTGTTCCTGCTCCACGCACCAAGTCTATGGTGCGCATCGTCAGCCCGGCCCGGCCTGTTCCTTCTCCTCGCATCGAGCCTGTGGTGCGCGTCGTCAGCCTGGCCCGGCCTGTTCCTGTTCCACGCACCAAGCCTATGGTGCGCATCGTCAGCCCGGCCCGGCCTGTTCCTGCTCCACGCACCAAGCCTATGGTGCGCATCGTCAGCCCGGTTCGGCCTGTTCCTGCTCCCCACACCAAGCCAGTGGTGTGCGTCGTCAGTCCGGCACAGCCCGTGCCTGTTCCACCGGTGCCTGGTCCGGCACCGGTCAGCTGCTCCACGTCGGAGCTAGAGCAATCCGCTCCACCGGTGTTCAGTCCAGCTCCGGCCAGCAGGGTCAGACCGGACCAGGGGTACTTTGGGGGGTTGGAGTGGGAATCATGTTCGGAGCCGGATCCGCCGCCAAGGCGGAGTGCCCACCCGGTCCCTCCCCTGTGGTGTTTGGTTGGCGCGGCCGGAGTCCGCGCCTTTGGGGGGGGGGGGAGTACTGTCACGCCCTGGCTCTGGGGACTCTAGTATGTTGAGCCAGGGTGTGAGTTTTCATTTGTTTTTGTTCTAGTTTTGTATTTCTATATTGGCCAGTGTGGTTCTCAATCAGAGGCAACGTGTATCAGCTGTTGCTTGTTGTCTCTGATTGGGAACCATACTTAAGCAGCCAGTTTTCCCACAGTGTTTGTGGGATCTTGTTCCGTGTTGGTTTATGTGTGTTAACCAAGGACTTCACGTTATCGTTTGTTGTTTTGTTCGTGTTGGAATCATTAAATAAATAGTATGTTTGCAAATAACGCTGCGCGTTGGTCCTCCTCTTTCGACGATCGTGACACAATGTAGCACACGCAACAATGTTGATGACAATGATGCTGTTTTCACTTTGCTTTTTAATATAAATCCACTAGCCTTCTATAACTACAAGTATTAGTTTGTGTTTTTTACATCTGCAAACAGCTAGTTTGTCTTTTCTTAGCAAGTTGGCCCTAAATCTTGTTAGTCGCTAATGCAAATCGCTAGTTAGCTGTCTAGCTAGCTAATCAATGTACTAAGTCAGAGCAAACGTAATTAGCTATAAAGACTGATAATTCCAGTGACGGTGTAGACCTAAATCAGCATGTTGTTTGTGCAACAGTATCTTCTAAATCAAAGAGGAATACGCGAAGCATGAATATTTTAGCTACATGAAGTAGCTAAGCGAAAACATTAAATGTAGCTAAAGAATGTAGGTTCCCCTGGGAAACGCTTAACAACACTTTGGTTCCTACCCTGTCACAATAACTCCTCCCTGGCATTTTCATTCGTTGTCATCTCAAACAGCACTGTATTCAAAGTGCCCACTATTATATTCTAACTATAGAATTAGAATAATCATTCTATTTCCATGATTGCAACAAGTTCACCCAAGTGTTTTGCTCTAAATCGCATGTCAAATCGCAATTGCAACATTTGGTTAAAAATAATGCCAAGATTGTTTGCCCATATCATGCAGCCCTATGTGGCAGTGTGGAAATGATCTCAAATGAGTGCAGGAAATGCAGAAATTGATGAAAATGCTGAAAATAAGTTGAATTAAACAGTATAAAACAATCAGAATAGAGAAAGACCCATTGAAATCACTTAGAATGTATAGTATGTTTTGCCACCCTAGGGTCACGCACTACTCATAAAGCAAATGTAGAACTTTTATTATTTAAAAACATAAAATACTGTCAAATACCGTCATACCGTCATAAAAAAAAACTAAAAAAACATATTATATTTTGGCCATATCGCCCAGCCCTACATTGGACACAGTATATAGAGGTCTATAGAGCCTGTCTCCATTCCTGATTTCTGTAACTGTTAGCTTACCTGTGTAATATTGACATAATCCAAGAAACACTTGTTTTGTAAACATGGTCCTGTTTTATAAATTGCTGCACTGATCAATGGGCAGTTCATTACCTCTGTCAAATGAATACTGTATGTAGTTTAAAGTTATGTGTGTATTTGTATTTCTTTTTGTAATAAAGATGGTGACACTACAATAATACACATTTACAATAGGCCTATATCTAAAAATACATACAGCCTAATGATATACACTGAGCTCAAAAGGGGGTGCAACTCAATATTAGGAAGGTGTTCAGTGTATGTGTATATATATATATATACATTATTTTAATAGCAGGACACTGTAAAGTCCATTATTCCTCTGAAGAGTATGAATTATTCCAGGGTTCCCCAACTGACGGCCCGCGGGCCAAATGTTATTTGGCCCACCAAAGCCCCCCAAATTAATTATTCATATTTTTTAATAATAATAATAATCTTGGACCTGAGATGCAAAAAGTCCCAAATGCAATGTCCCAAGAAGGAAGTGACCCTACCCAAATAATGCAAAAGTTACATTTTAATTAATGAGGAGTGAGAATGCAGGAGACAGTCAACTAATAAAGCAGGCAGCGGACCATTTGTGGTGCTGAAACGTAAAGCTGCAACCGCAGTGCAATCAATAAGTTGAGTAATTAATTTCAACAATAATCTTAATTTTAATTTGACTTTACAAACAACAAGAGGGCTTAATTGGAGTCTATTACTTCCGAGCCAAGGCCCATATAAAATAACTTAACTGTCTGAGGTAGGCTATGTGGCTTGACAGCATCTTTCACAAGAAAAAGTTGTTTTTATTTTATTAGGCCTACTAACAATTGCAACTGGCCAAAAAGGATCCTACATAAAAAAATTATTGAAAGAAAAAAAGGCGGTGTCTGAATGTCTGTATCGCGAGTCTCGGGATGACCTGCTCCTGTAACAACAAAACAAACAGAAAATACTGTCAGCATGAGACCTAAAATAGCCCTGGATAAGCACTAATAATAATAATAATAATAATAATAATAATAATCACAATAATGTTTGTAGCCTATATGACTATTTATTAAATACTAAGTTACTTAATGGGAAAGGTTGCATTTCCCCTCGGACACGATCTTGTGGATGTCAGGTGAGAGGGATGTGATTTTGATGCGCATGCAGTCCTCGATTGACTTATGTGTAAGCCGGTTCCTGTCGTGAGTCTTGATTGCGTTCATAGAGGAAAAAGAGGACTCGCAGATGTAAGTTGATCCAAACATTGTTAGCACATAAAATGCAAGTTTCTTTATTGTGCAGTTTTCCTCTGAACATGCCACCCAAAACACACACAAGGACTCGGCACTCCTGAGCGCATCCCTGATTTGGCTCGACGTCTGGAATTCAATCAGCTCAGTTTGAATTGTGGTCTCATGCAGTGAGGGTATCGTTTTCTTAGAAAGAGAGGAGAATTCTCCACCTGGGCGGACTGTGAAAGGATCACGTACAAACGCAATGATCTCCTTGGGCATGCTGTGGTCTTCAAATCTAGTGGAGAAGTTGTCCCTCAGCTGCTTGATGAAATCTTCCATCACCTCTGTGACAATGCTGCGGCCTGGTCCCTCTGCCTGTTGTTTCTTCAGTGTGCTGAAGTGCAGTAGCCTTCCAGATGACAAGTTCAAATCGAACAACTCGTACTTCCTAGTAAAGGCCTCAAGTTTGTACACGGCTGTTGTCCCTCTTCCTTGTAACTGCAGATTTAATACGTTTTACGTGACAGAATATGTCAGCCAAATAAGCAACATTAGAGAGGAATTCCTCAATTTCCAGAATTCAAAGGTGGTCAGCTGCTGCCCTCATTTAGCATTTTCTGAGAAAATCCATAACCTGTTCATGCAGCTCACAGAATCGCTCGAGAGCTTTTCCTTTACTCAGCCAGCGCACGTTGTTGTGTGCAGGAGATCATCGTGGGTGGCCTCCTCTGATTCTGTCACAAGCTTCCGGAACAGACGGTGTTGGGTGCTTGTTGTCCCCCTGACAAAGTTGATTATGCGCATTACTTTCTCCATCTTTTAGCTCACCGTTTAGTCTGGCACACAGCACACTCTGATGGATGAGACAATGCAAGCCATTCATTTGGGGGGCGATTTCCTTCAACCTGCTGACCAGGCCCCTGTGTCTGCCCACCATAGCAGGAGCCCCGTCGGTGACCATAAAGTTGACTTTTTCGAATGACAGGCCATGCTGCGTAAACAATTCTTCCAGCTTTGTGAATATGATGTCCCCGGTGGTGTGTCCTTTGAGAGGAATCAGTGCCAGTAGCTCTTATTTAAAGTCATTTCCATGAAAACTGTGCTACATCGGTGTTGTCTGTACTCTCATCAATATCCACGGAAAAATGCTCAGCCTGACTGAGCCCCTCCAGAAGAATCCTATGCACATGTCATGACTCTCCCTGGGTGAGGATCAAAGGTCTCACATCAGCTTGGCAAATGGCCGACAACAACCAGACCCTCTTACCCACAGGGGGGCGGGGATGGGGCTGTGCCGGTCTTGACACCTTAATACTGCCATAAATTAGAGAGGAGAATCTATCTCTGGCGCTCTAGTATGGTGAAAGGGATGCCTTTGTTTCAGAGACTTTTTGCCGCCCAAAAACTTCAACATCCAACAATGAACATTGGGACAATATATTTCAACATCCAAACGTTGGGAATTATGAGAAATGGAATATGGAAAATTTATGTATATTTTGTGATGTCATTAAAAATGGTATAACGGCGTTATAAGGAAAACATTGTGACTTGAAGAGCTTTTACACTGTGGATATCAGGCTTACATCCTTTACCTTGGGTAGAAAATATAATAATAATAATAATAATATGCCATTTAGCAGACGCTTTTATCCAAAGCGACTTACAGTCATGCGTGCATACATTTTTGTGTATGGGTGGTCCCGGGGATCGAACCCACTACCTTGGCGTTACAAGCGCCGTGCTCTACCAGCTGAGCTACAGAGGACCAAAATATCAAGGAGGAAGACAATGTTTTCGTGAAGATAGGATTTTAGCTTCCTAACAAAATCATAGTGATGATAATACTTTTGTCTCGTAACTAGCCACACCCGAGGGAGCTCAGAGAGCGTGTCAGTATAACGGAAACGCCCCTCTTTACCAGAGTGCATAAAATATTGAGATAAGAATGATCAGATCAGACTAGACAGACCTCAAGCTGCAGCTTTTGTCCATATTGGTCCCGACCCTGAATATCAACACGAGGTGAAGATGACAAAGTTGCCTCCACTAACAATCAATGTTTTCGGCTGATTATCTGCTCTAAGTACTGTATCTAAGAAGGTAAATTTAAGTGGGACCATCCTGTTACTCTCTTCAAGCCATCATCTACTACACAGCGCTCATCACCCCAAAGGGGATCATCGACACGTCTGAATAGCCGTCCTCAGAATACCACTTCCAGAACGAGTGAAATAAAACAGACAACTAAGAAGAAGGACATTGTGACTTCTTGTGGACAATCTGAGCCTTATATCTAAAAGGCCATCTGAAAGAGAAGGCCCAATCGACCCCTTTCCACGAAGTCCTGGGTCCAACAGAGATACACGACGAAGACCTCCAACACGTAAATACATGCATTGCTTTTCTCTCTCCCTCCCTCCATCTTTTATAACAAGTGTCATAGTCCGCTAGGGACCTGTATTCATTGTATTAAGTTTCTAATCCCTACCTATACCGTGTACATGTTTGTATCTTTTGTTATCATTTTTAATTAGTTAGTAAATAAATAATTAAATCAATTTGTGTGGTACGGAATGATCAGTAAGACCCGGGTTCGTCTTTTTAAATACCTCCGTGTCTGTGGAGGGCATGTTGTGTTTGGTTAGAACCCAGGATGCTTTTAGGGAGGCAGTTGTGACCTTCTGTTGTTGGGTCAGGCCACAAAGGAGGATTCTGCTGCCGTGTGTGTAGCTTGCAGTTAATACTTAAATTATTCTGCGTCGGGCCTCTGTCTGTGGCGGGAAGGCCACTTTGAAAGTACCATGCTTAGATGCCATATTAGATTGAATTATTTGCAAACAGCGACATTTTCATTGCAAATAAGACACACTGGCTTTGCATTGGAGAAAGATGGTAAGATGAACGCATATCTCTCTGTCCATTCTTCCCTGAAACTTCGATTTTTTTATACTTTTTGAGAGCAACATTTTCTCTTGCTATCAAGCTAATTGTTCTGAACAAATGTTGACATTAAAATAAGTAGTGTAGACTACAGTAGGCTACGTAGACCTGTTTTTCCTCACCAATCAACGCACAGAGAAATAGACAAAAATTATAATTGAATAGAGACATTGGTGATTTTATGAGTTTAATCAGATCAAAATTGTTATATTATTGTCACTGAATTTATTATGTACTAATCAGATGTGTTAAAAATGTTGTTCAATTTGTAGTGTAGGCCTATTAATTGTGCTGATATGATATGCTAATTATGCTCTAGCCCGCCTACTATTAGCTCAGTGAAAATTTGGCCCGAGGCCAAACCTAGTTGACGAACTCTGAATTAGGCTGTTTGAGAAGGTTTGAATCCTAAGCAACCTGCAAACACATTGTTTGAAGTACAATAGACCACTATAGCTACTGTAGTAGGTCAAACCTATGTGCTGGAAAACCTTGGTAGAGCATGAAAAGAGTAGGCATTGTGGTGTTGATATGAATTTCCTTTCTTTTTCGGCTTCAGACCGGAAGGTGAATATACAAAATTATACAACATTTCCACATGCAAAAGGTGTCTTTCAAAAATGTAATTTGCACTTCAAATTATGTTTTTAAAAAAGTGTTGTCTCACATCATTTATTGTCCGGTGCCCGGTTTCCCAAAAGCATCTTAAGGCTAAGTTCATCGTTAGAACCTTTGTCAGCGTATAGTTAAGGCGATAACTTCAGAACAAAGTTGACTACATTACAAAGCTGCCAATGTCTTTGCAATTGTTATAAACAAGCAAAGGGTAGAAAAATTAAATCTGAGATGACTGCATTAAAAGATAAATACGGTGCATTCGGAAAGTATTCAGAGCCCTTGACTTTTTCCACATTTCTAAAACAGGTTTTTAGAAATATGTGCAAATGTATTTCAAATAAAAAACTGAAATATCACAGTTACATAAGTATTCAGACCTTTTACTCAGTACTTTGTTGAAGCACCTTTGGCAGCGATTACAGCCTCGAATCTTCTCGGGTATGATGCTACAAGCTTGGCACACCTGTATTTGGGGAGTTTCTCCCATTCTTCTCTGAAGATCCTCTGAAGCTCTGTCAGGTTGGATGGGGAGTGTCGCTGCACAGCAATTTTCAGGTCTCTCCAGAGATGTTAGATTGGGTTAAAGTCCGGGCTCTGGCTGGGCCTCTCAAGGACATCCAGAGACTTGTCCCGAAGCCACTCCTGCGTTGTCTTGGCTGTGTGCTTAGGGTCGTTGTCCTGTTGGAAATTAACCTTCGCCCCAGCCTGAGGTCCTGAGCGCTCTGGAGCAGATGTTCATCAAGGATCTCTCTGTACTTTTCTCCGTTCATCTATCCTTCAATCCTGACTAGTCTCCCAGTCCATGCTGCTGAAAAACATCCCCACAGCATGATGCTGACACCACCATGATTCACCGTAGGGATGGTGCCAGGTTTCCTCCAGACGTGAAGCTTGGCATTCAGACCAAAGAGTTTAATCTTGGTTTCATCAGACCAGATAATCTTGTTTCTCATGGTCTGAGAGTCTTTAGGTGCCTTTTGGCAAACTCCAAGAGGGCTGTCATGTGCCTTTTACTGAGGTGTGGCTTCCGTCTGGCCACTCTAACATAAATGCCTGATTGGTGGAGTGCTGCAGAGATGGTTGTCCTTCTGGAAGGTTCTTCCATCTCCACAGAGGAACTGTGGAGCTATGTTAGAGTAACCATCGGATTCTTGGTCACCTCCCTGACCAAGGCCCTTCTCCCACGATTGCTCAGTTTGGCCGGGTGGCCAGCTCTATGAAGAGTCGTGGTGGTTCCAAACTCCTTCCATTTAAGAATGATGGAGGCCACTGTGTTCTTGGAGACCTTCAATGCTGCAGAAATGTTTTGGTATCCATCCCCAGATCTTTGCCTTGACACAATCCTGTCTCGGTGCTCTACGGACAATTCCTTCGACCTCATGGCTTGGTTTTTGCTCTGACATGCACTGTCAACTGTGGGACCTTATATAGACAGGTGTGTGCCTTTCCAAATCATGTCCAATCAATTGAATTTACCACAGGTGGACTCCAATCAAGTTGTAGAAACATCTCAAGGATGATCAATGGAAATAAGATGCACCTGAGCTCAATTTCGAGTCTCATAGCAAAGAGTTGAATACTTATGTAAATAAGGTGTTTCTGTTTTATATTTTTTATATATTGGCAACAATTTCTAAAAACGGTTTTCACTTTGTCATTATGGGGTATTGTGTGTAGATTGATGAGGAATTTATTTATTTAATCCATTTTAGAATAAGGCTGTAAAGTAACAAAATGTGGAAAAAGTCAAGGGGTTTGAATACTTTAATAATGCACTGTAGGCCTATATATTTAAATCATAATGAAATCAATTTAATGTTCAATCAGTTGAGTTCTATTTAGCTAATTCTAGTCTACTCTACTGTCTGTCATTTTTTGCTTAAATTTCATGATGTGTAGGCCTAACAACATCTGCGCAATGACGTGCCAAATATTAGATTGAGTGCATAGCCTAAGCATTAGAATTAGCCGCCTCAGTATTTGCAAACATAGATTATAATTTCTTTCTAGGAGCTGATCCATCGTCAGTATCTAATGTTAAGGTAAGATTTGAATGGACAACGCCGATTCGAGAGCAGCGCTGCCTTTCTTTCGATCCTATCAGTATTGACCCATGCTCTAACGGCGCACATTTTGAAAGTTCTCCCTACGTGGTGTTTTGGGAAACACGTGAATTCTTCGGCCCATTATAGAAACGATGCAGCGTTAAGCTTAAGTTCCATCGCTATCGGGAAAATGGACCCTTGCTATTAATTCATGGACATGGCTATTTGCATTTATATGAAACATATGGATTCTCCCTTTAAAGATGGGAGGGGGTGAATATCAACAGCTGCTTTACAATAAGCACATACCAATTCCTGTGAGTGACTCCCAAAGTACTGCAAAAGTTGGCTGAGTGAGCATTTGGAAAGAAATCAAATACAAAATCAATGGGACTCCCCCAAGACCCCCCTCCATTTTTTTACTTGTTGATGGCTACTTCCCACTAAGGGTGTTACGATTTAACTGGATATGAACCCAAATGCAGACAACTACACCGAGCCAGAGAAGGTTTAACAGGTTTATTTACACAGTTCAATTGTCCAGGTTTCCAAAAATAGGGGAAGAGCAAGTCCAGGTCTACAGGGAGGGTAACAGATCCAGGTTCAGAGCAGGAGTGGTACCGTAACGTCCTAGTGTCCGTGGTGAGTCCAAAAGGGAGGTCCAGTAGTGGAAAGCAGGATGGTGGTGGCAGGAGTGAAGCGGAGGCAGGAGTCAGGTTCCAATAATCTGTGGCACAGGAGAAAAGTAAATAGAACAGGCCAAAAACACAAAGAGCGAAAACAAGCAGGTTGAGTCAGCAGCGAGACTAACATGGTCGTCTTGACTATGATCTGACGATGAGTGGCAAGTTTGACCGGGTCTTTAAGGCTGAGGTGATTACGGTGAATGAGCTGCAGCTGGAACCCTGACTCCCGCACACCAGACTTCACTCCTGCAATCAAGAACAAACAGAGGGGAGGGGGAGAGCAGAGAGAGAGCTACCTAGCAGCAGTAGGCCTAACAAAGGGGACCTATGCCGACATCTTTTGGCCATCTTTTTTTTGTATTTTTTTGGTTTGAACATCCCATGGAGCACCATTAAATCCATTATTAAAAAAGGGAAAGAATATGTCACCACAACAAACCTGCCAAGAGAGGGCCGTCCACCAAAACTCAAGGACCAGGCAAGGAGGGCATTAATCAGAGGCAACAAAGAGACCAAAGATAGCCCTGAAGGAGCTGCAAAGCTCCACAGCGGAGATTGGAGTATCTGTCCATAGGACCACTTTAAGCCATACACTCCAAAGAGCTGGGCTTTATGGAAGAGTGGCCAAAAAAAGCCATTACTTTTTAAAAAAAATAAGCAAACACGCTTGGTGTTCGCCAAAAGGCATGTGGGAGACTCCCCAAACATATGGAAGAAGGTACTCTGGTCAGATGAGACTAAAATTGAGCTTTTTGGCCATCAAGGAAAACGCTATGTCTGGCGCAAACCCAACACCTCTCATCACCCCGAGAACACCATCCCCACAGTGAAGCATGGTGATGGCAGCATCATGCTGTGGGGATGTTTTTCATCGGCAGGGACTGGAAAACTGGTCAGAATTGAAGGAATGATGGATGGCGCTAAATACAGGGAAATTCTTGAGGGAAACCTGTTTCAGTCTTCCAGAGATTTGAGAATGGGACGGAGAATCACCTTCCAGCAGGACAATGACCCTAAGCATACTGCTAAAGCAACACTCGAGTGGTTTAAGGGGAAACATTTAAATGTCTTGGAATGGCCTAGTCAAAGCCCAGACCTCAATCCAATTGAGAATCTGTGGTATGACTTAAAGATTGCTGTACACCAGCGGAACCCATCCAACTTGAAGGAGCTGGAGCAGTTTTGCCTTGAAGAATGGTCAAATATCCCAGTGGCTAGATGTGCCCAAAAAATCGTAGATGTATCGAAGTGGCATGTTTTTAGAGAATCTCATCCAGGGACGTAGATTATTTTTCTGGTCCGGACCTAATCTGAACCAATCATAGACGTCTATGTTTGGTTTAGATTTGGTCCGGTCCTAAGCAACATTGATTTGGCCCAAACATAGACATCTACAGTATGATTGGTTCAGATTTGGTTTGGTCCGGACCAGAGTATGTGAGCGGAGCGGAGGTGGAGCGACACGAGGAGCGAAGCATGCCCAATTTGACTGAGCATGGAGCGAGATTCCCAAAGGCTGGAACGTTGGCCTTCTCGCCCAATTCCAATTTCACTCCAGTAGCATTCCAGTAGCGCTCACTTCACAAGCTCAGAGCATGCACACCCCAGCATGCATTTGTAGTCGACTTGTGCGCTGCTAACAGTGGCGATTTTAGCATGTAAATCTTGGCAGGGCAAACTCCCCCCCCCAAAATGTTGTGCGTGACAGCAAAGCCACTACACAACACAACACTAAACAATACATTAATTGCATTATAACGGTGACAAACAGTGCCTACAAGCTGTTAGGGCCTACATAAAGCTGTCCCAACAGCAGAGCTTTCTTTTCAGCACCATGGAGTGAATCATTACCACCACTACACCTGACTATCAGCGGAGCCTTGTCTGGTAGCGAAACAGTTCATTCAGCCTTTATTTATTTTTAATTTTATTTAACCTTTATTTAACCAGGTAAGCCAGTTGAGAACAAGTTCTCATTTACAACTGCGACCTGGCCAAGATAAAGCAAAGCAGTGCGATAGTTACATATGGGGTAAAAAAACATAAAGTCAAAAAATACAACAGAAAATATATATATACAGGGTGTGCAAATGTAGCAAGTTATGGAGGTAAGGCAATAAATAGGCTATAGTGCAAAATAATTACAATTAGTATTAACACTAGAATGCTAGATGTGCAAGAGATTATGTGCAAGTAGAGATACTGGGGTGCAAAAGAGCAAAAATAAATAACAATATAGGGATGAGGTAGTTGGGTGGGCTAATTTCAGAGGGGCATGGGCATGGGCAAGCCTCATTTACTGTCTTTTAAAAGAAACATAGCTGATATGGCTGACTTGCTTAAACAAATTTACTGACCATTGAAATGTACAAACTATGGCATAAGGGGACGACGAGCGGATGAGGCAATCCGTAATTTCGATGAAGATATTAATGAGCGAGCTAGGGCGGACGTAGTCAATATAACTATTTGTTCAGCACTTTGAAATGTACAGCGACAGAATTCAGAACATGGGCCATTCTTACAGTATTCTCCCTGTACACCAAGCCTGAACCGTAGGATAAATAAAGGGGGCATATAAGCAGACAATGAAAGCTCTTACAATATTCAATGATTACATTTCTCTAAAACAGGCTATAGGCTACATGTGCACCACCAAGTCAGGACAGTAGGCTAAGTTATGAGGGGGAAAGGGACCAAATTATTAGGGTGAAGCACATGGGCTACTAACAGCTTACTACACAACATACACTTAGTATTACTTTCTTAGCTACAGTATACATATCTCCCTGGCATATTACATCATTTATGCAGCAGCATACAAGACATTCTTGGACTCACCTTGTTGTGCTGTGCTCACTTGAACAGGAAGGTGGCGCGGTGGTCCTTCTTGTGGGCAAATTTTGTCATCAAACTTTGTCATCAAAGTCTGTAATTCTCAGAGTTTCCAGTTGTTTTGAACTCACTGAAGTCTGAGATTTCCCAGTCCCAAGTTTCCAGTTGTTTTGAACGCAGCAGAAGTCATGCTGGATTGACAGCATGGCCAATGTATTCAACCTTTTCCATGGTGTTTAATGTTTATCCTTTTAAGCTTGGAAAGGAGACCCTTAAACCCAGACTTGGACCACACACCCACTCCACTGAATAGCAGGCTAGTGATTGCTTTGCAATGCTTGCAGTTAGCCACTGATTCCTTCCAAACCACTCATTGTTGAATTTGCGTTTTCCAACTTGTTGTGTAATGTTTATGTCCAATGGCCGATGAGCATCGATACGTTTTATCTATAATTTATCTTCGTATAACAATGATTGTAAAGGATTTGCCAGTAGATTGTCATCTTGATTCATGATGATGACTGCTTGTCTAGCTTGCTAGCTAAGATTGTGAAATTATGATTTTGACATGATCAGTCAAATCAAAGCTACGGTGGCCAATGACCTTGAGCCTTCTTGGATGGGCACTTCTAATGTAACTCTATGGCAGCATCCAAGGGGCTTGAATTTTCGAGCTCTCCCCGTAGATTTTGCAGTGATATAATATCCCCATGAGTGACAGAACACTGAGCCAATCACCGCGCAACTAGAGAACATTACCAACCCCTACACTACGTGTTTTTCACTGGCTGCCCCACCACCACAGAAAGCACTGAGCTAGGCTGAACACCTACATTTATTTGGAGCTGCCTTACTCAAGAAAGCAATAAAGAGACCATGTTTGTCTGCGGCTTTAATAACTCAACATATATTCTTTTTTTTTTTTTTACATCGTTTGCAAACTGATAGGTGACACATATTAATGTCAAAATAAGATGCAAAACAGGCAACAAAACAGGTGAGTCTCAAAACAGGCCCTGAATGACGTGTCGCCACTGGCTGCTAATAGCCCCTTGCTTTAGCTACTGTCATGGCGTTTGCTAAATATTTTCATATAGAAACTGATAAAACACACAGGTGCTAAATCAAGATGACTTACAAAGATGTGGACCAAGAGCGAGAGAGGGAGTGCGGTGATGTAGTATCCACAACTAAAGAATCATTGTGAAATCTGAAAAGACACTTATCCCAAAAGTATGATGGTGTACTTACTACGTGCACATGCTAAAAAGAAGGAATGAGGTGGGTAGATAACTAAGTGTGTCACTCAGATCTCTTAAACGTTTCGTTCATTTTCGTTCTATAATCTATACAATAGACCATCATTGATTTTGGACCAATAGGCCTGGCATATTCCCACATTCAAGGAGCTTTCCGTTTTGATTGGGTTATTTTGCCTAAAATTTTTTAGGCCTACCTATAGAACAATAAAAAAAGAACTCTGCATTTCTGCCCAGCATGGCAAGAGTGGCCAAAGGGGTGTTTAGCATCCCCAGTGGCTCTGAAAGTGTGGAGAGGATATTCTCCGCTGCTGGCCGGCTCTCCAGGCACCATCTCATGAGCCTGAAGCCACAGACTGGCCAAACTCATGTTTCTAAAAATGAATTGTAATAATGAATTCAAAGGCACTAATAATTAATTTGTTGTTTTAATTTGTATTTAATTCTAAGTAAGTCACAGCCTATACAGTTGAAGTCGGATGTTTACATACACCTTAGCCAAATACATTTAAACTCAGTTTTTCACAATTCCTGACATTTAATCCTAGTAAAAATTCCCTGTCTTAGGTCAGTTAGGATCACCACTTTATTTTAAGAATGTGAAATGTCAGAATAATAGTAGAGAGAATTATTTATTTCAGGTTTTATTTCTTTCATCACATTCCCAGTGGGTCAGAAGTTTACATACACTCAATTAGTATTTGGTAGCATAGCCTTTAAATTGTTTAACTTGGGTCAAACGTTTCAGGTAGCCTTCCACAAAAAGTTGGTTGAATTTTGGACCATTCCTCCTGACAGAGCTGTTTTTCAACCATTCCACAAATTTCTCATCTGACCGGTGTTAAGTAGCTAGCTACAGCTGCTGTTGCGCAGCAACCGAGTTGTTGGCCCTGGTTTTAGAACTGAGATTCAGCTGAAAAAAATGTTAGCATTGTCAGAAATGCTACAAAAAGGTAGCACAATGTTGGTTCTTAATGGACAGAAATGAGCACGTGAGAGCGATAAATTATGCATTTAATAAAAACTGTTGCACCTATAAACTTAGTAAATCCAAAATGTTTCAAATCCAATAGTCACTTTATGGACACTATAGTCTCGTTTTAATCCGACGTCTAGAATTTGAGATAGGTATGCACAGAAAATACTCTTAAAACTTAGTTCCTTCAAGAAAAAAATCTGGTATGTGGTTTTCGATAACGGCCGGACGGCTCATGAAGAGAGGTGGGGAGAGTGTTGTGTACCTGAATTTAACATTGAGCTTCAAACAAATGCCTATACTATTGTGGGGGCTAATCTGACAGGTAGTCTGTTTTGAGCTTTCATCCCATGATAAAAAGCTTATAGAGATACAGTAGCTAGTATGGTGCATCTGTGTATGGCCATTGGTCAGTACCAGAGGTCTAATTGATCTCGGACAGAGGCGGGGCACACGCACACCCTAACTTATTTCGTATCATACCACAGCCTGCACAGAACATCCCTCAAACGCATGTCTAGTGTAAATAATTTAACCCCACCCTCTTGATGTATGTCAAAACCAAACACTCTCGCTCGCATTGTATGATTTCCTTCTGTCTTCTGAGTCATTTATACCCGATCTAACTCTATGCCGCTACTGCTACCTTACTACCAGATGGCTCATATTGACAAATGGCCCCTACACCTTTAATAGGTCCCCTTTTCGTCATATCCCCCCCCCCCCCGACACCTTCTTGATCTGTGAAGGAAATTGAATTGGCGTATGCTGCCGGTGAAACACTACATCTCTGTTTTCGGGAACGGGAATCCATCAGCGCTCCCGTTCAAGTTCCCAGGGAATGGACCATTAGACACTTGCAGGTCGATGGTTAACTAATCATGGGGTCATCCGTTGGTATCTATCTGGACCAATCGGAAGGGAGCGCCACGAGGGAATAGCATGCTCGGTCAACATCAATGTCCCCTAACGCAGAAAGACTTGCTTTGATTGCTTGCCGTGACTGATAGACGCGTTGCCGATCTGACAAATGATGGAATCACATCCTGACGCGATTGAGCAAGGTCACCTCTGTAATGTTTGTGCTAGTACTTTGTCTGTGCTGTGTATGAAAGGGCATAACGGGGCAGGTAGCGGTAGCGAAGCAGTTCCTGAATCCCATAAACCCCTAGCCCTTATCCTCTAGGTACTTGAGAGGATTGGATACATGTAAGCAATGTAGTGGTAACTCCATCTTGCCCTCTTATAGGACAGGGGGATTTGTCACCTATCATGGACACCTATCCAATCCTCTCAGATCTACCCTAGTGCCTAGGGTGTAAGGTCTAGGGGTTGATTTGGGATTCAGAATATTTCAGGTAAGCTATAGTGTCTTGATTTCTTCAGTTCAGACTTACTGCCTCAACATTGCTTCAATACTAGTATCACACACTCAGCGAGCTCAGTATCAGGCGGCAAGGTGTCTCGACGCACACATTTTATAATAAAAAATAATAATATGCCATTTAGCAGACGCTTTTATCCGAAGCGACTTACAGTCATGCGTGCATACATTTTTTTTTTGTGTATGGGTGGTCCCGGGGATCGAACCCACTACCTTGGCGTTACAAGCGCTGTGCTCTACCAGTTGAGCTACAGAGAACCACATTAGAACCACATTTTGCATGCATGTGCTTATCAATGCTCCTATAAGCATCCTCAGAAGGCTTTTGAAGGCCATGGTTATTTAATCGGCATTTGGGTAAGTCTCCCAATATCAGTTGAGCTGTGTCCACCAGCATTAAAGGCCCAATGCAGCAGTTTTTTTTTAAATCTCAATATCTAATCATTTATGGGTAACATTTAAGTACCTTACTGTGATTGTTTTCAGTTAAAATGGTTAAAAAAAGTACAAAAATAGCTTCTTAGCAAAGAGCAATTTCTCAAGCAAGAATTTTGCTAGGACTGTCTGGGGGTGGTTTGAGTGGGGAGGAGAAAACCGAAAACTAGCTGTTATTGGCAGAGAGGATTGGAACTTTCTTTCTTATTGGTCTATTGACTAATTTATTATTCCAACCACATAGTGTGGAAACATATATAAAACACGGGAAAATCAAGTTTTTTACTGCACTGGGCCTTTAAAGACATTAAAACCTGAAAGATGTAATCCCATTTAGGAGTTGATGGGCTGCAGGTTGGAGAAACATTATTTAGGTGGAGCCAGGAAAGGGGGTTGTAGAAAATAAATTTTCAAGACAAGATTAATTTCTTTGGAAGTGGTCAGCTTGACCATTTTTTAACATTCTCAATGAAGCCGGTCGAGATGAGGGTTTGAGCGAGGCAATAAATTCTTTATAAGGCATTCACGACTATAGGTGAACATGATAAGGCAATCACAAATGCTTTCAGATTTCTTCTCGCCCCATCTCTCTCTCTCTCTCTGGTGAAAACAGTGGGGAAGGGGCTTTGAAGGAAGATGAAGAGGATTTGGACTAGAGTGATTTATTGGTGGAGGGGGGTTGCTGTATGACCGTAGCTATTCCTCTTTGTTCAATTGAATTAAGGTTTTGATCATGGTCATGTAGTGATTGTATGTGGTGATGCTTTTTTAGTGGTTGGATGATAAGATTGTCACTGCTGGTCCCTATTGCATCTTGGACTGCCACTAAACACGTTTTGTGGCATATTTATTGACATAAAGAATAAAAGTGTTTCTCAAACCTCCCTTGAGTGCTCCCAGCCATTCCATTTATTTGATATATTTCAGCACTAGCACACCTGATTCAACTGGTCAACTAATCATCAAGCCCTTGATTGGTTGAATCAGATGTGCTAGTGCTGGAATAGATCAAATAGATGGAATGGTTGTGGGTACTTAAGAAGATATTTTGAAGCACTGACATACTATATATATGGGCAACTCTGACCAAAATCAGTCCCCTTTCTGATGGGTGTTTAGGGGTGTATTCACTAGAAATCAAAAATGGAAGCAAACAGGCCGAAACAGGGAGGGACCTACCTGAATTTGCCCAATAAGAAAGTATGGTTTTCCTTTGCCGTGTTCACATTGGCAAAGAAAGGCACATTGTTAACCAAGTCACAAACATATGCTGAATGAGGCAGAGCAGACCGTGTTGACCCTTTTGAGTTTGCTGTCATAATAAGAAGCCAGTTTGCCACCATCAATTAGCATTAGCAGTCTCCTATCTAAATGACTAACCATGAGAAGTCTAAACGTCGCATCCTCCCCAAAGTCTTTAACCAACTGAAAATTACACTGTGTACTCTCAGTCTGTCTGCCTCCTGTTGTGTCTCGATAACCTCAAAACAGGAATAAAAAGCCAGACACATGTTATCGGAATGCGGCCATTATTCCTGCACCTCGCACAATTTTTTGGGCATAGTAACTCATTTACTATTGGCATCTGAGGTTACAGTCGAGTCTATGTTGTCGAACAGGATGTTGTGTGACTCACTGACGACAATTGCTGGAATATACAAAGGAAGTCAGATGCACACTCTGGCTCTCAATGACTAATGTTGACACAAGCCATGGAGAAGAGGACTCTGTGTAAAATGCATGGGGTAAGCATGCAAGACGCAACGGCCTCTCTTCAATCACCTCTCCCCACAACACGTGTCAGGGCGTTATTGAGGAAGGAGGAGAGGGGAGGAAGGATTGGAGACCTCGGGGGAAAACTTTGAGTTCCTAGCGCAATCTAACGTCCATCTCTGCCTCGGCAGGCATTGACACTTTAGAGCAGTGACCACGAACGAAACTCGGTGGAGGATGTAGGGTACGAGAGTAGAAAGCAGAGTGGGGCTTGGGCATTAAATAGTGGGGGGGAGGATGCGGGACCACAACATTCTGATTTATGGGCTATTCCACATGTCACGGAGGGAAAAGGGGGGCTTTTGTAACAACATATATGCCTGTAATTTATCAAACTCCCCATCCTCTTTCTTCCACTTTTCCAGTCTTCCCCAAGTGTGAGCAGGGTTCCAAAAGTGGCAATGATTAAACAGACCCAGAAGGAGATCAGGAAGTGTATGCAGATAGCTTTGTGGAGAACAGTGTGGATTATGGGTAATGTAATAGAGAATACTTTTTTTAATAGAGTCGATTGATGCATCCGTGCATCAGACCAGGAGACATCGGTCTTCTCACGAAAACGTCTGTGGAGTCCGAATGGTTTGGCCAATAAAACTAGTATGGCCACTCTATAGAAAGATGGCTTTCTCCTTTTTGCTCTACGATCTCCACAAGTGTCACGGGACTCATCTGAAGGTAACCCATTATCAGATAAAAACATTTATGGAAGTAGTTTTGTGCCCACCAAAAAAGGGGTTAAATATGTGTCCAAAAAATTTATAAATAATTCCTGAGCTTTCTTATGTCTCCTAGATATAGGACACTCTTCAAAACCTTATTCCTGTTTTGCCATTTATGAACGTGTTATTCAATGCGTTTCTATGGGCTATAGCAGTAAAGGCCAAATTCAATATAATAATAAAACATTTAAAAAATGTATACCTACAGGAGTCCTACAATTCTAAATCAAATAGCTAAATGATCCATGGTATGACTAATCCTAAAACAATTCCATTCCATAGTTAGCTTAATAGAACCCCCCTCCATCAAACAAACATAATTAATTTCCCGCCTGTGTTTTCCAAAGCATCCTCATGTTAGCGATAGCTGTTAGCAAAGCCTGATTGATTTAAGTGTAACAGTCCCACCGTAGATGAAAAGCAACCATCAAAACGCACACACACCGTCTTGCATTACAATCACAAACATGCATAGACAAGTAACGGCAATTAAACTATATTTAGTATAAATAATGGACTTTCGGGCTATGCATGAGTTGGCATTATGGTAAGGGTCCTTAAAAAACAATTAAACTTCCAGCTTCTACCTTTAACTCCTAATCTCTTATTAATAACTGCAGACATGCCTTATTCCAATGAGTGATTACAGAGCCTTAAACAATCCCCCTCGACTCTTCGCCTTAAATTGTAAAGTTTGTGTTAAGCATATGCTAATGCTACTTTAAGCATGCTCTCCCTAATTCTGTAATTCTGGACAAACAGGTCCAGTTGCGCCCCTAGGCAATTACCCATGCGATATCTAGGCGTCCAGGTATTGATACCCTAAGCTGAAAATAGAGTTCCTGGGTAAATTCTGTAGCGTTCTGCATTTTGTGTGAGACCATGAGTACAGAATCTCAGATGAGATATTGAATGGAGTTCAGAGTCTCAATGTCACCCCCCTCCCTCCCTCCTTTCACCGGCGTTGTGATTCACCTGCTTGTCTTCAGTAATATTCAATATGCTCAGATACAGTAGGAATAAGGGGCATAAAAAGAAGACTGCCTGGCATTGAAGGAATTGTTTGGTGGGTTTGACTATGCAGAATGAGCAGCTGCTCTCTGTGTGTGTGTGTGTGATGCACACCAGGCCTGGCTTGTAAACCATATGAGGTGTTAATAGAGAAGCTCTCTTGTAATAATTATAATAATAATTGGTTATTTAGCAGACGCTCTTATCCAGAGCGACTTACAGAAGCAATTAGGGTTAAGTGCCTTGCTCAAGGGCACGTAGACAGATTTTTCACCTAGTCGGCTTGGGGATTAGAACCAGCGACCTTTCGGTTACTGGCACAACGCTCTTAACCACTAAGCCACCTGCCGCCCGTCTTGTAACATGTCTATGTAATGCTTGTGATTGAAGGTGATTGAAGGTGATTGAAAAACAGCCTTGGTCAGAGGCATGCACACACACACACACGCACACAAGTATAATGAGTTGCATTTACATCCATGCTACCATACACACACACACACACACACACACACACACACAAAATCAGACACAAACACGATTAAATCACCAATGCTCTTTCAGAGCAGCAACACAAATGGAGAGGATCGAGGAGCAAAGCAGCAAAGCCAGATGAAGCGGAAGACAGAATATGTGAAGCCCATACTCTACAAAGAAAGCATCAACCAATGCCATTCCCCCACAATCCCTTCCTAAGCCCCTTGGGAACATTTATTTCATGGAGGAGTCACTGTGTCACAGTCTACAGCACATGAGCTCGGTAAGCACCCAACACAAACCCACACTCACAGACCCACACTCACAGACCCACACTCACAGACCCAATATGGAAAATACAAGAGGATCAGGTGAGAAAGGGGAGCGGTAGGGATAAGTTTTACGCCTCAGAAAAAATCTGCCTGAAACTCACTACTGATTCATACAGATGCTGTATCTTAATTTGATCATCCTGTTGTTTCAGGAATTTTCCTGCACGGTAGGAAATGCAAACTTGTAGCGTATTCAAGGTTTAAAAAGGCTTCTAAAGTTTGTAATTTCCACTTTAAAATCTCAGACTTGATTTGACCTAACAAAAAAATCATCAACCCCTACAAGACATGTCCATTAATTATAATCTATATAATAATTCACATTTCATGTTGCTTCAGGATTATTTTCCTGCTATGAGAAACTGGGTCAAAATTAAGATATAGCATCTGTATGAGATGTTAGGTTCAGACCCAGTAACCTCTGGGGTTGTAGACTCTGTAGACAACTAGTTGAGATTATGTATCTGTGGGTTTGAAGGGATAGTTTTAGTATTTTGTTCATTAGTCCACTGTTAATACAATCGCCCTAAAATTATAGGACTATACACGTCATCACAGTTTTTTCTCATATTGGAAGTGCTCTATCTTGAAAAGTTTTTGGGATTGTATTAACAATCGACTAATTAATTATCGGTTGTAACTGACCTCAGAGACCTCTGTGTCTATAATACCCCTAAGCCTGCTTGGTTCATGTCCAAATACCATTATACCCCCGAACTTGATTGGTTCATGCCCAAATAGCCCACAAACCTGACTGGTTAAAATCCATAGTTCATGAAGATGCCCACCTGCTTCATTGTAAAACACAGACTTAGTTTATATTACAATTAGCCGGTCTGTCTCACTCACAGCCTAACAAAGGTATTATACATTGAGCAATTAGTCTTCCAATTTTCAGGAGTGATAATGCCTTAATGGCACGTTGTACAAATTTGAAGCTATGAAAGCATTCATGGATTTGTCATAGTCATATAGCCTACACAGAGATTATGAAATGACAGAATGGATTTGTATTGGCACCACCTAGCGGTAGCTGGTAAGTATCAAAATATTTTCTGCAGAACGATAATACTTAACAGAGTAGGCTTGAAGCTTTTACACTGAGTGTACAAAACATTAGGAACACTTTCCTAATATTGAGTTGCACCCCCTTTTCCCCTCAGAATAGCCTCAATTAGTTGGGGCATGGACTCTACAAGGTGTTGAAAGCTTTCCACAGGGATGCTTGCCCATGTTGGCTCCAATGCTTCCCACAGTTGTGTCAAATTGGCTAGAAGTCCTTTGGGTGGTGGACCATTCTTGATACACACAGGAAAATGTTGAGCATGAAAAACCCAGCAGCGTTGCAGTTCTTGACACACTCAAACCGGTGCACTTGGCACCTACTACCATACCCCGTTCAATGGCACTTAAATATTTTGTCTTGACCATTCACCCTCTGTATGGCACACATAAACAATCCATGTCTTAATTGTCTCAAGGCTTAAAAATCCTTATTTAACCTGTCTCCTCCCCTTCATCTACACTGATTGAAGTGGATTTAATAGGTGACGTCAATAATGGATCCTAGCTTTCATCTGTATTCACCTGGTCAGTCTATGTCATGGAAAGAGCAGGTGTTCCTAATGTTTTGTACACTCAGTGTATATCACTGTGTAGTGAATGCAAATATCCTCAAGGATACATCCGCCCACATTAAAGGTGGATAAACTCTCAATTAACTAGTCTACAGTATCACTTTGTGTTGACATCTGTTTCATTCTATGGACATTTTGAATAATCTATTGCTGACTGCACTGTGGCAGACAACAACTAGCAGACCACAACAGTTAATCAAATTTTGGTGACATTGTCTAAACATTTAGATCCACTACAGTAGCCATTATTGTCCAAATTCCATCTACAGAAAAAAGATTTGTGGATCCTGTATAAATTAATTGTTGTTTTCTTTTGCTATGTCTGGAAGCAGTTCAATTATCGTGTGAAAAAGACCAACAAGCTCATTTACTAAAAGCCTTGATGTCAAAATCCTGAATGATAAACAATTTTGGAAGGCATTCTGTTCTTTGCAGTGTGTTGTATTACATTGGCCCCATGGTAGACTATAAATTGAATGCATGCACTTTTAAGAGGGTGTTTAAAGATGTGTGTGTGTGTGTCTCTCTCTCCCTCCCTCTATATCAGTGTGTGCGTGTGCAAAGCGTGTCATGGCTCCCAAGAGATCTCTAATGAGAGCATGAAAATGAAACGTTTATTTCCAAAACACTATATCCACCAATTTTTCACATTTGTGTTTTTTAAATCAGAAATGATTGCTTATGGGTACCCTAATGTATGTGTGAAATATTACTATTGATTGTATTTTAAAATATGTAATGTGCAAAAATATTGAAGGTAATTTGAATATTGGCCTTTTGGCAGCGTGGCTTCCAGAAAGGTATTTTTGGCCACCCGTGAGAGTAAATGTAATTCCTGTTATGTTTGCGAATTAAACTTGTTCTTCAATATTTTTGCACATTACATATTTTAATATACAATTAATAACATTATTATTTAAACTTTATAACAAAGTGGTAACTATCCCAACATTGGGATGTGCATAAGCACTTGAGGAACTCAACTTGTATAAGCCTCATTAAGCTACAAAAGTGTCAGTGCTCACAGAGATGGGCAGTATTTGTATTTCAATTACTTCTGAGTATTTTGTAATGTGTATTACGCTAGGCTGAACTACACTCCAATGTATTTGTTCCAGTGCGCCTGTTTTGAGCACTGGACTCTGTTGACGCTATCCAGCGTAACTGTGTACCACGGAATAAACTCTGTATTCTGCGATTTACCCTCCTGTGTCTGACTCCTTCAAATCACAATCGCACAGAATCACCCACCCGCTATGGAGTCAGCGGGAGAGGAGCGCATGCCTGGAGTCGTGGCACGGGTCCAGGAGCATTCAACGATGCTAGCCAGCTTGGGAGAAGCGATGGATCGGGTTTTTCAGGTCGTCCAACGCCTGGAGAGGAGAGGACCTGATCTGTCGAGACCAGCGGGGCAACCGGATCCAACCACCCACACCCCAGCACACAGAGGGAACCATATATCCCGACCACGGGAGTTCGACGGGACAGCTGCTCTCTGCCAAGGATTCCTCCTTCAACTGGAGCTCTACTTCTCCAGCATCAGGCAGAGCCCATCGAAGCGGGATAATTTGTCCGCCCTCATCTCCTGCCTCTCGATGAAAGCCCTGGAGTAGGCCAACGCGGTCTGGAACGAAGGAGGAACCACGTTGGACAACTACGGGGAGTTCGCTCGCCTCTTTCGGGCTGTCTTCGATCACCCGCCCGAAAGTCAAGAGGCGGGTGAGCAGCTGGACCACCTGAGGCAGGGGACGAGGACTGTGCAGGACTTCGCCTTGGAGTTTCGGACTCTAGCAGCTGGGTCCGGGTGGAACGAGCGGGCCCTTATCGACCACTTCCGGTGCCATCTGTGGGAGGACGTCCGAAGGGAGCTAGCCTGCCGGGACACCATGTTGTCCTTCATGCAACTGCTGGACATGGCCATCCGTGTGGACAACCTGCTGGCGGCCAGAGGACGTCCTGGAGGGGGTCTGTCCGTTCCCACCCCGGCCGACTCGGATCCCGAGCTGATGGAGCTGGGTGGAACCGCGAATCGAGAGAGCGGAGGACGACAGCGCCAGTGTCACTCTGGTGGCACGAAGGGACATTACACCGCACATTGTCGTCAGCGTTCTTTTGGGTCTGGAGGCGGCAGGCAGGGCACTCTGGCATCACCCAAGGTATTGAACACCCACACTCGTTCAGAGCCCTCTGCTGCGCACTGTACCCTACCCATCTACTTTCCTGATCACATGGTAGTTCCCCATTGTAAGGCGCTAGTCGATTCAGGTGCAGCTCGGAAACTTTATGGACAGGGCATTCTCACACAGTCTAGGCATTTAATTGGTTCCCCTATCCATTCCACTCCCCATCAGAGCACTTGATAGTCGACCATTAGGGTCCGGGTTTGTTAGGGAAGATACAGCACCAGTCACCATGATCACCCACGAGACTCATTGTGAGCAAGTCACTTTTTGTGTTATTGAGTCTCCTGCTTTCCCTGTGGTATTAGGTATCCCCTGGTTAGCACTCCACAACCCCACCTTCTCATGGCCGCAGAGGGTTCTCACGGGGTGGTTGCGAGAGTGTCAGGGTAGGTGTGTAGGTGTTTCCGTTGGTGCAACCACGGTGGAAAGTCCAGACAGTACCTCCACCGTACGCATTCCCCCCGAATACCTCGATTTGGCGCACGCGTTTTCTAAAACGCAGGCGACCAAGTTACCACCTCATCGGGCGGGGGATTGCGCGATAAACCTCCGGGTAGACACTGTGCCTCCCAGGAGTCATGTGTATCCCCTGTCACAAGCTGAAATGGAGGCTATGGAAACATACGTCACCGAGTCCCTGCGCCAGGGGTATACAGTGGGGAAAAAAAAGTATTTAGTCAGCCACCAATTGTGCAAGTTCTCCCACTTAAAAAGATGAGAGAGGCCTGTAATTTTCATCATAGGTACACGTCAACTATGACAGACAAATTGAGAGAGAAAAAATCCAGAAAATCACATTGTAGGATTTTTTATGAATTTATTTGCAAATTATGGTGGAAAATAAGTATTTGGTCACCTACAAACAAGCAAGATTTCTGGCTCTCACAGACCTGTAACTTCTTCTTTAAGAGGCTCCTCTGTCCTCCACTCGTTACCTGTATTAATGGCACCTGTTTGAACTTGTTATCAGTATAAAAGACACCTGTCCACAACCTCAAGCAGTCACACTCCAAACTCCACTATGGCCAAGACCAAAGAGCTGTCAAAGGACACCAGAAACAAAATTGTAGACCTGCACCAGGCTGGGAAGACTGAATCTGCAATAGGTAAGCAGCTTGGTTTGAAGAAATCAACTGTGGGAGCAATTATTAGGAAATGGAAGACATACAAGACCACTGATAAAATCTCCCTCGATCTGGGGCTCCACGCAAGATCTCACCCCGTGGGGTCAAAATGAACACAAGAACAGTGAGCAAAAATCCCAGAACCACACGGGGGGAGCTAGTGAATGACCTGCAGAGAGCTGGGACCAAAGTAACAAAGCCTACCATCAGTAACACACTACGCCGCCAGGGACTCAAATCCTGCAGTGCCAGACGTGTCCCCCTGCTTAAGCCAGTACATGTCCAGGCCCGTCTGAAGTTTGCTAGAGTGCATTTGGATGATCCAGAAGAGGATTGGGAGAATGTCATATGGTCAGATGAAACCAAAATATAACTTTTTGGTAAAAACTCAAATCGTCGTGTTTGGAGTACAAAGAATGCTGAGTTGCATCCAAAGAACACCATACCTACTGTGAAGCATGGGGGTGGAAACATCATGCTTTGGGGCTGTTTTTCTGCAAAGGGACCAGGACGACTGATCCGTGTAAAGGAAAGAATGAATGGGGCCATGTATCGTGAGATTTTGAGTGAAAACCTCCTCCCATCAGCAAGGGCATTGAAGATGAAACGTGGCTGGGTCTTTCAGCATGACAATGATCCCAAACACACCGCCCAGGCAACGAAGGAGTGGCTTCGTAAGAAGCATTTCAAGGTCCTGGTGTGGCCTAGCCAGTCTCCAGATCTCAACCCCATAGAAAATCTTTGGAGGGAGTTGAAAGTCCGTGTTGCCCAGCGACAGCCCCAAAACATCACTGCTCTAGAGGAGATCTGCATGGAGGAATGGGCCAAAATACCAGCAACAGTGTGTGAAAACCTTGTGAAGACTTACAGAAAACATTTGACCTGTGTCATTGCCAACAAAGGGTATATAACAAAGTATTGAGAAACTTTTGTTATTGACCAAATACTTATTTTCCACCATAATTTGCAAATAAATTCATTAAAAATCCTACAATGTGATTTTCTGGAAAAAAAATTCTCATTTTGTCTGTCATAGTTGACGTGTACCTATGATGAAAATTACAGGCCTCTCTCATCTTTTTAAGTGGGAGAACTTGCACAGTTGGTGGCTGACTAAATACTTTTTTTCCCCACTGTATACGTCCCTCCACTTCAACCGCCTCCTCAAGTTTATTTTTTGTGAAGAAGAAAGACGGTGGTCTGCACCCTTGTATTGATTATCGACCACTGAACAAGGAGACAATAAGATTTAGTTATCCTCTCCCCCTCATTCATTCAGTGATCGAGTCAATGCATGGAGCGTGCTTCTTCACCAAATTAGATCTCAGGAGTGCGTACAACCTGGTGCGTGTTAGAGAGGGGGATTAGTGGAAGACAGCATTCAGCACAACCATGGGGCATTATGAATACCTGGTGATGCCCTACGGTTTGATGAAGCTCCATCCTTCTTCCAGTCCTTTGTGAACGAGGTGTTTCGGGACATGCTTGGTCGCGGTGTACAGTCGTGGTCAAACGTTTTGAGAATGACACAAGTATTGGTCTTCACAAAGTTTGCTGCTTCAGTGTTTTTAGATATTTTTGTCAGATGTTACGATGGTATACTGAAGTATAATTACAAGAATTCCATAAGTGTCAAAGGCTTTTATTGACAATTACATTAAGTTTATGCAAAGAGTCAATATTTGCAGTGTTGACCCTTCTTTTTCAAGACCTTTGCAATCCGCCCTGGCATGCTGTCAATTAACTTCTGGGCCACATCCTGACTGATTACAGCCCATTCTTGCATAATCAATGCTTGAGTTTGTCAGAATTTGTGGGTTTTTGTTTGTCCACCCGCCTCTTGAGGATTGACCACAAGTTCTCAATGGGATTAAGGTCTGGGGAGTTTCCTGGCCATGGACCCAAAATTTCAATGTTTTGTTCCCCGAGCCACTTAGTTATCACTTTTGTCTGATGGCAAGGTGCTCCATCATGCAGGAAAAGGCATTGTCCGTCACCAAACTGTTCTTGGATTGTTGCTCTCGGAGGATGGGTTGGTACCATTCTTTATTCATAGCTGTGTTCTTAGGCAAAATTGTGAGTGAACCGACTCAGTTGGCGCTGAGAAGCAACCCCACACATTAATGGTCTCAGGATGCATTACAGTTGGCATGACACAGGACTGATGGTAGCGCTCACCTTGTCTTCTCCGGAAAAGCTTTTTTCCGGATGCCCCAAACAATCGGAAAGGGGAATCATCAGAGAAAATGACTTTACCCAGTCCTCAGCACTCCAATCCCTGTACCTTTTGCAGATTATCAGTCTGTCCCTGATGTTTTTCCTAGAGAGAAGTGGCTTCCTCGCTGCCGTTCTTGACACCAAGTCATCCTCCAAAAGTCTTCGCCTCACTGTGCGTGCAGATGCACTCACACCTGCCTGCTGCCATTCCTGAGCAAGCTCTGAACTGGTGGTGCCCCGATCCCGCAGCTGAATCAACTTTAGGAGACGGTCCTGGTGCTTGCAGGACTTTCTTGGGCGCCCTGAAGCCTTCCTCACAACAATTGAACCTCTCTTCTTGAAGTTCTTGATGATCCGATAAGTGGTTGATTTAGGTGCAATCTTACTAGCAGCAATATCCTTGCCTATGAAGCCCTTTTTGTGCAAAGCAATGATGATGGCACGTGTTTCCTTGCAGGTAACCATGGTTAACAGAGGAAGAACAATGATTTCAAGCACCACCCTCCTTTTAAAGCTTCCAGTCTGTTATTCTAACTCAATCAGCATGACAGAGTGATCTCCAGCCATGTCTTCGTCAACACTCTCACCTGTGTTAACGAGAGAATCACTGACATGATGTCAGCTGGTCCTTTTGTGGCAGGGCTGAAATGCAGTGGAAATGTTTTTTGGGGATTAAGTTCATTTTCATGGCAAAGAGGGACTTTGCAATTAATTTCAATTAATCTGATCACTCTTCATAACATTCTGGAGTATATGCAAATTGCCATCATAAAAACTGAGGCAGCAGACTTTGTGAAAATTAATATGTGTGTCATTCTCAAAACTTTTGACTACGACTGTAGTGGTCTACATCTTTGAAATTCGGGTGTATTCCGCTACGCGCGCCGAGCATGTGTCCCTGGTTCGCAAAGTGCTGCCCCAACTGTTGGAAAATGACCTTTATGCCAAGGCAGAGAAGTGTCTGTTTTTCAAGCAGTCCGTCTCCTTCCTCAGATACCGCATTACCACTTCAGGTGTGGAGATGGAGGGAGATCGCATTTCAGCCGTGCGTAATTGGCCGACACTCACCACGGTTAAGGAGGTGCAGCCCTTTCTTGGCTTCGCCAACTACTATAGGAGGTTTATCCGGGACTTTGGCAAGGTCGCAGCTCCCATTACATCTCTGTTGAATGGTGGACCGTCCCGGCTCCACTGGTTTGCTGAGGCTGACAGGGCCTTCAGTAACCTGAGGGGTCTGTTCACCTCAGCCCCGGTACTGGCCCACCCCGATCCATCACTACCGTTCGTAATGGAGTTGGATGCGTTCAAGGTAGGGATAGGCACTGTCCTATCTCAACGCTCGGGCACGCCACCCAAGCTCCGCCCCTGTGCCTTCTTCTCTAAGAAGCTCAGCTCGGCAGAGCAGAACTACGACGTTGGTTATCTGGAGCTGTTTGCTGTTGTCCGAGCCCTGACCATGTGGAGGCATGGAACGTCTGGGGGTCTCGGTTAGCCTGACCACTAGTTTCCACCCCGAGTCTAATGGGCAGGTGGAACAGGTAAATCAGGATGTGGGTAGGTTCCTGCGGTCCTACTGCCAGGACCGGCCGGGGGAGTGGTCGGTGTTCTTGCCATGGGCCGAATATGCCCAGAACTCTCTCCGTCATTCCTCCACTAACCTAACACCATTCCAATGTGTTTTAGGTTACCAACCGGTTCTGGCACCATGGCACCAGAGCCAGACCAAGGCTCCTGTGGTGGATGACTGGTTTCGGCTCGCGGAGGAGCTGTGGGACGCTGCCCACGTCCACCTCCAACGCGCCGTGCGTCGCCAGAAGGCCAACGCTGACCGCCACCGCAGTGAGGCCCTGGTCTTCGTACCGGGTGATCGGGTCTGGCTCTCAACACGGAATCTTCCCCTCCGGCTGCCCTGCCGGAAGCAGACCCCGCGGTTTGTGGGGCCGTTCAAAGTCCTGAGGAGAATCAACGAGGTTATCCATAGGTTATTACTCCCCCCTGATTACCGTATTAACCCCTCATTTCATGTGTCTCTCCTCAGGCCGGTGGTGGCTGGTCCGCTCCAGGAGTCTGAGGTGCGGGAGGTTCCTCCGCCTTCTCTGGACATTGAGGGGTACCCGGTGTACTCTGTCCGTTCCATCCTGGATTCGAGGTGTTGGGTGGGGGGCCTTCAGTACCTCGTGGAGTGGGAGGGGTATGGTCCGGAGGAACGGTGCTGGGTCCCGGTGAGGGATATCCTCGATCGCTCCCTGTTGCGGGATTTCCACAGTCGCCATCCGGCTCGCACTGCTCTGCGTCCACCTAGCCGTCCCCGGCCTTCTAGCCACTGCCGCTCCATATCTCATCATTCCATTTGTCTTGTCTTGTCTTGTCAATTACTCACACCTGGTTCATATTCCCCTCATTAGTACATGTATAAGTGTTCCCTCTGCCCCCTTGTCCATGTGGGTGATTGTTTCATGTGAGATGAGTGTAGCTCGGTGGAGCTACCTGTACTTTGTGTTGCCGGGGTATATTTTCCCTGTGTGCCTGTATTTGTTCCAGTGCCCCTGTTTTGAGCACTGGACTGTTGACGCTATCAAGCGTAGCTGTGTACTACTGAAATGAACTGTATTCTGTGATTTACCCTCCTGCGCCTGACTCCTTCAAATTACACTCTCACACATATACTGTTCATTTACATTTTGGTCATTTAACAGACACTGTTATCCGGAGTGACTTACAGTCAGTGTATTCAACTAAGCTAGATAAACAACAACATATCACAGTCATTGTAAGTAAATTGTTTCTGTAACCATTATTGAGAATGTTGTTCCTGTTTGGGCCAGCTAATTGCAAATGTATTTCTGTATTTTAAAATACAAAAGACATGTATTTGAATTAAATACATTTAAAAATAAAATTACTTATTTATATGGCATTCCTGCCCATCCTTGAGTGCTCAACCTAAAAATTTGTAGACAATAGAACAGAACAGATGAACCGGAATGACATTTAATCTCATGGGTGGCCAAAAAGAACTATCTGAAAGCCACGCCCCTACTAAGCCACGCCTCCAGTCTTCTGATCTGAACCAGTGGGTCATAACTCAATAACCAAACTAAGTGCCCAGCTGACTGGGTCAAAAATAACCCAACATGTGTTTGTCCAATATTTACCCAGGACTGGGTTTTTTAACCCTGCATTTATTTCAGTGTAGAACTAACCAGGTAGTCAAGTGATGTTTCAGCTGTCAAATTGAAATTGAAAGTCTTGGATAGCCTATCCATCTAATTTTCTTCAGGGTAGGCTATGACACCTCTGGCTTATTTATCTTAGCTCTTGGTGAGACCAAATTGTTAATAGGTTGGCTACACCAAACAATTACCAATTCAGGAGGCATTTGGAGAGAGTGGGGGTAAATAATTTGCTTGGAAAGGCTGAATGATTCATTGAAATTCATTGGGGGCGAATTCTGGAGCACTGCTGCTGTGGCTCACCATTTGGCATGCGTAATTTCAATGAGATTCAAGGCGCTGTAATAGACGCTGACACAGACTAAGGTGAAGGTGCTTACTGCTCCCCGCAACAGACATTCAACCGGCAGATGATCCTACTGAGGCTGTAGGCTACACTTTCGGGCACACATGTGCCTCATACTTGCATATTCGAGGATAACTGTCTTTACACTGACGTCAACGGGATGTATACGTGAGTTTACAATGGGAACCTGGGGAGGACAGGTGACTCATACAAAAAAGCGTTGCAAAATCAATCGAAAAAACACATCCCGGGAATGAATTAATCCAATTGTGAAGAGGATCCATCTTACTTGACTGACTACAGAGGTGATATCAACTGGAAGAGACTGCGTCCTGACAGAGAGGGTAAAGTCCTATTCGAGGGAAATCTCTATTTTATTAGGATTTAAAGTTGCACTACAAGCCTGACGGCTCCGAACTCGGGTGGTGAATTTAATCGAGGATGCATATTGGAGTAGGTCTAAATTGGTTCGCTGTTGGTTAATTTGTCAAACAGCTTTTGCTGAATGCTGGCATGGACAGTGAAGACTTAAGCCCCGTGCACACAGGTTATTGCATATGGTACATTTTACATAGTCTTCACAGTCTATGTGCCGCATCACAACAAAAAGAATCACGTTACACATTAGCAACTTCTTCCGTGGTTTACTAGTTGAAAAAATCCAACGCATGGGAAACACTGCACGCAGCCCACGTATCGCAACCTAGTCGGGCAGATGAGTCGCAGCGGTGCGATTGCCTTCCAATGAAATGAATGGGCTTCTGCCAGAACGCGTTCGGTTCAACTCAACCGGTGTGTACGAGGCGTTATGAGAGGAGTGAGCAATACTGCATCTCTTTGCTGACAAAACGACTACTTGTACCGCCACAACTGTGCCACGAGACACACACAAGGAGCCTTTGACAGCCTCTGAAGCGGACCGGAGTGGCATATCAAGCAGCGCCCTGCAGTTATTGGGGCCATATACCCGTGACAAAGGACATAATTTAGGGAGGGAAAAGGATTACACTTTTCGGCTTTAAGGAAAAGGGGATAGTAGCAACAGTCACCGCTATCACCAAACAAATGTGAATTGAATGCCCCCTCCTTGTGCCGCGGGTGTCACAAGCCAGAACTACAGAGCCCGCATGATCATTGATTTCCGCTTTGATTCTGTGCTGTGTCCGTGAAAAAAAAGGGGGGAAGGGAAAGGGGGTAAAATAGCATCAAAAAGGAGAATTTCCGATTCCAAGGATGACGACCAGGATATTATACTTGTTCGTTTGGTCTGCAGCGTTTCTCGCTGAGCGGCAGTGCGCCTTGCAAAGGACCACCACAGGACTTGCGTTCCCCACCGCGGGGCTCGGCAACAGCAGCGGGGATACCAGCAGCAAAAAAGGCTCCAACCAGACCTACAACTCCCGACTCAAGAGGAAAAACCTGGCCGTGGATTTTGCAGTGCCCTCTCTGTTGCGCTACTACATGGCCGAGTTGATCAAACGCCCACTTAACGGAAATTGTCCGACTTTAAATGGGTGCTATATGGTGCGCGCTAACTTAAGGATGAACTGCATACCCTTACAAAAAACGTTGGCTACTTTTCTCCACCCAAAGTTGGCTGCAATCAATAGCATGGCGGCAGAGAATTCAACCAGTGCTGGTGGACAGCTCCCTTATCGCTACAACCCGCTGCTGTCCAAAGTTCTGAATTTGGGTTTGACGAAAGCCAGCCGAAAATCAAATCAAGTCGTGGTGGAAATTGGGGAGGACGTGGTTAAAACGGGATGCGGTGGACTGGCAGTCTACGAAGAAGACCCGGTATTTTTCCTGGAAATGGACCTAACAAGTATTTTGGAATGGTGGTTGGGCGCGGAAGGGGGCCGGATAAGGGTCCGGCTCATGCCCGAAAAGAAAGCACAGGTTCCCGGGAGAGAGGACAAGTACACCGCGGCTATACGAGCAGCAGACCCCCGCCTATTTATTCATATAGCCTCCCGAGGTAAGGTTTTGGATCGATTCCTCCTAATTTCTCTGTTACACACACACACACACACACACACACGTTCCCATTCTCATAATGCAATGCCTCAGTGAGCAACATGTAGCAATGAACTGTATGCAATGAATGAACGATAACCACACTGCTTGTGTTGGTTGGTTGATATAAGTAAGGCTGCTTGTTTCTTTGCTGGAAACTTCAGGATAAACGTTTGATAGTGTTGTTGGGGTTGACAAGGTTCTTTGGTTTGATAGATAGCTTTAGGGCTTGGCTATTTCCTACTGCACTTGGATAGATTTTTACACAGTCTGATGGCACTGTGGTATTACTTTCTGAGTTATGTGGCACAAGTAGCGTGACGTGGGTTAAATAGCCCCAACCCCCCTAAACACAATGTCCAATTGCTGACACAAAAAAGCAAAGTTTGGTAAAAAATGAGGTATGTGGACAATGGCCATGCTTGGGGCGGCAGGTAGCTTAGTGGTTAAGAGCGTTGTGCCAGTAACTGAAAGGTCGCTGGTTCTAATCCCCGAGCCGACTAGGTGAAAAATGTGCCCATGAGCAAGGCACTTAACCCTAATTGCTCCTGTCTGCTAAATGACCAAAATAAATAAATAAATAAATAAAAAGGAAAATAAACTATGAAGGGAATAAGTGCTACAGTTTACACTTTTTTAGTTATTTAATAAAATGTCTTTAGAAAAGGGGTATTTTTCGTAAGTACCGGGGTACCTTGTCCCCAAAGGTTTGTGTGTTAAAATCTATTTTATACATTTTATTTTAATTAAATAATAAATTATTGAAACAAAATGGCATTGCACATTTCAATATTAATATCCTCACTATGATGAGGTTTTGATGTAAGTTCCCTCTTTTAACTTTCGTGCCAAATCATGTCCAAATCATCCTAAAGTATCTATAAACTGACTGTGTAACTCAATAAAGTTACTTGTACATAATTTGGACATGATTTGGAAAATGCTACTTTAGGTACCATTGACGTGCATTGGATTGCCTTAAATTTTACTGCTTCATTAAAAACTGATTAGAATTTGTATCTCTAAACAAGTGGATTATTTAAGCAATAAGGAACAAGGGGGTGTGGTATATGGCCAATATACCACGGCTAAGGGCTGGTTTTGGACACAGCCCTTAGCCGTGGTATATTGGCCATATATCACTAACCCCCCAGGAGCCTTATTGCCATTGTAAACTGGTTAACAACGTAATTAGAGCAGTAAAAATAAATGTTGTGTCATTGGCTTTCAGCCAATCAGCATTCAGTGCTCGAACCACACAGTTTATAATTATCTTTAGGCTTCGCTTGACTTTTTCCACATTTTGTTATGTTACAGCCTTATTCTAAAATCAAAAATGTTCTCATCAATCTATACACAATACCCCATAATGACAAAGCGGAAACAGGTTTTTAGAAATGTTAGCAAATTCAGCTCACGTGCATCGTGTTTCCATTGATCATCCTTGAGATGTTTCTACAACTTGATTGGAGTCCACCTGTGGTAAATTCAATTGATTGGACATGATTTGGAAAGGCACACACCTGTCTATATAAGGTCCCACAGTTGACAGTGCACGTCAGTGCAAAAACCAAGCCATGAGGTCGAAGGAAATGTTTGCAGAGCTCCGGGACAGGATTGTGTCGAGGCACAGATCTGGGGAAGGGAATCAAAAAATGTCTGCAGCATTTAAGGTCCCCAAGAACACAGTGCCCTCCATCATTCTTAAATGGAAGAAGTTTGGAACCACCAAGACTCTTCCTAGAGCTGGACGCCCGGCTAAACTGAGCAATCGGGGGAGAAGGGCCTTGGTCAGGGAGGTGACAATGAACCCGATGGTCACTCTGACAGAGCTCCAGAGTTCCTTTGTGGAGATGGGAGAAACTTCCAGAAGGACAACCATCTCTGCAGCACTCCACCAATCAGGCCTTTATGGTAGAGTGACCAGACCGAAGCCACTCCTCAGTAAAAGGCACATTTTACATTTTACATTTTAGTCATTTAGCAGACGCTCTTAACCAGAGCGACTTACAGGAGCAATTAGGGTTAAGTGCCTTGCTCAAGGGCACATCAACGTCATTTAGCAGACGCTCTTAGCCAGAGCGACTCACAAATTGGTGCGTTCACCCTATAGCCAGTGGGATAACCACTTTACAATTTGGGGGGGGGGGGGGGGGGGTTAGAAGGAATACTTTAGCCTATCCCAGGTATTCCTTAAAGAGGTGGGGTTTCAAATGTCTCCGGAAGGTGGTGAGTGACTCCGCTGTCCTGGCGTCGTGAGGGAGCTTGTTCCACCATTGGGGTGCCAGAGCAGCGAACAGTTTTGACTGGGCTGAGGGGGAGCTGTGCTTCCGCAGAGGAAGGGGAGCCAGCAGGCCAGAGGTGGATGAACGCAATGTCCTCGTTTGGGTGTAGGGACTGATCAGAGCCTGAAGGTACAGGGGTGCCGTTCCCCTCACTGCTCCAAAGGCAAGCACCATGGTCTTGTAGCGGATGCGAGCTTCAATTGGAAGCCAGTGGAGTGTGCGGAGGAGGGGGGTGACGTGAGAGAACTTGGGAAGGTTGAACACCAGACGGGCTGCGGCATTCTGGATGAGTTGTAGGGGTTTAATGGCACAGGCAGGGAGCCCAGCCAACAGCGAGTTGCAGTAGTCCAGACGGGAGATGACAAGTGCCTGGACCAGGACCTGCGCCGCTTCCTGTGTAAGGCAGGGTCGCACTCTCCGAATGTTGTAGAGCATGAACCTGCAGGAGCGGGTCACCGCCTTGATGTTGGCGGAGAACGACAGGGTGTTGTCCAGGGTCACGCCTAGGCTCTTCGCACTCTGGGAGGAGGACACAGCGGAGTTGTCTACCGTGATGGCGAGATCATGGAACGGGCAGTCCTTCCCGGGGAGGAAGAGCAGCTCCGTCTTGCCAGGGTTCAGCTTGAGGTGGTGATCCGTCATCCATACTGATATGTCTGCCAGACATGCAGAGATGCGATTCGCCACCTGGCAGCACATGACAGCCCGCTTGGAGTTTGCCAAAAGTGTCACGTCTGGAGGAAACCAGGCACCGCTCATCACCTGGCCAATACCATCTCTACGGTGAAGCATGGTGGTGGCAGCATCATGCTGTGGGGATGTTTTTCAGCGGCAGGGACTGGGAGACTAGTCAGGATCGAGGGAAAGATGGAAAGAGCAAAGTACAGAGAGATCCTTGATGAAAACCTGCTTCAGAGTGCTCAGGACCTCAGACTGGGGCGAACGTTCACCTTCCAACAGGACAACGACCCTAAGCACACAGCCAAGACAGCGCAGGAGTGGCTTGGGGACAAGTCTCTGAATGTCCTTGAGTGGCCCAGCCAGAGCCCGGACTTGAACCCAATCGAACATCTCTGGAGAGACCTGAAAATAGCTGTGCAGCAACGCTCCCCATCCAACCTGATAGAGCTTGAGAGGATCTTCAGAGAACAATGAAAGAAACTCCCCAAATACAGGTTTGCCAAGCTTGTAGCGTCATAGCCAAGAAGACTCGAGGCTGTAATCACTGCCAAAAGTGCTTCAACAAAGTAACAATTAAAGGGTCTGAATACTTGTAGATTGATGATGAAGAAAAACAATTTAATCAATTATAGAATAAGGCTGTAACGTAACAAAATGTGAAAAAAGTAAAGAGGTCTGAATACTTTCCGAAGGCATTGTGTGTGTGTGTGTGTGTGTGTTTATAGATCTAACTTAATTAGATTATATATACAACTTTTTCTAAATGACGAAATATTAGATCAACTTACCTCAGAATCGTTTTGTTAGTGACTTACATTTTTTTATATGAGACAGATAACATTTAAAGTTGCCCCCAACACACTCACCTTACATTTTACTGCTTTATTAAAAGCTGATTACAATTTGTATCCCTAAACAAGTAGATTATTTATCTTTAGGCTCCCCTAATCGTGTGTGTGTGTGTATATGTATGTGGACACCTCTTCAAATTAGTGGATTCGACTATTTCAGCCACACCCGTTGCTGACAGGTGTATAAAATCGAGCACACAGCCATTAAATCTCCATAAACAAACATTGGCAGTAGAATGGCCCGTACTGAAGAGCTCAGTGACTTCAACGTGGCACCGTCATAGGATGCCACATTTCCAACAAGTCAGTTCGTCAAATTTCTGCCCTGCTAGAGCCGCCCCGGCCAACTGTAAGTGCTGTTATTGTGAAGTGGAAACATCTAGGAGCAACAATGGCTCAGCCACAAAGTGGTAGGCCACACAAGCTCACAGAACGGGACCGCCGAGTGCTGAAGTGCGTAAATCGTCTGTCCTCGGTTGCAACACTCACTACCGAGTTCCAAACTGCCTCTGGAAGCAACATCAGCACAATAACTGTTCGTCGGGAGCGTCATGAAATGGGGTTTCCATGGCCGAGCAGCCGCACACAAGCACACAAGCCTAAGATCACCATGCGCAATGCCAAGCGTCAGGTGGATGCCAGGTGAACGCTACCTGCCCGAATGCATATTGCCAACTGTAAAGTTTGGTGGAGGAGGAATAATGGTCTGGGGCTGTTTTTCATGGTTCGGGCTAGTCCCCTTAGTTCCAGTGAAGGGAATTCTTAACGCTACAGCATACAATGTCATTCTAGACGATTCTGTGCTTCCAACTTTGTGGCAACAGCTTGGGGTAGGCCCATTCCTGTTTCAGCATGACAATGCCCCAGTGCACAAAGCGAGGTCCATACAGAAATGGTTTGTCGAGATTGGTGTGGAAGAACTTGACTGGCCTGCACAGAGCCCTGACCTCAACCCCATCGAACACCTATGGGATGAAATGGAACGCCGACTGCGAGCCAGGCCTAATCGTCCAACATCAGTGCCCGACCTCACTAATGCTCTTGTGGCTGAATGGAAGCAAGTTTCCGCAGCAATGTTCCAACATCTAGTGGAAAGCCTTCCCAGAAGAGTGGAGACTGTTATAGCAGCAAAGGGGGAACCATCTCCATATTGATGCCCATGATTTTGGAATGAGATTCTCGACGAGCAGGTGTCCACATACTTTTGGCCGTGTATGTATGTATGTTTATAGATCTAACTTAATCAGATTGTATATATAACTTTTTCTAAATGATGAAATATTAGATCGACTTACCTCAGAATCGTTTTGTTAGATTGACTTAACAGTTTTAGATGAGACAGATAATATTGAGCAAGAGTAGTGGGGGCAGGTACCCCGGTGAATAGGTTGGGGTTCACCAAAAGACTACAATGAGAGCTGAGATTATTGCTGTATTAAACATTATACAGTATCTATATTAGATTTCATTGACGTTGTTTCCATGTTGGTAATGAAATAGTTACTAATGCTTTTCTTCTTCCCCCCTGTTAATTTTGACCACATTGACTTTACATACCTTCCAAATCAAAGTTATGGCCCATCTAGTCTACAATATGACCATACATTAAGGTATTGTATTATACTGTATGCAGTAATAACTCTGAAAAATCTCTTTGTCAAAGTTCATGTACTGCTATTTAAGTTATAAAAGCCTCAATTAGTTTATTTAGTCTTTCTAAACCTGCCTAAAAGGCCTTATCAATTCCCTGAACATAAGACACACTGTGTCATTTATTTTGGTCAAGCACAAATTAAGCAGTTATCTTGGTGAATGCTTAGTACTCAATACTCGAGGGTGCTTCCCCATTTCTTCAGTGCACTGAAATTAGCATAATTGTTTAATCGCTTTGATGAGGGAGGCTTGCCTACAAAAATGCAACCGAACCTGTCAGATAAGCAAACTGTTTGACTGGCTTCATCTAAGACTGATAGCACAGTTCCCCCTTGTCGAGTGTTTCCATACATTCTTAGCCGACTTGATTGTCAGAAACCTTCCCTCTTCACCCAAAATAATTGTCCCATTTGAACCAACCAATCCCACACCTCCATATTCAGATCTAAAGCGCACTGTCACCAGCAGTTACAATAAGAGACATACTGTATACTGTGTTTAGCTCTGATTGTAGCTACTGGTTTCAGAAGTGGGATCCTCCTCACTGCTACATCCACCATGACGGCCCATTTTCATTGCAGGGTTAACAAAGTAGGGGTCAACTCTGGTTTGCTTATGCCCTGTGTTCTATTGTAATCAGAATATACTATAAGGGTCCCACTACTATGAATATATAGCTCTTATATCTATATTGTTGTGAGAAGTGGGATCGTTATAGTATCTTGTGATTACAAGAGCAAACCAGAGCTGACCCCTACTTCGTGAACCCTGCAATGTTCTAAAAACACCTCCTGATGTCTAAACCTGTCATTGCCATATTAGTACAAAATGACAAAGCCTGCCCACATATTCACAGCCTAGAGGGAAAAGTTCCGAAACCAAGTATTATCCACCATCGAAGAGGTAAATGTGAGAAATAATAAGGTTGGAATGAAATAAGAGTAATTGCTGAGAGCACTTGGTTTGATGACACACTCACAAGGACTTCCTCAGTGTACAGCATGGATTCATTTCTCGATGTTTGCGCTTATTGCCCTCCTTTGCCACCGGGGTATTCTTATTTATTTGAGAAACATAATCCTGAGGATGACCTACAATTGAAGTCGGAAGAATAGGTTGGAGTCATCAACTTAGGTTGGAGTCATTAAAACTTGTTTTTCAACCACTCCACAAATGTCTTGTTAACAAACTTTAGTTTTGGTAAGTCAGTTAGGACATCTACTTAAATGATAAATAAATGATGTCATGGCTTTAGAAACTTCTGATAGGCTAATTGACATAATTTGAGTCAATTGGAGGTGTATCTGTGGATGTATTTCAAGGCATACCTTCAAACTCAGTGCCTCTTTGCTTGACATCATGGGAAAATCAAACGAAATCAGTCAAGACCTCAGAAAAAAAATTGTAGACCTCCACAAGTCTGGTTCATCCTTGGGAGCAATTTCCAAACGGCTGAAATACCACGTTCATCTGTACAAACAATAGTACGCAAGTATAAACACCATGGGACCACGCAGTCGTCATACCGCTCAGGAAGGAGACGCGTTCTGTCTCCTAGAGATGAACATACTTTGGTGCGAAAAGTGCAAATCAATCCCAGAACAACAGCAAAGGACCTTGTGAAGATGCTGGAGGAAACAGGTACAAAAGTATCTATATCCACAGTAAAACGAGTCCTATATCGACATAACCTGAAAGGCCGCTCATCAAGGAAGAAGCCACTGCTCCAAAACCGCCATAAAAAAGTCAGACTACGGTTTGCAACTGCACATGGGGACAAAGATCGTACTTTTTTGAGAAATGTTCTCTGGTCTGATGAAACAAAAATAGAACTGTTTGGCCATAATGACCATCGTTATGTTTGGAGGAAAAAGGGGGACGCTTGCAAGCCGAAGAACACCATCCCACCGTGAAGCACGGGGGTGGCAGCATCATGCTGTGGGGGTGCTTTGCTGCAGGAGGGACTAGTGCACTTCACAAAATAGATGGCATCATGAGGAAGGAAAATTATGTGGATATATTGAAGCAACATCTCAAGACATCAGTCAGGAAGTTAAAGCTTGGTCGCAAATGGGTCTTCCAAATGGACAATGACCCCAAGCATACTTCCAAAGTTGTGGCAAAATTGCTTAAGGATAACAAAGTCAAGGTATTGGAGTGGCCATCACAAAGCCTTGACCACAATCCTATAGAAAATTTGTGGGCAGAACTGAAAAAGCGTGTGCGAGCAAGGAGGCCTACAAACCTGACTCAGTTACAACAGCTCTGTCAGGAGGAAGGGGCCAAAATTCACCCAACATATTGTGGGAAGCTTGTGGAAGGCTACCCGAAACGTTTGACCCAAGTTAAACAATGCTACCAAATACTAATTGAGTGTATGTAAACTTCTGACCCACTGGGAATGTGATGAAAGAAATAAAAGCTGAAATAAATAATTCTCTCTACTATCATTCTGATATTTCACATTCTTAAAATAAAGTGGTGATCCTAACTGACCTAAGACAGGGAATTATTACTAGGATTAAATGTCAGGAATTGTGAAAAACTGAGTTTAAATGTAGTTGGCTAAGGTGTATGTAAACATCCGACTTGTGAGGATTAAGTCTGGGTTTCAGCCCACCAAAATCTAAATATTTCAGTCTTACACAATTCTGCACAAGATACTGTTGAAACACTTGGGCAGCGTTTCATTCTAGGAAGATGTTCCCTCCCCTCTGCCCTCGTACACTCTCCTTCATGGATCTGATAGGACTGAGTATGTGAAAGTAATGTGGTGGAAACAAGATGGAGCTAATGCTTACACCTACCCAGTAATCTCAGAAACCTTGTTTTCAACTTTTTTACCTTTCGCTTGCCGAACTACCCTTCCTCTGGTCCATTTTGAGACAACAGGTAAACACTGTTTTCTGTTGGTCAAACATTATAGAAATGAATCCATACTGTACATTGAGAGAGTCCATATGTATGCGTCATCAAGCCAAGTACTCTCGGGAATCACTCATATTTCATTCCAAGCTAATTATTTCTCACATTTACCTCTTCGATGGTGGATAATGCTTGGTTTCGCATGACCTTTCCAACGAGGGATGTGTATGTGGGTGGAAAGAAGCATCCTGTACTAGTAAGCCACTGACAGGTCAAGAGTGTCACAATACCAGGAGGTGTATGGCATATTTACAGTAGATGAGAAAATAACTACACGTTTCGACAAATGTTTGATTTAGGTTATAACATTTGATTACAAAGGGCTGTGCAGTTATTTTTATGTTGAGGGATGTTTTCTGCATGTCTGACTGGTGTTGATTCACCCAGCCAGGCGGAAGGCTGCAAAGCCACACAAAGTGACAATGCAGACCCAACCCAGCTAGCGCAGCACGTTTCTATAACGTTCCCTAAACTTCTCATTTGGTTATTTGAAAAATAACTTTCCCACAACGTTCAGAGAACGTTGCTATGACAACGTTGACTCACCCAGCCAAGTGGAAGGCTGCAAAGCCACACATAAAGTGACAATGCAGACCCGTGTCACTGAGGACAGGGGACCGCCACAATGCAATCAATGACACTCTTGACATTTAAAGCTTGTATCAATCAGCTGCTAATGGGAAAGTCGATGGGAAGTCAAAATGACACGGCAGTTCATTATTTATGTATCTCAAATAATCAATGGGAACTCAAGGAGTTGCCCAATTACAAGTGACAGTGTCACCCTGTCTCGCCCCACTCAAGTCCCAAGGGTGTTTGCTTGTTCAGTCCTTGATCAATACCCACTGGGCACACACTGGTTGAATCAACATTGTTTCCACATCCTTTCTATGAAATTACATTGAACCAACGTGGAATAGACGTTGAACTGACGTCTGTGCCCAGTGGGTAAGTTGTATTGAGCTAGATCAAGTGGGCTTCATTTTTGTATCACTCTTGCCCCATACATGTTCCCCCATCACATTAGAAAGTACATATGACATCAAGACCATTCATAATGATAGTTGAGTTAATAAAAGCATTTTAGGAAATTTGCCATCGGTGACATGTACATGTGTGTGATTGCATCATGCCTCCTTGGGAATGGCATACATACAACTAGCATAATGTTACATTTCCGGCCAATCATCAACACCTTGAGAGCTGTTGTCATTTCGTGTAGGCAAGAAAATCAGTCCTGATTGACTGACTTCCAGTGAACCATTGCCAAACGAATTCTGATTGCTTAATTACAGTCATTTACAGTCGTGAGTCTCTATTTATTCACATCCTTACAGGCTTTTCTTTTCTGCTGTACTTATAAAGTGATTCAGATGAGGCCCCCTCTCCCACCCTTTTAAATTCAAAGGGCCCAGTATTATGAAATATGCGATTTCCAGAGCCACCCTCTGATAGGTCCAGGTGGATGAAATGAATCACTGGAGGTTGGTGGCACCTTAATTGGGGAGGACGTGCTCGTGGCAATGGCTGGAGCAGAATCAGTGGAATGGTATCAAATACATCAAACACATGGTTTGATTCCATTCCATTCGCTCAGTTCCAGCCATTTATTAATAGCCGTCCTCCCCTCAGCAGCCTCCACTGAAATGAATGCATATTAATGAGGCGACCCTTGAACCTGCCACGGCCAGTGCAATCAGACCACTCACTCCTCCTCGTGACAAAAGCAGCAAGAGGAATAACAAAATCATTAGGCTTTCTGTCCGGGTTTCAAAACGTTTGAAACATTTCTGTTTATGATCCATTATTGCTAATTTTCATTGGTGGTGTCTCCATGGAGCTTGGAAGAGATTGCAAAAAATACATCCCAGGATTGGAATGCTCTAAATGTATGCACACTTATGCTACGCTACTTATGCTGCTTCGCAAGCAACCTTGCAGAAAATATTATCAGGGAAAACTGGAAAACTGGAAAATCTTGCTGTTATGATGAGTTTCTGGTATTGAGAAGTTCAAGATGCAAGAATTTAGTTAGACATTCTGTGGAGATTTTATTCCAAGTATTTATTGGATCACGAGCTCGTGGTTTCATCTAACAAATGGACATAGCCTTGCCCCATTGTCAGTTGAACTGCCCATACACACAAATCTCACAGCTTTTATACTCTTGGTTACATATTTCTTCAACCCCATCTGGCCATCGTCAATGAGCACTCCCATTCTTTGATGTTATTACTTTTTACCCCAAGTCATATATCCTGTCCATCCATCATGCTATTCTAAACATCAGCAATCTCCTTTGACATAAGGAATGCAGACTCAGTGGAACCAAGTCAATTATCCCCTAACTCTTCCCTTGTCCACACAATACTATGACATGACATCATTACACTTGCCAAACAGGAGGGTGTATTGATAAACACCTTGACGTGGTGCAGGCGCCTAATTATGTTAAATCACCGCACTTGCGTTTAATACCGGGGCCATTATTTGATATGATTACATAATTTAATTCAAGGTGACATTGCTGTTGTTCTAGCCACTTGTGTGGTCTGCTGGTCGCCTCTGTCTCCTTTCCCTGATGTTTTAGTTATTTATGTCACTTTTTTTGTTTGTTCTTTTAGAACCTCAAACAGCTTTTTTGATGAATGGCGCAGTGCATATGGAAGCTAGGGCACGGGAGTTTTAGCTTAATGCTAATTACGGAGAAAGAGGCACACATCAATTGCTTATTTATGCAACCACTCCTCCTTTTTTCAGAGATGCTCCACTTTACAATGCTCAGGGAATAGGTTACGTGCAACGTGTAGGAAGTCGGAGAGTGTTTATGTGTGAGTTACATTGGTGGAGATACTTGGTGTGTCTGTGTTGTGGAATTTGGAATGCCATGACATTAACGCAGACCTAGGTTTCTCTGCTCTGCCATAATGGGCAACAGTGGTGTCACAGTGAGAAATGTGTGACATTTTCTACATTCCTGTTGGAACGAGACCTAGGAAAGAGATTTTCAGTGCATGTACCATATTTTGATTGCATGTTTTAATTCAAGTGCTATGATGTAAAATCTACCTACCAAGAAGCAACCTTTTCAAAACATGGGAAGGAAGAAGTTCTTTCCACCAATTGTCAGTTTATTCCATCCTTGAGACTCGGCTGTAACTGAAACATGAGGTAAAATGAATTGTACTCAATAAGGATTCACATGTGCTATTAATGTGGAGAGCACACTACACCTATTGCTGTGCTAATCCTTAGGCTATGGCCACACAGACTCATGAACACGGATTCAATCGTATATACATTCAATAATTGTCGGTTTTTGAACGTCAAATTAAACTCAAGTCAACTATTTCGGGATGAGTACATACGGCACAAAGGCAGACATATTGTGATTTTTTTGACGGACAATCATCTCAGTTGTCCATCTTCCATCAACGGATTAGTCCTATTTGCCCAACTTTGGCGTAATACAGTACATCAAGTTCCTCTCACCCACATGGATAATGGTTGAGTCAGAATATCACACAGACTTACTTACAATCTATATCTATGTGGCTTAATGGATAAACACACCCAGGTCCTTCCAAAGGTGGTAGGACATCAATAAACCTATTTCTTTGCTGATGTCATTTTGTGAGCAGTGTGTGTGTTTGTATGTGTGTGCATGTGATTGTAGTCACAATTAGCACAATTAGTGTGTGTGGTCGTGTGGTAATAGCTAGCACAATCAGCGAGTGTGGGTACTGGTAGTCACAATTAACACCCTCTCATGACGCCCGTTATCAGGCATGAACAAGAGGATGTGCAGGGGGAGAAAATAGCCGGCTGATGATGATGCGGATCGCTTTAGATCCCATTTATACATCCTCCCTCACTGCCTCTAGCCTGGAGCACAGAGGGTGAGTCACCAAATGGCACCTTATTCCCTATATAGTGCACTACTTTTGACCAGAGCCCTATGGGCGCTCATCAAAAGAAGTGCACTAAATAGGGAATAGGGTGCCATTTAGGACGGATCCCCTGAGTGCTCTCAGGCCACATCCCAAACATCCCTGGCTCCTTTTATTATCCGTAATAAGATTGTCCAGGAGCGGGGAGTGATGTGCGCCGTATCCTTGTCACTGGACAAAACCCACTTATAATAGGATATGATTCGCCATGAAAGAGGGAAGAAGTAGCGGCACGGTGGAGCTTCTGAAGCTTTTGGAGAAAGTTTCTACAATAATTCCCTTTCCTCGTCCGATCCCCTCTCTTAAACACACACCTCATAGTTAAGAGACGGGCACGGAGCGTAACAGTTCGCCCATCGCTCCACTGCACCATCAGACCCGTGGAGTGAGCCCCAGCTGTGAAAGGCGTAGATTGCGGGGGTTAGGGCAGAGATGAGGGTTCAGAAGGGAGAGGGGTGTGGCGAGTAATGGCACTGGAAGAGCTAGAGGGGCTGTTTGGAATTATCTGATCAGCGGGTGCGCCTGAGAGCGTGCCCCAATGTGCTCAGCGGAGTGGAAAGGTTGATAGGATCGAGGAGGAACCCTTCGCTCGGGGTCATTGAGACTGAATAGAGTAGCACAGCCATGGCTGTTTTTGTACTCACTCTCCGATGTCTCCGAAACAGTTGGTTTACCTTCTCGGCTTGAGCATTCAGCGTGGAGAGGTTTGATGGAGTCGGGACCTTTCGCTGTTGTTCTTATTCCTCGTTTTCAGTCAAGAAGTTTCAATTCAGTGCGTTAGGCATTAAGCATTAGGCTTCCCACACCATACTTGATAGCACAGATTATTCGGGCAGAAATATGCTAGCACATAATTGTCTAAATGAGATGCAGTGTTTGCATGTTGTGATTGGTAAAAAAGAAATCAAGGTCTCCCGGTGTTTATTTGTTGTTCCATTCATTATTTGTTGCCACCCATTTTCATTGATGTAATGTCGAAAATTGATTATCTAAGAGGGATAGCTATTTACTTTGCTTGCTGTTTACCGATCCAATATTCATGTCTCGCTGTATGGCAACTCCTTCAATAGACAAATACATTTAGTATTTATGTAGTTTTCCCTGTTTGCCTTTTAAATGGTATTCTAGAGGCTTTGTCACTATGTGAACCATTTGAGGACAGTCATTGTCAGTGTAAGGACACACTACATTTTTATTGTTTTATTTTAGTCATTGGGCAGACACTCTTTACCAGAGGTACTTGGTTAGTGAATCCGTCTTAAGATAGCTAGGTGGGACAACCACAGTAAGTATATTTTTCATCAATAAAGTACCTATCAGCAAAGTCAGAGCTAGTAAGGGAAAAAATAAATACAAATAAACACAAATAAAATACAAATAAAAGTAAAGTGCGAGTGTTAGTTCAGGAAAGGCATTCTTCTTTTGGAATGGGGGGGGGGGGGGGGGTCGTGTGAGAAGGGGGTGCAAGGGTGCTGTGGGATTTTTGACGAGGTAGGATTTCAGATGCTTTCGGGGTGGGAGGACCAATAGACCAGAGGTGGCCGAACGGATTGCTTGGGTTGGGGTGTAGGATTTAAGCATAGCCTGATGTTAGGGAGGGGCAGTTCTTCTTGCTGCTCCGTAGGCAAGTACCATGGTCATTACTACAGCATAGTACACCAACAGTGGAGAGCAGGACATGTCATTGAACACTACTATTCAACTAGAATTTACCCATGCCCACCACCTCTTGCAATTCATATCCCAGTCATCATTTTAATTAACCAAGGGACCTTCTGTCCAAATATTTGAATAGCTTCAGGGCTAAACGACAAGCAGGTTTGAATTTAAAACAGTCCTGGGTATAATGTCCACTAAGGAGCAGTGGGGTGCTTTGAGGCAGCTGGATACCTTTCGTCATTTGGCCTGCTGGAACAGTAGAACATGACGAGTCGGCACAGCCACATCAGCAGTGCAACATGGCAAAATCAAAAACCTCTGCATTTCACCACTACTGCCAGCTGGACAACTTCGGGGATGACCTTGCTTGCTTGCATTTGTCCATGGAATCGGCCCTCAGGCCAGGCTCATTCTGGCCCCTGCCCCCCCACTCCATTTTTCCCCAGCCATTTCCTGACCTTGCTTGTTGGTAGGTAAAAAGATAGAAATAGAGGTAGAAAGAAAACTAAATGAAGACTAAACAAGGAGGGCTGGCAGTGTAACAGGGCCAGGGTAATGAATTCACCCATTGGACAGCGTTGTTGTCAATATAGCGCTGCACCGACACTCTTGTTTATTGCTAATACGAAATTTGCTGACCCTAAAGCACTTGGAGAGATACGTTTTCCCCTTGCTGTGATAGCTGTAATAGCATCTAAAACGAAGCGAAGTGGGCAGACACAGCTCAACCAGTGCCATTGGCAGGAAGTGAGTTTGGCTCACTTCCTATTTGCCATTCGATACCAATCAAAAATCAAGCAGACACAGACTTATCAGAGGGTTTCTTAAGTTGTACGGTTTTTGCTTAGGCGAGGAGTGGTGGATGTTGATGTCCAATTTGAATTGAAATCGATCAGATGTTTTTTTGTGAATGAATGGCAAGCTTGAAGAATTCCGGAAATAACCTGTATCTAAACTCTCGATTGATAGGGACAGTGACACTTTGCTATGAAACGGCTCATGTTACAATCTAACATTCTAGCTTGTGTAATAATGAACCGCCCGATTAAACTGTCATGTATTGGAGGATACAGACGGTGAATGCCCGTGGGAAAAGCCCTTGAATGACAGGGGAGGAAAACCATTTCATTATAGGTATGCATACTAAGATGGCCTACTGCTCTGCTCAGGTGGGAATAAAGGGAATGTAACTATTTGGATACCTTGCTGACATGGATCAGACACACACACGCACAACTAGACACACACACACACACACAATAGTACAGGATAGTACAGACAGGGGACCCACAGGAACTGAAGCTCTCATTATGCTATACAATGACCATACAGGTACTATACATGTATAGCTCTGACAGGCTTTCGGTTAAAATGCTTAGCTGTGACTGTTACTGTACTGTGTCTGTCTGTCCCCCTCAGCAGCAGTAAGTAATGGAATGGAATAGCCCTGGTCACTGACCCTGGAACTGATGGCTGGTTCTATGCAGTGTGACGGCTCTAACATGGCCTGAGAGCAGTAACCCAACAGCCAGGTCACTGGCCCATTCTAAAGGGCCAGCATGGACGAGTAGACCGGCTATAGCTAATGACTTTAAGGGGTAGGGGGGACATTCTTCTAAGGAACGGGAAGCCTGACAGCTGTTTTTGATCCAACGGTTCTCGACCAGAACTAAATGTGGAGTGGGCACGATACCGATCCCTGAGGAACCCCACATTTCCGAAAAAGGGAAGCTGCTTAACTTAAAATATAATTAAGTTTCCCACCATTTCCTAGAACACAAAGAACATAAGATATACTTGAATGATGAAGACAAATGTGGAATATGAGAGCTGGACCTACTTCCCAACATTACTCGAATTGTAAAAAGGTATTTTGGTGTATATTACCGGAGGAAGTACAGATGTTGGGGCTCGGCTTTGGTGGTATGAATTGGCCCGCCGAGCCAAGGGTCATTCATCTCGCCCCCCCTTACTGGTTTAGTATTGAGCAGGGCTCAATCAGCTGCGTGATTGCCGGCCGGCTGCCAGAGCGGCAATGAAAAAAAAAAAATGTTGAACAGAAGAGGGCATATTAATGGCCGTGACCGGGCGGGAGGCTGGCCCCGGCTCTTACTCTGATTAAACAGAGGCCATCAAAGGGGAAGAGGCCATTAGCGATTGATCGTATTGACTTTATGGCAATCGCACCTAAAAAATACATGGCAGAAGATGGGGTCAGTTCACTCCCCTACCCACCCTTGTGTTTCTCTTTTGCCAGAGTGAATGAAGTCAAGTTAACTGGGGTCTGCATGTTGTGTAGTCGGTGATGCCCTCTTATTCAATACTCACAACAGTGTTTGGGAATATTTCTGTGTTGATGGAGTGCCATTCTGGAGACTGGCATACAAAGGTTTCATATGTCAACAACTATAGACAAGGGCTCAGCATTGGGTCTCTAAAGTGCTAAAGAACACATTTACGAATTTGAGAGTTCCACCGAGTGAAAGGTGACATAAAACATTTCTTAAATACAGTCCATTATCGTTACACATTAGTGTCATTGAAAGCATCAACTGTAGTTATTTCTGATTTTATTGTCATTATAAAAATGGGGAGGGGAGGTTATAGCAGTGTATGGTGAGTATTATATGGTACTGGGTATTGCCAGCTGTTCACCCTCTAACACAGCTTACAAATGTGTGGCACATAGCTTGCCTTGATGCCCTGCATAGATCGGTGGCTGATTCACATTACAGTATGCGCCACCCATGTGGACAGAGCATTTTATACCATTGCCATCCCAGTGTTGACACATTCGATTCGACAACATGTCCCTCCGTCAAAGAAACACAAAAGGTTGTCAGTCACTGGGGATGTGTGTTTGACATACAGTGCCTTCAGAAAGTATTCACACCTTGACTTTTTCCACATTTTGTTATGTTACAGCCTGAATTTAAAATTGATTACATGTAGATTTGTTGGTCACTGACCTACACACAATACCCCATAATGTCAAGGGGGAATAATGTTTTTCAAAAGATTTAATTAAAAATGAAAAGCTGAAATGTCTTGAGTCGATAAGTATTCAACCCCTTTGTTATGGCAAGCCTAAATAAGTTCAGGACTAAACATGTGCTTAAAAAGTCACATAATAAGTTGCATGGACTCACTCCGTGTGCAATAATAGTGTGTAACATGATTTTTGAATGACTTCCTCATCTCTAACCCTACACATACAATTACAGTGCATTTGGAAAGTATTCTAAAACAGATTAAATTACATTTTTTCCTCATCAATCTACAAAAAAAAAAAAAAAAAACATAATGACAAAGTGAAAACAGAATTTTTGAAATGTTTGCAAAATTATTAAAAATAAAAAACAGAAATAACTTATTTAAATAAGTATTCAGACCCTTTGCTATGAGACTCGAAATTGATCTCAGGTGCATCCTGTTTCCCATTGATCAACCTTAAGATGGTTCTACAACTTGATTAGAGTCCACCTGTGGTAAATTCAATTGATTAGACATGATTTGGAAAGGCACATACCTGTCTATATAAGGTCCCACAGTGCATGTCAGAGCAAAAACCAAGCCATGAGGTCGAAGGAATTGTCCGTAGAGCTCCAAGACACGATTGTGTCGAGGCACAGATCTGGGGAAAGGTTACCAAAAAATGTAATGGAAGGTCCCCAAGAACACAGTGGTCTCTATCATTCTTAAATGGAAGAAGTTTGGAACCACCAAGACTCTTCCTAGAGCTGGCCGCCTGGCCAAACTGAGCAATCGGTGGAGAAGGGCCTTGGTCAGGGAGGTGACCAAAAACCTGATGGTCACTCTGACAGAGCTCCAGAGTTCCTCTGTGGAGATGGGAGAACCTTCCAGAACGACAACCATCTCTGCAGCACTCCACCAATCAGGCCTTTATGGTAGAGTGGCCACTCCTCAGTGAAAGGCACATGACAGCCCGCTTGGAGTTATCCAAAAGGCACCTAAAGGACTCTCAGACCATGAGAAACAAGATTCTCTGGTCTGATGAAACCAAGATTGAATTCTTTGGCCTGAATGTCAAGCGTCATGTCTGGAGGAAACCAGGCACCACTCATCACCTGGCCAATACCATCCCTACAGTGAAGCATGGTGGTGGCAGCATCATGCTATGGGGATGTTTTTCAGCGGCAGGGACTGGGAGACTAGTTAGGATAGAAGGAAAGATGAACGGAGCAAAGCATAGAGAGATCCTTGATGAAAATATGCATCCAGAGTGCTCAGGACCTCAGACTGGGTCAAAGGTTCACCTTCCAACAGGACAACGACCCTAAGCACACAGCCAAGACAACGCAGGAGTAGCTTCGGGACAAGTCTCTGAATGTCCTTGAGTGACCCAGCCAGAGCCCAGACTTGAACCCGAACTAACATCTCTGGAGAGACCTGAAAATAGCTATGCAGCAATGCTCCCCATCTAACCTGACATAGCTTGAGAGGATGTGCAGAGAAGAATGGGAGAAACTTCCCAATTACAGGTGTGCCAGGCTTGTAGCGTCATACCCAAGAAGAATCGAGGCTGTAATCGCTGCCAAAGGTGCTTCAACAATTACTGAGTAAAGGGTCTGAATACTTATGTAAATGTCATATTTCAGTTAGTAATTTTTTATACATTTGCTAACATTTCAAAAAAACTGTTTTTGCTTTATCATGATGGGGTATTATGTGTAGATTGATGAGGGAAAAAAACAATTTATTCCATTTTAGAGTAAGGCTGTAATGTAACAACATGTTGAAAAAGTCAAGGGGTCTGAATAATTTCCGAATGCACTGTATGTGCATTGATCCGAGTACCGGCTTTTACAAAGGCTCGCCCCCATTTGAATAAATATATACTTTTTTAAGAGCTGTACAGAGCCATCAAAGGGGTCAATGTCTTCATTGGGAATGAGAGAATAGGGTATCCACAGGGGACATCTCCAGAGGAACCGAACGGGTCATCTGAATGACAAATGAGAGAGAGAAATACACAACAGAGACCATGGGAGAGAGATAAATAGGAAATGATAGAGGACAAGTGAGAGAAGAGAGCAAGATGGGGATAGAGCTTTAATTCTTAAACGTCTAAGCCGTTGGGGGGGGGGGTTCTAAGCTGGCATTATGTAATTGTTTTAAGATGGTCATAGTATGGATCATTTAGCTTTTTGATTTGGAATTTTAGGACCCCTTTAGGTATAAAAAAATATACACTACCGGTCAAAGGTTTTAGAGCACCTACTCATTCAAGGGTTTTTCTTTATTTTTACTATTTTCTACATTGTACAATAATAGTGAATACATCAAAACTATGAAATAACACATTTGGAATCATGTAGTAACCCAAAAATTGTTAAACAAATCTAAATATATTTTATATTTGAGATTCTTCAAACAGCCACCATTTGCCTTCTTTCCCAAAGCGGATCCTTTGTTCGCACCCCCCAGGGCAATTGAACTGATTCCAGAGGCCAACCCAAAACAACGCCGGAGGAGAGGTACTCGGAGCAGCCTTCTAGTCCGACTTAGTCCACCACCCACCGCTTCCGAGGATATTACTCTCTAATGTTCAGTCTCTGGATAACAAAGTTGACGAGCTCAGGGCGAGGGTTTCTTTCCAGAGACATCAGGGATTGTAACAAACTCTGTTTCACGGAAACATGGCTCTCTTGGGATATACTGTCTGAGTCTGTCCAGCCAGTTGGGTTCTCAGTTGATTGTGCAGACACGAATAAATATATTTCCGGGAAGCAGAAGGGCGGAGGTGTATGTTTTATGATTAACGACTCATGGTGTAATTGTGATAACATACAGTCCTTTTGTTCACCCGACCTAGAATACCTCACAATCAAATGCTGACCGTATTATCTCCCAAAATAATTTTATTTGGTTATAGTCACTGCAGTTTATATCCCCCCTCAAGCCGATACCATGACAGCCCTCAAAGAACTTCACTGGACTCTATGCAAACTAGAAACTACATATCCTGAGGCTGCATTTATTGTAGCTGGGGATTTTAACAAAGCAAATTTGAGGAAAAGGTTGCCGAAGTTCTATCAACACATCGACTGTAGTGCTCGCGCTGCTAAAACACTCGACCACTGCTACTCCAACTTCCGGGATGCATACAAGGCCCTCCCCCGCCCTCCTTTCGGAAAATCTGACCACGACTCCATTTTGCTCCTCCTTTCCTATAGGCAGAAACTCAAACAGGAAGTCCTGTGCTAAGGATTATTCAACGCTGGTCTGACCAATCAGAATCCACTCTTCAAGATTGTTTTGATCACATGGACTGGGATATGTTACGGGTAGCTTCAGAGAATAATATTGACATATATACTGATACGGTGACTGAGTTTATCAGGAAGTGCATAGGAGATGTTGTACCCACTGTGACTATTAAAACCTACCCTAACCAGAAACCGTGGATATGCAAAACTGAAAGCGCGAACCACTGCATTTAACCATGGCAAGGTGACTGGGAATATGGCAGAATGCAAACAGTGTAGTTATTCCCTCCGCAAGGCAATCAAACAGGCAAAACGTCAGTATAGGGACAAAGTGGAGTCGCGGCATCCCTAGCCGCGTCCTCAGAGCATGCGCAGACCAGCTGGCTGGTGTGTTTATGGACATATTCAATCTCTCCCTATCCCAGTCTGCTGTCCCCACATGCTTCAAGATGGCCACCATTGTCCCTGTACCCAAGAAAGCAAAGGTAACTGAACTAAATGACTAAATGAATCGCCCCGTAGCACTCACTTCTGTCATCATGAAGTGCTTTGAGAGACTAGTCAAGTATCATATCACCTCTACCTTACCTGCCACCATAGACCCATTTCAATTTGCTTACCGCCCCAATAGCTCCACAGACAATGCAATCGCCATCACACTGCACACTGTCCTATCCCATCTGGACAAGAGGAATACCTATGTAAGAATGCTGTTCATTGACTATAGCTCAGCAGTCAACACCATAGTACCCTCCAAGCTCATCATTAAGCTCGAGGCCCTGGGTCTGAACCCCGCCCTGTGCAACTGGGTCCTGGACTTCCTGACGGGCGGCCCCCAGATGGTGAAATTAGGAAACAGCACCTCCATTTCGCTGATCCTCAACACTGGGGCCCCACAAGGGTGCGTGCTCAGTCCCCTCCTGTACTCCCTGTTCACCCATGACTGCGTGACCAAGCACGCTTCCAACTCAATCATCAAGTTTGCAGACAACACAACAGTAGTAGGCTTGATTACCAACAAGGGCGAGACCGCCTACAGGGAGGAGGTGAGGGCTCTGGGAGTGTGGTGCCAGGAAAATAACCTCTCACTCAACGTCAACAAAACGAAGGAGATGATCGTGGACTTCAAGAACTAGCAGAGGGAACAACCCCCTATCCACATCGACAGGACCGCAGTGGAGAAGGTGGAAGGGTTCAAGTTCCTCGGCGTACAAATCACTGACAAACTGAAATGGTCCACCCACACAGACTGTGTGGTGAAGAAGGCACAAGAGTGCCTCTTCAACCTCAGGAGGCTGAAGAAATTTGGCATGGCACCTAAAACCCTCACAAACTTTTACAGATGTACAATTGAGAGCATCCTATCGGGCTGTATCGCCGCCTGGTATGGCAACTGCACCGCCCGCAACCGCAGGGCTCTCCAGAGGGTGGTGCGGTCTGCCCAACGCATAACCGGGGGCAAACTACCAGCCCTCCAGGACACCTACAGCACCCGATGTCACAGGAAGGCGAAAAAGACCATCAAAGACAACAACCACCCGAGCCACTGTCTTTTCACCCTGCTATCATCCAGAAGGCGAGGTCAGTACAGGTGCATCAAAGCTGGGACCGAGAGACTGAAAAAGAGCTTCTATCTCAAGGCCATCAGACTGTTAAATAGCCTTCACGAGCATATTAGAGGCAGCTGCCTATATACATAGATAAAAAATCACTGGCCACTTTAATAAATGGAACACTAGTCACTTTAATAATATTTACATATCTTGCATTACTCAACTCATACTGTATTCTATACTATTCTACTGTAACTTAGTCTATGCCGCTCTGACATTGCTCGTCCATATATGTATTTATATATTCTTAATTCCATTCCTTTACTTAGATTTGTGTGTATTGGGTATATGTTGTGAAATTGTTAGTATATTATGTGTTAGATATTACTGCACTGTCGGAGCTAGAAACACAAGCATTTCGCTACACCCGCAATAACATCTGATAAACACTTGTATGTGACCAATCAAATTTCATTTGAAGACAGCTTTGCACACTCTTGACATTCTCTCAACCAGCTTCACCTGGAATGCTTTTCCAACAGTCTTGAAGGAGTTCCCACATGTGCTGAGCACTTGTTGGCTGTTTTTCCTTCACTCTGTGGTCCGACTCATCCAAAACCATCTCAATTTGGTTGAGGTCGGGGGAATGTGGAGGCCAGGTCATCAGATGCAGCACTCCATCACTCTCCTTGGTCAAATAGCCCTTACACAGCCTGGAGGTGTGTTTTGGGTCATTGTCCTGTTGAAAAACAAATGATAGTCCCACTAAGCCCAAACCAGATGGGATAGCGTATCGCTGCAGAATGCTGTGGTAGCCATGCTGGTTAAGTGTGCCTTCAATTGTAAATAAATCACAGACGATGTCACCAGCAAAGCACCCCCACACCATAACACCTCGTCCTCCATGTTTTATGGTGGGAAATACACATGCAGAGATCATCCGTTCACCCACACCGCGTCTCACAAAGACACGGCAGTTTGAACCAAAAATCTCCAATTTGGACTCCAGACCAAAGGACACATTTCCACCGGTGTAATGTTTATTGCTCGTGTTTCTTGGCCCAAGCAGACAGTCCCCTCTGAACAGTTGATGTTGAGATGTGTCTGTTATTTGAACTCTGTGAAGCATTTATTCGGGCTGCAGTCTGAGGTGCAGTTAACTCAAATGAACTTATCATCTGCAGCAGAGGGAACTCTGGGTCTTCCTTTCCTGTGGCAGTCCTCATGAGAGCCAGTTTCATCATAGCGCTTGATGGTTTTTGCAACTGCACTTGAAGAAACTTTAAAAGTTCTTGACATTTTCCGGATTGACTGACCTTCATGTCTTAAAGTAATGACGGACTGTCGTTTCCCTTTGCTTATTTGAGCTGTTCTTGCCATAATATGGACTTTGTCATTTACCAAATAGGGCTATCTTCTGTATACCCCCCCTACCTTGTCACAACACAACTGATTGGCTCAAACGCATTAAGAAGGAAAGAAATTCCACAAATTAACTTTTAAGAAGGCACACATGTTAATTGAAATGCATTCCAGGTGACTACCTCATGAAGCTGGTTGAGAGAATGCCAAGCGTGTGCAAAGCTGTCATCAAGGCAAAGGGTGGCTACTTTGAAGAATCTCAAATATAAAATATATTTTGATTTGTTTAACACTTTTTTGGTTACTACATGATTCCATATGTGTTATTTCATAGTTTTGATGTCTTCACTATTATTCTACAATGTAGAAAATAGTAAAAATTAAGAAAAACCCTGGAATGAGTAGGTGTTCTAAAACTTTTGACTGGCTCTGTATATATATATACACTGAACAAAAACATAAACGCTACATGTGAAGTGTTGGTCCCATGTTTCATGAGCTGAAATAAAAGATTCAGACATTTTCCAATGTGGCTCAGTTGGTAGAGCATGGCGCTTGCAACGCCAGGGTTGTGGGTTCGATTCCCACAGGGGACCAGTACGAAGAAAGTATGAAAATGTATGCACTCACTACTACTGTAAGTCACTCTGGATAAGAGTGTCTGCTAAAGGACTTAAATGTAAATGCATAAAAAGCTTATTTCCCTCATATTTTGTGCACAAATTTGTTTTAGTGAGCATTTCTCCTTTGCCAAGATAATCCATCCACCTGATAGGTGTGGGATATCAAGAAGCTGATTAAACAGCATGATTATTACAAAGGTGCACCTTGTGCTGGGGACAATAAAAGGCCATGCTAAAATGTGCAGTTTTGTCACACAACACAATGCCACAGATGTTTTGAAGGAGTGAGCAATTGGCATACTGACTGCAGGAATGTCCAGCAGAGCTGTTGCCAGATAATTGAGTGTTAATTTCTCCAGCATAAGCTGCCTCCAATGTCGTTTTAGAGAATTTGGCAGTACGTCCAACCAGCCTCACAACCGCAGACCACTTGTAACCAAGCCAGCCCAGGACCTCCACTTCTTCACCTGCGGAATCATCTGAGACCAGCCTTCCCGCCAGCTGATGAAACTGAGGAGTATTTCTGTCTGTATTAAAGCCCTTTTGTGGGGAAACACTCATTCTGATTGGCTGGGCCTGGCTCCACAGTGGGTGGGCCTGGCTCCTCAGTGGGTGAGCCTTTCCAGGACCACACATGGCTGCGCCCCTGCCAAGTCATGTGAAATCCATAGATCCACATTTTGTTACGTTACAGCCTTTTTCTAAAATGGATTAAATTGTTTTTTCCCCTCATCAATCTACACACAATACCCCATAATGACAAAGCAAAAACCGTTTTTTAGATATTTAGCAAATTTATAAAAAACTGAAATATCACATTTACATGAGTATTCAGACCTTTACTGAGTACTTTGTTGAAGCACCTTTTGCAGCGATTACAGCTTTGAGTCTTCTTGGGTATGAAGCTACAAGCTTGGCACACCTGTATTTGGCGAGTTTCTCCCATTCTTCTCTGCAGAACCTCTCAAGTTCTGTCAGGTTGGATGAGGAGCGTCACTGCACATCTATTTTCAGTGTCTTTTCAGAGATGTTCAAACGGGTTCAAATCCGGGCTCTGGCTGGGCCACTCAAGGACATTCAGAGACTTGTCCCGAAGCCACTCCTGTGTTGTGTTGGCTGTGTGCTTAGGTCATTGTCCTGTTGGAAGGTGAACGTTCACCCCAGTCTGAGGTCCTGAGTGCTCTGAAGCAGGTTTTCATCAAGGATCTCTCTGTACTTTGCTCCATTCACCTTTCCCTCAAACCTGACTAGTCTCCCAGTCCCTGCTGCTGAAAAACACACCCACAGCATAATGCTCCCACCACCATACTTCCCCGTAGGGATGGTGCCAGGTTTCCTCCAGTTGTGACGCTTATCATTCAGGCCTAAGAGTTCAATCTTGGTTTCATCAGACCAGAGAATCTTGTTTCTTATGGTCTGAGAGTCCTTTAGGTGCCTTTTGGCAAACTCCAAGTGGGCTGTCATGTGCCTTTTACTGAGGAGTGGCTTCCGTCTGGCCACTACCATAAAGGCCTGATTGGTGGAGTGCTGCAGAAATGGTTGTCCTTCTGGAAGATTCTCCCATCTCCAGAGAGGAACTCTGGAGCTCTGTCAGAGTAACCATCGGGTTCTTGGTCACCTCCCTGACCAAGGCCCTTCTCCCCCGATTGCTCAGTTTGGCCGGGCGGCCAGCACTATGAAGAGTCTTGGTGGTTCCAAACTTCTTCCATTTAAGAATGATGGAGGCCACTGTGTTCTTGGGGACCTTCAATGCTGCAGACATTTTTTGGTAACCTTCCCCAGATGTGTGCCTCGACACAATCCTGTCCCGGACAACTAAAAGATGTATATGTCCATAAAAATGATGCCAGCTGATTCATGATTTCGTCTTGCTGAGAAACGCTGCCTGCCTGTCTGTCTTGTCCTGACACGTTCATTACTATGGGACAGCAGGAGATCGAATTTCAATATTAAAACAACGTTGCAAATGTCGGAGAGACAGACAGCACGGCTTATACAAATCTCAGCTGTTGAAAACGAAATGTTAGTCTAAAAGAAATGTGAGATAATGTCTAGATGGTTTTTATAGTGGAGATCAAGTTTATAAGTTGCCTGGTTGGGCTAATGAGGCAGTGGACTCTGCAGTCAGATGGAACAGAGTAAATACGCATTTTAACGTCATAGATTTAGCCGGTGGCAACTTGTGGAATAGACACCGGCTGGAATGCGGTTTTAACCAATCAGCATTCAGGATTAGACCCACCCGTTGTATTAATATATATATATAACAAACACTGACATTATTACTGTCAGATATCCATTTCATCAACTCAGATATCCAATCCCCTCCCATAAGCTGCATGCTTCCCCAGAGCTTTAAGGTTATATTCTCCACCCACTGAAGTGAAAGAAACAGAGAAACCGCAGGAGTTACCTAGGGATGAACATGATCAACCATCCAGACTTCGATGTGCTTGCAGTCTACTTTTGACTTTCACATGCTTCAGTCAATCTCTGGTTGAAAATGTAGTCAATTAGGTACGATAGCATAAAACAAATATGCGCCCAGGAGAGTTTCTGCTGCTGTGTTCATGTAACAGCTGGCTGTTCAATTGAAATCCAACCGCTGCTTTGCAGTTAGAGCTGCATGTGCTGTTCTCCTCAGAGATTCTGCAGGCACAGAGCCCACAGAGTATTTTATGAACCGTTCCTATGATATGGCTCTTTTGACTCTTATCGCTGGTGTTTGGACAACAAAGTATGTTTCAATGGCGTTTCAATGGGTATTGACACCCTTTAGGTTTTTTCACACTGCTTTGACTGTCACAAAAAAAAAAAGATTCCTTAGCTACCTTCACACAAGCATTCGTTAATAAAATGACTAAGTGTGAGTGGCCAGTAAAAGTTCCATGCGTATCCTAATGCAATTACCCAAATAGTGGTGCTGTCCCGGCTCTGGAGCAGGGCCAGCTAAGCCCTGGGTTTAGGTGTGTCATCCCTCTAATCTATTCTATTCTATTGTACAATGCCTATATCAGAGAATAGCAGGGTAATTACTTTAAAATGATGACTTAATTGGTGATTGATTTATGGAAGGTTGTGCATAATATTGTGTTATAGGTCTATTACTACACCTTGAACTGTTACTTTATGAACGTGACTTGTAATATGTCAAACCAGAGACTGGTTTGCACCAAAGGCTTCCCTGAAGGCAAAGTTGTATTATGCAAGATAACATATCAAGACTGCTTTTACAACATCCACCATTTAATTATGCTGCATCTTCACTGAAAATCAAATGGGGAGAAGAGTGATATCTTTAGAAAATATGACGAGTAGCCCATTAAAGAAAACACCTCTTTAAAATTTGATGAGACCTCAACTCAATGCTCACCCCCAAACGCTGTCAATGTTTGACAGTTGCTTACTTGTTGACTGTGTTGTAGCATGTTACTTATGAGACTTCAATTATCTCAAGAATTTGATGTGCCAGATTTCTTTCTGAACTAAAAAAGGAGTGATGCATTTAAGATAAATTAAATACAACAATGGACTTCAGCACACTGTAACCCCTTATTGAGAAATGTATGGTTTAACAAATGCATACATTTTCAGTGATATTCTAAATTAGGGTTGCCACCCTTTAAAAAAAAGTAGTAACTAAAGATGCACACCCCAAAAAGTAAACTAGTTACATACTGATGACAGCTTTTGAAAGAGATGCATGTATTAATGTGAGTTGTACAGATGTAGGATCTTAATTTGATCACCCTGTTGCAGGAGAACTTTCCCGCATTGCAAGAAATATAAAACTTGTAGTGTATTTGAGGTTTTAAAAGGCCATACAAAATTATAATCCACATAATAATTCACATGTCCAGTTGCTGCAGTATTATTTTCTAGCTGTAGTAAACTGGCTCAAATTAAGATCCTACATCTGCAACAAGAGTGTACATTTACGTCATTTAGCAGACGCTCTTATCCAGAGCGACTTACAGTTAGTGAATACATATGTATATATTTTTTTTATACTGGCCCCCCGTGGGAAACAAACCCACAACCCTGGCGTTGCAAACGCCATGCTCTATCAACTGAGCTACATCCCTGCCGGCCATTCCCTCCCTGGACGAATTGTGCACCGCCCATGAGTCTCCCGGTCGCGGCCGGCTGCGACAGAGCCTGGATTCGAACCAGGATCTCTAGTGGCACAGTTAGCACTGCGATGCAGTGTCTTAGACCACTGCGCCACTCAGGAGACTTAGTGTACAAACATTATGTCCACATTTCACCAATTAGGAGATGGACATTGGAGATCCAATATTTCACTTGGAAGTGAAGTTAGAAACCAGACGGCCCTGGTGAAAAATGGACAGGTGGCCTATCTACATCCATTCCTAATAAACAATCACAGGGGAAAATGTAGGAAAGACTGAGGATAAAATATGACCTAGATTTGTTTTGGAAAGTTGGACAGCAAACAGTCAGGGACAAGTAGTGTGTCTGGAAAACTAGGCAAGTGTTATCGAACTGGCCCATATACAAACACAAATAGGATGTAGAAACCATACAGGAAGTATAAACATGCAAGTCTCTACAGGCTAGGCTGGCAAACCTTTTCACTACTTTGTTTCCCATCACCCTGTGTTCTTTGTTCAAAGTCTACCTACACAACTAGGTTTTTCAAAATCTTGGCACATTTTCACTGCATCTGACGATGTCCAACTGGAATCACAAGCCCAATGTTGTTTTTCTTTTAATAGTTGTCATGTTCTCAAGAGAGGTACTTCATAAAAATAGGACAGTTTAGATTTCGAAAACATGCCTCCAAGAAAGAGGAAGGGTAGGTAGCCTACTGCCTCATATAACTCGTGAAATGTTATTTTCCAGTGAGCTATTTTGACACTTTGAAGAGCCTATTACGCACCAAGCAGTGCATTTAGCAATTAGCTTAACCAATGAGCTTTACGCCATTAGCATTGTTAAATAGGCGGTACGACGCATGAGGAAACACAGTTTGCGGTACACCATTTCTTTTATCTATGGCATTCATGTATGTGAAAACAATGACTCCAATGGTACCCTGATTTTGGTAATTAGCATGCTAATGAAAATCACATTATAGATGATAATGATGATGCTAATGCTAATCACAGTATAGATGATAATACTTGTAAAGTGGAACATTCTTTTTTTAGTGCAAATTTTTGACATACCTAGGGTGTGAATGTAATGACAGCAGCCTAGGTAAGTCGAAATAAGCAAAAAACATCCAAGAAAGTGAACTATCCATTTACCAAATCAAGACAGCATATAGTCGACAACAATACCGATAAGAACCAAATGGGGGAATGTTAATCTGAATTCGCTCCCTATTCAGGGTGTCCAGTAAATGAACTGCCCAATCTATTTAGGCTTGATTAACTCCAACACCCAGAATTCTCTGCATCTTAGAATACTTTTCTGCCCCCTTCCATGACTGCCTACCTTTCTGTCTGGTGTCTTTCCGTGGAGACAGAGTTGGCCCGTCGTCACTTAATTGCTTCATGATTGGGCCGAGAGGCCGTCCCTGAGCGTGTCTCCATCACTTCCTCTGCCAGCCATGAGTGGCTGTGCAATGGCATTGGCGTCTGTTAGCTTAATTATATTTTCCTCCAGCCACTGGTCAGTACCAACGTGGAATAGATGTTGAATTGACTGTGTCCAGTGGGAGAGGTCTAATTGATCTCAAAATGAGGTGGGGCACACACCCACACACACTGTCTTGCATAACTAACCTTGTGAGGGCACATATTCAGTCCCATTCAAAATCCTATTTTCCCTAACCCCTAAACTAACCCTAACCTTAACCCCAAAACCTAACCTTAACACTAACCCTAGCTCCTAACTCTAACCATCAAAATAAACCTAGCTCCTAACCCTAAACCCAATTATATTCTAACCCTAACAGTAAATCTAACCTTAACCCCCTTGAAATAGCATTTGACCTTGTCTCCAGTTGGTCAAATTTTAGTTTTTTTACTATTCAGGTAGGGACTGACTTCTGGTCCCCACAAGTATAGTTAAACACGTCCACACACACACCACACACACACACACACACACACACACACACACACACACACAGACAGCACAACCTGCACGCACACCAGGGACGTAGACACCCACTGGGGAGCCAGGCCCACCCAATCAGATTGAGCAAAACACTTTTAATTTTAATTTGTTTATTATTTTTTAACTGCTCTTTACTTGTCAGTGTTCCAAAGTGGACACTATTTGTATTTTGACCTAAACATGCAAACACCATCAGATAGAATTCATAGCAAGCAGTGCTAGTCAGATTTGATGAAATATAACAGAACAGATGAACTGGAATGACATTCACTCTAACGAGGTGGGTTGCCAAAAATAAGTAACTTAAAGCCACAACCCCAATAAGCCACAAATGTGACTGCATTGAGGCATATACAGCATCACTGTGCTTCTATGGCTATATGCACCATGCCACGCCTATTTAATTTGTTCATTTTGTAAACAAGATAGCTCATAATCCAGTGCCTTTATCACAATCAACACACTTATATTTTAGCTTAATTAGCTTTAAAAATGCTACATTTTCTCTCAGCCTCATGGAAAAATGTGTAGAATAGCATGAGATGAGCTATAAAACTGCACATTTTCCAGTGGTGTAAAGTGCTTCAGTAAAAATACTTTAAAGTACAACTTAAGTAGTTTTTTTGGGGTATCTGTACTTTACTATTTATATTTTTGACTACTTTTACTTCACTACGTTCATAAAGAAAATAATGTACTTTTTACTCTCTACATTTTCCATGACACCCAATGTTACTCGTTACATTTTGAAAGCAGGACAGGAAAATTGTCAAATTTATGCACTTATCAAGAGAAAATCCCTGGCCATCCATACTGCCTCTGATCTGCCGACTCACTAAACACAAATGCTTCGCTTGTAAATGATTTTCTAAGTGTTGGAGTTTGCCCCTGGCTATCCATAAAAAAAGATGGTGTCTGGTTTGCTTAATATAAGGAATTTGAAATTATATATACGTTTACTTTTGATACTTAAGGATATTTAAAACCAAATACTTTCTGACTTTTACTCAAGTAGTATTTTACTGGGTGACTTTTACACATTTACTATAGAATAGCATGAAATTAGCTATAAAACTGCACATTTTCTCTTTGCCCCATGGCAAAATGTGTAAGATTGCAGGAAGTTAGCTGCCCTTATTTTTTAGGGGGGCCCACCTGATTTTCTGGCAATTAAAACTTGATTTATGCTTGATCTGGCAATGCAGTCTGGAGACTCCGTATGGCTATTTAGCCTACATGTTGTATACAAAAGACATGATCAACATGTTCGTACAAACTCAAGAATTTCCCTGTATTTAGCGCCATCCATCATTCCTTCAATTCTGACCAGTTTCCCAGCATGATGCTGCCACCACCATGCTTCACTTTGGGGATGGTATTCTCGGGGTGATGAGAGGTGTTGTGTTTGCGCCAGACATAGTGATTTCCTTGATGGCCAGAAAGCTAAATTTTTGTGTCATCTGAGCAGAGTACCTTCTTCCATATGTTTGGGGAGTCTCCCACATGCCTTTTGGCGAACACCAAACGTGTTTGCTTATTTTTTTCTTTAAGCAATGGCTTTTTCTGGCCACTCTTCCATAAAACCCAGCTCTGTGGAGTGTATGGCTTAAAGTGATCCTATGAACAGATACTCCAATCTCCTCTGTGGAGCTTTGCAGCTCCTTCAGGGTTATCTTTGGTCTCTTTGTTGCCTCTCTGATTAATGCCCTACTTGCCTGGGCCGTGAGCTTTGGTGGGCGGCCCTCTCTTGGCAGGTTTGTTGTGGTGCCATATTCCATTTTTTAATAATGGATTTAAGGGTGCTCCGTGGGATGTTCAAAGTTTCTGATATTTTTTTTATAACCCAACCCTGATCTGTACTTCTCCACAACTTTGTCCCTGACCTGTTTGGAGAGCTCCTTGGTCTTTATGGTGGTGCTTGCTTGGTGGTGCCGCTTGCTTAGTGGTGTTGCAGACTATGGGACCTTGGTGTATATATACTGAGGTCATGTGACAGATCATGTGACACTTAGATTGCACACAGATGGACTTTATTTAACTAATTATGTGACTTCTGAAGGTAATTGGTTGCACCAGATCTTATTTAGGGGCTTCATAGCAAAGGGGGTGAATACATATGCTCGCACCACTTTTCCGTAATTTATTATGTAGAATTTATTTTAACAAGTTATTGTTTTCATTTCACTTCACCAATTTGGAATATTTTGTGTATGTCCATTACATGAAATCCAAATAAAAATCATTTTAAATTACAGATTGTAATACAACAAAATAGGAAAAACGCCAAGGGTGATGGATACTTTTGCAAGGCACTGTAAGCTACATCATCATGGTTCAGAAGAGGGTGAGTAACAAGATAAATGTGAAGGGAGGTGGAGTGTGAGCAGCAGCTATGTAGAAAAAAGTGTGTGCGTAAAATAAGACCTGTGCAGAACGTGATCCGCATCCATAGCTTTGAGAAAAAGGTTTCCAAAGGGGTGGGGCGGGGGTGGAAACTCCGTATTCGCAGTCACGGCCATAAAAAAAGAGCAAGACAGAAAAACAAAGCAAATTGCATATTTAGTTGTTTTTGTAACGTATTCCCTGGGAGCAGGTGCAGAAGGTGGAGCATGTATTGTGAAACCACCCATGTAGTAAGTGTAAAGTACAGCGGAGGAGAAATGGGAGAACACTTTAGGGAGATGGGGGGATTTTTTAAGTCATTTTAGGCAAGGCACACGAGGGAGAGTATTATAAAGTGCTGGTTTTTTTCTCCATGCTGTGTCCCAAATGGCAGCCTATTCCCTATATAGTGCACTACTTGTGCACTACATAGGGAATAGGGTGCCATTTGGGACGCAACACCTTTGTGGAGCTATTTAAGATGTCAAAGTGTGACGCCCACAAGAACGTTTGTCATTGATAGGGTTGCTAACGGTTTGAAGAAGGAAATTGGGGAACTTTCCTCCTCTGCCTTGTCACAAATCACCAGGGCCTGTATTCAATGAGCATCTCAGAGTAGGATCAGTTGTGCCTTTTAGATCAAAATGAATATGATTACATGGACGAACGGATGGACGGGGGGGACAAGGGGGTTGGTGTGGACGGACAGACAGGGGGACCTCACTCATACTCTGAGACACTTTAAGAATACGAAAGACCAAAACCACTAGAAATACCCCAATCTCAGCCTTATTCTATCTATTTGAACGAGATAGTTTGTATGTATTGATATGCAGGCTACGTGCCTTTTTTAAATTGATGTAGTCCTGTCCTTGAGCTGTTCTTGCCTATTAATGTATTGGTGATATAGTGTTCGATGTAATGTTGCATGCGTGGCCAATAAAAGCGTTCTCATGCTAAGTTCAACACTCTTTCTGTTCCTAGATGGGTCATTTCAGTGTGTAAGTACTTGTAAATGAGTGTTTTGTACAGACTTGGTACCACAAGTTGTGTCCTTTTGGTTGTATTCCTTTGTAACAATAATCCCTCTGGTGAGACATGGAGCCTGTTCCACTATTGCAGTAACTGTTTGACTTCGCATGACTCTTGTTGACATTCTGTTGGTTTTGGCTTAGTCCTTTGCCTTTTCAGTTCCAAGATTCTCGATACAGCTGAATCCTTTAACTGAGCCTGCATGAGATCGTGTGGAGATAGTCGGTCTGTAACTGCTCCCCTCACCTTGACAGCTCCTCTTGCACTGATGGCCTTAGTGTGACCGCGGATATCCAAGTTACACAGTCATGCTGTTGTGCCTGAACATTATTGAGTGTTGCTTTTACCGTCTCAGGTGTTTTTCTCTGTGCATTCTTCCATGTAATGTTCAGCATGCAAAGGAGAACGTGACAGAAAGTCAGCGTCAATGTTTACCTTTCCAGGACGATACTTCAGTGTGAGATTGAAGTCAGACAGCTCCGCCACCCAGTGATGACCGGTGGCATTCAGTCTCGCTGTAGTTAGTACATAATAATAATAATACGCCATTTAGCAGACGCTTTTATCCAAAGCGACTTACAGTCATGCGTGCATACATTTTTGTGTATGGGTGGTCCCGGGGATCGAACCCACTACCTTGGCGTTACAAGCGCCATGCTCTACCAGCTGAGCTACAGAGGACCACATATGTCAAGGGGTTATTATCACTGTAAACTGTCACAGAGGGAGCATAAAATACGTAATCTCTGAACCGCTCAGTCACTGCCCATTTGAGGGCCAAGAATTCCAGTTTCCCCGCGTGAAGGTGATAGTTTGTCTCTGCTTGTGTCAGGGTGCGGGAGCCATATCCAATGACTCTCAGTTTGCCACTTTGGCGTTGGTGTAACACACCTCCCAATCCCTCTTCGGAGGCATCAACGTGCAAGATAAAAGGGTCCTTGAAATCTGGGGAAGCAAGCACAGGTGGATTAGTCAACACAGTCACCAAGTGTTCTAATGCTCTCTGGTGAGCATCCTCCCATCTAACTTTCTGGTGGGGCAGAGCCTGTCCCGACTGCAGAACTATCTATCCTTCGCTTCCCGGATGCTGGGGTCTCTGACTTCACTGCTACTAAGTCATAGAGACATTTTGCATGTTGTGAGAAGTTCTGTACATAACCCCTGTAGTACCCTAGACAGCTCTCTTTCCTCAGCTCTCTCACGTTTGTTGGTGGCCTGTTTACCAGTTCTTGCAATGCTACAATTTCTTTAACATCCATTCTGTAACGCTGAGCAGAAATTATTTTTCCTAAAAAACAGACCTCATTCTTGAATAGGTCACACTTATCAGCCCTGAGTTTGATACCCCATTTATTTTGCTGCCTGAGTACCTGACGGACATCTTCCACATGTTGTTCAAATGACTGACTAAATATAAGCACATCATCCAAATATGGTATACAGATTCTATCTCTTATACCCTCTAAACCTTCCTCCATGCTTCGTTGGAAGGCAGAGGGACTGTTTTATAAGCCAAAGTGAATTCTGTTCCATTCATATAAGGCCCAAGGAGTGCTGAAGGAATTGTATTTTCTGGACTCCTCTCCCACAAAGCCTTGGTGGGATGCCTTTCCTTGATCTAAATCTGTAAACTATGAGTTTCCTCCCAAACCATCAAGTATTTCCTGTATACAGGGTATGGGATGCCTGTCCAGAACAGTCTTCTTGTTCAATCCCCTGTAATCAACACAAAGTCTTAAACTCCCATCCTTTTTTCCGTGCACAGACATGAGGTATGATGAAGTTGACTTCCTGATTAAGTTTATGTTCAGGAGCCCCTGGAGGTGGCTTTTCACCTCAGCATACAAGGGGCGTGGCACACCATTGTATCTCTTTGCCACTGGTATGTTATCAGTCAATGTTATCTCCATTTGGAGATTTTCAATGCACCCTATGTCCATGTCATCTTTGGCAAAAATGGCTGATTCCTCTCTGAGCATCTGTTTGACTAATTATTGTTGTTCTAGGCTCAAGTGCTGTACATCTACAGGTGGGTCCCACCATGCTATGTGACCGGTGTCAGGGCCAGGCTCCGGTGGGGATCTGTCATGAACCTGTGCTACATTAACCTTTTCTCCATTGGGCACAGGAACCAGGTGACACGCGACCACTCTCTGTAATGTCTCTATCGCTGTTTGTCTGGGTAAGGTAATGTCATGTTTGGTAGTATTCACTACTGCAATGTCAACTTTTTGAGATGGGCGTTTTGATGTTTTCACAACCTGACTTTGTAGGTCCAGGCCCCAGATCACTCTCACATCCGGTTAAAATAAAACAATTCCATCATTGAAGGGTGCCTCTCTTGGGATACAGGGACGAATCCATTTTGTTTGTCCACCTGGAATGACAATGTCACATCTGCCTGCTGTAAGCAAGCATTCCTTCGTGTACTCTGAGTGCTGAAGCAGATTGAGTAGAGTCTTTGCCTTGCCCTGTCCTAGCTTAAGTGCATTTCTTAGCATCTTTACTGTAAATATCAGCTCTGATGGCTCATTGTTACTTTTTGTTTTTACTATTTATTTAATTGCATTAAACCCAATGATTGGTTTCTCTAGTCTTTCATTTGTGACTAATATAGGAACCCTAAATTATTTTCCTGCAATGACATCAGCTTTGGGGTCAAGCAAACTAAAACAAATGTCCATCCAACCCAGAAAGGGAATTTCATTGCCATTGACTGCCCTCAGATCCAGTTTCTCTGTATTGCCTATGATTTCTGCCAATGGTCTAATTTGTGTGTGTGGCAAATGCCGTCTTCTCCATTCCTCACTTATGATGGATACCTGAGCCCCTGTGTCCCATAGTGCTTGCGTCTTTACAATCTCCATATAACACCACACTTGACATTTTTTTCCAATGAGCTGTGCTACATTACAATGTCCTGGGGTAGCTGGAGTAGTTGGGCCCCATTCTCTCTGTGTCATGAGACAAGGTGATTTCTGGTCTTTCATTGTGCGGGCAGTCTTACATGTAGGTTGGTGCTGTTTCCAATGATCCTGTTGGCACACTTTGGAACAATAGGCAGCTTTATGACACAATGAACACAACTTAAACGTATGTGTGGTTGAATTTATTCCGCCATTGTGTGACTGTTGTCTTTTTGTTGTCACGGCCTTATTGTATATCACGGTGGCGTATGAATGAATGGGTTATAGAGCAAACAACGCAAATATTATAACACAGGTTGTCATATGGCTTTTTTACTGGCTTCCCCAGTGATTTTGCCCACACACCGCAACTGCTTTGGATTTGATTCCTTCTAAGATAACACTATTTCTACTTAACAGAACTCAACACCCATAGGGCGCCATAGGGCGGCGCACAATTGGCCCAGCGTCGTCCGGGTTTGGCCGGTGTAGGCCGTCATTGTAAATAAGAATTTGTTCTTAACTGACTTGCCTAGTTAAATAAAGGTAAAATAAAATAAAAATAAATTGTAAAGAGGGATTTCCAATTGGTCAACAGTGTCTAAATCACAAATATGACAAATGTCTGCCATATTTTTTCATTGTTGATGGTTGGGATTGTGAACACTGATACAGTGCAAAGCTATAGGCCTAAGTCAGGGGTGTCAAACTCATTTTAGCTCAGGGGCCACATGGAGGAAAATCTATTCCCAAGTGGGCCGGACCGGTAAAATCATGGTATATATAACTTAAAAACAACAACTTCAGATTGTTTTCTTTGTTTTAATATGATCAACATAAAAACATAAAGCTGGAGCCTGAGGACAGTGTGTCCAAAATAGTACAAGCACAACATCACTATTAATCATAAAACACCTCAAGTTTATTTGAAAATTCTAAAGAAAAAGAACACACAATGCCTCAGTGATTAACAGAACTGTTTCACAGATCACAGAACTATATCAGGGTGTCATTTCTCAGGCAGAAATGTAGATACAAATAATGAAATCCTGTTCCCCAAACAAGTGCAAGAACCACAGAGTCAAGAATAGGTTAAATATACAAATAAAATAAAATCAATTAAAAACAATAGCACATCAACATAAAAACATATAAACATAAAGCTGGAGCCTGAGGACAGTGTGTCCAAAAGCACAACATCACTATTAATCATAAAACACCAAGTTATTTGAAAGTTCTGAGGACAAAGAACACACAAACACACAATGCCTCAGTGATTCACAGAAGTATATCACAGATCACAGAACTATATCAGGGTGTCTCATGCAGCACTTTAAGTGGGGTTGCATAGTTTATTTGACTCCTGATACCTGGCATCTTTTAGCTTTCACCAGCACATCAATATCAGGCGTCACATCCTGAGTGGCAGCCAACTTCAGGATGTGATTCAAGTGCTTGTGCGTGAGCCTTGAGCGCAGCTTTGTTTTATTTATGCTCATTACAGAGAACTTGCTCACAAAGATATGTGGTTCCAAACATGCACAACAGTTTTGCAGCGAGGGCTGTCAAGTTGGGGTAACCTGGCAAGAGATTCTGATAAAATGTGTCCAAGCCAGCTGCAGCAAATTTGCCCTTCAAATCCGAGTCACACTGCAAGTCTATTATTTCAAGTTGGATGCTGACGGGCAGATCAGAGGGATTCACGGTGAATGGCGAGCAAAAAACGTTGAAGTCTTTCTCCAGTTCACCAAAAATCTGAAAGCGTTGCTCAAACTCCCGTAACAGTCCCGTTATTTTATCTTTGAACCGCTTCATGTCTGCCACATGTTGGGTCGCGCACACATTTTTCAGACAGGGGAAGTGAGCTGCATCACCACCGGCGAGTTGCGTCTCCCACAATGACAGCTTCAACTTGAAAGAACGTATGCTGTCATAATACTGCGTGACAACTTTGTTGCGCCCTTGCAGCTGTTTGTTCAAGTTATTCAGGGTCTCTGTAACATCCACCATAAATGCAAGGTCCTGCATCCATTCTGCAGAATTAAATTCTAACACTCCTTTTCTTCCATGAACTGTTCAATTTCTTCTCGTAAATCAAAGAAACGCCTCAGCACAGCACCTCGGCTTAACCATCTTACCTCAGTGTGGTATGGCAGGCCATAGATGTGGTCTTTCTCTTTGAGAAGGCTGTCAAACTGACGGTGATTCAGGCTTCTGGATCGGATGAAATGAACAGTTTGGATGACCACCTTCATGACGTTATCCATCTTTAATGACTTGCAACACAAAGCCTCCTGGTGCAAAATAGTGAAAAGTCAAAAAATCACATCCTCCATTTGCAGATTGCACTTTCTCTCTGAACTTTGTCACAACGCCTGCTTTTTTCCCGATCATTGAGGGCGCACCATCTGTAGCCAGGCTGACAGCGCGGGACCAGTCCACTCCGACCCTGTCCAGCGCATCGACGAGTGCGGTGAAAATATCAGCTGCTGTCGTTGTATCTGTCATCGGCACCAAGTCCACGAACTCCTCGGTGACGGTCAATGTGTCATCAACTCCGTGGATGAAAATGGCCAGTTGTGCAACATCTGTAATGTCCGTGCTTTCGTCAATTGCAACCGAAAACGCAATAAATGACTTTACTTTTTGCTTCAACTGGCTGTCCAAATCCACTGAAAGATCGGAAATCCTGTCTGCAACTATGTTTCTTGTCAGGCTGATATTTACAAAAGCCTGACGCTTTTCAGGGCACACAAACTCCGCTGCCTTCATCATGCATGTTTTTACAAATTCACCCTCACTAAATGGTTTTGAAGCCACTGCGATTTCATTAGCAATGAGTTAGCTAGCTTTCACTGCAGCGTCACTGATGTCTCGGCTGTGAGTAAACACAGACTGCTGTTTCTTCAGACCCGCCAACAGTTCATTCACCTTCTCTCTTCTCCGCTGTCCTTGAAAGTTGTCATATTTGTCGGCATGAAGACTCACATAGTGGCGACGAAGGTTATATTCTTTCAGCACTGCAACATGCTGTGAACACACCAAACATACAGCTTTCCCATTGAATTCCGTGAATAAATAGGAGGATGACCATTTTTCTTGGAACACTCTGCACTCTGCGTCCACTTTTCTCTTTTTTGACAGAGACATATTGGGGCAATGAGGGTGCCAAAGCACATAATGTTAAAAGTAGAAGCCGTAATAAATATCGCTGGCAAAACAAAGTAGCTCATCCGGACTGGCTGCACGTGCTTGACGTACTTGCTCTGCCCCGGTATAAACAGTTTGCTTGCTTAACACAATTGCTATTGCACCATCCAGTGGACGCAATTGGAACAGCAGTTTATTTTATTGAAAAATTGCAGCGCATTTTTATACTTAACAAAATCATCTCGCAGGCCGGATTAAACCCATTTGCGGGCCTGATCCGGCCCGCGGGCCGGACGTTTGACACCCCAGGCCTAAGTATTGTACACTGGTGTCAATGTAGTATATCAGTTTAGTGCATTCCTTTTTTATTTTATGGGTGGTTTTTAGACAATACACAAATATACATATACATAGACAATAGACAACTTAACATTTCAGACATGGATCCACTAAACTAGACATGACATTGGCTGGGACTTAATGCCCAACCTTCAACATAAAGAAAAAAGAAGAATGAAGACACAAACACCAACTCAGACGTACTGTACATACTGTAAATTCCAACAAACATGAATGACATCACACTTGCTCAGGCCCCCATGCTCCCACAATATTCCTACCCATACTGTCCGTCTCACAATAACATACATCCCTTCCTATTTCTCATATTTTGGATATCTCCAGTGCTTGTAACACTTTATGCCATATGGCTTCAAACTGCACTATTTTATTTATCTCTGTAGCCCCAATTTTTTCAATATTTAAATAATAATGCATTTGATTAATCCACTGGCTTAACAATGGAGGATAATTTGATTTCCAGTTTTAAGTAACCGTTTTTTCAAAATGATTGATGAGAAAAGTATTGTCCAACCCATTGGGTATCTCACCACATCCTCGTATGCCATGTCTTTAAATATGCAGATAGATGGATTCAAAAGTAAACTTACATTGTAAAACTTCTGACAGCCAGCGTTCTAACTCCACTTTTGGACATTATAGCACTCCCAGGATGGTGATAATGCTTATTGATAGTGTCATAAAGTGAATTTTCTTAGTCCAGGTAAAGTGACACAGCATGGTCATAATGCTTCATGACAATGTCATAAAGTGTTTTTCTGCAAGTTATTTAAAATATGATGAAATAAACATGACTGTAAACAGAATTCATTACAACAACAACATAGGACTTAAGAAATAAACTTTCAAATGAAAGGAAACTTCTTGGTATTTATTTTATTTTTGGGGGGGTGGGGTAAGGGGGGGTAGAAGGATTACTTTATCCTATCCCAGGTATTCCTTAAAGAGGTGGGGTTTCAAGTGTCTCCGGAAGGTGGTGAGTGACTCCGCTGTCCTGGTGTCGTGAGGAAGCTTGTTCCACCATTGGGGTGCCAGAGCAGCGAACAGTTTTGACTGGGCTGAGCGGGAACTGTGCTTCCGCAGAGGTAGGGGGGCCAGCAGGCCAGAGGTGGATGAACGCAATGCCCTCGTTTGGGTGTAGGGACTGATCAGAGCCTGAATGTACGGAGGTGCCATTCCCCTCACAGCTCCGTAGGCAAGCACCATGGTCTTGTAGCAGATGCGAGCTTCAAATGGAAGTCAGTGGAGTGTGCGGAGGAGCGGGGTGACGTGAGAGAACTTGGGAAGGTTGAACACCAGACAGGCTGCGGCATTCTGGATTAATTGTAGGGGTTTAATGGCACAGGCAGGGAGCCCAGCCAACAGCGAGTTGCAGTAATCCAGACGGGAGAAGTGCCTGGATTAGGACCTGTGCCGCTTCCTGTGTAAGGCAGGGTCGTACTCTCCGAATGTTGTAGAGCATGAACCTACAGGATCGGGTCACCGCCTTGATGTTAGCGGAGAATGACAGGGTGTTGTCCAGGGTCATGCCAAGGCTCTTTACACTCTGGGAGGAGGACACAATGGAGTTGTCAACCGTGATGGCGAGATCATGGAACAGGCAGTCCTTCCCTGGGAGGAAGAGCAGCTCCGTCTTGCCGAGGTTCAGCTTGAGGTGGTGATCCATCATCCACACTGATATGTTTGCCAGACATGCAGAGATGTGATTCGCCACCTGGTTATCAGAAGGGGGAAAGGAGAAGTTTGTTGTGTGTCGTCTGCGTAGCAATGATAGGAGAGGCCATGTGAAGATATGACAGAGCCAATTGACTTGGTGTATAGCGAGAATAGGAGAGGGCCTAGAACTGAGCCCTGGGGGACACCAGTGGTGAGAACACGTGGTGCGGAGACAGATTCTCGTCACGCCACATGGTAGGAGTGACCTGTCAGGTAGGACGCAATCCAAGAGTGAGCCACGCCGGAGATGCCCAACTCGGAGAGGGTGGAGAGGAGGATATGATGGTTCACAGTATCAAAGGCAGCAGACAGGTCTAGAAGGACAAGAGCAGAGGAGAGAGAGTTAGCTTTCGCAGTGCGGAGAGCATCCGTGACACAGAGAAGAGCAGTCTCAGTTGAATGACCAGTCTTGAAACCTGACTGGTTTGGATCAAGAAGGTCATTCTGAGAGAGATAGCAAGAGAGTTGGCTAAAGACGGCACGCTCAAGATTTTTGGAGAGAAAAGAAAGAAGGGATACTGGTCTGTAGTTGTTGACATCAGAGCGATCGAGTGTATGTCATAACCAGTCATACGATATCACAATATATGTCACGACAGGTATAAATAAATTGGTCTTGACAGTGTTATAACCATATTATACAACGGGTGGGTCTAATCCTGAATGCTGATTGGTTAAAACCACATTCCAGCCAGTGTCTATTCCACAAGTTACCACCGGCTAAATCTATGACGTTAAAATGCTTATTTACTCTGTTCCAACTGACTGCGCAATCCACTGTCTTTTCAGCCCAGCCAGGCAATTTATAAACTTGATCTCCGACAGTGTCCTGACGAGTGAGCCCATTCTCTATACCAGGCGAAATCGCGTCTCATTAGCTCATTGTTATGGATGTATCCAAATAAATGTCACTAGAAAACAGCTTAATCAAATGCAAATGCAGCTACTTTACTATTATTCTGGCTGCACTTTTTGAAGTGACTGTAAGTTAGCCGTAGTTAGCAAGCAAGGGATAAGAACGTTATCAGCCAGTATGGCAATGGAACATTTAGAACGAATGACTGGGTTGCGTCCATAGATACAGAACAAAAAGACTGAACGACTGGGTCCTGTCTCTACCAACCGAACCGATAGAACTAGCTTGGGTAACAACCCTAGATTTGTGTCAGGACTATATCTTGTGGAAGGATGAAATAGTATGAATAAATTAATAAAAATAACATTTTTAATGAAAATATGTAAATCATTATTTGAATATGTTGGTAACCCGTTGTATAAAAGTGATAATGCCCTCGAAGCCGGTGTTTGGAGGATATATTGGCATGGTTTGCCAGCCCTCAACTTTGTCTCGGGCCTAACAACACCCGTGCCAATATATCCTCCAAACACCGGCTTCTCAAGCATTATCACTTAATTATGACAGGTTATAACAAGTTATGTCAGCCGTAATGACATATTATGACATGGTTATGACCGTGTCATAACATGTTATGACACTGGGTGTCAAGTAAAGTGTTACCAAGACGTTTTATAACATCTGAGTTGTTGGCCAATAGCATCACTGTAAAATTAACCTCCAATCAGATATCAGACCTACAGACCTGTAACAACAACAACAGAGCCTCAGCTTCTCAAAAGTGTGACAGAATGGAGGTTGGAGAGATAATTCAGAGAAGGCTGAATTCCTGAGAAAACAAGAAAACCTTTTGTATAGAGTGTTGATAAGAAGAGTCACTTCGGGGGCTGCCCTACAATTTCGTTAGTTACAGTATATTCCAACACTCAGTTATTTTTAGATCTTGGTTCCAATAGTTTATAATTTTTCTAAGAAATTGTCAGTTGGATATTTTAGTGCATTCCATGCAACCTGTGCAATTCTTCCTTCTTCCTGGTGAGTGATCAACCCCTGTAGTCTCTGGGGTTTGGATGGTATAGCTTATTTAACCTTTGAAATGTCATAATTTTTTCTTGAGCTGCCTGCTTGGCGCTCTCTCACACACACACACAACCCATTAGGCTTTTTACTCAGTTAGGAGCCCAATCGATACTCACACACCACACAGATTCTACTTGCATGGCTTTGATGTCCCTCTCAACCCCTCTGAAACAGAAAACGACTCATGACTGTGCTCTGCATACATGCACACACACACACGCACACACAAGCAAGCAATCTTTTACATACACACACACACCCACACAAACAAACACTGTTATACACACACACGCAAACACACACACACACAAAAACACTCTCTCTCTGTCATACACACACAAACACTCTCTTACACACATACATGTAAGCACTGTTTACATGTATGCACACACTCCAGCGTATTGCTGCTGTTGTTTTAGATTGAGACCTCTCCTCCCCCCGTGCCATGGCCCCGGATATTTGCTCTCCTCTGCAACCATACAGCATGAGAGAAGGGGTGTGTTTGTATGTGTGTGTATGTGTGTGTGTACAAGCACTGGTGTTGTGATCAGCATTGCACCACTTTTGTCTGTTTTATTGTCCATTGTTTGACTTGAATTAATATAGGCTAAAGGCAAATGCTCTGTGAATACAGCTACCCTGAAAACACTCTCTGAGAACGAGAGTAAGCACAATACCACTCAACCAATGAATGGACTAAACAGAGAGAGTGGTACAGATGCCGTATCTTAATTTGACCCAGTTTCTCACAGATTATAATTAATGGAAATTTTTTGTAGGGATTGATTTTAAAAAAATTGGGCAAAGTAAGTCTGACATTTTAAAGTGGAAATTACAAACTTTACAAGCCTTTTTAAACCTTGAATACACTACAAGTGTGCTTTTCCTGCAACAACAAGATGATCAAATTAAGATATGGCATTTGTACATGATCAGAATCCTCCTCGGAGGCAAAGGTATGTGATGTGGGTGGCTAGCGTGCTGTTGGACAATAAAGTGCAATAAAGTAATGGGGCGGACCACACAAAGAGATTGGACTCAAGTGGAAGGGAGAGTGTGTGTGTGTAAGTGTGTGTGTGTGTATGTGTAATACATATTCCAGTTCAAACGCCCACATAGCATCAGAAAGTATAATAAGGCAACAGTAAACACTAAAATGTCGTCCCCCACGAATGATGCAGCATTTATGTGCCAGACCACGCCCACGTGAATGTCTATTGGTAAATAACGGCCATGTTGTTTTAGGTACTAATCAGGAAAATATTGCGTTGAGAGACCTTTGCCCATAGATGCCACGTATCAAGTTTCATGCAGATCGGTCATTTGGTGCCAGAGGAGTAGCGTTTTAAGTGTTTTTCACAAAATTCCAAATGGCGGAAAATCCCATCATGGCTGACTTTATGGGTCCCGAGGCAAATGTGTTCCTTGTGAGGAGAGAGACCTATACACCAAATTTCATGATTTTAGGTCAAATGTGGTGAGGGGCGTGACCTTTAAAAGTTTGCATTTTCAATCACTTTTTATAACCCCACCATCTGGCCAATCAGTATAATTTTGTAAATGCTGGACCTCTATGGCAAGAGGAATCATTCACCCATGTTTCGTCAAAATCGGGCCAGTGGAGTCTGAGATATCGCGTGTGACGTGTACATACATTGCGTACGGACACAGATCCATAAGTCCCCTCTCCGAGTTCATCGTGGGGGACAATGAAAAAAGACTAAAGAACTTCTCTGTACTTTTGGAGTGTGAACTATCTTGTTTTGTTTGAGAGAGTGTGCAATAGAGAGAAAGAGAGAGAGAGAAAGAAAGAAAGAGGTAGACAGAAATATCTGACTAATGACAAGGTGAAACACTAAAGAACTAAAGAAGTTACACAGTGGTGAAAATTGATGAATAATATATATTCTTTAATAATAATATGTCCCATTGTTCCACTACTTAAGGTACATTTACAAAGATCAGATGCAGATCACTTTCAAGAGGTCATTTTACTTCTACCTTTACGGCCCTGATATCAAAATCAATTTTAGGGCGACTGTTAAAACCTGCACCTCTATATCCACGACATGCGTCAGTTAACGAGGTCCCCAACATTAACACCTCCTCAAATTAGGACTTTTAATTGGTCTCGCAGAACTAGAAGAAAACACTGTTGTGTTAGAGGCCTTGACTTTATAGCTTTGTTTTCGAGCTCGACGCCTGTTGTTCCAGTCGGTTGGACAGCCGACTCCCTGACGGAGCAACGTTATTAAAAATCTCTGAGAATATGCTGTTCATCGCAAAACGCCATCCTCGACGGCAAAAGAGATACATGTTCCTCCCCTCATCATAAAAATAAGCAATCGGAACATCTTAGTTTATGTACTGGCGAAGGCAATTACTGCACTCAAACTCAACCTAGTTGTAAGGGTGGCAGATGTCAGCGTTTAATGTGTACATTTTTCTTTCACCTCGATTAAATTAACACCAATTACGTTGATGACTTGAGGGGACTTCATTTGTGCTCTTACTTGGATCTTGGAGCAATATTTTCATATTCACATGAGAATTACTTTTACGAACCTACACATATTGCTATTGATTCCTCTGAGGCAAACATCATGTATTCTTGCCAAAAAGGTTGATACGAAAGCACGCTGTGCCAGGACGAATGCGCCCTCGCAGCGGTTCTCGTTGTAATGTACACGTGTTTAGCAGCTGGTATGAAAAGAGTGCTCACAGTTGTATTTTTATTGACAGCTATAACCGTGTGGGTAGATAGAGTTTACAATCAGTGCACAGCTCTTGTCTATTTGATGACTGCATACATTGAGATGAGTGGAGGCTTGGAGTGATGCGCTGCACACAGCTACGAGAGAGGTCAGCTCGCACAGGGTTTTTGAATGGACAAGGTCTGAAAACAGAACATAGCCTATAGACACAGACCACAGGATCAGTTGTGGACAATACTATAATATATACCACTTAGCAGATGCTTCTCCTCGAGTCGACATACAGTACAGTGTGTACATAGTATATGATCCTTATGGGGAATTGAACCCACAACCTTGATACCCCCACGCTATTACCAACTCAGCCACAAAGGACCAATATCATACAATAGATAATGTTGATGAGTCCAAGTCCAGCTAAAAGTCGTAACACCATAACCTGCTGCACTTCCTTACTAATTAATTTACCCAGAAATGTAAAACAAGATCTGACTTTTCAATTCATTTTGACCTTTTCAAACGGTGATGTGGCTTTTTAAAACTGATTTGGTACCAGTTTGAGTCTGTGTTGCATAGAAGTCCCCTTAGAGGTCAATATCAGTACTGGGTGGTGTCACACGCACACACGTAGACACACTTTCTCCCTCCCACACAGGCATTATTGAGATACTATCAAGATTTTTCTTTCCACCTGCATGCCAGGTGCCTTCGGGGCAGAGGGGAGAAAGGGGACGTCTGATCTGAAGGCACAAATAGGCTGTGACTTGATACTTGAATTCTCCCTAATGTGGGGTCCTTGATGCTGGAGTAACAGAGACACAAGGCCAGAAATATGATTCATCATCTCTAAATAGGAGGAGGTCGCCACGGAAGTGTAAGTGTGTGTGAGAGTGTGAGTGTGTGTATGAGCCATCTTGGGGACTGTTCAATCTGCATAACTTGACGTAGCAGTACCGTTTCTCTTCGGAGAGCCGGTGAAGTTGGAATATAGCAACACACACACACACACTTTCTCTTTCACACATACACTTTCTCTCTCAGACACATACTTTTTGGTTTGCTAGCCGAGTCATCACATTGGCCTACACAGCTGTCCTCTACCGTACCAGTAAATTGATGCTAATGCAATTAGCTCTGTTGCCTGCCGCCGTCCCAACTCTCTCCCGAACACATTGGAGAGTGGGAGGAAAAAGAGAAGAGGAAAGAAAGAGGGGATGAGGGAGGGGTGTAATGGAAAAAAAGATCTCCGGATCCCATTAGGAAAAAGTCGTTCTTGGGGAATGAGTTTGGAACACCGTAAAATCGCCCATATTTCATGACTGACCCATACATTTTCAGCCTGCATGAATATTGCAAATGCGGAGAGGTATCTGCTGTCACGTGCATAATAAAGGTAGTCTCGTCTGGTGGAGTATCCGCTGTTAGGTGAATACATCATTATAGTCAAATACCAGATAATATCCACTCGCCACGTATTACATATGTAACTGAGTACACTCTTAGAAAAAAAGGCACTGCAGTGTATCTAGAACTAAAAATGGTTATTCGGCTGTCCCCATAGGAGAACCCTTTGAAGAATTGCTTTTGGTTCCAGGTACAGCGGAACCGTTTGGTTCCAGGTAGAACTCTTTTGTGGTCCATATACATGGAACCCAAAAGTGTTCTAACTGGAACCAAAAAGGGTTCTCATATGGGGACAACTGCAGAACACTTTTGGATCCCTTTTTTATAAGAGTGTAGTGTATAATGTACTTATGTAAATACTCAACTCTACTTCTAGCTACTAGTAGGCCCTCATGCTTGATGAGGTACTGGTAACACGTCATAAATCTTCAAGACATCTACAATGAACAGAAAGACGTCCGCAGTAAGAATGGATAATCATTACTGTCAGATGAATGAAACCAATCCTATTCATCAGGACTGTGGATATGAAATAGAAGAGGGAGTAGAGAGTACAGACGTACACAGAGATTGATCTACAGGGAAAGAAAACAATGTGCCTGCATCCCAAATGGTACCCTATTCCCTATTCCCTATGTCAGGAGTGCTCAAACCTTTGGGCTTGGTTGGCCAAAATATAATCTGAGTGGTGGGCCATGGGCCGAACAAATTTACATTATTTATTTCGAAATATAAAAGGTAAACAATAGCTTTTTAGGGTCTTGAAATAATAGCTTTTTTGAAAGTAATCATAAAATTACATTTCAAACATTAATCAAATCGAAGCCATATAACTTGACACCTAACTTACACATTCTGATTACCAGTACTAAAGATGTATTACATTTACATTTTAGTCATTTAGCAGACGCTCTTATCCAGAGCGACTTACAAATTACATTTTACCATTGTAGCGTAAGGCTAATAACTTGAATATGTGCAGGGCTTCTAGCATTTTGGGGGTCCTAAGCATGATTTGGTTGCAGGCAATTGTATGATACATGAATCTGTTGGACTGCTCAACACCACCTGTATATTTGGTGGGAGCTATGAGAACGGTTCACCACCTGTATATTTTGTGGGATCCATGAGAACGGAACACCACCTGTATATTTGCCGGCGGAGAGAAACATTTGCAGGTTTAACTTTAATGTCCTGCAATTGTTTTATATGGGGTGTGGAGAAAATGTTGCAGTTTTAAAGCAGATTTTCTGCAATTCTACAAATGTTTCCATGGGCAGTTGTAAAACTAATTTCATGTGATTTTACTCATTTTGCCATGGGATGGAGAGAAAATGTTGCAGTTTTAATGCAAATTCCCTGCCATGTTCATATGATATTTGATTGAGAGTGACTAACAAAATCGGCCCTCTGGTGGTCAGGGCACCTGGGCACGTGCCTTGGGTGCCTTGTCAGTAATTCGGCCATGATTACTACAAGGTTTAGATAGCTGGCTAGACTAACTTACCTAGCTAGCAATCTATAAAATGTTAGCTGACACGGCTAATTGATTGACTGTCAGTGACTGACATAGAGTAAAACTGAGTAAAACTGCTGATGCACTACCAAATTTCAAAATTGCACGTTTTGTATTCTGTCACGGACAGAAGAGGACCCAAGAGCGCAAGTTCAAATTCAGAGTTCTTTATTGAAGGTTTCAGGCGGGAAGAGGAGTGCCAGGGGTGTCAGGGGTTCCAGGGGTGCTTGGGGCTCTGGAGTTTTTCAGGGTCCTGTGGGTACCTGTGCTCCGGGGGTCACCAAATGTCCGGGGGTGTCCAGTCCAAGTGCTTAGTGTGTGTGTTCCCCAGTGATGGAGCGGCGTATCGGGCTGAGGGTGGTGAAGCGTCTGGGCACGCTCATCTGGTGGTCGGAGACCTGGGGGAACACACACACAACAGCAATATGAATGGCAGGCAGAAGTACAGATCAGGGCTGGGCAAAGATCGTGGTGAGAGACAGAAGGCAGAATCGAGTTACCGGAGGGGCTGAAGATCGGAGAGTAGTCGAGGTCCAGAAGGCAGGTCGGGATAGACGGGGCAGTAGAACAAGGAGGCAGTCAAGAAAGGATCGGTATCACAAACAGGAGTCAGAGCGCAGACAGGCAGGTTACTGGTCCGGGTTTGAAGACGATCTGACAGGGCTTGGCTGAAAAACAGGGCTTGATATACTGGGAGAGGTTAGTGGGGAAATGCAGTTCAGCTGGCAGAGTAATTAGAACAGAGTGAGGCAAGGTGAGGATGGTGAGTGGGAAATGCAGTGCAGCTGGCCAGGTAACAAGAGCAGAGCAGGGCGGAGCCAGGTGGAGCTCGTTAGGCAGAGTAGGGAGAGAGTGAGCAGAGTGGCAGAGAATTGAATGCAATTAATGTTGCTACCAGGGAGAGAGAGTGCTCATGACAGGACCCCCCCTCCAAGGGACGGCCCCAGAAGTCCCAAGAACAACATCATGCCGGGAGGGTGGAGGGGAGCAGGCGGCGGGTCAGAACTCCTCCGAGCGGTCCGAGTGAATCTCCTCATCCTCAGAAGGAGCTGGAGGGTCACGGTCGGGAGACAGGACAGGCACTGAGACAGGAGCAGGGTCAGGCACAGGACAGGAAGCAGGGCGGGCAGGACGGCTAGGAACCCCTCTTGGACGGCCCCTACGGATTGCAGGCTGATCAGGATGTAGTCGGTGGAAGTCAGTGATAAGGGTCCGGTCCACTATCCTCCTGGCCGGGATCCAGGTCCTCTCCTCTGGACCATATCCCTCCCAGTCAACGAGGTACTGGAGACCCCTACCCCTTCGCCTAGAGCGGAGCAGCCGCCGGACGGTGAAGACAGGACCGCCATCTACGAGGCGCGGAGGAGGTGGCGCCGGAGCTGCAGGGACCAGGGGACTTTCATGGACCGGCTTGACCTTGGAGACGTGGAAGGTGGGGTGGACCCGCATGGAAGCGGGCAACTGAAGTCGGACCGCCGTTGGACTGATGACTTTCTGCACAGGAAAAGGACCAATGAAGCGAGGGGCCAGCTTTCGTGATTCAACCCGCAGCGGCAGATCCCGGGCAGACAGCCAGACCTTCTGACCAACCCGGTAAGTAGGTGCTGGGGTCCTCCGTCGGTTGGCACCGACGGCGTAGCTGGTTCCAGACTTCAGGAGCACAGTGCGAGCCTGGGCCCAAGTGCGGCGGCAGCGGCGGGCATACGCAAGAGCAGACGGACAGGTGGCATCCGCCTCCTGGCTGGCAAACAGTGGAGGTTGATACCCGTAGACACACTGAAAGGGGGAGAGCCCGGTGGAGGAACTGGTGAGTGAATTATGGGCATATTCCACCCAGAGCAGGTGTTGAGCCCAGGCCCGGGGATTTTGGGAAGCCACACACCTCAGTGCCTTCTCCAGCTCCTGGTTCATGCGTTCAGTCTGGCCGTTTGACTGCGGGTGGAATCCAGACGATAGGCTGGCGGTGGCCCCAAGGAGATGACAGAACTCCTTCCAAAAGGTTGCTGAGAATTGCGGGCCCCGGTCTGACACTATATCCTGGGGTAGGCCATGGATACGAAACACATGTTCCAGGACCACCTGGGAGGTCTCTTTAGCAGAGGGTAGTTTGGGAAGGGGCACGAAGTGGGTCATCTTACTAAAGCGGTCAACAATGGTAAGGATGACTGTGTGTCCGTCAGAGGGCGGAAGGCCCGTAACAAAGTCCAGTGAAACGTGGGACCAGGGCCTCTTGGGTATGAGTAGGGGTTGCAGCAACCCAGCAGGAGGCTGGTTGGGGGTCTTGTTTCGGTTACAAGTGGGACAAGCTCGGATGAATTCTCGGACATCCCGTCTCATCCGCCGCCACCAGAACCGCTGGCGGACCAGATGAAGGGTGCGAGTGATGCCGGGATGACAGGCCAGACGGGATTCGTGCCCCCACTGAATCACAGGTGACCTGAGATTTGCTGGAACAAACAGACGGTTGGGGGCGCTGGTGCTTGGACCTGGCTGGTCCCGAAGAGCCTCCATGACCTGCTTCTCGATCTCCCAGGTGAGGGCCGCTACGACCAAGTGGCTGGGAAGAATGGGGGCTGTCATGGCGGTGGTCTCGTCCTTCTGAAACATCCGGGAAAGAGCATCAGGTTTGATGTTGCGAGATCCCGGGCGGTAGGAGAGCGTGAAATTGAAGCGCGTAAAGAACAGAGACCACCGCTGTTGACGGGAGTTCAGCCTCCTGGCTGTTTGGATATACTCCAGGTTCTTGTGGTCTGTCCACACTACGAATGGTTCCTTTGACCCCTCTAACCAGTGCCGCCATTCTTCAAGGGCGAGCTTGACAGCCAACAGCTCGCGGTTCCCAATGTCGTAGTTGCATTCGGCAGGGGTTAGCCGACGGGAGTAGAAGGCACAGGGGTGCATCTTGCCATCCTCAGCTGCTCTTTGAGAAAGCACTGCACCCACTCCCACGTCCGAAGCATCTACCTCCACCACAAACTGCCTTGCTGCATCTGGCATCTGGAGGATGGGAGCAGAAGTGAAACATGTCTTGAGGATATTGAAGGCCTTATCAGCAGCTGATGTCCATTGGTACGGTTGTTTAGTGCTGGTTAGCGCCGTGAGGGGTGCAGCCACTGTGCTATAGTTTCTGATGAATCTCCTATAAAAGTTGGCAAAGCCCAGGAACTGTTGCAACTTTTTCCGAGACTCAGGAACTGGCCAGGAAGTGACAGCCGACACCTTCGTGAGATCCATCTGAATGCTGCCCTCGGTCACCACATACCCCAGGAATGAAACGGTTTTGGCATGGAACTCGCACTTCTCTGCCTTCACGAAAAGAGAGTTCTCCAGCAGGCGGCGCAGGACCAACTGGACGTGGTGCGTGTGTTCTGACAGAGTCTTTGAGAATATTAAAATATCGTCAAGGTACACAAATACGAACGTATTTAGCATGTCCCTGAGGATATCATTCACTAGGGCTTGAAAAACTGCTGGGGCATTGGTGAGGCCGAAGGGCATGACGAGATATTCATAGTGGCCGGTTGGTGTGTTGAACGCTGTCTTCCATTCGTCTCCCTCCCTCATCCGCACCAGATGGTAGGCATTGCGAAGGTCCAGCTTTGTGAATACAGTGGCTCCCTGCAGCAGTTCGAAGGCAGACGAAAGTAAGGGCAGTGGGTAGCGATTCTTAACCGTGATGTCGTTCAGACCCCGGTAATCTATGCATGGACGAAGAGAACCGTCCTTCTTGCCGACAAAGAAGAATCCCGCTCCTGCGGGGGAAGATGACGGTCTAATTATCCCGGCGGCAAGAGAGTCATTAATGTAGTCCTCCATGGCCTTTCTTTCCGGGGCTGACAGTGAATACAGACGACCCTTGGGAGGTGCTGTGCCAGGCAGGAGATCAATCGCGCAGTCATAGGGTCTGTGTGGGGGTAGAGATGTCGCCTTGGATTTGTTGAACACCTCTTTCAGGCTGTGGTAACAGGCCGGAACATTGGATATGTCGGGGGTAGCGCTAGATCTTTCCCGGTGAACGGGCAGGGTGGCCCCCCTTAAACAGGTCTGGTGACAACTCCTTCCCCACTCACGGACTGTTCCTGTCTCCCAGTCGATGTGGGGGTTGTGCTGACGGAGCCACGGGTATCCAAGAATGAGTGGTTGGCCAGGTGAGTGTAGGAGGTGAAACTGGATGGACTCCTGGTGGTTTCCTGACAGCAGGATTGTCACAGGGGCGGAGATATGAGTGACAGTGCCAAGATGATGCCCATCCAGGGCTCGTGCAGGAATGGGTTGTGTCAGTTGATGATGGTTCACGCCCAGTTGCTGTGCAAGCTCAGGGTCCATGATGTTTGCTTCGGCTCCGGAATCCACAAGGGCGGCCAATGTATGAGTCTTGTCAGAAAGCTGAAGGCGGAGATGAAGCAGGGTCTTTCGGATGGAGGGAGACTGAAGGCTTGTTGAGCTCACCCGGATCTCCCCTACACCTGGTGAGCTGCGGCTTTTGCCGGACAAGTGGCGACACGGTGATTTTCGCCACCACAGTAGAGGCAAAGGTTGGAGCTTAGACGGCGCCGACGCTCCTCGGGAGTCAGAGAGGCACGGCCAATCTCCATGGGCTCAGGCTGATTGAGTTGGCTATGGGACTTGACAGGCAGGGGCTGGACAGAAGCGGTATCGACCCGAGTGCGGATGGCAGGTTGACTGAGACGGCCCTTCTCCCTCCTCCGGGTCTGTATACGGCGGTCAATGCGGACGGCAAGGTCAATGGCGGCATCAAGCGTTGAGGGCGGGTCATGGGAAACAAGCTCGTCTTTGATATAGTCCGCCAGGCTATGGAGGAAGGCTTGCACCAGTGCCTCTGGGTTAAACGAGCTTTGACTGGCCAGGGTACGAAAGTCAATGGAGAAGTCTGCCACTGTCCGATTGCCCTGACGGATGGTGAGCAGAGCTTGTGACGCTTCGGCTGTTGGCGAGCCTAGGTCAAAGACCTTTAACATCTCCTCCTCAAAGGCACTGAAGGAGGCACAGGCTGGGGTTTGCCGGTCGAATTCCGCCGTTCCCCACAACCGAGCTCGACCGGTGAGATGTGTGATGACATACCCCACCTTGGCTCCCTCTGTTGAGAAAGTCCTGGGCTGTAGTGCAAACTGGATTCGGCAGCTGCTCAAGAATGGTCTTACTTGCTTCTGGTTGCCATCAAAACGTTCCGGGTCCCAATCTTTGGTTCAGGAGCGTGGGGATCTGGTGGCAGCACTGCCGGGCCTGCAGCATTGGGACCTCCAGCGGAGGGATGAAGGAGTGTCGGTGGTACAGGAACAGAAGGACCAGGGGGGGGTGCAGGTGGAGTAGCCGGGTTTGAGAGTAGTTGCAGGGCTTGGGCTAGCTGTTGTTGCTGCAGTTGGAACTGTTGTTGCTGCTGGTTGAATAGCTGGAGAAGGGAAGCGATGTCGCCAGCCATCCGATTTATGTCTCCCTCAGAGCGTTCCAGTCGCTGTAGGGCAGTCATCTCTGGCTCTTCTTCCATCGTGGTCAGGGAGTGCGCTGGGTCCATGATGGTCAGATCGTTCTGTCACGGACAGAAGAGGACCCAAGAGCGCAAGTTCAAATTCAGAGTTCTTTATTGAAGGTTTCAGGCGGGAAGAGGAGTGCCAGGGGTGTCAGGGGTTCCAGGGGTGCTTGGGGCTCTGGAGTTTTTCAGGGTCCTGTGGGTACCTGTGCTCCGGGGGTCACCAAATGTCCGGGGGTGTCCAGTCCAAGTGCTTAGTGTGTGTGTTCCCCAGTGATGGAGCGGCGTATCGGGCTGAGGGTGGTGAAGCGTCTGGGCACGCTCATCTGGTGGTCGGAGACCTGGGGGAACACACACACAACAGCAATATGAATGGCAGGCAGAAGTACAGATCAGGGCTGGGCAAAGATCGTGGTGAGAGACAGAAGGCAGAATCGAGTTACCGGAGGGGCTGAAGATCGGAGAGTAGTCGAGGTCCAGAAGGCAGGTCGGGATAGACGGGGCAGTAGAACAAGGAGGCAGTCAAGAAAGGATCGGTATCACAAACAGGAGTCAGAGCGCAGACAGGCAGGTTACTGGTCCGGGTTTGAAGACGATCTGACAGGGCTTGGCTGAAAAACAGGGCTTGATATACTGGGAGAGGTTAGTGGGGAAATGCAGTTCAGCTGGCAGAGTAATTAGAACAGAGTGAGGCAAGGTGAGGATGGTGAGTGGGAAATGCAGTGCAGCTGGCCAGGTAACAAGAGCAGAGCAGGGCGGAGCCAGGTGGAGCTCGTTAGGCAGAGTAGGGAGAGAGTGAGCAGAGTGGCAGAGAATTGAATGCAATTAATGTTGCTACCAGGGAGAGAGAGTGCTCATGACAGTATTCTACGATTCTATCTCTCAACAGTAAGTTGAGACCTAACTGACTTCCTAAAACAATATATTATTATTCATGGTGGTTATCCCTAGAGGGATAAAACCCCAGTTTGGTCGGCCCTGCCCTATGTAGTGCACTGCTTTTGACTAGGGCCCATAGGGCTCAGGTCAAAAATAGTGCACTATATAGGGAATCGGGTGCCATTTGGGACACAACCAGGGTTCTTTGATAGTGAAGAGAACTGTTTGCCAGTCTACAGATGTAGGATCTTAATTTGATCATCCTGTTGCAGGAAAACATTTCTGCAATGCATGAAATCTAAAACTTGAATTGTATTTGAGGTTTAAAAAAGCTTCTGAAGTTTGTAATTTCCACTTTGAAATTTCAGACTTGATTTTCCCTTACAAAAAATTTATCAACCCCTACAAAAATGATGGTGTATGTGTAACCAGGCCAGCTTAGCTTGGTTCGGCTCAGCCTAGTAGTGTGAAAATGGTTTCAGAGTTTTGTGTATTGTCAATAATGGTATGATGCTGACAGTTCAAGCCAATGATGGGCAGGGAACGGTAATGCATACTGCCATGCTTCCAAAGCGTGGTTTCTATCTTCACTACTTTACACTGACTTGATAAAGGCATGCTTATGACAAGTCTTCCAATGCATCCTAACCACATACTAACACATTATATGCTTGCAGGCTTTAAAGCCACAATCCGTCATTCGTTTCTCAGTCAACAGTGGCCTCGCCACAAAAACAGTTGTGGATGCAAGGACTAACACTGCCACTGATCATTTCTCAAATAAGTTAAACAACAAAACTATTAATTATGTTTTTAAGCCTGAGGCAAAAGTGCCATATAATGATACCTGATTCACCCTATCATTTCCCTATTCTGTTTCTCCTCCAAAACAGCATGGAAATACAAAAACAAACTGCCCATCTCCAATTGCAAAATGTCAAAAAAGAGAGAGGAATTAATAATTTAAGAGAGAGATGCTGAAACAACAAACCTATTGTAGATGGCACCCACAATGCCACCCTATTCCTTACATATTGTACTACTTTTAAATAGAGCCCTATGGGCCGTGGTCAAAAGTACTGCGCTATATAGGGAATAGGGTGCCATTTGGGACATTCCCTTCAGAAAAGGGACAGCTGTTGAGATGTCTTTGTGACAGAGGAAAGTGTTTGATTAAAATGGATTATGTTCTGTAAGGCCCTCCTGTGTCCTACGGTAGCTTTAATTAGCTGATGATAAGGAAGCCGTTCCTTCATCCACCTCCAGTTAATCGGATAGCTCAAACACTTTCATAGACTCACTCTCTCTCCCACACACACAGTGTCCCACACACACACACAGTGTCCCACACACACACACAGTGTCCCACACACACACACACAGTGTCCCACACACACACACACACACACACACACACACACACACACACACACACACACACACACACACACACACACACACACACACACACACACACACACACACACACACACACACACACACACAGTGTCCCCCACACACACACACAGTGTCCCACATATACACACAGTGTCCCACACACACACACACACACACACACACACACACACACAGTGTCCCACCCACACACACACAGTGTCCCACCCACACACACACACACACACACACACACACACACACACACACACACACACACACAGTGTCCCCCACACACACCCACTGTGTCCCACACACACAGTGTCCCACACACACACACACAGTGTCCCCCCCCCACACACACACACACACACAGTGTCCCACACACACAGTGTCCCACACACACACACACACACACACACACACACACACACACAGTGTCCCCCACACACACACACACACAAAGGTGCTTCAAAGGCGAGTGTTTGTGAGATAAAGACACAGGGATACACAGTGATGAGTACATTAGCGCTATGCCATGCAGAGAGAGGGTCACTGACAGGTCTCGGAAAACAAACCCCATATCAACAGCCTCCACTGTAACTCACAGCAGATGCACTGTCTCATTTACTCTTTGTCAGTCCTAGGTGCATCCGGGCTGTGTTTGTGTGTGCGTAGGAGTGTGTGATAAGCATACGCATGGCTGCTGTGTGTGTGTGTGTGTGAGAGGATGTGTGGGAGAGGCTACGTATATGTGAGAGGAAATGTGTATATGTGAGTGTGGGAACGAGCTGAGAGGCTATACATGTGTATGAATCTGTGAGAGAGAAAGAACAAGAAAGATCAGAGCCTGTGTATGATACCACGTCTGTGTATTCTTGATACCGTGTATGTCTGTGTATGCTTGATACATGGCTGCTGCTGTGTGTGCGTGTGTGTGTGTGTTTCTGTTGATAACAGGCAAGGGGGATTACGTATGGAGGCTGATCGCTCTAACCCATCCATTACACTAAATAGACCCATCCATTACACTAAATAGACCCATCCATAACACTAAATAGACCCCCCAAAGAAAAGGAAATGACCTCCAGAGATGGGACCAAGTCACAATTTTGCAAGTCCTAAGCAATAATGGGCAAGTCTCAAGTAAAGTTCCACAGCTCAGGTCCGTAATTTGGGGTTTCGAATCCTCAAGTCAATTGTTATGTGTTTTATGCCAATTTCAATTGAATTTTTTATTTCTTGTTTTTCTTACACTACTAGTACAGTCGTGGTCAAACGTTTTGAGATTGACACAAGTATTGGTCTTCACAAAGTTTGCTGCTTCAGTGTTTTTAGATATTTTTGTCAGATGTTACTATTTACATTTTAGTCATTTAGCAGACGCTCTTATCCAGAGCAACTTACATTTAGTGAGTGCATACATTTTCATACTGGCCCTCCGTGGAAATCGAACACACAACCCTGGCGTTGCAAGCGCCACTATATTTAACATTTACATTTAAGTCATTTAGCAGACGCTCTTATCCAGAGCAACTTACAGTTAGTGAGTGCATACATTCTTTTTTATACTGGCCCCCTGTGGGAATCGAACCCACAACCCTGGCGTTGCAAACACCATGCTCTACTGAGCTACATCCCTGGACAACGCTGGGACAATTGTGCGCCGCCCCATGGGTCTCCCGGTCGTGGCCGGCTACGACTGGATTCGAACCAGGATCTCTAGTGGCACAGCTAGCACTGCGATGCAGTACCTTAGACCACTGCGCCACTCGGGAGATGCTCTACCAACTGAGCTACATGGGGCATATACCTTACTATGGTGTACTGAAGTATAATTACAAGCATTCCATAAGTCTCAAAGGCTTTTATTGACAATTACATTAAGTTTATGCAAAGAGTCAATATTTGCAGTGTTGACCCTTCTTTTTCAAGACCTCTGCAATCCGCCCTGGCATGCTAGCAATTTACTTCTGGGCCACATCCTGACTGATGGCAGCCCATTCTTGCATAATCAATGCTTGGAGTTTGTCAGAATGGGTTTTTGTTTGTCCACCCGCCTCTTGAGTTCTCAATGGGATTAAGGTCTGTGGAGTTTCCTGGCCATGGACCCAAAATGTCGATGTTTTGTTCCCCGAGCCACTTAGTTATCACTTTTGCCTCACCTTAGTTTTGCAAGGTGCTCCATCATGCTGGAAAAGGCATTGTTCGTCACCAAACTGTTCTTGGATGGTTAGGAGAATGTCACGGTTCAGACAGACGACCAGAGGACCACAATTGCGTCACACCAGAAAGTTTATTAAACGTAAGGGAAAAGGGAAGTAGGGAGTGAATGAAGGCTCCAGGGGTAACAGGGATCCCGTCCAATGTGCTGGGTCTGTGCCCCCCCCAGTGGCAGCGATGCGTCCTATGAAGCCGGTGGTGGGTGGTCCAGAAGTCCTGGGGGGGGGGAGACACAGACACAACAGGGCGGAATGAAACAAGGCAGCAGTACAGTTCAAGGGAAATCCAAAATACGTAGTAGCAAGGCAGAAGGCTGGTCAGAGTTACCGGGATTGAAGAGTAGTCAGGAGTCGTAATGGCAGAAGCAGGTCTGGATCTCCTGGGGCAGACGAGTATCCAAAAATCAGGCAGGTCCGGGGTCACAAAACCAGGGTGAGCCAGAAGCGCGAGCAAACAGGTTCCGGGTGTGAGCTTTGCAGACGATCTGACACCGGAGAGCTGAAAGACAGGGCCTTAAATACTGGGAGAGGTAGTGGGTAATGCAGCGCAGCTGGCAGAGTAATTAGAGCAGAGCAGAGCAGGGACAGGTGGAGCTAGTTAGGCTGAGTAGAGAGAGTGGTGAGCAGAGTGGAAGAAAATAAGGTGGTAACCCGGTGGAGTGAGAGGCTCATGACAGAACCCCCCCCCCAAGGGACGGCCCCAGAAGTCCCAAGAGCAACACCACGCTGGGCGGGAGGAGGGGAGCCGGAGGAGGGCTAGAACTCCTCCGAACGGTCCGAGTGAACGTCCTCATCCTCGGAGGAAGCCGGAGGGCCGTGGTCGGGAGATGGGACAGGTCCCGAGACAGGATCAGGCACAGGACAGGAAGCCGAGCGGGCAGGACGGTTAGGGACCCCTCTGGGGCGGCCCCTACGGATTGCAGGTTGATCAGGATGCTGTTGGTGGAAAGCGGTGATGAGAGTCCTATCCACAATCCGACTAGCTGGCACCCAGGTCCTTTCCTCAGGTCCATAGCCCTCCCAGTCAATGAGGTACTGGAGACCCCTACCCCTCCGTCTGGACCGAAGCAGGCGGCGGACGGTGTAAACCAGACCACCATCGACGAGCCGTGGAGGAGGAGGACAAGGCGCAGCAGGGACCAGCGGACTCTCATGGATGGGCTTAATCTTAGACACATGGAAAGTGGGGTGCACCCTCAGGGAATTAGGCAGTTGGAGCCGGACAGCAGTTGGGCTAATCACTCTTATGATAGGGAATGGGCCAATGAACCGAGGTGCCAGCTTCTGCGACTCCACCCTGAGTGGCAGGTTCTTCGATGACAACCACACCCTTTGACCAACATGGTAGGTGGGAGCAGGAATTCTCCGACGGTTGGCCCCGGTAGTGTAGCTGGCAACGGATCTGAGGAGTGTGGCTCGGGCTTGTGACCAGGTGCGGCGACATCGACGGGCAAAAGCAAGTGCAGATGGGCAAGTAACCTCCTCTTCCTGGCTGGCAAATAGAGGAGGCTGGTATCCATAAACACATTGGAAAGGGGACATACCGATGGCAGAGCAGGTCAGAGAATTGTGTGCGTACTCCACCCATGTCAATTGCTGCGACCAGGAGTGGGGGTTGCGTGAAGTCATGCATCGCAGTGCCTTCTCGAGCTCCTGATTAGCCCGCTCTGACTGCCCATTGGATTGGGGATGGAATCCGGAAGTCAGACTGACTGTGGCTCCCAGCAGGTGACAGAACTCCTTCCAAAAAGCGGAGGAGAATTGTGGACCACGGTCAGAAACTACATCCTTTGGCAGTCCGTGGATCCGGAAGACGTGTTCCAGGACCACCTGGGCGGTCTCCTTGGCGGTTGGGAGCTTGGGGAGGGGAATGAAGTGTGCCATCTTGCTGAAACGGTCAACTATGGTGAGAATGACGGTCATGCCACTTGAAGGGGGCAGCCCCGTGACAAAGTCAAGGGCGATGTGAGACCAGGGACGTCTGGGCACAGGCAGGGGCTGCAGCAATCCGGCTGGGGGCTGGCAGGACGACTTGTGTTGGTTGCAGATGGGGCAGGCTTGGACGAATTCCCGTACATCCTTCCTCAGAGAGGGCCACCAGAACCTCTGGGCGAGCAGGTTGTAAGTGCGGGTGGAGCCAGGGTGACAAGCTAGGCGGGAGTCATGTCCCCACTGAACGACCTGGGACCTCAGGTCTTCGGGGACAAAAAGGCGGTCAGCTGGGCAAGTGCTGGGACCTGGCTGGTTACGGAGAGCCTCCAGCACCTGTTCCTCAACAGCCCAGGTCAGAGCTGCAACGATGCAGGGACTTGGCAGAATCGACACAGGGTCCTTGGAGGGGGTGTCATCCTTCTGGAATTGACGGGAGAGGGCGTCTGGCTTGGTGTTGCGTGATCCAGGCCGGTATGACAGAGTGAAATTAAACCTGGTGAAGAACAGGGCCCAGCGGGACTGCCTGGAGTTCAACCGTTTGGCCGTGCGGATGTACTCCAAGTTCTTATGATCGGTCCAAACGAGAAATGGAATGGTGGACCCCTCCAGCCAGTGACGCCACTCCTCCAAGGCAAGCTTCACAGCCAGCAGCTCACGGTTCCCTATGTCGTAATTGCACTCAGAGGGGGACAACCGACGTGAGAAAAAGGCACAGGGATGGAGCTTCCTATCCTCCGCAGCCCACTGAGAAATCACAGCACCAACTCCCACATCCGAGGCGTCCACCTCCACAATGAATTGCCGGTCCACATCAGGCATCTGGAGGATGGGAGCGGAGGTGAACCTCACCTTGAGGGTACTGAAGGCTTTGTCGGCTGCTGGGGTCCAGGTGAAGGGTTGCTTGGTGCTGGTTAGAGCAGTGAGAGGGGCAGCAACGGTACTGTAGTTCCGGATAAACTTTCTATAGAAGTTAGCAAACCCCAGAAACTGTTGCAGCTTCTTTCTGTTCTCCGGAACTGGCCATGAAGTGACTGCTGATACTTTGGCAGGATCCATTTGGATACTTCCCTCTGCCACTATGTACCCCAGGAAGGCCACTGTCTTGACGTGAAACTCACATTTCTCTGCCTTGGCGTAGAGGGAATTCTCCAGAAGACGATGAAGGACTTGCTGGACATGGCGGGTGTGTTCAGACAGGTTTCTGGAGTAGATTAAGATGTCATCCAGGTAAACGAAGACAAACTTGTTTAACATGTCCCGCAGTACATCATTCACTAGAGCCTGGAACACAGCAGGAGCATTGGTGAGGCCAAAAGGCATAACCAGATACTCGTAGTGGCCTGTTGGTGTATTGAATGCGGTTTTCCATTCATCTCCCTCCCGGATCCGCACTAGGTGGTAAGCGTTTCTGAGATCCAACTTGGTAAAAACAGTGGCTCCCTGGAGCAACTCAAAAGCAGAGGTGAGCAGAGGCAGAGGGTAACGGTTTTTCACTGTGATGTCGTTGAGTCCCCTGTAGTCGATGCAGGGGCGAAGAGATCCGTCCTTCTTCCCCACAAAGAAGAAGCCAGCACCAGCAGGAGATGAAGATGAACGGATTAATCCTGCGGACAGAGAGCCATTGATGTAGTCCTCCATGGACTTTCTTTCAGGAGCAGACAACGAATAAAGACGACCCTTTGGAGGGGCTGTTCCAGGGAGGAGGTCGATGGCACAGTCGTACGGTCGGTGAGGGGGCAGAGATGTGGCTCTTGCTTTGTTAAACACCTCTCTGAGACCATGGTAGCATTCTGGGACATTGGAGAGGTCAGGAGCGGAGTTAGTAGGTACTGGCCGAGGGGGTAGTGCGGCAGCAAGCAGGCAGGTTCGGTGGCAGTCCTCTCCCCACTCCCTGATCACCCCGGTCACCCAGTCGAGCTGAGGGTTGTGCCGGCGGAGCCATGGGTAACCCAGGATGAGGGGTTGGCCTGGAGAGGGGAGCAGGTGAAACTGGATAGTTTCTTGATGGTTTCCGGACAGACCCATCGAGACCGGGGCCGTGACATGAGTGACCGATCCGAGTAAGTGTCCGTCCAGTGCCCGGGCAGGAATAGGAGGTGTCAAACGGAGGTTCTCCAGTCCCAGTTGGCGTGCCAGCTTGATGTCCATTATGTTGGCTTCGGCGCCAGAATCCACCAGAGCAGCCAGGGTGTGAGTTGAGTCAGAGAGGCGGAGGTGAACTTGCAGCAGGGGTTTGCGGTCGGAGGACTGGATGGTCATTGAACTCAACCGGACTCCCCCTATGCCCGGTGAGCTTCGGCCCTTTAAAGGGCAGGTTACCACACGATGTCCATCACCTCCACAATAGAGGCAGAGGTTTGAGGTGAAGCGTCGCTGGCGCTCTGCAGGAGTGAGAGAGGCTCGCCCAATCTCCATAGGCTCAGACTGATCAAGCTGACCTGGGTGAGTGGCAGTAGATGACAGGAGCCCAGTCGGATCTCTCCGAATGCCGGTAGTAGGTGGACCTTGGCGCCCCCTCTCACGACGACGGGTCTGTATCCTTCTGTCGATCCTGACAGTCAGTGCGATGGCTTCATCAAGAGTGGAAGGCAGTTCATGGGAGACCAACTCGTCCTTGATATAGTCAGCCAAACTATGGAAGAACGCGTCCACCAACGATGGTGTGTTCCAAGAACTTCGTCTAGCCAGGGTTCGGAAGTCGATGGAATGGTCTGCGACTGTACGTCTGCCTTGTCGAATACTGAACAGTTCACGAGACGCCTCTGCGGTTGGTGAATCCAGGTCAAACACCTTCAGCATCTCCTCAGCAAACAGGTCGAAGGTTGCACATGCGGGGGTTTGACGTTCGAACTCTGCTGTTCCCCAGAGTCGAGCTCGGCCCGTCAGGTGAGTGATGGCATACCCAACTTTAGCCCCCTCCGTGGCGAAGGTCCTTGGCTGCAAGGAGAACTGAAGTCGGCAGCTAGTCAGGAATGGCCGGACCTGGGTTGAATCGCCGTTGAACCGCTCGGGGTTTCCAATCTTGGGTTCCGGAGCAGCGGCTGCAATGACCGGGGCAGGTAACTCGGGGGCAGGGCTGGTGGGCAGACTGGCTGGGGTCAGGTTGGTGAGGAGTTGAATGATCATGGCGAGTTGTTGTTGCTGCTGCTGGAACTGCTGCTCATGCTCATCGGTTTCCATGTCGGGGAAAGTGTGCGCTGAGTCCATAATGGTCAGATCGTACTGTCACGGTTCAGACAGACGACCAGAGGACCACAATTGCGTCACACCAGAAAGTTTATTAAACGTAAGGGAAAAGGGAAGTAGGGAGTGAATGAAGGCTCCAGGGGTAACAGGGATCCCGTCCAATGTGCTGGGTCTGTGCCCCCCCCAGTGGCAGCGATGCGTCCTATGAAGCCGGTGGTGGGTGGTCCAGAAGTCCTGGGGGGGGGGAGACACAGACACAACAGGGCGGAATGAAACAAGGCAGCAGTACAGTTCAAGGGAAATCCAAAATACGTAGTAGCAAGGCAGAAGGCTGGTCAGAGTTACCGGGATTGAAGAGTAGTCAGGAGTCGTAATGGCAGAAGCAGGTCTGGATCTCCTGGGGCAGACGAGTATCCAAAAATCAGGCAGGTCCGGGGTCACAAAACCAGGGTGAGCCAGAAGCGCGAGCAAACAGGTTCCGGGTGTGAGCTTTGCAGACGATCTGACACCGGAGAGCTGAAAGACAGGGCCTTAAATACTGGGAGAGGTAGTGGGTAATGCAGCGCAGCTGGCAGAGTAATTAGAGCAGAGCAGAGCAGGGACAGGTGGAGCTAGTTAGGCTGAGTAGAGAGAGTGGTGAGCAGAGTGGAAGAAAATAAGGTGGTAACCCGGTGGAGTGAGAGGCTCATGACAGAGAAGTTGCTCTCGGAGGATGTGTTGGTACCATTCTTTATTCATGGCTGTGTTCTTAGGCAAAATTGTGAGTGAGTCCACTCCCTTGGCTGAGAAGCAACCCCACACATGAATGGTCTCAGGATGCTTTACTGTTGGCATGACACAGGACTGATGGTAGCGCTCACCTTGTCTTCTCTGGACAAGCTTTTTTCCGGATCACCAAACAATCGGAAAGGGGATTCATCAGATAAAATGACTTTACCCCAGTCCTCAGCAGTCCAATCCCTGTACCTTTTGCAGAATATCAGTCTGTCCCTGATGTTTTTCCTGGAGAGAAGTGGCTTCCTCGCTGCCCTTCTTGACACCAGGCCATCCTCCAAAAGTCTTTGCCTCACTGTGCGTGCAGATGCACTCACACCTGCCTGCTGCCATTCCTGATCAAGCTCTGCACTGGTGGTGCCCCGATCCCGCAGCTGAGTCAACTTGGTTAACAGAAGAAGAACAATGATTTCAAGCACCACCCTCCTTTTAAAGCTTCCAGTCTGTTATTCTAACTCAATCAGCATGACAGAGTGATCTCCAGCCTTGTCTTCGTCAACACTCTCACCTGTGTTAACGAGAGAATCACTGACATGAGGGACAAGAGGGAATTTGCAATTAATTGCAATTCATTTGATCACTCTTCATAACATTCTGGAGTATATGCAAATTGCCATCATAAAAACTGAGGCAGCAGACTTTGTGAATATTAATATTTGTGTCATTCTTCAAACTTTTGACCACGACTGTACACTACATAATAAACTTGAGTGAAAGGTCATGATAGAATATTTAAAAAAAATACTGATAGAAAGGCAATACAAGGCCTCCTGAGTGGCACAGCGGTCTAAGGCACATCATCGCAGTGCTAGAGGCATCACTACAGACCCAGGTTTGATCCCGGGCTGTACCAGAACCGGCTGTGATCGGGAGTCCCATAGGGCGGCGCACAATTGGCCCAGCGTCATCCGGGTTAGGGGAGGGTTTGGCCGATGGGGGCTTTACGTGGTCATCGCGCGCTTGCGACTTCTTGTGGCTGACCTCGGGTCGTCAGGTGAACAGTGTTTTCTCCAACACATTGGTGCGGCTGACTTCCGGGTTAAGAAGAGCGGACCTTAGCCTCCCGAGACCGTTGGGGACTTGCACGATGAGACAAGATCGAAATTGGGGCGAAATGACAATACTTTTTTCAACACAACTTACGCCTACTGTAGACACAAAATGTAAACCAGCAAAATACAAAAAGTTGTTTTGTTTTTGCATGACTATACAATAAATAAAACAAGTGCAGACTTCAGAGCAGCCATTGTATGTACAGTTGAAGTCGGAAGTTTACATACACTAAGGTTGGAGTCATTAAAACTTGTTTTTCAACCACTCCACACATTTCTTGTTAACAAACTATAGTTTTGGCAAGTCGGTTAGGACATCTACTTTGTGCATGACACAAGTAATTGTTTATTGACATTATTTCACTTATAATTCACTGTATCACAATTCCAGTGGGTCAGAAGTTTACATACACTAGGTTGACTGTGCCTTTAAACAACTTGGAAAATTCCAGAAAATGATGTCATGGCTTTAGAAGCTTCTGATAGGCTAATTGACATAATTTGAGTCAATTGGAGGTGTACCTGTGGATGTATTTCAAGGCCTACCTTCAAACTCATTGCCTCTTTGCTTGACATCATGGGAAAATCAAAAGAAATCAGCCAAGATATCAGAAAACATTTTTGTAGACCTCCACAAGTCTGGTTCATCCTTGGGAGCAATTTCCAAACGCCTGAAGGTACCACATTCATCTGTACAAACAATAGTATGCAAGTATACACACCATGGGACCACGCAGCCGTCATACCGCTCAGGAAAGAGACGCGTTCTGTCTCCTAGAGATGAACGTACTTTGGAGGAAAAAGTGCAGATCAATCCCAGAACAACAGCAAAGGACCTTGTGAAGATGCTGGAGGAAACATGTACAAAAGTATCTATATCCACAGTAAAACGAGTCGTATATCGACATAACCTGAAAGACCGCTCAGCAAGGAAGAAGCCACTGCTCCAAAACCGCCATAAAAAAGCCAGACTACGGTTTGCAACTGCACATGGGGACAAAGATCGTACTTTTTGGAGAAATTTCCTCTGGTCTGCTGAAACAAAAATAAAACTGTTTGGCCATAATGACCATTGTTATGTTTGGAGGAAAAAGGGGGTGGCTTGCAAGCCGAAGAACACCATCCCAACCATGAAGCACGGGGGTGGCAGCATCATGCTGTGGGGGTGCTTTGCTGCAGGAGGGACTGGTGCACTTCACAAAATAGATGGCATCATGAGGAAGGAAAATTATGTGGATATATTGAAGCAACATCTCAAGACATCAGTCAGGAAGTTAAAGCTTCCAAATGGACAATGACCCCAAGCATACTTCCAAAGTTGTGGCAAAATGGCTTAAGGACAACAAAGTCAAGGTATTGGAGTGGCCAGCACAAAGCCCTGACCTCAATCCTGTAGAAAGTTTGTGGGCAGAAATGAAAAAGCGTGTGCGAGCAAGGAGGCCTACAAACCTGACTCAGTTACACCAGCTCTGTCAGGAGGAATGGGCCAGAATTCACCCAACTCATTGTGGGAAGCTTGTGGAAGGCTTCCCGAGACATTTGACCCAAGTCAAACAATTTAAAGGCAATGCTACCAAATACTAATTGAGTGTATGTAAACTTCTGACCCACTAGGAATGTGATGAAAGAAATAAAAGTTGAAATAAATCATTCAGTCTTATATTATTCTGACATTTCACATTCTTAAAATAAAATGTTGATCCTAACTGACCTAAGACAGGGAATTTTTATTAGGATTAAATGTCAGGAATTGTGAAAAACAGAATTGAAATGTATTTGGCCAAGGTGTATGTAAACATTCGACTTCAACTGTATGCCTTCAAACTGCTCGCATATTCATTCCCCTGTGTATGATTCTGTAAAGCAGTTACATACCAACAGATTGGACTTTGGTTGTATGTCCTCATTCTCCATTTCAATCCAGTGGGTGGTGACCCCAAGGAATCCTCTCATCTTTCTGTCAAACCATATGTCTACCGTGACAGAGACGCGGTCAGCTTGTGCCTTTTGGTCTTTGAGTTTTGTCTGCCGGTTGTCAGTCTTGGAGCTTGTGGTTCTGCGACACACTGGGGCGTATTTGCTATCAACCACTGACAACAAGTGATGGAAGCTCTTGTGTTCAACCATGGACAGGAGCATGTTGCAATCCACAATCAGGTCTGACATTATGGAATTGGTGATAGCTTTTTGCAGTCGATGGTTTGTGTTGTATAGTTGCACAGAGCGTGTCTCTATGAATTGGGAGATGTGAGGCTGCTGAGGGTCACTGCTGATCATCTTGCTCTTCTGGTATTTATCAAAGCTATAAAACACGTTTATTTTTATTTTTTTATTTTTTATTTGCTAAATTGTTTTATATGATGGAGATAATCAAATCTCCATCTCACCATCATTCTTTGTTGAATTCATGAAAGAGCATAACGTTAAGGAAACTGATATTATTCAGTAGGTAATAATCTTCATGTATTTACATAAGCTTTTTAAAAAAATTATTTAATAGTAGGCCTACATAGGGATGTTAAAAACAAAACAACAATCTAAATGTGCTGTCCACTTTGGACACAAATGGTAGGGGGAGCCATTGCAAGCTAGTTAGTTAGCTAACTTTAGTAAGTTCCAGAACATTACCTTACGTTAGTTAGCTAGCTAGCTCACACAGGAATAATTTCATTCTTACCTCTCTTTATGGGACTTCATATGGCTGGCAAAGTTTGAGGTTGTTGCAATTGCATTGTTGATTTTGGACCCTTTTTTCCCCCAAACCGAATGCAACGATTTCTGGGACTGATCCAGATGATGCCATGATGATGACAGACTCAATCAACATCTCTTTGAATGGCCGAACTAGCGTCAGAGATACTGTATATAATGACGAGATGGTCTTGTCTCCGCCCTTAACAATGGGAGTCTTGAGTAAGTGTGCATAGCATAGCATATGCATATCCTAGTGGTGAAGAGTGTTGGGCCAGTAACCGAAAGGTGGCTGGTTCGAATTCCGAGCCGGCAAGGTGGAAAAAATCTGCTGTTCTGCCCTTGAGCAAGGCAGTTAACCCCAACAACCACTGCTTTCTGGGTGCCGATGACGTCGATAAAGGCAGCCCACTTCACATCTCTGATTCAGAGGGGTTGGGTTAAATGCGGAAGACACATTTCGGTTGAATGTAGTCAGTTGTGCAACTGACTAGGTATCCCCTTTCCCTTCCCCTATTAGTGAATGTGTACATACAGCAAGTGTATATAAATATCAGTATTGAGTAAGTGTGTATTGAGCATATCCCTAAGGAATGAGGGCGTACAGCGTATGTGTAATATATGTAAATATCAGTCTTGAATAAGTGCTTAAAATAGGGGGTCTCCATATACAGTATTTGTGTAACGTATGCAGATATCAGTCTTGAGGAAGTGTGTATAGTATTTGGGTCTCCATATATTAGTGAATGAGAAATGTACAGTGTATATACACTGCTCAAAAAAATAAAGGGAACACTTAAACAACACAATGTAACTCGAAGTCAATCACACTTCTGTGAAATCAAACTGTCCACTTAGGAAGCAACACTGATTGACAATACATTTCACATGCTGTTGTGCAAATGGAATAGACAACAGGTGGAAATTATGGGCAATTAGCAAGACACCCCCAATAAAGGACTGGTTTTGCAGGTGGTGACCACAGACCACTTCTCAGTTCCTATGCTTCCTGGCTGATGTTTTGGTCACTTTTGAATGCTGGCGGTGCTTTCACTCTAGTGGTAGCATGAGACAGAGTATACAACCCACACAAGTGGCTCAGGTAGTGCAGCTCATCCAGGATGGCACATCAATGCGAGCTGTTGCAAGAAGGTTTGCTGTGTCTGTCAGCGTAGTGTCCAGAGCATGGAGGCGCTACCAGGAGACAGGCCAGTACATCAGGAGACGTGGAGGAGGCCGTAGGAGGGCAACAACCCAGCAGCAGGACTGCTACCTCCTCCTTTGTGCAAGGAGGAGCAGGAGGAGCACTGCCAGAGCCCTGCAAAATGACCTCCAGCAGGCCACAAATGTGCATGTGTCTGCTCAAACGGTCAGAAACAGACTCCATGAGGGTGGTATGAGGGCCCGACGTCCACAGGTGGGGGTTGTGCTTACAGCCCAACACCGTGCAGGACGTTTGGCATTTGCCAGAGAACACCAAGATTGGCAAATTCGCCACTGGCGCCCTGTGCTCTTCACAGATGAAAGCAGGTTCACACTGAGCACATGTGACAGACGTGACAGAGTCTGGAGACGCCGTGGAGAATGTTCTGCTGCCTGCAACATCCTCCAGTATGACCGGTTTGGCGGTTGGTCAGTCATGGTGTGGGGTGGCATTTCTTTGAGGGGCCGCACAGCGCTCCATGTGCTCGCCAGAGGTAGCCTGACTGCCATTAGGTACCGAGATGAGATCCTCAGACCCCTTGTGAGACCATATGCTGGTGCGGTTGGCCCTGGGTTCCTCCTAATGCAAGACAATGCTAGACCTCATGTGGCTGGAGTGTGTCAGCAGTTCCTGCAAGAGGAAGGCATTGATGCTATGGACTGGCCCGCCCGTTCCCCAGACCTGAATCCAACTGAGAACATCTGGGACATCATGTCTCGCTCCATCCACCAATGCCACGTTGCACCACAGACTGTCCAAAAGTTGGCGCATGCTTTAGTCCAGGTCTGGGAGGAGATCCCATAGGAGACCGCCACCTTATCAGGAGCATGCCCAGGCGTTGTAGGGAGGTCATACAGGCACGTGGAGGCCACACACACTACTGAGCCTCATTTTGACTTGTTTTAAGGACATTACATCAAAGTTGGATCAGCCTGTAGTGTGGTTTTCCACTTAAATTTTGAGGGTGACTCCAAATCCAGACCTCCATGAGTTGATACATTTGATTTCCATTGATAATTTTTGTGTGATTTTGTTGTCAGCACATTCAACTATGTAAAGAAAAAAGTATTTAATAAGATTATTTCATTCATTCAGATCTAGGATGTGTTATTTTAGTGTTCCCTTAATTTCTTTGAGCAGTGTACATCCTGGAGTTGTGCATGTGGCTGCTGCCTAGCTGCAGTGAGCACATATGAGTCTCCTTGAGCCACAGGTGAGAGGATGGCAGGATGCATTAGACGTATTACACAGGCATCTTAGGAGGAGATGCACTGCTCTTAGCAGCCTGCTAATAGCTCTAAACAATCTCCCTCTCTGCCAGAGAGTGACAGTTGACTCCAATTCCACAACAAATGGGTTCAACGTATGAATGAGTCACACAGTAGTTTTTTCTGTCAAGTTTTTTCTCTCAAACCCTAACAAACAGCTTTCTCCCCCTTCCCTCTTCTCCAGTCAGAATTTTTTTTGGGGGGGGTTGTTGGTTTTCACCACTAGGGAGAGCTGTTGGGGACTGACAAATGAGTCAGGTCACATGACTTCATTTGCAAACATCAGAGCAAACGTGATAACCATCCTCTAATAATGTTTTGGCTCTGAAAATCGTATTACCCTCTGACTTGCTTGTTCTTGTGCCTTCAAACGAGACGATTCCAGTCGCTTCAAGCACAAGTAAGATGCTCTGTATTGATGTCTGGGGCGTGCCTCGATCGAAACGCTAAATGACTATTTAACCAGCCATTGTATTATGGCCGTCTGGAAATGTTCTGAGATAGGCAGGTGCTGTTTGAATACACAAGCATTGGGAGCGCTCGCTTATCTGTTGTCTTTTAATTATAAAACCTAGTTTCCTTGCATCTTCATTTCAAGTTTCCTTGGCAATGACTGGGGATTGGGGTAATAACGAATAGGGAATTGGGCATTGGCTTGATCCTCTCGAGAGGTCAGTGTATCAATATACTTACCTTAACCCTCCCGTTGTCCTAGGGTCACAATGACCCGCCACTGTGTTGAACCAACTTTATTTAATTTTTATATTTTGGGGATAATTTGTGAGAAGGAGGCAGTGAGACTTTAAAGAAAGTATCACTGCCTCCTTCTCACAAATGATCCAAAAAATATAACAATTAAATAAAGTTGGTTCAACACAGTGGCGGGTCATTTTGACCCTAGGACAACGGGAGGGTTAATGCTATCACCTGATGAATCAAGACCCAGTTCCCAGTTCTCAGGTCCCTCTCTGTCTCTGTTACGCCACATGACGGTGGGAATAAAGATTCCTAATGGGCAATGCCTCAAGCTGGAAGCCGGTGCTTAACAGTAATGGGAAAGAAAAGCCAACTGTCGCACCGACTGAGCGCGCGTCATTTGTCATGCATAATGATGTATCTGGGTTACTGTTTGTCGATATGCCATGTAGTAATCCAAAAGGATTCTGGGAACCCAGCAGATGTCTGCTGAAATGGACTGGCTTTCAAAGAAGAACCCATTTCGCCCAGTAATGTTGCTCAATTCCTCACCCATTGAGAAGACTCATTGCTATCGCAGTGTGATTATATTGGTCGTATGCATGTTGTTACCCTTTTAGTAGCCTTTATCCCTTTAAAGTAGAGAAAAAAGCATGATTCCTAATCCCTTTATCTATAATTTATTTTAGACAATAATGTGAAGAGTTTATTTCCAAACGTCTCACCTAGCTGTCTTAGAATGAATGCACTAACTGTAAGTCGCTCTGGGTAAGAGCATCTGGTAAATGACAAAAATGTCAAATGTAAATGTTTTACATACAGTTGAAGTCAGAAGTTTACATACACTTAGGTTGGAGTAATTAAAACTCGTTTTTCAACCACTCCACAAATTTCTTGTTAACAAAGTATAGTTTTGGCAAGTCGGTTAGGATATCTACTTTGTGCATGACACAAGTAATTTTTCCAACAATTGTTTACAAACAGATTATTTCACTTATGATTCACTGTATTAAATTCCAGTGGGTCAGAAGTTTACATACACTAAGATGACTGTGCCTTTAAACAGCTTGGAAAATTCCAGAAAATGATGTCATGGCTTTAGAAGCTTCTGATAGGCTAATTGACATCATTTGAGTCAATTGGAGGTGTAGCTGTGGATGTATTTCAAGGCCTACCTTCAAACTCAGTGCCTCTTTGCTTGACATCATGGGAAAATCAAAAGAAATCAGCCAAGACCTCAGAAAAATAATTGTAGACCTCCACAAGTCTGGTTCATCCTTCGGAGCAATTTCCAAATGCCTGAATGTACCACTTTCATCTGTACAAACAATAGTATGCAAGTTTAAACACCATGGGACCACGCAGCCGTCATACCGCTCAGGAAGGAGACGCGTTCTGTCTCCTAGAGATGAATGTACTTTGGTGCGAAAAGTATAAATCAATCCCAGAACAATAGCAAAGGACCTTGTGAAGATACTGAAGGAAACAGGTACAAAATTATCTATATCCACAGTAAAACAAGTCCTATATGGACGTAACCTGAAAGGCCGCTCAGCAAGGAAGAAGCCACTGCTCCAAAACCGCCATAAAAAAGCCAGACTACAGTTTGCAACTGCACATGGGGACAAAGATCGTACTTTTTGGAGAAATGTCCTCTGGTCTAATGAAACAAAAATATAACTGTTTGGCCATAATGACCTTCGTTATGTTTGGAGGAAAAAAGGGAAGGCTTGTAAGCCGAAGAACACCATCCCAACCGTGAAGCACGGGGGTGGCAGCATCATGCTGTGGGGGTGCTTTGCTGCAGGAGGGACTGGTGCACTTCCCAAAATAGATGGCATCATGAGGAAGGAAAATTATTTGGATATATTGAAGCATCATCTCAAGACATCAGTAAGGATGTTAAAGCTTGGTCGCAAATGGGTCTTCCAAATGGACAATGACCCCAAGCACACTTCCAAAGATGTGGCTACATGGCTTAAGGACAAGAAAGTCAAGGTATTGGAGTGGCCATCACAAAGCCCTGACCTCAATCCTATAGAAAATTTGTGGGCAGAACTGAAAAAGCGTGTGCGAGCAAGCAGGCCTACAAACCTGACTCAGTTACACCAGCTCTGTCAGGAGGAATGGGCCACAATTCACCCAACTTATTTGGGAAGCTTGTGGAAGGCTACCCGAAACATTTGACCCAAGTTAAACAATTTAAAGGCAATGCTACCAAATACTAATTGAGTGTATGTAAACTTCTGACCCACTGGGAATGTGATGAAAGAAATAAAAGCTGAAATAAATCATTCTCTCTACTATTATTCTGACATTTCACATTCTTAAAATAAAGTGGTGATCCTAACTGACCTAAGACAGGGTATTTTTACTAGGATTAAAAGTCAGGAATTGTGAAAAACTGAGTTTAAATGTATTTGGCTAAGGTGTATGTACATTTCCGACTTCAACTGTACATAAATATATATATATTTTTACATTTAAAATATTGATGTCACAATTGTAATCATTTTTACAGTTCTTTATAAAAAACATAGTTATTTATAACATTTGACTGTGTAAAACTTAGCAGTACAACTTATTTATCTGAGAGTGAGGCAGATCTACAGTATAGCACATTGAAAAATAAACATGATTATTTTTCTCTCTGAAATAAAACCATAACGTGACAGATTTTAAACAAATACATGTCTGTAATTGAACAACCCGTGATAGATTTGAAACAAATACATGTCTGTCATTGAACAACCCCATGCCATGATTAGATAGTGGAAAAAACACACCAATCTCTTTCATAAGTTCTTTAAACAATAAAAGCTTATTAACCAACTTTTCTGAAAATGTCTATAGCATTTTGGAAAGAAACTCTTCATGTGTAGTTTGTAAGCCTATTTTATTTGCTCAAAATGTTATTAATGTTGACGTTTTTGCCAAGGATGTTTTAGTTGTGCAATTTTACATCTAACTAAGGTGTTTGGTGCAGTTTTTCTTAGAAGAAAAAGTGCAACGTGTTGTCTTATGTAAACAAAGTCGGAGCTGCTGGGCAGGTCTGTCTCACTGTCTATGCTAGTGGATAGAGAGCAATCACTGCAGCTGTTCACCACATTTTAGTGGGCAAATGGACAGCGTCAAATAAAAGCAACCTTAATTTACCTGTTGTTATGCACGGATATTTCAAACTCGTTTTAGATGAGACTGACTTTATGACCAAAATTATCCTATTTACACTTTGTAGTCAATTTCGACACTAGAATAACTGTTTCTGACTCATATTGGTGCCATATAGGCCGTTTTCAAAGGGTTTTGTTGCTTTTAAAAGGCAGTCGCTCTTAAAGATTCAGAAGACACGCCTAACCCACAACAGGAACTTGCATATATGGGCTTGTTCTTCCATATTGAATGCGTCCGGAGCAGGAACTCTATACATGGGCACCGACATTCATAGGCACTCCATATATGGGCCCAGACACTCATATTGGAATGCGGCCATTGGCAAGGAACTCCATTATGGTCATAGAGCCAACTGCATCCAATCTTCATTAGCCACAAGCCTGCCACACTCACCTGAATCCAATTGCTTCATCAACCACCTTGATAGTACACTGCTTAAAAAAATAAAGGGAACACTAAAATAACACATCCTAGATCTGAATGAATGAAACAATCTTATTAAATACTTTTTCCTGGACAGTCTGTGGTGCAACGTGGCGTTGGTGGATGGAGCGAGACATGATGTCCCAGATGTGCTCAATTGGATTCAGGTCTGGGGAACGGGCGGGCCAGTCCATAGCATCAATGCCTTCCTCTTGCAGGAACTGCTGACACACTCCAGCCACATGAGGTCAAGCATTGTTTTGCATTAGGAGGAACCCAGGGCCAACCGCACCAGCATATGGTCTCACAAGGGGTCTGAGGACACTGTCACATGTGCTCAGTGTGAACCTGCTTTCATCTGTGAAGAGCACAGGGCGCCAGTGGCGAATTTGCCAATCTTGGTGTTCTCTGGCAAATGCCAAACGTCCTGCACGGTGTTTGGCTGTAAGCACAACCCCCACCTGTGGACATCGGGCCCTCATACCACCCTCATGGAGTCTGTTTCTGACCATTTGAGCAGACACATGCACATTTGTGGCCTGCTGGAGGTCATTTTGCAGGGCTCTGGCAGTGCTCCTCCTGCTACTCCTTGCACAAAGGCAGAGGTAGCAGTCCTGCTGCTGGGTTGTTGCCCTCCTACGGCCTCCTCCACGTCTCCTGATGTACTGGCCTGTCTCCTGGTAGCGCCTCCATGCTCTGGACACTACGCTGACAGACACAGCAAACCTTCTTGCCACAGCTCACATTGATGTGCCATCCTGGATGAGCTGCACTACCTGAGCCACTTGTGTGGGTTGTATACTCCGTCTCATGCTACCACTAGAGTGAAAGCACCGCATTCAAAAGTGACCAAAACATCAGCCAGGAAGCATAGGAACTGAGAAGTGGTCTGTGGTCACCACCTGCAAAACCAGTCCTATATTGGGGGTGTCTTGCTAATTGCCTATAATTTCCACCTGTTGTCTATTCCATTTGCACAACAGCATGTGACATTTATTGTCAATCAGTGTTGCTTCCTAAGTGGACAGTTTGATTTCACAGAAGTGTGATTGACTTGGAGTTACATTGTGTTGTTTAAGTGTTCCCTTTATTTTTTTGAGCAGTGTATTTAAACAGCATCCTTCGTCATACCTCTGTGCTCCTGCCTAACAAACAGACTGTATGGCAGGCCACGCCACTCTGCAACCACAGTTTATGACTGGAAGCTGACCAGCCACCAACCCCGATCCACAGCTGGAAGCTGACCAGCCACCAACCCCGATCCACAGCTGGAAGCTGACCAGCCACCAACCCCGATCCACAGCTGGAAGCTAACCAGCCACCAACCCCGATCCACAGCTGGAAGCTGACCAGCCACCAACCCCGATCCACAGCTGGAAGCTGACCAGCCACCAACCCCGATCCACAGCTGGAAGCTGACCAGCCACCAACCCCAATCCACAACTGGAAGCTGACCTCCCGGACCACCACCCACGAAAAACCCTCATACCAAACTCTACCAACATGTTCGTCAGATGGCGAGAAGCTGAACTCCTGAAGCATGAAAGATGCGTATTTGTTTAGGATGCCTTTATTTAGAAGATGTGATAGCAGACCCAATTCACTACCTACCTCTTGCCCTAACTCTTTGATGTTTGCAGATCTGAAGGGTATGGACAGGTATTAATCTGTGTAGTAATGGATCAGAAAACCAGTCAGTATCTGGTGTGACCTTAATTTGCTCCATGTAGCGCGACACATCTCCTTGCTGGATATTGGCAGGAACTGGAACACACTGTCGTACATGTCGATCCAGAGCATCCCAAACATGCTCAATGGGTGACATGTCTGGTCAGTATGCAGGCCATGGAAGAACTGGGACATTTTCAGCTTCCAAGAATTGTGTACAGATCCTTGTGAAATGGGGCTGTGCATTATCATGCTGAAATGTGAGGTGATGGCAGTGGATGAATGGCACGACAATGGGCCTCAGGATCTTGTCACGGTATCTCTGTGCATTAAAATTGCAATCAATAAAAAGCAATTAAGTTCGTTGTCCGTAGCTTATGCCTGCCCATACCATATCCCCTCCGCCAGCATTGGGCACTGGCCATCGAAGGTGAGCATTTGCCCACTGAAGTCGGTTACGAAGCCAAACTGCAGTCAGGTCAAGACCCTGGTGAGGACAACGAGCATGCAGATGAGCTTCCCTGAAACGGTTTCTGACAGTTTGTGAAGAAAGTCTTCAGTTGTGCAAACCCACAGTTTCATCAGCTGTCCATCTGTGGCCTTGTGTTGTGTGAGACAACTGCATATTTTAGTGGCCTTTTATTGTCCCCAGCACAAGGTGCACCTGTGTAATGATCATGCTGTTTAATCAGCTTCTTGATATGCCACACCTGTCAGATGGATGGATTATCTTGGCAAAGGAGAAATGCTCACAATTTTTTTTGCACAAAACTTGAGAAATACAAAATTCAAAAGGCACTCGCACATCTGAGCTATATTTTTAGCAGATGCATGGTAACAGTTGAATAAGATGAGAAAACATTTTCTGTTCTGAGAAATAAGCTTTTTGTGCATATGGAACATTTCTTGGATCTTTTGTTACAGCTCATGAAATATGGGACCAACACTTTACATGTTGCATTTATAGTTTTGTTCAGTATAGTTGTCACTATATTTGATGGGGTGTGGCGGCGACTGGACTGTGGCTGCCAGGCTGTGAAGATGGACATAATAGGTTTGTATTAGTCTGAGACCTTGCCACCAGGGTGCCATCCCCACAATTTAGCTCTTCCCCTCTAATGGTACTACTTCTCTGGGGGGAACATGGTGAGCTGAGTCTCATGCTGATTGTTCTGTATTACCTCCATCCTTCAGCTCTGTGAGGCACTTCCTCTATGGTAGACTCCTGCTGGGTTTGATACACCCCCTCCACATACATAGATACTTCATGGAGTGGAATGTGGACTTAGAATCATGATCCCTTTTGGCACCATACTGGGCAGGGATATTCAAGGGGGGAACATGTTCAAATACGGAACATTAGTTGAAAGACATTTTGTTACTATATTATACACTACTTGGCTTTCTCACAAAAAATAACTGGGCAAATCCCAATGGCAATGAGTTGTTTTGAGCATACATACAGTACTGTATAGTCCAAAACAATTAACACCCATGACGTCTAGACCTACCTTACTTGTGACTTCTAAGTACGTACTCAGGCAACCAGCAATGCCAGCTAACTTTCAGCTAACTTTCAGAACAGATTGCCCACCATGATAAATGTCACACACATACACCTGGGGGAATATCTGGGAAAAACAAGCAACATCATTCTGATTTATCTCCACCATAGAAGCGTGTCAACACCACAATCTGAACAAACACCAGTTTTTGTTCGACAGAATCATACGCAGGGATTTAATTGAATGTGTTGCAGGTAATGTGCACTCGCCTGTGTTCCCTTACCAAACAATATTATCAAACTGGCACCAAGCCTGGCAGCGCGATCTGCTTATAACGGTCTGGGAACTCTGCCATAGTGGCCAATCCTCATTTAATAATAGGTTGGCTATATGATCTGTAACAAGACTTCTAAACCACTCCAAATCGTTTGTCCCTGTGTTTGGGAGGAGGCAATTAGTGGGGCTAACGTGCAAATTCCGATGCCTCGCCTAATTTCCTGTCCAGTAGCAACGAGCTGAGCAGACAATGAGAGCTCTCTCTCTTTGTTTTCGAAAGGCCATGGCACTGTTCCCCACAAGCACAAAAGCCTCTGTAAGTAATGTTGAATATGACTTTAAATGTATTACAGTCAAGCAAAGTTCAGCTTCCCAGAGTTCAGTTCCCCAGAGTTTCCGCCTTCATGCCCCTTGTCTTTTCTCTCACGACTGTACTTCCTCGTGTTTCAAAGAATGTCTAAGGCACTTCTCGCATGTTGAAAATGAAAACAACCTTTATTTGATTGGCATATCCACAAAATGAGTTTAAAAACAGACCAACCATGTGTAGTTTCACAGAAGTAATTAGCAACATGAATTAAATCAGGTAATTGTCAAAAGCCCTATTCGGACAGGATTTGATTTACTGGGAGAGATAAATAAAAGATCTCAGAGATTTCCATACGCACAAAAAACTTTTTCGCTCAAATTTAGTGCACAAATTTGTTTACATCCCTGTTAGTGAGCATTTCTCCTTTGCTAAAATAATCCATCCAACTGACAGGTTGTCACGATCGTCGACAGATGAAGAAGCGGACCAAGGCGCAGCGTGATAGGCGTACATACTTTATTGACGTGTACACACGAACCAAAACAACAAAACGATACATGATGTCCTAGGTCATAACACAAACCAAACGGAACAAGATCCCACAAAACTAAAATGCCAAAAGGCTGCCTAAGTATGGTCCCCAATCAGAGACAACGAGCTACAGCTGTCTCTGATTGGGAACCACCCTGGCCAACATAGAAATAAACGATCTAGAACAAAACCCATAGAAAACTAAACATAACAAGTCCACACCCTGGCTCAACATTTAAGAGTCCCCAGAGCCAGGGCGTGACACAGATATGGCATATCAAGAAGCTGATTAAACAGCGTGATCATTACACAGGTTCACCTTGTGCTGGGGACAATAAAAGGCCACTCTAAAATGTGCAGTTTTGTCACACAACACAATGCTACAGATGTCTCAAGTTTTGAAGGAGCGTGCAATTGGCATGCTGACTGCAGGAATGTCCACCAGAGCTGTTGCCAGGTAATTGAATGTTCATTTCTCTACCATAAGCCACATCCAACGTCGTTTTAGAGAATTTGGCAGTACGTCCAACCGGCCTCAAAACCGTAGACCACATGTAACAACACCAGCCCAGGACCTCCACATCCAGCTTCTTCACCTGCGGGATCGTATGAGACCAGCCACCCAGACAGCTGATTAAACTGTGGGTTTGCACAACTGAAGAATTTCTGCACAAACTGTCAGAAACCATCTCTACGTGCTCGTCGTCTCACCAGGGCCTTGACCTGACTGCAGTTCGGGGTCGTAAGCGACTTCAATGGACAATTGCTCACCTTAGATGGCACCGGCACGCTGTAGAAGTGTGCTCTTCACGGATTAATCCCGGTTTCAACTGTACCGGGCAGACACAATTGCATTTTATCGATGGCAATTTGAATGCACAGAGATACCGTGATGAGATCCTGAGGCCCATTGTCGTGCCATTCATCCGCCGCCATCACCTCATGTTTCAGCATGATAATGCATGTCGCAAGGATCTGTACACAATTCCCTGAAAGCAAAACATTTCCAAGTTCTTCCATGGCCTGCATACTCACCAGACATGTTTGGGATGATCTGGATCGGCGTGTACAACAGCGTGTTCCAGTTCCCGCCAATATCCAGCAAATCTGCAGAGTCATTGAAGTAGGACAACATTCCACAGGCCACAATCAACAGCCCGATCAACTCTATGTGCCGGAGATGTGTTGCGCTGCATTAGGCAAATGGTGGTCACACCAGATACTGACTTGTTTTCTGAAACACGCCCCTACCTTTTTTTTTTTAAGTATCTGTGACCAACCAATTATTCAAAATTATTAGGCAAGCTTTGCATTTGTGCCCTAAAAGGTTAGGAGCACCACATAAAATGTAGGAGCACCAGATAGATGATATTTGTTACTCGTTTCAGGAAACTAGGCGTATGTCGCGCGTCACTACTTCACAGGAGAGCCATTTCAACGTAAACCTTTTTTAAAATCAAAATGCGTTTTTTGGCAGAAATGCCTTCTGGAACATGTGAACTAACATGTGCCTTAATAACAAACTTGTATGCCATCTGTAAATACGAATAACATTGTTAAATTACGAGCCTAGTTGGTTTAACCACAGAAAAAGACAGCAACCTTCCCACAAGCCATAATTGGCTGAGATAATGAGTGGGCTGCCATGTAGTACGCTTCTGTCTATAACATGAGCTGGTCAGTATGTGTAATCCTTTCTAAAGCAGCTTTTTTGAAAGATATCAAGTAGTAGAACTGCATAAGTGTTGCTCTCCACTTTCTGGAGGACCGAGTTTTGAAATCAGTGGAATTAGAGTATGATAGCCAAGGAGATGGAGAAAATTCTGGCGTTTGATTGTAAATATTTAGACGGAGTAGAAAAGAGAACACCCAGAAGGCTGTTGTATAAAACATGTGTCTCCGGATTACATTTTCAAACTAAGGGCAACCATGGCATCCGTGACAGAGAGGGAGAAGCGTCCATCCATGTACACGGGTAAGATAGTCTAGCTAGCTACATTTTCAGATATTACACGGTTCTAATTTTGTCAGAAAGTCATTTTCATTTCAAGTTACAGTGTACTGTTAGCTAGCTAGCTAACGTTAGATGGCTGGCTTGCTAGCTAACGTTATGTGTATGATCTGTGTAGTTTCATTATTCGTATCTCAGAGCAATTTGCGTTGATAGCTATAGGCTAATGTTAGCTAGCTAACATTGAACCTGGTTGGCTAGCTATCTGCTGATTCATGCAGGGTAGTAACGTTATGAATTGGGATTATGGTTAATTGTTTAGCTAGTTATCTACATGTCTAAACAAAAGACTCCACTATTCAAGTAACCATTTCAATAGAATGCTCATGATGTCACTGCGACAATTGTCGATAGACGTAACTGTAAATTCGTTCTGGCTATCTACTCCGATTTCAGAGTACTCTCGTCTGAGTGTACCAGAGCGCCGAATAACTGACGAATTTACGAACGCTCAACACCCGTTGAATATGGCCGGTGTCAGTAAACGTTGTCAAAAAAGCGTCATTAAATTGTTGCCAGCAGCACAGTTGCAGTCACCAACGCTCTAGATAACATAAAAACAGCCTAACCAGCTCTGCTAGGGTGAGTAAAATGTTCAGAGTGAGCTGTTCTCTCATTTGTGTCTGTAAGTAGCTAGCAAGTTAGCTTGGGTGCTTGACTGCTGTTGTTAGGTCAGAACGCTCGGATCAACCCTACTCCTTGGCCAGAGCATCCAGTGTGCGCTCTGAACGCTCCGAGAGCGAAACGCTCTGAATTTACGAACTGACAATCTGACAACGTTCTGAGTTTACGAACACCCAGAGTGCACTCTGAGCACACTCTGGCACTCCAGATTAAATTTACGAACACACCCGTAGTATAAACCAGCCTTTAGTCTTGAAATCTATGGTTGTTTAGTACATGGCCTCACATGTGAATCCTTAAAGAGATGGGTGGGGCCAAGGCTTTAGAGGGTGTGAACGATGCTGAATGGGTGTAGACAGAGAAGCGCTCTCCAGTAGGTGTACCAAAACATTCAAGGGCCATTTTCTCAAAGTGATGTTACAAGTTCATCAACTTTCAAAGCAGAATTACTTTCCCATTGTTCCTCAACTGTAGTGTATGATACACCATTTTCTAGCTCTGAGTCTCTACTTTTATCCAATGTAAAAAAAAAAAAATCTAATTTTGCTACATAAGACCAATATTTGTGCTAGGCTATTCTAGTGAAAGGATAAACTGCCTAGGATCTGAAGACTGATCTGCCTCATGCTAGCCAGCTGGACATACTTTCAATGTGTTGGTCTTTTTTCTGTTTTCATCAATTGTAGGGCCCCACCTCTCGCCCCAAGCATTGCCTCAGTGAATGGTCCTTGCTATCCGGGATCCTAGAGGGACGTCTCTATCCCATTGAAGTTGACAGTTTAAATGGTTACGGTAAGGGATAAGGTTTGAGTTATGGTTATGGTTAGGGTAGGGTGTCCTAAGGAATCAGGATAGCACCAACCCTCAGTGAACGGCGTCAAGTACTCTCCCACAGCTAGTTAGCTGGCTACTCATCATGGAAATGGGGGTGGCGAAACGTGAATTTGGACCAGTCTGACAAGTGACAACCCATACATCAAAACGTAGCTACGAAGCGCTACTTTGTAACCTGCTATGTCTTTTAGTGTCTCTGAAAACATTTGAATGACAGAGCTTGAGGAATACCATTCTCAAAGAGCAAGTATACCATGCCAGATTTCGCGGGCTTCACTAAAGGGCTGTAATGTTAACGTTTCCACAGAGTTTAATGTTCTTAGCATGGTACTTGCTTTTTATTTGGGCATAGCATCCATTGTTTGTCACGACACCCAACACCCTTACATGACACTTCAAGTAACAGCATATGGCCAGTGCACATTCTTGGCACTTTATTGTGCTGGCAAGCATCTATCTACTCAGCCCTCACCGTAGAAGCAGTAACAGTTAGTTCAAAGTAGTTCACTCTCCTCTCTGTCTGATGTATTTGCGTTGAGTGATAGAACAATGTTATAAAAAGCTTTGCTATGTAGTGATAGTGTCCAGTCTTCCTGTACTAGCGCCAAGGCAAGGCTTGTAGCCATGTAAATAATGAAATGCAAAAAATTAAAATAAAATAAATGAAGAACAGCTTTTTTCCGTGTTTCTTTTCTGTGCATCTTTAATTGGTCCTTTTCAGTAAACGCCGATACAAGTACATCCATAAAAAGCTGATAATATCGGTCGTCCAATAAATCGGTCGGGCTCTAACAAGTACCAATCACTACATTCGTATCTGCCATGTCAATCATCTTTAATTGGTGGGAAGGTTATTATTCCAGCCCTAAAAACCAGTGTTTTCAGTAAACTCCCAGGTCCTCTGATAATACTTATCCTGTGCGAATAAGAACACACAACAAATTGATACTTAAACGCCCAATGCAGCCGTTTTTTACATCAATATCAAATCATTTCTGGGTCACAATTAAGTACCTTACTGTAATAGATTTCCATTAAAATAGGAAAAATAGCTTTTGCTAGGACTGTCTGGGAGGGGTCTGAGTGGGGAGGGAAAACCGAAAACTAGCTGTTATTGGCAGAGAAGTTTGGAACTCTCTTTGTTATTTTTCTATTAACCAATTTGCCGCATGGTGATGTCACCATGGAAAGCTAAAACTCCCGCCCATGCAAACCTGCTGATTAGAAAGTCCTGTGTAGATTGTATTTTCAACCTGCAAATATCAGGAAATAAAACTGATCACATTTTCCACACTTTTACAGTGTCAGTTTCATCAGCTGTTGCACAATACGATATAAAACAGGAACATCATGTTTTTGACTGCACTGGGCCTTTAAAACAAAGTGCTGTGAAAATAGCCCATTTAAAGATGAATGATCTGTTTTGTCACATCAACTTTCCCACTGCTTACTTTTCTTTTAAAAGTTTAGGCGGATGATATTTTGCCAATACAGTAAATGAAATCGCTGAATACATCAGTTAATTAAATGTCTGCAAACAGTTCATGGTTCTTTATTGAATTGCATTATTATTTAGACTTTGTCCAAACTGAAAGCCAATTTTAGGCTATCCTTAGACAAGTTTAAATATCTTCTCGCCTAGAACAGCCTCCAGGCCTCCTTTAATACCGGTACATTTTTAATGGAAATACATTTTAGAATTCCAGGGATAATCCCGTCTGAAACATCCTATGGAAAAACAGACATGCTGAGGTAATAATTATATTACAGACGTTCTATAGTTTGTTTGTTTATTAGGATCTCCATTAGCTGTTGCTCATGCAGCAGCTACTCTTCCTGGGGTCCACACAAAACATAAAACATAACATACTACAAAACATTGATAGACAAGAACAGCTCAAGGACAGAGCTACATATATTTAAAATAAGAATAATACTTTTTATTTTATTTTAAGTATTGTACCGACAGAACACTGAGGCCTATCTACAGTATTCACTGTCAATTATATACTGTACATGAGTGTACAAAACATTAGGATACCTGCTCTTTCCATGACATAGACTGACCAGGTGAGTCCAAGTGAAAGCTATGATCCCTTATTGATGTCACCTGTTAAATCCACTTAAATCAGTCTAGATGAAGGGGAGGAGACAGGTAAAAGAAGAATGTTCAAGACTTGAGAGAATCGAGACATGGATTGTGCATGTGTGCCATTCAGAGGGTGAGTGGGCAAGACAAAATATTTTAAGTTCCTTATCTGTTTTATAGGCCTACTGCAAGAAGCGTATATGCAGCCAGGCAGAAAGATAAACGCGGTCAGAGACCCACTAAAGCAGCACTGCCCCCTCAAGATTCTGAGCCTGCTTGGCAGGGTTGGTCCAACAAAGCCAAATCCCCCGGATGGGTGAGCATAATATACAAGGAATTTTTCAAAGCTGCTAACGAGATCCTTGATGACCTTGTACCTAGCCGGTGGGGATTCCAGTGGGGTGACCCCACCCAGGTAGTGGCAGTGCTGCCAACAGTAGCTGCAGTAACCCATGGGGAGGGGGTCACACTCGGACAATCAGAGAGGGGACAAATTATTGTGGCCCTGGTGGCACAAAATAATCAAAAGGTCTGACTGCACAGAGATGCTTGGTAAAATGGTCACAACAGGGGACCAGCATTTGTGTGTTTCAGGGTAGGGGGTTATATCTGAGCGCCATCAGCTAGGACTTGACATTGGTTAATCAAATCTCCCCATTCTAGCAAAATGTTGCATGCCTTGTCAAACAGCTTCAACTGTTATGCATTCGCACAACAAGTCTTCTCTTGAGTTGGGCTCAGGGATGGAACATCTGTTGAACATCTGAGCTTGTGGTTATTTGTGGGGGAAGGGTGAGGAGTGTGTGCGTGTGTGTGTATGTATCCCACATCTGTTGCTATGGGGTAATGATGTTAGGGACAATACAGGATGAAACACAATAACTGTTTGCCAAAATAATAATTGCTTGCAAAAAATGTAATTTTTGCAATTCCAATTCTGGTTATAGGTAACAATCCTTCGTATGAACTGCCAACATTATTACGCATATTATTCATTAATTGTGGGAATAAATTAAGATATGCAAGATTTATTTATATATATATATATATATATATATATATATATAAATATATATATTACCAGTCAAAAGTTTGGACACACCTACTCATTCAAGGGTTTTTCTTTATTTTTACTGTTTTCCACAATCCCCTGACCTCAAACCAATTGAGATGGTTTGGGATGAGTCGGACGGCAGAGTGAAGGAAAAGCAGCCAACAAGTGCTCAGCATATGTGGGAACTCCTTCAACACTGTTGGAAAAGCATTCCAGGTGAAGCTGCTTGAGAGAATGCCAAGAGTGTGCAAAGCTGTCATCAAGGCAAAGGGTGGCTACTTTGAACAATCTCAAATATAAAATATATTTTGATTTGTTTAACACTTTTTTGGTTACTACATGATTCCATGTGTGTTATTTCATAGGTGTCATGAGGTGATGTGTACGCGGCGAGTGAAGTCAGACGCAGGACACAGAGAATCAGGTTGACTACTTTACTGAATGTAACGTACAAAACAAACGTCTCCAACACTGGAGGGAAAAACACCATATGCGTAATCTGGAGAAGTAGCTAGGCCGGACATCAACTCGACATACAACAATAACACACAAAACCCAAACGTGAAACAAGGGAAATAATATGCTAAACAATAAAAACTAATAGGCAACAGGTGTACTAATCTAGACAAAACAAGACAAACACCGAAAACATCGATCGGCAGTAGAGTACTCCGGGGACGACGAACGCCGAAGCCTGCCCGAGCAAGGAGGAGGAGCAGCCTTGGCAGAATCCTTGACAATAGTTTTGATGTCTTCGCTATTATTCTACAATGTAGAAAATAGTAAAAATAAAGAAAAACCCTGGAATGAGTAGGTGTGACCAAACTTTTGGCTGGTGCTGTATATATTTCATATAGTTTTTTAAAAATATGTGGGGGATTGGAAATTATTCAGACAATTACATTGATGGAAGCCAAAATCTATCTGCAATATTAAAGCTGATCTACCCACTGAAAAGAAAACAAAAATGAAAAGAAAAAACGTTCCTTTGAATGGGGTATGGTAGTAGGTGCCAGGTACACCGGTTTGAGTGTGTCAAGAACTGCAATGCTGCTGGGGTTTTCACGCTCAACAGTTTCCCGTGTGTATCAAGAATGGTCCACCAGCCAAAGGACATCCAGCCAACTAGACACAACTATGGGAAGCATTGGAGTCAACATGGGCCATCCCTGTGGAAAGCTTTTGACACCTTGTAGAGTCCATGCCCGATAAATTGAGACTTCTCTGAGAGCAAAAGGGTGTGCAACTCAATATTAGGAAGGTTTTCCTAATGTTTTGTACACACAGTGAACATATCAGCATACATATCATAGGCCTACATATCAGCATATATACATACATACCAACATCTACATACAAACAAGTTATTTAGGTCAGATCAGATAGGGGAGAGGTGTTGTGTCACAGGGTACTGTTTTACTAGTTTTTTAAAGCACATTTTGCTGTTTGCTTGAGTAAATTGAGATGCAATCAATCTCTCCTGTACTTTTAGCCAAGAAAGACTGGCATGCATTGTGTCGATATTATGCCTCTGAGTACAGTGAAGGGCAAGACATGCTGCTCTGTGTAGTAATATTACTCTCGTCCAAATAGGGCTAAAGACGACAGGTCATTTTCATGTAAAATGTTATTCAACCTATATTGTATTGTCTATTTATTAACCACCTGTCTTGGAAACTATACACGTTTGGATTGTTATATCACACTCTTACCCAACCCTCATAGGAAATATCACACAGCTATATTATATTTCCTACAATGTCAACATGTAGTCACACTTTTGTAATTGCCCAACCACATATAGAATTTTTTTCATCACAGATTTGCTCGCACTGCAACCAATAACTAATTGGTGGGTGAGGAAATAAACCTTTCTGATTGTCGGCACGACGCAACCAACCATAAGAGTTAATAATACAGTTGTTCTGTAATAGGTCCAGCTGAGACTCCGATCCTTTTTGATTGCCAATCGCATGTTCCGTGATGCTAGAAGCAAAGAGCTATTGACTATTACTTGACGATTACTTGATTTTCGAAGGTACAGTATGTGTGAGAGTGTGTACAAGGAGTAGATGAGGGGTGACAGAAAACGATTCGGAATGATTGCTTTTGACAAGGCACTTGTAATCGCCCTTCACCCAACCAATCTAGCATTCCCACCACCCCAATGTACAGCCACCAACTGGTCACAATAAGTGAAGAAATGACCAACAGTAGCTTGCTTCTGTAAAATTACGATAATGGACTATACTGTATTATTGGTGGACCGTGAATAGTTGACCCCCAGCCAATCAGCTTTGACCTTTCCAGTAGGGCGTTGTTTTTTTCTTACTTGGTCCTATCTTATGGGAAAAAAGAAACCTAAGAAAAACTGGTCAAGGTTAGTGCTCTAAGCTTTGCAAGATGTTGGGACAATATGTATTTTCTGACAGACACTATAAGGTCAAGTATGGAGTATAATAGAACTTCTGATATTTTCTTATATTGTTTGAGTGGGAGTACCTAACTTGACTCAATTATCAGTTGCCTTGGTGCAGATCCCCCTATATATGAGGAATACCATCAAAGGCCATGCAGGCAATGGTGGCCATGTTTGTTTTTCTAATGACCATCTTCAAGGACAACTGGGGGTCTGAAATGACTTGATGTGATTACCTGGGTATGTGATGGCTATTGTCAATTGCATTATGAGAGAAGGTCAACGGATCAATTTAATTGTTAGATTCACTGAGAACTTCGAAGATGGAGAAAACAAGATACGGTTAGGGGGGTTTTGCTCAGAGGTGGGCCCCTCTGAACACAATCCTACCATAAGCTCATCTTTGAATCATTATTTGGAGTCAATCTCCTGAAGTAGCAGTTCAAACCGCTGAGTGGAAATGTTGTCCAAAACTATCATTGTCTGATGGAAGTTGGAGATTCTTGTATTTTGAACTGGCGTCGTCTCAAACAGTGTGTACTTTACCCCCTGCCCTTTTCTTTAGTATTTTTACCACTGCAATAAGCAGTCTATGCTGGGTTAAAGAACAAAAAAAAACATGTTCATTTCCATCACAGATAGTCTCGCTACATCATGCCCCGTACTGAACACGACCCAGGTAAGCAACAGAAGAACATCTCTTACATCAGACAATACTTTGTACTGAATCTTCCATTCCATACCGAAGCCATATTTAGAATTCTAGTCGAGGAAAAATATGCAGTGTTAAATTGTCTTCTGTCTGAGCCTTGATGCTGGGTTATAGTTCCTACCATCAGCACTGTTTGCTCATTATATCTCTTTGTTTAAGACAGCTCCGTTCCCTTCTCGAATCTGTCTACCCTAGAGACTGGAAGGCCTAATAAACAGACGCAGATTCTCTTTCATTACCTTGAAAAGGAAGTGAAGCCGCCGTGAACATTTCGCTTCGCCAAAGCCACGGCGTAATAAGACATCTCGATAATCCATATATTTTTTTGCAAAGTTGCATTTCACAAGAATTTGATACAAGAAGTGCTTGAATTATCTTAATGGCGCTGTAGTAGCACTGTTAAGGGCTATGGAATCATTGTTGTGTTGAAATAGAACTCTCATTAAAAATGGAGTTTAAACCGAGGAATGGAGGAAGCCGAAATGCTGGGGTGGAAATGTTCCCGCTCAGTTCATCATCATATGGAGAATTTTAGATGATTTTTAATTCCCAATTGAAAATGAATTACTCTTAAACAAGTCATCATCGATTACTCCCAGCAATCGTTGATTTAGAAGCCTTCAGTACCATGCATTCTCTGAAATCCACCCCATTCATGGGCATAATAGCTTTGCATTTCATTTTATTCAAATGCACTGTATTCAAATGTACATTACAGCCTCATATCCTCCAGCATGTAAATTTGATGATTATTATGAAAATAACATTGCTTCTCATGCAAATTTGAAAAGCAAAAGACCAACTGGTGCTGCATAATCCGGTGACCAGTTTTGCGTGGGAGATCCTATATCCTCTTTCCCAGGCTTCAAAGTCAGTCCAGCTAGCACACTGGGTACAGTGCCAAAATATATCTTGATAATTGCTGCTTACCTATTCATATTATTCAATTGGCTTTGCACGTGAACCCGCAGTAATGTATTTTACAGGTGTTCAACATCTGCCGGTGAGAAAAAGTGTGCATATGTAGTAGCGGCTGAACCAAATTAGCATTGAGTCACAAGAATGCTAAAGGGTGAATGCAATCTAGGTCTGATACTGTGTGAACTCTCATCTACTGTAGTCGTGTTGGTCTGCGGTTCACATAGGATGGCATGTGTGGTCTTGAATAAGTACAGATGCCGTATCTTAATTTTAGCCAGTTTCACAGAGCAGGAAAATAATCCTGTAGCAAAAGGAAATGTGAATTGTTATGTGGATTATAATTAATGGACATTTTTTTATAGGGGTTGATACATTTTTCGTTAGGGCAAATCAAGTCTGACATTTTAAAGTGGAAATTACAAACTTTAGAAGCATTTTTAAACCATGAATACTCTACAAGTTTGCATTTCCTGCTGTGCAGGAAAATACCTGCAACAACAGGATGATCAAATTAAGACACAGCATCTGTATTAAAGGCCCAGTGTAGTCCAAAATGTGATTTTCCTGTGTTTTATATATATTTCCACACTATAAGGTTGGAATAATACTGTGAAATTGTGAAAAGGATGATAATGCCCTTTTACTGTAAGAGCTATTGGAAAAGACTGCCTGAAATTTCAGCCTGTTTTGGTGGGATGGAGTTTTGGCCTGCCTGTTTGCATCACCAGGTGTTAAATTAGTTAATAGACCAAAAAAAACAGAGAGTTTCAAACAGTTTTCCCCTCCTCACCCAGACCACCCCCAGACAGTCCTAGCAAAATCCTTGCTTGAGAAATAGCTTATTTTTGTTTCTTTTTTACAATTTTAATTGAAAACAATCACAGTAAAGTACTTAATTGTTACCCAGAAATGATTTGATATTTAGATGAAAACAGCTGCATTGGACCTTTAAGTAACATGTGTAGGCTATTAGTTTAGATGTTTCTTACATCAAAATCCGCTTGGTAATTAATATGAAAAGGACTTTAGTGAGATGCGACTTTGATTTGATTTGATTTGACTTGACCCACACCCCACCAGTCATTTATCCATCCCTAAATATAGCTCTGGCCCTGTGTGTGTTTAGATAAGCAGGGATGAGATACAACAAGGAGGCAGGGGCAGACATGGTATGTCTGCAGAGTATCTGTGTGAACCCCTGTTTGAGTACTTTAAAAATGCATCCTTCCTTGAAGTTATCACTGAACGGTATAGGAAAAGGGTAATATCCCTTTCATTCCTCATAGAAAGTAACCCTAGCAGACCAAAGCGACACACAGACTTGCAGACACACCCTTCCCACACACTGGTCCATCCATCCCTCCCGTCCTTTTAGAGGAGGTATCCAATCCTTTGCCATTACAATGGGGTATGCTAATAAACAAACATCAGTGTTTGTTTTTGCGTTGTCAAGCTAAAGTCTTCTAGATGTGACCTGGATTAGGATAAGCATGTTTGTATGGGTGCACACGTTTGTGTGCGTGCCTGTGCGTTTGTGTGAGTGATAATTTGTGACTGACAGCTCACACTGAGGGCTTTAATAAAGGCGTCCTTTATTTGTGTGTCCGCGCCGACGGCCATTACAGCTGGTGTTTGGGCAGAGATGTGGCTTTATATGACTCTCTCTCTCTCTCTCTCTACATGCTCTAACGCAGGATCTCAAACAGCTATACAGATGTAGGATCTTAATTTGAGCCAGTTTGCTACAGCAGGAAAATTGAATTATTATGTGGATTATAATTAATTTACATTTTTGTAGGGAAATCAAGTCGGAAAATGTCGAAGTGGAAATTACTAACTTCAGAAACCTTGTTAAACCTCAAATATACTAGGAAAGTTATCCTGCAAAAGGGTGATCAAATTAAGATCCTCATCTGTAGCAGCAACATCAAAGCCCACACTCTTAGAAAAAAAGGTTCCTCATAGAACCAAAAAGGGTTCTATCGCTTGCTTCATACACTGCATTCGGAAAGTTTTCAGACCCCTTGACTTTTTCCAAATTCTGTCACGTTACAGCCTTATTCTTATTCTATTCCTCATCAATCTACACACAATACCCCATAATGATGAAGCAAAAACCGTTTTTTAGAAATGTTTGCAAATGTATTAAAAATAAAAATTGAAAAACCTTGTTTACGTAAGTATTCAGACCCTTTGCTATGTTTCTACAACTTGATTGGAGTCCACCTGTGGTAAATTCAATTGATTGAACATGATTTGGAAAGGCACACACCTGTCTATATAAGGTCCCACAGTTGACAGTGCATGTCAGAGCAAAAACCAAGCAATGAGGTTAAAGGAATTGTCCGTAGAGCTCTGAGACAGGATTGTGTCGAGGCACAGATCTGGGGAAGGGTACCAAACAATTTCTGCAGCATTGAAGGTCCCCAAGAACACAGTGGCCTCCATCATTCTTAAATGGAAGAAGTTTGGAACCATCAAGTCTCTTCCTAGAGCTGGCCGCCCGGCCAAACTGAGCAATTGGGGGAGAAGGGCCTTGGTCAGGTGACCAAGAACCCGAGGGTGACTCTGACAGAGTTCCAGAGTTCCTCTGTGGAGATGGGAGAACCTTCCAGAAGGACAACCATCTCTGCAGCACTCCACCAATCAGGCCTTTATTGTAGATTGGCCAGACGGAAGCCACTCCTTAGTAAAAGGCACATGACAGCTGCTTGGAGTTTGCCAAAAGGCACCTAAAGGACTCTCAGGCCATGAGAAACAAGATTCTCTGGTCTGATGAAACCAAGATTGAACTCTTTGGCCTGAATGCCAAGCATCACGTCTGGAGGAAACCTGGCACCATCCCTAAGGTGAAGCATGTTGGTGGCAGCATCATGCTGTGGGGATGTTTTTCAGCGGCAGGGACTAGAAGACAAGTCAGGATCGAGGGAAAGATGAACGGAGCAAAGTACAGAGAGATCTTTGATGAAAACCTGATCCAGAGTGCTCAGCACCTCGGACTGGGGTGAAGGTTCACCTTCCAGCAGGACAATGACCCTAAGCACACAGTCAAGACAATGCATAAGTGGCTTTGGGACAAGTTTCTGAATGCCCTTGAGTGGCCCAGCCTGTACTTGAACCTGATAGAACATCTCTGGAGAGACCTCAAAAATAGCTGTGCAGCGACGATCCCCATCCAACCTGACAGAGCTTGAGAGGATCTGCAGAGAAGAATGGGAGAAACTCCCTAAATACAGGTGTGCCAAGCTTGTAGCGTCATACCCAAGAAGACTTGAGGCTATAATCGCTGCCAAAGGTACTTCAACAAAGTACTGAGGAAAGGGTCTGAATACTTATGTAAAATTAATATTTCAGTTTTTCATTTGTAATACATTTGCACAGAAAAAAACTGTTTTTGCTTTGTCATTATGGGTTATTGTGTGTAGATTGATGAAGAAAATAAATAATTCACTCCATTTTAGAATAAGGCTGCAACGTAACAAAATGTGGAAAAAGTCAAGGGGTCTGAATACTTTCCGAATGCACTGTATATGGAACCCCTACAGGTTCTATATAGAAGCGTTTTATAGGGTTCTTTGATCAGAACCCTAGAGGTTCTTCTTCACTTAACCAAGGTTCCATATAGAAGCCTGCATGGTGCCATTTATGAATTAGAGCTACTACTATTAAATAGTAATCTTTTTTTATAAGAATATAATTTAACAAACAGGTTTTCGAATGTATTGTTATTATAGTTTAGAAATGTGCACTGGTGGCCAGGGAGGCATCTCTTTATTGATGGCCCACATCAACTCTGGCTGACTTCTTTACAATACAACTTTGTCCATTAGTTTCAGCAAACAACAAACATGTGGCTTCTGCTCTGTTCTCAACCCCTCCAAACAGCAGAACTCACACATACAGTTAAGACGAGCACAGGTTCAAACTGCAGTGCAGCACCCCTGGATGGAGAGCATGTTCTGAGGTTAAGGGCCTTGCTCAAGGGCCCAACGGTAGGGGAATATTGTGAACCCAGCAGCCCTCCAGTTGTCAGATCAATTCCGCCCGTTTCTTCCAGCGCCCAGCCCGGGATTCGAACATGGCCACCTTTCGGCCACAGGTCCAACTCCTGCCACATGTCCAAATCCTTAGCCGCTGGGCTACCTTCCGCCAGTACAGTATGGGTTGTTGCCTGACTGGTTCCAGAGAAGAAGAAAAAAGGAGCAAAAACATGAGTTAATCTTAAGAAATAAGCATGAGTTAATCTGCCAAAACGAAGACAAAATGCTATGCAGACATATAATTATTATGATGTAGAAGAACAACTTACATGCAGTTGTTGTCAACAGCAGCTGAAAGAGAGATCCTCTGCCTCTGATAGTTCTGGGTTACTGCCAGACAGAGCAAAACATAGAGATAGTGTGTTAGAAGTAATGTAATGATTAACTAGGATATTAAATCACCAAGACTTATTATACATAACTTGTTATAATTAATTTATACATACTTCCTAAGTCTGCAACAGTCTTCTAATGGCTTCATGAAACATTGTCCCCCCCTCAATTGACTGCACACTGAAATACTGAAATAAAAGTAACTATTAGCTAATTGCCAATGTCAGGCTGGGTCTGTAGCTCTATTTGGCATATCCCATAATTAAACAAATATTTAAAAGAATTGTCTGGCTAGCTTGTAAATTGGCGAATTATAGTAGCCTAGCTTTTTCTATTTAGGTATCTAAGTTAGCTAGCTAGCTAGCTTACAAACATGCTCAAATTCTGATAATGTTTCAACTTTATTTATCTAGCCTTTATTTATCTAGTTTATCATATGACTGGCTTCATATATTTGAATTAAATAATCAACTTTGCTTACCTTAATACATTGAAAAATAACATGCTTATTGATAGGCTACTTGCAAATTGGTTCAACCACCGTCCTCTTGCATCATCATGCTGGAATGGCAGTTGGTATTTGAATCAGAATGGCAGTTACATTTTGAACTGACAAAGGTTTTATATAGAACCCCTTTTTTTATTTTTTACCTAAGACTGTATGCTTTTATTAAACACATTATTAGGATATGTATATACAGTATATACAGTTGAAGTCGGAAGTTTACATACACCTTAGCCAAATACTTTTAAACTCCGTTTTTCACAATTCCTGGCATTTAATCCTTGTAAAAATTCCCTGTCTTAGGTCAGTTAGGATCACCACTTTATTTTAAGAATGTGAAATGTCAGAATAATAGTAGAGAGAATGATTTATTTCAGCTTTTATTTCTTTCATCACATTCCCAGTGGGTCAGAAGTTTACATACACTCAATTAGTATTTGGTAGCATTGCCTTTAAATTGTTTAACTTGGGTCAAACGTTTCGGGTAGCCTTCCTCAAGCTTCCCACAACAAGTTGGGTGAATTTTGGCCCATTCCTCCTGACAGAGCTGGTGTAACTGAATCAGGTTTGTAGGCCTCCTTGCTTTCACACGCTTTTTCAGTTCTGCCCACAAATTTCCTATAGGATTGAGGTCAGGGCTTTGTGATGGCCACTCCAATACCTTGACTTTGTTGTCCTTAAGCCATTTTGGCAAACTTTGGAAGTATGCTTGGGGTCATTGTCCATTTGGAAGACCCATTTGCGACCAAGCTTTAACTTCCTGACTGATGTCTTGAGATGTTGCTTCAATAAATCCACATAATTTTCCTTCCTCATGATGCCATCTATTTTGTGAAGTGCACCAGTCCCTCCTGCAGAAAAGCACCCCCACAGCATGAAGCTGCCACCCCTGTGCTTCACGGTTGGGATGGTGTTCTTCGGCTTGCAAGCAACCCCCTTTTTCCTCCAAACATAACGATGGTCATTATGGCCAAACTGTTTTATTTTTATTTCATCAGACCAGAGGACATTTCTCCAAAAAGTACAATCTTTGTCCCCATGTGCAGTTGCAAACCGTAGTCTGGCTTTTTTATGGCGGTTTTGGAGCAGTAGCTTCTTCCTTGCTGAGCGGCCTTTCAGGTTATGTCGATATAGGACTCGTTTTACTGTGGATATAGATACTTTTGTACCTGTTTCCTCCAGCATCTTCACAAGGTCCTTTGCTGTTGTTCTGGGATTGATTTGCACTTTTCGCACCAAAGTACGTTCATCTCTAGGAGACAGAACGCGTCTCCGTCCTGAGCGGTATGACGGCTGCAAGGTCCCATGGTGTTTATACTTGCATACTTCTGTTTGTACAGATGAACATGGTACCTTCAGGTGTTTGGAAATTGCTCCCAAGGATGAACCAGACTTGTGGAGGTCTACATTTTTTTTTCTGAGGTCTTGGCTGATTTTTTTTGATTTTCCCATGATGTCAAGCAAAGAGGCACTGCGTTTGAAGGTAGGCCTTGAAATACATCCATAGGTACACCTCCAATTGACTCAAATTATGTCAATTATCCTATCAGAAGCTTCTAAAGCCGTGACATCATTTTCTGGAATTTTCCGAGCTGTTTAAAGGCATAGTCAACTTAATGTATGTAAACTTCTGACCCACTGGAATTATGATACAGTGAATTATAAGTGCAATAATCTGTCTGTAAACAATTGTTGGAAAAATTACTTGTGTCATGCACAAAGTAGATGTCCTAACCGACTTGCCAAAACTATAGTTTTTTAACCAGAAATTTGAGGAGTGGTTGAAAAACGAGTTTTAATGACTCCAACCTAAGTGTATGTAAACTTCCGACTTCAACTGAATGTACAGTGGGGAAAAAAAGTATTGTCAGCCACCAATTGTGCATGTTCTCCCACTTAAAAAGATGAGAGAGGCCTGTAATTTTCATAATAATATAATAATAATATAATATGCCATTTAGCAGACGCTTTTATCCAAAGCGACTTACAGTCATGCGTGCATACATTTTTGTGTATGGGTGGTCCCGGGGATCGAACCCACTACCTTGGCGTTACAAGCGCCGTGCTCTACCAGCTGAGCTACAGAGGTACACGTCAACTATGACAGACAAAATGAGAAAAAAAATCCAGAAAATCACATTGTAGGATTTTTAATGAATGTATTTGCAAATTATGGTGGAAAATAAGTATTTGGTCAATAACAAAAGTTTCTCAATACTTTGTTATATACCCTTTGTTGGCAATGACACAGGTCAAACGTTTTCTGTAAGTCTTCACAAGGTTTTCACACACTGTTGCTGGTATTTTGGCCCATTCCTCCATGCAGATCTCCTCTAGAGCAGTGATGTTTTAGGGCTGTCGCTGGGCAACACGGACTTTCAACTCCCTCCAAAGATTTTCTATGGGGTTGAGATCTGGAGACTGGCTAGGCCTCTCCAGGACCTTGAAATGCTTCTTACGAAGCCACTCCTTCGTTGCTCGGGCGGTGTGTTTGGGATCATTGTCATGCTGAAAGACCCAGCCACGTTTCATCTTCAATGCCCTTGCTGATGGACGGAGGTTTTCACTCAAAATCTCACGATACATGGCCCCATTCATTCTTTCCTTTACACGGATCAGTCGTCCTGGTCCCTTTGCAGAAAAACAGCCCCAAAGCATGAAGTTTCCACCCCCATGCTTCACAGTAGGTATGGTGTTCTTTGGATGCAACTCAGCATTCTTTGTCCTCCAAACACGACGAGTTGAGTTTTTACCAAAAAGTTCTATTTTGGTTTCATCTGACCATATGACAGTCTCCCAATCCTCTTCTGGATCATCCAAATGCACTCTAGCAAACTTCAGACGGGCCTGGACATGTACTGGCTTAAGCAGGGGGACACGTCTGGCACTGCAGGATTTGAGTCCCTGGCGGCGTAGTGTGTTACTGATGGTAGGCTTTGTTACTTTGGTCCCAGCTCTCTGCAGGTCATTCACTAGGTCCCACCGTGCTTGCCTATGGAGCTGTGAGGGGAACGGCACCTCCGTACCTTCAGGCTCTGATCAGTCCCTACACCCAAACGAGGGCATTGCGTTCATCCACCTCTGGCCTGCTGGCTCCCCTTCCTCTGCGGAAGCATAGTTCCCGCTCAGCCCAGTCAAAACTGTTCGCTGCTCTGGCACCCCAATGGTGGAACAAGCTCCCTCAAGACGCCAGGACAGCGGAGTCACTCACCACCTTCCGGAGACATCTGAAACCCCACCTCTTTAAGGAATACCTGGGATAGGATAAAGTAATCCTTCTACCCCCCCCCCCCCCCCCCCCCCCCCTAAAAAATAAAAAAATAAAAAAACACATTGTAAAGTGGTTATCCCACTGGCTATAGGGTGAATGCACCAATTTGTAAGTCGCTCTGGATAAGAGCGTCTGCTAAATGACGTAAATGTAATGTAAATGTATTTACAGATGGCATACAAGTTTGTTATTAAGGCACATGAAAAACAATGCAAATAGTCCGGGTAGCCATTTCATTAGCTGTTCAGGAGACTTATGGCTTGGGGGTAGAAGCTGTTAAGAAGCCTTTTGGACCTAGACTTGGCCCTCCGGTACCGCTTGCCGTGCGGTAGCAGAGAGAACAGTCTATGAATAGGTGGGCTGGAGTCTTTGACAATTTCCAACATCTAGTGGAAAGCCTTCCAAGAAGAGTGGAGACCGTTATAGCAGCAAAGGGGGGGACCAACAGCATATTAATTCCCATGATTTTGGAATAAGATGTTCGATGAGCAGGTGTCCACATACTTTTGGTCATGTAGTGTAGCTTCCCTGTCCAAATAAATGGTGTTGAGTGTTTGTTCCTTTGCTGCCTGCATTGTACATGCAATCAACCCCACGTCTGTTACATGGCTGGTAAATGCCCATGTGTATGCACACATGACTGTAAGTCGCTTTGGATAAAAGCGTCTGCTAAATGGCATATTATATTATTATATTATATTAATATGGTTGAGTGGAGTAGAGGAGTACGTTTCTCAGGGGCTAATGCCTCCCAGCTGCCCAGGGAGGAGTGCAGCGGAGTTGGATAAATCCCCTGGCCTGCTGGGTGCTCGTGGTTCAGCTCTGGCTAACTGTAGGGGCCTCCTGGAAACAGCAACATGATCATGAAGCCAAATGGTTTCTGGTTCTCAAACAAGGAAATGAAAAAAAAAAGATTCAGCGTTCCGTGGTCTCTCTCCCTCTGTTTTTCGATGGCAAGGGATGACTGATGATGCGTTAGACGTTGTTTGACGTTGTATCACCCGCTCGCTCACGTTGCCGATGGTTATGTAGTCAGTCCTTCATCAGGTTATCCTGACAAGTAGACACACACACACACACACACACACACACACCCCTTTGGGAAATGTTAGTAAAAAACACATACATAAACAGACCGCTACTGTCACGGTATACTTGTGGATGTGGTGGTGAAGTCAGGCGCAGGACACAGCGGATAAGTCAAAATGACTTTACTAAGACTCAATGACAAAATACAAAATAAATGGCCTCGAACACACAGGAGGCGAAAGCCTACGCGCAACGCGTAAAGATCACTAATGCACAACATATACCGAATAAAGACAAACGACAGGCGGACAATAACACACAACAGCAAAACATAACACAGTGAAACTTATAGGTGACATAATCAGGACAGAATACGAAACAGGTGCACTAAACTAGACATGACCAAACAAACATCGAAACATCAAACGGTGGCAGCTAGTACTCCGGGGACGACGAACGCCGAAGCCTGCCCGAACAAGGAGGAGGAGCAGCCTCTGCGATATTCGTGACAGTACCCCCCCCCCCCCTTGACGCGCGGCTCCAGCCGTGCGCCGACCCCGGCCTCGGGGACGGCCAGAAGGATGCGGAGCAGGGCGCGTGGGATGGTTACGGTGGAACTCCGTCAGGAGGGAGGGATCTAAGATGTCCCTCCTAGGCACCCAGCACCGTTCCTCCGGACCGTACCCCTCCCACTCCACGAAATATTGTAGACCCCCAATCCAACGTCTCGAACCGGACCAGACTGAGTACGCCGGAGCCCCCTCGATGTCCAGTGGGGGCGGAGGAGACTCTCTTATCTCACTGTCCTGGAGTGGACCAGCTACCACCGGCCTGAGGAGAGACACATGGAACGAGGGGTTAATGTGATATTCATTAGGCAGTTGTAACTTGTAGCATACCTCGTTCAATCTCCTCAGGACTTTAAATGGCCCCACAAACCGCCGACCCAGCTTCCGGCAGGGCAGGCGAAGGGGCAGGTTTCGAGTTGAGAGCGAGACTCGATCTCCAGGTGCGTATACTGGACCCTCACTGCGGTGGAGATCAGCGCTCGCCTACTGTCTATGGATAGCCCGCTGCAGATGGACGTGTGCAGCGTTCCACGTCTCCTCCGAGCACCGAAACCACTCATCCACCGCAGGAGCCTCGATCTGGCTCTGATGCCATGGTGCCAGAACCGGCTGATACCCTAACACACACTCGAAAGGGGTCAGGTTAGTAGAAGAGTGGCGAAGAGAGTTCTGGGCAATCTCTGCCCAAGGGATATAACCCGACCACTCCTCCTGCCGGTCCTGGCAATACGTTCTCAGAAACCTACCCACATCCTGGTTCACTCTCTCCACCTGCCCATTACTCTCAGGGTGAAAACCCGAGGTAAGGCTAACCGAGACCCCCAAACGTTCCATGAACGACCTCCAGACTCTAGAGGTGAATTGGGGACCTCGATCAGACACTATATCCTCGGGAACCCCGTAGTGCCGGAAGACGTGGGTAAACAAAGCCTCAGCGGTCTGTAGGGCAGTAGGGAGACCTGGCATTGGGATGAGACGACAGGCCTTAGAGAACCGATCCACAACGACCAGAATGGTGGTATTCCCCTGGGAGGGAGGTAGGTCAGTGACAAAATCTACCGAGAGGTGAGACCACAGCCGTTGTGGAACGGGCAGGGGCTGTAACTTCCCCCTGGGCAGGTGTCTAGGCGCCTTACACTGGGCGCACACTGAGCAGGAGGAGACATAAACCCTCACGTCCCTAGCCAATGTTGGCCACCAGTACTTAACACTAAGGCAGTGCACTGTCCGGCCAATACCTGGATGTCCAGAGGAGGGTGACGGGTGAGCCCAATATATGAGACGATCACGGATCTCGAGCGGCACGTACGTCCGCCCCACTGGACACTCCGGAGGAGTAGGGTCGGTGCGTAACGCCCGCTCGATTTCCGCATCGATCTCCCACACCACCGGTGCCACCAGACAAGACTCCGGCAGTATGGGAGAGGGCTCAATGGATCTCTCCTCTGTGTCATACCGCCGGGACAGGGCGTCTGCCTTACCGTTCTGGGACCCTGGGATGTACGTAAGCTTAAAGACAAACCGGCTCAGAAACATGTTCCACCTAGCCTGACGAGGGTTCAGTCTCCTAGCTGCCCGGATGTACTCCAGGTTACGATGGTCAGTCAGAATGAGAAAAGGGTGTTGAGCCCCCTCAAGCCAATGCCTCCACACCTTTAGGGCCTGAACTACGGCTAGCAGCTCCCTGTCCCCTACGTCATAATTTTGTTCCGCCGGGCTGAGCTTTTTAGAATAAAAAGCGCAGGGCCGGAGTTTAGGAGGCATGCCTGAGCGTTGAGACAATACTGCCCCAATGCCGGCCTCTGACGCGTCCACCTCCACTTGGAACGCTAAAGCGGGGTCCGGATGAGCCAGCACCGGAGCCGAGGTGAACAGGTTCTTCAGTTTATCAAACGCCCTGTCCGCCTCAGCCGACCACTGCAAACGCACCGGGCCCCCCTTCAGCAGGGAAGTGATGGGAGCTGCCACCTGTCCAAAACCCCGGATAAACCTCCGGTAGTAATTGGCAAAACCCAAAAAACTTTGCACCTCTTTAACAGTGGTTGGAGTCTGCCAATTACGCACGGCTGACACACGGTCAATCTCCATCTCCACCCCTGACGCGGACAACCGATGACCCAAGAAGGAGATGGACTCCTGGAAAAACTGACATTTCTCTGCCTTGACATACAAGTCATGCTCCAACAGCCTACCCAACACTCGGCGTACCAGGGCTACATGCTCGGCTCGTGTAGACGAGTACACTAGAATGTCGTCAATGTACACGACCACACCCTGCCCATGCAAGTCCCGGAAGATCTCGTCCACAAAGGATTGGAAGACTGAAGGAGCATTCATTAACCCGTATGGCATGACGAGATACTCATAATGACCCGAGGTGGTACTAAATGCTGTCTTCCATTCATCCCCCTCCCTAATGCGCACCAAGTTGTAAGCGCTCCTGAGATCCAGTTTTGTGAAGAAACGCGCTCCGCGTAATGATTCCGTCATACTCGCAATCAGAGGAAGAGGATAACTGTATTTAACTGTGATCTGATTTAGATTACGGTAATCAATACACGGGCGCAACCCTCCATCCTTTTTCTTCACAAAAAAGAAACTCGAGGACACAGGGGAAGTGGAGGGCCGTATGTATCCCTGTCTCAGAGACTCGGCTATGTATGTCTCCATAGCCGCCGTCTCCTCTTGAGACAAGGGATACACATGGCTCCGCGGAAGTGCCGCACCCGCCAGGAGATCTATCGCACAATCTCCCCGTCTATGAGGTGGCAATCGCGTCGCCCTAGTTTTGCTGAACACGAGTGCCAAATCATCATACTCGGGGGGAATGTGCATTGCGGGCACCTGGTTCGGACTCTCCACCGTGGTAGCCCCTACGGAAACACCTAAACATCGCCCGACACACTGGTTAGACCACTCCTTGAGAGCCCTCTGTTGCCAAGAAATGGTGGGATCATGGGCGATTAACCAAGGAAGCCCCAGTACCACGGGATACGCAGGAGAGTCGATCAGATACAACTGAATAATCTCTTCATGACCCCCCTGCATCCTCATCTTAAGTGGCGCTGTGACCTCCCTAATCAACCCAGATCCCAACGGACGGCTATCTAGGGCATGGATAGGGAAGGGTGCATCAACGGGCAGGAGGGAAATCCCTAACCTCACACAAAAATTACGATCAATGAAATTCCCAGCTGCGCCTGAATCGACTAGCGCCTTATGCTGGGACTGAGATGCAACCTGAGGAAATACTACAGGTATACAAAAGTGAACAACAGAGAGCTCTGGGTGAGGTGGGCACCTACTCACCTGGAATGACTCCCCAGTGCGCGACCTGCTGCCTCGAACCCCTGGAGACCCTCCCCAGCACCTAGCCGCAGTGTGTCCTCTACGACCAGAGTTGGTGCAGGGGACGGCCTCCCTCGGTATCTCCCTCCTCCTCTCTCTAGCGCCAGCACCCCCGAGCTCCATAGGGCTCGACTCGGAGGTGCCGGGGGATGGAATGGACGGCCCCAACTCTGGACGTCCGCGGGTGGCCAGCAGGGTATCCAGACGGATTGACATGTGCACCAGCTGGTCGAAGGTGAGATTGGTGTCCCTGCAGGCCAACTCTCGTCGAACGTCCTCACGCAGGCTACACCGATAGTGGTCGATGAGGGCCCTCTCATTCCACCCCGCATCCGCCGCTAGAGTCCGGAAGTCCAGGGCAAACTCCTGTGCGCTCCTCTTCCCCTGTCGAAGGTGGAACAGACGCTCTCCCGCCGCTTTACCCTCAGGGGGATGATCGAAAACAGCCCTGAAGCGGCGGGAGAACTCCGCGTAGCTGATGGTGGCGGCGTCTATTCCCCTCCATTCGGCATTGGCCCACTCCAACGCCTTGCCGGAGAGACAGGAGATGAGGGCGGAAACGCTCTCGTATCCCGAGGGTGCAGGGTGTATGGTTGCCAGGTATAGCTCCACTTGAAGGAGGAACCCCTGACACCCGGCTGCGGTGCCATCATATGCCCTCGGGAGCGAGAGCCGAATGCTGGTATGGTGGGGCTGGCCGATGGTTGTGGTAAGGTAGGAGGAGGTGTGGGCAAACCTCCTCTCTCCCATCGGCGCAGGGTGTCCATGACCTCCTGCATGGCGGATCCGAGTTGCTGGATCCTGGCGTCCTGGTAGCTGACCCGATCCTCCAGCGACTCGGTTCCCGCCGTTGCTCCTGCTGACTCCATAGTAAAGAGGTGTGTTATTCTGTCACGGTACACTTGTGGATGTGGTGGTGAAGTCAGGCGCAGGACACAGCGGATAAGTCAAAACGACTTTACTAAGACTCAATGACAAAATACAAAATAAATGGCCTCGAACACACAGGAGGCGAAAGCCTACGCGCAACGCGTAAAGATCACTAATGCACAACATATACCGAATAAAGACAAACGACAGGCGGACAATAACACACAACAGCAAAACATAACACAGTGAAACTTATAGGTGACATAATCAGGACAGAATACGAAACAGGTGCACTAAACTAGACATGACCAAACAAACATCGAAACATCAAACGGTGGCAGCTAGTACTCCGGGGACGACGAACGCCGAAGCCTGCCCGAACAAGGAGGAGGAGCAGCCTCAGCGGTATTCGTGACAGCTACACACATTCCATCATTAGTGCTTTAGGCTCCTGTATGCATTTCCACTTGTACACATATTGTGCAGTACACCTTTGGCTACCAAAATTTAAATGTTCACAAACATTTAAAATACTTAGAAAGTCATACATAAACATGAAACTCCTAACCACACACATACAGTGAGGGAAAAAAGTATTTGATCCCCTGCTGATTTTGTATGTTTGCCCACTGTCAAAGAAATGATCAGTATATAATTTTAATGGTAGGTTTATTTGAACAGTGAGAGACAGCATAACAACAACAAAATCCAGAAAAACGCATGTAATTTTTTAAATAAATTGATTTGCATTTTAATGAGGGAAATAAGTATTTGACCCCCTCTCAATCAGAAAGATTTCTGGCTCCCAGGTTTCTTTTATACAGTTAAAGAGCTGAGATTGGGAGCATTTCTTACAATTTTTGTTTGTATTTTTGACTTTATGTTTTGTTTACCCCATTTGTAACTCTGTGTTGTTGTTTTTATCGCACTGCTTTGCTTTATCTTGGCCATGTCGCAGTTGTAAATGAGAACTTGTTCTCAACTGGCTTACCTGGTTAAATAAAGGTGAAATAAAAGAAAATAAAAGAAACACTCTTAAAGGGAGTGCTCCTAATCGCAGCTTGTTAACTGTATAAAAGACACCTGTCCACAGAAGCAATCAATCAATCAGATTCCAAACTCTCCACCATGGCCAAGACCAAAGAGCTCTCCAATGATGTCAGGGACAAGATTGTAGACCTACACAAGGCTGGAATGGGCTACAAGACCATCGCCAAGCAGCTTGGTGAGAAGGTGACAACAGTTGGTGCGATTATTCGCAAATGGAAGAAACACAAAAGAACTGTCAATCTCCCTCAGCCTGGGGCTCCATGCAAGATCTCACCTCGCGGAGTTGCAATGATCATGAGAACGGTGAGGAATCAGCCCAGAACTACACGGGAGGATCTTGTCAATGATCTCAAGGCAGCTGGGACCATAGTCACCAAGAAAACAATTGGTAACACACTACGCCGTGAAGGACTGAAATCCTGCAGCGCCCGCAAGGTCCCCCTGCTCAAGAAAGCACATATACATGCCCGTCTGAAGTTTGCCAATGAACATCTGAATTATTCAGAGGAGAACTGAGTGAAAGTGTTGTGGTCAGATGAGACAAAAATGGAGCTCTTTGGCATCAACTCAACTCGGCGTGTTTGGAGGAGGAGGAATGCTGCCTATGACCCCATTATGCTTTGGGGGACAGGACAACTTCACCGTATCAAAGGGACGATGGACGGGGCCATGTACCGTCAAATCTTGGGTGAGAACCTCCTTCCCTCAGCCAGGGCATTGAAAATGGGTTGTGGATGGGTATTCCAGCATGACAATGACCCAAAACACACGGACAAGGCAACAAAGGAGTGGCTCAAAAAGAAGCACATTAAGGTCCTGGAGTGGCCTAGCTAGTCTCTAGACCTTAATCCCATAGACAATCAGTGGAGGGAGCTGAAGGTTCGAGTTGCCAAATGTCAGCCTCGAAACCTTAATGACTTGGAGAAGATCTGCAAAGAGGAGTGGGACAAAATCCCTCCTGAGATGTGTGCAAACCTGGTGGCCAACTACAAGAAACATCTGACCTCTGTGATTGCCAACAAGGGTTTTGCCACCAAGTACTAAGTCATGTTTTGCAGAGGGGTCAAATACTTATTTCCCCTCATTAAAATGCAAATCAATTCATACAATTTTTGACATGCGTTTTATTTTTATTTTTTTGTTGTTATTCTGTCTCTCACTGCTCAAATAAACCTACCATTAAAATTATAGACTGATCATGTCTTTGTCAGTGGGCAAACGTACAAAATCAGCAGGGGATCAAATACTTTTTTCCCTCACTGTACACTCTAACAGTTATACACTGTTCCAATAGCCACCCTAGTATACCACTTAGGATGCAAGCCCAATACATTGCTTCATTAAGGTGTGTGCCAGTATGAACTATGGAACATATGATACAGTCCTGCAACACAGGACATGTCAAACTTGTAGTGCATTTGAGGTTTAAAAAGGCTTTTGAAGTTTGTAATTTCCACTTTGAAATTTCAGACTTGATTTTCCCTTAAGAGAGATGTATCAACCCCTATAAAAATGTCCTTAAACCACATTTTAAATCTCATTTCCTGTAGCTGCAGTATTACTTACCTGCTGTAGCATACTGGCTCAAATTAAGATCCTACATCTGTAAGAGCACTAATACACTCACAAATGATATTGGTAGCAATTTGCCACATCTTCCAGTGCCACAGCGAACTAGAGAGAGAGAAGAGAGAAAGAAAGATAGGTGAGAGAGATTTAGTGGATTTGGCAGCAGTAGACAATTTTGAGACGGCATATTTTGTGCAAGGGAGTTTCTGGCCTTGAGGGCTTAAATGGTTCCAAGTTTTCTTAATTACCTGACTAGTTCTTACCAAGACCCACGTAATATCATATCATTCTAAGGCTTAATTACAACTGATGCTAATTCAAGAGCATAGGAATTCTGGCATATTATAATGAAGAAATTGAATTAATCACAAGAATAATCATGATTAATCCGTATTGAGTTCTATGCAGAAGTTGTATCAAACTACATGTCTCCAAGTCAAGTCTTACCATGTTTATGGCAAATCACATTAGCTGATCATATTAGCATCCACACACTGATTTTAGAGTAAATAAACCTCACCGTCTGATGGGTCTAATTGTGGATGAAGGGCGGGAAGGTTGCAATTAGGGGGATCAAATAGATTAAAATTAAATTAGAATGACAAGTGAGCCTCCAGGCCACCGTAGTGGCCAACTGGATGGCACACTTTTTAGTTTATATGACTGTCGGTTGTCTCTAGTCGAAGGACAATTGCCTGTGACAGAGTCCTCCACTTGTCGTTGTTTATGCATTCACTCGCAATTCATTTCGTAACGAACAGAGACAGCGAACTGAACCGTTCCTCCACTTCCTCCACAGGCATTGGTTCGCTACATTGCTGTGCATGGGATCGGATGCAAAGGATACTTTCTATTGAACGTTTTTTTTCCCGCACATCATTCCATTCTTTACCGTTGTTTACTTTTCCATTAGCCCTGAAGTGCCTCTTTAGCAGTGAAGCGGTTTAAAAGTGTGCAATGGCCTTCAACCGTGACACCCGTTGGTGATATTTAAACCTTAGAGGAAGGGAAAAATTGAAAAATTGAGGAGGGAGAGAGAGCATGGACCTCTTTGTTGCCCTAGCCTAGAAAGATGGAGAGGGTGACAGAGAGCGATAGAGGGAAATATAGGAAGGGCATGAATCCATTGTCACGCTAGAAAGATTGAGAGGGTGACAAACAAAGAGAGAGATAGAGGGAAAGAGACAGAGAAGGTCAGGCTCTTATCTTTGCCAAAAGATAGAGCAGGCCTATTTTCCTTTCTCATCAGCATCAGAGAGAAAAACAGTGTGAGAGAAGGCGAATACAAGCGACAGAGACAGAGCGAGAAAAACAAAGAGAGGGCAGGAGAGAGAAAGCTGTTGCTCATTTTCCAGTGAATACAAATGCACGGATTTGAAATCTAATTATGCACACCATAAAGCTTTGGCTGGACGGGCTTCTGTCTCGCGCTTCTCTGGCTCCCAGATGCCCCATAGCTCATTGAGGCAGTGTTGTGATCTTCCTTCCTTCCGTTCTCCCTCTCTCCTCTTCTCTCGCCTTCCTTCTCTCCATCTCCCTCCCTCTCTGTCTCTTTCTCTCTCTCACTTTTCCTCTCTCCCCCTTTTTCTCTGTTCCCCCTCCCTCTTCTTTATCCCCTGCGCCGCCTGCCTTGCCCGCTGGCTCAAACGCTAGGTTTAGTGTCTATGGTGCGCTGGCCACCGCTTTGAAAATGGCAGCAAAAGCAGCTTAGCCGGAACCGCGGACTTGGAGGCCCCAGTGTGTCTCTTTGGTCGTCGTCGTTCCTCCTCGCCCCCCTCACCTTCTTGTGTTGGTCTGGAGGCTGAGGACGCAAGCCATGTGTTCAGCCGCTCGGCATCCCCGTGGATTTTCTTGGGCCCCAGACAAGCTCAAAGGATCTCTGTGACTGATTTACCTGATCATGCCGCAGCAGCAGTGCTTGAGCTGTGTGGCTGGGTGGGGTTGATTAAGGTATGATGAATAAATAAAAAGGATATGAGCAATGTGTTAGTACTGGGCTGGAATAAAAGCCTGCACACCCTGTGTTTTTGTATACATTTTATGAGATGCTTCGCATACCCCCTGTAGATAGGCCCCTGTAGCTCAGTTGGTAGAGCATGGCGCTTGCAACGCCAGGGTTGTGGGTTCGTTTCCTACGGAGGGCCAGTATGAAAATGTATGCACTCACTAACTGTAAGTCGGTCTGGATAAGAGCGTCGGCTAAATGACGTAAATGTTAAAAAAATAGGCCACGTACCGCTACTTTACTCCATGCACTGTACCGGCTTGCTCATGTACATTGTTTTGGATTTCTGCAGTGGCTACTATTTTTATTCATTAATATTAATGCAGTAGAGTAAACCAGGGAGCAAAGAAATTACTTGCGCGTTCTGGCTGAGTGGTGGGATCCGATGGGGGAAGCATACACAACACAAGAAACCCCTGAGAGAGCACTAAATTAATAACATCTAAATCACAAACAAACACCAATGCATGAGAGCTTGTAAGAGTCACAATTTCTGGGACAGGTGGGATTTTTCACAAGAGGAGAGCATTGTATTCAGTTAGGGCTAAAAAATGTGTTACTGTGAAAGCATAAAGTGAAAATCAAATGAAACATTGGCCCTAAAATAAATGTGATTATAAATCTATGAAAATAATGTGTTGATGTATGTTCGTGGCCAAGACTTTGTTAACACACTGTGTTGTGATGATAATTGCTTATTATGCAGTGGACCTTTAAGGCTGCAGGTATGGGTGTGGTGGAGGTGTGTCCAACCCATAGGGGCCATCTTGAGTTAGGCTGCGGGCACAGGTCGCGTTCCTCCACTCAGACGTTGCATGCATCAACCAATGGTTGCGTGCCACGTCATCAACTGTGCCGTCGGGCACCAGATTGCTATAACATATGATGTGGTTAACTGATACATAAAATACCTATCTAGGCGTTGTAAGATCTGGCATGCGTCAGCAATGCTTGGGCAGAGAAACGCACCCCCAATGTTGGGAGAGCCTATAGAGATAGATAAAGTTCACTACTTGGAAATAACCCGTTTTTGCATTGCCATTGCCATTGAGGACTTTTAAAGTAGTCAACTCTGTGGACTTCCTATGGGTTAAGGAAGGATCACAAAATTCCATCAGGGGGGATCAGCCAATGAATTATACTAGTTAGCAAACATTTCATAACTGCAGGTGGAAGTAAATCGCCAACCTTAGCTTTATACCTGTTCAAACAACACAATGCAGATGGCAGTATGCACCCTTTCAGTTTGTTTACCAACCCATAAAGTAGTAGAAGTAGAAAATTGACTTCTTCAAAAGATGGCTTCAATGGCGCTGCCCATGACCTCACAGATGCCATAATAGGACAGATACAAATATGTGTTGTCTAATTAAGTCCATGGGAGAGCCTGGCATTGTTTGTTGTTTGATAAGAGGGATTTCAGGTCTCTTTTCTCCTATATTACACTGTTTTGGTGGAAAAATAGACATTGAATAGTTCAGAGCCATCACCTTCCATTGGACCTTCACATTTCTGTTGAGAGTAACCTTAAAATATTTCCTCACATACAAACTCAGAATAAACCCCCATGGGTCTAGTAGAGCATTCCGCCATTCCCATCCCCTGCCTTAGGGAAACTTCCAGCCGAATCAAACTTTTGTTAAACACACTATGCTCAACACCCCTTACTCATGCCAACTTGGAGCCAAAGCAACTACTGTAGTTCCCTGCCTAAAGTGGTTCCCTGGTGCATTGATATTCAGAAGCACATAGATTTTGTGGTAGCGGTGCTGGAGGCTTGTATTGGTTCTGTGCGGGTTGGACTAGGTGGATGGGGCCTTCAGGTGAGACTACCTGATGGCTAGCTCGCTGTGACTTTAGAGAGAACTGAGAGTGTGCCGTACAGAGTGGCCTTGCTAGCTGGCTAACCCCCTTGGGTAACATCAAGGTGCTCGGTTGGAGAGGGACAGTGTGAAGAACAACTGTCACATCAACAAAGCCTAGCCAGCAGGATTGCCCGTGGGAGAGTGTGTGTGTGTCATTGACTTTGTATGCCTGTGTCATAGGAAGTGCGTGGGTGTATGCCAAAGGAGAGCGAATAGTGTGCAGTTGGGTGCATGCATAAGGTTTGGAAGAGTGTCCATAGTGAGTGTGTTTCTGCTTTCCAGTGTGTGTGTGTGTGTGTGTGTGTGTGTTTCTAGTTTTCTTTAGTCATGTCTCCCTCAAGGTCATTCTCTGTCTCTACAAAGAACTGAAACATGTCAAAACCTTTCAAGAGGTCTACAGATCAGAGCGGGTAGTTTTAGACTACAACCTTGGCAGAATAGGTCTAAGTTGGAAATAGTGATTTTTGTTAGAAATAGATCCAGAACACCAACTTTAAGGTTAATGGCCAAAATATACATTTGCAAGCTGTATGGCTATGTCCAACTGTAACTGCAATTGGCTGCTTAAAGATGAAGACCCCCCCCCCCCCCCAACTAAAATCACTAATTCATTTTCAAACACACTTCACTTGTCTGCATATTTACTGCATAAATAGTAATTCAACATGGTTTGTTTTCAGGCTGAAGCATGACTCAGTAATTCTCCATCATTTCACTTCCTGCATTTCCATTGGGATGAATACCGCACCAGTCGTTCACGGCAATTAGCATTTGCTATAGCAGTAAGCTGGGTATGCAAGTATGAGTGGCATCAACTCAGTGTGTGTGAGGAGGTAGAGATTTCAGTGAGGCCTGTAGCTTACTCCTGTTGCACTTATCTCAAATTCAGACCGACGATTGCCAAGGTGGTGTTAAATGTGTTATTCAAACGTGGGTTTTAACCCATAAGAGCCAATTTATGCTTGATCCGAGAATGTGGTCGGAGGCGCCGTATGGATGGTGTGATGCAATTGCGGAGCCTCCGGAGGCACGCAGAGGCCAAATTGAGCTCCGTACCGCATCGCCATGCGGCTCTCAAATGTTGTAACAATCCGGAGGGCTCTGTATAGCTCCACATTGACATGATTGGTTGACAGTAGGTGAGGGCGGTAGGTTCTGTATAAACACAAACTCACTTCCTCGACAACTTCCTTCACAACAGCTCTGCGCTGCTCCGCGAAGCGCCAAAAGTATGAATGCCCTGACTTCTGCAGAGGCCATATCACCGTAAATGCTGCACTGTCAATGCAGACGTCGGATAGACCATGCATCGCGTTTAAGAGTTGTAATTAGATTCTCCTCCTTAATTTATGGCAGTGTTAAGGTGTCAAGACCGGCACAGCCCCATCCCCGCCCCCCTGTGGGTAAGAGGGTCTGGTTGTTGTCGATCATTTGCCAAGCTGATGTGAGGCCATTGATCCTCACCCAGGGAGAGTTAGGACAGGGTTGTAGAGCAAAATGGAGAACACCATCGTGTTCGTGAGAGTCATAGTAGTTTGTAGGCCAGGCCGTTCGGAACGCTACAGACGATTTTGTGAGGAGACCGATTTTCGGGATGTCTCATGGTCTGACAAACACCGGTCTAGCTCTGTCACCTTTCACCGCAGATGCGGAAGTGCAACATAGGCGGATGGATTGAGACGCATCCAATGCAAAAACCAGATAACTCTAGCTTAAATTGACAGATTTTGATGGAGATGTTTTTATTATGCTAACTATATTTCCGCGGGGGCATGGACATCAACCTTAGGGGTTTCATATCATCAATATTTCACATTGCCTGGCCTTATCTGTCTGGCCGCTCGCATATTTTAATCTGATTCCGGCCAATTGATTTGGTTAAAATAATTTCTCGTACTCTTTTCACATCACCCTGATATTCATCATAGAGTCAAATCAATCCAAATGATGGTGTGGGCATAATGACAGTCTAATCTCAACTTCTCCACCTGTTTCTGAGCTGTATGTATCCAATCCTGCTACTGCTACCTCTAAGGGTAACATTTTCTGACCGCAATGGCTGCTAAGGGTGCACTACCGCTATACTACCACTCTACTTCATCAATACCACTCCTACTAAATCCTACTAACTGCTATTTCTTTAACCGGTCCCTACTAATATGCTAATACAAATACATGGTTCGAACACAGGTGGTCTGCACACCACAGCTGCATTAACCGGCTGAGCTAAAGCCAAAAGCCTAGGTATTAGACAACTACTTCCACTACTTCTATGTATTTTATTACTACAGCTATCCCTGCTGCTAATGCCACATCTTTGGAGTGGCATCTGAAATCACAAGTGCAAGTTAAATGACCACCCTCTCTGCCATTGCTTTCAATTCCGTCTACAGATATAAATTCCCCCTCCCTCTTTGAATGACTTTCATCCAGTACTTCTAAGGTACAACATAACAACAGCACAACCCAAACAGCAAACCCTACTGAAGTTAGATCAAAATGTCACAGAGAAAACGTTGGCTGGTTGGCACCAGGAGAGGTATTCATCATTGCTATTAGATCTGATTCCACTGCCATGCAGGCATTCTTGTTAGCTCACTGCAAAACTTCCCAAAGACCAAACTCATAAATAATATCTGCATCCCAAATGGCACACTATTCCCTTAGTAGTACACTACTTTTGACAAGGGCCCAGGGTGCCTTTTGTGATGCAGCTAATGGCTCAGCCGGGACTGATAAAAAACAAAGAGCCAATTAAAAGCGAGCTGGCCCCCTCCTCCATTCCTTCCCTCCATCCATCTTCATCTTTCCATTCCCTCCCCTCCTTCTACCTTTATTTTCTATCTCGCTGAACACAGTTCTGTTTCTGGCTTTGCATAACTAGGTTGCGAAGACGCTGCCGATGTGTTTTAATGACGAGGAACCAGTGGATTGTTGTCTTTTTTCCGACCCTCCTCTCACACACACACACACACACACAGCCAGTCCTTGCCGTTCTGCCACCATAGGCGAGACCAAAAAATGCTGCCCCCCACAAAACTAGAATGGTCATTCAGAACCTAAAATGATGTTGAAAAGACATCTAAAACATGTATTTTCCAGACGTTGAAGTTAGGTTCAATTTAGGTTCTGAATGAAAGGTTAAATGGTATTTTCCATATGTTTAAAATATTTTTTTTCTAGGACGTTGAAAATGCATTTTTTCCAGACGTTGACAAATACGTATTCTCCAGACCTTGAAATCAGTTTCATTTTCGGTTCTAAATGAAAGTTGAAAATAAGTAATTTATAGACGTCTATCTTTAGGCCAAATCAAGGCTGGTCCAGACCGGACTAAATCTGCACCAAACATAGACGTCTATGATTGGTTCTGATGTGGTCCGCACCGGACCAAAAACCAATGTCCTTGGATGTGAAAATCAAGGCCGGTCCGGAACTGCACCAAAAAAAGACATCCAAAAGGCATCGGCCCGTGCTTACTGAGGTGTAGCCTACAGTGTTGCCTGAAATGAGATTTTATGAATGCTCATCTATGTGGTAAGCTTACCGTTTGTAAAACACAAAAAAAAAGAAGTCCGGACAAGACCAAAACAAGACCTCCAAAAGACGTTGGTTTGTGTTTACTGGGGTGTATCCTACAATGTTGGCCTGCAATGGAATTTTATGAATGCCCATCCATGTGGTAGACCCACCGTTTGTAAAATAGGCCATTGCATTGGCTTTATTAGTTCTGATTCCTGTGACCGATCAATTTGGCAATTTAAGCTATGTATATCAGCTACCCAACTTTATCAGGAGTTATCTCGAGCGTATTTGTCACGACTTCCTCCGAAGCTGCCTCCTCTCCTTGTTCGGGCAGGCTTCGGCGTTCGTTGTCACCGGCCTTCTAGCCACTGCCGCTCCTCATCTCATCGTACTCCTGAGTGGCGCAGTGGTCTAAGGCACTGCATCGCAGTGCTAACTGTGCCACTAGAGATCCTGGTTCGAATTTTATCCTATCTCAATGCTCGGGCACGCCACCCAAGCTCCGTCCATGCCTTCTTCTCCAAGAAGCTCAGCCCGGCGGAGCAGAATTACAAAGTTGGTGATCGGGAGCTGTTGGCTGTTGTCAGAGCCCTGACCATGTGGAGGCACTGGCTCGAGGGGGCGAAACACCCTTTCCTCATCTGGACTGACCACCGTAACCTGGAGTATATCCGGGCAGCGAGGAGGCTGAACCCTCGCCAGGCCAGGTGGGCCCTGTTCTTCACCCGGTTTGATTTTACACTGTCCTATATACCGGGCACAAAGAACGTGATGGCAGACGCACTGTCATGGCTGTACGATACAGAGGAGAGGCCCATAGACAACACCCCCATACTCCTGGCCTCCTGCATTGTGGCGCCGGTAGTGTGGGCGATGGACGCGGACATAGAGCGGGCGTTACCCACAGAGCCGTCTCCACCTCAGTGCCCAATTGGGCTGCGGTACGTGACGTCTCTTGCCCGTGACCGTTTGATCTATTGGACACAAACGTCCCACTCCTCTGGTCACCCAGGTATTGGCCGTACAGTGCGCTGCCTGACCGGAAAGTACTGGTGGCCTACCTTGGCTAAGGACGTGAGGGTGTATGTATCCTCCTGCTCGGTGTGCGCCCAGAGTAAGGCACCTAGGCACCTCCCAGCGGGTAAGTTACATCCCTTGCCAGTTCCACAACGGCCATGGTCCCACTTGTGTATTGACTTTCTCACTGATCTTCCCCTCTCTCAGGGTAACACCACCATCCTGGTCGTTGTGGACCGCTTATCTAAAGCCTGCCGCCTCCTTCCTCTGCCCAGTCTCCCCAGGGCCCTGCAGACTACGGAGACCCTGTTTACTCGCGTCTTCTGGCACTATGGGGTGCCAGAGGACATGGTGTCTGACCGGGGTCCCCAGTTTACATCCAGGGTCTGGAAGGCATTCATGGAATGCCTGTGTGTCTCGGTCAGCCTGATCTCTGGGTTTCACCCCGAGACTAATGGGCAGGTGGAACGGGTGAATCAGGATTGGGTAGGTTCCTGCGGTCCTACTGCCAGGACTGGCCGGGGGAGTGGTCGGTGTTCTTGCCATGGGCCGAATATGCCCAGAACTCTCTCTGCCACTCCTCCACTAACCTATCGCCATTCCAATGTGTTTTAGGTTATCAGCCGGTCCTGGCACCGTGGCATCAGAGCCAGACCGATGCTCCTGCAGTGGATGAATGGTTTCGGCTTGCAGAGGAGATGTGGAACGCTGCTCACGTCCACCTCCAGCGCGCCGCCAGAAGGCCAACGCTGACCGCCACTGCCGTGAGGCCCCGGTCTTTGTACCGGGTGATCGGGTCTGGCTCTCGAACCGGAATCTGCCCCTCCGCCTGCCCTGCCGGAAGCTGAGCCCGCGGTTTGTGGGACCGTTCAAAGTCCTGAGGAGAATAAATGAGGTTACCTATAGGTTACTACTCCCTCCAGATTACCGTATTAATCCCTCGTTTCATGTGTCTCTCCTCAGGCCGGTGGTGGCTGGTCCGCTCCATGAGTCTGCGGTGCGGGAGGTCCCTCCGTCCCCTCTGGACATCAAGGGGGCCCCGGCGTCCTCCGTCCATTCCATCCTGGATTCGAAGCGTCGGGTGGGGGGCCTTCAGTACCTCGTGGAGTGGGAGGGGTACGGCCCGGAGGAGCGGTGCTGGGTCCTGGTGAGGGATATCCTCGATCCCTCCCTGTTGCGGGATTTCCACCCTCGCCATCCGGCACACCCTTCTCCGCATCCTCCTGGCCGTCCCTGAGGCCGGTGTCGGCGCTCTGCTGGAGCTGCGCGTCAAGGGGGGGGGGGGGGGGGTACTGTCACGAATTCCTCCGAAGCTGCCTCCTCTCCTTGTTCGGGCAGGCTTCGCCATTCGTCGTGACCGGCCTTCTAGCCACTGCCGCTCCTCATCTCAGCATTACATTTGTTTTGTTTTGTTTATTACACATACCTGCTTCATATCCCCTCATCAGTACCTGTGTAAGTGTTCCCTCTGCCCCCTTGTCTTTGTGTGTGATTGTTTATTGTGGAGGTTAGATAAGCTCGGTGGAGCTTTTTGTATTTTGTATCACCAGGATATTTCACCCGTGTGCCTTGTTGTTCCCAGTGTGCCTGATTTACGCACTGGAGTGTTTGACGCATTGCTACGTACCGCTGTGTTTTCGGAATAAACCTTTTATTCTGTGAATAACACTCCTGCGCCTGACTCCTTCAAAATCACTCACCACACTATTTGCAGTGTGTTTACACAGCGGGAAATGCAGAAGTATTTAATTTTTTGCAATGATCAGCTTGTCTAAAATTGACCGATACAAACTTGAAGCCACTGATCATGACAATGGGGTGAAACTCCTGGACAACAGTTATGATTGGCTATTCCATATTGTACATTTTACTTTGACCCGTCCTGTTTTTAGGATATGTTGTTTGTTAATATGACAGCACTTTTTTTTTTTTTTGATTGCGCACCATTTAGGTTAAGCTATTTGATCTGGAGAAACCTACATGATGTAAAAAGTGTCTATCTCATTACATTATCATACATTTTATTTCTAGCCTGTAGGCTACAGAAAAGGCCACATACTCTTTCTACCATATCCTATTTCTGCTCCATGATTTATGTTAGATTTTTGACAGAAAGTTGGTGGAGCGCTGTAGAGATGTGTCTCACCAACAGCAACCTGGAGAGGCGCGCTGGGAATGGACAAGCAAAAAAAAAAAAGCACTGCTTATCAAAGGGCAGCCTCAGCGCTCACCTAAAAAGCTCATATTCAACTGGTTGAGAGAAATTGTAATTGGTTTTGGGCAGAATTATGTGAGGTTTTATATGCTGTTGTTGGAGGTGCGTCTTGGTCAGTTTAGCTCAGAAAATGCCGCCCTCGCCATCTGCCGCCATAGGCGGCCGCCTAATCCTGCCTAATGAGCGGGCCAGCCATGCACACACACACATATATATACACACATTATACACACACAGACAAGCACACATACACACACACAGTTAGCCTTTTACCTCCCGTTTCCCGCCTGTGGTTCATTTTTAAAGACCAATGCTGACATGACGATAAATATTTTGTTGATTTCACATTTCATGAGATCGGGAGACTGGCATTATTCTAGTTCTGCTGTTACTTTGTAAATTGCTTGTGGTTGCAAAAATAAAACAAAAGTGGTAGACACCAAAATGTGAAGCGTTGCTTCATCGCTTTATGGGTTTTGAGCGTTGTAGACGGCTGGTAGATGAGGCGGCATATCAGCCTTGTAGTCACACTTGAATTGTGACTGTTCAGGCAAGAATTCCCAGGAATTCTGTCAGAAAGCCTGTTTACTCCCTGGCTCAACATCAGTCAGAGTTTGATTTTCATAAAAGCAACATGGCACTACAGTGTAAGCATAGTGAGGAGACTGTAGCAGATTCGCTATTCATGCATAACCTGCTTTGTCCACACACTGATTTCTATATAGCCTGGTGGAACCAGCCAGTTCGCTGTGTTCAACATTCTATTTCACTTCACATATCACTTTACATAATATCAGTCTGCCAGTCCTCTTCACTTTAACTGTTTGAACCTACCTCTGTAATGAGGGGCATTAGTCAAAACTAACTTGTCAGTGAGTGGATCACCTTCAACCAGTCAGAGGACGGCCTAATTCAAAGCACAGTGTTTGGCCACGTAGAATTTGTCCTAAACCCACTCATTGTTCCTGAGAGGATGCTGATTGGACCAGTCATTTTCTAACTTATTCCAAAAGCCCATCCATTGGATGAAGGCCAGAGTGATATGTGAAGTGAATCAAAATGGTGAATGCAGCGATCAGGCGGGTATTTGCCTTCTATACAGTTTAATTGGACTAGTTTGGTCCTAAAAATAAATTATGATTAAAGGTTTCTGTCTAAATAGAAGATAGGATTACAAGACAGAATGAATTCCCCAGTCATACCTTGATCTTTGGTGGTCCATTATATGTTTTATGAGTCTCACAGTAACTTTGAAGTGATTGTGTTGCTCAATAATGACTTGGTTTGAAGTGATTTTAAATGAGTTTGGAATGACAAACAATATGCTAATTTGGGGTAGATTGAAAGTACAGTTGAAGTCGGAAGTTTACATACACCTTAGCCAAATTAATTTAAACTCTGTTTTTTACAATTCCTGACATTTAATCCTAGTAACAATTCCCTGTCTTAGGTCAGTTAGGATCACCACTTTATTTTAAGAATGTGAAATGTCAGAATAATAGTAGAGAGAATAATTTATTTCAGGTATTATTTCTTTCATCACATTCCCAGTGGGTCAGAAGTTTACATACACTCAATTAGTATTTGGTAGCATTGCCTTACATTTTTTTTACTTGGGTGAAACGTTTCGGGTAGCCTTCCACAAGCTTCCCACAATAAGTTGGGTGAATTTTGGCCCATTCCTCCTGACAGAGCTGGTGTAACTGAGTCAGGTTTGTAGGCCTCCTTGCTCGCACACACTTTTTCAGTTCTACCCCAAAATTTGCTATAGGATTGAGGTCAGGGCATTGTGATGGCCACTCCAATACCTTGACTTTGTTGTCCTTAAGCCATTTTGCCACAACTTTGGAAGTATGCTTGGGGTCATTGTCCATTTTGAAGACCATTTGCGACCAAGCATTACCTTCCTGACTGATGTCTTGAGATGTTGCTTCAATATATCCACATAATTTTCCTTCCTCATGATGCCATCTATTTTGTGAAGTGCACCAGTCCCACCTGCAGCAAAGCACCCCCACAGCATGATGCTGCCACCCCCGTGCTTCACGGTTGGGAAGGTGTTCTTCGGCTTGCAAGCAACCCCCTTTTTCCTCCAAACATAATGATGGTCATTATGTCCAAACAGTTATATTTTTGTTTAATCAGACCAGAGGACATTTCTCCAAAAAGTACGATCTTTGTCCCCATGCAAACCATAGTCTGGCTTTTTTATGGCGGTTTTGGAGCAGTGGCTTCTTCCTTGCTGAGCGGTCTTTCAAGTTATGTCGATATAGGACTAGTTTTTACTGTGGATATAGATACTTTTGTACCTGTTTCCTCCAGCATCTTCACAAGGTCCTTTGCTGTTGTTCTGGGATTGATTTGCACTTTTTGAACCAAAGTACGTTCATCTTTAGGAGACAGAACGCGTATCCTTCCTGAGCGGTATGACGACTGCGTGGTCCCATGGTGTTTATACTTGCGTACTATTGTTTGTACAGATGAACGTGGTACCTTCAGGCGTTTGGAAATTGCTCCCAAGGATGAACCAGACTTGTGGAGGTCTACAGCGCCAATTGATCAGAAGCTTCTAAAGCCATGACATCATTTTCTGGAATTTTCCAAGCTGTTTAAAGGCACAGTCAACTTAGTGTATGTAAACTTCTGACCCACTGGAATTGTGATACAATGAATTATAAGTGAAATAATCTGTCTGTAAACAATTGTTGGAAAAATTACTTGTGTCATGCACAAAGTAGATGTCCTAACCGACTTGCCAAAACTATCGTTTTTTAACAAGACATTTGTGGAGTGGTTGAAAAACGAGTTTTAATGACTCCAACCTAAGTGTATGTAAACTTCCGACTTCAACTGCATATTGGTTTTTTCGGTTAGAAAATGCTAAAGTTAGCATTTGGTGGCTAGGTTAACAAACTCCAAATATAGGTTGCAGTCTCTCTTCCTTGTCTTTGACTGCATTTAGTAAATGAGGTGAACTCTTCCATTAAAGCTCAGTCTGTGACCTTTGGTCTAGCTATGCTGCCCATTTTGGTCACCGTACATACAGTAAGAAACGACTGCTGACTACTGGCAAGTAGAGGGAGGACAGTTGAGTCTGGGTGTGCAGTATGTGATCGTCATTGGTAACAAAGGGAGGACTAAAGGGAGATGAGACAGGCAGAATTAGTCTCTGAGCCAGGTTAGGACTATGCCAAGGAACACAATTGCATAGTAAAGAGCTGTGTTGGTGTGATTAATGGTGCAGAAAAAACAATAGAGAAAGACACACGCACACACACTACCAAGCAGTCTCAAGCAAATACAATAAAATACAATTGTATTGGTCGCATACACATACTGTATTTAGCAGATGTTATTGGGGGTTTAGCGAAATGCTTGTGTTCCTAGCTCCAACAGTGCAGTAATATCTAACAATACATAACAATGCAGACTAGTCTAAAAAGTAAAACAATGGAATTGAGAAATATAGAAATATTAGGACGAGCAATGTCGGAGTCCGGAATATAAATGTATATACAGTATGTGATGGGATGTATAGACAACATGGACAGTATATGGATAGAATATGTAGTATATCTGAAGAATTCACTAGCCCAGACGCAGCGAAGCGGGGCACATACATACAGATGTGTAGTAATACAGTATATTATATATACATCACATGCGACTTGTAATAAACTAAGCAATTAGCCTATTAAAATGTTTATCTGACTCCATAAAGATAATTAGCAATATGCAAGAGACTAGGGTTGAGCTGTAGTAATAGGCAATGAAAAAATATCTGAGAATGAAAGTACAGGTGTATTTCATGACTTTGTAAAATGAATGGATTCACATACAAGGCATAAAGCTTAAATTACAAGGCATTAAAATGCATTATTTTAAGCATGGTCAGAGAGAGAGAGAGAAATCATAGCCAGAAAGGCCATACCCCAAAAGTACATGGGCTGGAGAGAGAAAGAAAGAAAGAGTATCTCACCACAGCAGTTCAGGAACAAAAAAGAGAAAGAACAATGAATCGAAGACACTTTTATAAGCATCTGAGTTGTTTGGATTCCAAATCTGAGTCGTTGAGTAGTATTACTGTAAAGTTAAACTCCAATCAGATATCAGACCTACATGATGTAACCTCTGCTTCTGAGAGGTGAGATCAACACAGAGAATGCTGAATTGTATGGTAATATAGGCAGCCCAGGCAGGATATCATGATATATCTACATTTGCAGTGGCACCAACGTAATGTTGCTGGAAGACAGGGTTTTCACTGAGGGAAAAAGGAGTTTGGATAGACAGCTCAGTGCCAACTGCCTGTGGGAAACAGCATCATGCATTTAAGTAGACTTGAGTATACTTTAGACCAGGGGTATTAAAAAGCTGATTTAATATGGCCCTCCAAGGTTGTCTTGCTAAAGAAAATCAGTTGTGTCAGTTGTGTGTCACTCTGTGAAGTCAAATATGTAAAAAGTGTATTTATATCATCTTGTAGAATATATTATTTTATTGATTTATTTCAGTCCATATCTTCAAATATCTTGTTGTGCACTCGACATGGCACTTGGTTGTCGATCGCTCATGACCTAGACCAACTTCAACCTGTTCTCGCGTCTCTTCACTTTTCTTTTCAACATCCACTCACTCAGTCTCTATTTACCTCTTCCACCCTCTCATATCAGTCCATCCAGTACATTTTCCTCAAAACATCTTGTACCCTCTCCAAGTCGAGAGCACTGATAATCTCATCAATGCCAGGCAGCCTAATATCCAACCCATGGGTATAACTCTGGCTGAAATACCTGTCCATCAATCCTACATTCAGCCAAAACTTTTGGAATCGATGGACCTTGTAAAGCCCCGAACCGAGTCTTACAGATTCCAAAATTGGGGAGGGTTACAAATCCGTCCGCGCGGACACACACACACACAAACACACTCTCACACACACAGTCAAATTCGCAATTTTCTCTTTCCGTTGTCACCAGCCACAGTGTTTCTGGATCTCACAGACTATTTTCCTCTCTTAATAACAGGCAGAGGTTATCTTTCTCCCACCTAAGCTTATTAGGTCTTGTTAAGAAAAGTGTCAAGATCTAATAGATAGAGCCCGCTTAGTTTGCCCTTTTTCTTACCCACTGCACCGTGCAATCATCTCTCTGCCATACTTACCTTCCCAAATGAACGACTTGATTGCTCACTGTATTTCACGTGTTATTCTCATATTTCTCATTTATCTCTCTCTCTCTGTCTCTCTGTCTCTCTCACTCATGAGTACTGTACTGTACACTCAGTGGCCAGTTTATTAGGTACACCCCGTCACGAAAATTGTTCGCTCCTACAGACAATGAGTCACATGGCTGTGGCTTGCCATATAAAGCTGGCAGACAGGTATTGAGTCATTCAGTTACTGTTCGATTGACCGTTAGAATGGGTAAAACGAATGACCTAAGTGACTTGGTATGATCATCGGTGCCATGTTGATGACAGAGTCAGGATTTGGCGTAAGCAGGATGAGTCCATGGCCCCATCCTGCCTGGTGTCAACGGTACAGGCTGGTGGTGGTGGTGTAATGGTGTGGGAAATGTTTTCCTGGCACACGTTAGGTCCCTTGATACCAATTGAGCAACGTTTCTATGCCCCGAAGAATTCAGGCTGTTCTGGAGGCAAAGGGGTTAGTGACCCTGTACTAGATGAGTGCATGTGCTCACTGTCTAAATCAGGGATGGGAAACTGGCGGCCCCCTTTTGAAGGCCCTTGGATCAATTCCCCCAAAACAAAAAACAAAAATATTTATAGAGTGCCTTCGGAAAGTATTCAGATACTTGACTTTCTCCACATTTTGTTACGTTACAGCCTTATTCTAAAATGTATTCAAAAATTTTTTTGCTCATCAAGCTACACAAAACACCCCATAATGACAAAGCATTGAGTCTTCTTGTGTATGATGCTACAAGTTTGGCACACCTGTATTTGGGGAGTTTCTCCCATTCTTCTCTGCAGATCCTCTCAAGTTCTGTCAGGTTGGATGGGGAGCGTTGCTGCACAGCTATTTTCATGTCTCTCCAGAGATGTTCGATCGGGTTGAAGTCCGGGCTCTGGCTGGGCCACTCAAGGACATTCAGGGACTTGTCCCGAAGCCACTCCTGCGTTGTCTTGGCTGTGTGCTTAGGGTCGTTGTCCTGTTGGAATGTGAACCTTCGCCCCAGTCTGAGGTCCTGAGTGCTCTGGAGCAGGTTTAAATCAAGGATCTCTCTGTACTTTGCTCAATTCTTCATTCATCTTTGCCTCTATCCTGACTAGTCTCCCAGTCCCTGCTGCTGAAAAACATCCCCACAGCATGATGCTACCACCACCATGCCTCACCGTAGGGATGGTGCCAGGTTTCCTCCAGACGTGATGCCTGGCATTCAGGCCAAAGAGTTCAATCATGGTTTCATCTGACCAGAGAAGCTTGTTTCTCATGGTCTGAGAGTCTTTAGGTGCCTTTTGGAAACTCCAAGCGGGCTGTCATTTGTTTTTTACTGAGGAGAGTGGCTTCGGTCTAAACACTCTACTATAAAGGCCTGCTTGGTGGAGTACTGCAGAGATGGTTGCCCTTCTGGAAGTTTCTCACATCTCCACAGAGAAACTCTAGAGCTCTGTTGGAGTGACCATTGGGTTCTTGGTCACCTCCCTGACCGAGACCCTTCTCCCCTGATTGCTCAGTTTGGCCATGCGGCCAGCTCTAGGAAGGGCCTTGGTGGTTTCAAACTTCTTCCATTTAAGAATGATGGAGGCCACGGTATTCTTGGGGACCTATTGCTATCATTCCCCAGATCTGTGCCTCGACAATCCTGTCTCGGAGCTCTACGGACAATTCCTTCGACGTCATGGCTGGGTTTTTGCTCTGACATGCACTGTCAAATGTGGGACCTTATATAGACAGGTGTCTGCCTTTCCAAATCATGTCCAATTAATTTAATTGACCACAGGTGGACTCCAATCAAGTTGTAGAAACATCTCAAGGATGATCAATGGAAACATGATGCACCTGAGTTCAATTTCGAGTCTCATAGCAAAGGGTCTGAATACTTATGTAAATAAGATATTTATGTTTTTTATTGTTAAAAACCAGTTTTCTCTTTGTCTTTATGGGGTATTGTGTAGATTGCTGATGAAAAAAAAGTATTTCATCCATTTTAGAACAAGGCTGTAACATAACAAATTGTGGAAAAAGTCAAGGGGTCTGAATACTTTCCGAAGGCACTGTATATTTAGGATTTGAATCTTATTTAGGATTTGAATCGGAGTGCATCAGCAGTTTTTCTCTTATGTCAGCCACCGATTTTGTTAGTCAGTCTCACTCAGATATCATATTAAAAACTGCAAACATTCTCTCCACCCTATGGCAAAATGTGTAGAATTGCAGAAAATGTGCTGTAAAAAAGCTAATTTTCCTCTCCGCTCCATGGCAAATTGAGTAGAATTGCATGAAAGTAACTCCCAAAAATAGATATCTCTCCGCTGTCAATAGGAGGGCTACTAAAATGTTTTGCTCGCGAACCCGTGAGCAACTGAGGCCACTCATGATGAGTTCAGATTATTTGTGGCCCCCACCCCCATCAAAGTTGCCCATCCCTGGTCTAAATAGTTTAAGCGAGGGGTGTGAGGTGTGTGTTCGCATGTGTGCATGTGTGTGTTCCGGTGTGTGTGGATGTGCTGAGCTGACTCCTTCTCCCTAAGGAGCTCATTTGAGGTGATATTCCTAAACTGAACGAGTCTCGACCACCAGGGATTAGTAGAACCGGGTCTCTCTCCAAAGCCTGCAGCTAAGTCCCCTCTCTTTCCTTCCTTTTCACTCAGACTGTGAAAGAGCAAACGTTTCCACAGATAGGCCTATGCTGGTGTAGCGTTGTGTTCTATGTCTAAGTGGATGTAATGCACTGACTGGACAATGCTAGATTGCTTATCAGCAGAAGAATGCAATTGAGGTTGATTTGCCATCACAAGTCACATTCATCATTAATTTAACTTAATGTAACTTACAATAAAGCCAACGTAACATGTTAAAAAAAACATTTGATTACAGTGTCCATTTATGTTTACCAAAGACAGAAATCGATAGGAAGGTAAATTGTGCAGTGGTTGGTTTCAACAGTGACTTAGGCCCTGTTAGATTTAGCATGGCCGGGCTCTCCTCCTACTTCAGTTCTCGTCGGCAAGGCTAAAGCTCCCATTAACTGTGTTACTGAAGCATGAGAGCGCAGATAGCCGCGCGCTGCATAGATATGCAAGGGCCCTTGGAGAGGCATGGAGAAAATCCATGTCAAAACTGATTTTGGACCCGTACTCCCTGAGTCCGTCTCTACAGCTGAAGAAGTCAACATCGTGGCACCATCGTGGATAATAAGAAAAGACGATCAGTATTTACTAAAAGAGAACGAATATAATATATTTTGTTTACAGGAAACTCACTCAACAATTTTAGATGAAGTTGTGTGGAAAAAGGACGGGGGGCGAAATATACTTCTTCCATGGGTAAAGAAACTCAAAAGGGGTGATGATATTAATTAACAATAATTTTGCTCTGAATGTGATAATTGTCCAAACAGATCCGCAAGGCTCATTAATCTATGCGGAACAAATAATGATGATCCACGCTTCTTTTAAAATATATATAATAATTGATTAAGCCTACAAGCAATACAAGACTCTATTATTATGGTGAGAGTCTATAATACGGTTTAAAATACCTCAATGTACTGTAAAGGAAATCACACTACAAACTATTACCCTCATGCACGAATATCATGGATATATTGGAACTAGTGGATATATGGAGGCTTAAATATCCTGACCTAGTGAGATATACATGGCGGAGGCTCAATCAAGCTAGTCGTCTTGAATACTTTGTTATGTCATTCTCGCTGGCACCAAAAGTTGATAGGGGACAAAATGCAGTCAGATCATCAACGAATTGGCATATACATTACTCTTACAGAATTTCCACGTGGGTGAGGATATAGGAAATCTAATCAAACCCTATTGGATGGTAACTTGTTTTTAACTAGTACTGAACAATTTATAACTTACTTTTTCCAACATAACATAGTCAGAAAGTATTCAGACCCCTTGACTTTTTCCAAATTTTGTTACGTTACAGCCTTATTCTAAAACGGATGGAATTGTTGGTGTTTTCTCATCAGTAGCCTATCATCAATAGCTCATCAATAGCCTCACAATAGCCCATAATGACAAAGCAAATACATTTTATTTTTTTCTCCAGTCTCTTTATCTACGTCTATTTCGTTCTTGTTATTGCCACATTACTGCCATTGACATGTGCAAATTGGTTTCATCTTGATTATCTATCTTGCTGTTTACACCCCCGCTGCTCATTCAATTAACACTGTTCCTTTCTTCGGCAGGGATATAAATGGAGTATGGGCTCGGATAGGTTGCTATTTTTTCTTGATCAAGTGTCAATAATCACATTTTGATATCCTTAAGAGAAAGTTGTCAGGAATGTGATGGGGGCGATAGCGGTAGTCTTGAGGTTAGAGAGAAGGATGCGTTACCGGAGGGTTGCCGGTTTGAATCCCAGGGACATTTGGTGGGGATATGAGCTGGTGACTGTAGGGGTTACTGGAATCAGGATCTCATGTGCGGAGGGAGCATAAACGTTGTTGAACCTTAGTAGCATAGAACATTAAACAATGATATCCATTTTTAAGACAAGAATCGAAGGCAATTAGACTATAAACCTTGTGTAAGAGAAGATATATGGGTCCCACTTTACAATGTGTATCATATTGCTTGGTAGAGTTATATATGCAGGTAGGCTATAGTGTAAAACATTGTACAAAATATGTATTAAGAGATTTTTTTTAGCTAAGACCAAGGATTAGTAGGATGAAACAAGAGGGCATAAGCTATATGAAAAATAGGCAGTAGGGATTCCTTGCAAGTAATCAAATGAAGTTTTTACATGTGATATGACATTACCAAAAAGGAGTCCACAAGGGAAAGTAGTTGCTAAATAGTTTGTCTGGTCGTTGTTTCACTTTTTCTTTCTGAAGACTTTGGTCTAAGCGCTTGACGTGCCAAATTAAAAGACTGTATGCAAATTGTTCTAATTTCCAATAACAACCACCTCTTTTTGAACTCGGCTTCACCTCTCGCAAGTGAATTGAACAGGAAAACCCATCCATAAATCTTTCACAACAAAAAGCATGAACCTTGTAATGTTAATTAAACAAAATGCCCAGTGAGAGGGGCATTATTTATATTAATATCCACGTATCAGCTGGTACTTTTATCAAGATATATTGCACTGTGCGCATGGCCACCGCACTTACAGCATATAGCCCCTGGCAGAAGAGCTGTGTGTGTGTGTGTGTGTGTGTGTGTGTGTGTGTGTGTGTGTGCGCGAGCGCGCGTGTGTGTGACTGAGTATGTGTTTTTCTCTTAATCTTAAAGTGTACACAGGAGAATACACTTCATCTACAATATAATGTACCTCATCTAGCCATCTGCCATGAGCTGTTCTTATTCCCCATCATGTCCCATCTACATTTGCCATGCGCTCCAACATACACACGCACGCACGCATGCACACACACACACACACACACACACGGATAGGTAAAAAACTAAAAAGTTTGTGTTTAACAGCGAGGAAACAAGAGTTAAGAAGCCTATGAGCATCCCATGGTGGAAGCCTCACTGTGCGCATCATGCTTGGTTAGCCGAGCGAAGCCGAAACAGACCATGGTGTTCCCACTGATGTTGCTAAATGTCTTCTTTCACCGACTTTCTTCACTTCCGTACCCCCACTGAAACCACCAGGATGAACGCATTGCCAGTTTCCTTCTTGGAAGGCAGGCCTGGATTGCTCTCGGAATGCTAAGCTAGAACAAAGGCTTCATCCCAAATGACACCCTATTGCCTACATAGTGCACTACTTTTGACTAAAGCCCTATGGGCCCTGGTCAAAAGCGATGCCCTATGTAGGCAATATTGTGCCATTTGGGACGCAAAAAAAGCTTACATGTGCATCCCTTGAACAAGGGATTTGTTTTGTTTTTCCACCTCAATGCTTCAGTAGCTTTGAAAAGCGAGCCATAAAATGTATAATCATATTCTCTTGATGTGTGCATTATCATATCATGGAGAGGGATAAGGGGAAATTAAATCAAGCATTTGGGATGACTGCTGAATTAGCCCCCATCTAGGAAACATGCCTTCTTGCCTATGAGTAAATCTAATTGTAAATGTGTTGCTTTATACACTGTTTCAGGGACGGACTGGGACCAGAAATTGGCCTGGGCATTTTTAACACACCGGCCCATTTTGTTCCTCAAGGCCCCCACACTGGCCTATTTCTTTCCCTCGAGGTACAAAAAAACTAATTTAGACATGCCCACTGGACTAAAAATGGACCAGCCCATCTGACTTTCGCTCGAAATGCCCTATGGCCAGTCGCCTTCATTGTTTTTAATGAAAGGGTCCTACTTGACATTATGTAATCTAAAATCTCGCACTCTCCCTTTAAGACAGAGTCACCAACTCTGAGTGACTCTAACACCAACTTCCGTGGACACTGTATAAAATATGTAATTACACTGTAATAAACCATAAAGTAGTTGCCCTTTTTGTCTCCATAATGGATAATGATTAAGATAATGGATTAACATAGTGCTTTTTACCATCTCAAAGCACTTCATGTTATAAGTTGGGAACTCACCTACCATCCATCGCCATTTTGTCTCACCCATGCACGGCGGCCATTTTGCTAAACTATTTGCAGTTTCCTATATAGCATCTTGTTAATATGCCACTTCCAATGCGATGAAAAAGGGAAAATAATTTGATATTAATTTCTGAGAATGAGCAATGATAATGAATGAATTATCCTATGTATGAATTAGCCTATGTAATAGAACACTCCAAAGCAAAACAGTATCTTTCAAGGACCATGTCATATTAATGGCAAGGCTTTATTGTCCTGTGCCTGAGCACAGGCACACACACACACAGCTATGCAAGCACACACACACTCTCACACAACACCCACCCATCTGTTTATGCTTTCGCAGACACACAGACACACACACACACACCAAGGTTACTATAGTTTTGTGTTTTTATATTAGTTATCCAATTTTTTTAAACATTTAGTTTAGTTTCAGTTTTCAGACCTGATTTGCTCATTTTTACATTTACATTTTAGTCATTTAGCAGACGCTCTTATCCAGAGCAACTTACAGTTAGTGAGTGCATACATTATTTTTTATATTTTTCATGCTGGCCCCCCGTGGGAATCGAACCCACAACCCTGGCGTTGCAAACGCCATACTCTAGTAACTGAGCTACATCCCTGCCAGCCATTCCCTCCCCTACCCTGGATGATGCTGGGCCAATTGTGCGCCGCCCCATGGGTCTCCCGGTCGCGGCCGGCTACGACAGAGCCTGGATTCGAACCAGGATCTCTAGTGGCACAGCTAGCACTGCGATGCAGTGCCTTAGACCACTGCACGACTCTATTATTTAGCTTTAGTTGCATAAAAATATTTATATTATGTTTGTATATTACTTAGTTTCAGTTTTAGTGTTAGGGATAGAATGCATGTGTGGGAGGCTAGGAGCCATTTGTGTTGTATAGTTATTTGTTTGGTGTTTTTGGGGATGTCACTTAATGCAACTGGGGGCAATAATACATAAGGTGATAGGTCAGGTCAGAGGTTAGGTTACTACTCCAGTCTCCTTTTCACCTAATTTATCTACTGATTTACTTAGCAAAATCCACGTCTCAATAGGTGGTCCAGGTATCCTCATGACGCGGGGGGAGTTTCATCTTTTGTTCTTTATTGCTGCCCTATTGTTCCCCCAAGCAAAGCAGGAGGCCGATGACATCAGAGGGCACCATCAGTCCTTGAATTGCCTACTAGTTGAATTTTATTAAATTTTTTATTTAACTAGGCAAGTCAGTTAAGAACAAATTCTTATTTACAATGACGGCCTACACCGGACGACACTGAGCGCCACCCTATGGGACTCCCAATCACGGCCGGTTGTGATACAGCCTGGAATTGAACCAGGGGGTCTGTAGTGACGCCTCAAGCACTGAGATGCAGTGCCTTAGACCGCTGTGCCACTCGGGAGCCCAAGTTTGCAGTTGTGAATTTTTTCGTGTCACTCAAAAAAAAAACTTTGTACCCTTAAGTATGTATACATTACTGTATTTAAACATGGGATATTGTTTTTCACCAGAGAAATAAAGAAAATAGCTGGAAATCGTCTTTAAATTATAAAGTAAATCTCAATGCGACTTGGATTTCATAGAAATTGCACCGAGACTGGTGCAAAAAAAATGGTGGAAGGAAATTCTCTCTCGCCAATGTTTACACCAATTCACTGCTTTTTAATTGAAGTAGTACATGTAAGAAGAATCAAGTTATACCTAGTCGATTGTTAGCTAGTGATAGCTAGTGATAGTGATGCACAAACCAGGCCTATTTGAAACATCGCCATCTCCTGGCAGCATTTACCAGGAGATGGCAACTCCAAAACTAACTTTTTGGTATATAATAGTTTCAGTATAGTTTTAGTTTTAATTTCAGCTTTAGTTTACTATAATAACCTTGACACACATACACATGCGCACGCACACTGTTGTGAAAGGGCCTAGTCAATATGACCTGGTGACTCCCCAGTCCCCAGACAAGACTCTGGCAACACTGAAACAAGATTAGATAAGAACGAGAGGAAGAGGCCTCAACCACAAGCAGCTGCAGCCAGAGAGTGGCAGGACCCAGTCAAAGACAGAGAAGAAATGACGGGTGCAGGTAGACTGTATGCAGATGTTCCTCTAACCGGAGGGTGGAGGTTCATCTTAAAAGGCGACACCCCGTCAGATCTCGGCCCGGAGTTGGAGTTGCCTGATGGCACGTGGGCCATGAAGCAGATGACACCACGGATTTTCGTCACCTACGAAGGAACCAATGTGTTACCTGACGCTGTGTAGACATCACGTGTAAAGGAGACAATGTGTTACGTAACTTTGCTTAAATGTCACGTGTAAGGGGAAGGATGCCTTGTGTGGCTGTAGTCAAAGGATGCATGGGCTTGGCATTTAAGGGGTATAAAAACCTATGTAAAAGATATGTGAAGAGTGGAGCATAGCGGAGATTCTGGGGAAGATTCTGTTGTTGCTTTTGCATTATAATTGCTGTATAAAAAAACAATAAAATCCATCAGTTGTGAAACAATGGAACCAAAGAGAAGTGTTACTTGTTTTCATTAACTAGTCAAATTATTTGTTGAATAAAGTGCTGAATAAGAAGTGCAGCATTGCAACAACTACAGGCTCAGGGGGTTCACCTTAGGTGTCCCGCGGCCAGACCATATTGTGGGCTAGAGCAGGAAACCACAGGGGAGCTCGAGGGTAACTGTGTAAAAGACACACAAAAGGAGCACTGAGTATCTATAGTTTGTCATTACTCAGATGAAGTGTCAAGCCCTGCTTTCAGCTAAGAGTTCATTTCCTGAAATTAGTTTTAGCTGAAACCCTATACCCGGGATTTAGCGAGGGTGTTGTCCGGTCAACTAGAAAGCGAGGACCAGCCGCTAGCAGGAGTGTATGAGACTATTCCGCACTTATAAAAATAGTATAACCCCGTGGTTGAACGTATCCTGCGTGAAAGGCGAGATAACACCTAGAAAGAGCCGGGTCACGTTAAAATAGCGCAGAGCGGACTATAAATAAATATTGGATTGCTCGTTGGGGTTGTACACAAAAATAGCCCCCGCTGACGCGTAGTATTCTGTGTCATAAACTAGCCATGAAGTGTTAACAGTAGGAAGGAGTGAGCTAACCTCTGTGGCAAGCATAGATAGACCAAGAGGGATGACCCAGGTTTATAAAGTGGAGTCCAGGGCTCCACTGCTAATTCAGCCTTAGATAGGAAGACAGGAAGGCCCCTTCACCAGGAAAGAGGCTCATATCGCGGGATAATCCAGGCCTACAGCGCGCAATGGGAGTTGATCCACTCTGTGTGGTAAAGAGAAGATCCACAGGCAAAGACTGCCCGTGTGTTAGTAAATCTAGTAGGACCGTCTGGGAGGAGGCCCAAACTAGTCACCTCGACAACACACACACACACACACGCACACACACACACACACACACACACACACACACACACACACACACACAGAGAGAGAGAGACTTGAATGATTTTTAGATACAAACCTTTTTTTAATTCCTTAACCAGACCAAACGGTTGACTGTTGTATAGGTTAGTTGAGGAAATCTGAGAGCATCTGTAGAAATGAGTTTCTAATTTCTCTTTTTTTCCAGGGAGGGGGAGGGGTGGCTATAATGGTTTATGCATGGTGGCAGCTAGACAGTTGGACAGCAAAGATTAGATACCAAAAATAATTGTTTTTACTCAAATCAATATAAAGGACACATTCCCTCTAGTGTCTCTGCCAAAACAGAATTCTGACATTCTGACATAATGAGGCTTTTGCAACTTCACGCAATATTTTCTTCAATAACAGTGAGAGAAGAGAGAATTTAGCAAAACACTAAAAACACCTTCTTAAGTTCTCTGCCATTTCCCGCATTTAAATTATGTTAGCGCCTCACTCGTTGGCACTAATAAGAAGCCGCCAGACAAAATGCTACATTTACTGCCATGAAATCCTGTTGAGCTTCCCTTCACGCTTTGTGTGAGCACTCTTTAGAACATTTTAGAAGAGCTTAGCCAATACACCGAGTCCCTCTCCCCATTGATTCATATTCATGTTATTTTTTTTTACAGTCAGCACCAACTCACTGTAACGTATTACCGTCGCAATAAACCAACCTCTCATTTTACTATTGTACTGTATATAACTCCTCCGTTTCTTCCAACCACTCTTATTGAAGAAAATATGACTGCAAAATCCTCATTATGTCTTTGTTGGGTTGTCAGCTGAGAAATAAAGACAACTCTTGCAAATGGAGGAATAGATGGTGATATGTAGGAATTGACATGTATAGCTTAATCATTGCCCCATCCCACCTCAACCCTCTCCCATGCTTTTACGTAAGGCCATTTAACTAATCTTATCTTCCCAGCACAAAAGGTTAAGTCTCTTAATTGTTTTGCATGTCTGTGTTCGCATCTGTTTTCATCCATCCAGCCGGCACCTTTGGGAAATTAGAGCGTTAAACCAAACCGATGGCTATGCTCTTACATATCTGAGTTTTTAAATGGAAAATGTTAAAATTCGGCTCCTATACCGAAGCTCCCATAATCCTTCTTCTTCGAAGAAGACTGATGGCGCCAAAACAGAATTGTTATTATGTCTCTGTTGTCTCCTCGTTTACAATTTCTGCTTTTGTAATTGCCGTATGGAAATCATTAGCGATGCTCGGGTACACACTCCTCCAGCCTGCGTGAAGAGGACGCCATTAGTAGACGTCTGATGCATTGTGCCTATAGTGGTCTTCGCTAATTATTTGTTGTGTCAAGTTTAACGAGTCGTGCAGCCACAGGCCCTGTTTTCCCACTGGGCACAGAAGTCAGTTCAACGTCTAGTTTTGATTTACATTTGGTCGAGTTGTCAACTAACGTAAATTCATCGTGAAATCAACAAAACATTTTGCCATGTCATTGGATTTAGGTTCAAAGTTGGTTTGAAAAAAACAACGAAATGCCCTTACGTTGATTACCTTGTGCAAATCCAATTAGTTTTCCATGTTGATTCAACGCCATCACATTGATTTTATGGGTTGAAATGACGTGGCAACAATGTTGATTCAACCAGTTGTTGCACAGTGGGTTGTATCGTTGGATGCACATAGGGTTGACTTAAGGGGCCTCTGTCTGTCTTACTACCACTGCTGCAGGGGGTAGACTTGTCAGCCTTCATTCCTTAATTAAACCACTAATGGGTCATCTGAGTTGTATCAGGATTTTAATGAATGAGCAAATGTAGGGGTGAAAGCTGATTTGTATTTTAAGGCGTTTCTGTAAGTCAGTGTTGCCAGATGTCATTACACTTTTCAGCACAATCTGAACCAGAATTCCACCAAATCTACTAAAAGTAGCCCAATTGTACACTACAAGTCAAATGATTTAGAACACCTACTCATTCAAGGTTATTTTTTTATTTGTACTATTTTTTTTACATTGTAGAATAATAGTGAAGACATCAAAACTATTAAATAACATATATGGAACCATGTAGTAACCAAAAAAGTGTTAAACAAATCAAAATATATTTTATATTTGAGACTCTTCAAATAGCCACCCGTTGCCTTGATGACAGCTTTGCATACAGTGCCTTCGGAAAGTATTCAGACTCCTTGACTTTTTCCACATTTTGTTACGTTACAGCTTTATTCTAAAATGGATGAAATAAAACAAAATCCTCACCAATCTACACACAATACCCCATAATGACAAAGTGAAAACAGGTTTCTACAAATTTTGCCAATTTATAAAAATTAGAAAACAGAAATACCTTATTTATATTAGCATTCAGACCCTTTGCTATGAGACTCGAAATTGAGCTCAGGTGCATCCTGTTTCCATCATCATTGAGATGCTTCTACAACTTGATTGGAGTCCACCTGTGGTAAATTCAATTGATTGGACATGATTTGGAAAGTCACACACCTGTCTATGTAAGGTCCAACAGTTCACAGTGCATCTCAGAGCAAACACCAGGCCATGAGGTTGAAGGAATTATCCGTAGCGCTCCGAGACAGGATTGTGTCGAGGCACAGATCTGGGGAAGGGTGCCAAAACATTTGTGCAGTATTGAAGGTCCCCAAGAACACAGTGGCCTCCATCATTCATAAATGGAAGAAATTTGGAACCACCAAGACTCTTCCTAGAGCTGGCCGTTAGGCCAAACTGAGCAATCGGGGGAGAAGGGCCTTGGTCAGGGAGGTGACCAAGAACCCGATGGTCTCTAGAGGTCTAGAGCTCCTCTGTGGAGATGGAAGAACTTTCCAGAAGGCCAACAATCTCTGCAGCACTCCACTAATCAGGCCTTTATGGTAGAGTGACCAGACGGAAACCACTCCTCAGTAAAAGGCACATGACATCCCGGCAACTAAAGACTCTCAGACCATGAGAAACAAGATTCTCTGGTCTGATGAAACCAAGATTGAACTCTTTGGCCTGAATGCCAAGCGTCACATCTGGAGGAAACCTGGCACCATCCCTACGATGAATCATGGTGGTGGCAGCATCATGCTGTGGGGATTTTCTTCAGTGGAAGGGACTGGGAGACTAGTCACGATCGAGGCAAAGATAAATGGAGCAAAGGACAGAGAGATCCTTGATGAAAACCTGCTCCAGAGCGCTCTGGACCTCAGACTGGGGTGAAGGTTCACATTCAAACAGGACAATGACACTAAGCACACAGCCAAGACAATGCAGGAGTGGCTTCGGGACAAGTCTTTTAATGTCCTTGAGTGGCCCAGCCAGAGCCCGGACTTGAACCCGATCTAACTACTCTGGAGAGACCTGTAAATAGCTGTGGAGCGACGCTCCCCATCCAACCTGACAGAACTTGAGAGGATCTGTAGAGAAGAATGGGAAAACTCCACAAATACATGTGTGCCAAGCTTGTAGCATCATACTCAAGAAGACTCGAGGCTGTAATCTCTGCCAAAGGTGCTTCAACAAAGTATTAAGTAAAGGTTCTGAATACTTATGTAAATGTGATATTTCTAAATACATGATTTTGCTTAGTCATTGTGGGGTAATCCATTTTAGAATAAGGCTGTAATGTAACAAAATGTGGAAAAAGTCAAGGTGTCTGGCTACTTTTCAAATCCACTGTATGTGTCAGGGGTGAGTGAAGTCAAGCGCAGGACACAGAGATACTAGTAGACGTACTTTACTAAATAGTAAAGAACATACAAACAAAACCTCCTAACAGGGAGGAAAACAAATACACGTATACGACAAAACAGCAATGCCGATAACGCCTAGACACAAAACAATAACACACAATACCAAACGAGAGACATGGGTAAATATAGGGACTACAATCAAACATAATAGACAACAGGTGTAACCACTCAAGACAGAACAAGACAAACACCGAAACATCGATCAGCAGTAGCTAGTACTCCGGGGACGACGAACGCCGAAGCCTGCCCGAGCAAGGAGGAGGAACAGCCTCGGCAGAATCCGTGACAGTATGGCACTATGTTTTTAGTACGCATCTTGTTTGTGAGTGGAGCAATTCACACCTGACAGAACTTGAGAGGATCTGTAGAGAAGAATGGGAAAACTCCACAAATACATGTGTGCCAAGCTTGTAGCATCATACTCAAGAAGACTCGAGGCTGTAATCTCTGCCAAAGGTGCTTCAACAAAGTATTAAGTAAAGGTTCTGAATACTTATGTAAATGTGATATTTCTAAATACATGATTTTGCTTAGTCATTGTGGGGTAATCCATTTTAGAATAAGGCTGTAATGTAACAAAATGTGGAAAAAGTCAAGGTGTCTGGCTACTTTTCAAATCCACTGTATGTGTCAGGGGTGAGTGAAGTCAAGCGCAGGACACAGAGATACTAGTAGACGTACTTTACTAAATAGTAAAGAACATACAAACAAAACCTCCTAACAGGGAGGAAAACAAATACACGTATACGACAAAACAGCAATGCCGATAACGCCTAGACACAAAACAATAACACACAATACCAAACGAGAGACATGGGTAAATATAGGGACTACAATCAAACATAATAGACAACAGGTGTAACCACTCAAGACAGAACAAGACAAACACCGAAACATCGATCAGCAGTAGCTAGTACTCCGGGGACGACGAACGCCGAAGCCTGCCCGAGCAAGGAGGAGGAACAGCCTCGGCAGAATCCGTGACAGTATGGCACTATGTTTTTAGTACGCATCTTGTTTGTGAGTGGAGCAATTCACACCATAGAAAATAGACCAATAAAAATCTATTTCTATGATTCTATTAATATGGTGCATCCTGTACAATACAGTATGTTCTGTATACAGTTCGCCAATCGTCACCCTGACCTGGTCACCAATGTGCCTCACCGAATTGGTCCAACATGGATTTATCCAATAAAAGGCCTAAGATCGGTGCTCCCTCAAGGTAAACTGGATGAATAGCAGTCACAATGTGTGGGTGAATGTAATATATGTACTCTGCACACTTTTGCTGGATGTTTTTGCTAAATAACTATTCACTGGGGTATTAGAATCAACCCATGCCGACCTCAAGACTTGAATGAAAATGACTCTCACATGATCCATTCATGCTCTCCTTCAATTACTAATTTTAGTCCGTTTTGATCATCAACAAACAACAGAGCAAGAAGTATTATCCCCCTACCTGTATAATGAAGGTGATATAGCTTATTACGAATTGAATATACGTACCCTTGTTTGAAGTACAAAATATTGGTATACTTGCATGTGTATACCCTTCTAAATAAGCTTGAGCAGTCATTTAATATATTTAATTGATTTTACTGTAAAATTATAGCCTATACTGTACTTTCTCATGTAAATTGGCTCCGTGTAGCTCAGTTGGTAGAGCATGGCTCTTGCAACGCCAGGGTTGTGGGTTCGTTTCCCACGGGGGGCCAGTATGAAAAATATTGATGCACTCAATATAAGTTGCTCTGGATAAGAGTGTCTGCTAAATGACTAAAATGTAAAAATGTAAATTCTCTAGCCATTAGAATTAACCTCCATACTGTATAGACTTCTCTCTATTTCTCTTGTTCTTTCCTTTCCTCTCTCTTCTCTCTCCCTCTTTTTCTCTCTCTACTTCTCCTTTCTCTCTCCTCTCTCTCTTGATTAAACCAGTGTGTGCCCAGTGGGTCTCTCATTATCCCTTCTTTGAGCTAATCATATTGTGGGGCTGATGGCTTTGGGGCTTGGGATGACCCTTTATCAATGGCTAATAGATGCAGCGGCTCAGACACACAAGCCTTCACATTTCTGACTAAATAATTCCCTAGATAGTAGCCTCTCTCTCTCTCTCTCTCTCTCTCTCTCTCTCTCTCTCTCTCTCTCTCTCTCTCTCTCTCTCTCTCTCTCTCTCTCTCTCTCTCTCTCTCTCTCTCTCTCTCTCTCTCTCTCTCTCTCTCTCTCTCTCTCTCTCTCTCTCGTTGACCTTGGTGTTTTTAAAAGCAAAGATGAAGGACAGAGTGTGTACTGGGGTTTCAGACTCTTCTCATCAGAAAGTAAAACAAGCAAAGAAACAGTACTACTATCCTCAACTAAATAAAACTCGGTCAAGAGGATTAGATGACAACATTTCTATTTGCCTCAGTTTTGACCTAATTAATTAACAGCTAGTTAAAAGTTGACTAATGATCTACCATGATGTTACCTCATTTACAGTCTAATTGGAGAAGCTAGGGGCGGGTTTCCCTCCGTTTCGTGAGTTTGCGCTTCTTCATTTGATCTCTGCCTAATTATGTCTGCACAGTGAAGCTCTCGCTGTTTGCCTTGACGAAATCCTGGCGAGACAATCTGGGGTGCAGCGTGCAAGAAAATATTCTCTAAGGTGTTGCCAGGTGAGTTTAGTTGAATTAAAGCTGTCAATTCCACCTCTCGTTATTGCCGAACATCTTGTACTTTCCCGCTTGTCTAACAGGTTAATTTCCATACGTATGTAAAGCAGGTGAGCCTTTTCCCCGCTGCGCTGTAGCATGTGGGTCTCGTTAGCTGTCGTTCTCAAAGCCAGGTGTAGGTGTATGATATATTTTTTAGGAGTGCTGCCATGCAGAAAACTGCATACATTTCTGCTAACTGCTATTACTGTAGCTTCCCATCTGGAATGGTGAACCAGCATTATGGGGGAACTTTATCTCTTATGGCCTACTGTAACTGAAACAAATATGAAAAATCCCAAATCCTTCGGTGCACTTTAAGATCTGCTCTGATACAGTATGTACAGAGTGTACCTAGTTTTGGGGATTAGCACAAATCAGATTAACTGGATGGAACAGCCTATTTGTTTTCTTTGAGAAGTTACAGTGTGTGAATAATGGTCTTGATTATTTCGTTTCTTCCAGGTTCATATCACCGAATGGCACTAGATTAGTTGAAGATGTACAGTGTGTAACCAAACCTGGGTTCACTTGATTGAGCTTGCCTGTTACAATGGAACCAATGGCATAGTTCCAAAATTGCAAACCCCGCCCATCTGGCACTCCAGGCAGGCTCAATCAAACCCTGAAAACGTTCAGTTATGAAACAAATACTATTTATACCCAGGTCTGTATGCAACATACAACATGTAAAGGCCATCATATCATTTGTACAGATTAAAACACGCTCTTTTCGTGAGTTCTGTGAATTATTCCAGTTTGCCACCATTGGGATAAATTACCAATAGGCCTTTCCATTGTACATCGCCAATCTTTTCGTATTATGCGGTCAGTCAAAATGTGGACCTTCGTACCATGCCATGGATAGCATAGGCCATTACACAGCATTAGTTTAATCACCCTTCTCGCAGCCATTCCTTAACCAGACCCGACTGTTGTATATTTTTGGTATTAGTATCCTTGTGGGGACCTAAAATGTATTTCCATTCAAAATCCTATTTTCCCTAACCTTAACCCCTAACCCTAACCATAACTCCTAAACCTAACCCCTAACCCTAATTTTAACCCTAACCATCACTGAGACCGTGCTCCCACCCATCCAGGACATCTCCTCAAAATGGTACCTGAGGAAGGCATGCAGCATCATCAAGGACCCCACACTCCCCAGCCACGAGCAGACGGTATCGGAGCATGAGGTCTGCAACCAACAGGCTCAGAGACGGTTTCTATCTACACGCCATCAGACTGCTGAACACTTTAACTGGACTGTCCACCTGCTCTGATTCTCCACACCTTAGCACACATGCACTCACTCATGCACACACTCACACAGACATACACACACATATACACTAGAATGTATATGGGCAAAACGAGTGACCTAAGCAACTTTGAGCGTGGTATGATCGTCGGCCGGCCTCCTGCGATTTTCACGCATGACAGTGTCTAGGGTTTACCGAGAAATGGTGCAACAAACAAAAAACAGCCAGTCAGCAGCAGTACTGTGGGCGAAAACAGCTTGTTGATGAGAGGTCGAAGGAGAATGGCAAGAATCGTGCAAGCTAACAGGCGGGCCACAAACAGGCAAATAACTGCGCAATACAACAGTGGTGTGCAGAACGGCAATTCGGAACGCACAACTCGTCGGTCCTTGTCACGGATGGGCTATTGCAGCAGACGACCACACCGGGTTCCACTCCTATGAGCTAAAAACAAGAAGAAGTGGCTCCAGTGAGCACGCGATCATGAAAACTGGACAATTGAGGAGTGGAAAAAAACATTGCCTGGTCCGACGAAACCCGGTTCCTATTGCGTCATGCTGGTGGCAGAGTCAGGATTTGGCGTAAGCAACATGACTCCGTGGCCCCATCCTGCCTGGTGTCAATGGTACAGGCTGGTGGCGGTGGTGTAATACTGTGCGGAATGTTTTCCTGGCACACGTTAGGTCCCTTGATACCAATTGAGCAACGTTTCCATGCCCCGAAGAAAGGCTGTTCTGGAGTCAAAGGAGGGTCCAACACGGTACTAGATGGGTGTACCTAATAAACTACACACACATCACAACTGCTGCTACCAGATTCTTATTATACTGCTCAGGTTATACATTGTCCCACATCCCCTCCTTTCCCAATACACGTGTAAATATTGGACTATAAATTATACGCCAGAATTTTGTGAGAAATGTACGTACAGTTGATAAATAAGGCCCAAGGTTGATTAATTTATTCGGGTGTGTTAGAGTAGGGTTTGAACAAAACGGTAGAACGGTAGCTTTCCAGAAAGGAGTAGGGTTGGCCACCCCTGGGCCTTTTCTCAATTGCATACTTCTTGCATCCTCTCTCTTCTCTCCTCGTCTTTTTCACAACAGCCATTGGAGGCAAAGGTCAGATGGGAGTGACCTCTGGCTTTCTCATCCAATTCGTTTTGAGAAGGAGACGAGGACAGAGGACGCGAGGAGTATGCAATTGAGAAAAGGCCCTTGTCTATCCTTATCAGAGTGGAGTGATTGGCCTAAAGGCACGGACACACTGGTAGTGTTTGCCGGCTGAGAGTACGCAGCACCTCTGAACAGAATGCCAGTCGTAATTTGCAGTCCGAGTACAAACTGATTCTACATGTAGAATCGCGCGAAAATGTTGGCAGTGGGTGGTCCCTAAAACACACCGCACCGAACAAAGGGCAAACGAACAACAGATTAACGGCAGTTCGACATTTGGTGCGGTGTGTGCACTGCCTAACTGACCAAAGGATCAATCAGGGATTTTGTGATTTCCCTTCACTGGTGGTCCTGCTGCAAGGAATCCCCTGTCACCCCACTTCTGGTTTGTGTTCATTAGACACTAAACGGAAAAAATCATATTGAAACAAACAGGAAGGGAGGGACTCTAAGAAACACTCATTATTCATTGGAAAATGTTTCTCGTTGTTTTTCGTTGCATGCCGTAATGAATATGACCCTCATACATTCCTTCCATGACATTAAAAAGGACTCAGATAGGAATGGGAAATGGTATTCAGCTCCTGTTAAACTATTGTGCCGCACAGTCACAAACTGTATTGCAAGTCCTCTCATTAGCAATGTGTTGTAGCTTTCTCTGAGGGAAGAACTCGCTTTCTGGCTTGGGTTAGGCTGATTTCCATTCTGTGCTCTCGTGTTGGACATTTTCAACAAGAGGCTTGAAGCAATCATATACTGTACAAGTCAGTGTATTCAATTCAGATTTTCCAAATATATTTGGTTGTGTTATTGACTTGGATCAATTTGGTTAATAACACTTCAAGAGAGGCTACAACTGCTAGTAGGGTGCCATATCTTATAATATATGCCATTTAGCTGGCACTTTTATCCAAAGCAACTTAAAGTAGTGCATGCATACATTTTCAAATGGGCGGCCCCAGCAGGAATTGAACCCACGATCGTGACTTTCAAGCTCCATGCTCTACCAATTAATCTTGGTTAACCCAGAACTAAAGTCTCACGTAATAGGTCAGATGCTAGACTAAAGTCTCGCGGAATTGGGCAGATGCTCAATTAAGTTCTGGGTCCATATGTGTTAAGAGAAAAGATCGGAACCGGAATGAAGAGCTCCACCCTGTCTCTTTGCAAGTTACGGGCAAATCTATAGGCCAAATGTCCTCTCCCCTTCCGAAATTCGAAAGATGCTAACACCTTAGAAATCGTGATTTGTCCAAAGCACCAGAACTAATGCTGCATGTTATCTCACGCATCCCGTTGTATCATGACAGATCTACATACCATTTATGTTTGTGTAGTCTGTCCATAAGAGATTATCTACCAATTGAGCCACACAGGACCACCACAAAGAAGCCTTCATCCCTGTTTGGAAATTGAGCCTTGCGTGACAGGTGGGGATACTTACCACTTGATCACTATTTTTTTAGAATGATTCACAAATGACCAGAAAGCGCAGTTCGCTTAATTTGTTTACCCCGAGAAAATGCACTAAATGAGTGTTTGCATCATTCTTTTTCACAGATTACCAACTATCTCGCTAACTGCGAAGCACATCGAGGAGTTTTGCTTATGCCTCTGCACCTATCAGATTGCATTTGCGTCATACAGAATAAGGGCACTGGCATTTACAAGTACTGATAAATAATAGCCCAACTTTTCCACAAACAACTTTATTCTTGTAAATGGGAATGCCCTTATTTTTTTTCAGTCAGCTAGCAAGCTATGTCAGAGATTACAAAGCAAGGTTAATAATAGCCTTTTTTCTACCTGTCTGGCTTGCAATGTCTGGGCAGCTCTAGGAGAGGGAGAGAGAAAGAGGGAGTAATTTCTTCTTCTCATTATCATTCGTTCCCAACCGGGTTTGTCACCCCATGTTTTGACTTGATAGCGAGGCACCACCTCGAGCTGTAGGGTTGAGTTCCAAATGGCACACTATTCCCTATATAGTACACTTATTTTGACCAGTGCCCATTTGAACAGGGTGCCATTTGGGACGCAACCTAGCTGTCTTACGTTATAAACTTAGGCCAGACGTCTAGCTATCTCAGCTGCCAGAATCCCCCATTCCCTTAAAGCTTGTTTTAAAATAAACAAGCGGCAGGTACATCCATCCATACAGTTTCTTAGATACTCGACAGACTCGACAGACCATGACATTGAGAAGGAAAGATGGAAATGTTAAAGTACATCCCCTTCTACATACTTCGACACTGGCAGGGATCGAGAAGTGTTGCAGCATCATATTAGATCAGTTGCCACTGCCTGGGATGTGAAACGGAAGGACAGAAGACAGGGAGAAATACATAAGCAACAGGTGCATACATGAAGTTTCCTAGATACTCGTCAGTGCATGACATTGGGAAGAGGGATGGCGATGGTGATGTGAAAAGGAGTACTCCTTCTAACATTTTCCTGATGCTGGGAGGACAGCATGGAGAAATGTGACGACATCGTATTTGATCAGTTGCGTGAAAATGATAGAAGGACTGGAGATAGAGAGAGAGAGAGGTGGTGGGGGGATTGAAGGTAGAGAGGTACTTGGGTGTGTGGTCTCAGAGTAGGAGTAAGTCTCTAAATGGCGTGGAGTTGGTTGGTCTTTCTCTAGATCAGTGGTTCCCAACCTTTTCGGTTACTGTACCACCAACTGAATTTTGCTCTGCCCGGAGTACCCCTGAAGTACCCCCTCATGTGCATTTTACCAGTAGGCCTATGGTCTCATGAGTCTTCTCAAGTACCCCCTGTGGATAGGCTAAGTACTCCCAGGTGTCCTAGTACCCCTGGTAGGTAACCACTGCTCTAGATGTAGTCGACGCACCAAGCCAAGATGACGGCTCCCTAATGGGGAATCCCGACACTCAATTAACCTGACATCTGGCAGCGAGAGACAACAATGTTTTCATCAAAAATAAGCCACCGTGCATTAATGGCCAGTAGAAAACAGAAAAACAATTTGTCGAGCTAATACGCAGCAGACATCCATTCAGAATGTTGTGTCAGATTGAGTGAAAACACGATTCGGCTAAGAAAGTCATTGAGTAATTGGTTGGTGGAAGTGACGAGGTGTGTTGGGTCTTGTTCATTAGGAGATGCAACTGAAAAGGTTTTCCAGCAGTAAATGAAAATAAACCTTTTTTTATAGGAGAAGTCCATGTTACAGGAGGCATTTGAAAAAGAGACCTATGTCTCAATGTATTCCTGTTAAAATAAAGGTATTTTTTAAAATATTTTTTTTATAAATGTAGTCCCTCCCTGTTTCAGTCCATTTCCTTCCATCAGTTCATGAAGAGGGCGCATGCCGTTCCTACACACTTCTCAGTATTTGGTATTCAGGGTAAGCCTACACGAAACACAGCCCTTATTTTAAATGTTTCCAAAATCCCCTATGAGAAAAATGAATGGTGGAAAAACGATTGGAACTATTTCCCTGTTTGACCTCTAGGTTTTATGGGTATTATGACTCATACTGTGGTACTCTATAGCATGCTTAAGTTCAAGGTCAGAATATGCATAGAAAGAAATGTGCATAAAAAGGGAATTACGTTCCATTTACACACACTTAACTCAGCTCGTAATTCCCCCGTATTGAACATTTCTCAAATTGACACATAGGCCTATGCAATTCATACATTTGTTATTCCTTTTTCCAAGAAGAGAGTTATCTTCAGCTTTGCTTAGAAAAGTCAAAGGGTTTCCTGCTATGAGTGCGCTACAGTATGTCATGTATAGATACAGTGCCTTCAAAAAGTATTCATACCCCTTGACCTATTCCATTTTGTTGTGTTACAGCCTGAATTCAACATGGATTCAATTAATATTTTTCCTCACCCATCTACACACAATATCCCACAATGACGAAGTGAAAACATTATTTTTGGAAATGTTTTTGAAAATGAAATACAGAAATATCTCATTTACATAAGTATTCACACCCCTGAGGCAATACTTTGTAAAATAACCTTTGGCAGCGATTACAGCTTACTGGGTAAGTCTCTAAGAGCTTTCCACACCTGGATTGTGCAACATTTGCCCATTATTCTTTTTTTAATTCTTCAAGCTCTGTCAAATTGGTTGTTGATCATCGCTAGACAACCATTGTCAGGTCTTGCCATAGATTTTAAAGCAGATTTAAGTCAATACTGTAACTCGGCCACACAGGAACATTCACTGGTTTCTTGGTAAGCAAGTGTAGATTTGGCCTCGTGTTTTAGCTTGTCCTGCTGAAAGATGAATTCATCTGCCAATGTCTGGTGGAAAGCAGACTGAAACAGGTTTTCCTCTAAGATTTTTCCTGTGTTAAGCTCCATTCCATTTCTTTTTTATCCTGAAAAACTCCCCAGTCCTTAACGATTACAAGCATACCCATAACATGATGCAGCCACCACTGTGCTTGAAAATATGAAGAGTGGTACTCAGTAATGTGTTGTATTGGATTTTCCCCAAACATAACACGTTGTATTCAGGACAAAAAGGTAATTGGTTTGCCACATTTTTTTGCAGTATTACTTTAGTGCCTTGTTGCAAACAGGATGCATGTTTTGGAATATGTTTATTCTGTACAGGTTTCCTTCTTTTCACTCTGTCAATTAGGTTAGTATTGTGGAGTAACTACAATGTTGTTGATCCATCCTCAGTTTTCTCCTATCACAGCCATTAAACTGTAACTGTTTTAAAGTCACCATTGGCCTTATGGTGAAATCCCTGAGCGGTTTCCTTCTTCACCGGCAACTGAGTAAGGAAGGATGCCTGTATCTTTGTATTGACTGGGTGTATTGATATACCATCCAAAGTGTAATTAATAACTTCACCATGCTCAAAGGGATATTCAATGTCTGCTTTTTATTTTTATTTTTACCCATCTACCAATAGGTGCCCTTCTTTGCGAGGCATTGGATAACCTCACTGGTCTTTGTGGTTGAATCTGTGTTTGAAATTCATTACTCGACTGAGGGACCTTACAGATAATTGTATGTGTGGGGTACAGAGATGAGGTAGTCATTCAAAAATCACGTTAAACACTATTATTGCACACAGAGTGAGTCATTGCAACTTATTATGTTACTTTTTAAGCACATTTTTACTCCTGAACTTGCCATAACAAAGAGGTTGAATACTTATTGACTCAAGACATTTCAGCTTTTCAGTCTTTGTTCGTTTGTAAACATTTACAAAAATATAATTCCACTTTGACATTATGGGGTTAAGTTTGTAGGCCAGTGACCAAAATCAGAATTTAATCAATTTTAAATTCAGCCAGTAGCACAACAAAATGTGAAAAAAGTAAAGGGGTGTGAATACTTTCTGAAGGCACTGTACATACATAGATACATACATACATGCATACATACATACATTCATACATGCATACCAGTGGCGGTCGGTGCCGTTTAAGACAAGGGAGGATTTTTTATTTATTTTATGAGAATGGCCTTATTTGTATTACAGCATATTGGATGACTGTCATTCAAAATCCATTCACTCAGCTCAATGTAACATCAATAGGTTTAGGCTACTACATGACACTTGAAATTTCCCTAGCCTATGAATAAAAGTTTACAATGTACAGTCGTGGTCAAAAGTTTTGAGAATGACACAAGTATTGGTCTTCACAAAGTTTGCTGCTTCAGTGTTTTTAGATATTTTTGTCAGATGTTACTATGGTATACTGGAGTATAATTACAAGCATTCCATACGTGTCAAAGGCTTTTATGGACAATTACATTAAGTTTATGCAAAGAGTCAATATTTGCAGTGTTGACACTTATTTTTCAAGACCTCTGCAATCGGCCCTGGCATGCTGTCAATTAACCTCTGGGCCACATCCTGACTGATGGCAGCCAATTCTTGCATAATCAATGCTTGGAGTTTGTCAGAATTTGTGGGTTTTTGTTTGTCCACCCGCCTCTTGAGGATTGACCACAAGTTCTCAATGGGATTAAGGTCTGGGGAGTTTCCTGGCCATGGACCCAGAATTTCAATGTTTTGTTCCCCGAGCCACTTAGTTATCACTTTTGCCTTATGGCAAGGTGCTCCATCATGCTGGAAAAGGCATTGTTCGTCACCAAACTGTTCTTGGATGGTTAAGAGAAGTTGCTCTCGGAGGATGTGTTGGTACCATTCTTTATTCATAGCTGTGTTTTCAGGCAAAATTGTGAGTCCACTCCCTTGGCTGAGAAGCAACCCCACACATGAATGGTCTCAGGATGCTTTACTGTTGGCATGACACAGGACTGATGGTAGCACTCACATTGTCTTCTCCGGACAAGCTTTTTTCCGGATGCCCCAAACAATCAGAAAGGGGATTCATCAGAGAAAATGACTTTACCCCAGTCCTCAGCAGTCCAATCCCTGTACCTTTTGGAGAATTTCAGTCTGTCCCTGATGTTTTTCCTGGAGAGAAGTGGCTTCCTCGCTGCCGTTCTTGACACCAGGCCATCCTCCAAAAGTCTTTGCCTCACTGTGCGTGCAGATGCACTCACACCTGCCTGCTGCCATTCCTGAGCAAGCTCTGCACTGGTGGTGCCCCGATCCCGCAGCTGAATCAACTTTAGGAGACGGCCCTGGCGCTTGCTGGACTTTCTTGGGCGCCCTGAAGCCTTCTTCACAACAATTGAACCTATCTCCTTGAAGTTCTTGATGATCCGATAAATGGTTGATTTAGGTGCAATCTTACTAGCAGCAATATCCTTGCCTTTGAAGCCCTTTTTGTGCAAAGCAATGATGACGGCACGTGTTTCCTTGCAGGTAACCATGGTTAACAGAGGAAGAACAATGATTTCAAGCACCACCCTCCTTTTAAAGTTTCCAGTCTGTTATTCTAACTCAATCAGCATGACAGAGTGATCTCCAGCCTTTACCTCGTCAACACTCTCACCTGTGTTAAGGAGAGAATCACTGACATGATGTCAGCTGGTCCTTTTGTGGCAGGGCTGAAATGCAGTGGAAATGTTTTTTGGGGATTAAGTTAATTTTCATGGCAAAGAGCGACTTTGCAATTAATTGCAATTCATCTGATCACTCTTCATAACATTCTGGAGTATATGCAAATTGCCATCATAAAAACTGAGGCAGCAGTCTTTGTGAAAATTAATATTTGTGTCATTCTCAAAACTTTTGTTCACAACTGTAGGTGCACAGGTCGAGAGAAATAAAGATGACAGAAAATGACAAATTCAATACCGCCTTGCACACTCTTGCCTGCATCTAGCAGATCAAGGGTGTAATCCTTAGTCCAACAGTTGCAAACAAGTTTCTATTGTTTGTATGTTTATCCCCTTTTCGTAAACGTTTGCTTCCATTTAAGAAACAATTTTCAACAATCAGTGGAATGAATACCCCCATTACCCTCAAACACAGTTCACTTTCATAGCAGCCACATACAAACAGCATGATCACTTTAGGTCGTTTTATAATTCCTTCTCTCATCTATGCACTCTTCTCATTTCTCCTTTTCCATTCGCTTGTGGACTTCATTGCACAACACAACAGCTATCTGTGACCTGGCAAAAAAAACTTTCTCAGCCAACCCTACGTACCATAACCGCTAACCGCTACACACAGCCTAAATCATTGTCACCATATTAGCTAACAACATAGTCAACGTAGCTACTAGAACTAAGGAGTTAGTAAACCCGCTACAATCATGCAGTACAGTGTACAGCAAGCAGTTAAGCAATTACACCGGCGGGCCCCGGTGGCAATAAATTAATAAAACCAAACGCTTACCTTGACTTGGAAGAGTTCCAGTGTCGGATAGCCATATAGCATCCATCTCTGTTTGAGCCAGGTGTTTGAGTTGGCTAAGCTAGCTAGCTGCATTCGCAAGCTGAGTAAGTGAAGGTGAAAGTGAAAAATATACAACTAAATATAGCTAGCTCTCTCTTTCTCCCTATTTTGCTTCTCCTTCATTTTTTAAATCAAATAATTTGTTCAAAACTGTTCAACTATTGTCTCTCTCTCTCTTTGAGTCAACTACTCACCATATTCTTTGCACTGCAGTGCTAGCTAGCTGTAACTTATGCTTTCAGTGCTAGATCCTTTGATTGGGTGGACAACATGTCAGTTCATGCTGCAAGAGCTCTGATAGGTTGGAGGACATCCGCCGAAAGTTGTCACTATTACTGTTTAAGTCTATGGAAGCCTCCTAGGTTTTGTATTGAAGTCAATGTACCCAGAGGAGGACAGAAACTGGCTGTCGTCCGGCTACACCATAGAGCTACCCCAAGAGTGCTGTTGAGGCTACTGTAGACCTTCATTGCAAAACAGTGTGTTTTAATTAATTATTTGGTGACGTGAATATACACTATATATACAAAAGTATGTGGATACCCCTTCAAATTAGTGGATTCAGCTATTTCAGCCACACCCGTTGCTGACAGGTGTATAAAATCGAGCACACAGCCATGCAATCTCCATAGACAAACTTTGGCAGTAGAATGGCCTTACTGAAGAGCTCAGTGACTTTCAACGTGGCACCGTCATAGGATGCCACCTTTCCAACAAGTCAGTTCATAAAATGTCTGCCCTGCTAGAGCTGCCCAGGTCAACTGTAAGTGCTGTTATTGTGAAGTGGAAACATCTAGGAGCAACAACGGCTCAGCCATGAAGTGGTAGGCCACACAAGCTCACAGAACAGGACCGCCGATAAATCGTCTGTTCTTGGTTGCAAAACTCACTACCAAGTTCCGAACTGCCTCTGGAGGCAAGGTCAGCACAAGAACTGTTCGTCAGGAGCTTCATGAAAAGGGTTTCAATGGCCGAGCAGCCGTACACAAGCCTAAGATTACCATGCGCAATGCCAAATGTCGGTTGGAGGGGTGTAAAGCTCGTCACCATTGGACTCTGGAGCAGAGGAAACGCGTTCTCTGGAGTGATGAATCACGCTTCACCATCTGGCAGTCCAACGGATGAATCTGTTTTTGGCGGATGCCAGGATAATGCTACCTGCTCCAATGCATAGTCCCAACTATAAAGTTTGGTGGAGGAGGAGTAATTGTCTGGGGCTGTTTTTCATGGTTTGCGCTAGGCCCCTTAGTTCCAGTGAAGGGAAATCTTAACTCTACAGCATACAATGACATTCTAGACGACTCTGTGCTTCCAACTTTGTGGCAACAGTTTGGGGGAAGGCCCTTTCCTGTTTCAGCATGACAATGCCCCCATGCACAAAGCGAGGTCCATACAGAAATGTTTTGTCGAGATCGGTGTGGAAGAACTTGACTGCCCTGACCTCAACCCCATCAAACACCTTTGGGATGTATTGAACACCGACTGCGAGCCAGGCCTAATCGGCCAACATCAGTGCCCGACCTCACTAATGCTCTTGTGGCTGAATGGAAGCATTTCCCTGCAGCAATGTTCCAAAAGATATTGGAAAGCCTTCCCAGAAGAGTGGAGGCTGTTATAGCAGCAAAGGGGGGGGACCAACTCCATATTAATGCCCATGATTTTGGAATGAGACGTTTAACGAGCAGGTTTCCACATACTTATGGTCATGTAGTGTATAGTGTACAAAACATAAGGAACACCTTCCTAATATTGAGTTGCACCCCCTTTTGCCCTTAGAACAGGGCATGGACTCTACAAGGTGTTGAAACCATTCCACAGGGATGCTGGCCAATGTTTACTCCAATGTTTCCCACAGTTATGTCAAGTTGTCTGGCTGTCCTTTAGGTGGCGGACCATTATTTGATACACATGGGAAACTGTTTAGCATGAAAAACCCAGCACTGTTGCAGTTCTTGACACAATCAAAGCATTGGCTTAGCTCTCTCGAATAACACCTGTGATTGCTTTATGCCTCTCTCCCATGTCAATATGCCTTGCTTATTGCTGATTCGGTTATTTCTTATTGTACTATTTCACTGTAGAGCCCCCAGTCCAGCTCAACCTGCCTTAGGTAGCTCCTTTGTCCCACCCCCCATACACGCGGAGACCGACTCAATCGGTGCCTCCAGTGATGCTATCTCTTTCATCGTTACCCAACGCTTAGGTTTACCTCCACTGTACTCATATCCTTCCATATCCTTGTCTGTACATAATGCCCTGAATCTATTCTACAACGCCCGGAAATCTGCCCTTTTTTTTTCTCTGTACCCAACGCACTAGAAGACCAGTTCTTAAAGCCTTTAGCCGTATCCCTATTCTACTCCTCCTCTGTTCCTCTGGTGATGTAGAGGTTAACCCAGGCCCTGTAGCCCCCTGTATCACTCCTACTCCCCAGGCGTTATCATTTGTTGACTTCTGTAACCGTAAAAGCCTTGGTTTCTTGCACGTTAACATCAGAAGCCTCCTCCCTAAGTTTGAGTTATTCACTGCGTTAGCACACTCCGCCAACCCTGATGTTCTAGCAGTGTCTGAATCCTGGCTTAGGAAGGCCACCAAAAATTCAGAAATGTCCATCCAACTACAACATTTTCCGTCTTGATCGAACTGCCAAAGGGGGTGGGGTTGCAATCTACTGTAGAGATAGCCTGCAGAGCTCTATCATACTATCCAGGTCTGTGCCCAAACAGTTTGAGCTTCTACTTCTAAAAAACCTCTCCAGAAATAGGTCTATCACTGTTGTCACTTTCTACAGACCCCCCTCAGCCCCCAGCTGTGCCCTGGACACCATATGTGAATTGATTGCCCCCCATCTATCCTCAGAGTTCGTACTGCTTGGTGACCTAAACTGGGATATGCTTAACACCCCGGCCGTCCTACAATCTAAACTAGATGCCCTCAATCTCACACAAATTATCAAGGAACCTACCAGGTACAACCCTAGATCCGTAAATATGGGCACCCTCATAGATATCATCCTGACTAATTTACCCTCTAAATACACCTCCGCTGACTTCAACCTGGATCTCAGCGATCACTGCCTCATTGCCTGCGTCCGTAATGGGTCCGCGGTCAAACGACCACCCCTCATCACTGTCAAACGCTCCCTAAAACACTTCAGACCTAGCCCGGGTATCCTGGATGGATATTGACCTCATTCCGTCAGTAGAGGATGCCTGGTTGTTCTTTAAAAGTGCTTTCCTCTCAATCTTAAATAAGCATGCCCCATTAAAAAAATTCAGAACTAACAACAGATTCACCCCAGACTTGACTGCCCTTGACCAGCACAAAAACATCCTGTGGCGTACTGCATTAGCATCGAACAGCCCCCGCGATATATTTAACTTTTCAGGGAAGTCAGGAACCAATATACACAATCAGTTAGGAAAGCAAAGGCTAGCTTTTTCAAACAGAAATTTGCATCCTGTAGCACTAACTCCAAAAAGTTTTGGGACACTGTAAAGTCCATGGAGAATAAGAGCACCTCCTCCCAGCTGCCCACTGCACTGAGGCTAGGAAACACTGTCACCACCGATAAATCTACGATAATTGAGAATTTCAATAAGCATTTTGCTACGGCTGGCCATGCTTTCCACCTGGCTACCCCTACCCCGGCCACCAGCTCTGCCCCCCCCCCCCACTGCAACTTGCCCATGCCCCCCCTCCCACTTCTCCTTCACCCAAATTCAGATGGCTGATGTTCTGAAGGAGCTGCAAAATCTGGACCCCTACAAATCAGCTTGGCTAGACAATCTGGACCCTTTCTTTCTAAATTTAGCCGCCGAAATTGTAGCAACCCCTATTTTACTAGCCTGTTCAACCTCTCTTTCGTATCATCTGAGATCCCCAGAGATTGGAAAGCTGCTGTGGTCATCCCCCTCTTCAAAGGGGGTGACACTCTAGATCCAAACTGTTACAGACCTATATCCATCCTGCCCTGCCTTTCGAAAAAATGTCAAAGCCAAGTTAACAAACAGATCACCGTCCATTTCGAATCCCACCGTACCTTCTCCGCTATGCAATCTGTTTCCGAGCTGGTCATGGGTGCACCTCAGCCACGCTAAAGGTCCTAAACGATATTATAACCGCGATTGATAAAAGACAGTACCGTGCAGCCGTCTTCATCGACCTGGCCAAGGCTTTCAACTCTGTCAATCACCGCATTCTTATTGGCAGACTAAATAGCCTTGGTCTCTCAAATGACTGCCTCGCCTGGTTCACCAACTACTTCTCAGATAGAGTTCAATGTGTCAAATCGGAGGGCCTGTTGTCTGGACCTCTGGCAGTCTCTATGGGGGTGCCACAGGGTTCAATTCTCGGGACGAATCTATTCTCTGTGTATATCAATGATGTCGCTCTTGCTGCTGGTGACTCTCAGATCCACCTCTACGCAGACGACACCATTTTGTATACATCTGGCCCTTCATTGGACACTGTGTTAACAAACCTCCAAACGAGCTTCAATGCCATACAACACTCCTTCTGTAGCCTCCAACTGCTCTTAAACGCTAGTAAAACTAAATGCATGCTCTTCAATCGAACGCTGCTTGCACCCGTCTGCCCGACTAGAATCACTACTCTCGGCGGGTCTGACTTAGAATATGTGGACAACTACAAATACCTAGGTCTCTGGTTAGACTGTAAACTCTCCTTCCAGACTCACATTAAGCATCTCCAATCCAAAGTTAAATCTAGAATCGGCTTCCTATTTCGCAACAAAGCCTCCTTCACTCATGCTGTCAAACATGCCCTCATAAAACTGACTATCCTACCGATCCTTGACTTCGGCGATGTAATTTACAAAATAGCCTCCAACCCTCTACTCAGCAAATTGGATGTAGCATATCACATTGCCATCAGTTTTGTCACCAAAGCCCCATATACTACCCACCATTGTGACCTGTACGCTCTCGTTGGCTGGCCCTCACTACATATTCGTCGCCAAACCCACTGGCTCCAGGTCATCTATAAATCACTGCTAGGCAAATCCCCGCCTTATCTTAGTTAATTGGTCACCATAGCAACACCCACCCGTAGTATGCGCTCCAGCAGGTATATCTCACTGGTCATCCCCAAAGCCAACATCTCCTTTGGCCGCCATTCCTTCCAGTTCTCTGCTGCCAATGACTGGAACGACCTGCAAAAATCTCTGAAGCTGGAGACACTTATCTCCCTTACTAACTTTAAGCATCAGTTGTCAGAGCAGCTTTTTACCGATCACTGCACCTGTACACAGCCCATCTGTAATTAGCCCACCCAACTACCTCATCCCCATATTGTTATTTATTTTGCTCATTTGCACCCCAGTACCTATATTTGCACATCTTCTTCTGCAACTCTATCACTCCAGTGTTAATACTAAATTGTGTAATTATTTTGCACTATGGCCTATTTATTGCCTTACCTCCATAACTTACTACATTTGCATACACTGTATATAGATTTTATATTGTGTTATTGACTGTATGTTTTGTTTTATCCCATGTGTAACTCTGTGTTGTTGTTGTTTTTATCGCAATGCTTTGCTTTATCTTGGCCAGGTCGCAGTTGTAAATGAGAACTTGTTCTCAACTGGCTTACCTGGTTAAATAAAGGTAAAAAAATAAAAATAAAAAATAAAATATTGTAGTTACTCCACAATCGTAACCTAGATGACAGAGTGAAAAGAAGGAAGCCTGTACAGAATAAAATATATTACAAAACATGCATCCTGTTTGCAATAAGGCACTACAGTAAAACTGAAGTGTGGCAAGGAAATTAACTTTACGTCCTGAATACAAAAGTTTGTTTTGGGGCAAGTCCAACAAAACATATCACTGTATCACTTTTCATATTTTCAAGCATGGTGGTGGCTGCATCATGTTATGGGTATGCTTGTTATCAGCAAGGACTAAGGAGAATGGAGCTAAGCACAGGCAAAATCTTAGAGGGAAAAACCTGGTTCAGTCTGCTTTCCAACAGACACTGGTGAACAAATTCACCTTTCAGCAGGACAATAACCTAAAAGGCCAAATATACACTGGAGTTACATACCAAGATGACGTTGAATGTTCCTGAGTGGCCTAGTTACAGTTTTGACTTAAATCTATGGCAAGACTTGAAAATGGCCAACCAACTTGACAGAGTTTGACGAATTTAAAAAAGAATAATGGGCAAAGATTTTACAATCCAGGTGTTCAAAGCTCAGAGATTTACCCAGAAAGACTCACAGCTGTAATCACTGCCAAAGGTGATTCTAACATGTATTGACTCAGGGGTGAGCAAGGCACTTAAACCTAATTGCTCTTGTAAGTCTCTCTGGATAAGAGCGTCTGCTAAATGACTAAAATGTAAATGTGTGAATACTTATGTAAATGAGATATTTCTTTATTAAAATTTCAATACATTTGCAAAAATTCCTAAAAACATGGTTTCACTTTGTCATTATGGGGTATTGTGTGTAGATGGGTGCAAAAAAATACATATTTAATCAGTTTTGAAGTCAGGCTGTAACACAACATAATGTGGAATAAGTCAAGGAGTATGAATACTTTCTGAAAGCACAGTACATACATACATTTTGAAAAGTTATTGAGGGATAGGTGGGACACTTATCAGATCTGACAAGCAGTTATTGTCCTTTTATTTATTTATCTATCTAACATATTTAACATCTATGAAGACAAAGTAATGCCCATTAGAGAAGGGAAGATAAGTCTACTACACCCAGTCCATTTTTCCATGTAACCTCTTCTGTTGTTATTGATGCCGGTTTCCTCTGGAATCAAGTCATCACTGACGTCCTCTGTCGGATAATGACATCCAACATGTTCTTGATGCCTTTGTTTCTCAGACACGCTTCCCAGGCTCCCCAGACTCGTTTCCCCCATCAGGAGGAATGTGTAGCGGGCAGAAGACAGAGAGCCAGCCAAATCCCCTGGTAGCACTCTCTTTCTCTCTCCTCGCTCTCTCTCACCCTGTTTTCCATCCGTCTGGGCCGGGCGAACAGGGACAGATGTTATCAAATACAGAGCAGGGAGCAGTAAATGGGAGGCAAGTCGGACTGTTTGCCTATCGCTCATGACACGCTTTTGGCTTTTTGCGAAGAGAGATGTACTGCTACGGGCGCAAAGATCATCACAGGCCAAAGACTTCTTACCTAAGGGTGCATGTTTTCCCAGCCTGCATTTCAATGCTTGGCTGGGTCTACCGTCGCTAGTGTGTCTGGGAAAGGCAGTGTGGGACCGTTCCTCAATTTAATACGATTTAATAAGCATGTCTAAACCTGACTGTGCTCAACATTTCTTTTGCTTTGCTTCTTGAACGCTCTGAGTGACGTTATCATGTCTTCATTTTAATGGTTTTATGACTGGTTTTGCCACGAGGAGGGTCTGGATAGATTAGATTTCTTGAATGTTTGCCGCTTGAACCGTTTTTATTGTGCCAATATTCAAATGTTAATTAAGGAATTAAGGTTAAGAAAAAGTAAGCTCTGCCTGTCAAGTGGGCTTCAAGATGTGATTATATGTCTCTATACAAAGTAATCATACGGTTCCCCCCATTTTGTGCCTTTTCAGTGTAATTACACTTTTAAGCCTTGCTTTATTTTAGGCTTCATTCAGTTTCCAGCAATCATTTTGAGCAGTAATTGAAAATGAAAGAACTGTTAGGTTTTGTTGAACTGGAAGATTTGGTTGGAAGAGCTCTGATTTAATTGTTTTAGAGTGTCAATACGCTTGTGTCACAAATGTCAAAAGTAAACTGCTCCTATAGTCTCTTGCTAGCTGCGTTGCGCCGCCTATGTAAATAACATGTCTCCAAAAAGGAAGTGATGTCTCCAGTTGTTTACATTTAGCAATGCTTATTCCATGCGTATTTCCTTTCCATGCATACTGCAGCTGATCTGTGGTGATGATACGTCTACGACAACCTCAAAGACACATCTGGAGCTTCTCTCTTCTTCTTCTTCTTCTTCTCCTCTCTTCTTCTTCTTCTTCTTCTCTCTTCCTCTTCTCTCTTCCTCTTCTTCTCTCTTCCTCTTCTTTTCCTTTTCCTCTTCTTTCTCCTCCACATGCTCAGCGAATGCCTCAACCCATGTGTGTTTTCTCTTTTGTCGTTATGGCGACAAGCTGGGTGATTGGCAGGCTGGGTGATTGAGGAACAGGAAATGGAGGAAAGGCATGACCTGCATTTCTACAGGAGACAGGAAGAGAGAAACAGAGAGAAAGATGGAGGGAGAGAGAGCTGGAGGGAGTCAGAGCTATAGACAGAGACAGATACAGAGATGGAGAGGGAGACAGAGCGAGAGAAAGACAGAGAGAGAGAGAAATCAAGAGGCAGACAGAGCGAGAGGTGCAGAGATAGTCAGCAGCACCTCTACATCTGACTTACTCTGATAGAACAGGGGAAGAAAAACCAAACATAGTTCATCTGTGAACTAGCTTCGAGGGGAGCCTTGAGGCATTGTATCGATCTGTTATGAAAATTGGCACCCAAATTATCCCAGTAGGAGACCCCTTCCTTCCTCTTGGTGTTTCATCTGCATAAATATCACTACCCCATCCTTATAGGAGTAGGGCTACATTCAAAGTGGGTCATATGTTAGCAGCAGAAGCGGAAGAAATTAACAGATCAATCAAAGAGACGTCTTGTGTGTGTCCCAAATGGTACCCCATTTCCTATAAAGTGCACTACTTTTGACCAGAGACCTATGGGTCCTTGTCAAAAGTAGTGCACTAAATAGGGAATAGGGTGCCAATTGGGACACAGACTCGTCTTCTCCCGGATGGATTGACGTCGCCTGATCCTCAATAACATGACTGTGGATGAGGCCTCGATATGTATGGTTGTTTTTTCTGTGACATAGTTTACAGAGATGTCCACAAGCTAGTGGCGTACGGAGCCTGTGGTTGAGTGGTAATACTTCTGGTTCTTAGTATGTTGCGACCTGGGATACCAGGGTTCGAGCTCCTCGTCCACCCTTCCCACTGTTTCTCACTCTCATCTCTTTAGCCCCTCTGTTTCTGTTGCCGTCTCAGTAAAGCATAAGAATTTTAAAAATAATGTGTTGGGATGCAACACTGTCCTACATAATCTCAAATGCCAGTTTAAGCTAATACAGGAGTTCCTGCAACACAGCTAGTGAGAAATGTTGACATATGTAACGATGTTGTCGTTTTAATGTCATATGTTGAACAATGTTGAACATTCTTTTACTGTCTGTCTAATAATGCTGGACTGTTTTAAACATATTTCTCAAAGGACCCTCTCTCTCTCCAAGACAATGGTGTCATAAAAGTGGATCTTCACACCTAGGTGCAATTGGAAATTTTGCCCACCTTCAGAAAAACAGGGAGATATGGATTCGAAAACAAGTCATGGTATGAAAGAAAATTGTCTATTGTTTTCAGCTTGAGCAATACTAAATGTCTTCCCGCAATGGAACTACAAGTGGCTCTTTGAATCGATGAATGAATACATCAACTATACTTGAACCGCCCTAATTCAAAATCCCATGCTTTGTTTGACATGGAGTTTTAACACGCCTACAAAACTCCTCTCACTTTTAACTTTATGTGAAACTCGGGGAGATGGACAACAAGCGGGTAATGCAGCATTTCCTTTGAGGCTTGCTACTCTGCTTTTTCTGGGGGAGGAAAACAGTGAGTGGATAGAATTTGAAGCTACCACAATTGCAGTAACAAATCAATAGGCCATTGACTGGACTGAGTTGTAACAAGATTTTAGACTTTTTTGTGCCAAAAATCCAATCTCTGTTATTTTTTATTCCTGAGTTGACCTTGACCTTAAGTGCCTTTCCTTCTTGCTTCTTCCTTTCTTTTTCACTTCTTCCTGTGTTTTAAAGCAACATTCTGAGATTTGAAAAAATAACTAAACAGCAGCCCACCACTTCTTTTGGTATACAGTTGGAGGATGAGGATTAGAAAATGTAACCCCTCCCAAACTCATTTAGACAGCGCTCATGGCATATTTATGCTATATTCTTCAATAATCAATGGTTAAATACCAATAATAGAAATTACCATTGAACAGACACCCAGATCGCAGACTGTTCCTTTAAAAAAAAACAGGGGATTGAGTCTTGTTATGGCGTGACCCATATGTCCTCCACTATAGAAAAAACTCTTTTTTTTTTACTGTTGCTAACCTCCCCGTCTGTTCTCATACTTTTGTATTGGATTGAACCTTGGCAGTGCCCTTGGAAATGTGCGATGGGTCAACATAGGTGGTCATTTGACACAAGGCATGACTACCACATTTTTCCATTTCGAATAAACTTGCCCTTCACATATGTGTTCCCATTAAGCTCAACTTGTATGGTTAGATAATTAGGTGGTTTGGAGGTCGGTTGGGCCACATTCAGGTAAAGCTGAATGCTGAATTGTGAGCCCCATCCCAAGTATTTATCTTTCCAACACACACACACAGTTTATTTCCCACACACATACATGTTTCACCCTTACTAGGCTTATCTCAAGTTGTTCCTCACCTTTACGAGCCGCTATCCTAGACCCTCGATCAATTAGTGTGTCTCTGTGTGTGTGTGTGTCTGTGTGTGCTTGTGTGTCTGTGTGCATGTGTGTCTGTGTCTCTCTGTGTGTGTATGTGTGTGTGTGTGTGTGTGTGTGTCTGTGTGTGCTTGTGTGCTTGTGTGTATGTGTGTCTGTGTCTCTGTGTGTGTGTGTGTGTGTGTGTGTGTGTGTGTGTGTGTGTGTGTGTGAGTGTCTGTGTTGACATCATTCTGCTCCCACAGTCCTTGTACTTTTATCTTAAAGCTGCAGCTTTGGTCAGATCAGCCTTGGCAGATGAGACAGGGAAGGGACTCAGTGAAAGAGAGAGGTGCCACCGCATTGCTTTGAATTTCTCACTCAATGTTCTCACACACGCACACACACACACACGTCACACACACAATTTTATAACACATAATTATAAAACCCATTACAATTCTTGTAAAGTTTATGATTGTGAATAATACTAGGATTTTATATTTGCTGGGATTATATATTACTATGGTTCAAGGGTATTCCAGTTAGAATACTTGAGTACTGAAGCCATGCAGTGTCTCCTGGGTCGTATTCACAAGGAACCAAACTAAAGCAAACGGGATGGACCTACCTGAATTTATCCAATAAGTAACACTTGTTTTTGTCTTCTGTTGCAAAACATTTTGCTATGGTGTGCAGTAATGAATACAACACTGTATAGACCACTAGAAGTCCTATCTCTGAGAAGGATTACTATTATACTTTTCCAGATATTCCTTAAAGAGGTGGGGTTTCAAGTGTCTCCGGAAGGTGGTCAGTGACTCCACTGTCCTGGCGTCATGGGGGAGCTTGTTCCACCATCGGGGTGCCAGAGCAGCGAATAGCTTTGACTGGGCTGAGCGGGAACTGTGCTTCCGTAGAGGTAGGGGGGCTAGCAGGCCAGAGGTGGATGAACGTAGAGCCCTCGTTTGGGTGTAGGGTCTGATCAGAGCCTTGTAGATGGGTATTAGCAATGTAGCAATGGGGTCTGTTCAGATGGATGCAACGTTACAAAATGTTCAGTTAACAATGCATTTCCTAAATGTAGAATTGGGCATCCATGTCAGCTCTATTCATTCCATTTATATCTGCAACGTTCACCTCACTGAATAGGCTACACCCCAGGTTTGCTACGTGAGCAGGACTGCTTTGTGCTGTGCTGAAATTAGTGGAGCTGTTCACAGTGCTGAAACAACAGCACTGAACCCCTCTGCTTTGCCATTGCGGTGCGGAAACGAGTGGAGCTGTCCACGGTGCTGAAATGACACCACTGAACCTCATGGTTTTGGCGCTGTATAGAGTGGTGCTGAAATGAATGGTGCTATTTATCCCCACTTCAAAATGCAGCCATATCTTAATGTTAATGGATGATTTATCAACAAACTCCTCCATCCTAAACAAAGCAGTCTCAAAACTAACAATGCATCTCTGTTGTCATCCATCCGGACGACTCTCAATGAAAAATCCCAGCGTGTCGGCGCCATAAACCAGTGTGGGATTTCTGGTCTTTTATTCTAGCACTGTGGTAGTTACCACCGAAATACAGGCATGCATGCATACACATGTAAATACATACTGTATATAAATACACACACACACACACACACACTTTCTATGAGTACAAAACACACACATACACACATTTCATTAAATACTGGGTGGGCCAAGTCAGCACACTGCAGGGGTAGGGGATTGATTTCCTACATTTCCTACGCGGCTGTTTCTTCCCACCACCATCCCTAGCTAGCTCTACTGTTGACCTCAGGAATTGTTTTAATCACAGCAGCTGAGATAGCTCACTGAACGCCTTCCTTCCACTCCCTCCCCCTGATTTCCCTCCCTCTCTCTATTGTTCCATCATTTCTCGTCTCTCTTTAACTCCACTATCTCTGTGTCCCTCTCTCTCTTTTCTCTCTCTCTCTCCCTCATGCCTCTCTCCCACGATGCATGCCGCCACCTCTCCAAGGTGTGGCATCCCTGCAGGCGGCCACTGTAAATACCGGGAAAGAATGTGGTGACTAGCAGCGCCCTACCGGCCAACATGAATATTCGAGGGAAGGGAGAGAGCGGGTGTGTGCCAGCGTGGGACCATGTATGTTTGTGAGAGAGTGTGTGTGAAAAGAGAGAGGACAAGAGCGTGAGAGAGTGTGCCTTTACACATGTTTACATGTGTGTATGTGAAAGTGTATTTGTGTGTTTAATGAGTTAGGTCAAGAGAGTGCACGTGTGAGAGAAGCTGTGTTTTACATGTGTTCAAGTGTGTGTGTCTGTACATGTCAGTGCATTATTGTTTACCTACTGCATATACAGTGCATTCGGAAAGTATTCAGACCCCTTGACTTTTTCCACATTTTTTTACGTTACAGCCTTATTCTAAAATTGATTAAATAGTTTTCCCCCCTCATTAATCTACACACAATACCCCACAATGACAAAGCAAACACAGGTTTTTATAATTTTATTGCAAATGTATATAAAATAAAATAAACTTAAATATCACATTTACATAAGTATTCAGACGCTTTACTCAGTACTTTGTTGAAGCACCTTTGGCAGTGATTACATCCTCGAGTCTTCTTGGGTATGACGCTACAAGCTTGGCACACCTGTATTTGGGGAGTTTCTACCGCTCCTCTCTGCAGATCCTCTCAAGCTCTGTCAGGTTGGATGGGGAGCATCGCTGCACAGCTATTTTCAGGTCTGTCCAGAGATGTTCGATTGGGTTAAAGTCTGGGATCTGGCTGGGCCACTCAAGGACGTTCAGAGGCTTGTCCCGAAGCCACTCCTGCGTTGTCTTGAATGTGTGCTTACGTTCGTTGTCCTGTTGGAAGGTGAACCTTCACCCCAGTCTGAGGTCCTGAGTTCTCTGGAGTAGGTTTTCATCAAGGATCTCTCTACTTTGCTTCTTTAATCTTTCCCTCGATCCTGACTAGTCTCCCTGCCGCTGAAAAACATCCCCACAGCATGATGCTGCCACCACCATGCTTCACCATAGGGATGGTGCCACGTTTACTCCAGACATGACGCTTGGCATTCAGGCCAAAGAGTTCAATCTTGGTTTCATCAGACCAGCGAATCTTGTTTCTCATGATCTGAGAGTCCTTTTGGCAAACTCCAAGCGGGCTGTCATGTGCTTCCGTCTGGCCACTCTACCATAAAGGCCTGATTGGTGGAGTGCTGCAAAGATGGTTGTCCTTCTGGAAGGTTCTCCCATCTCCACAAAGGAACTGGATTGAACCTTGGCAGTGCCCTTGGAAACTTGCGATGGAATGAGTGACCATTGGGTTCTTGGTCACCTCCCTGACAAAGGCCCTTCTCCCCCGATTGCTCAGTTCTAGGAAGAGTTTTGGTGGTTCCAAACTTCTTCCATTTAAGAATGATGGAGGTCACTGTGTTCTTGGGGACTTTCAATGCTGCAGAATTTTTGGGGTACCCTTCCCCAGATATGTGCTTCGAACCAATCCTGTATCGGCGCTCTAGGCTTGGGTTTTGCTCTGACATGCACTGGCAACCATGGGACCTTATGTGTGATCGACCGCCTAAATTTGGTCTTGTGTAGCAAAATTTGAAATTGTGTTTTTTACATTGCATAAAAGTAGAGACTCAGAGCTAGAAAATGGTATATCATACAGTACAGTTGAGGAACAATGGGAAAATAATTCTGCTTTGAAAGTTGATAAACTTGTAACCTCGCTTTTCAGAAAATGGCCCTTGAATGTTTTGGTAAACGTACTGGAGAGCTCTTCTTTGTCTACACCCATTTAGCATCGTTCACACCCTCTTAAGCGTTAGCCCCACCCAGCTCTTTAAGGATTCACATGTGAGGGCATGTACTATACAACCAAAGATTTCAAGACTAAAGGCTGGTTTATACTAAGGGTGTGTTTGTAAATTCAATCTGGAGTGCCAGAGTGTGCTCAGAGTGCGCTCTGGGCGTTCGTAAATTCAGAGCTTTTCGCTCTTGGAGCGTTCAGAGTGCACACTGGACGCTCTGGCCGAGGATTATGGTTGATCCGAGCGTTCTGAACGAACAACAGCAGTCACGCACCCAAGCTAACTGGCTAATGTTGGCTAGCTTGCTAGCTACTTCTAGACACAAATGAGGGAACAGCTCACCCTGACCCTTTGATTCGCCCTAGCAGAGCTGGTTAGGCTGCTTTTATGTTATCCAGAGGGTTGGTGACTGCAACTGTGCTGTTGGAAACAATTTAATTACACTTTTTTTGCCAACGTTTACTGACACCTGCCATATTCAACGGGTGTTGAGCGTTCGTAAATTCGTAAATTATTCTGCGCTCTGGCAAACTCAGACGAGTGCTCTGAAAACGGAGTAGATAGCCAGAGCGAATTTACCAACTACGTCTATCGACAGCTTTCGCAGTGACATCATTAACATTCTATTGAAATGATTACTTGCATAGTCAAGTTTTTGTTTAGACATGTAGCTAGCTAGCTAAACAATTAACCATAATCCCAACTCATAACGTTACTAACCTGCATGAATCTGTATATACAGTGAGGGAAAAAAGTATTTGATCCCCTGCTGATTTTGTATGTTTGCCCACTGACAAAGACATGATCAGTCTATAATTTTAATGGTAGGTTTATTTGAACAGTGAGAGACAGAATAACAACAAAAAATCCAGAAAAACGCATGTCAAAAATGTTATAAATTGATTTGCATTTTAATGAGGGAAATAAGTATTTGACCCCTCTGCAAAATATGACTTAGTACTTGGTGGCAAAACCCTTGTTGGCAATCACAGAGGTCAGATGTTTCTTGTAGTTGGCCACCAGGTTTGCACACATCTAAGGAGGGATTTTGTTCCACTCCTCTTTGCAGATCTTCTCCAAGTCATTAAGATTTCGAGGCTGACGTTTTGCAACTCGAACCTTCAGCTCCCTCCACAGATTTTCTATGGGATTAATGTCTGGAGACTGGCTAGGCCACTCCAAGACCTTAATGTGCCTCTTCTTGAGCCACTCCTTTGTTGCCTTGACCGTGTGTTTTGGGTCATTGTCATGCTGGAATACCCATCCATGACCCATTTTCAATGCCCTGGCTGAGGGAAGGAGGTTCTCACCCAAGATTTGACGGTACATGGCCCCGTCCATCGTTCCTTTGATGTGGTGAAGTTGTCCTGTCCCCTTAGCAGTAAAACACCTCCAAAGCATAATGTATCCACCTCCATGTTTGACGGTGGGGATGGTGTTCTTGGGGTCATAGGCATCATTCCTCCTCCGCCAAACATGGCGAGTTGAGTTGATGCCAAAGAGCTCGATTTTGGTCTCATCTGACCACAACACTTTCACCAAGTTCTCCTCTGAATCATTCAGATGTTCATTGGCAAACTTCAGACGGGTCTGTATATGTGCTTTCTTGAGCAGGGGACCTTGCGGGCGCTGCAGGATTTCAGTCCTTTACGGCGTAGTGTGTTACCAATTGTTTTCTTGGTGACTATGATCGCAGCTGCCTTGAGATCATTGACAAGATCCTTCCGTGTAGTTCTGGGCTGATTCCTCACCGTTCTCATGATCATTGCAACTCCACGAGGTGAGATCTTGCATGGAGCCCCAGGCCGAGGGAGATTTAGTTATTTTGTGTTTCTTCCATTTGAGAATAATCACACCAATTGTTGTCACCTTCTCACCAAGCTGCTTGGCGATGGTCTTGTAGCCCATTCCAGCCTTGTGTAGGTCTACAATCTTGTCCCTGACATCCTTGGAGAGCTCTTTGGTCTTGGCCATGGTGGAGAGTTTGGAATCTGATTGATTGATTGCTTCTGTGGACAGGTGTCTTTTATACAGGTAACAAGCTGAGATTAGGAGCACTCCCTTTAAGTGTGTGCTCCTAATCTCAGCTCGTTACCTGTATAAAACACACCTGGGAGCCAGAAATCTTTCTGATTGAGAGGGGGTCAAATACTTATTTCCCTCATTAAAATGCAAATCAATTTATAACATTTTTGACATGCGTTTTTCTGGATTTTTTTGTTGTTATTCTGTCTCTCACTGTTCAAATAAACCTACCATTAAAATTATAGACTGATAATTTCTTTGTCAGTGGGCAAACGTAAAAAATCAGCAGGGGATCAAATACTTTTTTCCCTCACTGTAGCTAACCAACCAGGTTCAATGTTTGCTATTAAGCTAACATTAGGGCATAACTAGCAATGCAAATGCCTCTGAGAAATCAATAATATTACTACACAGATCATACAAGTAACGTTAGCTAGCGAGCTAGCCTCCCTCTCGTTCACGGATGCCATGGTTGCCTTAGTTTGAAGATGTAATGCGGAGACAGGTGTTTTATACAACAGCCTTCTGTGTGTTCTCTTTTCGACTCCGTGTGCATATTTGCAATCAAACGGCAGAATTTTCTCCATCTCCTTAGCTATCATACTCTAATTCCACCGTGCATTCCACTGATTTCAAAACTCGGTCCTCCAGAAAGTGGAGAGCAACACCTTTGCAGTTCTACTACGTGATATCTTTCAAAAAAAGCTGCATTGGAAAGGATTACCTACACTTACTGACCAGCTCATGTTATAGACAGAAGTGTGCCTCGTGACAGACCAATCCGAACTGATCTCTCGTCATGTCCAGCCCACCCATTATCTCAGCCAATCATTGCTAGCGGGACGGTTCCTGTCTTTTTTCGTGGATAAACCAACTAGGCTCGTAATTTAACAATTGTATTCATATTTACAGATGGCATACAAGTTTGTTTTTAAGGTAGATGAAAGGTCTCGTTCCAGAAGGCGTTTCTGCCCAAAAAAATAATTGTTATTTTGTTATCCTGTGAAGTAGTGACGTGGGACATTCGTCTAGTTTCCTGAAATGAATCACAAATACACAGATTTTTTTATAAATCTTCCTAAAGAAACATCCGGCAATTTGGAAACTTGGCATAATAATTCTGTCATTTGCTTTGTTGACAATATGATCCAATATGAACCAGCCAATCACGAGCCGCCACTGCTCCCCAAACACTCGCCTGTCTTGCAGTTATTACAGCTGTGCCGATAAAACACTGGACCATTTCCTCTGGTGTCATCCGAACACTAGTTCTCATAAATCGCCTCTCACAACCTTTGAAATCAATGAAAGCTGCTATACTGCCTGTGTTGAGCTCACGTTGGGTCACGTCCAATGGCAGCAGCCAAGCTCAAGAATCACTGAGTTTCAATTCTCGATGGCTGACGCACGCGTTAAGAAATAAAGTTGATTTTGGTTGCATATTACATTTACATTTTAGTCATTTAGCAGACGCTGTTATCCAGAGCGACTTACAGTTAGTGAGTGCATAATTTTTTAAAAATATATATTCATACTGCCCCCCCATGGGAAACGAACACACAACCCTGGCGTTGCAAATGCCATGCTCTACCAACTGAGCTACACGGGACCAAATGTATTGTACTTACGCATAATCAATGAATATGGTACAGCACATAAAATAGAATAAAGATACTCTTCCCCTCTGCTCCTCTACACACTCAAAACAACGCGATCTGTGAAGCAGGTAGAATGTCACATTGACACGACACTGATGGCAAAGCAATGCGACGTGTATAGTTGAGCTGAAGTGTTACAGTCATGCGTGCATACATTTTACGTATGGGTGGTCCTAGGAATCGAACCCACTATCTTGGTGTTCCTAGCACCATGCTTTACCAACTGATTACCAACCATTATAACCTTTGATGCCTCAGTGAAATGTTACATGTAATGCATGTAGTCCAACGCTAAATCTGCTTTTGATATACTGTAGCTTTCATCTCTCATTATGGTACACTAGTGTGTTCCTAACCTTCAGAATCCATTTACCTTTCATTATGTATCATGGTTCCTTCGTAAATGGTATCCTATTCCGTATATAGTTTATTACTTTGACGAGGTTAAAAGTAGCGCACCATGTAGATTCAGTTGATTGGACATGATTTGGAAAGGCACACACCTGTTTATATAAAGTCCCACAGTTGACAGTGCATGTCAGAGCAAAAACCAAGCCATTAGGTCGAAGGAATTGTCCGTAGAGCTCCGAGACAGGATTATGTCGAGGCACAAATCTAAGGAAGGACTACCAAAACATTTCTGCAGCATTGAAGGTCCCCAAGAAAACAGTGGCCTCCATCATTCTTAAATGGATGAAGTTTGGAACCACCAAGATTCTTTATTGAGCTAGCCGCCCGGCCAAACTGAGCATTCGGGGGAGAAGGGCCTTGATCAGGGAGGTGACCAAGAACCCGATGGTCACTCTGACAGAGCTCCATAGTTCCTCTGTGGAGATGGGAGAAACTTCCAGAAGGGCAACCATCTCTGCAACACTCCACCAATCAGGCCTTTATGGTAGACGAAAGCCTCTCCTCAGTAAAAGGCACATGACATCCCGCTTGGAGTTTGCCAAAAGGCACCTAAAAAACTTTCAGACCATGAGAAACAAGATTCTCTGGTCTGATGCAACCAAGATTGAACTCTTTGGCCAGAATACCAAGCGTCACATCTGGAGGAAACGTGGCACCATCCCTCGGTGAAGCATGGTGGTGGCAGCATCATGCTGTGGGGATATTTTTCAGTGGCAGGGATTGGGAGACTAGTCAGGATCGAGGGAAAGATGAATGGAGCAAAGTAAAGAGATCCTTGATGAGAACCTGCTCCAGAGCACTCTGTACCTCAGACTGGTGCGAAGTTTCACCTTCCAACAGGACAACGACCCTAAGCACACAGCCAAGACAACGCAGGAGTGGCATTCGGACAAGTCTCTGAATGTTTTGGAGTGGCCCATCCAGAGCCCGGACTTGAACCCGATTGAACATCTCTGGAGAGACCTGAAAATAGATGTGTATAGTCGCTCCTCATCCAACCTGACAGAGCTTGAGAGGATCTGCAGAGAAGAATGGGAGAAAGTCCCTAAATACAGGTGTGCCAAGCTTGTACCGTCATACCCAAGAAGACTCAAGGCTGGTATCGCTGCCAAAGGTGCTTCAACAAAGTACTAAGTTAACAAAGGTCTGAATACTTATTTAAATGTGACATTTCAGTTTTTTTTTTTTTTTTTGCAAACAGTTATAAAAACCAGTTTTTGCTTTGTCATTATGGGGTATTGTGTGTCGATTGATGAGGAAGAAAATCTATTGAAATTCATTTTAGAATAAGGCTGTAACGTATCAAAATGTGGAAAAAGTCAAAGGGTCTGAATACTTTCGGAATGCACTGTAAATACACCTATTTTTCATTTGCATGCAAACAGAATCACCACTGCTGCCCATGCTGCCAATGTGTTCTATTTTTAGATTCAGTCACTAGCAGTACAACCAGCTCAACAGTGCATCGGACAGCACAAGGAAAATGCAACAAGCACAGATTCGACAAGTGAAAACAAATAATCTAAACTGGGTATAGCTAGCTAGAATAATGTCACAAGCATGATGAGCCCACCAATAACTTTAGTTCCACTTGAATGTCCAAAATTCAATGCAGTCCTCCCCAAAAGCAATCATATAATTGCTGCAATCCAAGCCGCGGAGCGACAGGCAGAACGCCATGAGCTGCTGATGGCAGAGCAGTAGGCAACTGAACTGCTTGTTTTGAACAATCTATTTTTGAAACAGTAAAATGTACACAAATGAACCACAATTTTATGGACATTTTAAACATAATCCTCCTATTATCTATATTAAAAAAAAAAAAAAAATGGGGGTATTTATATAAAGTGGGGTACCGCCCCTAATGCCCTAATGGGTGAGCCGCCACTGTTGGAGAGTTTAAGGTGACACCACTCGTTCTCCCTTGTGGTTTGTGGAGACGGTAGTATGTCACTTACCCTTCGTTTGGGCTTGAGCTAGGAAGGGGATTTCATTGTGCTTGACAGTGGGACATTGTCTAGTGGCCACTCCTGAGTGGCGCAGTGGTCTAAGGCACTGCATCACAGTGCTAGCTGTGCCACTAGAGATCCTGGCTCTGTCGTAGCCGTGGATAAGAGCGTCTGCTAAATGACGTAATTGTTGACTGGCATGTTGTAAAAAGCTGTTTTGTATGCTTAGTGATAACTGTTTATTTAACTTCCTCTCTTGACATTAGCAATATCCACTTTGAAAGCATGTATTAAGACTATATGGCCCCATACATGTTTATGTATGTATTTCTGACAATCAACCTCACACTGTCCTTTACACAGGGACTGGGGTAGTAAATTAGCCACAGCAGTTGTCAAGCTGCAGTTCAATGATATTCAGTGGCACGATATTCAGTGACAGGATGATTCATTGTGGATTGTCACTGAATCGTCATTGTCATTGTCATAGTCATATTCATATTTGTGCCATTTACCATTCTTGGTTATGCTATGATTAAGTCAAATTAATGGCAGTATAACAAAAATTGTGCTATATCCAATTAAAGAATATAGCAAAAAAACAAACATTTTCCCACTGATTTAAGAAGAAAAAAGTATTTCTTTTTTAATTCAGGAGAGCTCAACTGAGACTACGATCTCATTCTCAATGGTGTTTTGAGAACAAAAAAGTAAAAAAATCTTTCATGATAATTCAATAAAACAGGAAAACAGTTACTACAAAATACATCAGTTACAGATACACCAAATTTCAACAACACAAATCAATTATTACAATCAACCAAGACACCAGTAATAAATAAAAAAACTTGAATTCAATATTCAAATGTCTCAATATCATCACTGGCTTATGCGAATACAAATGCCTACGTTTATATATATATTGAAAAAGGGCTGTTTTCTGTGAAAATCATTTTCTTACAGATATAACGAAACTGTGATTACTTTGAACAAAGCATATGCCAAACCCTGTCTAGCACCTGCCTGTGTGTGTTGTAATTATGTTCGCAATTAACCCGCCACCGTGACCCTCGTGGCGTGGTTCTCTTTGTGTAAGTGTCGATCAGGGCTTGGTGGGGTCAGAGTGTATTAGTTTTCCCTCGAGACACACAAAGGAACATCGTCTAGTCTGCTGTCAGCGACAATGATTCATTTCAGCAGGTGGCGTCCTCTTGACTAACCATGCATGTAGATGGACAAACTGTTTGAATTGTCTAGAACCCGTGGTGGATTGATAACGCTCCTGGATCTTGACACGTATACGACCCTGGAGACCGGGGTTCAGTCCACCCTTCCCATAGTTTTTCCTGCTTGCCTGTCTCCCCCTTTGATTTGATACATTTCTTAATAAAGTGTAACTTACAAAAGTGCATCAGCCACACATAGTCAAGGCTTGAATTGTCTTTCAGGGGTTCTTGTATCAGATTGTTGAATGACTCACCTCCCTTGGGATTTATATACCCACTATAGAAGTTGGCAAACATCACTGGGATCAGGCTAATCCAGATGATGAAGGGCCATGACTTGTGTGGCTAAAGGAAGTTTTGATGCTGGATGACATTAGGTACTCCCTGATCTAAGGTGAACAATTTAGGAGCTCCCAGGAAGATGCAAACTAGACACGGCATGGAAAATGATTATGTTTCTTGGAGAGACACTGAGGACTCAACTTGGCATGAAGCATTGCCTGGAAAATATCCTCACCCATCCATTTTCAAATGCTCTCGTTTCAGACTCTCATTTTTAAAGATAAAAGCACTAAACTACCCCTTGGCACTCATGCATTTCTGCCTGTAGCGATGAGTGAAAACAATGGCGATTCTTTTGGAAATAGCAGGAAAAAAATTGCATAGCAGAGGTCTGTCTGAGTGACCCTCACTTTAGAAGACGGAGAGAAAGAATTGAATAAAATGATGAGTCCCTTTACAATGGTCCAAAAGCTTTTAGAATAACTGAATAGGAGTTGACTAAGGCTTTGAAAAGTGTCACTTCTCATGCTTATGAAAGTAGCAGCAATCGAAAGCCCAGAAGTGACTCAGTGTTTTCCCCCTGAAAGGCTAACTAAAACAAAAGTGAGTGGAAAGGGAAAATACGTCAGAGGCTGCTTGCTGACATCCAAACACATTAACTTCAGATACGTAAATACTGATAGTGACAGTTCTTGCCCAAATTGGAGGCTAGGGTTGTCTGCGGACACTACCATTAGTGCAGAAATACAAAACATAATGTGAAAGTATATTTTGAAAGGTAATGTTTTAAATGGACTTTGAAATAACCAGTTCTGACTTAGTCACCATTAATCAAAGCTGTTTATCATAATGTCCCTACAAACCACAATCCCCAAACATTCCTCCCATGTGTCTTAAGGCCCCCATTACAATCAGTTGCAAAACAATTGAAAACCACACTGTGGTTAAACTCAGTGCCTTTTCTTAAACACAATTGATCTAAATGTGGCCTTGGACTGCAATTACATTTTGGGATCACAGGTGATTTTGGGGTGAAAAACAGATAAAAACATAAAAAAACTGTTAAATATGCTTTTCTAAATGCACTCATACACCCCCCCCCCCCACCCCCCCCCCAAAACAAACACAAAAATCCCCAAATTCCTTTTTAAGCTAATTTACATGTGTTAATTAGTCTAAGACATTTAGCATTTAGAGAACTTTGCTTCTAATCCACTTGTTCTCCAAGGTCAAACGTTTCGTAGCTTGGAGAATGAGATGTTATAAAAGCTAATAACACAATTAGCAGATGTCATTTGGGGAAGGCTGACATCCACCTCTGCACCCATCCGAACAAATCCTGATAACGACCTGTTTCTACCAGAAATTTGGTTCACATTTCACTTGATGTAAAATCAATGTTCTGTTCTGACCTTGAGCAAGGCCACAAAGCCTGTCAACTGCTGTACCAATGATAAGACCCCGGCATTCGGCATCCGTAATCAATGCAACATGAACCTAAGCTTGGTTGTAATTATTTTATACAAAAGATTTTGGCATTTTGATTTGATGTCTACCTCTGATAAACCACCAATTATTAATGAGTACTTACAGACTTCCACAATAGCTGCTCCCAATACATTAGTCACAATGTTAACACAGAGCGAGCTAGCTAACCAATGCACGTTCTCGTAATATGACAGAATAAACATGGGACAAGGTAAGGATACCAATGTCCAAGCCAAGACGGTTGTAGTGACTACATCCACACACCCCCTCCGCTACAGCTTCCTGTGTTCGAGAGTGTAGTGTTGACAAATAAGGATAGTGCCAGGTCAATCATCTTGCCAGAAAATCTGTAGCGCATAATCACTCACAAACCCCCCACCTCCCCACTGGTCTGGTGCAGGGAGCAGCCTCCCCCCACTGCGCTAGTGTTTGGAACAGCAGTCCATTAGCACTGAGGGAATCGCCCCACATTCTGGAGAGGGCTCCCCTCTGAAACGCTGTTCAACATTAAAAACCTGTTTTGCAGGCACCCATCCACCGAATACACAACGCAATTAAGAATGAAGCAGGCAAGCCGGAATGATCTGGGAAATGCCTGCCCGCCGTCCAAGTGACAGGGATAGAAGGAGCGTGAGGAAGACAGACAGAGAAGAGATGTACGGGGAGAGAGGAATGAGAATGAGAGAGAAAGAGATTAAAGACGCTGTTAGGAAAGAGAAAGAATGAGGAGATTGGATAGGCTGAGATATGAGGCTAGAGAAGATGGGTAGATGTTTTTGGGGGATTTAAAAAAAGACACAGAGATAGAAGGGGTTTGAATGTAGCGAGAGAATGACAGAGGGGGACAAAAATGAGATAGAGAGGGTGAAATTTAGTTAGAGAATTCTGTTTGCATCAGCTGATATTTAGACCGAGGGATAAATCTGAGGTAAAACAGGTCAGATGGGGTAAAGTATATTTTCCTGTAGTTTGCTGCAGGATTTGCTATACAAGTAGAAAAGTGAGAGCATGCATAGGACACCTCATTGAAACAAGTCAATGTGTTCAAGATGGACATCTAAGTTTTGCTCCTTCCTATCCTATTCTCTTCCTTCTATGGCAGGGGTGCTCAAATCCAAGCATCAAGGTCAGCAGCACTGCTGGTTCTCTTCTCGCCCTAGTTGCTGGATTGATTACTGGCCAGTGAGTCCACTCACCTGGCGTCCTGGGTCCGAATATGTTCCTGATTAGAGTGAAAGGATGCAAATCAGTAGTGCTGTAGACATTGCTTATTGCCTGGAAAGGGGATTATCTATTGTATCCCCCATGTATTCGCTATGTAGAGACAGTGAATGAGTGCTATCTGCTGCTCATGCAGTTAGTTAGAAGTAAAGACAGACTTCCTTGAAGTTAAATGGAAAGTTAACCCAAATTACAAAATTATATATTAGTTTTCTTACCTTGTACGCAGTCTATGGACAAGGTACAGTGGGGAAAAAAAGTATTCAGTCAGCCACCAATTGTGCAAGTTCTCCCACTTAAAAAGATGAGAGAGGCCTGTAATTTTCATCATAGGTACATGTCAACTATGACAGACAAAATGAGAAGAAAAAAAATCCAGAAAATCACATTGTAGGATTTTTAATGAATTTATTTGTAAATTATGGTAGAAAATAAGTATTTGGTCAATGACAAAAGTTTCTCAATACTTTGTTATATACCCTTTGTTGGCAATGACACAGGTCACACGTTTTCTGTAAGTCTTCACAAGATTTTCACACACTGTTGCTGGTATTTTGGCCCATTCCTCCATGCAGATCTCCTCTAGAGCAGTGATGTTTTGGGGCTGTCGCTGGGCAACACGGACTTTCAACTCCCTCCAAAGATTTTCTATGGGGTTGAGATCTGGAGACTAGCTAGGCCACTCCAGGACCTTGAAATGCTTCTTACGAAGCCACTCCTTTGTTGCCCGGGCGGTGTGTTTGGGATCATTGTCATGCTGAAAGACCCAGCCACGTTTCATCTTCAATGCCCTTGCTGATGGAAGGAGGTTTTCACTCAAAATCTCACGATACATGGCCCCATTCATTCTTTCCTTTACACGGATCAGTCATCCTGGTCCCTTTGCAGAAAAACAGCCCCAAAGCATGATGTTTCCACTCCCATGCTTCACAGTAGGTTCTTTGGATGCAACAGCATTCTTTTGTCCTCCAAACACGACGAGTTGAGTTTTTACCAAAAAGTTATATTTTGGTTTCATCTGACCATATGACATTCTCCCAATCCTCTTCTGGATCATCCAAATGCACTCTAGCAAACTTCAGACTGGCCTGGACATGTACTGGCTTAAGCAGGGGGACACGTCTGGCACTGCAGGATTTGAATCCCTGGCGGCGTAGTGTGTTACTGATGGTAGGCTTTGTTACTTTGGTCCCAGCTCTCTGCAGGTCATTCACTAGGTCCCCCCGTTTGGTTCTGGGATTTTTGCTAACCGTTTTGTGATCATTTTGACCCCACGGGGTGAGATCTTGCGTGGAGCCCCAGATCGAGGGAGATTATCAGTGGTCTTGTATGTCTTCCATTTCCTAATAATTGCTCCCACAGTTGATTTCTTCAAACCAAGCTGCTTACCTATTGCAGATTCAGTCTTCCCAGCCTGGTGCAGGTCTACAATTTTGTTTCTGGTGTCCTTTGACAGCTCTTTGGTCTTGGCCATAGTGGAGTTTGGAGTGTGACTGTTTGAGGTTGTGGACAGGTGTCTTTTATACTGATAACAAGTTCAAACAGGTGCCATTAATACAGGTAACGAGTGGAGGACAGAGGAGCCTCTTAAAGAAGAAGCTACAGGTCTGTGAGAGCCAGAAATCTTGCTTGTTTGTAGGTGACCAAATACTTATTTTTTACCATAATTTGCAAATAAATTCATAAAAAATCCTACAATGTGATTTTCTGGAAAGAAAATTCCTCAATTTGTCTGTCATAGTTGACGTGAACCTATGATGAAAATTACAGGCCTTACATCTTTTTAAGTGGGAGAACTTGCACAATTGGTGGCTGACTAAATACTTTTTTTCCCCCACTGTATAACAGCAATCCATGCTTTGGTTTCAAAATTCTAACGTTTTAGCATTTGTGGCAAAAATCCCATTAAAGTCATGGGACCAATATTAGCATTATTCCGAATAATCTGAAAGGATCTAAAATTGTTTGTGAAGCTCACCGAAGTCACTTATAGATGACTTGAACATGATGTGCAAAAAACGTGGTAGAGTATTTAAAACAGGAGTGGCAATAATTTTGACCCCTATCTTTTTTAGATTTTTTTGATAACCTGTTAAACAAAATCTCTTTCTCTGAGCAATTGTATTAGTATAAAATGACACAATTTCCCAAATGTTCCTGCATGCAATATAGCTCAGTATTTGTTTTCTTTATTTTTAACAGTCTTTTTTGCTCATTTTTATCAAGGGTGCCAATAATTACGGACCTGACTGTATGTTCAGCACAATTGCGGAGGTTGAACGAAGTGTCGTAATTTCCCCGCCAGAAATGATAGTGCTTGCTGTGCCTGCAGCTCCTTTGGATGAATAATGAATAATAATCTCGGGCGGCGCTTGGAAACTCTGAGAGATCCTCTTTTCTATGGTGACAAATAAGGCTGTCTGACTGTTTAGGCCGTATGGTCGTCCGTATGGTGCCTGAGTGGTAGTCGCAGCTGAGTCGCAGCAGTGCTGGGAATTGGAGGGCCGCCGCCGCGCATCGCTCAGCCCAGCAGGCAGATCTGGGAGCAGCTGCTAGGAGTGATTTGTTTGACAAGTCAATGGGTTTAGGGCTGACTAGAGGGCACTATGCGCCGGCGACATTTTACCCCCATGCTCACATAGGAGACTCCCTGTGACTCCAGTCTCCCAGTGGAGGCAGGGAACTCTGTCCCTCACTGGCTGAAATAGCTGGTCAGATGGTAGGATCCATGTTTAGAATGGCAGCAGTATAGTGGTTTATGGGGACATAGCCTGGTGGATGGGAGTGGAATGGTGGTTTATGAGGACACGACCTAGTGACCTTGGGGTTGGGGTTGTGTGCCCACACCTAGGCTATAGGGACGCAGGCAAGTTCTGGAACCCCAAGGGAGAGGATGTGGGGCAGGCAGCAGACTTCAGTAAACACCAGGCTGGATTACAGGTGGGGACGCTACACTCTTAGAAAAAATTGTGCTCCAGAATGTGTGCTATCTAATTGTGCTAACAGCTGAAGAACCCTATTGGAAACCTTTATTCTAAGAGTATAGTCGTGTACTGACCTAAAACATGATAGGCTATTCCCTTTAAAGGGAATTGGTGCAGTGTTTTTAAAGTGATACTTCGTGATTTGGGAAATAATTTCTTTCTACTTACCCAGATTCAGACGAACTCATGGATACCATTTTGATGTGTCTGCATGCAGTATGAAGGAAGTTGAAGTTATGATATTGTAGTGAACTTAACCCAACACCTAACAACCTTGTCAAGAGGTTCAGACCTCTTGGTGTAATGTTTAAAGTGTTGGCTTGACAGTCGCTGGACCTGAATTCGAGTCCCGGCCGGGGCAAACCCTGAATTCGCTACAATATTGTTAGCTTAGCGCAATTGCTAGAAGTCTCCAGGAACTACTAGCCAGCTCCTCTCAAAAGCAGGGAAATATACCTTCTAACTACTCCAAAGCTTGGTGGTTGGTCATTTAAAGTCTTACAAAGCTATACTTAGTAATCAATATTTTAAAAAATCGTAAATTTGACTGATTATCGTAAGAAACGAGATTCTATCCAATTTCTAGAGATATTCAGAGATTGCAATGTTGTATCTTTTATACAGGATGCTTGGGTTATCCATTATAATTACAGAAGTGAAGCAGCAACAGAACAGCAACAGTGCTGTATAACGTTTGTATAAAGCTACATGTATAGACATACACTTCAAAGTAACAGATAGAACAGTGATATTATTATCTTTGATCTGTAAGAAATTATATACTGTACCTATCCTATTGTTTATATTATACCTGTATAGTAGCTAAGAAACATGCTTTGCGAGGACATCGCTCACAGAAATGTCCTTATTTCACCACAACACACTTGGCCAATAAATCCTGACTACAGAGGACACAATTCAGAAACAAACGCGGATGATTCATTTAGTTAATTTTGGTGCATTTCTACATATGCTGCTGGATTTACAAACCGCAGAGAGCTCTTTCAGCACTTTTGGGCTAATGGTGCTATATTTCCCTATATCCGCCCCCCTTGAACGGATGCTTTAAATTCATAGTATTTACAATTAAAACTGACTCTTGCTTTTAACGATGGCGGTATCAATGATCCATGTCAAAGAGGCAAACGAATGAACAGAGCCTAACCAACTAATTATTACTCAGCCCAACTGAAAGAGACAGGGAATGTAAAATTAGTATCCATCTGATGACTTGGCGATGAATTCGCCTCTTTTGCGTTGCACTTAATTGAGCTAACTACTAATCGCTAACTCTCTGCCTTTATTATCTATTCGTTTCCTCCTTTCTCATCGCTCCATTTATCACTCTCCTTCTTCATCCTCCTTTTCCTAATTTTCCTGAGGAGGGTCGAGAGTCCATTGATAAAACGGATGGCTGATTAGGGTCTCCAAATCGACGGCGGGGGGTGAGTCCAGAACAGAGTTCCATAGTCTCGATTCACAGCCACCCATGCTGAGTTGGCTTCAGTGAGACTGGGCACGTACACTTCCAAAAGTATGTGGACACCTGCTCATCGAACATCTCATTCCAAAATCATGGGCATTAATATGGAGTTGGTCCCCCCTTTGCTGCTTTATCAGCCTCCACTCTTCTGGGAAGGCTTTCCACTGGATGTTGGAACATTGCTGCGGGGACTTTATTTTAGTCATTAAGCTTCCATTCAGCCAGAAGAGCAATAGTGAGGTCGGGCACTGATGTTGGGCGATTAGGCCTGGCTCGCAGTCGGCATTCCAATTCAGCCTAAAGGTGTACTGATCTCGACAAACCATTTCTGTATGGACTTCTCGGGGGCGTTGCCATGCTGAAACAGGAAAGGGCCTTCCCCAAACTGTTGCCCCAAAGTTAGAAGCACAGAATCATCTAGAATGTCATTGTATGTTGTAGCGTTAAGATTTCCCTTCACTGGAACTGAGGGGCCTAGCCCGAACCATGAAAAACATCCCCAGACCATTATTCCTCCTCCACCAAACTTTACAGTTGGCACTATGAATTCAGGTAGGTAGCGTTCTCCTGGCATCCGCCAAACCCAGATTAATCCGTCGGACTGCCAGATGGGGAAGCGTGATTCATCACTTCTGAGAACGCGTTTTCACTGCTCCAGAGTCCAATGGTGGTGAGCTTTACACCACTCCAGCCAACGCTTGGCATTACACATGGTGATCTTAGGCTTGTGTGCGGCTGCTCGGCCATGGAAACCCATTTCATGAAGCTCCCGACAAAAAGTTATTGTGCTAACGTTGTTTCCAGAGGCAGTTTGGAACTCGAGTGTTGCAACAGAGGACAGATGATTGTTACACTCTACGCACTTCAGCACTCGCCGGTCCCGTTCTGTGAGCTTGTGTGGCCTACCACTTCACGGCTGAGCCGTTGTTGCTCCTAGACGTTTCCACTTCACAATAACAGCACTAACAGTTGCATTAAGGCAGCTCAAGCAGAGCAGAAATTTGACGAACTGACTTGTTGGAAAGGTGGCATCATATGACGGTGCCACGTTGAAAGTAACTGAGCTCTTCATTAAGGCCATTCTACTACCAATGTTTGTCTATGGAGAATGCATGGCTGTGTGCTCGATTTTATACACCTGTCAGCAACAGGTGTGGCTGAAATAACCGAATCCACTCATTTGAAAAATGAATGCACTCACTAACTGTAAGTCGCTCTGGATAAGAGCGTCTATTAAATGACTAAAATGTAAATGTAAATTTGAAGAGGAGTCCACATAGTTTTGTATAGATAGTGTATCAGTCTTTCTAGAGTGAAAGTACCACACAGCATCTGGAGAGAAAAAGAAGAGTAGAACACTGAGAAAGGGTTTAAAGGGAAGTTAGGAAAACACAAGGGTGAAGGCCACGTGTACTGTTGTTATGCACTGACCAACTTTCCTGCCTATACGTTTGTGTTATACACAATGTAACATTAAGAATAAGAACAATAGTACAGTGGACGTCGTGTTTATACTCAATCAATACTCATCAATCTGAATAATTATACAGTATATCAGTCAATATATATGTATATCTGTGTAAAGAATCCCAAAAATATACTATTTTTGACTCTCAGACCTAACTCTTTACATGGTCTCATAGAGGGAGCAAACAGGTTCAATAACATCACACAGAGGCCCAGCAAATGGGCGACCATTTTCTCTCTCTGGCAGGCACATAGAGGAGCACTCTGTTGCTCCTCACGTCCAGCCGCTGTGAACCCCTTTGGCACCTAGCTAGACCAATCTTCTCTCATTCTGCCTTTGATTGCTGTGTGTGTTTGTGTGTGTGTGTGTGTACACGTATGTGTGTTAAACTGAAGGCTTGTCTGTTGGGTGTATGTGTGTACCATGGGTTGGTCAGTTTCTGAGTGTGTTCACTGAGTGTGCGTGTGCTTACTAACCTACACACCATCCTCATCATCAGACGATCTCATCATCCGTTGCGCTTGACACCACCGCATACCTCCTTTACGATAACTTTACCAAAGCAGAACACTCTCTTTCTGTAGATGACTTTAAAGTCTCAGGCCCCTCTTGCCTTCATGGCAGCTGTCAGGTAAGGCGCCATGCAGGGATCAGACTTCTGGCATTTGCGTCTCCCTTTGACGGTGCATTGAGTGACGCCGGCTGACACTTGGTGGCTAGCTGCTCTGACAGGCTTTCACCTCAGCCGCGCTTGTTGGAAATCGTGTCCTGGGTTCCAAGTGTTATCATCATTACCACTGCAGTGAATGTCGTTGTTATTGACGATCGGACAGCAATGCCACGTAATGCCAGATGTTTTGGAGAAACTGTGAAATCTTGAATTGTGCCTTTCATTGTTATATGAATGGGAATGGGAATGGGAGACATTTTCATATATTATAGCTCCCCCTTGTCAGAGACAAAGGTATAATTAAGTAAAAAGGTATAACTGTTCTTTAATTGCCGGAGTCAGGGAACGATTACACGCTTTGGAATTTTTCTGAAATAAGAAAAGAAAGGGGGAAAATGTATAGGAAAGACAGGGGAGAAAAAGAGAAAGAAAGAGTGTGTGTGGGGAGGGTGATAATGGTGGGGAAAATCTTAATAGAGCGAATTGCTTTTGGTTTGGGAGGCACAGTTGCAGAGGCTGTCCCCCGCGAGCCAATCAGGAATTAATTCAGCCGTCAATATCACCTTAATCACTGGAGTGGTGGCATTTCTCTCCACGCCGCAGACAAAATTACAAATGAGACCGCCGTAGCCTTCGTAGTCTTCTTGCTGCATCATGACTCCCCCATGTACACCCGAGGGCAGGGTGGGAGAGAGAGGGGAGAGGGAGGAGGTGGTAGAGAGGGAGAGAGAGAGAAAGGGAGGGAGGAAGGGGGGTAGAGGGAGAGAGAAGGAAGGAACGGGTGGGAGGGAGAGAGTAAAAGAGAGAGAGAGGGACATTGGAGGAAGGAGAGGAGATAAAGTAGTCTTCTAGGGGAAAACCCATTGAAAAGACACTTAGAGCGAGAGCAAAACTGCCAGACATGCGAAACTAACAGACACTGACAGAGAGAGAAAAGAAGAAGGATGGAAAATGGAGTTGTTTTATTGGGGAAAAAAGACCCAACCAATAAAAAAAAACACCCAAACACAGTGACCCACCCCTCCTTGAGCGTATGAGCTTGTCCGGTCAACAGTCTTCGCTATGGGACCAGACCATGTGGCATGCTGCTGATTATTTCCCTCCCCATGTCTTATTATTTTTGGTTTGGTCTCCCGAGGCACAGGGAAACAGAATGAACTACCAATGTCTGTGACTACCTTTCTTTCCAATTCGCTCTTCTTCCAATTGTGCTGTACCTGCTTCTGGCCCATCAATCAAACACTCACAAAAGAATGATGCAGCCCACCTCTCCCTTTGTGCCTCCGACACTGTTGGGTAAACTACTCTGAAAATATAGTTTACCAAGCTACCAATTACTTCACACTGGAATAAGTTAAGCTACACTTAACCAACATCCAAACTACTTAGTGAAAAATTATCATATCTAAAAGTGAAATGTCATAGAGTTCAAATTGCAAGAATAGATCACTCTGGAGTCAGATGTTAACAGAAATTGTAATTTAGCCTATTAAATACAAAAAGTGAGAATTAGGCACACACATTCTTTTCAGATAGTTAACAGTAGCAGCCTTCGGAAAATATTCAGACCCCTTGACTTTTTCCACATTTTGTTACGTTACAGCCTTATTCTAAAATGGATGAAATATTTGTTTTCATCAGCAATCTAAACAATACCTAATAATGAAAACAGGTTTCTATACATTTGTATTTACATAAGTATTCATACCCTTTGCTATGAGACTCGAAATTGAGCTGATGTGCATCCTGTTTCCATTGATCATCCTTGAGATGTTTCTACAACTTGATTTGAGTCCACCTGTGGTAAATTCAATTGGTTGGACATGATTTGGAAAGGCACACACCTGTCTATATACGGTCCCACAGTTGATAGTGCATGTCAGAGCAAAAACCAAGCCATGAGGTCGAAGGAATTGTCTGTAGAGGGACAATTGTGACGAGGCACAGATCTGGGGAAGGGTACCAAAATGTTTTTGCAGCATTGAAGGTCCCCAAGAACACAGTGGCCTCCATCATTCTTAAATGGAAGAAGTTTGGAACCACCACCTAGAGCTGGCCGCCCGGCCAAACTGAGCAATCGGGGGAGAAGGGCCTTGGTCAGGGAGGTGACCAAGAACCCGATGGTCACTCTGACAGAGCTCTAGAGTTCCTCTGTGGAGATGGAAGAACTTTCCAGAAGAACAACCATCTCTGCAGCACTACATCAATCAGGCCTTCATGGTAGAGTGGCCAGATGGGAGCCACTCCTCAGTAAAAGGCACATGACAGCCTGCTTGGAGTTTGCCAAAAGGCACCTAAAGACTCTCAGACCATGAGAAACAAGATTCTCTGGTCTGATGAAACCAAGATTGAACTCTTTCGCCTGAATGCCAAGCGTCACGTCTGGAGGAAACCTGGCACCATCCCTACGGTAACGCATGGTGGTGGCAGCATCATGTAGTGGGGATATTTTTCAGAGGCAGGGACTGGGAGACTAGTCAGGATCGAGTCAAAGATGAACAGAGCAAAGTACCTGCTCCAGACTGCTCAGGACCTTAGACTGAGTTGAAGGTTGACCTTCCAACAGGACAAAGACCCTAAGCACACAGCCAAGACAACGCAGGAGTGTTTTCGGGACAAGTCTCTGAATGTCTTTGATTTGCCTAGCCAGAGCCCAGACTTCAACTCGATCGAACATCTCTGGAGAGACCTGAAAAGGAATGGGAGAAACTCCCCAAATACAGGTGTGCCAAGCTTGTAGTGTCATACCAAGAAGAGTCGATGCTGTAATTGCTGCCAAAGGTGCTTCAACAAAGTACTGAGGAAATGGTCTGAATACTTATGTAAATGTGATATTTCTGTTTTTTATTTGTTATATATTAGCAACAAAAAAAAATCTAAAAACATGTTTTTGCGTTGTCATTATGGGGTATTGTGTGTAGATTGATGAAGGAAAAAAAACTATTATCAATTTTAGAATAAGGCTGTAACTCAACAAAATGTGAAAAAAGTCAAGGTGTCTGAATACTTTCCGAATGCACTGTATGTGAGTCATTAAAGTTAGTGAAAAAAAGGTAAATTCAGATAGTCCGGGTAGCTATTTGGTTAACTATTTTACTAACTATTTAGCAGTCTTATGGCTTGGGGGTAGAAGCTGTTCAGGGCCCTGTTGGTTCCAGACAAGGTGCATCGGTACCACTTGCAGTGTTGGAAAAAATACCAGATTATCATACTTGAGTAAAAGTAAAGAAAGATACCTTTATGGAAAATGAATCAAGTGAAGTCACCAAGTAAAATACTACGTGAGTAAAAGTCTAAAAGTATTTGGTTTTAAATATACTTAAGTGTCAAAAGTAAATGTAATTGCTAAAATATACTTACAGTGGGGAAAAAAGTATTTAGTCAGCCACCAATTGTGCAAGTTCTCCCACTTAAAATGATGAGAGAGGCCTGTAATTTTCATCATAGGTACACGTCAACTATGACAGACAAATTGAGAAAAAAAATTCTCCAGAAAATCACATTGTAGGATTTTTTATGAATTTATTTGCAAATTATGGTGGAAAATAAGTATTTGGTCACCTACAAACAAGCAGACCTGTAACTTCTTCTTTAAGAGGCTCCCCTGTCCTCCACTCGTTACCTGTATTAATGGCACCTGTTTGAACTTGTTATCAGTATAAAAGACACCTGTCCACAACCTCAAACAGTCACACTCCAAACTCCACTATGGCCAAGACCAAAGAGCTGTCAAAGGACACGAGAAACAAAATGGTAGACCTGCACCAGGCTGGGAAGACTGAATCTGCAATAGGTAAGCAGCTTGGTTTGAAGAAATCAACTGTGGGAGCAATTATTAGGAAATGGAAGACATACAAGACCACTGATAATCTCCCTCGATCTGGGGCTCCACGCAAGATCTCACCCTGTGTGGTCAAAATGATCACAAGAACGGTGAGCAAAAATCCCAGAACCACACAGGGGGACCTAGTGAATGACCTGCAGAGAGCTGGGACCAAAGTAACAAAGCCTACCATCAGTAACACACTACGCCGCCAGGGACTCAAATCCTGCAGTGCCAGACGTGTCCCCCTGCTTAAGCCAGTACATGTCCAGGCCCGTCTGAAGTTTGCTAGAGTGCATTTGGATGATCCAGAAGAGGATTGGGAGAATGTCATATGGTCAGATGAAACCAAAATAGAACTTTTTGGTGAAAACTCAACTCGTCGTGTTTGGAGGACAAAGAATGCTGAATTGCATCCGAAGAACACCATACCTACTGTGAAGCATGGGGGTGGAAACATCATGCTTTGGGGCTGTTTTTCTGCAAAGGGACCAGGACGACTGATCTGTGTAAAGGAAAGAATGAATGGGGCCATGTATCGTGAGATTTTGAGTGAAAACCTCCTTCCATCAGCAAGGGCATTGAAGATGAAACGTGGCTGGGTCTTTCAGCATGACAATGATCCCAAACACACCGCCCGGACAACGAAGGAGTGGCTTCTTAAGAAGCATTTCAAGGTCCTGGAGTGGCCTAGCCAGTCTCCAGATCTCAATCCCATAGAAAATCTTTGGAGGGAGTTGAAAGTCCGTGTTGCCCAGCGACAGCCCCAAAACATCACTGCTCTAGAGGAGATCTGCATGGAGGAATGGGCAAAAATACCAGCAACAGTGTGTGAAAACCTTGTGAAGACTTACATTAAACGTTTGACCTGTGTCATTGCCAACAATGGGTATATAACAAAGTATTGAGAAACTTTTGTTATTGACCAAATACTTATTTTCCACCATCATTTGCAAATAAATTCATTAAAAATCCTACAATGTGACTTTCTGGAAATGCTTTCCTCATTTTGTCTGTCATAGTTGACGTGTACCTATGGTGAAAATTACAGGCCTCTCTAATCTTTTTAAGTGGGAGAACTTGCACAATTGGTGGCTGACTAAATACTTTTTTTCCCCACTGTAATCTGTGGAGGGAGCTGAAGGTTCGAGTTGCGAAACGTCAGCCTCGAAACCTTAATGACTTGGAGAAGATCTGCAAAGAGGAGGGGGACAAAATCCCTCCTGAGATGTGTGCAAACCTGGTGGCCAACTACAAGAAACGTCTGACCTCTGTGATTAACAACAAGGGTTTTGCCACCAGGTACTAAGTCATGTTTTGCAGAGGGGTCAAATACTTATTTCCCTCATTAAAATGCAAATCAATTTAGAACATTTTTGACAAGCGTTTTTCTGGATTTTTTTGTTGTTATTCTGTCTCTCACGGTTCAAATAAACCTACCATTAAAATTATAGACCGATCATGTCTTTGTCAGTGGGCAAACGTACAAAATCAGCAGGGGATCAAATACTTTTTTCCCTCACTGTAGGTACTTTACACCATTGACTGCATGCAGTGCTGTAGCAGAGAGAACAGTCTACGACTTCGGTGGCTGGAGGCTGACCATTTTTAGGGCCTTCCTCTGACACCAGCTGGTATAGAGGTCCTGGATGGCAGGGAGCTCGGCCCCAGTGATCTACAGGGCCGTCCGCACTACCCTCTCTAGCGCCTTGCAGTCAGATGCCAAGCAGTTGACATACCAAGCGGTGATGCAACCAGTCAAGATGCTCTCTATGGTGCAGCTGTATAACTTTTTGAGGATCTGAGGGCCCATGCCAAATCTTTTCAGCCTCCAGAGGGGGAAGAGCCGTTGTCATGCCCTCTTCACGACTGTGTTCGTGTGTTTGGACCATGATAGATCCTTTGTGATTTGGACACAGAGGAACTTGAAGCTCTAGACCAGCTCCACTACAGCCCCGATCCCCTCCGTTTCCTGTAGTCCACGATTAGCTCCTTTGTCTTGCTGACATTGAGGGAGAGGTTGTTGTCCTGGCACTACACTGCCAGGTCTCTGACCTCCTCCCTATAGGCCGTGTCGTCAGCAAAGTTAATGATGGTGTTGGAGTCATGCGTGGCCACGCAGTCATGGGTGAATAGGGAGTACAGGAGGGGACTAAACACTCACCCGAGGGTCAGCATGGCGGATGTGTTTTTGCCGACCCTCACTACCTGGGGGCGTCCTGTCAGGAATAAAGAATTACATGCATAATCGCATTTGCGGTCACTATGAGAAGGGTGTTTTCCCGCTAATAGATTGCATTTTAGAAAATCCGCGCTTAGAGCCTACTGCCGTGTGTGCATTGCTGCGCTTATAATGTGAAGAAATAACCTTATAGTTTATCAACATTTTAAGCTAAACATTCTGATCTGTTGCATCAGCCTATTTTTGATGATAGTGGTTGTATTAATTTGGGATCTATCGCATCCCACAACTGTCCCAGACTATTGTTGGAATATTTATTTAATGCACAGAAGGAAAGTTGACCAATAGAATAGGTCAATTTACAGTGGGGAAAAAAAGTATTTAGTCAGCCACCAATTGTGCAAGTTCTCCGACTTAAAAAGATGAGAGAGGCCTGTAATTTTCATCATAGGTAAACGTCAACTATGACAGACAAATTGAGGAAAAAAAATCCAGAAAATCACATTGTAGGATTTTTAATGAATTTATTTGCAAATTATGGTGGAAAATAAGTATTTGGTCACCTACAAACAAGCAAGATTTCTGGCTCTCACAGACCTGTAACTTCTTCTTTAAGAGGCTCCGCTGTCCTCCACTCGTTACCTGTATTAATGGCACCTGTTTTAACTTGTTATCAGTATAAAAGACACCTGTCCACAACCTCAAACAGTCACACTCCAAACTCCACTAAGGCCAAGACCAAAGAGCTGTCAAAGGACACCAGAAACAAAATTAAAGACCTGCACCAGGCTGGGAAGACTGAATCTGCAATAGGTAAGCAGCTTGGTTTGAAGAAATCAACTGTGGGAGCAATTATTAGGAAATGGAAGAGATACAAGACCACTGATAATCTCCCTCGATCTGGGGCTACACGCAAGATCTCACCCTGTGGGGTCAAAATGATCACAAGAACGGTGAGCAATCCCAGAACCACACGGGGGAACCTAGTGAATGACCTGCAGAGAGCTGGGACCAAAGTAACAAAGCCTACCATCAGTAACACACTACGCCGCCAGGGACTCAAATCCTGCAGTGCCAGACGTGTCCCCCTGCTTAAGCCAGTACATGTCCAGGCCCGTCTGAAGTTTGCTAGAGTGCATTTGGATGATCCAGAAGAGGATTGGGAGAATGTCATATGGTCAGATGAAACCAAAATAGAACTTTTTGGTAAAAACTCAACTCGTCGTGTTTGGAGGACAAAGAATGCTGAATTGCATCCAAAGAACACCATACCTACTGTGAAGCATGGGGGTGGAAACATCATGCTTTGGGGCTGTTTTTCTGCAAAGGGACCAGGACGACTGATCCGTGTAAAGGAAAGAATGAATGGGGCCATGTATCGTGAGATTTTGAGTGAAAACCTCCTTCCATCAGCAAGGGCATTGAAGATGAAACGTGGCTGGGTCTTTCAGCATGACAATGATCCCAAACACACCGCCCGGGCAACGAAGGAGTGGCTTCTTAAGAAGCATTTCAAGGTCCTGGAGTGGCCTAGCCAGTCTCCAGATCTCAACCCCATAGAACATCTTTGGAGGGAGTTGAAAGTCCGTGTTGCCCAGCGACAGCCCCAAAACATCACTGCTCTAGAGGAGATCTGCATGTAGGAATGGGCCAAAATACCAGCAACAGTGTGTGAAAACCTTTTGAAGACTTACAGAAAACGTGTGACCTGTGTCATTGCCAACAAACGGTATATAACAAAGTATTGAGAAACTTTTGTTATTGACAATATACTTATTTTCCACCATAATTTGCAAATAAATTCATAAAAAATCCTACAATGTGATTTTCTGGAATTTTTTTCCTCATTTTGTCTGTCATAGTTGACGTGTACCTATGATGAAAATGACAGGCCTCTCTCATCTTTTTAAGTGGGAGAACTTGCACAATTGGTGGCTGACTAAATACTTTTTTCCCCCACTGTGTGTACTATGGGGGATAGTAGATTGACATAGGGTAGTACCTTTGCTGTTCGTTAGGCCTACTCACCTTTTCCCATTGTATTCCTATGCAGTGTTTTTTCAATTGATGTCCACTGACTACTTACTTAGGCCCCAGAGCTTATGATGGTGCATATGTCATTAATTATTGTTCATCTGTTGCATCCCGGTCTGGCCAATCTTCTCTGAGTCAATCTTCTTTATGTCTGTCTTAAATTCTAGTCAGCATGTTCTGTGTTTAGTGGGCACCCTCTTGTTCGATGAACCTTGTGGGTTGCAGGATAGTGCTTGTCTGGACAGTGTTCATAAGGGTACACAACAGAAAACATTTGAAACGCTCCCAAGTGGGAGAAGAGGTGCCACTACAACATAGGTCTAGTGTAGTGATCTAAGCTCCCTAATCTGTACTACAAATGTCCCCTGGCAACGGGGGTTCGAGCCCTGTCTTGGAAACCCTCTATCTATGCCCCTACTATCTGTCTCTCTCACTGTATTATAATAAAAATACCCCTCCCCCCAAAAAAAAAAAAATACAGTGCATTCGAAAAGTATTCAAACACCTTCACTTTTTCCACATTTTGTTGCGTTACAGTCTCATTCTAAAATGGATGAAATTGTATTTTTCACACAATCTACACACAATACCCCATAATGACAAAGCAAAAACTGTTTTTTATAGATTTTGCAAATTATAAAAAAAATAAAAAACTGAAATATCACATTTACATAAGTATTCAGACGCTTTACTCAGCATTGACCTTCTGAAAGGTTCTCCCATCTCCACAGAGAAACTCTGGAGCTCTGTCATAGTGAGCATTGAGTTCTTGGTCACCTCCCTGACCAAAGCTCTTCTCCCCCGATTGCTCAGTTTTGCCGGGCGGTCAGCTCTAGGAAGAGTCTTGTTGTTTCCAAACTTCTACAATTTCAGAATGGAGGCCACTGTGTGCTTGGGGACCTTCAATGATGAAAAAAAAAATGGTACCCTTCCCCAGATTTGTGCCTCAACACAATCCTCTCTGAGATCTACGAACAATTCCTTCTACCTAATGTCTTGGTTTTTGCTCTGACATGCTCAACTGTGGGACCGTATATAGACAGGTGTGTGCCTTTCCAAATCATGTCCAATCAATTGAATTTTTCCACAGGTGGACTCCAATCAAGTTGTAGAAACATCTCAAGTTTGCCAAAAGGCACTTAAAGGACTCTCAGACCATGAGAAACCTGCTCGTCGAACATCTTATTTCAAAATCATGGGCATTAATATGGAGTTGGTCCCCCTTTTGCTGCTATAACAGCCTCTACTCTTCTGGGAAGGCTTTTCAGTAGATGTTGGAACATTGCTGCGCGGACTTGCTTCCATTCAGCCACAAGAGCATTAGTGAGGTCGGGCACTGATGTTGGGCGATTAGGCCTGCCTCACAGTCGGCATTCCAATTCATCCCAATGGTGTTCGATGGGGTTGAGGTCATGGCTCTGTGCAGTCCAGTCAAGTTCTTCCACACCTATCGACAAACCATTTCTGTATGGACCTCGCATTGAGCATTGGGGCATTGTTGTTGCCACAAAGTTGGAAACACAGAATTGTCTAGAATGTCATTGTATTTTGTAGAGTTAAGATTTCCCTTCACTGTGCTTCAGCACACAGCGGTTCCATTCTGTGAGCTTGTGTGGCCTACCATTTCGCGGCTGAGCCGTTGTTGCTCCTAGAAGTTTCCACTTCACAATAACAGCACTTACAGTTAACCGGGGCAGCTCTAACAGGGCAGAAATTTGACTAACTGACTTGTTGGAAAGGTGGCATCCTATGACGGTGCAACGTAGAAAGTCACTGAGCTCTTCAGTAAGGCCATTTTACTGCCAATGTTTGTCTATGGAGAATGCATAACTTTTTGCTCGATTTTATAAACCGGTAAGCAACGAGTGTGGCTGAAATAGCCGAATCCACTAATTTGAAGGGGTGTCCACATGTTTTTGTATATACAGTGGGGAGAACAAGTATTTGATACACTGCCGATTTTGCAGGTTTTCCTACTTACAAAGCATGTATAGGTCTGTAATTTTTATCATAGGTACACTTCAACTGTGAAAGACGGAATCTAAAACAAAAATCCAGAAAATCACATTGTATGATTTTTAAGTAATTAATTTGCATTTTATTGCATGACATGAGTATTTGATACATCAGAAAAGCAGAACTTAATATTTGGTACAGAAACCTTTGTTTGCAATTACAGAGATCATACATTTCCTGTAGGTCTTGACCAGGTTTGCACACACTGCAGCAGGGATTTTGGCCCACTCCTCCATACAGACCTTCTCCAAATCCTTCAGGTTTCGGGGCTGTCGCTTGGCAATACAGACTTTCAGCTCCCTCCAAAGATTTTCTATTGGGTTCAGGTCTGGAGACTGGCTAGGCCAATCCAGGACCTTGAGATGCTTCTTACGGAGCCACTCCTTAGTTGCCCTGGCTGTGTGTTTCGGGTCGTTGTCATGCTGGAAGACCCAGCCACGACCCATCTTCAATGCTCTTACTGAGGGAAGGAGGTTGTTGGCCAAGATCTCGCGATACATGGCCCCATCCATCCTCCCCTCAATACGGTGCAGTCGTCCTGTCCCCTTTGCAGAAAAGCATCCCCAAAGAATGATGTTTCCACCTCCATGCTTCACGGTTGGGATGGTGTTCTTGGGGTTGTACTCATCCTTCTTCTTCCTCCAAACATGGCGAGTGGAGTTTAGACCAGAAAGCTCTATTTTTGTCTCATCAGACCACATGACCTTCTCCCATTCCTCCTCTGGATCATCCAGATGGTCATTGGCAAACTTCAGACGGGCCTGGACATGCGCTGGCTAGAGCAGGGGGACCTTGCGTGTGCTGCATGATTTTAATCCATGATGGCGTAGTGTGTTACTAATAATTTTCTTTGAGACTGTGGTCCCAGCTCTCTTCAGGTCATTGACCAGGTCCTGCCGTGTAGTTCTGGGCTGATCCCTCACCTTCCTCATGATCATTGATGCCCCACGAGGTGAGATCTTGCATGGAGCCCCAGACCGAGGGTGATTGACCGTCATCTTGAACTTCTTCAATTTTCTAATAATTGCGCCAACAGTTGTTGCCTTCTCACCAAGCTGCTTGCCTATTGTCCTGTAGCCCATCCCAGCCTTGTGCAGGTCTACAATTTTATCACTGATGACCTTACACAGCTCTCTGGTCTTGGCCATTGTGGAGAGGTTGGAGTCTGTTTGATTGAGTGTGTGGACAGGTGTCTTTTATACAGGTAACGAGTTCAAACAGGTGCAGTTAATACAGGTAATGAGTGGAGAACAGGAGGGCTTCTTAAAGAAAAACTAACAGGTCTGTGAGAGCCGGAATTCTTACTGGTTGGTAGGTGATCAAATACTTATGTCATGCAATAAAATGCAAATGAATTATTTAAAAATCATACTATGTGATTTTCTGGATTTTTGTTTTAGATTCTGTCTCTCACAGTTGAAGTGTACCTATGAAAAAAATTACAGAACTCTACATGCTTTGTAAGTAGGAAAACCTGCAAAATCGGCAGTGTATCAAATACTTGTTCTCCCCACTGTATAAATATATATATATATATATATATATATATATATGTGATTAATTGTTACATGCAGCTACACTGGCTCAAAAACATGCGCACCCTGGTGTCGTCTTGTACCAGAGTTGTCCGCCACTGCTGACCCTTGCATTGCATACGCAAGAACAATGCACTAGACTCCACAATCCTTTAAATGACACAGAACAGTACATGGCTGACTGGTGGTGTGATTTGTGTTGATGATGATGATGGTGGGGGGTTTAGATAGACACCGGCAGTGATTGCTTGAACCGGGATCACATTGATGGTAATGGGGAGTGGGATGTCTGGCCTTGGCTACAGAGATGTTGAGGAAGGTGGTGTTGCAGGGGTGAAGGGTGACTGTACAGAGCACACAGACAGATGGTGGGGAGAGTAATGTGTGTGTCCGTGGCTTCGTGCTTGGTTCTCTCTCCGGTAAGTTAGAGTGCAGACCAAGAGACTTTCTGCACCACAGGAGGATGTGAGCAGAGGGCGGCAGGTAGCTTAGTGGTTAAGAGCGTTGTGCCAGTAGCCGAAAGGTCGCTGGTTCTAATCCCTGAGCCGACTAGGTGAAAAATCTGTCGATGTGCCCTTGAAAAAGGCACTTAACCCTAATTGCTCCTGTAAGTCGCTCCGGAGAAGAGCGTCTGCAAAATGACGTAAATGTGAGAAGAAAATGTTAGACTGGGGGGGTTTGCTGAATGGATTAAATTTATGTGTATTTTATGCGTGTGTGACTCAATGTAGTTGTGTGTGTCCAAACATGAGCTTGTGTGTGTATTTGTGTGTGTGTGCACATTCTGATATTTGACTCAGTGCATAATTTGTGCTGTGCATAATTTAGTATTGTTGTGTTATACTCGAGCCGGTTGGCACAACTATTGCATGCATTGGTTAAAGCTCAGTGTTAAATTCAAATCACCCTACCATCATATCTAAGCCAATATGAAACCAATGTCGATGAAAATTAGCAAATCAACTTGATTGGAGGTACACAACACACTCCCAGCCTCTCGTCATGATCCGTCCGGCCGTTACTGAGAACCACTATACAGGATTTTTGAAAGGGTCATTAGCAATTTTTTGCCCACACCTAGCTCAAATTCTAGATGTCGGCTTAAAACGAGGCTACAGTCCCCTGTGGCTCAGTAGGTAGAGCATAGCGCTTGCAACGCCAGGGTTGTGGGTTCATTTCCCACGGGGGGCCAGTATGAAAATGTATGCACTCACTAACTGTAAGTCGCTCTGGATAAGACCGTCTGCTAAATGACAAAAAATGTAAAATGTAAAAAAATACACCGTCCATAAGGTGACCATTAGACTTAGATCCATTTGGACTGAATCGGTTTGTAGGTGCAACAGTTTTTATTAAATTCACAATTTACTGCTCTCACGTGGAAAAAAAAAAATCTTCCTGTAAAGCACATTAAAGCACATTGCGTTGCATTCCATGTCTGAAATGTGATGTACAAATAAAGCTTGATTTGATTAGATTTCTGCCAGATATAAACCAACTATGTGCTACCTTTTTGTAGCATTTTTGATGATGCTAACATCTTTTCAGCTGAATCTCAGAGTTCTAAAACCGGGTGCATCTCAGTTGCTGCGCAACAGTAGCAGCTAGCTAGCAAACACCTGTTGGATGAGAAGCAAAAGGGAGGTAGCTAGCTAGCTAGATATATTTTGCTATGGAAGGTTTTTCATATGGCTGAAGTCATCTGTGTAAACAGCTGACCTGTACACTTGCGCTGTAATCAAAGCACAATCAAGTAAGCTAGTGAACATCCTTAGCTGTTTTTATAGCCAGTTAGATACACCTATTTTGGGAACTTTGGGAAAACTGCCACGCTGCTAATTTATAATACATGCACAGACCAGAACAGACGTGTCACTGTTAGAAGATCCAGAGCCAATGATATCCGTTACCTTATGCATTAATTCAGTACGATCTGTCAATGTATATACTGTGTGCCTCGACACAATCCTGTCTCGGAGCTCTACGGATAAATCCTTTGACCTCATGGCTTGGTTTTTGCTCTGACATGCACTGTCAACTGTGGGACCTATATAGACAGGTGTGTGCCTTTCCAAATCATGTCCAATCAATTGAATTTGCCACAGGTGGACAATCAAGTTGTAGAAACATCTCAAGTTTGCCAAAAGGCACCTATAGGACTCTCAGACCATGAGAAACAAGATTCTCTGGTCTGATGAAACCAAGAGTGAACTCTTAGGCCTGAATGCCAAGCATCACGTCTGTAGGAAACCTGGCACCATCCCTACAATGAAGCATGGTGGTGGCAGCATCATGCTGTGGGGATGATTTTCAGCAGAAGGGACTGGGAGACTAGTAAGGATTGAGGGAAAGATGAACGGAGCAAAGTACAGAGAGATCCTTGATGAAAATTGCTGCCAAAGGTGCTTCAACAACGTACTGAGTAAAGGGTCTGAATCCATGTGAATGTGATATATCCGTTTTTTATTTGTAATACATTTGCAAACATTTCTAAAAACCTGTTTTTGCTTTGTCATTATTGTCTGTAGATTGATGAGGAAATGTTTATTTTTAATCCATTCTAGAATAAGTTTGTAACATAACAAAATGTGGAAAAATTCAAGGGGTCTGAATAATTTTCGAATTAATTAATGAATTAATTAATCAATAAATGACATTTTATTTTTGTGTCAAATCGCCAGTTGGCAACCCATCCCTTATGGGATTAATTGACACACAAACAAACATTACAATAATTCACTGTGATAATTCAGTGATAATTCTTCTTCCAGTGTTCTCTGCAGTGCACATTGCATAAAGAGTGAAAAAATGTAAGATAAAAATCAATACATAATAGTAAATAAGGTTATCCAAACAATAATTATATCCCTAGAGCAGTAAAAAAATATACATACATATATATACATATACATACAGTGGGGGAAAAAAGTATTTAGTCAGCCACCAATTGTGCAAGTTCTCCCACTTAAAAAGATGAGAGAGGCCTGTAATTTTCATCATAGGTACACGTCAACTATGACAGACAAATTGAGAGAAAAAAATCCAGAAAATCACATTGTAGGATTTTTAATGAATTTATTTGCAAATTATGGTGGAAAATAAGTATTTGGTCACCTACAAACAAGCAAGATTTCTGGCTCTCACAGACCTGTAACTTCTTCTTTTAGAGGCTCCTCTGTCCTCCACTCGTTACCTGTATTAATGGCACCTGTTTGAACTTGTTATCAGTATAAAAGACACCTGTCCACAACCTCAAACAGTCACACTCCAAACTCCACTATGGCCAAGACCAAAGAGCTGTCAAAGGACACCAGAAACAAAATTGTAGACCTGCACCCAGGCTGGGAAGACTGAATCTGCAATAGGTAAGCAGCTTGGTTTGAAGAAATCAACTGTGGGAGCAATTATTTGGAAATGGAAGACATAAAAGAACACTGATAATCTCCCTCGATCTGGGGCTCCATGCAAGATCTCACCCCGTGGGGTCAAAATGATCACAAGAACGGTGAGCAAAAATCCCAGAACCACACGAGGGGACCTAGTGAATGACCTGCAGAGAGCTGGGACCAAAGTAACAAAGCCTACCATCAGTAACACACTACGCCGCCAGGGACTCAAATCCTGCAGTGCCAGACGTGTCCCCCTGCTTAAGCCAGTACATGTCCAGGCCCGTCTGAAGTTTGCTAGAGTGCATTTGGATGATCCAGAAGAGGATTGGGAGAATGTCATATGGTCAGATGAAACCAAAATATAACTTTTTGGTAAAAACTCAACTCGTCATGTTTGGAGGACAAAGAATGCTGAGTTGCATCCAAAGAACACCATACCTACTGTGAAGCATGGGGGTGAAAACATCATGCTTTGGGGCTGTTTTTCTGCAAAGGGATCAGGACGACTGATCCGTGTAAAGGAAAGAATGAATGGGGCCATGTATCGTGAGATTTTGAGTGAAAACCTTCTTCCATCAGCAAGGGCATTGAAGATGAAACGTGGCTGGGTCTTTCAACATGACAATGATCCCAAACACACCGCCCGGGCAACGAAGGAGTGGCTTCGTAAGAAGCATTTCAAGGTCCTGGAGTGGCCTAGCCAGTCTCCAGATCTCAACCCCATAGAAAATCTTTGGAGGGAGTTGAAAGTCCGTGTTGCCCAGCGACAGCCCCAAAACATCACTGCTCTAGAGGAGATCTGCATGGAGGAATGGGCCAAAATACCAGCAACAGTGTGTGAAAACCTTGTGAAGACTTACAGAAAACGTTTGACCTGTGTCATTGACAACAAAGGGTATATAACAAAGTTTTGAGAAACTTTTGTTATTGACCAAATACTTATTTTCCACCATAATTTGCAAATAAATTCATTAAAAATCCTACAATGTGATTTTCTGGAGAAAAAAAATCTCATTTTGTCTGTCATTGTTGACGTGTACCTATGATGAAAATTACAGGCCTCTCTCATCTTTTTAAGTGGGAGAACTTGCACAATTGGTGGCTGACTAAATACTTTTTTTCCCCACTGTACATACATACATACATACATACATACATACATACATACATACATACATACATACATACATACATACATACATACACAGTACCAGTCAAAAGTTTGGACACACCTAGTCATTCATAGGTTTTTCTTTATTTTTACTATTTTCTACATTGTAGAATAATAGTGAAGACATCAAAACTATGAAATAACGCATATGGAATCATGTAGTAACCAAAAAAGTGTTAAACAAATTAAAATATATTTTAGATTTTAGATTGATGACAGCTTTGCACACTCTTGGCATTCTCTCAACCAGCTTCACCTGGAATGCTTTTCCAACAGTCTTGAAGGAGTTCCTACATATGCTGAGCACTTGTTGGCTTCTTTTCCTTCAGTCTGCGGTCAAACTCATCCCAAAACATCTCAATTGGGTTGAGGTTAGGTGATTGTGGAGGCCAGGTCATCTGATGCAGCACTCCGTCACTCTCCTTCTTGGTCAAATAGCCCTTACACAGCCTGGACGTGTGTTGGGTCATTGTCCTGTTGAAAAACAAATTATAGTCCCATACAACACAACTGATAGGCTCAAATGCATTAAGAAGGAAAGACATTCCACAAATTAACTTTTAACAAGGCACACCTACCTGTTAATTGAAATGCATTCCAGGTGACTACCTCATGAAGCTGGTTGAAAGAATGCCAAGAGTGTGCAAAGCTGTCATCAAGGCAAAGGGTGGCTACTTTGAAGAATCTCAAATAAAAAAAATATTTGTATTTGTTTAACACTTTTTTGGTTACTACATGATTCCATGTGTGTTATTTCATAGTATTGATGTCTTCACTGTTATTCTACATTGTAGAAAATAGTAAAAATAAAGAAAAACCCTTGAATGAGTAGGTGTGTCCAAACTTTCGACTGGTACTGTCATAACACATACAGATAAATACAGACAAATGAAACAGAAGGCATTTGAACCCTGTCTGGCACAAAGAGAAGATTCATGTGGGAGACAAGCCTATACACAATCTATATACACACATGCCATTTACCACATAGAAGCTAAATAATTTGTAGAATTTCATTATAGGTAGCCCTTTTTCTTTTATTCCAGGCTCTATCTAAATATTCCGCAAACGGAAATACACAATGGACAAAAAACCATTTCAGTTTCACCTCATCGCTCAGCCACATAATGTCAAGGTATATCTGGTGTGCTTTCTGTAATAACAGCAAGCGTATATTGTGGTAGAAAGGGCAATAATAGTTGCATAGTCTTTCCTCTTCCATTTCACCACAATACCGACCTGTTTCAATGTTTGTGTGTATGTGTGTGAAAGAGAGAGAGAGAGAGAGAGCAAATGCATGCATTTTCTTCATTTCATATGTAGCATATTGATACACGGCTTTTAATATGGATATGTACATACAGTATGCACGGCTCTTAATATGGATATGCATATATTTGTAAGTATGATTCAAGAAAGTATTATAAATGAGTGTGTCTATGCTCGCGCAAATGCATACATTTTCTTCACTTCATAAGTAGCACATTGATGCTCGTCTCCTTATATTTGCTCCATATACAATCATATACAATCAGTTTATTAGGTACATCACGAAAGTGGTTCGGTCCTGCAGACAGTTAGTCACGTGGCCATGGCTTGCTATATAAAGCATGCAGACAGGCATCGAGGCATTCGGTTACTGCTCGATTGAACGTTAGAATGGGCAAAGCAAAGTGGGCAAAAGGACCTAAGCGATTTTGAGCGTGGTATAATAGTCGGTGCAGACACACCGATTCCAGTATCTCAGAAACGTCTGGCCTCCTGGGCTTTTCTCACACGAAGGGGTCTAGGGTTTACCGAGAATCATATGACCAACAAAAAACATCCAGTCAGCGGCAGTCCTGTGGACGAAAACAGTTTGTTGATGAGAGAGGTAGAAGGAGAATGGCAAGAATCGTGCAAGCTAACAGGCGTGCCACAAACAGGCAAATAACGTTGCAGTACAACAGTGGTGTGAAGAACGACATCTCGGAACGCACAACTCGCCGGTCCTCGTCATAAATGGGCTATTACAACAGATAGGCTATTGCAGCAGACGACCACACCGGGTTCCACTCCTATTAGCTAAAAACAAGAAGAAATGGCTCCAGTGGGCACGCGCTCACTTACACTGGAAAATTGAGGAGTGGAAAAACATTGCCTGGTCCGACAAATCCCGGTTCCTGTTGTGTCATGCTGATGGCAGAGTCAGGATTTGGTGTAAGCAGCATGAGTCCATGGCACCAACCTGCCTGGTGTCAATGGTACAGGCTGGTGGCTGTGGTGTAATGGTGTGGGGAATGTTTTCCTGGCACACGTTAGGTCCCTTGATACCAATTGAGCAACATGTTCATGCCCCGAAGAATTCAGGCTGTTCTGGAGGTAAAGGGGGTGTCTGACCCAGTACTAGATGGATGTACCTAATAAACTGACCACTGAGTGTATATCCCCATAAATGTATCGTTAACCCAGCTCTCCTGAGTATCCCCAATCCTCCCTCGATGCGCAATCATTCCCCAGACACAGATCCAGAGAGCCAGAGATTCACACAGTGATGTATTATAAACTCTCCACTATACCTAACATTCTCTCTCCTACAGAACATGCAATTTCCTTGCAGAAAGCCTCTCCAACTGACAATCTCTTAGAAAGACCTAAAAATAACTGATGTTGGCACAAGATGGAGGGAATGTTGGAACATAACTAACGAAATTACAGTTAACAAAAATGTCTGCTTAATCCAACTAATGTACAGCATTTATTATACTGGATACAAAATTCACAAATTCTACAGACAGGACAACGGCAGAGTCATGTCTTAAGTGTAAAACTAACAGTGACTCAATGATTCATGCCTTATGGGAGTGCTATAAAGGCCAAATGTTATGGGTGAAGTTAGAAAGTTGTCTGTCAGAAGTTTTACAATATATCTGCATATTTCAAGACATGGCATATCGGGGTGCGGTGAGATACACAATGGGTTGTAAAGTAAGTAAGTAGCCGTGCACAAGCCTTGGCCGGTACGGCAGGAGCCTATTTCCTGTTTCTGTAGCATGAAGCAGCTTGCTGTACAAGTACACCCCCTGGACAGGACACTAGTCTACCCAATGGGTTGGACTGTACTTTTTTGTCATTTTGAAAAAAAGTTTGCTTAATTTTAATAATATGCCATTTAGCAGACACTTTTATCCAAAGCGTCTTACAGTCATGTGTGCATACATTTTTACGTATGGGTGGTCTCGGGGATCAAACCCACTACCCTGGCATTACAAGCGCCATGCTCTACCAATTGAGCTACAGAGGACCAGCTTAAAAAGTGGAAATCAAATGAACCTCCATCGTTAAGACAGTGGATGAATCAAACACATTTATATCTAAATATTGAAAAAAATGTGGGCTACATACAGAGGCAGAATATTGCAGTTTGAAGCCATATGGCATGAATTATTGCAAGCACTGGAGATGTCCAGGGGATTTTCAATGAGAAATGTGAAATGAGAAAGTGTTATTGTGAGATTGGCAGGATGGGCGAGGTTATGGTGGGAACATGTGGATCTGAGCGAGTGTGTGGTCATTGTTTGTTGAAATAATGTGTATGTAAATGTTGAGTTGTCTATTGTTTTTGTCTATGTATGTTTTTGTATTGTAAAACATTATTTACAAAAATGATTTGATTTTTTGACTCTTGATGTTGCATTGCTAGGCTATCATACCCATCCAGTTTGTGATTATTTTGTGGTTGAATAATTTGAAGTGAAAAAAAAAACTGCTAAGGAATAGCTTATGGAAAAAAAACATGCATTTTACATGAACACATGTAAAGCAACATGATAAGATGAAACTACACATGATTTCACATGTGAAATTTCATGTGAACTCATGTGGTTTTCCACATGAGAAACCATGTGTTTTTTCTGAAATATTTATCCTGTAAAATGTGCAGTGGAGTTCTGTGCTCAGGCAATGTTCCAATGTCCATAATAGCATACCATGCTCTATCCATTCATTCTTAATTGTATTCTAGTGTTGATATTGGAACAAATGTTTACCCAGAGTTGTGGTGAAGGTGGTTCCCTTTGAGCATCCGGGAGGCAGGGACATAGTTATAACAGACAAACTTGGGATAAAAGTGGGTTTAGATGGGGCACTCTTCAGATAAACCTTTAGAGAGAGAGGGGCACCCCTTGGATGGGGCAAGTCAACCCGAGAGGGGTGTTGACTGCCATAATTTAGCACTAGCTGTCCCATTGCGGCGGCTGAGAGAGAGAGAGAGAGAGAGAGAGAGAGAGAGAGAGAGAGAGAGAGAGAGAGAGAGAGAGAGAGAGAGAGAGAGAGAGAGAGAGAGAGAGAGAGAGAGAGAGAGAGAGAGAGAGAGAGAGAGAGAGAGAGAGAGAGAGAGAGAGGCTGGAGAGCAGGGGGGGCGGGTCAGTAGACTAGGCCAGATTTATGGAGCTGTGCTCCACTTTTTAAAAGCCTGCCCCGCATTACATTAACTCTGAGATTATGAGGGAGCAGGAAAGGCATAGCGGTAAATCACGTCCACTTTCATACAGTGCCGCTGTGGTGCTTTATTGAAATATAGTGTTTGCTTGTCCGCCCCCACTCCCCAGGAATGTTCGGTACACTGCCACGGTAACTGTGCTCAGGTGTATCAGAATTTCTATCAACATTTATATATTTAGGGTCCAGAGAGAGAGAATGTTTTTTCTCTATCGTTTTTTATGTGCTGTTTGGGTGCATCTGAGGTGTGGGGTTAGATCTGTCAATGGATCTGTGAACCGTACTATGCTGGCTCGGATATTTTACTTTTGTCATTTCCAGCTAGGATCCAGCAACTAACCAGGCCAGGTCAGCCCAGTACAGCTTGGCTCGGCTCGGTTTTGCTCAGTAGTATGAAAAGGGTATGAATGTTTATTAAGAGACCTGTCATCGTAAATTACTCGTCTGTTCCTGGCAGTCTTCCCCTTATTCACTTCTTTTATTAGCTCATTACTAGTTCATTATCATGAATACATCTTCCACATTAGAGAGTGGAGGGAGGGAAACTGAGGTCACCCACATTACAAGCTTCAGAAGAGAGGGAAGAGCTATAGATGAAGCTCTCTGTTTGACACGTAGGCTGCCTCCCAAAAGGCACCCTACCCTATTCCCTGTGCACTACATAGGGAATGGGCTGCCAATTGGGACTCAGCCATATCCCTCCAGACAGACGTTCGACAGAAATAGCCATTCTCAAGTCCTTTGTTCATTCATCACTAGCTAGTGACGGGGGATGGGACTTAGATATAATTAGTCCTTCTGTAAGAAGTGACAGAAGACAGCATGTTATGCTTTCATTTTACACCAGAAATACTACTTCTTCACTGCATTTGCACCTTAATTAACATGTTACTTCCAGGCTTATCAGTGATGGATTTGTTTGTGAGTGCCATTTTTAGATGTGTTGGTATTTGTATGAGACCATTCAAATGAGTACATGAAATCTGAATCTCTTGTTAATTTTTTCGGTTAGCAAAAAAGACAGTAAGAGAGAGTTGAAGTCATCTCCCCATTGTCATCATCATCATTATCATCATCATCATTATCATCATCATCCTTATCACCAATAATATCACCAATATTATCAATTGTCATCATCATCATCATCATCATCATCATCATCATCATTATCATCATCATTATCACCAATATTATCACCAATATTATCAATTGTTGTCATCATCATCACCATCATCATCATTATCACTATCATTTATCTGTAATGATAAAAAAGTGACTGCCGTGTAATTAAGCCATCAAATCAGTAAGATTCCACCAGCACTGCCGGTTTTCCCGCTGCCGCTCGTTTATGAGTCCACTGAAGCTCAACATCAGGACAGCTGTTCTGATAAATAAATTGATAGGCACATTTCACTTCGCACAAAAGTTGAAGTTCCCTCATCCCCCCCAGTCTATGATGATGAAATAATATTAGCCTCATTAGCTTGGGTTGTTGCTCTGACATGCACTGTCAACTGTGGGACCTTATATAGACAGGCGTGTGCCTTTCCAAATCATGTCCAATCATTTGAATTTACCAGAGGTGGACTCCAATCAAGTTGTAGAAACATATCAAGGATGATCAATGGAAACAGGATGCACCTGAGCTCAATTTCGAGTCTCATAGCAAAGGGTCTGAATACTTATGTAAATAAGGTATATCTGTGCCTATCAATTTTTTCTTACCTAACCCTAACCTTAACCCTTACTTAATTATTTTTTATTTGAACTTCATTTTTTGTGATTGATATGATTTATTTAAGTGTCATCCACCAACCGGTGCCCAGCCCACATGGGCTTTCAAGACACTACAGAACAAAATAAAATAATACAAATTATACACATACAATATACATGGTAAGTACAACTACCATCTAGCCATACTACACAAAAAGTACATTTCTCCTCATTTTCCAGGCATTGTGAACAAACTGAGCAATCTCAAACACGCCCTGTCTGAAACAGAATTCAAGCCTCTGCTCGTCCTGTAAACAGAATACTTCAGGGTTATCACCAAAAATGTACTAGCGCAAGGATAAATATAAGTAAGGTCCCAGTCGAACACTTGTTTTTGTGATTCTGTGTCCTGGCATATTTATCAGTGTGTTCCAAAGACGTACCCCGTCCCCTTTTTTGCCTAACCACACATGGTTCCCAACCCATACCTCCACAGATGGCCAGGTTTGTAGTCAGTTTGTGCACACCAAGAAAGCCGCGGATTATTCTGTTTTGAACATTGTACGGATCCCCATACCCCAGCAGCATAGTCCATCACTGGACACATACAACATTTATATAGCTGAGAATAAGCACAGTAACTGAGATCCTTACATATTTTCATTTTGTTGAACACTGACCCCAAGGCTCTACCCGCAGAATCGACCAGTGATCTAATGCCATCTTCAAACGTCATGTGTTGAAACCAAAGTATTTATAGAGCCCAGTGAAGAATAATGGGGTTGTACCAAAACAAAAGCTGTGTGCACGCCCTTCTTTCTGATATGAACAATCTGTGTCTTCTCTTGATTTATCACTAGTCTCCATTTAGTACACCATAAATTAACAATATTCAACATATTTTGGAGGTCATCTTCAGTCTCGGCAAGGAGAACTATGTCATCAGCATACAACAAGATGCCCAGGACTATATCTGCAACTTCAACACCAAGTTTAACGTGCTTGATTTGTAGAGCTAAATCATACACATATAGTGCAAAGTGGGCGAGAGTACGTCTCCCTGCTTTACACCATAAGGGATTGGAAACCAGCCAGTCCTGAGGTCATTGACCTGAACACAGACAACTGGAGCCTGATAAAGAGCTTTGATTGCGTCATAGAATATTCCTTCAATTCCCATTTTAATTAGTCTAAAAGCAAGGAAGTCTCTATTCACCCAATCGTTGGATTCTAGCCTGGACCACTGTGGAGACAGTATATATACTGTATGGTATACTATATATACAGCATGCTGACTAGACAGTTCTGTTATTTAGAATGTAAGAATACAATTTACATACATTGCTTACGAAAAATCTCTTTCCCATTTCCCCAAAACAATATCAGTTTGATGGAGAAGTTCTCCATTTTCCAATACCATTAGAAATGGGAATTTGCTTAGCCTTTTTGGGGCTCAACTTGTTTATCTCACTCCAACTGTTGTGTGTTGTTGGTCTGTAGCCCTTCTCCAGTTGTAATGCCTGCCCACGACTAAATCTACACTTTATAGACCTTAATCTTTTATCAAATTTATGTTGACACGCTTTAAATTCATTTCTTAGCTCTTCGCTCAACTTTTTATTTCCTTTAAACTTTAGAAACCTTTTTTCAGACAACCTCATCTGTGACCATAAATGCTTTTAGTTCCTTATTCCTGAAGGGATTTACCCACTTTTTGGGCCTTTATTTTTTCTGAACGCATTTACAGATTTACCCTTGACACAGTCATCCAATTCACTATACAGCACAAAATCTGTCATACCAGGAGTCAATGCCATCTTCAGTTTTCTGGTGTATATCAAGTTGATCAATAAGCTCCAGCAGAGCATTACATTTACATTTCAGTCATTTAGCAGACACTCTTATCCAGAGCGACTTACAGTTAGTGAGTGCACACATATTTTTATTTTTTCATACTGGCCCCCCGTGGGAAACGAACCCACAACCCTGGCATTGCAAGCGCCATGCTCTACCAACTGAGCTACACAGGGCCATTACAACACATATTGGATGAAAGTAAATGATTGGGCAGCTTTCTGGGTCTTCACTTGATACATACATTAGTCTGACTTTCAGATATACACGATATACAAAAGTATGTGGAGACCCCTTCAAATTAGTGGATTTGTCTATTTCAGCCACATCCATTGCTGATAGGTGTATAAAATCAAGCACACAGCCACACAATCTCCATAGACAAACATTGGCAGTAGAATGGCCTTTCTGAAGAGCTCAGTGACGTTCAACGTGGCACCGTCATAGGATGCCACCTTTCCAACAAGTCAGTTCTTCAAATTTCTGCCCTGCTAGAGCTGCCCCTGTCAACTGTAAGTGCTGTTATTGTGAAGTGGAAACGTCTAGGATCAACAACGGCTCAGCCGCAAAGTAGTAGGCCACACAAGCTCACAGAACGGGACCGCCAAGTGCTGAAGCGCGTAACCAACATCTGTCCTCAGTTGCAACACTCACTACCGAGTTCCAAACTGCCTCTGGAAGCAAGGTCAGCACAAGAACTGTTGGTCGGGAGCTTCATGAAATGGGTTTCCATGGCCAAGCAGCTGCACACAACCTCATGCACAATGCCAAGCGTCGGCTGGAGTGGAGTAAAGCTTACCGCCACTGGACTCTAGAGCAGAGGAAACTGGAGTGATGAATCACGCTTCACCATCTGGCAGTCTGACGGACGAATCTGGGTTTGGTGGATGCCAGGAGAACGCTACCTGTCCCAATGCATAGTGCCAACTGTAAAGTTTGGTGGAGGAGGAATAGTGGTCTGGGGCTATTTTTCATGGTTCGGGCTAGGCCCCTTAGTTCCAGTGAAGGGAAATCTTAACGCTACAGCATACAATGACATTCTAGACAATTCTGTGCTTTCATCTTTGTGGCAACAGTTTGGGGAAGGCCCTTTCCTGTTTCAGCATGACAATGCCCCCGTGCAGAAAGCGAGGTCCATACAGAAATGGTTTGGCTAGATCGGTGTGGAGGAACTTGACTGGCCTGGACAGAGCCCTGATATCAACCCCATCGAACACCTTTGGGATGAATTGGAATGCCGACTGCAAGCCAGGCCTAAACACCCAACATCATTTCCCTACCTCACTAATACTCTTGTGGCTGAATGGAAGCAATTCCCAACAGCAATGTTCCAACATCTAGTGGAAAGCCTTCCCAGAATAGTGGAGGCTGTTATAGCAGCAAAGGGGGGACCAACTCCATATTAATGCCCATGATTATGGAATGAGATGTTTGACGAGCAGGTGTCCATATACTTTTGGTCATGTAGTGTATCATTACAAACATTCTGACAAGATTGAACCCCAGTCTGAAATGTCAGACTCAACACAGAATGGTCAGATATTCTACAGCGTCACCCCCAACTTCCATTGGGTGACGTCAGAGTTGGAACGTCTCAAGGATCCCATTTAGCCTTTTCAGAGTCATAATTTACATTTGTTGATAAACCATGCTCCTGAATAGCCTATGGTAAGAAAAAGGTTAAGGTCCTGTTCAAATACCTTAGAACTGCATCCTTCCTGCCTTAAAAAAAAGTAATCGCAGATTTGAATTGGATGAATTGGTGAAAGTAATAGGGTGGTAACCTAACCTTGCTTTCACCTATCCAACCACTTCAAGATATGTGCTTACCTGAAGGAATTAGGAAGGAAGGATGCATTCTTGTTATTCAAAAAAGGTTTCTGTGTACCAGAGGAGATGTGGGGTAGATATACACTAGCTTTCAAATTCACGGATTTTGGTGTAAAATCCAAACTGATCAGGAGAGAAGAATTGCTCCATTGAAAATAACTACAGATGCCGTATTTTCATCCTGTTGTTGCAGGAAATGCAAACTTTTAGTGACTTCGGGGTTTAAAGTTTGTCATTTCTACTTTAACATTTCAGACTTGATTTGCCCTAACGAAAGATGTATCAACCCCTACAAAAAATGTCCATGATTATAATCCACATAACAATTCACATTTCCTGTTGCTGCACGATTATTTTCCTGCTGTGTGAAACTGGTTTAAATTAAGATACGGCATCTGTAGACATTACTTAACTCCAATGTACTTCACTCAAAAGCTCCAACCCAGTGGCTCTACTCTACTGTCGCATGGTGCGACTGCTAGTTGTCTGAAAGCCAAATACACAAGGGCTTATGGAAAACGCTGGCAGAAGCTAGCAGCAACAGGAGTAAAATATTAAAACTCTCTAACAAACAATGACACGTGCTTGACATCTCCATTGTCGACGTGAGGTAGGGGGCTCTCCTGCAGCAGCTCTATCAAGAGGGAATACCGTTAACAAAGCACACAACAGAAAAAATGTAAACAGTACCTTTCGCTGCTTTGAACTTTGGAACACATGTAAAATAACATAGATGTCCAGAGGGATTTGCCCCGAAACACGGCAGTCATGCAACAAATGACGGTTAAATATTTAATCACAAGGAATATGTTGTCGTCTTCACAGCAACAACAACCAGTTGTGGGAATGGTTAAGCACATGTTTCGCTAGTTTAGGTGTCCTACATTCACCTGAAATGTATTTAGTAATAATCGTACTTGGGCTTTTTGCAACAGAATATTTGATAGATAGTGATCTTCACAGCATCTGCAACTAGTTGTGGGAATGGTTAAGGTTGTCATGATAGTTTAAGTGTCATATATTTACCTGAAATGTATTTAAACATCATATTTCGCAAACTTGTTCTGTATCTCTGTGTTCTGACAGAGACTGTCTGGAGAAGCCACAATTTCCCTTAACAAATTATAAAGCTACATGGTGCTTTGTTGCCTGTTGCTTTTCAAATTAATTGAAATATTTGAATGAAATATTATTCCACAGTAAGAAGAATCCAATAGAGGTTAGTTTGCTAAGCTTGCCTTGTTTGATGGGAAACTTTTCCCTGAAAACATGGCAAATGACCTGGGTACATTCCCCACTTGAGTGACTCCATAAAACTGTACATGGCTTGGAGCAAGCCCTGGTACATTGATTGACTTAAAAAAATGCATTGAACCTCTCCGAATGGCATAAGCCCACTATCAAAGCACACAGCAATTACTACCACACATGTGCACATGGAATATTTTACGCCTCAAAACCCCTTTTTAACCTTGGGCGATGAAATTAACCTGCTACTTATTACTCACTTGGTACCAGAAACTGGAGCTTTTCTGAATTGATTGGAACCAAGTAATTCATTTTAATGGAACATATATACTGCCTGAACATCACCAGTGATCCATCAATCATTGGGTGGATGGGCAGGTGGGTTGTTTAGACCTTCTCATTAATCGTAGTAACATTACGGCCATTGAGAACATGGATGGGGGGATGAGGGTAAAGGGGCGGTGGAGGGAATGAGGGTGGAGGAGATGGCTTAACTATGTCAGTAGTGGTCTCTAGTGAGAATGGGGGAAATGGGGTTTGGGCGGTAGAGGAATGGGGTATGTGGGGAATTTGGCAAAGCTCTTAATGAAAGTCGGAGCACTAAGCGGAGTGTCAGGATCACCTGATGGAAATCGATGAGACTCTTTTGTGGCGAACCGAAGGTGCAATTCCGAGTGTGGCTTGGACGTTTTGACGTTTGACTTTGATGAGCATTTAATGACCCGCCATGGCCTGCCGGACAGCAAATACATTTATTTGGGCAGTAATGTACGTATCCAGCGGCCAATCTTTAATTAATAAAAAAAAGAGGAGCAAAACTGGTTTGTGGGGATTGAAAATCAAATGAGGGTAAGGCAAAAATGACTTTTTTTTGTTTGTCTTCAAGTCCTCACCATTCACTGTTATGAGTAGAAGCTCAAAAGGAGGCAGATAAGGGGGAGTCATGGTCTGTGGTTTTAGTGAAGTCAGTGTTTTAGTTTGATGCTGGGTTTGCTTATTGGAACAGTATTTAGCACATTTGCGAATTACACCTGCCTGCTCTATTCCTTATGCCTCCTTCTGTCTGTGTTTGTGTGTCTTTTTGAGTCTCATAACCCAAAGCAAACCCACTCCCTATATAACCCATTCCCCTGTTTTCCGCCACGGGCAATTGGGTTTATTTCTGGCTCGTTGCACCGTGGTGAAACAAAGCCCACCAGTGCTAAATACATCATGTACTACGTCCAGAGTCTCTCTCTCTCTCTCTCTCCTCTTCTACCAACAACCTGCATTGTCACAGTTGCTGTGGCGCGTGTGTGTGTGAAATGTTATTATTCCATCGAGCTCTGTCTCAGCATCCCGTGATCACAGTTCTAGAGCTGTGTGTGTAGTGTTTGTGCGTGTGTGTGTGGGCAAGTACTTGTTTTCCTGCATTATCAGGACCCCAATGTCCTAACAATTCACCTGAATGTCCTGAAAAGGTAGGAAAACAAGAACTATTTTGAAAAGTCAGGTCCTGAATTTGTTCAAATGCTATTGAAGCTTAAGGGTTAGGTTTAAGGTTTTAGGGTTAGGTTTAGGGTTAGGGTGTTTAGGTGGCGGGATTGTACTACGTGCAGTTCAAGCCTCATTGATCAATCTATGGAGCACTTGTGGGGCTTTTTCAAAAGAGGGGGGATGCCACAGTTCCTCTAATGCAGTGGTCACCAACCTTTTCTGAGTCAAGATCACTTTCGCAGTCAAAAAGCAAGCCGAGATCTACCGCTCATATTTTTTTTAAGCATGACTAAAAAGAAATTCATCAACCTAATAAAAACAGTTCTGTAGGAATGAGGTTTGTGCAGTAGGCCTAATAGATTATCAAAGCATATTGGCTATATGCCTGGCCTGCCAATATTGCTCTTCACAGACCATATTATATTTCAAAACTCGAGTTTTGATAATAAAATAGATCAGTTGGTGTAGCAGTTGCGAACCACAGCTGAGCATAAATTGAAATCATTTGCAAATAATTTGCTTTTTTATTTTATTGGACTGATGGTATCTGTATCTGATGGTCATGGTGCTTTCAAGACAACTGAGAACTCTGAAAAAAACGAGATCAAATCATGACGTCAGTGATCTTCTGGTCGGATAATCGGTGCTCTAGAAAGATGCCCCAGTTTCCGACTTGGAATTTAAAACGATTTTTCCAAGTCGGATCGCATTTTTTTCTCCGAGTTCCCAGTTGTCTTGAACACACTGAAGTCGGAAGGCAGAGATTTCAGAGTTCTCAGTTGTTTTGAACACGGCATTAGTCTCAGTGGAGGGAGGGAAAGAGCAGCAGAGGGTCCGCCTCTCACGGTCCCTGCTCTCTCCTTCCTTTCTTCCGGTGAGACTGACTAAATTCACGTTGTTCCTATGACCAGAGAAAATTAAATATTCCTCAATATTAATATAGACACTAAAAGCTGCTGCTAATAATGATAATAATGGAGGGCTATGGATATACTTGGCTACTCATTCATTGCAGCTGCAGCATGAGTGGAAGTAGGGAGAAGCACGTAAAAACAAACAAAAAACAGTGTTGACAGTGCTGAATAAAAACTTAGACATGAACTCACTCATAAAAACTGCAGCTCTTTGCTGTATTCTTTGACCGTCTCGGTCATGGAAGCTGTTGGCACGGTGATTTGAGCTATCCGATTGCCTTCGCACTCGACTTAGCCCAGTGGAGGCCGCTAAGGGGAGGACGGCTCATAGTAATGGCTGGAATGTAACAAATGGAAGGGCATCAAACACATGATTTCCAAGGGCATCAAACAAATGGTTTCCATTTGATACCATTCCAATTATGCCACTCCAGCCGTTGCCAAGAGCCCGTCCTCCCCAATTAAGGTGCCACCAACCTCCTGTGATTTAGCCACAGCTCTCCCTGTCCGCCAGGTAGGCAGAGTTTGTCTTTTCAGACAAATGAAATGGTTCAAAATGGGAACACGTTGTCTACCCGGTGCACAGGGCTTCTGAATCAAGTGCACCTACCGCCAACAGGGCTTCTGAATCAAGTGCACCTACCGCCAACAGGGCTTCTGAATCAAGTGTACCTACCACCAAAAGCGCAACACACAAAAAATTAAAATAAACGCTTTCTACAGAAATGTTTGGTGATCGACCGGTTGAAACCGCTGCTCTAATGGCTGTTTGGCGAAGCTGATGTCAATTGAGTCTGTTGCAGAGGAGGCTATTATTGGGGGGAGGAGGCGGAAGATAATCCTCTGACCATCACTACATAAATAATGCTTTGAATAATGCAGTCAGATAGAGCTGAGGCCCTGGTTGACATGGACTGAAAGGACTTGGTAAAAATAGAAAGAACATTTATGATAATGTGCATGCTGGCATTATTGAAAGGCCCGATGAGCCTGATAGAGGGAGAGATATGGAGGGGGAGTGGAAAAGTGGAAAAATTTGCATTAATGCGGAAATCTATTGTACACATATGAGTGGATTGGAGTCTCTGCATGAGTCTTCTATACTCCACTATGCCTATATACATTTTGCTCTAATATAATCCCTGTGGCTTTGAAGTCAAGCTCAGGGACAGAGTTTAAGAGATGGGCCTCCAGTGCCACTAAGGCAGCCAATGCACTGTGCTCGCTGGTTTATGAAAGTAATGCTGTGTTTACTATCGATCTCCCCTTTGGTGCTTATTTGAAATGATTAAAGGATTTTGGTTTGCCGAGCCTCCTCTAAAGGTACAGTGTAAGGGAGAGACATAGAGAAAGAACACAAGAAAGACAAGTGGGAAAAAAACACAAGAACGACAGAGGGAGAGAAAGAAAGACCCTCAGCAGATCTTAAGTACTTCGTACCTCTCAGACTATCAAACTACTGTCCCATCTCTTTTAATGCACCGGACAACAAATTGGTCCCAAATCAAATTGCTTCCCAGTTTCGGGGGTTTAAACAAAGTCAGAGAAACCGAGGGACCAAACTTGCAATCGTGTGAGTGGCACATTTGAACACCATGGTGTAGTGGGGCTCTTTCACATTCAAAGTGCTGCAGGCTTGCCTGGTTTTATGGTACAGAATATATACTGAGTGTACAAAACATATCCATGACATAGACTGACTAGGTGAATCCAGGTGAAAGCTATGATCCCTACTACCATACCTCGTTCAAAGGCACTTAAATATTTTGGCTTGCCCATTCACCCTCTGAATGGCACACATACACAATCCATGTCTCAAGACTTGAAAATCCTTCTTTAACCTGTCTGCTACCCTTCATCTACACAGATTGAAGTGGATTTAACAGGTGACACCAATAAGGGATCATAGCTTTCACCTGGATTCAGCTGGTCAGTCGAGGAAAGAGCAGGTGTTCTTAATGATTTGTATATTCGAGTGGAGAGGCAATTATATCTTCATCTTTAGTATCAACATGTTATACACAGATCAATATAGAAGTAAGTAAACAAATAAATACACACATCCATACTACCAATCACTGCTGGAATCATTATGATGTCACTGTGGATCTACTATAGAAAAACAAGACCTGAAACGCTACAAATAACATACATATCCATCGGTACTCATAGTGAATGCTGTTCTCAGGAGTCTGCAGTGATAGAACTGGGCTAGAAACATTAGACGCCTTTCTCACCATCCCTTGATCCCTTAACCTTCACCTCATTGTGATGTTTGGTGTTTTTTCTGCACAAACATACAGTATCAGTGGATGCTAATAGTGGTCCAGATAAAATGTATAACTTTAAAGAGAAAGTATAAACAAATACTTATTTCAACATTGTTGTAGAGAACAAAAGGTATCTAGAGACTTGGGATTAAATTGATGAACAGAAAAACAAATATTTTTACCTACTGTGATCTGGTGTAAAAACAACAGGCAACAATTTGACTACATAAACGCTTGAGTTGAGAAAAATTAATGGCGCATTGTCAAAGCATGCAGACACACCACGGGGCAATCATTACTGGATTCAAATCAAATGTTATTTGCCACATGGGCCGAATACTACATGTGTAGATATTACAGTGAAATGCTTAATTACAAGCCCTTAACCAACAATGCAGTTTAAAAAGAAATACAAAATAAAATAAAGTGTTAAGTACAAAATAGATAAGTAAAAAATAAAAGCAAATAACTAAAGAGCAGCAGGTAAGATATTACAGTTGTTAATGTCCTGTTGGTAGGATAACCGTAATCTTAGGTAATCTAATTTGTTTTCAAATGATTGAACATTGGCTAATAGGATTGATGGAAGAGGCAGTTTACTCGCTCGCCGTCGGATCCTTACAAGGCACCCCAACCTACGTCCACGATATCTCTGTCTCTTTCTCACGCGAATGACAGGGATTTGGGCCTTGTTGGGTGTCTGTAGGATATCCTTCGCGTCCGACTAGTTGAAGAAAAAATCTTTGTCCAATACGAGGTGAGTAATCGCTGTCCTGATATCCAGAAGCTCTTCTTGGTCATAAGAGACGGTGGCAGAAACATTATGTACAGAATAAATTACAAATAACGCGTAAAAACACACATAATAGTACAATTGGTTAGAGGGCTGTAAAATGGCAGCCATCTTCTCCGGCGCCATTCAGATGTATAAATACACATAAAAAGTACCAGAAGTTGCGGACTAGGGTGGACTAGTGGTCTAAGACGCTGCCTCTGGCCCACTGCTACAATATTTCAGCACATCTCCTCTATCTTTCCTCTCTATCTCTATTCAATCCAATAAACATGAAACAACTGCCCACTCTTTAAAAAAATTAAAATGTTGGCCCACATGGCCCCTGGGAAATCGACATTTGATTCCTTGATCAACCTCTTTCAACTATTTATCCCTGTCCCCCACTCATCATGTGTATCTGAATAAACAAAGAGTACAAACATTGAACTTTATTCCGTTCTCCTTTAAAGGAATGATTTGTTGGTTGTGTTGCATTATTATGACCATGTCTTCTACTCTTTCTTCCAGGGGAGCCGCTGGCAGGTCGATCCGGACTGGGGGTCCCTCAAGGTTACTGGAACTTCTCCTGGATGGCCCAGGATGAGCTGAACTCCCCCAAGGCCATGGCACCGACGTCAGGTGAGCGTCTTGTTATCAGATTCTCTCAGCTAAACAGACAGGGCGCTCTCTTTACAGACATGCGTCAGCTCTCCATCTACACCCATAAGCGTCTCGGCCTCATTCTTTTCTCTTGCCACTTTTGCTTTTCACCATCCCCGCAATGCTTTAAAGTTATCAGCCTCTGGGATGATCTTTGTTGAGGTCATTGAATTTCCACTGAAATGGGCAAGTGTTACAGAAACAAGTCTTACTGTGTTTCAAGTATGTCTGATACAGTGAAATACTCTGAAATAAGTTCTACTGAAGTGTTACTGAATTTCAAGTGTTACTAATACCCAAGTGCAATACTATACAGTATATGGGAAGAAACAGATGATAAAAATGGGCCTTGAGCAAGAATGGATTTTGTCCAATTACTATTCATTGAATATTTATGAATCTTGTGTTGTCAAAGAAAATTAGCAATTATTTTGAAAACTGGTCTTTCATGAAACTTGAGCACAACTTGGCTGATGTCAAGATTACACAGTAACGCCAAAGTAATGAAACTTAATTAAATGTCCATTATTTCCAAATCTTATTTAAAATTATCCAGGCATTAAGAAGTAATCTTGCGAGTGCTTGTTTATTTCTGGATGCTAAATCATCAAGTCCATAGGAGCTGCAAGGCAACACAAGGACAGATATTACATATTTAATAAACATAGAATCCAACCATACAGTAAGTCGAGAAAAAGTAAACTAATTGCTTTCTCTCAAGACTTTAGGACTCTGCGGCACCAATAAATGTCTACATCAAAGATATACATTGGGGAGAACAAGTATTTGATACACTTCCGATTTTGCAGGTTTTCCTACTTACAAAGCATGTAGAGGTCTGTAATTTTTATCATAGGTACGCTTCAACTGTGAGAGACGGAATCTAAAACAAAAATCCAGAAAATCACATTGTATGATCTTTAAGTAATTAATTTGCATTTTATTGCATGACATAAGTATTTGATCACCTACCAACCAGTAAGAATTCCGGCTCTCACAGACCTGTTAGTTTTTCTTTAAGAAGCCCTCCTGTTCTCCACTCATTACCTGTATTAACTGCACCTGTTTGAACTTGTTACCTGTATAAAATACACCTGTCCACACACTCAATCAAATAGACTCCAACCTCTCCACAATGGCCAAGACCAGAGAGCTGTGTAAGGACATCAGGGATAAAATTGTAGACATGCACAAGGCTGGGAGTGGCTACAGGACAATAGGCAAGCAGCTTGGTGAGAAGGCAACAATTTAGCGCAATTATTAGAAAATGGAAGAAGTTCAAGATGACGGTCAATCACCCTCGGTCTGGGGCTCCATGCAAGATCTCACCTCATGGGGCATCAATGATCATGAGGAAGGTGAGGGATCAGCCCAGAACTACACGGCAGGACCTGGTCAATGACCTGAAGAGAGCTGGGACCACAGTCTCAAAGAAAACAATTAGTAACACACTACGCTGTCATGGATTAAAATCATGCAGGGCACGCAAGGTCCCCCTGCTCAAGCCAGCGCATGTCCAGGCCCGTCTGAAGTTTGCCAATGACCATCTGGATGATCCAGAGGAGGAATGGGAGAAGGTCATGTGGTCTGATGAGACAAAAATTGAGCCTTTTGGTCTAATCTCCACTCGCCGTGTTTGAAGGAAGAAGAAGGATGAGTACAACCCCAAGAACACCATCCCAACTGTGAAGCATGGAGGTGGAAACATCATTATTTGGGGATGCTTTTCTGCAAAGGGGACAGGACGACTGCACCGTATTGAGGGGAGGATGGATGGGGCCATGTATCGCGAGATCTTGGCCAACAACCTCTCTTCCCTCAGTAAGAGCATTGAAGATGTGTCGTGGCTGGGTATTCCAGCATGACAACGACCCGAAACACACAGCCAGGGCAACTAAGGAGTGGCTCCGTAAGAAGCATCTCAAGGTCCTGGAGTGGCCTAGCCAGTCTCCAGACCTGAACCCAATAGAAAATCTTTGGAGGGAGCTGAAAGTCCGTATTGCCCAGCGACAGCCCCGAAACCTGAAGGATCTGGAGAAGGTCTGTATGGAGGAGTGGGCCAAAATCCCTGCTGCAGTGTGTGCAAACCTGGTCAAGACCTATAGGAAACAATTGCAAACAAAGGTTTCTGTACAACATATTAAGTTCTGCTTTTCTGATGTATCAAATACTTATGTAATGCAATTAAATGCAAATTCATTACTTAAAAATCATACAATGTGATTTTCTGGATTTTTGTTTTAAATTCCGTCTCTCACAGTTGAAGTGTACCTATGATAAAAATTACAGACCTCTACATGCTTTGTAAGTAGGAAAACCTGCAAAATCGGCAGTGTATCAAATACTCGTTCTCCCCACTGTACTATTATTTGAAATGTAAGACCATTTTATATTGTTTCAGACCAGTGAAATACAACTACAATTGGAGGCAGTACAAGTTGCAACAAGGAGACAGCATCCAGCATCAGCTTAGAATAAGTCTAACAGGCATTCCTAGAGAAGGCCCTTATAATCACTAACAGGAAAACTGTTCTGTCAACACTAAATCTTGTGGGAAAGACCAAACAAGGCCAAGTGGCCTTGTGAGTATCAAATCAGCACCTTAAGCAGGTCAAAGGTCTGCTTAAGCAGTACAAAGATCATACAGTTACAGTTACAGAGGAGAAAAGTCTAACGAGCCTCTCTGAGCAGGACTTTATATCCTAATCACATACAGTTGAAGTCGGAAGTGTACATATACCTTAGCCAAATACATTTAAACTCAGTTTTTCACAATTCCTGACATTTAATCCTAGTAATTCCCTGTTTTAGGTCAGTTAGGATTACCACTTTATTTAAGAATGTGAAATGTCAGAATAATAGTAGAGAGAATGATTTATTTCAGCTTTTATTTCTTTCATCACATTCCCAGTGGGTCTGAAGTTTACATACACTCAATTAGTATTTGGTAGCATTGCCTTTAAATGGTTTAACTTGGGTCAAACATTTCGGGTAGCCTTCCACAAGCCTCCCACAATAAGTTGGGTGAATTTTGGACCATTCCTCCAGACAGAGCTGGAGTAAATGAGTCAGGTTTGTAGGCCTCCTTACTCGCACACGCTTTTTCAGTTCTGCCCACAAATCTACAGGATTGAGGTCAGGGCTTTGTGATGGGCACTCCAATACCTTGACTTTGTTGTCCTTAAGCCATGTTGCCACAACTTTGGAAGTATGCTTGGGGTCATTGTCCATTTGGAAGACCCATTTGCGACCAAGCTTTAACTTCCTGACTGATGTCTTGAGATGTTGCTTCAATATATCCACATAATTTTCCTTCCTCATGATGCCATCTATTTTGTGAAGTGCACCAGTCCCTCCTGCAGCAAAGCACCCCCACAGCATGATGCTGCCACCCCCGTGCTTCACGGTTGGGACGGTGTTCTTCGGCTTGCAAGCGTCCCACTTTTTCCTCCAAACATAACAATGGTCATTATGGCCAAACAGTTCTATTTTTGTTTCATCAGACCAGAGGACATTTCTCCAAAAGGTATGATCTTTGTCCCCATGTGCAGTTGCAAACCATAGTAGGTTTTTTTATGGCGGTTTTGGAGCAGTGGCTTCTTCCTTGCTGAGCGGCCTTTCAGGTTATGTCGCAGTGCTAGCTGTGCCACTACAGATCCTGGTTCGAATCCAGGCTCTGTCGTAGCCGGCCGCGACCAGGAGACCCATGGGGCGGCGCACAATTGGCCCAGCTTCGTCCAGGGTAGTGGAGGGAATGGCCGGCAGGGATGTAGATCAGTTGGTAGAGCATGGCGTTTGCAAAGCCAGGGTTGTGGGTTCGATTCCCACGGGGGGCCAGTATGAAAATAAAAAATAACAAAAAATAAATATTAATGTATGCACTCACTAACTGTAAGTCGCTCTGGATAAGAGCATCTGCTAAATGACTAAAATGAAAAATGTAATGTCGATATAGGACTCGTTTTACTGTGGATATAGATACTTTTGTACCTGTTTCCAGCGTCTTCACAAGGTCCTTTGCTGTTGTTCTGGGATTGATTTGCACTTTTCACACCAAAGTATTTCTAGGAGACAGAACGCGTCTCCTTCCTGAGCGGTATGAGGGCTGCGTGGTCCCATGGTGTTTATACTTGCGTACTACTGTTTGTACAGATGAACGTGGTACCTTTGGAAATAGGATGAACCAGACTTGTGGAGGTCTACAATTTTTTTTCTGAGGTCTTGGATGATTTCTTTAGATTTTCCCTTGATGTCAAGCAAGGAGGCACTGAGTTTGAAGGTATGCCTTGAAATACATCCACAGGTAAACCTCCAATTGACTCAAATTATGTCAATTAGCCTATCAGAAGCTTCTAAAGCCATGACATCATTTTCTGGAATTTTCCAAGCGGTTTAAAGGCACAGTCAACTTAGTGTATGTAAACTTCTGACCCACTGGAATTGTGATACAGTGAATTATAAGTGAAATAATCTGTCTGTAAACAATTGTTGGAAAAATTACTTGTGTCATGCACAATGTAGATGTCCTAACCGACTTGCCAAAACTATAGTTTTTTCAAAATACATTTGTGGAGTGGTTGAAAAATGAGTTTTAATGACTCCAACCTAAGTGTATGTAAACTTCGGACTTCAACTGTATGTGACAGCAATGTTGTTACTAGTGTACTACACAATGTAAAGTGCTAAAGGATTGTACAATAATAATTATGATGTATTACATTTGTAAAGCGCTTTTCATTATACAAGAACGAAGTGCACAAAGTATAGCAATAGACACAGGTGAAAACTAAAGTAAAAGAGAAAAAAAATACAAGTTATCAATCCTTTAAAATCAACACTGTCTAAATGCCAATCATTCAAATCACTAAGACTCGACAGCTCCAGGAAACAGCAAAAGTCCCTCCTGGCGGTCCTCAAGAGGTCAGAGGTGGTTTTGTAAGCGATAATTCAGAGCCGCGCTGGTACCAAACTGTCAACGTGGATTGCTTATGAAACGCTTCCCTCCCCGTGACTCCTGGAGACTTCGGCTTGACCGCCTGTGACGGGCAGCTGTGAGCCACTCTAATTGTTGTCACTCTGTACGACAGGGTTCCATGGTAATTTAGAGGAAACTGGCCCGTTGCCTCTCGTCCAGTGACGGCCACCCACTTGCCCCGCAAAAAAAGGAGGGAAAACAAAAAAGACAAAGGAAAGCGCCGTGCCTTCGAGAATTATAAAACAGGCTAGTTAGCTGGGAATGAGAAGGACATATATTTTGGACATAAAAAGCACAGATGACCACAACAGCTCGGAACGAGAATGAATCCTCAAATAAGGCCCTTGTGAGGGTAAATCTAATTTAGTGGTGACAAACATGTATTAGTTGACTCGCACTGGCATTTTATGTTTGATGGCAATGTGTATGGGTTTGGCAAATGTTCAGATGCCAAAAACAGGAGGAGATAGTGAAATTCATGACCCTTACAATACACAAAGCAGAAAGGACCCATATTCGAAAAGCATCTCAGAGTGTAAGTGCTGCGATCAGGTGCCCCTGTCCATATAATCTTATTATGATCTAACAGGCCAAACTGACCCTATATCAGCACTCTTGCTCTGAGACTCTTTGTGGATATGGGCCCAGAGCTTTAACCGGACACAAAACACTTAACATGTTTGGCAAACCTGTTGGATGGTTGAAAGCATCGGAGCATTGGGTACTGTTGAGGGTATATTGCCTTCCACACATTCTTCTACACTGTTTGTTATTCTGAACCAATGCTGTACCTACAGGACGAGCTGACAGCCCCACTTGGGTGTAATGTCAGTTCGTTGAGGAACAGGCAGTGGTAGAGAAGTACACAGTGCAGATAGGGACAGGCTGAAGAGTGGAGCCGAGTGGAGGGAGGGAGGGAAGGAAGGGAGGAGGGTGGTGGCCGGTGTGCACTACTGTGCTGCTGCAGGCCCGGTGATAGATCTGAGATGTCTCCACAGCATCTGCTCGGCGCTGGCATTCATTACCCGCCGTAAGAGCCCAGGCAGACTGTATGGCCGCTTGCCACCAGCAGCATTGGCAAATCCCCTTCCTTTCTTTCCCTCTCCCTCCATCTTTTCCCACTTCAGCGCTCTCTCTCCAAATACAGTGAGCTCCAAAAGTATTGGGACAGTCACACATTTGTTGTTTTGGCTCTGTACTCCAGCACTGTGAATTTTATATGATACAATGACTATGAGTTTAAAGTGCAAACTGTCAGCTTTAATTTGAGGGTATTTTCATCCATATCAGGTGAACCCTTTAGAAATGACAGCACTTTTTGTAGAAGTATTGGGACAAATTCACTTATATGTGTATTAAAGTAGTAAAAAGTTAAGTATTTGGTCCCATATTCATAGCCTTACAGAGGCAGAGTGCCTTCAAGCTTAAGGGGGAGGTATTGTGCACAGTTCCACATGACCCCCCTCCCGATGGGATGCTTTTGTTGTTTTGATGGGTGGGTGTCAGAGTGAAGGGTAAGAAGCAGGTTGAACGGGGGGGGGGGGGGGTTCTTCAATCCCGGCGTTGCCCGTGTCAACACCTGTCAAGTATAGTTGAATCACAAATACCTGACGAGACCTGACGTTGCGAGAATGAAACCCCATCCTCTGATCACCTTTAACATTGCAGATAGATTGTAACTTCCATCAATGTAATTGTCTGCATCACTTCCAATTCCCCATATGTTTTTTCCCCACAAAATATATATATATACATACACTACCGTTCAAAAGTTTGGGGTCACATAGAAATGTCCTTGTTTTCCATGAAAACATACATGAAATGAGTTTGAATAGGAATTATAGCAAAATGCATAGGAAATGTAGTCATTGACAAGGTTAGAAATAATGATTTTTAATAGAAATAATAATTGTATCCTTCAAACTTTGCTTTCGTCAACGAATCCTCCATTTGCAGCAATTACAGCCTTGCAGACCTTTGGCATTCTAGTTGTCAATTTGTTGAGGTTATCTGAAGAGATTTCACCCCATGCTTCCTGAACCACCTCCCACAAGTTGGATTGGCTTGATGGACACTTCTTACGTACCATACGGTCAAGCTGCTCCCACAACAGCTCAATAGGGTTGAGATCCGGTGACTGTGCTGGCCACTCCATTATAGACAGAATACCAGCTGACTGCTTCTTCCCTAAATAGTTTGGAGCTGTGCTTTGGGTCATTGTCCTGTTGTAGGAGGAAATTGGCTCCAATCAAGCGCAGTCCACAAGGTATGGCATGGCGTTGCAAAATGGAGTGATAGCCTTCCTTCTTTAAGATCCCTTTTACCCTGTACAAATCTCCCACTTTACCACAGCACCCCCAGACCATCACATTGCCTCCACCATGCTTGACGAATGGCATCAAGCACTCCTCCAACATCTTTTCATTTGGTCTGCATCTCACAAATGTTATTCTTTGTGATCCAAACACCTCAAACTTCAATTTGTCTGTCCATAACACTTTTTTCCAATCTTCCTCTGTCCAGTGTCTGTGTTCTTTTGCCCAACTTAATGTTTTCTTTTTATTGGCCAGTCTGAGATATGGCTTTTTCTTTGCAGCTCTGGCTAGAAGGTCAGCATCCCGGAGTCACCTCTTCACTGTTGACGTTGAGACTGGTGTTTTGCGGGTACTATTTAATGAAGCTGCCAGTTGAGGACCTGTGAGGCGTCTGTTTCTCAAACTAGACACTCTAATGTATTTGTCCTCTTGCTCAGTTGTGCACCGGGGCCTCCCACTCCTCTTTCTATTCTGGTTAGAGCCAATTTGCGCTGTTCTTTGAAGGGAGTAGTATACTGCGTTGTATGAGATCTTCAGTTTCTTGGCAATTCCTCGCCTGGAATAGCCTTCATTTCTCAGAACAAGAATAGACTGACGAGTTTCAGAAGAAAGTTATTTGTTTCTGGCCATTTTGATTCTGTAATCGAAATCACAATTGCTGATGCTCCAGATACTCAACTAGTCTCAAGAAGGCCAGTTTTATTGCTTCTTTAATCAGCACAAGTTTTCAGCTGTGCTAACATAATTGAAAAAGGGTTTTCTAATGATCAATTAGCCTTTTCAAATGATAAACTTGGATTAGCAAACACAACGTGCCATTGGAACATAGGACTGATGGTTGCTGATAATGGGCCTCTGTACACCTATGTAGATATTACATTAAAAATCAGCCGTTTCCAGCTACATTAGCCATTTACAACATTAACAATGTCTACACTGTATTTCTGATCAATTGTATGTTATTTTAATGGACAAAGAAATTGCTTTTCTTTTGAAAACAAGGACATTTCTAAGTGACCCCAAACTTTTGAACGGTAGTGTATATACACACACATACATATACACATACATACATATAAATACATATACATACATATATATATACATTATCAGTCAAATGTTTGAACACACCTACTCATTCAAGGGTTTTTCTTAATTTTTTCTATTTTTGAAATTGTAGAATAATAGTGAAGACAACAAAACTATGAAATAACACATATGGAATCAAGTAGTAACCGAAAAAGTGTTTAAAAAAATTCAGATTCTTCAAATAGCCACCCATTGCCTCGATGACAGCTTTGCACACACTTGGCATTCTATCAACCAGCTTCATGAGGTAGTCACCTGTAATGCATTTCAATTAACAGGTGTGCATTGTTAAAAGTTAATTTGTGGAATTTATTTCCTTCTTAATGCATTTGAGCCAATCAGTTGGGTTGTGACAAGGTAGGGGGGGGGGGGAAGATATACAGAAGGGTATACAGAAGATAGCCCTGTTTGGTAAAAGACCAAGTCCATATTACGGCAAGAACAGCGCAAATAAGCAAAGAGAAACATCAGTCCATGACTACTTTGAAGGTCAGTCAATCCGGAACATTTCAAGAACTTTGAAAGTTTCTACAACTGCAATTGCAAAAACCGTCAAGCGCTATAATGAAACTGGCTCTCATGAGGACCGCCACAGGAATGGAAGACCCAGAGTCATCTCTGCTGCAGAGGATAAATTCATTAGAATTATCAGCCTCAGAAATTGCAGCCCAAATAAATGCTTCACAGAGTTCAAGTAACAGACACATCTCAACATCACCTGTGTGAATCAGGCTTTCATGGTCGAATTGCTGCAAAGAAACCACTACTAAATGACACCAATAATAAGAAGAGACCTGCTTGGGCCAAGAAACACGAGCAATGGACATTAGACCGGTGGAAATGTGTCCTTTGGTCTGGAATCCAAATTGGAGATTTTTTATTCCAATCGCCGTGTCTTTGTGAGATGCGTTGTGGGTGAACAGATTATCTCTGCGTGTGTAGTTCCCACCATAAAGCTTGGAGGAGAAGGTGTTATGGTGTGGGGGTGCTTTGCTGGTGACACTGTCTGTTATTTATTTAGTATTCAAGGCACACTTAACCAGCATGGCTACCACAGCATTCTGCAGTGATACGCCATCCCATCTGGTTTGGGCTTAGTGGGACCATCATTTGTTTTTCAACAGGACAATGACCCAACACACCTCCAGGCTGTGTAAGGGCTATTTTACCAAGAAGGAGAGTGATGGAGTACTGCATCAGATGACCTGGCCTCCACAATCCCCCAACCTCATCCCAATTGAGATGGTTTGGGATGAGTCGGACGGCAGAGTGAAGGAAAAGCAGCCAACAAGTGCTCAGCATATGTGGGAACTCCTTCAAGACTGTTAGAAAAGCCTTCCAGGTGAAGCTGGTTGAGAGAATGCCAAGAGTGTTGAAAGTTGTCATCAAGGCATTGGGGTGGCTGTTTCAAGAATCTCAAATATAAAATATATTTTGATTTGTTTAACACTTTTTTTGCTTACTACATGATTCCATCTGTTTTATTTCATAGTTTTGATGTCTTCACTATTATTCTACAATGTAGAAAATAGTTTTAAAAAATAAAGAAAACCCTTGAATGAGTAGGTGTGTCCAAACTTTTGACTGGTACTGTACATATCCTTTAAAAAATATATTTCCCTTCATGACTTTCCAACCACACCACCCCACTCCTAATTGGAGTAAACTAGTGAACAACAACGCTTAGGCCTCTACTTCCAGCTTATACATACTATACAGTGAGGGAAAAAAGTAATTTGATATGTTGGGATAAGAAGTTACGATATATAAAATAAGTAAGTAATATAATATCAAGAAGTGGTATGGAGATTTTGATGCTGTTTTAGAGAGTTGGGGAAAAGTCTGTATTTTATGGATAGGCAGGGCGGTGTTCTGAAGTTAGTCAATTTTTTTGGTTCCATTGGGAGTATGTTTGTAGAACAGAATGACAGTATTCTTTAATGTGAGTACCTTGACGTTTCTAACGTTCTACAGTGAGGGAAAAAAGTATTTGATCCCCTGTTGATTTTGTACGTTTTCCCACTGACAAAGACTATAATTTTAATGGTAGGTTTATTTGAACAGTGAGAGACAGAATAACAACAAAAAAATCCAGAAAAACACATGTCAAAAATGTTATAAATGTATTTGCATTTTAATGAGGGAAATAAGTATTTGACCCCTCTGCAAAACATGACTTAGTACTTGGTGGCAAAACCCTTGTTGGCAATCACAGAGGTCAGACGTTTCTTGTAGTTGGCCACCAGGTTTGCACACATCTCAGGAGGGATTTTGTTCCACTCCTCTTTGCAGATCTTCTCCAAGTCATTAAGGTTTCGAGGCTGACGTTTGGCAACTCGAACATTCAGCTCCCTCCACAGATTTTCTATGGGGTATAAGGTCTGGAGACTGGCTAGGCCACTCCAGGACCTTAATGTGCTTCTTCTTGAGCCACTCCTTTGTTGCCTTGGCCGTGTGTTTTGGGTCATTGTCATGCTGGAATACCCATCCACGACCCATTTTCAATGCCCTGGCTGAAGGAAGGAGGTTCTCACCCAAGATTTGACGGTACATGGCCATGTCTATCGTCCCTTTGATGCGGTGAAGTTGTCATGTCCCCTTAGCAGAAAAACACCCCCGAAGCGTAATGTTTCGACCTCCATGTTTGACGGTGGGGATGGTGTTCTTGGGGTCATAGGCAGTATTCCTCCTCCTCCTAACACGGCGAGTTGAGTTGATGTCAAAGAGCTCGATTTTGGTCTCATCTGACCACAACACTTTCATCCAGTTCTCCTCTGAATCATTCATATGTTCATTGGCAAACTTCAGACAGGCCTGTATATGTGCTTTCTTGAGCAGGGGGCGCTGCAGGATTTCAGTCCTTCACGGCATAGTGTGTTACCAATTGTTTTCTTGGTGACTATGGTCCCAGCTGCCTTGAGATCATTGACAAGATACTCCCGTGTAGTTCTGGGCTGATTCCTCACCGTTCTCATGATCATTGCAACTCCACGAGGTGAGATCTTGCATGGAGCCCCAGGCCGAGGGAGATTGACAGTTATTTTGTGTTTCTTCCATTTGCGAATAATCGCAACAACTGTTGTGACATTCTCACCAAGCTGCTTGGCGATGGTCTTGTAGCCCATTCCAGCCTTGTGTAGGTCTTCAATCTTGTCCCTGACATCCTTGGAGAGCTCTTTGGTCTTGGCCATGGTGGAGAGTTTGGAATCTGATTGACTGATTGCTTCTGTGGACAGATGTATTTTATACAGGTAACAAGCTGAGATTAGGAGCACTCCCTTTAAGAGTGTGCTCCTAATCTCAGCTCGTTACCTGTATAAAAGACACCTGGGAGCCAGATATCTTTCTGATTGAGAGGGGGTCAAATACTTATTTCCCTCATTAAAATGCAAATCAATTTATAACATTTTTGACATGCGTTTTTCTGGATTTTGTTGTTGTTATTCTGTCTCTCACTGTTCTAAATTATAAACTGATCATTTCTTTGTCAGTGGGCAAACGTACAAAATCAGAAGGGGATCAAATACTTTTTTCCCTCACTGTATACAGTGGGGAAAAAAAGTATTTAGTCAGCCACCAATTGTGCAAGTTCTCCCACTTAAAAAGATGAGAGAGGCCTGTAATTTTCATCATAGGTACACGTCAACTATGACAGACAAAATGAGAAAAAAAATCCAGAAAATCACATTGTAGGATTTTTTATGAATTTATTAGCAAATTATGGTGGAAAATAAGTATTTGGTCAATAACAAAAGTTTCTCAACACTTTGTTATATACCCTTTGTTGGCAATGACACAGGTCAAATGTTTTCTGTAAGTCTTCACAAGGTTTTCACACACTGTTGCTGGTATTTTGGCCCATTCCTCCATGCAGATCTCCTCTAGAGCAGTGATGTTTTGGGGCTGTCGCTGGGCAACGTGGACTTTCAACTCCCTCCAAAGATTTTCTATGGGGTTGAGATCTGGAGACTGGCTAGGCCACTCCAGGACCTTGAATTGTCATGCTGAAAGACCCAGCCACATTTCATCTTCAATGCCCTTGCTGATGGAAGGAGGTTTTCACTCAAAATCTCACGATACATTGCCCCATTCATTCTTTCCTTTACACGGATCAGTCGTCCTGGTCCCTTTGCAGAAAAACTGCCCCAAAGCATGATGTTTCCACCCCATGCTTCACAGTAGGTATGGTGTTCTTTGGATTCAACTCAGCATTCTTTGTCCTCCAAACACGACGAGTTGAGTTTTTAACAAAAAGTTATATTTTGGTTTCATCTGACCATATGACATTCTCCCAATCCTCTTCTGGATCATCCAAATGCACTCTAGCAAACTTCAGACGGGCCTGGACATGTACTGGCTTAAGCAGGGGGACACGTCTCGCACTGCAGGATATGAGTCCCTGGCGGTGTAGTGTGTTACTGATGGTAGGCTTTATTACTTTGGTCCCAGCTCTCTGCAGGTCATTCACTAGGTCCCCCCGTGTGGTTCTGGGATTTTTGCTCACCATTCTTGTGATCATTTTGACCCCACGGGGTGAGATCTTGCGTGGAGCCCCAGATCGAGGGAGATTATCAGTGGTGTTGTATGTCTTCCATTTCCTAATAATTGCTCCCACAGTTGATTTCTTCAAACCAAGCTGCTTACCTATTGCTGATTCAGTCTTCCCAGCCTGGTGCAGGTCTACAATTTTGTTTCTGGTGTCCTTTGACAGCTCTTTGGTCTTGGCCATAGTCGAGTTTGGAGTGTGACTGTTTGAGGTTGTGGACAGGTGTCTTTTATACTGATAATAGAGGTAGAAATAGTAAAGGAAGTAGACATGAGGGTGGAAGGCTGGATGAAGTTTCAACTATCAATGAAGTTGACACTTCATCCGCAATGTAGATGGATGATTTTAAATATGTTATTGGACCACAAACAGATATGGCTCATTAACCTTATGGACAAAATAATGATGATCCACGCTTCTTTGACAATATATATAATAAATGATAAACCCTTCAAACAATACAATACTCTATTATTTTGGTGGGAGATTATAATACTGTTTTAAATAGCTCAATGGACCGTAAAGGAAATCACACTACAAACTATCACCCTCATGCTCTTAAGGAAATCATGAATGTCATGGATACATTAGAACTAGTGGATATATGGAGGCTTAAATATCCTGACCTAGTGAGATACAGTGGGGGAAAAAAATATTTAGTCAGCCACCAATTGTGCAAGTTCTCCCACTTAAAAAGATGAGAGAGGCCTGTAATTTTCATCATAGGTACACGTCAAATATGACAGACAAATTGAGGGAAAAAAAATCGAGAAAATCACATTGTAGGATTTTTAATGAATTTATTTGCAAATTATGGTGGAAAATAAGTATTTGGTCACCTACAAACAAGCAAGATTTCTGGCTCTCACAGACCTGTAACTTCTTCTTTAAGAGGCTCCTCTGTCCTCCACTCGTTACCTGTATTAATGGCACCTGTTTGAACTTGTTATCAGTATAAAAGACACCTGTCCACAACCTCAAACAGTCACACTCCAAACTCCACTATGGCCAAGACCAAAGAGCTGTCAAAGGACACCAGAAACAAAATTGTAGACCTGCACAAGGCTGGGAAGACTGAATCTGCAATAGGTAAGCAGCTTGATTTGAATAAATCAACTGTGGGAGCAATTATTAGGAAATGGAAGACATACAACACCACTGATAATCTCCCTCGATCTGGGGCTCCACGCAAGATCTCACCCCGTGGGGTCAAAATGATCACAAGAACGTTGAGCAAAAATCCCAGAACCACACGGGGGGACCTAGTGAATGAACTGCAGAGAGCTGGGACCAAAGTAACAAAGCCTACCATCAGTAACACACTACACCGCCAGGGATTCAAATCCTGCAGTGCAAGACGTGTCCCCCTGCTTAAGCCAGTACATGTCCAGGCCCGTCTGAAGTTTGCTAAAGTGCATTTGGATGATCCAGAAGAGGATTGGGAGAATGTCATATGGTCAGATGAAACCAAAATAGAACTTTTTGGTAAAAACTCAACTCGTCGTGTTTGGAGGACAAAGAATGCTGAGTTGCATCCAAAGAAACACCATACCTACTGTGAAGCATGGGGGTGGAAACATCATGCTTTGGGGCTGTTTTTCTGCAAAGGGACCAGGACGACTGATCCGTGTAAAGGAAAGAATGAATGGGGCCATGTATCGTGAGATTTTGAGTGAAAACCTCCTTCCATCAGCAAGGGCATTGAAGATGAAACGTGGCTGGGTCTTTCAGCATGACAATGATCCCAAACACACCGCCCGGGCAACGAAGGAGTGGCTTCGTAAGAAGCATTTCAAGGTCCTGGAGTGGCCTAGCCAGTCTCCAGATCTCAACCCCATAGAAAATCTTTGGAGGGAGTTGAAAGTCTGTGTTGCCCAGCGACAGCCCCAAAACATCACTGCTCTAGAGGAGATCTGCATGGAGGAATGGGCCAAAATACCAGCAACAGTTTGTGAAGACCTTGTGAAGACTTACAGAAAACGTTTGACCTGTGTCATTGCCAACAAAGGGTATATAACAAAGTATTGAGAAACTTTTGTTATTGACCAAATACTTATTTTCCACCATAATTTGCAAATATATTCATTAAAAATCCTACAATGTGATTTTCTGGAATTTTTTTCCTCATTTTGTCTGTCATAGTTGACGTGTACCTATGATGAAAATTACTGGCCTCTCTCATCTTTTTAAGTGGGAGAACTTGCACAATTTGTGGCTGACTAAATACTTTTTCCCCCCACTGCAAGTATGAAAAATGTATGCACTCACTAAACTGTAAGTTGCTCTGGATAAGGGCGTCTCCTAAATGACAAAAAAAATTTTTAAACTGTTTGTTAGATGCAATATTTGCCTTGTGGACTTCACCAGACAGATGTTGCTCTCTGGTTTTGTGATAAAAAAATATTGTACTTGAAAGTATTCCCCCACAGTGTGACAGTTTTTTTGTTGTCTCGCCTTTCTGTATATCACGGTGGCAAATGACCGAATGGGCTATAAAGCAAACAACGCAATTATAACAACATAGGTTGTAATATGGCTTTTTCCCTGGCTTGGCTTCCCCAGTGATTTTACCCACGCACTGCTACTGGATACAGTCTGTATTTAAAATGGATTAAATTGAGATCTTGTGTCACTACCCCGTAATGTCAAACTGGAATGATGTTTTTCAGATTTTTTACAAATTAATTACAAATGAAAAGCTGAAATGTCTTGAGTCTATAAGTATTCAATCTCTTTGTTTTGGCAAGCCTAAATAAGTTCAGGAGTTAAAATTTGCTGAACCTTTTCACGCCTGAGTTCCAAATATCTCTAACGTTCGCCCCAGAGTGAGTTTTTTAATGTGCGTGGTGTCAGAATGCACTCACAGTTCCAAAATGTGATTGTTATGCAACAGGACATTTAACCCACGCTGCCCTCAAACCAAGGCACGCTGCCTGATAATTATCTATAGGCTATGTTTCAACTTGTTAATTTCAAATTATTTTCTAACAACAGTTTGAATTGAGGTGTGTTCTGCCTCCTCATTAATTCACATAGAAGTAGCCCATTTCACTGTTATGGACAATTTACGTTTGAGGCATTACTCTTGCCGGACAAACTTCTCTCTTCGACAAGAGCCCAAGCAGTTCCCCAGTGTTTCCCCAGATTAAATATGCAGACATTTCCGCATCTCCAGTCAGAACACAACTTGCACGAACTTTCCCCCACATCACATTTTCCGTCTGGCGCTGCATTGCCTTCATTGTTGTTTTCCTTAATAATAATACCTTTGGACATGTGTACGTTCCTATCAAAGTAAGTGCCTTATTACATTATCATTACAGTTTCTGTATATCGTGTTGTCGTTTCTACTGTAGCACACCGTATGTATGGAGCATAATGTATTTACTGTTTTATTCACGTTTTCAAGTACTGGTGACAAATCATGCATTCCGATTATTGGATAGATTGTAATTGACACATATAATACTTTTTGAAGGTTGTACTGATTATGATGAGCTAATGCTAAGCTAATTATCAGTGACATGGTAATTGGTCAAGCATGGTGGTGGTAGTGTGATGGTTTGGGGATGCTTTGCTGCCTCAGGACCTGGATGACTTGCCTTAATAGAAGGAACCATGAATTCTGCTCTGAATCAGAAAATTATACAGGAGAATGTCAGGACATCAATCTGTGAGCTGAAGCGCAGCTGGGTCATGCAGCAAGACAATGATCCAAAGCACACAATGAAGTCTACATGAAAATGGTTAGAAAGGAACACATTTGAAGTTTTGGAATTGCCTAGTCAAAGTCCAGACCTAATCCAAATTGAGATGTTGCGGCAGGACTTGAAAACCCACAAATGTCGCTGATTTAAAGCAGTTCTGCATGGAAGAGTGGGCCAAAATTCCTCCACAGCGATGTGAGAGACTGATCAGCAACTACAGGAAGCATTTGGTTGCAGTCATTGCAGCTAAAGGTGGTACAACCAGTTATTGAATGTAAGGGGGCAATTACTTTTTCACCAGGGAATTGGGTGTTGCATAACTTTGTTAATTAAATAAGTGAAATAGGTATAAAAAAAAATATTTGTAAACTCCGGTTCCTTTTATCTAATATTAGGTTTTGGTTGAAGATCTGATAACATTCAGAATAAAAAAATATGCTAAAATAGAGAAAATCAGAAAGGGGGCAAATACTTTTTCAAGGCACTGTATGTGTGGCGTCATGTTTTTTGACATCATACAATGCATTCTGCTTGTCACGTAAACGTCTGTCAGACCAAAGATGTTATAGCAAAACGAAGTGAAGGGATGGTTCACTCGTCTTTCAAGTAATCTTCCGGAAGTGAATGATGGAAGTGAAATATGGTAGACAACACATCCCTTTCAACATGCATACTGCTAACAGAACCAACTCATCTTGTAACCTCTTATCTTTGGTTAATGCGAAAAAACAAACATGGCGGCGTGCACAAACTACCCATCGTCGGATTACTTTTGATTTTTAGAAAGTGTTTTACGCACTTTATTTCGATCACCGGTGAGCTCACCCGTGATATGATGAATTGTAAATAGTAATGGCTATTAGCTAATTCATATTATAGTTTCTGTCAGCCGAGAGTTAGCTAAATATGACCGCTTGTGTTAGGTCACTCTATCCTCAGCGTTACGACTAATGTAGCCAACATTTTCCGGTTTGGATGAGAATTGTGTTATACTGTCACTACTTCTGTGAATGTCTGAACATTGCATCCAAAAATAAACTGCTCAAATTGAGGACATAACATTGTAAAGACTGTGTTTGTGCAAAATGTTTCTGTGAAAAAAACGTGTGGCCAGCTCAAACTGACTGTGGCGTCAATCGTAACTGGACGTTCTAAATAAGTGTTCTTATCACACCGGTTTGAGCATACGCTGCAGAGACCACTATAGAATGATCACACCTGTGTGTTCATATGTGTCAAAGGGTTAACAAGTCACATAATAAGTTGCATGGACTCACTTGTGTGCAATAATAGGGTTTAACATGATTTTTGAATGATTACTCTGTCATCTCTGTACTCCACACATACTGTAAGTGAATTTGAAACCCAGATTCAACCACAAAGACCAGGGAGGATTTCCAAAGCCTCACAAAGGGCAACTATTGGTAGATGTGTAAAAAACCCAAAAAGCAGATGTTGAATATCCCTTTGAGCATGGTGAAGTTATTAATTACAGTTAGGATCACCACTTTATTTTAATAATGTGAAATGTCAGAATAATAGTAGAGAGAATGATTTATGTCAACTTTTATTTCTTTCATCACATTCCCAGTGGGTCAGAAGTTTACATACACTCAATTAGTATTTGGTAGCATTGCCTTTAAATTGTTTAACTTGGGTCAAATGTTTCGGGTAGCCTTCCACAAGCTTCCCACAATAAGTTGGGTGAATTTTGGCCCATTCCTCCTGACAGAGCTGGTGTAACTGAGTCAGGTTTGTAGGCCTCCTTGCTCGCACACGCTTTTTCAGTTCTGCCCACACATTTGCTATAGGATTGAGGTCAGGGCTTTGTGATGGCCACTCCAATACCTTGACTTTGTTGTCCTTAAGCCATTTTGCCACAACTTTGGAAGTATGCTTGGGGTCATTGTCCATTTGGAAGACCCATTTGCGACCAAGCTTTAACTTCCTGACTGATGTCATAATTTTCCTTCCTCATGATGCCATCTATTTTGTGAAGTGCACCAGTCCCTCCTGCAGAAAAGCACCCCCACAGCATGATGCTGCCACCCCCGTGCTTCACGGTTGGGATGGTGTTCTTCAGCTTCCAAGATCCCCCTTTTTCCTCCAAACATAACGATGGTCATTATGGCCATAAAGTTATATTTTTGTTTCGTCAGACCAGAGGACATCTCTCCAAAAAGTACAATCTTTGTCCCCATGTGCAGTTGCAAACAGTAGTCTGGCTTTTTTATGGCGGTTTTGGAGCAGTGGCTTCTTCCTTGCTGAGCGGCCTTTCAGGTTATGTCGATATAGGACTTGTTTTACTGTGGATATAGATACTTTTGTACCTGTTTCCTCCAGCATCTTCACAAGGTCCTTTGCTGTTGTTCTGGGATTGATTTGCACTTTTCCCACCAAAGTACGTTAATCTCTAGGAGACAGAACGTGTCTCCTTCCTGAGCGGTATGACGGCTGCGTGGTCCCATGGTGTTTATACTTGCGTACAATTGTTTGTACAAATGAACGTGGTACCTTCAGGCATTTGGAAATTGCTCCCAAGGATGAACCAGACTTGTGGAGGTCTACAAATTCTTTTCTGAAGACTTGGCTGATTTCTGGAATTGTGATACAGTGAATTATAAGTGAAATAATCTGTCTGTAAAAAAACAAAGTAGATTTCCTAACCGACTTGCCAAAACTATAGTTTGTTAACAAGAAATGTGTGGAGTGGTTGAAAAATGAGTTTTAATGACTCCGACGTAAGTGTATGTAAACGTCCAACTTCAACTGTAGCAATACACCCAGTCACTACAAAGATACAGGCCTCCTTCCTAATTCAGTTGCCTGAGAGGAAGGAAACCGTTCAGGGATTACACCATGAGGCCAATTGTGACTTTAAAACAGTTACAGAGTTTAATGGCTGTGATATGAGAAAACTGAGGATGGATCAACAAGTTGCTAGTTACGCCACAATACTAACCTACTTGACCGAGTGAAAAGAAGGAAGCCTGTACAGAATAACAAATATTCCAAAACATGCATCCTGTTTGCAACAAGGCACTAAAATAATACTGCAGAAAATGTGGCAAAGCAATTAGCTTCTTATCTTGTGACGTGACTTGCGTTAATGTGATGACTGATATTAATCAAATAAATTAACTATGTCTAATTGTTACTCGATTAAATTAATCATGTAACAATTAACTCATTAGGAATTTGGGGCACCACAGAAGAAGAAGTTTAACGAGTTACCATCTCCCGAATTAAACTCTTAGAAGATGTATATATATATAAGTTATATATCGATAACTGTCACTTATGAATCATTACTTCATCAGTCTCATTCTGAACATCGCATAATCCTTGAACTTGCAAGAACCTTAACCTTACTTATGAGTCAGCAATACACAAATTGGCTTAATTATTGATTTACTTGCTAACTAAATAATAACACGGAATACATACATACTTAATACATGGCACTGTGATAGACTACATCCAATTTGCTGAGTAGAGTGTTGGAGGCTATTTTGTAAATGACATTGCCGAAGTCAAGGATTGGTAGGACGGAGCTGCTCTTCCTCCCAGGGAAGGACTGCCCGCTCCATGGTCTCGCCATCATGGTTGACAACTCCATTGTGTCCTCCTCCCAGAGTGCAAAGAACCTTGGCGTGACCCTGGACAACACCCTGTCATTCTCCACTAACATCAAAGCGGTGACCCGATCCTGTAGGTTCATGCTCTACAACATTCACAGAGTACGACCCTACCTTATACAGGAAGCGGCACAGGTCTTAATCCAGGCACTTGTCATCTCCCGTCTGGATTACTGCAACTCGCTGTTGGCTGGGCTCCCTGCCTGTGCCATTAAACCCCTACAACTCATCCAGAACGCTGCAGCCCGTCTGGTGTTCAACCTTCCCAAGTTCTCTCACGTCACCCCGCTCCTCTGCACACTCCACTGGCTTCCAGTTGAAGCTCGCATCTGCTACAAGACCATGGTGCTTGCCTACGGATCTGTGAGGGGAACGGCACCTCCGTACCTTCAGGTTCTGATCAGTCCCTACACCCAAACGAGGGCACTGCGTTCATCCACCTCTGGCCTGCTGGCCCCCCTACCGCTGCGGAAGCACAGTTCCCGCTCAGCCCAGTCAAAACTGTTCGCTGCTCTGGCACCCCAATGGTGGAACAAGCTCCCTCACGACGCCCGGACAGCAGAGTCACTCACCACCTTCCGGAGACACTTGAAACCCCACCTCTTTAAGAAATACCTGGGATAGGATAAAAGTAATCCTTCTACCCTCCCCCCCCCCCTTTATTATTATATATATTTTTATGTATAATGTAAAGTGGTTGTCCCACTGGCTATCATAAGGTGAATGCACCAATTTGTAAGTCGCTCTGGATCAGAGCGTCAGCTAAATGACGAAAATGTAAATGTAAATGTACATGAGAAAAGTCCCTAGCGGACTAACAACAGCATGACTGCTTGGTTATCAAAAAGGGAGGGCTCAATAGAAGGAGTGAGAGAGGGACAAAGAGAGTCAAACTTATCGTACATACATTTGGAAACTACGCTCATGGTAATCAGAATACTTAGCACCCTAACCACCGTCCGTTTGGGTAAGAAATGCAATGTATTTACGTGTAGAATGTCTTCTCCATCGTCTCTCTGTTGAAACCAATCACCCCTATGGGGAAGGTGAATATGGGTGTAAGGCTTTGGTTTGTCCACCAGAGGTCACAATGTCCTTTGTAGAGCTTCTCTGCTAGTGAAGTGTTAGACAGTGTTAGACAGATACTTCAGATGTACCAAAGGCTGTCTGAGATCGGATTGTCCTTGCCACCTCGTGTCTTTAGTCAAAGTTCTAGACTACTTTACATGCCAGCTGCAGACTGGTAATGCTACGTTCTAGTGAGTTTCTTCTTGTGTAGAGATTGAGAGTTTCAGAGTTTCTCACTATTAAACCGTGTGGACTAACGTCTCACGTTTCCTGGTCTTAGAGTTTCAACCATTTGTAACGTTCAGCTTGCGCTGTACTTCAGCTGGTCAAACCATTTTAAGCGCTTCCTCATTCAAAGTTCTAACCATTCTAAACGTGCAGTCGCCACTCTCACATTTTCTGGTGTAAAGGTTGATTTGTTTTTCAAGGCTTTTTATGCCCTCTGGGTAAAAGGGGCGTTCCATCATGATGTCACGATCTCTGATGTCACTCGGGGCATGGCTAGTTACTGTGCATAGTTTATATGAAAAACTATTATCTCATTAGAAGACTAAAATCACATTCCTATCTTCACCTAAATACTCTCATACTTAATCATGTATTTTATACAATATTGAGATGTAAACTTGATAGATAGAATATGTACACTCTTCAGAGTTACAGTTGTTTCTTGATACCATCCTTAATGACTTCACAAAATAATAAACAATATGACATGATTATTCTTTAGATCCCCACTGACCATTCCAAACATTTGACGTAAGAGTTTTTAGTCGGCTATGAGTCTCTGGAACAAAGAAAATCTCAGTCTTCCTATACTAGAGACCAAAAGGAGTCATTTTCTGTAATCTCCCCCTTCTCCTCTCCTGTGGGAGAGAGGAGGGGTCTGGCTATCTGTCAGCCATTTGCCAAGCAGATCTGGCACCTTTGATCCTCTCCAAGAAGAGAGTCATGACACTTGAATACAAAGTGTTATGTTTGGGGCAAATTTAACACAACACATTACTGAGTACAACTCTCCATATTTTCAATCATAGTGGTGGCTGCATCATGTTATGGGTAAGCTTGTAAACATTAAGGACTGGCAAGTTTTTGAGGATGAAAAAGAAACGTAATGGAGCTAAGCACAGGCAAAATCCTAGAGGAAAACCTGGTTTAGTTTGCTTTCCACCAGACATTGGGAGGTGAATTCACGTTTTAGCAGGACAATAACCTAAAACACAAGGCCAAATCTACACTGGAGTTGCAAACCAAGAAGACAGTGAATGTTCCTGAGTGGCCGAGTTACAGTTTTGACTGAAATCTACTTGAAAATGTAATGGATACTACCATTAATTATTCACAGACTTACTTTTACCATGATTCACCGGTTAATGGCAATGAATTAATTCAATTTAAGGAACACTAGCGAATCCATTGTTCGGCACCATTTACGGACTTTGTTTAGAATGATTAAACATTTACATTCACACAGGATAAACAGCTGTGTTTATAAATCAACCAACACCATTTACATTGAAATTACTGCCCTGTTAATGATAAACTATCAATTACATTTAGAGGTTTACACCTCACTCTGTTTGTGTTTCATACCTTTGTTATATATATATATATATATATATATACGTGTTTGTTTTGGGCTTCGTCCCCGTCGTTTTTTCATGACGTACCTTGTGTTGGGTGGAGTAAAATTAAATCCCTATTAGGTATTCCTGCGCCTGTGTCCTATCATTATACAACGTGACACAAGGAGCAGCACCATTAAATATAGGCTAAGACATTTCCATTCACCATGAATCACAAACCACCTTTACAGTGAGCTAAACATATTTCAGTTTGCAATTGAATTAGAATAGCAATACATTTATCAATTGACCTCACGAATACAGTCATGACCCCTGCTTGTACACTATATCTGGACATTCAGAAATGAATCCTCCCTTCCTACCTTCTTTGAGGAATTTACAAATCTGAATTGGTTGAATTTGTGAGAGTAATAGGGTGGTAACCTTGCTTTCACTAATCACTTATAGATCTATGTCTATCTCAAGGAAGGAAGGATACAGAGCCACAGTGGTTTTTGGAATGTTATCACAGACTTTTGGAGGGGTCCTCTACATGGCATTCACTGACTGAACGGATGGGAGCCCAAAGCACTCTTGGACTGCACACTCATTGGTTTGGTGCTTTCGTTTTGTTGCCTGGGTCACGTTCTGCAATTCCTGTCTAGTCGGATTTGGCTTTATATTACCGACTCTTCCTCAATTACCAATAAAACGAGGAAGGAATAAATGGCCATTTTGAGTTTAGCAATTTTACAGCCAATAAACGTGGTTCACGGCGTGTGCGTTTACGGGGCCTCCAAATTATTTATGGCAGCTATACTCATCTGGCGGACCACGGGCTGGATGCGGACCCAGAACGAGGTTAATACGGTAGTGATGAGGGAAAATATCGATATAGTTACATATCGCAATATTATTTTGGGACTATATTGATATTTGACTCCAGGTATCGATTTGTAAAGAAATACAATTATTTTTTGCTACTGTAGGTAGTGTTAACTTGTGCTAGTCGGCAGTACCTGCACCAAAACTCTGGTATTTTTCATCCAATAGCTTGTTCTCCATCTTCTTTTAAATAGTGAGCTAACATGTTAACAGCACTTTTCATGTCAATAGGAATAACACTCATACAAAAAAAAAAATACAGTGGGGAAAAAAAGTATTTAGTCAGCCACCAATTGTGCATGTTCTCCCACTTAAAAATAAGAGAGAGGCCTGTAATTTTCATCATAGGTACACGTCAACTATGACAGACAAAATGAGAATTTTTTTTCCAGAAAATCACATTGTAGGATTTTTAATGAATTTATTTGCAAATTATGGTGGAAAATAAATATTTGGTCAATAACAAAAGTTTCTCAACTTTATTATATACCCTTTGTTGGCAATGACACAGGTCAAACGTTTTCTGTAAGTCTTCACAAGGTTTTCACACACTGTTAATGGTATTTTGGCCCATTCCTCCATGCAGATCTCCTCTAGAGCAGTGATGTTTTGGGGCTGTTGCTGGGCAACACATACTTTCAACTCCCTCCAAAGATGTTCTATGGGGTTGAGATCTGGAGACTGGCTAGGCCACTCCAGGACCTTGAAATGCTTCTTACGAAGCCACTCCTTCGTTGCCCGGGCGGTGTGTTTGGGATCATTGTCATGCTGAAAGACCCAGCCACGTTTCATCTTCAATGCCCTTGCTGATGGAAGGAGGTTTTCACTCAAAATCTCACGATACATGGCCCCATTCATTCTTTCCTTTACACGGATCAGTCGTCCTGGTCCCTTTGCAGAAAAACAGCCCCAAAGCATGATGTTTCCACCCCCATGCTTCACAGTAGGTATGGTGTTCTTTGGATGCAACTCAGCATTCTTTGTCCTCCAAACACGACGAGTTGAGTTTTTACCAAAAAGTCTATTTTGGTTTCATCTGACCATATGACATTCTCCCAATCCTCTTCTGGATCATCCAAATGCACTCTAGCAAACTTCAGACGGGCCTGGACATGTACTGGCTTAAGCAGTCTCGCACTGCAGGATTTGAGTCCATGGCGGCGTAGTGTGTTACTGATGGTAGGCTTTGTTACTTTGGTCCCAGCTCTCTGCAGGTCATTCACTAGGTCCCCCCGTGTGGTTCTGGAATTTTTGCTCACCGTTTTGTGATCATTTTGACCCCACAGGGTGAGATCTTGCGTGGAGCCCCAGATCGAGGGAGATTATCAGTGGTCTTGTATGTCTTCCATTTCCTAATAATTGCTCCCACAGTTGATTTCTTCAAACCAAGCTGCTTACCTATTGCAGATTCAGTCTTCCCAGCCTTGTGCAGGTCTACAATTTTGTTTCTGGTGTACTTTGACAGCTCTTTGGTCTTAGCCATAGTGGAGTTTGGAGTGTGACTGTTTGAGGTTGTGGACAGGTGTCTTTTATACTGATAACAAGTTCAAACAGGTGCCATTAATACAGGTAACGAGTGGAGGACAGAGGAGCCTCTTAAAGAAGAAGTTACAGGTCTGTGAGAGCCAGAAATCATGCTTGTTTGTAGGTGACCAAATACTTATTTTCCACCATAATTTGCAAATAAATTCATAAAAAATCCTACAATGTGATTTTCTGGATTTTTTTCCTCAATTTGTCTGCCATAGTTGACGTGTACCTATGATGAAAATTACAGGCCTCTCTCATCTTTTTAAGTGGGAAAACTTGCACAATTGGTGGCTGACTAAATACTTTTTTCCCCCACTGTATACAGAGTATTTAAATTGTTGCAAATTTGACTAAATGACTCACTTAAAATGTACCAAGTATAATATATGATACTTAAAATAATATTTATATATAAATATATAAAAATTAAAAAGTGACCAGAGGACAATATTCAGGAAGTATTTCAAAACCCACAGAGAGTAGGCTATTTGATTGACAACAATTCTTAATTATGAAACAACGTAGCAATGCAAAAAACTATTCAGACTATTTCAAAATGTTGATAATCTCTCTCAATAACATTTAGTACAGACCAGGCGACACAATATGTACAAATGGTATCCTACTTTGACAACATTTCAGTGAATGCAACAAGTATTAGATAGACAGATAAAGAGAGAAGATACAAAACATAGCAGTTCAGAAACAATTTTTAAAAGTACACAATTTCCCTAAAAGATTGGTAAGACAAATTAATATTTCACACGGTCACTTTAGTGTTTGCATTGAGCCTACAACATGTCATGGAACTTCTGGAAGCATGGCCCCATCCTGCAAAGTGGCACAGAACACCCACTACACATCTCCCACTCTTTGCCCTGCGTCCACTCCAGATGCACACCCTCTCTTGTGCCATTCAAACTTCACCTGCTTTCAAATGATGAGTTACAACTCGGTCCACACGCCCTGGTGCCACACTCTTGGCTCCCCTGTTCCTCCCACTGTAGCCATATCACAAAATGAGAGCACAAGCTGCATTTTGAATGCCTTCAGGGACCAGCGCCTGCGGTTTCTGGGAAGGGCACTTTGCAGGGTCCCTCACACAATGTACGCATTGTACACACTCCATAGGCTCCCCTCTCAGGTGTGCTCTCCCCCTTCCTCCTCCTCTCCCTCTTTATCTTCCTCTCCCTCCTTTTCACTCTCCTCTTCCTCTCTCCCTCCACTCTCCTCTTCCTCTCTCCCTCCACTCCTCTAGCTCCACTCTTCCCTCCTTACTCCACATATCTATCCCTCTAAATCATCTACAACTCCTCTTCCTCCCTGCCTTTTGCTGCTGAGCCCTGACTCTCCACGTCACTCATTTTCACTGACCTAGAGAAACAGAGGGAGAGGAGCAACAAATAGGATATAATTGTGGTCAGGAATATAATCTCTCTCTCCCTCTCACACTCTCTCTCTTTCTTCCTCTCTTTCTTTTTCTCAACCATACATGTACTCTCTTCCTAATAATCACCTCTTAGGGGTTTCCATAATAAATTGTTTGATACAGTTACACGCTTCCCATTCCACACACGCTCTCTCTCGCCTCCAAACAAATCTTGCTTTCTTGCCTGAAAGACTAACTACAGAATTCGCCAATGTTAGCTGATTAGTTACGAAGCTGGGACTGTTTCCAGTTGAATTGCATTGGTAGAAACAGGACAAAACAAGCAACTTCTTAGCTGACTATGTAAACAAATATCCAACTCAATATCATATGAGCTCCATTGTGCGTGCATCTACCCTAACACGACAGCTAAGCTGTAAAAATAATAGGAAAATGAGGCAATGTATAGCATATGAATATCTACACCTAGCAGACATGACAAACCATAACCTAAACCCAACAGATAATAATCAATTACTCCAACTTTCATTTCGGTGGTTAGTTAGTTGGTTGTCTGTATGATAGCTAGTGAAAATGATGAGGTTGACGCTTTGTGAGTGCAGCCCAAAACAACTTTTCTTGCCTGACATACTAACTAGCTAGCTATAGCAAGCAGCTTTGTCCATTTCCATGTGAATTCCATTGGTAGAAAGAAGACAAAACAATCAACTAGTTAACTGACTATATACAGCTAAACACTGCAACTATTTCCATGAGACAGAGATCAATCATTCGAGCTCCACTGCTGATGTGCTCACCTCTACCAACCATGTACCAATCATGACAGGACTTGCTAATCTGAGAGCTAATCCCAAAGTTTCACACATCAAACATCGATCTGCTGTTTACTTATTTCACTCATCTCGACATCATCGCTTTTCAAAATGCAAGGACATTTCCGAATCCGTATCACCAACCAACATAGATACAGCCTCTTTCAGAGTGAAAAGTATTGTCCGCTTCGACGCCGTCATTTTGAGTAATGAAGTGAAAAAAACTTTGAAAAGTCAAATGACAGCATACACTGTTTCCAGTTGATGACAATAGCCACGCGAACAGGTTGTTTGCAAGTTAATTTTGCAATATTGACACAAAAACAAGGCCGACGGCTGCTATGGGTTCTAAAGGGTTGTTAATTAATCCCACTTTGTAAAACATAAAAATGTGGGAAAAGTTAATACTTTCTGAAGCCACTGTAGCTAACAAGACTACCTAGCTAACTAGCTAGCTAGCTCGCTCACAAGACTAGCCAAGTTAGCTGCGTTGTTGCTTGCATGCGATTGACTGTGGTCTTGGTCTCACAAACACACCTGACATCCTCCTTGACAACTTACCAACGGTTTGAGTCACCCAAAAGGTACCAATTGGATGGATCATCTGCGACATTTCAAGCTAGCTGTAGAGTGAGCTTACTGCATGTTCTTATCTCTGTTACACGTTTGTATATGAGCATGTATTATTGTATGTCTGTGATTCCTCTCGTGACCCACCTGCCCTCAGCACTACTCATTCATATCGCCCCTCTCTCTTAGACCGTGGCACTGTACTTGTACTCCTCAGTCTTGCCTTCATCGTTCTTCAGTGAGACAAGGTGGTGGTATTGGGGGGTTGCCCTCTGTCTCATTCATCCAAGGCAGGCCTCTCCAGAGGAATACTGATGGGGGAAAGAGGGATAGATGGGAAGGAGAAAAAATCTGTAAGGTATACCAGTATAAATACAGGTAGTCTGGTTGGAAATGGGGTGCTTGTCGAGGAATATAATGCATTAAACCTTCTAAAAAGAGACTGAGGAGCCATTGAGGAGCTGAGGGGAGGATACTAACGTGTACATGGAGAGGAAGCCATAGCTGGAGTTGACTCTTTACGTCTCGCTGGCATCTCAGCCATTAAACTAACAGATAGAGATAAATTACAAGGGAATGGTGGTTAGTCACTGTGTGTCACCAGAGTGGTATACCATGAAGCAAGCTAGATCTACTCAGGCTTTTATTAAGCTAGCCAGCTTCAGTTTGCTTCACATTCCAGGTCAGGCTTCATCCATACTACAATGGTGGATATTGCATTGCCCGCCCACCGTTAACTCTAGCAGGCTTGTAACAGCGCGTGCATGTTGCACATGGCTAGTCGAATGCCGAACTCTTCATCGAGACAATGCTGAAACATCAATCCATGGGTGAGTCAATGCCACATCTTAATTTGTGGGTGAAATCAAAATGAAAGAACATTTTGCAGGCTATGGTGTGAAATAGGCTTTTAAAAGTGCCGCTTTTATCTTATTAATTATCATTAATGCGTCTTTGGTGTGCTTTTGTGTGCTTCTCAATGCACAAGCACCTTTTTCCCCACTTCTATCGCTCCTTGTGGAACAGCTTGTTGCATTGTGTACACTAGCAATGGCTGCCAGACTTGACTTGAATGGGAACTGCCATCTATGGATCATGTGTCTAATTTTTGGTTGCGGCTGTCAGTTTGCCTTTCGCAAATTTCAAAGTACAGTCATGCGAAAAACGTACAGTTTGGAAAGCAAATGTCCTTACTAAATGTGCAATGTGATGGGTAGTTTAATGTTTAATTATTTTTTTTACACACAAACATTTGATTAAAATCAAATATTTTATCAGTCTTCCTCTAATGAAGGAGATGATGACACAATCTTTGCCAGAGGGAGGGTATCTGATTTCATTGGTCCTCAACTCGTGGCTCAGACACTTCATTCAGGATAAATGTGACCCACCGTCTATTTTCAGTTTTATGTTCCATTGGACAAAAGTACAGACTGAGCTTCAAAATGGCATATCATATACTGTAGTTGGAGGAAACATGGGAAAGTAATGCTGCTTTAAAAGTTGATAAATGTATAATCCCATTTAGGAAAAAAAGGCATTCAAACATTTTGCTGTGATGTTCACACTTGCTCTACATTAATCTTTGGGAAATACATATTTAAAAAATTAATAATTTCACCAAATTGCCAAAAATTGATTATCTGAACATTATCTCAACAAGTTACCCCATTAGGCAAACCATTGACATTATTAAATTGCCTATTGTTGTATAATAAAGATACATTGCTGAACAGCTACAGTGCTGAACAGCTACGCCCATTTAGCATCTTCCACACCCTCTAAAGCCTAAACCCCACCCATCTCTTGTATGTGGCCATGTGTTAAAGCAGTGAGGTAGGGCTTCAAAAACAAATAAATGATTTCAACAATAAAATACTTGATTAACTTCAAGTGCTAAAGGTAGTAGCCTACAATTAGGAAAAATTGTAAACACATAAAGGCTTAGGTAAAAACAATATCTAGACCTAAGCCTATGCCTATATCATAAGATCCTTTAAGTAACTTTGGTTCAGGTCATGTTATGATATGAACAAAGGAATCTAGCCTGAGAGCATATTTCTGTCCTGCCCTTTGGAGCAGGACATGTAATGTCCATGGCCTTTTTATTGCAAAAGTCCTGATCTTCTCAAAAATGTATGTTTGCCGGGTTGTGTCCAGTCAGAGGGATGCTTTCACATCTCCGAGATGAAATACGTCAGCATTGCACAGCAGCTGAAACCTGGTTCCATCTGAGTGAAAGCTCCTTGGCCACAACAACACCAGGCTCCAGACAATTAAAGCTGTACAGGAGGAAAGAAGACAAAAATAGACAAGACACTAAAACCCTGCATACCTGCAATAACATTCATTGACCCCGAAGTCCAAGCAATAAGCTCAAAGTACAAAATACCTGAACTGTTGCTTGTTCACCCTCTATAATCTCCTTGTGGTCCTCTGTAGCTCAATTGGTAGAGCATGGCGCTTGTAACGCCACGGTAGTGGGTTCGATCCCCGGGACCACCCATACGTAAAAATGTATGCACGCATGACTGTAAGTCGCTTTGGATAAAAGCGTCTGCTAAATGGCATATTATTATTATTGTACTGGTGGCAGAGAGCAGGTTTATGCTGAAAGACAAATTCCAGAAAAATAAGTAAAAACATTAATTCATTCATGTCCTATAGCTTGTTATTGCCTGTTGACTGTTACAGCTGTACTAAAAACTCCCTATACAACCTTAACCTTCTTCCAGCCCAACAACGGAAATGCAGACACAAGATAACTAGCTAGATTTAGCTTTATAATTACCAGCTGGCTAGATGTAAATGGTATTCATCTAGCTAGCCAACTAGTTGAACATGCCAATAAACGACCTTGAAATCTATAATCCAATAGCCAATTTAGCAAGTGTCCCCATAACGTAACATGGGGTTTGATTAGCTTGCTAATCGATTAGCATTGGCACCACAGTGGCTATTTTTGGTAGCTAGCTAGTTAAACATGACAAACTGGCAAACATGTAAAAGATTATCATCATGTCATACAAGCCTTACCACATCAGCAATCAACATTAACAGCAGAATGCCACTGGCTCGTTGTGGGACGAAGCAAACTATAACGGTACCTGTATGCAACTGTCTAGCTAGTTAGCTATATAGCTAACAATAGCTAGCAAAGAAAACGAATTTTTGATACAGTTGATACAATAACGTATGTACATGTAGCTATCTTGGCATTCTGGCATTTAACACTTTCAAAATAGTCCTTCCCACTCAGCTTCAACCAGTCCAGACTGCTTTAGCCAAAGAAGACAGAGCTGTGTCGACACCAGCAGCTGTATTCAGGACAACACTGGTATTGAAAGCTGTAGCTACACCATGCATGTACAGTTGAAGTCGGAAGTTTACATACACCTTAGCCAAATACATTTAAACTCAGTTTTTTCACAATTCCTGACAATTAATCCTAGTAAAAATTCCCTGTCTTAGGTCAGTTAGGATCACCACTTTATTTTAAGAATGTGAAATGTCAGAATAATAGTAGAGAGAATTATTTATTTCAGCTTTTATTTCTTTCATCACACTCCCAGTGGGTCAGAAGTTTACATACACTCAATTAGTATTTGGTAGCATTGCCTTTACATTTTTTTACTTGGCTCAAACGTTTCGGGTAGCTTTCCACAAGCTTCCCACAATAAGTTGGGTGAATTTTGGCCCATTCCTCTGGACAGAGCTGGTGTAACTGAATCAGGTTTGTAGGCCTCCTTGCTCGCACACACTTTTTCAGTTCTGCCCCCAAATGTTCTATAGGATTCAGGTCAGGGCTTTGTGATGGCCACTCCAATACCTTGACTTTGTTGTCCTTAAGCGATTTTGCCACAACTTTGGAAGTATGCTTGGGGTCATTGTCCATTTGGAAGACCCATTTGCGACCAAGCTTTAACTTCCTGACTGATGTCTTGAGATGTTGCTTAAATATATCCACATACTTTTCCTTCCTTATGATGCCATCTATTTTGTGAAGTGCACCAGTCCCTCCTGCAGCAAAGCACACCCACAGCATGATGCTGCCACCCCCGATGGTCATTATGACCAAAGAGTTCTATTTTTGTTTCATCAGACCAGAGGACATTTCTCCAAAAAGTACAATCTTTGTCCCCATGTGCAGTTGCAAACCGTAGTCTGGCTTTTTTATGGTGGTTTTGGAGCAGTGGCTTCTTCCTTGCTGAGCGGCCTTTCAGGTTATGTCGATATAGGATTCGTTTTACTGTGGATATAGATACTTTTGTACCTGTTTCCTCCAGCATCTACACAAGGTCCTTTGCTGTTGTTCTGGGATTGATTAGCACTTTTCGCACCAATGTACGTTAATCTCTAGGAGACAGAAAACGTCTCCTTCCTGAGCGGTATGATGGCTGCGTGGTCCCATGGTGTTTATACTTGCGTACTATTGTTTGTACAGATGACCGTGGTACCTTCAGGCGTTTGGAAATTGCTCCCAAGGATGAACCAGACTTGTGGAGGTCTACATTTTTTTTGGCTGATTTCTTTTGATGTCAAGCGAAGAGGCACTGAGTTTGAAGGTAGGCCTTGAAATACATCCACAGCTACACCTCCAATTGACTAAAATTATGTCAATCAGCCTACAGTGAGGGAAAAAAGTATTTGATCCCCTGCTGATTTTGTATGTTTGCCCACTGACAAAGACATGACCAGTCTATAATTTTAATGGTAGGTTTATTTGAACAGTGAGAGACAGAAGAACAACAACAAAAATCCAGAATGTCAAAAATGTTATAAATTGATTTGCATTTTAATGAGGGAAATAAGTATTTGACCCCTCTGCAAAACATGACCTAGTACTTGGTGGCAAAACCCTTGTTGGGAATCACAGAGGTCAAATACTAGATCCTCCCATGTAGTTCTGAGCTGATTCCTCACCGTTCTCATGATCATTGCAACTCCACGAGGTGAGATCTTGCATGGAGCCCCAGGCCGAGGGAGATTGACAGTTCTTTTGTGTTTCTTCCATTTGCAAATAATCGCACCAACTGTTGTCACCTTCTCACCAAGCTGCTTGGTGATGGTCTTGTAGCCCATTCCAGCCTTGTGTAGGTCTACAATCTTGTCCCTGACATCCTTGGAGAGCTCTTTAGTATTGTCCATGGTGGAGAGTTTGGAATCTGATTGATTGATTGCTTCTGTGGACAGGTGTCTTTTATGCAGGTAACAAACTGAGATTAGGAGCACTCCCTTTAAGACTGTGGTCCTAATCTCAGCTCGTTACCTGTATAAAAGACACCTGGGAGCCAGAAATCTTTCTGATTGAGAGGGGGTCAAATACTTATTTCCCTCATCAAAATACAAATCAATTTATAACATTTTTGACATGCGTTTTTCTGGATTTTTTGGGGCTTGTTCTGTCTCTCACTGTTCAAATAAACCTACCATTAAAATTATAGACTGATAATTTCTTTGTCAATGGGCAAACTTACAAAATCAGCAGGGGATCAAATACTTTTTTCCCTCACTGTAACAGTATCTACAAGCAATTAACAAACCAATCAGTAGTTAGGAATAGATGATTCATCATATTGAGATGGTAAGTGAGTACTGAATGACTCTTATGTCACGATTTTGCCTTCCCAGACTTAATTTTCAAGTCGTGGGTAAATCCTTAGGTCGTAAATGGTTGTCGGACGTCTTGCCTCTTCAGCGTGAAAGGGTCTAGGTCTGCCGATTAAGTACCATTATGTGCGGTAGCAGGCTCCGACAAAGTTCTGGCAGTGTCAGATTTTTTTTGGCCTTAATTGTGTAGGGCCCCGTGTAGCTCAGTTGGTAGAGCATGGCGCTTGCAATGCCAGGGTTGTGGGTTCGATTCCCATGGGGGGCCAGTATGAAGATGTATGCACTCACTAACTGTAAGTCGCTCTGGATAAGAGCGTCTGCTAAAATGACAAAAATCTAGGTACACGGCCAGTATGCACACAATAACACGATCATTGTGAATAGTCAGATTAATATAATAATTGCATTTAAACGTTTACATGCTATGCAAGAAGAACGATTTCCCTAATAATATTGTTTACATGACATATCTGAAATCAGGCTAACTGATGAGATTGTGATAAATGTACAAAATCACCAATCAAAATAAACATTCTACCACAGCGACCATGTTATTTTGGGGAAGCCTATTGGATTCTGAGTTCAGACATACAGTATAAAGTTAGTATGTGAAAACTATTTCTAAGATGCATAGGCCTACTTTCAGTTTTTCCAAACTCCCTTCACTCGCGCATAAGCAAAAGGGCTGGGACGATACCAGTATGCCGATACTCGTTAGTGTCGTAGCAAGGAAACAAAACACGAAGCAGATTTAACTTCTTCAGGAAAACAGCCCTATTGTTGGAAACAAACATTATGTTGTCATCCAGAGTCACATTTATGTATTTTCCAAGCTATAGCACACAATATTTTACATATAGCAGGTTTTTAAAGGACCACAGACTCTGGTCTGCTTCGTGTTTTCCATGGAAAATGTTTTGCGATACTGGTATCGTCCCGGCCCTAATAAGCATAGAGAAAGGCTTGCCCTGCTGGTGCTGGCACAAGCGCAGATCAAATACATTTTAGTCATTTAGCAGACGCTCTTATCCAAAGCGACTTACAGTTAGTGAGTGCATACATTTTTCATACTGGCCCCCCGTGGGAATCGAACCTACAACCCTGCCGTTGCAAGCGCCATGCTCTACCAACTGAGCTACAGAAGGCCTATATACACCACTGCAGTTGACGTGTCCTACGTCGGCTGATGTAGCCTCGCAAGTCAATCGCAGAATGTGATGACAGAACTGAAACAAATCATACAATCTGGCCAGGTTGCTATCAAGATTTTAATTTGCTAACGTCACACAGTGTGACGTGATAATCGTAAGACTGAATCCGACGTACAGTTTTCAAAGGCCTTTAGCATCTCTGAGATAGTTGTACTGTAGCATGAGGTCATAAAGACAGATGGAGACAAGCTCACCTCTATTGTGCCTTGCTGTGCCTCTACCTCATTCTTATTTATTTTTATTTTCTGGTGCCCACTCCTGAAAGAGAAGTTTCATCAGACTCCAACAAACAACAAGGCAGACCGGTCCAGTATATAGTCTCTAATAATGGTCACATTGTTGGACCATACACTACTGTTATACAGTATGCTGCAATAGCACTGTTCACTACATTAGACTGACTCTGACAATAACAAAGGGGCTGAAGTCTACATTACACTCCATTAGGCCCCATTAACTTCCATTAGCCCGCTATGTGTGTGTGTGTGTGTTGCACCTGGAACTGAGGCCAGTCAGGGGGCAAGCCCAGTCTGTGGATGTTCTTCCACCAGCACAGTTTGCCTTGCTCATTGATGGCAATGAGAGTGTTGTGGAGCTCTTATACACAGCATTTTATTTTATTTTTTTGGTCATTTAGCAGACAATCTTATTCAGAGCAACTTACAGTTAGTGAGTGCATACATTATTATTATCATTTTTTCATACTGGCCCCCTGTGGGAATCGAACCCACAACCCTGGCGTTGCAAACGCCATGCTCTACCAACTGAGCTACATCCCTGCCAGCCATTCCCTCCCCTACCCCGGACGACGCTGGGCCAATTGTGCGCCGCCCCATGGGTCTCCCGGTCACGACAGACCACTGCGCCACTCGGGAGACTTTAAGAGAGAAGGACCGAATGGGGAGAGAGAAAGATAGAAAGGGGAGGGAGAGAGAGGGGGCATGAAATAACTTATCAGTGAGAGATAAGATGAAGAAAGACCACCCACATCCACACACACCCATGACTGCAGGTGTAGCCATCCTCTTATTGTTGGTGACTTCCTTTGCAGATCCTATGCCCTCTCCTCCGCCTGTGATTGGTCAAAGACCCAGTTAGCAATGAGCAATCGGGAGGCCGGCGTCCCTCCAGAGTGGTCGCACGCCGTGCCCATCGCCTCATTCATGGGGCGCCCGCGATATGCCACTTTGTCAAGAGGCAGCCATGCTCCTGCCGTTCACACGCCGTTTTCCTCACGCAGTCCACCTGCCCATGACCTGCCATTCTCCCGGCCGGCGACTCTACAGCTGCTAGTCGGAGGCAAGATGCTTTTTCAGCGTCAAGCAAGCGGCATGCCTACTCCCTATCGCCACTTATTTTGATATATATTTATTGCTTTTTATTATTCAAGGTGCATTGGATTCCATGTTCATTTGGAAAAGTACTGTAAAATATTGTTTGTGCAAAATATTAGATGACGAGGGCAGTCCTGGTCACCTGGATCCACTAGTGGCTACAAATCCAGTCAAATCTAATTTGATTGTCATGTACTTGCAGGCTTCCCACACAGTGCAATGGTGTCAGTAATAAAATAAGCAACATTGTAAATATACATAACAAAAAGACTAAATCAAGTAAAATAACCATGCAGAGGCTATGGACATTGTAGGCTATGGACATTGTTCGCCCATGTGTATAGTGGGTGGAATAAGTACAGTGCAGTTACAGCATATCATTATTATATGAAGGTCTACACGGAGAGTACAAAACATTTAGAACGCCTTCCTAATATTAAGTTGCAGCCTCAATTCATCGGGGCATGGTCTCTACAAGGTGTTGAAAGCGTTCCACAGGGATACTGGCCCATGATGACGCCAATGCTTCACACAGTTGTGTCAAGTTGGCTGGATGTCTTTTGGGTGGTGGATCATTCTTGATTCACACAGGAAACAAAACTGTACGGTAGACAAAACTGATTTTATTGTGTAAAGAATATGAATAAATGGTTATTGTGTGGTGCAGTAGTCAGGCCAAGGTTCAGCTGTTGGAACAGTCTTGTGGCTTGGGGGTCGAGGCTGGATTTGAGACAGGTGCTCCGAGACTTGATGTTGACCCCAGCTGCAGCGCATCCCTCTCCCCTGCGCTGCATTCACAATCAGAGTTCCCTTTCAGGAAATGGGTGATCTGAATCTGGACCCCTTCATCCGTGGCATCCCGGGATGCAGGGTTCTTCCGAATGGCTCCTATGCACAAAGAAAGAACATGGAGGTACATTTGAGTCCCACATGGTCTTAAACGAGTTTAAGAATTTACTTAAAAGTACACAAATATGTAACACATTTAATATCAAAGGTTAATGTGAAGAATATGATGCTGGGGCTGGCCATTGCCCTAATGGAAAGACAGCAGATTAGCTAGCTAGATGCCAAGAGGTGCTTTTTAGCTAACTAGCTACATATTTGAGTTATAACGTTAGTTGATGTTGTTAGCCAGGTAGCAAACTAAGTAACTCGTCTAGCAACTAATATACTCGGAATTCTTAGATATTACTACACTGTTGGAGCTAGAAACACAAGCATTTCGCTACACCCGCAATAACATCTGCTATGACCAATAAAAAACAATACAAATTTATTTGGATTTTGACAAAAGCAGATAGAATACTAGCTAGCCAACTTAACAACATTTACCATAATTTAGCTAGCAACGGTCATGTTTCTAGCTAGCTAGCTAACGTTAGTAAGCTAGCCAAGTAATGTTATGTAGGATAGCTAGCTTGTGTAAAACTACACACAAATGAAGGAAAGCAGTAATGTTACTTACTTGAGCAAACAAACTTTGCATTCCAATCTGCTGCATGAACAGATGAGAACTAAAAACAAAAAATCTAACCCGTTGGTAAAACGAAAAAATTAACAAATGATCCGCCTGGCTACATGCAAGAAATTGATGCGCCATCTTGTCGACTGAATGCGTGCTGCTAGTGTATTATTGTTTGGTATTGCCAAATGTTCGGTGGTGATAAATAAACAATTAAACTGTCATTTAGTTCCAAAGACGTGTGGAATTTTCTTTCCCAAACACTAGCTAACTGCTTTATACTAGCTAGCCAGTATCAAAGAGGTTTGAAAACTCAATGGAGGATGGTTTCCACTAATGTTAGTTACACCAAGTCAAAATTGGCTAAAATATTATATTGGAAAAATTCAAGATAAAACAACAGTTAGCTTTTGGGTCTTAATTTAATGTTCGGAGTGTGTTTAAGCTTAGGGATAGGTTTAAAATCACATTTTAAGAAGAAAAAACGTAGAAATAGGCAAGGTTTATGACTGTGGCTGTGGAAGATGGTAGCTACAAAGAACTTCCTGTTGTGGCTTTTCTGCTTCTTCTGTGGGGTTAAGAGTTGCCGCCACCTACTGGCCGTTGTGATCACTTTTCACTTTAGGGAGTGTCATTTCTAGAAAGGAACCATTTGTATTGCCTCAAATATTAGCTTACATTAAATCAATGGTAAAATGTAAGCTATTTTGGAGCATAATCAATATCTCATGAATCTATTTAAACTATAAATTATTAGATTTACATTTACATTACATTTACGTCATTTAGCAGACGCTCTTATCCAGAGCGACTTACAAATTGGTGCATTCACCTTATGATAGCCAGTGGGAGAACCACTTTACAATTTGTTTTATGTTATATTTTTCTAATTTTAGTATTTTTTATTTTTAGAGTATATTTGTAATTTTCATTTGTCTTATATATATATATATATATATATATATATATATATATATATATATATATATATATAGTAAAAAATATATATATTTTAGAAGGATTACTTTTATACTATCCCAGATGTTCCTTAAAGAGGTAGGGTTTCAAGTGTCTCCGGAAGGTGGTCAGTGACTCCTGTCACGATCGTCGGGAACAGAGGACCAATGCGCAGCGTTGAATGCGAACATTTTATTTAATAGATGATCACACGAACAAAAACAACAAAACGAAAACGTGACGTCCCTGGTTACAACACAAACCAACACGGAACAAGAAACCACAATGAATGAATGCCTAACGGCTACCTAAGTATGACTCCCAATCAGAGACAACGAGCTACAACCGTCTCTGATTGGGAGCCACCCTGACCAACATAGATAAACAACAACTAGAAGCAACACACATGAAAACTCACACCCTGGCTCAACATACTAGAGTCCCCAGAGCCAGGGCGTGACAGTACCCCCCCCTAAAGGCGCGGACTCCGACCGCGCCAACCAAATACCACAGGGGAGGGACCGGGTGGGCACTCCGCCTTGGCGGCGGATCCGGCTCCGGGCATGATCCCCACTCGCTCTCTAACCCCCCAAAGTACCCCTGGTCCGGTCTGGCCCTGCTGACCGGAGCTGGACTGCACACTGGTGGAGCGGATTGCTCTAGCTCCGGCGTGAAGCAGCTGACCCGTGCTGAACCAGTTACCAGTAGAACAGGCACGGGCTGTGCCGGACTGACGACGCACACCACTAGATTGGTGTGGGGAGCAGGAACGGGTCGAGCCGGGCTGACGAAGCGCACCACTGACTTGGTGCGGGGAGCAGGAACGGGCCGAGCCGGGCTGACGAAGCGCACCACTGACTTGGTGCGGGGAGCAGGAACGGGCCGAGCCGGGCTGACGAAGCGCACCACTGACCTGGTGCGGGGAGCAGGAACGGGCCGAGCCGGGCTGACGAAGCGCACCACTGACTTGGTGCGGGGAGCAGGAACCGACCGGACCGTACTGGGGACACATACCACTGGCCCTACACCGGGATCTGGAACGGGCCGGACCGGACTGGTAACACACCCCAGTACCTCTCACCGTGCCTCTACACCTTCCATCCCCTCTTCGACCAGTGGCCCCCGTAACCTGGCGGCCTCCTCTGCCAACCCGCTGGACCGCTCTATCGCGGCCTCCTGCTGCCCGGACGTCGTGAGCCCCCCCCCTAAAAAATGTCTGGGTTCTCTCTTCCCCGTGGGCCAGGCCTCTATCGTTCTCGCACAACTGTCGCTCTCCTGCTTCCAACTCCAGCCATTCTGCTCCTCCTTTGGCTTGACCCAGTCGAGACTCTTCCTCCACTGTTCCCAAGTCCATCCACTCTGCTCTTTACAAGGCTGGACCCAGTCGAGGTTGCCACGGAGATCTGCAAGCGATTCCCCAGGCGATGGCTCCTGGACACGCTGCTTGGTCCAGTTTTGGTGGTTTCTTCTGTCACGCTCGTCTAAGGAGGAGGACCAATGCGCAGCGTTGAATGCGAACATTTTATTTAATAGATGATCACACGAACAAAAACAACAAAACGAAAACGTGACGTCCCTGGTTACAACACAAACCAACACGGAACAAGAAACCACAATGAATGAATGCCTAACGGCTACCTAAGTATGACTCCCAATCAGAGACAACAAGCTACAGCCGTCTCTGATTGGGAGCCACCCTGACCAACATAGATAAACAACAACTAGAAGCAACACACATGAAAACTCACACCCTGGCTCAACATACTAGAGTCCCCAGAGCCAGGGCGTGACAACTCCGCTGTCCTGGCATCGTGAGGGAGCTTGTTCCACCATTGGGGTGCCAGAGCAAAGAACAGTTTTGACTGGGCTGAGCGGGAACTGTGCTTCCGCAGAGGTAGGGGGACGAGCAGGCCAGAGGTGGAAGAATGCAATACCCTCGTTTGGGTGTAGGAACTGATCAGAGCCTGAAGGTAAGGAGGTGCCATTCCCCTCACAGCTCTGTAGGAAAGCACCATGGTCTTGCAGCAGATTCGAGCTTCAACTGGAAGCCAATGGAGTGTGCGAAGGAGCGGGGTGACGTGAGAGAATTTGGAAGGTTGAACACCAGACGGGCTGCAGCATTCTGGATGAGTTGTAGAGGTTTAATGGCACAGACAGGGAGCCCAGCCAACAGCGAATTGCAGTAATCCAGACGGGAGATGACAAGTGCCTGGATTAGGACCTGTGCCGCTTCCTGTGTAAGGTAGGGTCGTACTCTGCAAATGTTGTAGAGCATGAACCTACAGGATCGGGTCACCGCTTTGATGTTAGCGGAGAATGACAGGGTGTTGTCCAGGGTCACACCAAGGTTCTTTGCACTCTGGGAGGAGGACACAACGGAGTTGTCAACCGTGATGGCGAGATCATGGAGCGGGCAGTCCTTCCCCGGGAGGAAGAGCAGCTCAGTCTTGCCGAGGTTCAGCTTGAGGTGGTGATCCGACATCCACACTGATATGTCTGCCAGACATGCAGAGATGCGATTCGCCACCTGGTTATCAGAAGTGGGAAAGGAGAAGATTAATTGTGTGTTGTCTGCGTAGCAGTGATAGGAGAGACCATGTGAGGATATGACAGAGCCAAGTGACTTGGTGTATAGAGAGAATAGGAGAGGGCCTAGAACTGAGCCCTGGGGGATACCAGTGGTGAGAGCACGTGCTGCAGAGACAGATTCTCGCCACGCCACCTGGTAGGAGCGACCTGTCAGGTAGGACACAATCCAAGAGTGAGCCGCGCCGGAGATGCCCAACTCGGTGAGGGTGGAGAGGAGGATCTGATGGTTCACAGTATCAAAGGCAGCAGATAGGTCTAGAAGGATGAGAGCAGTGGAGCGAGATTTAGCTTTAGCAGTGCGGAGAGCCTCCGTGACACAGAGAAGAGCAGTCTCAGTTGTATGACCAGTCTTGAAACCTGACTGGTTTGGATCAAGAAGGTCATTCTGAGAGAGATAGCAGGAGAGTTGGCTATAGACGGCATGCTCAAGAGTTTTGGAGAGAAAAGAAAGAAGGGATACTGGTCTGTAGTTGTTGACATCGGAGGGATCGAGTGTAGGTTTTTTGAGGAGGGGTGCAACTCTCGCTTTCTTGAAGATGGAAGGGACATAGCCAGCGGACAAGGATGAGTTGATGAGCTGAGGTGAGGTAAGGGAGAAGGTCTCCGGAAATGGTCTGGAGAAGAGAGGAGGGGATAGGGTCAAGCGGGCAGGTTGTTGGGCGGCCGTCACAAGTCGCAAGATTTCATCTGGAGAGAGAGGGGAGAAAGAAGTCAAAGCATAGGGTAGGGCAGTGTGAGCAGGACCAGCGGTGTCATTTGACTTAATAAATGAGGATCGGATGTTGTCAACCTTCTTTTCAAAATGGTTGATGGAGTCATCCACAGAGAGGGAGGGGGGGAGGGGGAGGAGGAGGAGGATTCAGCAGGGAGGAGAAGGTGGCTAAGAGCTTCCTAGGGTTAGAGGCAGAGGCTTGAAATTTAGAGTGGTAGAAAGTGGCTTTAGCAGCAGAAACGGAGGAAGAGAATGTAGAGAAGAGGGAGTGGAAAGATGACAGGTCCGCAGGGAGTCTAGTTTTCCTCCATTTCCGCTCGGCTGCCCGGAGCCCTGTTCTGTGAGCTCGCAATGAATCGTCAAGCCATGGAGCAGGAGGGGAGGACCGAGCCGGCCGGGAGGATAGGGGACATAGAGAGTCAAAAGATTCAGAGAGGGAGGAGAGGAGGGTTGAGGAGGCAGAATCAGGAGATTGGAGGGAGAAGGTTTTAGCAGAGGAAAGAGATGATAGGATGGAAGAGGAGAGAGTAACGGGAGAGAGAGAGCGAAGGTTGCGACGGCACATTACCATCTGAGTAGGGGCAGAGTGAGTAGTGTTGGAGGAGAGCGAGAGAGAAAAGGATACGAAGTGTGGTCGGAGACTTGGATGGGAGTTGCAGTGAGATTAGTAGAAGAACAGCATCTAGTAAAGATGAGGTCAAGTGTATTGCCTGCCTTGTGAGTAGGGGGGGACGGTGTGAAGGTGAGGTCAAAAGAGGAAAGGAGTGGAAAGAAGGAGGCAGAGAGAAATGATTCAAAGGCAGACGTAAGGATGTTAAAGTCACCCAGAACTGTGAGGGCTGAGCCATCCTCAGGAAAGGAACTTATCAAGGCGTCAAGCTCATTGATGAACTCTCCAAGGGAACCTGGAGGGCGATAAATGACAAGGATGTTAAGCTTGAATGGGCTAGTGACTGTGACAGCATGGAATTCAAATGAGCAGATAGACAGAAAAGAGAGAATGTCCACTTGGGAGAGATGAGGATTCCTGTGCCACCGCCGCACTGACCAGATGCTCTTGGGGTATGCGAGAACACATGATCAGACGAGGAAAGAGCAGTAGGAGTAGGAGTGTTTTCTGTTGTAATCCATGTTTCCGTCAGCACCAAGAAGTCGAGGGACTGGAGGGTGGCATAGGCTGAGATGAACTCTGCCTTGTTGGCCGCAGAACGGCAGTTCCAGAGGCTACCGGAGACCTGGAACTCCACGTGGGTCATGCGCGCATGGACCACCAGAGTAGAGTGGCAGCAGCCACGCCGTGTGAAGCGTTTGTATGGCCTGTGAGGAGAGGAGAGAACAGGGATAGACAGACACATAGTTGACAGGCTACAGAAAAGGCTACAATAATGCATAGGAGATTGGAATGAAATTAACTAAGCATCTGGGAAAGCGAGAGAGCGGGGCCTCCCACACGTTTCACTGAAACACTCAAATATAAGTGTCTGGTCTGTTAGCGATGTTACCAAACAGACTAGTTCTGTCTCTTACCTCAAGTTAGCGTCTGGTCTGTTAGCGATGTTACCAAACAGACTAGTTCTGTCTCTTACCTCTAGTTAGCGTCTGGTCTGTTAGCGATGTTACCAAACAGACTAGTTCTGTCTCTTGCCTCTAGTTAGTGTCTGGTCTATTAGCGATGTTACCAAACTTGTACCCCTGTCTATGGTACTGAAGATGTTGGCCTATCACTTTTTGTTTCATCAGCGATGATTGTAAATGGATTATGTCCACATGTGTGGTTGTATTGTTTTTAAATTGGCAAACAAATTAAATCAAATTAAAATCACAAGAAATGTAAGGTATTTATAGAAACAATAAACACAGCTTTCAGCCTCTGGCTGGCTGTGGTTAGCTGGAAGGTGGCAGGCCGAATTTGAGATTAGAGAAATTCCTTGCTATTGTTTTTCAAATTAACTCATAGCTAAATGGCTTGTCTAGGGCTTATAGCTGTCCTGTGAGCGGAGGCTAAACGGCAGAAGAAGAAAAAAATGGTCTGCTTAGTGCTTATATTGGTCCTTTGAATGGGGGCTACCAGTCAGAGATGCAAATTATGTCTTGAACGGCAAACTCCTCGCCCGCTGGCGGTGCAAATGTATACCCTTGGACGTAGCGCTAGCGGAAAATAGCAAGCGGGGGACATTTTTTGCTATCTGGAGATAGACTTCATGTAGCGAGGGGTGTAGCGGGTCCCCTCATCCAGCACCTTCTCAAAGCAGGGATGGTACCTGGGGGTGTCAAATTGGCGGGAGATGTACACATTATTACACACACCCACGTACATAGATGAAGACAGGTTTCCAGTAGAACGTCATATTATTACAATATTGAGAAAAGGGTAGATGTATTAAAACAAAAATATTCTGTAAGTACTTTGATTGGGGTTGTACTGTATTTTCAAATGTGTTGGTGGATTACAGGTGGATATCCTTGATCAAAACATCATAAACATCATATCTGGTATGGTATGACTGCTAGAAACAAATAACGCTTTGTAAATGATTGACATTTAATCATAGAACTGGATGGTTTCAAATACTAACATGAATTGTTGTACCACTGCCCAGTGACAGTTTCAACAAAGCAACATAATAGCTAGTTAGCTATTTCAGTTTGGACATTCAACACTGGTACAACAATTCAATTTCTTACGAAAATGTCACTACGCAAAAGTGCTCCCATTTGTCGTCTTCTATGGCAGTGGTCACCAACCTTTTCTGAGTCAAAATAGATCAGTTGGTGTAGCACTTGCAAGGCACTGCGGAGCATGAATTGAAATAATTTGCTTTTTTATTTTACTGGACTGATGTACCTGCATCTGATGGTCATGGTGCTTTCAAGACAACTGGGAACTACCCCCTCCAAAAAAAGACGAGGTCAGATGATGACATCAGTGACCTTCAGGTCGGAAAGACGGAGCTCTAGAAAGATACCTGAGTTTCCGAGTTGGAATTCCGAGTTGGATGACTGTACAAAACGATTTTTCCCAATTGGAGTTCCCAGTTCTCTTGAACGCACTGAAGTCTGAAGGCAGAGATTTCCGAGTTGCCAGTTCTTTTGAACACGGCATTAGTCTCAGTGGAGGGAGGGAGGGAGAGAGCAACAGAGGGTCTGCCTCTCACGGTCCCTGCTCTCTCCTTCCTTTCCTCCGGTGAGACTGACCAGAGAGAGGGGACACCGTCTTCCACCTGAAGGCAAAATTTGAGTCACACCGCATCTGCCTTATGCACAAATTCATGTTGTTCCTATGACCAGAGAAAGATAAATATTCCTCGATATTAAAATAGACACGACGAGCTGCTAATAATAATAAAAACGCAGGGCTATCGATCCACTTGGCAACTCATTCATTGCAGCTACAGCATGAGCAGAAGTACAGAGAAGCACGTTTTATGTTTTGTAATAGTGTTGAATAAAAACAGTGTTGACAGTGCTGAATAAACATGAACTCACTCATTAAAACAACAACTCTTTGCTGTATTTTTTGACAGTCTCTTTGTGGTCATGGTTTTAAGTTATTACATTTTATGTAGGCTAGTAGCCTATCAAACTTTGCTGTGGCCAGGTCGTGGAAGATCTGTAGGCACGGTGATTTTAGCTATCCGATTGGCCACAGATCTCCCGGTCCGCTGGGTAGACGGAGTTTCTCTTTTCAGACGAATAAAATGGAACACTTTGCTAACCCGGTGCGCAAGGCTTCTGAATCAAGTGCACATAATGCCAACAGCGCAACAATAAAAATAAAAATAAAAAGGAGCGCAAGCCTTTGTCGTTGGCTCTTCTACAAAAATGTTTGGTGATCGACTAGGAATGCATTAAAGATCGACCGGTTGGCGACCACTGTTCTATGGTATTATGACGGTCCGCAAACAAACATTAGAGGTGCACAGTGGCAATTTTATCATGTAAATCTTGGTGAGGCAACCCCCCCCAAAAAATATTTTAGATGGATGCCAGCAAAGCCACTCCACAACACAACACAACACAAAACAATACATGAATTGCACTATAACGGTGACAAACGGTGCCCACAAACTGTTAGGGCCTACATAAAGCTGTCCCAACAGCAGAGCTTTCTTTTCAGCTCCATGGAGTGAATCCTTACCACTTCTTCACCTGGTTATCAACGGAGCCTTGTCTGGCAGCGAAATAGTTCATTCAGCCTCATTTACTGCCTTTAAAGAAAACATAGCTGATACGGCTGACTTGCTAAAACAAATGTGGTTTCTACTGACAATTGAGACGTACAAACTATGCCATAAGAAGACGACGAGCGGATAAGAGGCAATCCGTAATTTCGATTAAGATATTAATGAGCGAGCTAGGACGGACGTAGTCAATATAACTATTTATTCAGCACTTTTGAAATGTACAGCGACATAATTCAGAACATGGGCAGTTCTTACAGTATTCTCCCTGTACACCAAGTCACTCATTAAAACAGCAACTCTAGGATAAATAAAGGGGGCATATAAGCAAACAATAAAAGCTCTTACAATATTCAATGATTACATTTTTCTAAAACAGACTATAGGCTACATGTGCCCCAACAAGTCAGAACAGTAGGCTAAGTTATGAGGGGGAAAGGGACCAAATTATTAGGGTGAGGCACATGGGCTACTAACAATTTACTACACAACATACACTTAGTATTACTTTCTTAGCTACAGGATACATATCTCCCTGGCATATTACATCATTTATGCAGCAGCATACAATACATTTTTGGACTCCCCTTGTTGTGCTGTGCTCACTTCAATAGGAAGGTGGCGCGGCGGTCCTCCTTGTGGGCAAACTTGTCATCAAACTTTGTCATCAAAGTCTGGCATTCTCTGGATGTATGGTGCTTTCAAGACAACTGGGAACTCTGAAAAAAACTAGGTAGAATCATGACATCAGTGATCTTCAGGTCGGAGCTCTAGAAAGAGGGCAGAGTTCCCGATTTGGAATTCCGAGTTGGATGACTGTTCAAAACGTATTTTCCCAGTCGGAGCTAATTTTTTTTCAGAGCTCCCCAGTTGTCTTGAACTCATTGAAGTCTGAGATTTCCCAGTTCCGAGTTTCCAGTTGTTTTGAACGCAGCAAAAGTCATGCTGGATTGACAGCATCGCCAATGTATTCAACCTTTTAGGCTAATAATAGCCTAAACAAACCGTTATAGCTCCGTTATTGTCTTTACATGCTTCAGCCAACATTATCTTATCTTATATTGTTGAGCATTTGACACTATAGAAAACTCACTACAATGCAAAACCCAAACTCACCTCTTTTACCGAACTAATTTGATCCAAATCAACCCCCGACGCAGTGCTGACCTCCTCTGTCCTGCGTTTTGCCCGGTGTTGAAACGGCCAGCTGTCTTATTCCCTGTCGTCGAGCTGACGTAATAACTGCGGCGCTCAACGGCAGTATGTCAAAAGAGTTTCCCCTTTTGGTATTTTTTGTATTTTATTAGGATCCCCATTAGCTGTTGCAAAAGCAGCAGCTACTCTTCCTGTGGTCCACACAAAACATGAAACATGACATAATACAGAACATTAATAGACAAGAACAGCTCAAGGACAGAACTGTAGCTCAGCTGGACAGAACTGTAGCTCAGCTGGTAGAGCACGGCGCTTGTAACGTCAAGGTAGTGGGTTCGATCCCCGGGACCACCCATACACAAAAAGATAAAATGTATGCACGCATGACTGTAAGTCGCTTTGGATAAAAGTGTCTGCTAAATGGCATATTATTATTATATTATATTTCAAACAAGGAGCCCGTCCACACTGAATAAAAACTTTTTTACTGTAAATTAACAAAGATGTAAACAACTCATTCACTTTTCTGGCGCATAGTGTTGCATGTGAATGTTTATCCTTTTAAGCTTGGAAAAGAGACCCTTAAACCCAGACTTGGACCACACACCCACTCAACTGAATAGCCAGCTAGTGATTACTTTGCAACGCTTGCAGTTAGCCACTGATTCCTTCCAAACCACTCATTGTTGAATTTGCGATTTCCTACTTGTTATGTAATGTTTATGTCCAATGGCCGATGAGCACTGATACGTTTTATCTATAATTTCTCTTCATATGACAAGGATTGAAAAGGATTTGCCAGTGGATTGTTGACTTGATTCATGATGATTACTGCTTGTCTAGCATGCTAGCTAAGACTTTTAAAGTATGATGTTGACATGATCAGTCCAATGAAAGCTAGGGTAGATATAATGTGATTTGACATCATTTTATCTGTGGCCAACAACCTTGAGCCTTCTTGGATGGGCCCTTATAATGTAACTCCTTGGCAGCACCCAACGAGCTTGAATTTTCGATCTCTCCCCGTAGATTTTGCGGTGATATAGTATCCCCATGAGAGACAGAACACTGAGCCAATCATGGTGCAACTAGAGAACATTACCAACCCCTATATTCCGTATTTTCCGCTGGCTGCCCCACCACCACAGAAAGCACTGAGCTAGGCTGAAATATATGCATTTTGGAGCTGCCTTACTCAAGAAAGCAAAAAAGAGACAATTTTTGTATGCAGCTTTACTAACTCAATTATTTACTTATTTGACATTGTTTGAAAACTGATATGTGACACATATTAATGCCAGAATAACATGGTAAACAGGCAAGATATTTTTTAAATAAATGATATACTATATATATATATATATATATATATATATATATATATATATATATATATATATATATATATATATATAGATATATAGATAGATACTACCAGTCAAAAGGGTTTTTCTTTATTTTTTCTTTATTGTAGTGAATAGTGAAGACATCAAAACTATGAAATAATACATATGAAATCATGAAGTAACCAAAAAAGTGTTAAACAAATCAAAATATATTTTATATTTGAAATTAACCACCCTTTGCCTTGATGACAGCTTTGCACACTCTTGGCATTCTCTCAACCAGCTTCATGAGGTAGTCACCTAGAATGAATTTCAATTAACAGGTTTGCCTTTTAAAAAGTTATTTGTGGAATGTCTTTCCTTCTTATTGCGTTTGAGCCAATCAGTTGTGTTGTGACAAGGTATACAGAAGATAGCCCTATTTGGTAAAAGACAAAGTCCATATTATTGTAAGAACAGCTCAAATAAGAAAAGAGAAACGATAGTCCATCGTTACTTTAAGACATGAAGGTCAATATGGAAAATGTCAAGAACTTTGAAAGTTTCTTCAAGTGCAGTCGCAAAAACCATCAAGCGCTATGATGAAACTGGCTCTCATGAGGACCAACACAGGAATGGAAGACCCAGAGTTACCTCTACTGCAGAGGATAAGTTCATTAGAGTTACCAGCCTCAGAAATTGCAGCCCAAATAAATGCTTCAAAGAGTACAACTCACAGACACATCTCAACATCAACTGTGCAGATGGGACTGTGTGAATCAGGCCTTCATGGTCGAATTGCTGCAAAGAAACCACTACTAAAGGACACCAATAAGAAGAACAGACCTGCTTGGTCCAAGAAACACGAGCAATGGATATTAGACCGGTGGAAATTTGTCCCTTGGTCTGGAGTCCAAATTGGAGATTTTTGGTTCCAACCGCCGTGTCTTTGTGAGACGCGGTGTGGGTGAACAGATAATCTCTGCAAATGTAGTTCCCACCGTAAAGCACGGAGGAGGAGGTGTTATGGTGTGGCGGTGCTTTGCTGGTGACACTGTCTGTGATTTATTTAGAATTCAAGGCACACTTAACCAGCATGGCTACCACAGCATTCTGAAGCGATACGCCATCCCATCTTGTTTGGGCTTAGTGGGACTATCATTTGTTTTTCAACAGGATAATGACCCAACACACCTCCAGGCTGTGTAGGGGCTATTTTACCAAGAAGGAGAGTGATGATTAGATGACCTGGCCTCCCCAATCCCCCGACCTCAACCCAATTAAGATGGTTTGGGATGAGTCGGACGGCAGAGTGAAGGAAAAGCAGCCAACAATTACTAAGAATACAGTTGAAGTCGGAAGTTTACATACACCTTAGCCAAATACATTTAAACTCAGTTTTTCGCAATTCCTGACATTTAAACCTAGTAAAAATTCCCTGTCTTAGGTCAGTTAGGATCACCACTTCATTTTAAGAATGTGAAATGTCAGAATAATAGTAGAGAGAATTATTTATTTCAGCTTTTATTTCTTTCATCACAATCTCAGTGGGTCAGAAGTTTACATACACTCAATTAGTATTTGGTAGCATTGCCTTTACATATTTTAACTTGGGTCAAACGTTTCAGGTAGCCTTCCACAAGCTTCCCACAATAAGTTCCTCCTGACAGAGCTGGTGTAACTGAGTCAGGTTTGTAGGCCTCCTTGCTCGCACACGCTTTTTCAGTTCTGCCCACAACTTTTCTATAGGATTGAGGTCAGGGCTTTGTGATGGCCACTCCAATACCTTGACTTTATTGTCCTTAAGCCATTTTGCCACAACTTTGGAAGTATGCTTGGGGTCATTGTCCATTTGGAAGACCCATTTGCGACCAAGCTTTAACTTCCTGACTGATGTCTTGAGATGTTGCTTCAATATATCCATATAATTTTCCTTCCTCATGATACCATCTATTTTGTGAAGTGCACCAGTCCATCCTGCAGCAAAGCACCCCCGTACATCACGGTTGGGATGGTGTTTTTCGGTTTGCAAGCAACCCCCTTTTTCCTCCAAACATAACGATGGTCATTATGGCCAAACAGTTCTATTTTTGTTTCATCAGACCAGAGGACATTTCTCCAAAAAATACGATCTTTGTCCCCATGTGCAGTTGCAAACCGTAGTCTGGCTTTTTTATGGCTGTTTTGGAGCAGTGGCTCCTTCCTTGCTGAGCGGCCTTTCAGGTTATGTCGATATAGGACTCGTTTTACTGTGGATATAGATACTTTGTACCTGTTTCCTCCAGCATCTTCACAAGGTCCTTTGCTGTTGTTCTGGGATTGATTTGCACTTTTCACACCAAAGTACGTTCATCTCTAGGTGACAGAACGTGTCTCCTTCCTGAGCGGTATGACGGCTGCGTGGTCCCATGGTGTTTATACTTGCGTACAATGTTTTGTACAGATGAACGTGGTACCTTCAGGCATTTGGAAATTGCTCCCAAGGATGAACCAGACTTGTGGAGGTCTACACATTTTCATTTGAGTTCTTGACTGATTTCTTTTGATTTTTCCATGATGTCAAGCAAAGAGGCACTGAGTTTGAAGGTAGGCCTTGAAATACATCCACAGGTATACCTCCAATTTACTAAAATTATGTCAATTAGCCTATCAGAAGCTTCTAAAGCCATGACATAATTTTCTGGAATTTTCCAAGCTGTTTAAAGGCACAGTCAACTTAGTGTATGTAAACTTCTGACCCACTGGAATTGTGATACAGTGAATTATAAGTGAAATAATCTGTCAGTAAACAATTGGTGGAAAATTTCTTGTGTCATGCATAAAGTAGATGTCCTAACCGACTTGTCAAAACTATAGTTTGTGAACAAGAAATTTGTTGAGTGGTTGAAATACGAGTTTTAATGACTCCAATCTAAATATATTTTGATTTGTTTAACACTTTTTTGGTTACTACATGATTCCATATGTGTTATTTCATAGTTTTGATATCTTCACTATTACTCTACAATGTAAAAAATTGTAAAAATAAAGAAAACCCTTGAAAGATTAGGTGTGTCCAAACTTTTTATTGGTAGTGTATATTTTTTATTTATTTCATTGCTGGACATTGTAAGACTAAGCAAAAAAACACCAGCAAATCAGCACCAAGTGATTTTAATTTAGTAAATCTGTTCCCATTAATGCCTACGCATAAAAGAGAGACTTGGTCATATACAAATGTAAGCAAGATTTGATATGATTATGTTTTAGTCAAATATTATATCTGTTTGGGCTTCTTGCAGGTCAATTTGCAGTCTACAAATTATTTATAATTATTTTCTGGCCCCCCGACCATCTGCTAAAAAAAAAATTGTCCCGTGGCTGAATCTAGATGATGATCCCTGGTATAAATGATGCAATACCATCGTAATATTTAATTACAATGGCAGTACAATGTAGTACCATCATACTTCAAGGCTAAAACAATTTTTTTGAGGGAAGTGCTGATTTCAAATGTATTTATGTTTTCAATAAACATTTGGAGACTAAATACATTTTACATGCTGTCAACAGTCTAAGACAACCCTGTCTGTTTTGCCCCATAGTTGCACACGTGTCGGTTTTGTTGCTAACAACCAACCCGTCTATAGCAACTATTCAAAAATAATTAATGACCGGGTCGCGTCTGTAGCAACATGACCAAAATAACTAACAACCAGATTTTTGTCTGGACTATATCTTCTGGTGGAAGAATTAAATTGTATTTAATTTACTTATCAAAATAATGTTTTAATGAAAATATGTAATTCCTTGTTATTTTAATATGTTGGTAACCATTTTATAAAAGCAAGGCACGCGAGGCAGTCACTTTTCAATTTGAGTGTACTCCGAAATCCATAATGGGGGAAGTTGGGTACTGTGGTAAATGTATTCCTTTTATGCAAATGTTGGCACATTTAATTCATTACATAGTTCATAAACTAGTTATGTAATTGTAAGACCTTTTACAGTTTTTCTAGTGTCTGTAGCTTAAACTGTTAAAGAGCTGTACCATTTTGAAAACCAACCAACAGCCATGTTGTTTTATGTGATTTCAAATAGTTACTGTATGCACTAACAATGCATTTCAGCATAAGCAGCTTGACTACTGCAAGGGTACTGTAGCTTTATTGATCAACTGTACTTCAACAACAGATGTACTCACATTGGATGGGTTGAGGAAGGCCCTCAAAATTGTCAAAGACTCCAGCCACCCTAGTCATAGACTGTTCTCTCTGCTACCGCACGGCAAGCGGTACCAGAGCGCCAAGTCTAGGTCCAAAAGGCTTCTCAACAGCTTCTACCCCCAAGCCATAAGACTCCTGAACAGCTAATCATGGCTACAGGGACTATTTGCACTGCCCCCCCACCCCATCCCCCTCTTTTACGCTGCTGCTACTCTGATTATTATTTATGCATAGTCACTTTAACTCTACCCACATGTACATATTACCTCAATTACCTCGACTAGCCGGTGCCCCCGCACATTGACTCTGCACCGGTACCCCCCTTTTTATATAGCCTCCCTACTGTTATGTTACTGCTGCTCTTTAGTTATTTGCTTTTATTCTTTAAGTAAACCTACTCTAAGAGTATGTATTAGGCTGTTTGAGAGAAGGTTAAAATTGCAATCAACCCATCCAATGTGAGTACATCTGTTGTTGAAGTACAGTAGATCAATAAAGCTACAGTCCTCTAGCAGTAGTCAAAATGCTTATGCTGAAAAGCCTTGTTAGTGCATAGGTCAAATTAGCTTTTACATTTCTTGTATTTTTCGGCTTCAGACAATAGTATATTAGATGGTCAATGCAAAGCCATTGAGAATTGTTTTTTACTAAAATGCTAACTCCATGCTTTTGACATTTTGATGTGTTGATTGACCTGCAAAGATCCAGTGTCACATGGCTTAGTAAGATACAATATGGCTCAGTTTGTTCACGACAGCTGCCACTTGCTTATGACAACCGACTTTTCAGTCATCACTCAAACCATTGTCAAGGTCAGACACTGTAGTTGGCTAAGAATAACAGTAAGAAAGTAGCACATCTTCATAATAGCATTTATAACAATTGTGTTAAGCCAGTTGTCACAACATCAGCTTATGTGACTGATTATGACATGTTATTATGTGATCACATTATTTGATGATTATGTGATCAAGACAAATAATTATGATACCTGCTACGTAACTCAGTAATGTTTTGTACACCTTATGCTGATAGGGATCAAGTCAAGTGTATAACGTTTCTCCTTTCAACGTAGTGTTAAAAGGTTGAAATGGCCTTGCATGGGAAAGTGGTGTTCATTAGCTAAATCAATGGAGAGAAGCCTTGCACAAAGGGGATTAACAAGAACGTTACCCTTGTACTAAGGTGGTTCGAGGCGCTCTTTTGTTTCTCATTCATAATGTAAGCAACAGATTTAACCTAATCACTTATCCTGTGTCCCAAATGGCACCCTATTCTTTACATATTGCACAACATTTGACTAGAGCCTTGTGGGTCCTGGTCAAAAGTAGTACACTAAACATTTCCCTATGGGCCCTGGTCAAAAGTAGTGCACTAGGGAATATGCTGTCATTTGGGCGCACCCTTAGAGACGGAGAGTAATGAATATTGTGTATGGCTGTTTTGCTGTGAAGTGTGACAGGTCGAAAGGATCTCAACTTTGAGTGTCTGGGTAACTTTCCTTGGTAACGTTTCTTTCAGCAGGGTGATGCAGGTGGTACAAAATATTAATGTTTACAGTAATGTCTCCTTCTGTATTCGTGACCAAAGGTTTGAAAGCGTGATTGGGCGAGATTGTCTGTATTGTAGTTCCTCACAAATGTATATTTCTTCATTATTTTCAAATGACCAGAGGTTGAACTTTCGGCTTCTGGTAAACAATCCTTTTTCACTACCATTTTCAATCTGTAAAATAGATTAATAACAAGGGCTGGGATATTGAACATTCTAGTAAAACCTTCACCTCACTGAAACAGCAAATTAAAAGTAAAAATTATTTAGAAACACCATTTTAATTCTAAGTGTAGCTTAGCTACAATTAAAATTTGTTGGCATCTGACTGAAAGTGTGCAGAGACCTGTTCCTGTTTTTCTATTTCTAAGTGCGAAAAAACACCTCTTTGCCAAACTAAATAGATTATAATACAATAATGCACCCGTTTTGGCAGAAACACTTGGAGAAAACATTTGAGGCCGCTTCTCTTTGTTGGCATCGACAGTCGCGGAAGAGTAGAATTAGCCTGTCATCTTCGATGGTGTAATCGAACCGTCATACGTAGCATCGCTGAGTTATGTCAAAGCCGATATGATTACATATTCAGGCACGCATTAAGACATAAGAATAAATTAGGGATCCAAATGAGGATAAATGGGCAAGACAATCTCTGTCCCTGGTAATTTGGTAAGTCATCAATTCTCACCCAGTTTGCTCATGTAGTGGGTGGGAGAACCTCGTGACATATCCAGATACATACAGATTCTGTTGAAAGCTATGTTGAGTCATTTCTCTGGCCCATTTTGCAACACGCACGCGCACTGAGTCTGAGTGTGCGCAAGTGTGCTTTTGCATTCGTTAATTTGTGGGGTATACTATTGAATGTGAAATAAGGGAGAAAAGAGCCAAATGTGCAGTAGTTGTGTGTGAAAGTGTGATCTTTGTGTCTGCTATAGAGTGAGTCATGTATAAGATAAAAGTGTATCTGTGAGTGCAGAGACAATTGTTTGTCTATTTCCATATTTGTGTGTATAAGTGTCTTGTATACATTTGTCTGCTAGAGAGTAACATACACTATTCAGTAGTAAGGACCTTAAAAGAGACTGCTTCTTATCATTTTCTGCTAGAGAGTGAGTCATGTATAGAAGATAAGAGTCTGTGAGTGTCTAATTCAATATGTGTTTGTGTTTGTGTTTGTGTTTGTGTGTGTGTGTCTAAGCCAAGTTATACAACTCTTCACTGTTTTAACATTAGCATCAGTGGGCACTCAAGGTCTCTGTACAGATCACTGGCCCTCATTGTGAAAGCGACCCATTAAATTTCAACAACAACACAAACCCACTGCGACTCGCCGTGACATGCTGGCATTTATTGACCAGAATCCAATTAGCCTTGCATGGCAACCTTGAATTTGAACCTTTAAAAACTCTCCACATTTCATAATTTGTGTTCTCTGTTTAATCTTCCTGTAGTGGCACTTGGCCACCAAAGAAATCAACGTTTTTGCCAAACTACAAATTTTAACTATAGAGACCATTACTATTACTGTCACTAAGTGGCCGGGAAAAGATTGTTCCTAATGTTCTTTAAAAGCAGGTTCTTTTTCATCTGTGCAGCCATGCAATTTAAAGCAGCCCTAATGCAGTGCTGCTCAAATACCACCTAATTTAACAGGGTTAGAGTTATCGTTTGGAATGTCCCACAGAAATTCATTCCTAGGCCACTGACTGAGTTCCACATGGTCGGTCTCTGTATCGAAGGCCTAATATTTTTTTTAGGAGAAATGAAATGCATTCTTCAATTCCCTGTTATTTAGAGGAAAGGTTTATGCAGAAGTAGGCTAACACATGACATTGGCTTTCCTTAAAGGGATACAGTGTGGGAAAAAAGTATTTAGTCAGCCACCAATTGTGCAAGTTCTCCCACTTAAAAAGATGAGAGAGGCCTGTAATTTTCATCATAGGTACACGTCAACTATGACAGACAAATTGAGGGGAAAAATCCAGAAAATCACATTGTAGGATTTTTTATGAATTCATTTGCAAATTATGGTGGAAAATAAGTATTTGGTCACCTACAAACAAGCAAGATTTCTGGCTCTCACAGACCTGTAACTTTTTCTTTAAGAGGCTCCTCTGTCCTCCACTCGTTACCTGTATTAATGGCACCTGTTTGAACATGTTATCAGTATAAAAGACACCTGTCCACAACCTCAAACAGTCACACTCCAAACTCCACTATGGCCAAGACCAAAGAGCTGTCAAAGGACACCAGAAACAAAATTGTAGACCTGCACCAGGCTGGGAAGACTGAATCTGCAATAGGTAAGCAGCTTGGTTTGAAGAAATCAACTGTGGGAGCAATTATTAGGAAATGGAAGACATACAAGACCACTGATAATCTCACTCAATCTGGGGCTCCACGCAAGATCTCACCCCGTGGGGTCAAAATGATCACAAGAACGGTGAGCAAAAATCCCAGAACCACACGGGGGGACCTATTGAATGACCTGCAGAGAGCTGGGACCAAAGTAACAAAGCCTACCATCAGTAACACACTACGCCGCCAGGGACTCAAATCCTGCAGTGCAGACGTGTCCCCCTGCTTAAGTCAGTATATGTCCAGGCCCGTCTGAAGTTTGCTAGAGTGCATTTGGATGAAACCAAAATAGAACTTTTTGGTAAAAACTCACCTCGTCGTGTTTGGAGGACAAAGAATGCTGAGTTGCATCCAAAGAACACCATACCTACTGTGAAGCATGGGGGTGGAAACATCATGCTTTGGGGTTTTTCTGCAAAGGGACCAGGACGACTGATCCGTGTAAAGGAAAGAATGAATGGGGCCATGTATCGTGAGATTTTGAGTGAAAGCCTCCTTCCATCAGCAAGGGCATTGATGATGAAACGTGGCTGGGTCTTTCAGCATGACAATGATCCCAAACACACCGCCCGAGCAACGAAGGAGTGGCTTCATAAGAAGCATTTCAAGGTCCTGGAGTGGCCTAGCCAGTCTCCAGATCTCAACCCCATAGAACATCTTTAGAGGGAGTTGAAAGTCAGTGTTGCCCAGTGACAGCCCCAAAACATCACTGCTCTAGAGGAGATCTGCATGGAGGAATGGGCCAAAATACCAGCAACAGTGTGTGAAAACCTTACAGAAAACGTTTGACCTGTGTCATTGCCAACAAAGGGTATATAACAAAGTATTGAGAAACTTTTGTTATTGACCAAATACTTATTTTCCACCATAATTTGCAAATAAATTCATTAAAAATCCTACAATGTGATTTTCTGGAATTTTTCTCATTTTGTCTGTCATAGTTGACGTGTACCTATGATGAAAATTACAGGCCTCTCTCATCTTTTTAAGTGGGAGAACTTGCACAATTGGTGGCTGACTAAATACTTTTTTCCCCCACTGTACTTCAGCATTCTGGCAATGAGGTACGTTATCTACTTCCCCAGAGTCAGATTAACATTTACGTCATTTTGCAGACGCTGTTATCCAGAGCGACTTACTCTGGGGTTAGTGCAGACATTACTATTTATTATTATTTTCTTTTATATATATATATATATATTTTTAAAAAAATAATACCCCCCTTGGGAATCGAACCCACAACCCTGGCGTTGCAAATGCCATGCCCTACGAACTGAGCTACATCCCCTGCCGGCCATTCCCTCCCCTACCCTAGACGACGCTAGGCCAATTGTGCGCCATGGGTCTCCCGGTCACGGCCGGCTACGACAGAGCCTGGATTCGAACCAGGATCTCTAGTGGCACAGCTAGCACTGCCTTAGACCACTGCGCCACTCAGGAGTACAAGTATTAACTTGTGGATACCAATTTTGTGTATCAGTAGCTAGGTTTCCAACCAATTTGGCGACAGATTTTCATGTGAATATTCTAAAATATGCATAAAATTTTCCCACCAGTGGTGTTTCCACCAAACTGACTTGTTACAGAAAAAAATATGTGCGTGATGACGTAGTGCTTTTTGATTACGTTTTCATATACCGAATAACAATCTAGAGTTCAATGTGTTTCCATAGCATTTTCAACCATACCGATAGTTTTGTCAGAAAAATGTTTGCGTTAAATAACAAATGTGCCTACTCTGGTCTTGGCATGTGCACTCTACCCAACAGCTTGCAGATACAATGCGGGCAGGCTGTGCGGGTAGGCTAGTCTACAGTCGTGTCAAAAGTTTTGAGAATGACACAAATACTAATTTTCACAAAGTCTGCTGCCTCAGTTTTTATGATGGCAATTTGCATATACTCCAGAATGTCATGAAGAGTGATCAGATGAATTGCAATTAATTGCAAAGTCCCTCTTTGCCATGAAAATTAACTTAATCCCCAAAAAAACATTTTCACTGCATTTCAGCCCTGCCACAAAAGGACCAGCTGACATCATGTCAGTGATTCTCTCGTTAACACAGGTGAGAGTGTTGACGAGGACAAGGCTGGAGATCACTCTGTCATGCTGATTGAGTTAGAATAACAGACTGGAAGCTTTAAAAGGAGGGAGGTGCTTGAAATCATTGTTCTTCCTCTGTTAACCATGGTTACCTGCAAGGAAACACGTGCCGTCATCACTGCTTTGCACAAAAAGGGCTTCCCATGCAAGGGTATTGCTGCAAGTAAGATTGCACCTAAATCAACCATTTATCGGATCATCAACAACTTCAAGGAGAGCGGTTCAATTGTTGTGAAGAAGGTGTCAGGGCGCCCAAGAAAGTCCAGCAAGCACCAGGACTGTCTCCTAAAGTTGATTCAGCTGCGGGATTGGGGCATCACCAGTGCAGAGCTTGCTCAGGAATGGCAGCAGGCAGGTGCGAGTGCATCTGCACGCACAGTGAGGCAAAGACTTTTGGAGGATGGCCTGGTGTCAAGAAAGGCAGCAAAGAAGCCACTTCTCTCCAGGAAAAACATCAGGGACAGACTGATATTCTGCAAAAGGTACAGGGATTGGACAGCTGAGGACTGGGGTAAAGTCATTTTCTCTGATGAATCCCCATTTCGATTGTTTGGGGCATCCGGAAAACACCTTGTCCGGAGAAGACAAGGTGAGCGCTACCATCAGTCCTGTGTCATGCCAACAGTAAAGCATCCTGAGACCATTCATGTGTGGGGTTGCTTCTCAGCCAAGGGAGTGGGCTCACTCACAATTTTGCCTAAGAACACAGCCATGAATAAAGAATGGTACCAACACATCCTCCGAGAGCAACTTCTCCCAACCATCCAAAAACAGTTTGGTGATGACCAATGCCTTTTCCAGCATGATGGAGCATCTTGCCATAAGGCAAAAGTGATAAGTAAGTGGCTCGGGGAACAAAACATCGACATTTGGGGTCCATGGCCAGGAAACTCCCCAGACCTTAATCCCATTGAGAACGTGTGATCGATCCTCAAGAGGCAGGTGGACAAACAAAAACCCACAAATTCTGAAAAACTCCAAGCATTGATTATGCAAGAATGGGCTGCCATCAGTCAGGATGTGGCCCAGAAGTTAATTGACAGCATGCCAGGGCGGATTGCAGAGGTCTTGAAAAAGAAGGGTCAACACTGCAAATATTGACTTTTTGCATAAACTTAATGTAATTGTCAATAAAAGCCTTTGACACTTATGGAATGCTTGTAATTATACTTCCGTATACCATAGTAACATCTGACAAAAATATCTCATAACACTGAAGCAGCGAATTTTGTGAAGACCAATACTTGTGTCATTCTCAAAACTTTTGAGAGCGATAATATTTTTATTTGTCAAACGGCAGTCAAGCATCGATCATCAAGTCACCAGAATAACACCCTCGATATTTATTGGAAAGGAGCACCAAGATCCCCGGGCACTTTCACCACCCTGTGAAGTTCATCATAACATATTTCATCAGTAGCCTAATAAACTGTATGGTTTCCTGAGTTGTACAGTAGTGGGAGGGCCACACACCATATCATCGCGTGACTCCAAGTTTACTTCGATATGATGGTTGTAATATCAATATTTGCGCATAAAGGCATTTCTCGCATAATTAATTTTAACGACACAAAAATATCCCACCATGACGAACAAACAAATGATCTGTCGGCATTTGTAAAATCGTACCGAAACTTCCTGTTTCCATCACAGCTGTCGTGATTTTTTTTATACAGTATGACTTTACTAGCATTAAAAACTGTGGATGAGAACGTGGTTTGTGTACAGCATGAAGGAAGTTAAGAGGTAGTTTCACCTCACGGTTCAGCTGTCGTTGAATTGAGCGCTCAATACATCAGGGCATTGCATGCAAATTGGCCTCCACGTCCACTGTGTAATATTAGCGAGACCGATAGAATGATATGCCGGTGCCTTGTTCCCCACACCGACATGCATTTATCTTTTCTTTGTCAGATATGCTACTACTGCTATACAGATATACAGTAGGTGTACAGAAGGAGGCTAATTCTTCATTTTTCTATCAGAATATTTTGTATAAAGATAATCATTATATTGTCAGTTTAAATGAGTAATTCTGGTAGGCCTTAAATATTCTTTCTCACCTCAAGTTCAACTGTCGGAGTCAGTTGGAGCGCTGATGTGCACTGCCATCATAGGCCTTCAGTAAAAATGCCTTATAATAGCCATACCACACCAAACCTTCACAAAAGTTTCTTAACTTTATTAAGGTAATGTTAAAAGTAAGTCAAGTCATTGTTTATATGGAAAATCTTTATTTTCATGGTTTGAGTGCAATTAGCCCTATAGTAGCCCTACCTGTAATTCTATTACATTGCTGCAAACACAACATTACAGTTGGAACTTAATTTGGCCAAAGAATATGCCTCAACAGAATGAAACAAAACATGTATTGTATATTTAATGAACTGGTTTAAACCTTCACAAAAGTTTTGAACAGGCTCAGCCTATATTGCAGCAATTACCAACAAAGGTGAATGCCTACCGTAGGCCTACCCAACAAATGACAGCAATAGGCTAATGATACAGTATTTATTTTACAACAGGCCTACTTTTAACCTATCTTAAACTAAATAAGGAGCACAAAATTAAAATGACAGTTTGAACTTAATTTAGTCAGCGAAAATGTCTCAACAAAATAAAACAAAACACTTTTTGCATACTTAAATAAGCATACAATAGGCTAATAATAATGATAAACAATAATAATACTGATAAAACAAATGATAATAAATAGGAAAATAAATAAATAAAATTTCAATAGCGATTTGCACACAATCCATTTGGCCACGCCAACGTTCTTCTCATCTTTGTCCATTAAATATGTCCCCAAGGACATTCCCCTTGTCATCTTCTTTTCACCATAATCTTTCATCTCTAACTTTCATTTTACTTCAATGAAAAAGGCCTCCATCTTCGCAATCAACAGTAGCCTAGGTCAAGGCTCCTTTCACTTGCTCTCTCTCTCTCTCCTCTTGCAGCACTCACACGTGAGGTGAGCAGCTGGAACTAGTTTTCTGCTGGACATAAGCTCAAAATTTTATTGAGTTGCAATTGGCTGACACAGATAGCAATCTTGCACAGTTCTCATCACCTCACACATATCAAGTTAACAGAGGACAGGTCCAGTCGGCAAATCAATTTTAATTGCTTGTGGCAATTATATCAGACCCGACACAGATCTGAGACAAAAGTCTGTTGGACCCGTGAAGACCTCTACCGCACTGTACATATCTCATGATAGAGGAGCTTCCATTGAGGAATACTCTCAGAGTTCTGTTGGATAAGTAACTCTCCAACCATGTGATGGCAGGTGATGTAAACCCATAACAAGTGAATTTTTTCAATAACAAATGATGATCAATATCATCAAAGGCTGCACTAAAATCTAACAATACAGCTCAAACTATCATCTTATTATCAATTTATTTTAGCCAATCATCAGTCATCTGAGTCAGTGCAGGACATGTTGAGTGCCCTTCCTTATATGCATGTTGAAAGTCAGTAGTTAACTTGTTCTTTAAAAAAAGACATTGTATTTGTTCAAACAGAATTCTCTCCATCAGTGTACTAAGAAGAGGAAGCAAACTGAATGGGCGGCTGTTAGAGCCAGCAAAGGTTGCTTTACTATTTTTAGTTAGTGGAATTACTTTAGCTTCATTCCACGACTGTGGACACACACACTCCTTTAGGCTTTGGTTAAACAATGGCAAAAAGGGGTGGTAATACAGTCTGCTACCATTCTCAATAGATTTCCATCTAGGTTGTAGATAGCTGGTGGTTTAGCATTATTGATGGATAACAATCGTGTTTCCACCTCTTCCACACACACTTGACCAAATTCAAAACACCAACCCTTAACTTTCATTATTAGATCTTCAATAAACAAATATGATGGTTCACTTTTCAATATTGTCATTTCACATCAAAGTGTGTACACTTTGACAATTAAATAGTCATTGAAATTTTTGGCTATATCAAAAGGTTTTGTTATAAATTACCCATCAACATCAATGAACGATGGAGATTAATTTGGTTTTCTGCCCATAATATCAATTTACACTAGAACTGCCATAGGCCAATGGCCACTGACATTTGATTTTGTAAATTAAAAAAATCTGCCCCCCTAAAAAGCTATGTCCTGCTCCTTCCCTGACATTTCCTAAATGTATTTTACACTGCTCATTTTTGTCAGATTTTTGAAATCACAAATAAAGTTGATCAAATGGATTACACTGTAATGTTTATATATTGTAAGAGAAACGAAAATAGGCTATAGGCCTACGTTTTTTTCTAGGAATTTGTATAATTATTCAAAACAAATAATTGACTCTATCTAAACAAATAACTATTGTTGTTATTTTAAAATATATATATATATACAGTGGGGGAAAAAAGTATTTAGTCAGCCACCAATTGTGCAAGTTCTCCCACTTAAAAAGATGAGAGAGGCCTGTAATTTTCATCATAGGTACACGTCAACTATGACAGACAAAATGAGAAAAATTCCAGAAAATCACATTGTAGGATTTTTAATGAATTTATTTGCAAATTATGGTGGAAAATAAGTATTTGGTCAATAACAAAAGTTTCTCAATACTTTGTTATATACCCTTTGTTGGCAATGACACAGGTCAAACGTTTTCTGTAAGGTTTTCACACACTGTTGCTGGTATTTTGGCCCATTCCTCCATGCAGATCTCCTCTAGAGCAGTGATGTTTTGGGGCTGTCGCTGGGCAACACGGACTTTCAACTCCCTCCAAAGACTTTCTATGGGGTTGAGATCTGGAGACTGGCTAGGCCACTCCAGGACCTTGAAATGCTTCTTATGAAGCCACTCCTTCGTTGCCCAGGCGGTGTGTTTGGGATCATTGTCATGCTGAAAGACCCAGCCACGTTTCATCTTCAATGCCCTTGCTGATGGAAGGAGGCTTTCACTCAAAATCTCACGATACATGGCCCCATTAATTCTTTCCTTTACACGGATCAGTCGTCCTGGTCCCTTTGCAGAAAAACCCCAAAGCATGATGTTTCCACCCCCATGCTTCACAGTAGGTATGGTGTTCTTTGGATGCAACTCAGCATTCTTTGTCCTCCAAACACGACGAGTTGAGTTTTTACCAAAAAGTTATATTTTGGTTTCATCTGACCATATGACATTCACCCAATCCTCTTCTGGATCATCCAAATGCACTCTAGCAAACTTCAGACGGGCCTGGACATGTACTGGCTTAAGCAGGGGGACACGTCTGGCACTGCAGGATTTGAGTCCCTGGTGGCGTAGTGTGTTACTGATGGTATGCTTTGTTACTTTGGTCCCAGCTCTCTGCAGGTCATTCACTAGGTCCCCCCGTGTGGTTCTGGGATTTTTGCTCACCGTTCTTGTGATCATTTTGACCCCACGGGGTGAGATCTTGCGTGGAGCCCCAGGTCGAGGGAGATTATCAGTGGTCTTGTATGTCTTCCATTTCCTAATAATTGCTCCCACAGTTGATTTCTTCAAACCAAGCTGCTTACCTATTGCAGATTCAGTCTTCCCAGCCTGGTGCTGGTCTACAATTTTGTTTCTGGTGTCCTTTGACAGCTCTTTGGTCTTGGCCATAGTGGAGTTTGGAGTGTGACTGTTTGAGGTTGTGGACAGGTGTCTTTTATACTGATAACAAGTTCAAACAGGTGCCATTAATACAGGTAATGAGTGGAGGACAGAGGAGCCTCTTAAAGAAGAAGTTACAGGTCTGTGAGAGCCAGAAATCTTACAGGCCTCTCTCATCTTTTTAAGTGGGAGAACTTGCACAATTGGTGGCTGACTAAATACTTTTTTTCCCCACTGTACAGTACCAGTCAAAAGTTTAGACACGCCTACTCATTCCAGGGTTTTTCTTTATTTTTTTACTATTTTCTACATTGTATAATATTGGTGAAGACATCAAAACTATGAAACAACACATATGGAATCATCTAGTAATCAAAAAAGTGTTAAACCAATCAAAATGTATTTTACATTTGAGATTCTTCAAAGTAGCCACCCTTTGACTTGATGACAGCTTTGCACACTCTTGGCATTCTCTCAACCAGCTTCATGAGGTAGTCACTTGGAATGCATTTCAATTAACAGGTGTACCTTGTTGAAAGATAATTTGTGGAATTTCGTTTAATGCGTTTGAGCCAATCAGTTGTGTAGTCCCCTGTAGCTCAGTTGGTAGAGCATGGCGCTTGCAACGCCAGGGTTGTGGGTTCGTTTCCCACGGGGGACCAGTATGAAAATGTATGCACTCACTAACTGTAAATCACTCTGGATTAGAGCATCTGCTAAATGACTAAAATGTAAAAAAAAAAAAAAATTGACAAGGTAGGGGTGGTATACAGAAGATAGCCCTATTTGGTAAAAGACCAAGTCCATATTATTGCAAGAACCGCTCAAATAAGCAAAGAGGAACGACAGTCCATAATTTCTTTAAGACATGAAGGTCTTTGAAAGTTTCTTCAAGTGCAGTCGCAAAAACCATCAAGCGCTATGATGAAGCTGGCTCTCATGAGGACCGCCACAGGAAAGGAAGAGTTACCTCTGCTGCAGAGGATAAGTTCATTTGAGTTAACTGCACCTCAGATTGCAGCCCAAATAAATGCTTCACAGAGTTCAAGTAACAGACACATCTCAACATCAACTGCTCAGAGGAGACTGCGTGAATCAGGCCTTCATGGTAGAATTGCTGCAAAGAAACCACTACTAAAGAACACCAATAATAAGAAGAGACTTGCTTGAGCCAAGAAACACGAGCAATGAACATTAGACTGGTGGGAATATGTCCTTTGGTCTGATGAGACGCAGAGTAGGTGAATGGATGACCTTCGCATGTGTGGTTCCTACCGTGAAGCATGGAGGAGGAGGTGTGATGGTGTGGGGGTGCTTTGCTGGTGACACTGTCAGTGATTTATTTAGATTTATTTAGCCATCCCATCTGGTTTGCGCTTTGTGGGACTATCATTTGTTTTTCAACAGGACAATGACCCAAAACACACCTCCAGGCTGTGTAAGGGCTATTTGACCAAGAAGGAGAGTGATGGTGCTGATGACCTGGCCTCCACAATCACCCGACCTCAACCCAATTGAGATGGTTTGGGATGAGTTGGACCGCAGAGTGAAGGAAAAGCAGCCAACAAGTGCTCAGCATATGTGGGAACTCTCAAGACTGTTGGAAAAGCATACCTCATGAAGATTATTGAGAGAATGCCAAGAGTGTGCAAAGCTGTCATCAAGGCAAAGGATGGCTACTTTGAAGATTCTCAAATCTCAAATATATTTTGATTTGTTCAACACTTTTGGTTACTACATGATTCCATATGTGTTATTTCATACTTTTGATGTCTTCACTATTATTCTACAATGTAGAAAATAGTAAAAATAAAGAAAACCCTTTGAATAAGTAGGTGTGTCCAAACTTTTGACTGGTACTGTATATTGCCATGAATATTTCTTCATGCAATTAATTATTTACAATAGTTTATGCACTATTGATCAAGCATTGATGCTTATGTTTGCACACCTTCCGGGTTGATATGCATCTGATTCATATGCTAAAGGAGACACCTGGCAATTTTCTCTAGTGGGTACTTATTGGCTGAAATGCCAGGTGGTTCTACTGTTAAGGTAATCAATAGTTTTTTATGTCATTTATCTTGTTTTGATAATATTCATTTAAAATGTTTTTTAAACTTTAGTCCAAAAAATGTCTCAATTGACAGTATGTCAACAAATCAGCTGAACAGCCTGACTTGTTTGCCACCTTTTTCGCATCATTTCTTTGAACCATAACATTTTTCAATTCATCATTGATCCAAGGGCCTTTAATAGTTCTCACTGTTAGTTTCTTAACATGTGCATGTTTGTCAACAATTGGCAAGAATAATTGTACAAATACTCCAAGTGCTGCATATGGTTTCTTTACCTTATACACATCAGAGTATATATGTTTTACATCTTCAACAAAAGAGTCCTGAGAAAACATTTTGTATGATCTCTTATAAATAACTTTAGACCTTGCCTTTGCTTTCATTGCCACAATGTTATGGTCATTACAGCCAATGGGAACTGATATTGCTTTGGAGCATTGGCGAAGATATGATCAATACAAGTGGATATCATAGATCCAACACTATTGGTATACATTTTAGTCATTTAGCAGACGCTCAAATCCAGAGCGACTTACAGGAGCAATTAGGGTTAAGTGCCTTGCTCAAGGGCACATCGACAGATTTTTCACCTAGTCAGCTCGGGGATTAGAACCAGCGACCTTTCGGTTACTGGCACAACGCTCTTACCCACTAAGCTACCTGCCACCCTATACACTCTATTTGGTTGAGTGATAACCTGGGTCACATTACAGGCATTAGTCACAGTAAGAAACTTCCTCTTGAGAGGACAACTAGATGATAACCAGTCAAGGTTCAGATCACCAAGAAAATACATGTCTCTGTTAGCATCAGAGACCTTGTCTAATCTCACACACATTCTCCAGATGCTGCCTATAGCAGCACCCTAAAAGAAGAGGCTTCAGATGAGGCAGATGAATCTGCAACCACAGCACTTCTACTTCATTTGTCACGAGCTCCTCTCTGAGCTTTACAGGAATATGGCTCTGAATATATACAGCAACACCTCCCCCGTAGACATTCCTGTCTTTTCTATAGATGTTATATCCTTGTATTCCTACTGCTGTATCATCAAAGGTGCTGTCTAAGTGAGCCTCAGAAATTGCTAATATGTTCATATTATCTAAGATTAGCAAATTACTAATTTAATGAACTTGTTTTCTGAGGCTACATACAGTACATTTATATGAGCTAATATTTACCCTTTCCTGGTAGCTTATCTAAAACTGAATTTTTAATAATTAGATTTCTGATAATAACAAAGAAGGAATTAATGGATTTTTGAGCAGATTATGTTCAGCTGATTCCTTATCTGGTTTAGCCCGGCTGCAGCAGAGTGCTCTATTCTTCGTGTCACTTCTGCATAGCTGTCCTGCTGGACTGTTGGTCTCTTCTGATTGGGGTGTTGTCCTGTTAGCATGGACAATTTGTAAGTCGCTCTGGATAAGAGCGTCTGCTAAATGACATAAATGTAAATGTAATGGGGGCTGAGAATCCATCTGAAACAGATAGAGCATGCCCAAAGTCAGAGTGTCAGATACCGAAGCCACAGGAACATCTCTGGTTCTCTACTGGTGGCCATCCTCTCGGGAGCGAACAATTAATATATGGATAGATGAAGGGAGGGAATGAAAGAAGGAGGGAGAGAGTGTGCACCACTACTGTGCAATTTTCTGTCTGAGTGATACTTTACTGAATGGTTTATTATTGTAATAACAACGGATTGTTTCAATACTCCATAGTGGCAGGCTAACCTCCCCTTGAAAACAGCAATTTTATCTCCCATCCCTGTGGATTATACATTACCTTGCTGTGTGTGCTACAAATTGAATTATTTCTGAAGTGGTTGCCTGATGCCTTTGTGTTAACTTTTCCAACAATCATTTTTAAAGCCTGCTAGTGTGTCTCACAGCTAATTATAAACATTCACAGATGGGCTTACAGTACAGCTCTCTTTCAGAGACAACATGCCTCTCATTTTGATCTTCATCATCATCTTCTGCACTTCTACATGGGGTACATGTCAATCACAGGAGGCTGCTGAGGGGAGAACGGCTCATAATAATGGCCGGAACAGAGCAAATGGAATGGCATCTAACACCTGGAAACCATGTGTTTAATGTATTTGATTCCAAACATTCCCATATATTTTTGATAGCTGCATATGTGACATAACTGTACTGTTTCTAATCATAATATTGTTAATAAATATCAAACTTTTTTTTTGTTTTTTAGATACAGTTTTTTTATTAATCAATATATTTGAGTTTAACCATAATATTTGTTGTAATATTTGTCCTATCTTTTCTGGAGGATTAAACTGAAATTGTAACCAGCTTTGTATGGCTTTTTTATGAAAGGGTGATACTTTAAACAAAATTTCAATTTCAATTAGTCAGAATTGAGAAGTTGTAATCTGTATAAAGGCAAAAAGGCAATTTTTGAACAAAGCATGAGCATTCTTAATAATCTACTGGAGAACCATTTTGGATTTAAGTATAACTTATGTACAGTTGAAGTCGGAAGTTAAAACTCAGTTTTTAACAAATCCTGACATTTAATCCTAGTAAAAATTCCCTGTTTTAGGTCAGTTAGGATCACCACTTTATTTTAAGAATGTGAAATGTCTGAATAATAGTAGAGAGAATGATTTCTTTCAGCTTTTATTTCTTTCATCACATTCCCAGTGGGTCAGAAGTTTACATACACTCAATTAGTATTTGGTAGCATTGCCTTTAAATTGTTTAACTTGGGTCAAATGTTACGGGTAGCCTTCCACAAGCTTCCCACAATAAGTTGGGTGAATTTTGGCCCATTCCTTCTGACAGAGCTGGTGTAACTGTTTTAGGTTTGTAGGCCTCCTTGCTCCCACACGCTTTTTCAGTTCTGCCCACACATTTTCTATAGGTTTGAGGTCAGGGCTTTGTGATGGCCAATCCAATACCTTGACTTTGTTGTCCTTAAGCCATTTTGCCACAACTTTTGAAGTATGCTTGGGGTCATTGTCCATTTGGAAGACCCATTTGCGACCAAGCTTTAACTTCCTGACTGATTTCTTGAGATGTTGCGTCAATATATCCACATCATTTTCCTTCCTCATGATGCCATCTATTTTGTGACGTGCACCAGTCCCTCCTGCACCAAAGCACCCCCACAGCATGATGCTGCAACCCCCGTGCTTCACGGTTGGGATGGTGTTCTTTGGCTTGCAAGCAACCCCCTTTTTCCTCCAAACATTATGGCCAAACAGTTCTATTTTTGTTTCATCAGACCAAAGGACATTTCTCCAGAAAGTATGATCTTTGTCCCCATGTGCAGTTGTAAACCGTAGTCTGGCTTTTTTATGGCGGTTTTGGAGCAGTGGCTTCTTCCTTGCTGAGCGGCCTTTCAGGTTATGTCGATATAGGACTCGTTTTACTGTGGATATAGATACTTTTGTACCTGTTTCCTCCAGCATCTTCACAAGGTCCTTAGCTGTTGTTCTGGGATTAATTTGCATCTCTAGGAGACAGAGCGTGTCTCCTTCCTGAGCGGTATGATGGCTGCGTGGTCCCATTTTGTTTATACTTGCGTACTATTGTTTGTAAAGATGAACGTGCTACCTTCAGGCATTTGGAAATTGCTCCCAAGGATTAACCAGACTTGTGGAGGTCTACTTTTTTTTCTGAGGTCTTGGCTGATTTCTTTTGATTTTCCCATGATGTCAAGCAAAGAGGCACTGAGATTGAAGGTAGGCCTTGAAATACATCCACAGGTACACCTCCAATTGACTCAAATTATGTCAATTAGCCTATCAGAAGCTTCTAAAGCCATGACATCATTTTCTGGAATTTTCCAAGCTGTTTAAAGGCACAGTCAACTTAGTGTATGTAAACTTCTGACCCACTGGAATTGTGATACAGTGAATTATGAGTGAAATAACCTGTATGTAAACAATTGTTAGAAAAATTACTTGTGTCATGCACAAAGTATATATCCTAACCGACTTGCCAAAACTATAGTTTGTTAACAATAAATTTGTGGAGTGGTCGAAAAACTAGTTTTAATGACTCCAACCTAAGTGAATGTAAACTTCCGACTTCAACTGTATGAGTGAACCTTTTAGTGAGAGGTTTAAAGCTTTAATATTAAAAAATTATACCCCCCTAAACTCATATTCATTATATAAATAGGCACGGCTTAGCATTTCAAATAAAATAAAATATTTTTGCTCATATGATTTAAAAAACGAGTTGTCTGGAGCAGGCAGCGCCATTAGTCAGTAAGTAAACTGTGATAGAACCATAGAGTTAATCAATGTGATTTTTCCATAAATATACACATATATAGTGTCTGGTTTTCAGAATCGTATCTATTCTTGCAAACTTTGTATTAAAATTGATTGTGGTAAGTTTATTTATAGTTTTGGAGATATGAATACCAAGTATGTCTACTTCACCATCTGCCCATTTTATTCTTAAACTACAAGGTAGTGTAAACACTGTCTTTTAACGATCCAATATGTATCATGGTACACTTCTCATAATTAGGTTTTAGTCCAGAGAGTCTAGAAAAGTGATCAAGATATTCAATGAGACTGTGCAGGGATTCAGATTGCGGACCTAAGAAAAAACTTGAGTCATCGGCATACATTGACACTTTTGTTTTTATCCCCTGGATTTCTAACCCCTTGATGTTCTTGTTGGATCTAATTTTAATAGCTAGCATTTCAATGGCCATAGTAAATACAGTGAGGGGAAAAAGTATTTGATCCTCTGCTGATTTTGTACGTTTGCCCACTGACAAAGACATGATCAGTCTATCATTTTAATGGTAGGTTTATTTGAACAGTGAGAGACAGAATAACAACAAACAAATCCAGAAAAACGCATGTCAAAAATGTTATAAATTGATTTGCATTTTAATGAGGGAAATAAGTATTTGACCCCTCTGCAAAACATGACTTAGTACTTGGTGGCAAAACCCTTGTTGGCAATCACAGAGGTTAGACATTATTGTAGTTCGCCACCAGGTTTGCACACATCTCAGGAGGGAGCCACTCCTTTGTTGCCTTGGCCGTGTGTTTTGGGTCGTTGTCATGCTGGAATACCCATCCACGACCCATTTTCAATGCCCTGGCTGAGGGAAGGAGGTTCTCACCCAAGATTTGATGGTACATGGCCCCGTCCATCGTCCCTTTGATGCGGTGAAGTTGTCCTGTTCTCTTAGCAGAAAAACACCCCCAAAGCATAATGTTTCCACCTCCATGTTTGACGGTGGGGATTGTGTTCTTGGGGTCATAGGCAGCATTCCTCCTCCTCCAAACACGGCGAGTTGAGTTGATGCCAAAGAGCTCGATTTTGGTCTCATCTGACCACAACACTTTCATCCAGTTCTCCTCTGAATCATTCAGATGTTCATTGGCAAACTTCAGACGGGCCTGTATATGTGCTTTCTTGAGCAGGGGGACCTTGCGGGCGCTGCAGGATTTCAGTCCTTCACGGCATAGTGTGTTACCAATTGTCCTTGGTGACTATGGTCCCAGCTGCCTTGAGATCATTGACAAGATCCTCCCGTGTAGTTCTAGGCTGATTCCTCACCGTTCTCATAATCATTGCAACTCCATGAGGTGAGATCTTGCATGGAGTCCCAGGCCGAGGGAGATTGACAGTTATTTTGTGTTTCTTCCATTTGTGAATAATCGCACCAACTGTTGTCACCTTGTCACCAAGCTGCTTGGTGATGGTCTTGTAGCCCATTCCAGCCTTTTGTAGGTCTACAATCTTGTCCCTGACATCCTTGTCAGTGAAGACACTTGCCAGTTGATCAGCGCATGCTCGGAGTACACGTCCTGGTAATCCGTCTGGCCCTGCGGCCTTGTGAATGTTGACCTGTTTAAAGGTCTTACTCACATCGGCTACTGAGAGCTTGATCACACAGTAATCTAGAACAGCTGATGCTCTCATGCATGTTTCAGTGTTACTTGCCTTGATGCGAGCATAGAAGTAAGTTAGCTCATCTGGTAGGCTCGTTTCACTGGGCAGCTCGCGGCTGTGCTTCCCTTTGTAGTCTGTAATAGTTTGCAAGCCCTGCCACAACCGTGTACTCCTCAATGCCATCGGAAGAATCCCGGAACATATTCCAGTCTGTGCTAGCAAAACAGTCCTGTAGCTTAGCATCTGCTTCATCTGACCAATTATGAATTATTTGTCTTAGTTAAGAACAAATTGTCATCCAATAGCCTTTGATTACATTTCCAATATCCCCGTCCACGTGGAAAGTCTGTAAAAGTTATATGGAGGCCAATTAGATGGTGGTCCGATCGCCTTCAGGCTCCTATTAATACTTTCTTTACTTTTGCCAGCAAGAATGAGACCAGAAAATAATAAAGAAGCTCCAATCATTACCACAAGCCGGTTCTCCCCAATCATGTTGCCACCAACCTCCTGTGATGTCAGTACTCAAAAGTAGCCTTCTCCACTTGTTTCCTTTCCTTGATCCAAACTGACTTAGGGCAACAAACCGTGGACCTCCAGCCATATTACTGTCATCCTGTCTATTCAGATCAGTGCTTGAAAGAGAAGGCAAGGGTAAGGAGGCCACTCAAGACTTGAGATGCAGCCATTGTGTTTACGATTTATGACACAGTTTGCCCATAGTTGCTACATGCCGTATATTGACTGTATATCTTCTCCCTTTAGATACCAAGTGTCCTGGCAAAAGGAAGTCATGTGACCGCCCGTACCCCGAATATAACCCTGATTTCACATGGAGCGTGGTGGTGGCGGAGAACCCCTGGGATGAGGGGAACAAGAGGATGGAAAGGAAAGGAGGAAGTCCACAGGGCTGGGAGGAAGGTAAGAATAAAGGTATCACAATTCCCTCCAAGCCAGGGAAGTACCTTCTACATCATCTTTCATTCAGTCATTTCAGAATTATACACGAGTACCGTGTCCATATTAGGACAGCCTCAGTGAGCAAGACATACTGGAGGCATTGTATTTCATACATGGGTGAACCAACACTCATACCTAAGATTATTTTCAGAAATGCTGTGTGCTTGTACAGGAATCACTCTAATTGGAAAAGCAGCATTTGTGTTTGTTCTACAACCTTGGCTCAACCAATACATTTGACAACAGTGGTGTTACAGGAGAAAAGTGAATAAATATCTCACACTTGGAGAACACAAAAGGAGAACCGTACACTGCTGAAGGTAAAAAAATATTAGCTTTTAATTGGGGGTAACCTTCAGGTAGAATACTACACGACATGCATCAACGTTAGACTCTAAATTGAGTATACAAAACATTAAGAACACCTGCTATTTCCATGACATAGACTGACCAGGTGAGGGGATGGTGCAACTCAATACAGTGCCTTACAAAAGTATTAATCACCCTTGGCGTTTTTCCTATTTTGTTGCATTACAACCTTTAATTTAAATTGATTTTTATTTGGATTTCATAAAATAGTCCAAATTGGGAAAGTGAAATGAAAAAAATAATATATTTCAAATAATTCTAAAAAATAAATAACGGAGAAGTGGTGCGTGCATATGTACAGTGTGGGGAAAAAGTATTTGATCCCCTGCTGATTTTGTACGTTTGCCCACTGACAAAGACACAATCAGTCTATAATTTTAATGGTAGGTTTATTTGAACATTGAGAGACAGAATAACAACAAGAAAAATCCAGAAAAACTGATGTCAAAAATGTTATCAATTGATTTGCATTTTAATGAGGGAAATAAGTATTTGACCCCTCTGCAAAACATGACTTAGTACTTGGTGACAAAACCCTTGGCAATCACAGAGGTGAGACGTTTCTTGTAGTTGGCCACCAGGTTTGCACACATCTCAGGAGGGATTTTGTCCCACTCCTCTTTGCAGATCTTCTCCAAGTCATTAAGGTTTCGAGGCTGACGTTTGGCAACTCGAACCTTCAGCTCCCTCCACAGATTTTCTATGGGATTAAGTTCTGAAGACTGGCTAGGCCACTCCAGGACCTTAATGTGCTTCTTCTTGAGCCATTCCTTTATTGCCTTGGCTGTGTGTTTTATGTTATTGTCATGCTGGAATACCCATCCACGACCCATTTTCAATGCCCTGGCTGAGGGATGGAGGTTCTCACCCAAGATTTGACGGTACATGGCGCCGTCCATCGTCCCTTTGATGCGGTGAAGTTGTCCTGTCCCCTTGGCAGAAAAACACCCCCAAAGCATAATGTTTCCACCTCCATGTTTGACGGTGGGGATGGTGTTATTGGGGTCATAGGCAGCATTCCTCCTCCTCCAAACACGGCGAGTTGAGTTGATGCCAAAGAGCTCGATTTTGGTCTCATCTGACCACAACACTTCACCCAGTTCTCCTCTGAATCATTCATATGTTCATTGGCAAACTTCAGACGGGCCTGTATATGTGCTTTCTTGATGGTGTTCTTGGGGTCATAGGCAGCATTCCTCTTCCTCCAAACATGGCAAGCTCCATTTTGGTCTCATCTGACCACGACACTTTCACCCAGATCTCCTTTGAATCATTCAAATGTTCATTGGCAAACTTCAGACAGGCCTGTACAGTGGGAAAAAAAGTAGTTAGTCAGTCACCAATTGTGCATGTTCTCCCACTTAAAAAGATGAGAGAGGCCTGTGATTTTCATCATAGGTACACATCAACTATGACAGACAAAATAGAAAAAAATCCATAAAATCCAATTGTAGTATTTTTAAAGAATTTATTTGCAAATTATTGTGGAAAATAAGTATTTGGTCAATAACAAAAGTTTCTCAATACTTTGTTATATACCTTTTGTTGGCAATGACACAGGTCAAACGTTTTCTGTAAGTCTTCACAAGGTTTTCACACACTCTTGCTGGTATTTTGGCCCATTCCTCCATGCAGATCTCCTCTAGAGCAGTGATGTTTTGGGGCTGTCGCTGGGCAACACAGACTTTCAACTCCCTCCAAAGATTTTCTATGGGGTTGAGATCTGGAGACTGGCTAGGCCACTCCAGGACCTTGAAATGCTTCTTACGATGCCACTCCTTCGTTGCCCGGGCGGTGTGTTTGGGATCATTGTCATGCTGAAAGACCCAGCCACGTTTCATCTTCAATGCCCTTGCTGATGGTAGGAGGTTTTCACTCAAAATCTCATGATACATGGCCCCATTCATTCTTTCCTTTACACGGATCAGTCGTCCTGGTCCCTTTGCAGAAAAACAGCCCCAAAGCATGATGTTTCCACCCCCATGTTTCACAGTAGGTATGGTGTTCTTTGGATGCAACTCAGCATTCTTTGTCCTCCAAACACGACGAGTTGAGTTTTTACCAAAAAGTTATATTTTGGTTTCATCTGACCATATGACATTCTCCCAATCCTCTTCTGGATCATCCAAATGCACTCTAGCAAACTTCAGACGGGCCTGGACATGTACTGGCTTAAGCAGGGGGACACGTCTGCACTGCAGAATTTGAGTCCCTGGCGGCGTTGTGTGTTACTGATGGTATGCTTTGTTACTTTGGTCCCAGCTCTCTGCAGGTCATTCACTAGGTCCCCCCGTGTGGTTCTGGGATTTTTGCTCACCGTTCTTGTGATCATTTTGACCCCACGGGGTGAGATCTTGCGTGGAGCCCCAGATCGAGGGAGATTATCAGTGGTCTTGTATGTCTTCCATGTCCTAATAATTGCTCCCACAGTTGATTTCTTCAAACCAAGCTGCTTACCTATTGCAGATTCAGTCTTCCCAGCCTGGTGCAGGTCTACAATTTTGTTTCTGGTGTCCTTTGACAGCTCTTTGGTCTTGGCCATAGTGGAGTTTGGATTGTGACTGTTTGAGGTTGTGGACAGGTGTCTTTTATACTGATAACAAGTTCAAACAGGTGCCATTAATACAGGTAACGAGTGGAGGACAGAGGAGCCTCTTAAAGAAGAAGTTACAGGTCTGTGAGAGCCAGAAATCTTGTTTGTTTGTAGGTGACCAAATACTTATTTTCCACCATAATTTGCAAATAAATTCATTAAAAATCCTACAATGTGATTTTCGGGATTTTTTTTCTCTCAATTTGTCTGTCATAGTTGACGTGTACCTATGATGAAAATTACAGGCCTCTCTCATCTTTTTAAGTGGAAGAACTTGCACAATTGGTGGCTGACTAAATACTTTTTTCCCCTACTGTATATGTGCTTTCTTGAGCAGGGGGACCTTGCGGGCACTGCAGGATTTCAGTCCTTCACGGAGTAGTGTGTTACCAATTGTTTTGTTGGTGACTGTATTCCCAGCTGCCTTGAGATCATTGACAAGATCCTCCCGTGTAGCTCTGGGCTGATTCCTGACCGTTTGCATGATCATTGCAACTCCACGAGTTGAGATCTTGCATTCTTTTGTGTTTCTTCCATTTGCGAATAATCACAAGGCTGGGATGTAGCCTATTCCAGCCTTTTGTAGGTCCACAATCTTGTCCCTGACATCCTTGGAGAGCTCTTTGGTCTTGGCCATGGTGGAGAGTTTGGAATCTGATTGATTGATTGCTTCTGTGGACAGGTGTCTTTTATACAGATAACAAACTGAGATTAGGAGCACTCCCGTTAAGAATGTGCTCCTAATCTCAGCTCGTTATCTGTATAAAAGACACCTGGGAGCCAGAAATCTTTCTGATTGAGAGGGGGTCAAATACTTATTTCCCTCATTAAAATGCAAATAAATTTATAACATTTTTGACATGCATTTTTCTGGATTATTTTGTTGTTATTCTGTCTCTCACTGTTCAAATAAACCTACCATTAAAATTATAGACGGATCATTTCTTTGTCAGTGGGCAAACGTACAAAATCAGCAGGGGATCAAATACTTTTTTTCCCTCACTGTATTCACCCCCTAAATAAGATCTGGTGCAACCAATTACCTTCAGAAGTCACATAATTAGTTAAATAAAGTCCACCTGTGTGCAATCTAAGTGTCACATGATCTCAATATATATATATACACCTGTTCTGAAAGGCCCCAGAGTCTGCAACATTACTTAGCAAGGGGCACCACCAAGCAAGCAGCACCATGAAGACCAAGGAGCTCTCCAAACAGGTCAGGGACAAAGTTGTGGAGAAGTACAGATCAGGGTTGGGTTATAAAAAAATATCCAAAACTTTGAACATCCCACAGAGAACCATTACATCCATTATAAAAAAAATTAAAGAATGTGGCACCACAACAAACCTGCCAAGAGAGGGCCACCCACCAAAACTCACGGACTAGGCAAGGAGGACATTAACCAGAGAGGCAACAAAGAGATCAAAGATAACCCTGAAGGAGCTGCAAAGCTCCACAACACAGATTGGTGTATCTGTCCATAGGACTACTTTAAGCCGTACACTCCACAGAGCTGGGCTTTACGGAGGAGTGGCCAGAAAAAAGCCATTGCTAAAAGGAAAAAATAAGCAAACACGTTTGGTGTTCGCCAAAAACATGTGGGAGACTCCCCAAACATATGGAAGGAGGTACTTTGGTCAAATGAGACTAAAATTGAGGTTTTTGGCCATCAAGGAAAACGCTATGTCTGGCGTAAACCCAATACCTCTCATCACCCTGAGAACACCATCCATGTTTTTCATCGGCAGGGACTGGGAAACTGGTCAGAATTTAAGGAATGATGGATAGCGCTAAATACAGGGAAATTCTTGAGGGAAACCTGTTTCAGTCTCCCAGAGATTTTAGACTGGGACGGAGGTTCACCTTCCAGCAGGACAATGACCCTAAGCATACTGCTAAAGCAACACTCGAGTGGTTTAAGGGGAAACATTTAAATGTCTATGAATGGCCTAGTGAAAGCCCAGACCTCAATCCAATTGAGAATCTGTGGAATGACTTCAAGATTGCTGTACACCAGCGGAACCCATCCAACTTGAAGGAGCTGGAGCAGTTTTGCCTTGAAGAATGGGCAAAAAAATCCCAGTGGCTAGATGTGCCAAGCTTATAGAGACATACCCCAAGAGACTTGCAGCTGTAATTGCTGCAAAAGGTGGCTCTACAAAGTATTGACTTTGGTGGGGTGAATAGTTATGCACGCTCAAGTTTTCTGTTTTTTTTTTGTGTCTTATTTCTTGTTTGTTTCACACCACAAAATATTTTGCATCTTCAAAGTCGTAGGCATGTTGTGTAAATCAAATGATACAAACCCCCAATAAATTAATTTTAATTGCAGGTTATAAGGCAACAAAATAGGAAAAATGCCAAGGGGGTGAATACTTTCGAAAGCCACTGTATATGGTGTTCCTAATGTTTGGTATACTCAGTGTATTTCAGTGTTATTGAGATACCTCTCTTCAAAGGGAGACTATTCAAGGTAAGAATGAGTGAGTAGTTTGCAGCTCCAGTAGTCTGTATAATCTCAAACGTGAATGGACCACAAAAACACCACTATCCCCAAGCCTCAATCATTTTCTTAGCATAGTTTTGTGTCTGTAAAATGAGAAAACATCTTCTTTCAGTCCATTTCCAGAGGTGATGTTGAGATTCAAGGTTGTACATTTCCTTACATGCTTTTACGATCGTTATCGTGTCACCCCAGGCACCTGGGTTGAGATGTAAATGGACATTACAATATTTTTTTATTGTGGTTATTGAACTTTTTGGGTAGCAGGGAGTTTAGATCTAATGGTTGGGCCTTGGCTAAAGAAAGGAAGGAATTTTAAATGTGTAATCGAAATGGTCAATTAAACCAGTGTCTGGGTATGACGCTTCTTTTTTTATCCATCTGTTTTGAATGGGCAGAGCAATTGCGTCCAAGTCCACATTAATCCATAAAGCATTTATCTAGAAAGTTGATGCATTTATTTCCAATTCAAAGGAGAGAGAGAGAGAGAGAGAGAGAGAGAGAGAGAGAGAGAGAGAGAGAGAGAGAGAGAGAGAGAGAGAGAGAGAGAGAGAGAGAGAGAGAGAGAGAGAGAGAGAGAGAGAGAGAGAGAGAGAGAGAGAGAGAGAGAGAGAGAGAGAGAGAGAGAGAGAGAGAGATCAATGCAATCCAATCCAATCCAATTCAGACACCTCTCTCTCATTCCCACTTTGAATCGCAACACTCGCCTTCTAATGTGTGAGGGTTTCCGGAAAGTCTTTGAAATTGCAAGGTAATGACAGCAACTAAAAACAACCCACATAAAACAGTCCAAACAAACATAATGACAAATTGATCAAAGATGGTATCTCATAAATGTTTAACTGCATGTACCGTCTGACTTTGTTTTGCCACAGTGGACCAGAAAATCAGACATAACTAATTTAATTCTAAATCAAACCAACATGTGGTTGGCCTATGAGATAGCACATTTTTGGGCTACGACGCCCCTTTTTGAGCAACGAACAGTCATTGTAATTAAATCACATCAACATGTGTCAGGCCTATGAGGTAGATCATGATTTTGGGGTTAGAAACTCCATTTGAGTAACTAACGGTCATTGCTATTTAATCATATCTGTGCAATCTGTGTCACATGACTGCGTGGCCAAGCACGCCTCCAACTCAATCATCAAGTTTGCAGACGACACAACAGTAGTAGGCTTGATTACCAACAATGACGAGACAGCCTACAGGGAGGAGGTGAGGGCTCTGGGAGTGTGGTGCCAGGAAAATAACCTATCACGCAACGTCAACAAAACAAAGGAGATTAATGTAGACTTCAGGAAACAGCAGAGGGTGCACCCCCCTATCCACATCGACGGGACCTCAGTGGAGAAGGTGGAAAGTTTCAAGTTCCTTGGCGTAGACATCACTGACAAACTGAAATGGTCCACCCACACAGACAGTGTGGTGAAGAAGGTGCAACATAGCCTCTTCAACCTGAGGAGGCTGAATAAATTTGGCTTGCCACCTAAAACCCTCACTAACTTTTACAGATGCACAATTGATAGCATCCTGTCGGGCTATATCACCACCTGGTATGGCAACTGCACCGCCCGCAACCGCAGGGCTCTCCAGAGGGTGGTGCGGTCTGCCTAACGTATTACCGGGGCAAACTACCCACCCTCCAGGACACCTACAGCACCCGATGTCACAGGAAGGCCAAAAAGATCATCAAGGACATCAACCACCCGGCCCACTGCCTGTTCACCCCGCTATCATCCAGAAGGTGAGGTCAGTACAGGTGCATCAAAGCTGGGACAGAGAGACTGAAAAACAGCTATCTCAAGGCCATCAGACTGTTAAATAGCCATCACTAGCACATTAGAGGCTGCTGCTGCCTATTGAAATCACTGGCCATTTTAAGAAATGGAACACTAGTCACTTTAATAGTGTTTACATATCTTGCATTACTCATCTCATATGTACAGTATCTCACAAAAGTGAGTACACCCTTCACATTTTTGTAAATATTTGAGTACATCTTTTCATGTGACAACACTGAAGAAATGACACTTTGCTACAATGTAAAGTAGTGAGTGTACAGCTTGTATAACAGTGTACATTTGCTGTCCCCTCAAAATAACTCAACACACAGCCATTAATGTCTAAACCGCTGGCAACAAAAGTGAGTACACCCCTAAGTGAAAATGTCCAAATTGGGCCCAATTAGCGATTCCCCCTCCCCGGTGTCATGTGACTCATTAGTGTTATAAGGTCTCATGTGTGAATGGGGAGCAGGTGTGTTAAATTTGGTGTCATCGATCTCACACTCCCTCATTGGTCACTGGAAGTTCAACATGGCACTTCATGGCAAAGAACTCTCTGAGGATCTGAAAAAAAGAATTGTTGCTCTACATGAAGATGGCCTGGGCTATAAGAAGATTGCCAAGACCCTGAAACTGAGCTGCAGCATGGTGGCCAAGACCATACAGCGGTTTAACAGGACAGGTTCCACTCAGAACAGGCCTTGCCATGGTCGACCAAAGAAGTTGAGTGCACGTGCTCAGCGTCATATACAGAGGTTGTCTTTGGGAAATAGACGTATGAGTGCTGCCAGCATTGCTGCAGAGGTTGAAGGCGTGGTGGGTCAGCCTGTCAGTGCTCAGACCATACGCCGCACACTGCATCAAATTGGTCTGCATGGCTGTTGTCCCAGAAGGAAGCCTCTTCTAAAGATGATGCACAAGAAAGCCTGCAAACAGTTTGCTGAAGACAAGCAGACTAAGGACATGGATTACTGTAACCATGTCCTGTGGTCTGATGAGACCAAGATAAACTTATTTGGTTCAGATGGTGTCAAGCGTGTGTGGCAGCAACCAGGTGAGGAGTACAAAGACAAGTGTGTCTTGCCTACAGTCAAGCATGGTGGTGGGAGTGTCATGGTCTGGGGCTGCATGAGTGCTGCCGGCACTGGGGAGCTACAGTTCATTGAGGGAACCATGAATGCCAACATGTACTGTGACATACTGAAGCAGAGCATGATCCCCTCCCTCCGGAGACTGGGCCGCAGGGCAGTATTCCAACATGATAACGACCCCAAACACACCTCCAAGACGACCACTGCCTTGCTAAAGAAGCTGAGGGTAAAGGTGATTGACTGGCCAAGCATGTCTCCAGACCTAAACCCTATTGAGCATCTATGGCGCATCCTCAAACGGAAGGTGGAGGAGTGCAAGGTCTCTAACATCCACCAGCTCCGTGATGTCGTCATGGAGGAGTGGAAGAGGACTCCAGTGGCAACCTGTGAAGCTCTGGTGAACTCCATGCCCAAGAGGGTTAAGGCAGTGCTGGAAAATGATGGTGGCCACACAAAATATTGACACTTTGGGCCCATTTTGGACATTTTCACTTAGGGGGGTTCTCACTTTTGTTGCCAGCGGTTTAGATATTAATGGCTGTGTGTTGTGTTATTTTGAGGGGACAGCAAATTTACACTGTTATACAAGCTGTACACTCACTACTTTACATTGTAGCAAAGTGTCATTTATTCAGTGTTGTCACATGAAAAGGTATACTCAAATATTTACAAAAATGTGAGGGGTGTACTCACTTTTGTGAGATACTGTATATACTGTATATATTGTATTCTATACAATTCTACTGTATCTTAGTCCATGCCGCTCTGTCATTGCTCGTCCATATATGTATATATTCTTAATATCATTCCTTACTTAGATTTGTGTGTATTGGGTATATGTTGTGAAATTGTTAGATATTACTTGTTAGATATTCCTGCACTGTCGGAGCTAGAAGCACAAGCATTTCGCTACACCCACAATAACATCTGCTAAGCAGGTGTATGTGACCAATAAAATTTGATTTGATTTGATATCAACATGTGGTAGGCCTATGAGGTAGCAGATCTTTGGGTGTAAGAAGCACCCTTATAGTAATGCACACAGTCACATCAACATGCGGTAGGCTTATGAGGTAGCTCATGTTTTCAGGTTAAGAAGCCCCGTTTTGAGTAACCAACTATTGAATCACATGTGGCAGACCTATGAGGTAGTACATTTTTGGGGGACAAGAAGTGTCCTCGAATAACGCACTGTCATAGCTATTGAATCTCGTCCTCTGAGGACACGCTTGACCGCGGCATTGAATAATTATGGAAAGCTCAGATGAGAATTTGTAAAATCTGATAGGAAACATCATTATTCATGCTCTCTGAAACAGGGCCGTGCACAGACCTTTTGGGGGGCATGTGCATTTATTTTATTTTTTAAAGGCACCTCCCAAAAAGAATTCCCGCAACCGTGATCACAGACTCGTTGAGTAGTTATTACAAGAAGAGGGGAAAGCAGCACAATCTGATGACTAAAGTGTTTAGCAAAACTATTTTAAACTGGATTAAATGCTGCACTCTGGATAAGAGCGTCTGCTAAATGACTAAAATGTAAATGTAAATGCACTTATTAACAATGACCAACACAATTCCAGTCAAAATAGAAGATTGTAAGAAATACTGTAGCCTACCATTACTATATCCAACCCAACATTTGTTGCCACTATCATGTATCCCAGTGGTTTTCAACCTTTTTGATTCGTAACCCCGAAAACGTGTGGCCTACTTGTAGCGGAGGTTGAAGGATCGGATGAAAAGCATGTTCTGTCTGCACCGTGCCATTACTTTGGAAGGCAGCCTGCCTGCAGAGTGCTCGTTGCCCGCCGGGTAGCCCTGTTCTTCCCCAGAATGTTACATCTTCATCCCATAATACTGAAGGCAGTGCAACGTTACAGCTGCTTATCTTTAGACATGAAGCCAGTAGCCACCCAAACTAGGCCTATCTGAAATAGGAAAATGTTCAATCACAGGTATCCTATTATTCTGGCAAAGATGAGTCAGTAGTAGATTGCTAACTGGTACTCTGTATGGATGATAATCATAGGCCTAGTCTGTTTTTGCCAGGCAAAACTGGAGGAAGTAAAACAAGTTCTTTCTGGTCACTAATGTGGCGATGCACCTTCGCCTTTGCACGCCAATACTGATGACTGGTCATTGGTCAACAATCAAGACGTGCAACGTTTTGGTTCTGAAGCATAGATGTGTCACGACTTCGGCCGAGGCTGCCTCCCCTCCTTGTTTGGGCAGGCTTCGGCGTTCGTCGTCACCGGCTTACTAACCACTGCCGCCCCAATCATCATCACATTTCTCTTGTCTTGTCAATCACACACACCTGGTTCTAATCCCCTCATTAGTACGTGTATAAGTGTTCCCTCGGCCCCCTTGTCCTTGTGGGTGATTGTTAGTTGTGAGAGTAGAATAGCTCTGTGTACGAATAGCTCTGTGGAGCTACTCGTACATTTTGTTGCCAGGGTAGATTTTCCCCTGTACCTATGTATTATTGGATTCTACCGTTACAGTGTATTAGCCAGGGATGAGTGTTTCCCCTGTGCCTGTTTTGTTGATCGCGATTTGAGCGCATTTGTGTGTTAACGAAGGAATAAACTCTGTATTCGGTGATTACCCTCCTGCGCCTGACTCCTTTCATCACACTCATCACAAGATGAGAATATAACGACGACTTGCGGGCAGTGGGTTCAGAACAACAACAACGACTAAAAATGTATAAAACATTTCTGGGGGGGGGGAATTGTATGACCACAGAGCCCTATCTGTGCATGTGCCTGCCCTGAAATCATTGCAACACTTGCCTCTCTTGCAAGACTCAAGAAGAAATAGGGAAAATTTCAAATCATGCGAAAACATTCATGAAATCTGACTCTTACTCTTTCAACTGTTTCCGAGTCTTACGAACGCAACGTTTCTCAAAGATAGTTGAACGTAGGACTTGTGCCGAATGCAGGAATTTACAATTGTAATAATACATTGATAAATGACACGAGGATGATAAAAACATTTGTACTTAAAGTGATCCGACTTTAAAGCCATAGCCGACTCAACAGTTACCTGTTCAGGCCCTGTCTCTCGCCTCCCTCCCACCACGTGCAACCGTGCTACAACAATCAAAGTCATCTACATGTGGGCAACAAAAAAAAGGAGAGCACCTTGCACGGTTGAAGGTAAAAATAAGTAAAGTACAAAAGAAGTGTATGTGCATAATCACCACAACCCTTTTGATCTGGGACAATGCAGTGGGCGTGCTTTGAATGATTGGGCAAAGCTGCTGTCTCAGTGTATTCCACCGGTGCCTGCAATTTATAGGGATGGAAATAAGGGATGAAAAATTTGATGAATATGATCCGGGGAAATGCCAGAGCTATTTACTCTTCCATTATATTCGGGTGATGGTAAACTTTGAGGCTGTCCCACTTTATTGCCTTCATGTGGGGATATTGGGAACCTGTGATTCACGGCAATACTGGCTTGGTGCTTTTAAGTGAGGGCAGTGGGTAACCTATCATGCAAAGTTTGATAAAGCATGGAGGTCCGGTTCAAGTCCAGGCTCTGGCTGGGCCTCTCAAGGACATTCAGAGACTTGTCCCGAAGCCACTCCTGCATTGTCTTGGCTGTGTGCTTAGGGTCGCTGTCCTGTTGGAAGGTAAAACTTTGTCCCAGTCTGAGGTCCTGAGCGCTCTGGAGCAGGTTTTCATCAAGGATCTCTCTGTACTTTGCTGCGTTCATCTTTGCCTCGATCCTGACTAGTCTCCCAGTCCCTGCCACTGAAAAACATCCCCACAGCATGATGCTGCCACCACCATGCTTCACCGTAGGGATGGTGCCAGGTTTCCTCCAGACGTGACGCTTGGCATTCAGGCCAAAGAGTTCAATCTTGGTTTCATCAGACCAGATAATCTTGTTTCTCATGGTCTGAGAGTCTTTAGGGCCTTTTGGCAAACTCCAAGTGGGCTGTCATGTGCCTTTTATTGAGGAGTGGCTTCCGTCTGGCCACTCTACCATAAAGGCCTGATTGGTGGAGTGCTGCAGAGATGGTTGTCCTTCTGGAAGGTTCTCCCATCTCCACCGAGGATCTCTGGAGCTCTGTCATAGTGACCATCGGGTTCTTGGTCACCTCACTGACCAAGGCCCTTCTCCCCCGATTGCTCTGTTTGGCTGGGCGGTCAGCTCTAGGAAGAGTCTTGGTGGTTCCAAACTTCTTCCATTTAAGAATGATGGAGGCCACTATGTTCTTGGGGACCTTCAATGCTGCAGATCTGTGCGAAGACACAATCCTCTCTCGGAGCTCTATGGACAATTCCTTCGACCTAATGGCTTGGTTTTTGCACTGACATGCACTGTCAATTGTGGGGCCTTATATAGACAGGTGTGTGCCTTTCCAAACCATGTCCAATCAATTGAATTTACCACAGGTGGACTCCAATCAAGTTGTAGAAACATCTCAAGTATGATCAATGGAAACAGGATGCACCTGAGCTCAATTTCGAGTCTCATAGCAAAGGGTCTGAATACTTATGTAAATAGTTTTTTTTTTTTTTTTTATACATTTACAGGCATTTCTAAAAACCTGTTTTCACTTTGTCATGATGGGGTATTGTGTGTAGATTGATAAGTAATACCAAATATTTAATCCATTTTAGAATAAGGCTGTAACATAATAAAATGTGGAAAAAGGGAAGGGGTCTGAATACTTTCCGAATGCACTGTAGATGCATACACTTCTATATACTGTATCTAATGGCAGGGGAAAGCAAAACTACTTGACTTAAACCCTTTTGCTCTTCGGGGAGCATAGGCCATTCACAAAAATCTGCTTCGGTGTTGAGTGTGTTGTTCGGTGTTCATTCAAGGATGATCCTGTTTCTTTTAGTTTTGCCTCCACATACCTTCTCCAGCTGTTCCTGGGTCTTCCCAGTTTTCTTTTTCCCTGTGGGTTGGAGTTTAGAGCTTGTCTGGTCATGTTGGTGGATGGTTTACTCAAGGTGTGCCCGATACATCCCAATTTTCTGCGTTTTATTTGGGTTTCGATTTGTTCTTGTGTAATTTTCCAGAGCTCTTCGTTTTGTATGGTGTTTAGCCAGTACATTCCCAGGAGACTACAGCTTAATTTATTTTCTTACAGACCAATGAAAGTATTCAGTAAGTGCAACCCACTTTCAGACAGCACAATTCTTAGACTTAGTAATACTACCTTGAGGTTCACCAATAACTTCTTATGTTCTTACTGACTTGGCACAGAACAAAGCCTACACATCTTTGAAGCCTATACTGATTTGGTTTGTCCTGGTGTAAGTACTCTTATCTAACAGCTAATCCCACTCGAGGTGGAACTCTTTATCCACACTAGCAAATCAGGGTTTAGCGTAGCATGCTAATTTAACCACACTGCACCCCGTTCTGCCCCAATGGGTGATCTGAGAGGTGACAATTAGCCATATTAGAGATGCGGTTAATGCAACAGCTTGGGGCACTGATGCCCTTGACCAGGCGATTAGCATGGGGGATCATGGGGTATAATTCAGATAGGAAATGATCTTGGTTCATGTTTAGGCTGTGTGACTGCAAAGACTGGGTCCAGTGTCAGAGGGCACCAGGAAGTGTTTGTCCACAGTGGTGAACAGGTGGCAATAGGAGACATTGACTTAAATCATATACAGGTAAAGGTAGCACTGTGGAAATCTGCATTGCCGGTCAACCAACCTTACAGCTGTCTTTGAGCCAAATATGGCTTGTCTCCTCCAAGACATGGCTGGTGTGGCGACTAGCTCAGATTACAAAGGAGTTGAGATTTAGAAGAGATCAAGCCCGATAAGAAAGATCAAATGATTTCCAAAGCGGTTGGCTTCTCTCGCGACCCCTCGATTCGAGAGGGCCGTTCTCAATTCCACATTCCACATCTAGCCCCCGCTGCCACTCATGCAGGATTAGTGTGAACATGATTACACATAGATTTTCGCTCACACACGGCGAGACAAAAAGCATCAGCTGGCCTAGAGGGGGACCTGCAGGGTACAGTATCCAGTAGGCCGATTGTTTGCTGTGGCCATTGATTTGTTTTGTATTCAACGGAGAGCCCCAAAGCCAGCTTTTTTGTCATCTGGAGTTTTTGAATGAGGGCAGGAGCAGAGTGTGGGACTCCTCAACCTTGCTATGCCAAACGGGAAGAAAGAGAGCGAGATGGAGGTAGAAGGGGGAATAAGGAAGTGAAGGTGGGTGGGTGCATCTATTTTCCTCAACCTGCTGTTACTGTGTTATTGCTAGATTATCTTCAGGCCAGAACCCATGAGCTGGAGAATTCAACAGCTGATGACCTCAGGATAATTTTTTATCACATACTTATACCTTTGTCAGTCTGCCTGTCAGTACTAAGTGACTCAAATATCAGATCGGGGTCTTGTGGCAATATAGCATTGGAACATTTTCTAGGGAAACAATTATCCTGGACTGAGGCTGTCCTAATATGGATACCTTACTTGTACATACAGGCTAGACACACACACACACACACACACACACACACACACACACACACACACACACACACACACACACACACACATTCTTGTTTGCAATGCAGGCCTTTACATCTATCAAAATGTAATAACTTACCTGCTAATGTGGTGCCATTATCAAGCAATTTCTGCAAGTGAATTTGGATGTTTACTGTGAGCCCTGTGATCTATTTCATAGGCCAGACACACACTCACCTCTTCTGTCTGTGACACATACTAATACAGTTGTAAGCAAATAGAATGATGCACCTTGTACAATTGGGATGAAATCATTTAGTGAAGCAATTATCTTCAAAGGGAAAAGTGAGTGTTGTCAGGGAGTACATACCGCAGAGGGAAGACGAAGCAGCGGCAATTAACTGAAAGGAAAAATTTCAGCAGGTAGGTTCTATTACATTGATTTTCTTAACTCTTATTTTTTGTCACAGAAGCCAGAGACTGTTCCTCTGAAGTATTACTAAGAAACATCCGAAGTACGTGAAGGTTGAGAGAAAACAAAATCAAAGTTGCTCCTGCTTTGCTTCTTAAAACCCTCCACTCAAATGGCTCTCTAGAGTAAACTGTAACTAGATTCCAGACGCGCTTGCATTGATATTTGCACCACTCGCACTCAGGCTGGTAATTAAAGTACCAAACAATATATTTATTTATTTACTTACTCGCCAATTTATTTCTTTACCTACAGTTGTATTTCCTGGTCCATTAAATTAATTTAGAGGGCAAACTTTTTGGGTCAGGCAGAGATTTGGCTCCCCCTGTTGAACCCGTGGTGACCCTTCCCCCCTCCTCTCCCCTGTAACTATTCCCCAGGTCGTTTCTGTAAATGAGAATGTGTTCTCAGTCAACTTACCTGGTAAAATAAGGGTTACATGACAACAGTCTAATTGGCCCAATCAAAATAACCCTTTATTTAATGTACCATTATGACTGATTTCTGCATGGTTTCAGTTGTTATGATGCTGTCACTGTGTTTTCTCCCCTCAAATACACTTTTTCAATCCTGGTCCACAGGGTTTGCAGGCGTTTGTTCTAGCCCAGCACAAACAGACTTGATACAGCAAATCAAATAATTATCAAGCCTTTGTCAGGTGTGCCATACTGAGTCGTAACAAAACCCTGCACACTCTGTGGGTCTCTAGGTTCAGTATAGAATGACACGGACGCTAAAGCACATGGTGCTGAAAAAATGTATCTGTTGCCCACCTTTACAGTACAACAAGGCCACACGACACGCCTCCTGATTCATCTCCAATATAGCATGAATGGCTCAAGGAGAGGACACTATACGATTTAGCTGCCAGGCATTTTAAAACTCTGTCTTTGCAGGCCTTAACAACTCTGTTCAATGTTTTCTGTCGGAGGTGATTTTCTCTGCGAAAGTAGAGAGGCGACAACAACAGCAGCATGGCTGGGCTGGAAAGGCAATCGGTGTTGTGGGCGTAGCTAGCTACTGGCAAAGGGAGATTGTTGATTTTGGGTCTCGGCTGGCTCCTGGCTGGCACAGCATTCGTCTTCATCTGCTGCTTCATCAGCCAAGAGTGGAGTGGCAAAGTTGTGTCTGCACAGTCACTCTCTATTTGTTCACCGGGATGAGAGAGTAAAATAAAATAGTTGGTGAAGTGAGTAGAAGGGTTGAGTTGTGCTGAGACACACCATGCTTGAGTCATATGCTCAAAGGCTTGAGGTTAGGGAGTAACCTTACTTGAATCATATTGTATGTTGGTTGAGTCATCATACTGCATACTGTACATTTAAAGACCTACAGTAGTGAGGTGACGGTAGCCTTTGAGGTTAGAGAGTAATCTGTATGAGTAGTACATTACTTGAGCCATACCATTCATTCAAAGACTTAGCAAGGTAGGCCTTGAGGTTAGAGAAGCAGGGCCACTAACCGGAGGGTTGTTGGTTGGAATTCCAGGCGACCTGGAGGAATCTGGTGGGATGTGAGCCGACAACTGGAGGGTTCCTGACATTAATATCCCACTGCCATTGTGCCCTTGAGCAATACACCTAACCGCTAAAACTGCTTCAGGAGTGCTACAGATCTTAATTTGATTATCCTGTTGTTGCAGGAATGTTACTGCACAGCAGGAAATGCAAATTTGTAGTGTAGTATAGGTGTAAAAAGACTTCTAAAGTTTGTAATTTCCCCTTTAGAATTTCAGACTTGATTTGCCCTTACAAAAAATGTATCAACCCCTACAAGAAATGTCCATTAATTAGAATCCAAATTATAAATCAGATTTCCTGTAGCTCCAGGATTTTTCTTCCTGCTGTGAGAAACTGGGTCAAATTAAGATACTGCATCTGTACTCTGCACTGCAGCTGATCCTTTGCTGCTCCCAACCTGTCATGCATGCAATGCGTTGGGATGGGTATTATGGCAGCAATTACATTTCTGTGAAAATTGATGAATAAAGATCTATCCTATTTAACCCTAGGTCTAAGGAATTGGCATTTGAAGAAATACCACACAAATCTCCATTGACAGTGCTTTTTAAACCAATAGTGGACTTAATCTGAGTCTGGGAAACCAGCCCACCAAACAAGTCAAAGGGTAAAGAATTGTACACATAATAGTTCAGAGATTTGCAGGCCATTACAGTGAATTGCAAGAGCATGCAATACGTAAAATACAAATGGAAGGCCCAATTTGTACTGATATTGACCATTGTAGAATTTCTGATGGCTATGTCACTATGACCAGAACAAATGCGTCTTTGGGTAATCACTTAACTCCACTTACAGAGTCTAAATGACTGCTTTAGGACATTTTCCAAAGCATTTAGAGATGTTGAACATCATTCCTTTTTAGCCACCAACAATTATTCTGCTCTTACCGACCTTCCTATGGTTATGTTCAGGTTAGTCAGCATTCCTTTGGAAGTTCAATTACTTCAGTAAGTTATGTGAAAGTTCTACACTAAAGTCCTCTCTGCAGTTTATAAATGCAACTGGCAGCTTTTCAGAATTTCTAGCCATCATCAATTCTGCTCATAATGACCTTCCTAAATCTCCAAAGTTATGTTAGGTTTAGTCAGCATTCATTTGGAAGTTCAGTCCAGTTCAGTCAGTTATGTTCAAGTTCTAAACCGAGTCCTCAAAGTTTGACACAAGAGTTTAAAGAAATGCCTGATCCTGGGTTTATTTCCACCTCTGCTCTGTCAGATTGTATTCAGAGTGGATCGATGGTGCTCCAGCCACACTAAGGACAAATTACCCCCAGTCGGCAAAAAAAAAATCCCAGAAACTGCTCCTATTTGGGCAAATAATTAAGAGGTGTTACTTTGGATGGGAGGCCATTTGTTCTGCTTTGCCGTTCGGCGCTAGCTCACCCTGGCATTTCGGTGAAGTGCCGGCCATCGTCCTCATCGGCCTCCGCTTTCTACATGGCTATGTGTGGTGAGGACGGACACATTGCCACAGTCTCTGTGATGAGAGTGAGAGCAACCACCATAAAACAGGCAATGAAAGAGAGAATATAACAGTTAGATTTACTTGGTTGGGGGGAATTCCATCTCAAATAGGGCCAGTTTCCCAGACAAAGACTATTACCCTTATGAAAAAAGATTGCAGTCAGAGTTCAGTATAACTGCAGTATACTGCAGAATAACTTTAGGACATCTACTTTGTGCATGACACAAGTAATTTTTCCAACAATTGTTTACAGACAGATTATTTCACTTATAATTCACTGTATCACAATTCCAATGGGTCAGAAGTTTACATACACTAAGTTGACTGTGCCTTTAAACAGCTTGGAAAAATCCTGAAAATTATGTCATTGCTTTAGAAGCTTCTGATAGGCTAATTGACATCATTTGAGTCAATTGGAGGTGTACCTGTGGATGTATTTCAAGGCCTACCTTCAATCTCAGTGCCTCTTTGCTTGACATCATGGGACAATCAAAATTAATCAGCCAAGACCTCAGAAAATAAATTGTAGACCTCCACAAGTCTGGTTCATCCTTGGGAGCAATTTCCAAACGCTTGAAGGTACCACATTAGTACGCAAGTATAAACACCATGGGACCACGCAGCCGTCATACCGCTCAGGAAGGAGACGCGTTTTGTCACCTAGAGATTAACGTACTTTGGTGCGAAAAGCGCAAATCAATCCCAGAACAACAGCAAAGGACCTTGTGAAGATGTTGGAGGAAATGGGTACAAAAGTGTCTATATCCACAGTAAAACGAGTCCTATATCGACATAACCTGAAAGGCCGCTCAGTTTCTTCCAACTGATCCGACAATGAATGTCCTCAATTGAACCTTACATGCAATTATTATCACTCAAAGTACTGTCAGATATCCATCAGAGTGGCGCAGTGTGCTCCCGAGTGGCGCAGTGGTCTAAGGCACTACATCGCTGTGCTAGCTGTGCCAGTAGAGATCCTGGTTCGAATCCAGGCTCTGTTGTAGCCGGCCGCGACTGGGAGACCGGGAGGCGCACAATTGGCCCAGCGTAGGGGAGGGAATGGCCGGCAGGAATGTAGCTCAGTTGGTAGAGCATGGCGTTTGCCACGCCAGAGTTGTGGGTTCGACTGGGGGCCAGTATGAAAAAATAAAAAATGTATGCACTCACTAACTGTAAGTCGCTCTGGATAAGAGCATCTGCTAAATGACTAAAATGTAAATATAACAGAACTGAAAGATACTACGGATATGTAAATGAATGAGGCTTTATGTTGGGCCAAAGACCCCAATCTGGGGAACAGATTGCCTGATAATGAAATGTCTAAAGCCAAGCAGGATGTGCAATTATTTACACTTCCAGATGGTGGCGCTCTACAACTTTTCAGCCTGCCTGCATGCCTGCTTAGGCAATTACCTGCATATGACAAGGAGATGCACTGTCAGCCTGCACGCACACAGCCTGTAACTAACTACAGAAGACCGTAGACAAATAAAACAAGGGGTAGTAATTACAGCTACAATATACCTTTTAAAGAAAAGCGAAGGAAAAAATGAATTATCCCTGATGTTCGTTGTGATGTAATTACAATACATTTGTCCAATTAGCGAGTGCATGCCACATTGGTGACGTACCGGAACCCTTTGTTTGTGGTTTGTTTATGTGCGTGTGTGAGTGAGTGAGAGGGAGAGATAGTGGTAAATGTGTACAAAGTGTTTTGGGTTGAGCTTTGGCTGATTCATGTGTAATGTAATAGAAACAGGGAGTTCAATCTTAAGGCCAATTGGTATTGCTATACAGCACAAACAGTCTGATGTGTTCAATGCTTTCAAACCTTTATCATCCCTTTGCAAACATGTACTGTAACTTAACTGGCAAAGGTGACAGTAATGGCTTACGATAGTAGGTTATGGTCCTTTCTTACTCTGATCTATGATCGGTAGACAGTGCATTGCATAATGGTGACATGTTGGATAAGTATGTTGTGACATGCACTTTCAAACTCATCCAAAGTAGGCTTCAATCAATCAACATAATCTCACAAATAAACTTCCAATACTGCCACGATAAATCATTCTCACACACATACCGTCAATGCAGCCAACATAAGTCATTCACCTACCAGGCTAAAGGGTGAGCTATTTTAGCGACCAGGCATTTCTCATCGATCCCGCAAGTCTAATGAATTTGTTTCTTGAGGGCCAATGTCCTCCATATTCAAGCCGATATCCATTCACTTCAGTTCATGCTGGAAAATAAATGCATCCTTACTCAATCAATCAGCCTATTGATCTTGACCTGAACAGGTAGCAATGGGAGACCTGTGTTTAATGGCAAAGTAAAGGCCCAACCCTGCATTCATCCATGGAATTATGCCTGTTGATTTTTGCACTAGAGCACGGGAGCTCATTTACAGACGGATTAAATCTCCTTCCAGTGGAGAGCTCTACGTCCCAAAAGGCACCATATGCCCTATATAGTGCGCTACTTTTGTATTGGACTCTGGTCAAAATTAGTGCACGATATAGGGAATAGGGTGCCATTTAGGATCCATACTTGGTGACACCTTGGAGAGTTGGAGTATTCTTCAGATGGAAGCTGAGGGGTATATTGGGTCTTTCCAATAACCTCTCTGTGGTGGCGCCCTGGTCCCACCTGTACCCCAACTGTCTCTTGTGCATTTGATTAATTCGGTTATTTTGATGGTTGGTTCCCCAAGGTGTTCTGTGAGCGTGCATGGAGCACATACAGATAGGTCTATACCCTTACAGCCGTACACACACGCACATACAAACATACACATTTGACTACACATATGCATATGCAGGACTACACACACACAAACACATGAACGGCTACACAAAGGCCAATTTTAAACGGAGACTTACCCTAGTGTTTTCCCAAAAAGGGTCAGACTGTAGCTCAGTTGGTAGAGCATGGCGCTTGCAACGCCAGGGTTGTGGGTTCATTTCCCACGGGGGGCCAGTATGAAAATGTATGCACTCACTAACTAAGTCGCTCTGGATAAGAGCGTCTGCTAAATGACTAAAATGTAAAATGTGATTCGACCTCCACGGCCTGGCTCAAGTGTCTTACTGGGCTATGGCCTCAGTGGACCTGCTCTGACTTGGGGCCAAAGCCAGGCCACTGGTACTTTTTAGCTGCATTTACACAACAATGGCTAACCGTGAACATGGGTCAACATCTTCCACGGTTAACACCTTCTCACAAAACGACTGTGTTGACGATGGCAGAGGTTGTTTATTCTGCTCTTTACAAGTCCTCAGTGTCGGCCTTAGCTTTGGAAACACATTCCCAAGCATACATTAACAATCACTGGCGACACACTGATGGTGTGATGGAAAAAGGCCAAAACACACACACACGTAGTGCTTCTATTGCCAGATGTACTCCTCCACGTGGAGGTGAGCGGAGGCCCTGTTCACACTGTCTTTGGCTGGCTCTCCCTTTTCTATTACCTTTCTGGGAGGCTTTGAAGCCTCCAGCATCAAAGATGACTTGTGTGTTTTGAAACCTGCTCGCCCTCCACACACTTTGCCCATCTCTTTTTTCTCAACCTCTCGGTTGAATCAAAGATTAAGACGTCAGCTCAACAATGTTGGGTACTCTTAACCATTTACACTTGTGGGAATTGAGCTATATGAATAGGGCTAAATTGAAATGTTTCTTACAGAAGAAATATGAAAATGCACAAGCATGGAAGCAGTTGAAAGGGAACAGTTTGGAGATTATGGCAAAATGATTAGACCAAACTTGAGGACAACAGATAACCTGACACAAGACTGAATCCATACATTACACTGTTGATTGTATGCGCATTTTACATTTAATGTACGAAATCTGAAAATACTCTTAATAACATGATACGAATATCCCTGGAAAATGTGGTGTAGGTGAAACATAAGACAAAAATGACATGGGTTTGAGGGAGAGGACTAACTGGTGTCTCCAAGTGGCCACACACCTCTCCAAAGTGTGCACAGTTCCTAAGTAATTTCAATGCACTTTTATGACTTAAAGAAGAGTCTTCAACTAGGTGCCTTTTTTTTTAGCTCTCCTTGCTGATGAACTAGAGCAAGCACACTTGTAGTTGTTTTCTTTGGAACACAACCCTGTATCCCCGCCATCACACAATGTGATGAGTGTGATAGAAGGATTCAGGCACAGGAGGGTATTCACCGAATGCAGAGTTTATTCCGATCGTACACAAATAGCGCTGGATAGCGACAAATGAAACAGGCACAGGGAAATCTACCTTGGCAATACAAGGTAACGGTAGCTCCAACAATAACAGGCACAGGGGAAATATCTACCCCGGCAATAACAAGATACGAGTAGCTCCACCGACACCACTCTCACAAATAAACAATCACCCACAAGGACAAGGGGGGCAGAGGGAACAGGGAGGGGTCAAGGATATCCCTCACCGGGACGCAGCACCGTTCCTCCGGACCGTACCCCTCCCACTCCACGAGGTACTGAAGGCCCCCCACCCGACGCCTCGAATCCAGGATGGAACGGACGGAGTACGCCTCGATGTCCAGAGGAGGTGGAGGAACCTCCCGCACCTCAGACTCCTGGAGCGGACCAACCACCACCGGCCTGAGGAGAGACACATGAAACGAAGGGTTAATACAGTAATCAGGGGGAAGTAATAACCTATAAGTGACCTCGTTGATTCTCCTCAGGACTTTGAACGGCCCCACAAACCGCGGGCTCAGCTTCCGGCAGGGCAGGCGGAGGGGCAGATTCCGGGTCGAGAGCCAGACCCGATCCTCCGGTACGAAGACCGGGCCTCACTGCGGTGATGGTCAGCGTTGGCCTTCTGACGACGCACGGCTCGCTGGAGGTGAATGTGGGAAGCGTCCCACGTCTCCTCCACGCGCCGAAACCAGTCATCCACCGCAGGAGCCTCGGTCTGGCTCTGGTGCCACGGTGCCAGAACCGGTTGGTAACCTAAAACACATTGGAATGGCGTTAGGTTAGTAGAGGAGTGGTGGAGAGAGTTCTGTGCATATTCTGCCCATGGCAAGAACACCGACCACTCCCCCGGCCGGTCCTGGCAGTAGGACCGCAGGAACCTACCCACATCCTGATTTACCCGTTCCACCTGCCCATTTGACTCGGGGTGGAACCCAGAGGTCAGGCTGAATGAGACCCCCAGACGTTCCATGAACGCCTTCCAAACCTTGGACGTGAACTGGGGACCTCAGTCGGACTCTATATCCTCTGGCACCCGTAGTGCCGGAAGACGTGAGTAAACAGGGCCTCCGCAGTCTGCACGACCGTGGGGAGACCGGGCAGAGGAAGGAGGCGGCAGGAGTTGGAAAAGCAGTCCACAACGACCAAGATGGTGGTGTTACCTTGGGAGAGGGGAAGATCAGTCAAGAAATCAACACTAAGGTGAGACCATGGTCATTGTGGAACTGGTAAAGGTTGTAACTTACCCGCTGGGAGGTGCCTAGGTGCCTTACTCTGGGTGCACACCGAGCAGGAGGAGATGTACACCCTCACGTCCTTAGCCAAGGTAGGCCATGAGTACTTTCCGATCAGGCAGCACACTGTACGACCGATACCTGGGTGACCAGAGGAGGGTTACGTGTGTGCCCAGAAGATCAGACGAGCAGGCACCTACCGCAGCCCAGCTGGACACTGAGGTGGAGATGGATCTGTGCGTAATGCCTGCTCTATATCCACGTCCATCGCCCATACTACCAGTGCCACAATGCAGGAGGCTGGGAGTATGGGGGTGTTGTCTCTGGGCCTCTCCTCTGTGTCATACAGCCGGGACAGTGTGCCTGCCTTCACGTTCTTTGTACCTGGAATGTATGACAGGGTAAAAACAAACCGGGTGAAGAATAGGGCCCACCTGGCCTGGCGAGGATTCAGCCTCCTCGCTGCCCGGATGTACTCCAGGTTATGGTGGTCCATCCAGGCGAGGAAAGGGTGTTTCACCCCTTCGAGCCAATGCCTTCACACGGTCAAAGCTCGGACAACAGCCAATAGCTCCCAATCACCAATGTTATAGTTCTGCTCCGCCGGGCTGAGCTTCTTAGAGAAGAAGGCACAGGGGCAGAGCTTGGGTGGCGTGCCCGAGCGTTGGGATAGGACAGCGCCTATCCCTACCTCGGACGCATCCACCTCCACTACGAACGGTAGTGATGGATCGGGGTGGATCAGTACCGGGGCTGAGGTCAACAGACCCCGCAGTCTCCTGAAAGCCAGATCAGCTTCAGCAGACCAGCGGAGCCAGGACGGCCCACCCTTCAACAGGGATGTAATGGGAGCTGCGACCTTGCCAAAGCCCCGAATAAACCTCCGATAGTAATTGGCAAAGCCAAGGAAGCGCAGCACCTCCTTAACCGTGGTTGGAGTCGGCCAAGTACGCACGGCTGAAATGCGATCTCCCTCCATCTCCACACCTGAGGTGGTAATGCGGTATCCGAGGAAGGAGAGGGACTGATGGAAAAACATACAATTCTGCCTTAGCATAAAGGTCATTTTCCAATAGTCGGGCCAGCACTTTGCGAACCAGGGACACATGCTCGGTGCGCGTAGCAGAATACACCAGGATGTCATCAATGTAGACCACCACACCGTGACCAAGCATGTCCCGAAACACCTCATTCACAAAGGACTGGAAGTCGGATGGAGCATTCATCAAACCGTAGGGCATCACCATGTATTCATAATGCCCCGTGGTTGTGCTGAATGCTGTCTTCCACTCATCCCTCTCCTGAACACGCGCCAGGTTGTATGCACTCCTGAGATCTAGTTTAGTGAAGAAGCGCGCCCCATGCATTGACTCAATCACTGAAGGAATGAGGGGGAGAGGATAACTACATCTTATCATTTCCCTGTTCAGTGATCGATAATCAATGCATGGGCGCAGACCGCCGTCTTTCTTCTTCACAAAGAAGAAACTCAAGGAGGCGGGTGAAGTGGAGGGACGTATTTACCCCTGGCCCAGGGACTCAGTGATGTATGTTTCCATAGCCTCCGTTTCAGCCTGTGACAGGGGGTACACATGACTCCTGGGAGGTACAGCGTCTACCCAAAGGTTTGTCGCGCCAAATCGAGGTATTCGGGGTGAATGTGCACGGTGGAGGAATCGTCTGGACTTTCCACCGTGGTTGCACCAACGGAAACACCTAGACACCTACCCTGACACTCTCGCGACCACCCTGTGCGAACCCTCTGCAGCCATGAGAAGGTGGGGTTGTGGAGTGCTAGCCAAGGGATACCTAATACCACAGGGAAAGCAGGAGACTCAATAATCGAAACAGTAACCTGCTCACAATAAGTCTCCTGGGTGATCATGGTGACTGGTACTGTGACTTTCTTTACAAACACGGACCCTAATGGTCGACTATCAACTGCTCTGATGCGGAATGGAATGGATAGGGGAACCAATGAAATACCTTGACGGCGTGAGAATGCCCTGTCCATAAAGTTCCCAGCTGCGCCTGAATCGACTAGCGCCTTACACTGGGGAACTCCCATGTGATCGGGAAAGTGGATAGGTAGGGTACAGTGCGCAGCAGAGGGCTCTGAACGAGTGTGGGTGTTCGATACCTGGGGTGATGCGAGAGTGCCCTGCCTGCCTCCTCCAGGCCCAAAAGAGCGTTGACTACGACGTGTGGAGTACTGTCCCTTCGTGCCACCAGAGTGGCACTGTCGCTGTCGTCCTCCGCTCTCTCGGACGGCGGCTCCACCCAGCTCTATCAGCTCGGGATCCGAGTTGTCCGGGGTGGAAACGGGCAGACCCCTACCAGGACGTCCTCTGGCTGCCAGTAGGTTGTCCAAACGGATGGCCATGTCCACCAGTTTCGTGAAAGACAACATGGTGTCCCGGCAGGCTAGCTCCCGTCGGACGTCCTCCCGCAGATAGCACCGGAAATGGTCAATCAGGGCCCGCTCGTTCCACCCGGACCCCGCTGCCAGAGTCCGAATCTCCAACGCGAAGTCCTGCGCAGTCCTCATCCCCTGCCTCAGGTGGACCAGCCGCTCGCCCGCTTCTCGACCCTCAGGCGGGTGATCGAAGACCGCCCGAAAGAGGCAAGCGAACTCCCCGTAGTCCTCCAACGCGGCTCCTCATTCGTTCCAAACCGCGTTGGTCCACTCCAGGGCTTTCCCCGAGAGGTAGGAAATGAGGACGGACACCTTCTCCCGCTCCGATGGTGCCGGCCTGATGCTGGAGAAATAAAGTTGGAGGAGGAATCCTTGCCAGAGCGCCACCGTCCCGTCGAATGGCCGTGGTCGGGATATCTGGATCCCTCCGGGTGCTGGGGTATAGATGGCTGGATCTGGTTGGCCAGCTGGTCTCGACAGATTGGGTCCTCTCCTCTCCAGGCATTGGACAACCTGAAGAACCCGATCCATCGCTTCCCCCATAGAAGGATTCAGGCGCAGGAGGGTATTCACCGAATACAGAGTTTATTCCGATCATACACAAATAGCGCTGGATAGCGACAAACAAAACAGGCACAGGGGAAAATCTACCCTGTCAATACAAGGTACGCGTAGCTCCACCGAGCTACACTACTCTCACAAATAAACAATCACCCACAAGGACAAGGGGGGCAGAGGGAACACTTACACACAGACTAATGAGGGGATAAGAACCAGGTGTGTGTGATTAACAAGACAAGACAAATGGAATGATGAATACTGGAGCGGCAGTTGCTAGTAAGCCGGTGACGACGAACGCCGAAGCCTGCCCGAACAAGGAGGGAAGGCAGCCTCGGCGGAAGTCGTGACACACAATTACTGTTCTTGTTTACGCGATCCAAAAACTGTCCATTATAAATTGCAATCTGGGTCAGGTGGGCATCATTTTAAAGCTATTATATTGCCAACATGACTAGCTAAGTTATAAAATACGATTTTACAGTGTTAGGCTTTGACAGGGCAATTCAGAGAAACAGATCGTAATTTTGGTGTGCATAGAAAGGAGTCATGCGTGCATTCAGGTGCTTGTTACTTGGCAAATTTTCGTCACAATAAACAAACATCTTTCATTCTGTTCAGAACAACCGAGGGTTTGTGCCATGTCATCTTGTAACTACATCAAACATAGTGATCATAAACGATGACACTGTATATGACATGAGTTTTATGACATGGAAATGTGAAGTGCACATTTAGACGTCTCATCTTTCAAAAAATATCGAGTCCTCTTAATTTACAGCATTTCCCTCACTCAAAAATTGCAAATGTTGCCCAATTAGCTGGAGGGATTGGGGCAACTTCTTGTCTGGTGCAGTGCTCAAGTTCAGAACGGCTGTCAGTCAAAACCCATACAGCACTTTGAAGCGCAGAGCCTGAGCTCTGACGTCCTTTATAGCATGTTACTGTACAGCCACTGAGTTCCAATTTAGGCGCATATCAGTGCCCAAATCTGCCATTTTCAACCCGTATACGGTTACGACTGTAAAGGTCTTCGCCTACCTCCTCCTCTCAACGATAAGGGCATTTCTCATAGGGAACTTGTTGCCTTTCTCAAAACAAAATGAAAAGCCTTTATATTGCAAAGCTCTTTATTTTCCCCTCTCACCTTTTTGGAAGTCACAAGTACATGTATTACTCTGGTGCTATTTCGGGAGTCTTGTCTTTGAAACTGAGTATAAACCTCCCTGTGTTTCTCTTACTGCCGCAGCTCTGTTAAAAGTTTATGTCTGCAGGAATGAGGGAGGATTTCAAGGGAGGGTGGAGGATAGGACACATTACTCTATTCTGTTCATCGTGTTGGCGAGGATAGGATAGTGTTGTCTGGTCACGGCAGAGTGAAAACAGACCAGCACATTAGCCAGAGTAATGACGACTGTATTTCACAGATGATAATTAAATTAGAGGGGCCCTACGGCCCTCATTTAGGGCTGTACCCTGCAGGCCAGACTCCCATTCGGTCTCCAAAATGAGCCTGTCTTTAAGTAATAACAATGCCACTCTAATAAAGGGGGAGAGATTTGGAAACCGGGTGCGAAGGAGGTCGAAGCCGGTTCGACCAAGCCAAACGAATAGGCCGTAAATATCACGTTGGCGACTAATAAAATGATTGAGTGTGTGATTAGAACTAGATAAGTGCAAAGTCGGACGAGGCAAGGCCTTCTGATTTTATCATATCTAATAGCTTAGCCAGACAGACGGAATATTGATATTTTTGAGAAGTGACCCAAGACAAATCAATGAATAAAGCGCTATCGCCACAAGCTGCTGTTGCCACAGATAGTAATTATTATTATGGAATTGAAATTGGAAACCAATCACCAATGACTTGGGCGATACAAATAAATGGGGCTTTGGTTTAGGGAATGAGAATGGGTTTAAGATGCATTCTTTGATGCCATTCCTAGAGCCACAAGGTTCACAAGGAGTAAAGGAGTGTGCTTTAGACCAGGTGCAGTATGTATCAAGGCTCAGTGGGGAAGTTGCCCTTAGGTACAGATCTAGGGTCAGCTTTCCCCACCTCCAATCCTAACTTCAACCATTATTGGGGAAAATGTAAAACTGACCCAATATCTGTATCTAGGGCAACTTCATCCTACAACATGTATCAAGTGTCTTAGAGTATGAGTGCTGATTTAGGATCAGTTTAGGCCTTTTTTAGACCACAATGAATGAGATTACATGGACAGGGAGAACTTGCTCCTAGATCAGCATTTATACTGCCCCAGGTGCAGTATAAGCACTCCTACTCTGAGACTCTTGATACATATGGCCCCAGGTGCAGTGTAAATATGTGAGGTGAAATACCTGATGACATGTTCTTAGCCATAGTTGGCCAAGTATTACAACATTTTAGGGGGAAGTTTAGAGGCACAAAAACAACACTTGACTCAACAGCAAGTCCCTAACTGCTACAGGGGCACTGCACTGTGGCTGACCCTGTGCTTCCAATCCATTGGGTGTGTGTGTGTTTGTCTCAGGCTGTTGGGTTTTAAGCAAAAAAAAAATCATTTCTGCAGACTGTAAGAACATTGAAATAACATTCTCAACCCCAAGGGCTGAATTTTTTATGTATGTGGTTTAGAGAGAGAGAGAGAGAGAGAGAGAGAGAGAGAGAGAGAGAGAGAGAGAGAGAGAGAGAGAGAGAGAGAGAGAGAGAGAGAGAGAGAGAGAGAGAGAGAGAGAGAGAGAGAGAGAGAGAGAGAGAGAGAGAGAGAGAGTTTTCTCCAAAGTGACTACTCATAGCAGCGAAGTATAATATTAGTTATGCATGGCAGGTCAGCTGGATATTAAGTCGGTAACGTTGCGAGCTCTTGGATTTAGCAATAAGAGCTCTCGGTCACTCAGTGGGAGGAAGCAAACACTTTCATAAATTTCACAGTTCAATGTCATTCTCGAAACTCCCAGAGCTACCACAGTTATTTAAATATATTCAATGTGTATAAATGAAAACTTTCTTGATATTGATACATTGTTATTCTAAGGCAAAACTGTGTTTTTCCTCAAAGTCATTGCCTACGGTTGATTTGAAACACAGTTCACGACTTCTCCGCAATCTTCCCATGCCCTGGCGCCTGAGGCTTTTGTGCTGTACTGGATTCAAATTAAATTAAAACTCCTCAGCGCTTACAAATGCTTATTCTACTGAATAGAAAACAATGTGGATCTATTTCCCCTTGCAGAAATTCTGCTTGGGGCCTATGGATTTCCTCTTCCTCTTCCTCTTTTCTTTCATCACTCTCTCCGGGATGAAGCAGTCATCTGTAGGGTAGAGAATGTGTTTATCGTTTTCTCTCCTGTTTGAACAAACTGTTATTTAATCCCAATTTTGGGAGGAGGTATGGCTAATTGAATAGCTTGAATTGTTTTTGTCTTCCACAGTGCGTGTCAAGGGATCCAATGACATTATTAAAGGTAGACTCAGCGAAATGACGTTGCCGCGAGCAGCACCGTAGATATTGCGATGAGCGAGATGCAAAACGCTCTCACACAGTCACACAGAGTATCTGCGCATGTGCATGGGTTTGCTTCACGCTGTTAGAGTGTGGTAGGTACGGGACCAAAACAGCGGAGATGTTTAGCCACGCGCTTCAACGCTCTTAGTTGCTGCGGAAATGTATCCACTATGCTGTTTACTTTGTGCACCTACGTCATATCGCTACCTTTAAGATCAGTAATTCCCATTGAGATATAGTGATGAATCTCTTCTCCCAGCAAAACATTGCCAAGAGGGCAGCTCCAGTAGAAGACACAGGACAAAATTCAATTCAGGATTTGCAATACTAAAGGCCAATTTCCCAGGCAAAGATTAGGCCTAGTTCTGGTGCACTAAAAAAACATTTTAAAGTATCTCCATTGAACATGCTTTATAGTTTAGGACTAGGCTTAATCTGTATCAAGGAAACAGGCCCTAAAAGACGCAATAAAGTAAACACAGCTACTTTAAAATGAAAAGCCCCAAATGAATTAGATTGACTTACAAATGCTACATCCTGCAGAGGATCATAATTATTTTGTTTAAATTCATCTAATTTAATACACACTAATTTGAGTGTGCTCTAAAGACTATTCAGGGACCAAGGTGCACAATGCATGAACACTAAAGATATAGAGAATTCTAAAGACAGCCGTCAAACACTAAGGACCGAATTCTGGCCTTAGGTACATTGACTTAATTGGAACGTTTGTGTAAAACTTGCTCTGGTGCCAATGGAGGATTTCTTTGAAAGTTAGTTAACAAGAAGTTGGACAAACAACACTTGATCTGCATTGCCAGACAGACCGTGGAGGGTTGGTGTTTTGAATATTCCTGTACTACTGTACAGTCCTGTATGGCTATTAGTCTCATTATTGTGTCTCCTGACCCTTGATTACACACCCATCAGAATATATTGTTGATCTAATGTGGACAATGTTAAGAATCTGTAGCAATGAACTCTGCTTGAGTAATGAAGTCTGATTAGCTTATTGACAATTTGATTTTGCGCCAATGGGTTAGACTTTCAATTCATTACAGATGCTGTATCTTCATTTGATCACCGTGTGTTGCAGGAATTTTCCTTGTAGTGTATTCGAGGTTTCTAAAGTTTGTAATTTCCACTTTAAAATTTCACACTTGATTTGCCCTATAGAAAAATGCATCAACCCCTATAAAAAATGTCCATTAATTATAATCCACATAATTATTTTCCTTCTGTGTGAAACTGGCTCAAATTAAGATACAGGATCTGTAGAGTAACAGTGACTACACTACCATTATTTGTTCATATGTGTTGGATGCATTGTAATCTTGTAAACCCAGAAATAAAATCTTATCTCTATAGCAAAAATAATCATCCAGCGATCATACACTCTTTATCAGGGGGCAGGGCTACCGACGTAAAGGCTAATCTGAAGATGGTGCTGGCTAAGGCAAAAACTGGCGAGTGTAGAGAGTATAGGGATATTGTGATCCACGTCGGCACCAACGATGTTAGGATGAAACAGTCAGAGGTCACCAAGAGCAACATAGCTTCAGCGTGTAAATTAGCTAGAAAGATGTGTCGTCATCGAGTAATTGTCTCTGGCCCCCTCCCAGTTAGGGCGAGTGATGAGCTCTACAGCAGAGTCTCACAACTCAATCGCTGGTTGAAAACTGTTTTCTGCCCGTCCCAAAATATAGAATTTGAAGATAATTGGCCCTCTTTCTGGGACTCACCCACAAACAGGACCAATCCTGGCCTGCTGAGGAGTGACGGACTCCATCCTAGCTGGAGGGGTGCTCTCATCTTATCTACCAACAAAGACGGGGCTCTAACTCCTCTAGCTCCACAATGAGACAGGGTGCAGGCCAGGCAGCAGGCTGTTAGCCAGCCTGCCAGCTTAGTGGAGTCTGCCACTAGCACAGTCAGTGTAGTCAGCTCAGCTATCCCAATTGAGACCGTGTCTGTGCCTCAATCTAGGTTGAGCAAAACTAAACATGGCGGTGTTTGCTTTAGCAATCTCACTGGAATAAAGACCTCCTCCATTCCTGTCATTATTGAAAGAGATTGTGATATCTCACATCTCAAAATAGGGCTACTTAATGTTAGATCCCTCACTTCCAAGGCAGTTATGGTCAATTAACTAATCACTGATCATAATCTTGATGTGATTGGCAAGACTGAAACATGGCTTAAGCCTGATGAATTTACTGTGTTAAATGAGGCCTCTCATCCTGGTTACACTAGTGACCATATCTCCCGCGCATCCCGCAAAGGAGGAGGTGTTGCTAACATTTACGACAGCAGATGTCAATTTACCCCCCCAGAAATGACTGCGTTTTCGTCTTTTGAGCTTTCTAGTCATTACATTTTACATTTTAGTCATTTAGCAGACGCTCTTATCCAGAGCGACTTACAGGAGCAATTAGGGTTAAGTGCCTTTCTCAAGGGCACATTAACGTCATTTAGCAGACGCTCTTAGCCAGAGCGACTCACAAATTGGTGCGTTCACCCTATAGCCAGTGGGATAACCACTTTACAATTGGGGGGGGGTAGAAGGATTCCTTTATCCTATCCCAGGTATTCCTTAAAGAGGTGGGGTTTCAAATGTCTCCGGAAAGTGGTGAGTGACTCCGCTGTCCTGGCGTCGTGAGGGAGCTTGTTCCACCATTGGGGTGCCAGAGCAGCGAACAGTTTTGACTGGGCTGAGCGGGAACTATGCTTCCGCAGAGGAAGGGGAGCCAGCAGGCCAGAGGTGGATGAGCGCAATGCCCTCGTTTGGGTGTAGGGACTGATCAGAGCCTGAAGGTACAGAGGTGCCGTTCCCCTCACTGCTCCATAGGCAAGCACCATGGTCTTGTAGCGGATGCGAGCTTCAACTGGAAGCCAGTGGAGTGTGCGGAGGAGGGGGGTGACGTGAGAGAACTTGGGAAGGTTGAACACCAGACGGGCTGCGGCATTCTGGATGAGTTGTAGGGGTTTAATGGCACAGGCAGGGAGGCCAGCCAACAGCGAGTTGCAGTAGTCCAGACGGGAGATGACAAGTGCCTGGATTAGGACCTGTGCCGCTTCCTGTGTAAGGCAGGGTCGTACTCTCCGAATGTTGTAGAGCATGAACCTGCAGGAGCGGGTCACCGCCTTGATGTTGGCGGAGAACGACAGGGTGTTGTCCAGAGCAACGCCTAGGCTCTTCGCACTCTGGGAGGAGGACACAGCGGAGTTGTCAACCGTGATGGCGAGATCATGGAACGGGCAGTCCTTCCCCGGGAGGAAGAGCAGCTCCGTCTTGCCAGGGTTCAGCTTGAGGTGGTGATCCGTCATCCATACTGATATGTCTGCCAGACATGCAGAGATGCGATTCGCCACCTGGTTATCAGAAGGGGGAAAGGAGAAGATTAGTTGTGTATCGTCAGCGTAGCAATGATAGGAGAGACCATGTGAGGATATGACAGAGCCAAGTGACTTGGTGTATAGGGAGAAAAGGAGAGGGCCTAGAACTGAGCCTTGGGGGACACCAGTGGTGAGAGCACGTGGTGCGGAGACAGCTTCTCGCCACGCCACTTGGTAGGAGCGACCGGTCAGGTAGGACGCAATCCAGGAGTGAGCCGCGCCGGAGATGCCCAGCTCGGAGAGGGTGGAGAGGAGGATCTGATGGTTCACAGTATCAAAGGCAGCAGACAGGTCTAGAAGGACAAGAGCAGAGGAGAGAGAGTTAGCTTTAGCAGTGCGGAGAGTCTCCGTGACACAGAGAAGAGCAGTCTCAGTTGAATGACCAGTCCTGAAACCTGATTGGTTTGGATCAAGAAGGTCATTCTGAGAGAGATAGCAAGAGAGTTGGCTAAAGACGGCACGCTCAATAGTTTTGGAAAGAAAAGAAAGAAGGGATACTGGTCTGTAGTTGTTGACATCAGTGGGGTCGAGTGTTGGTTTTTTGAGAAGGGGAGCAACTCTCGCTCTCTTGAAGACGGAAGGGACATGGCCAGCGGTCAAGGATGAGAAGGTCACCGGAGATGGTCTGGAGAAGGGAGGAGGGGATGGGGTCAAGCGGGCAGGTTGTTGGGCGGCCTGCAGTCACAAGTCGCAGGATTTTATCTGGAGAGAGAGGGGAGAAAGAAGTCAAAGCATAGGGTAGGGCAGTGTGAGCAGGACCAGCAGTGTCATTAGACTTAACAAACGAGGATCGGATGTCGTCAACCTTCTTTTCAAAGTGGTTGACGAAGTCATCCACAGAGAGAGAGGAGGGGGGGGGGGGGGGGGGGGAGGATTCAGGAGGGAGGAAAATGTGGCAAAGAGCTTCCTAGGGTTAGAGGCAGATGCTTGGAATTTAGAGTGGTAGAAGGTGGCCTTAGCAGCAGAAACAGATGAAGAAAATGTAGAGAGGAGGGAGTGAAAAGATGCCAGGTCGGCAGGGAGTTTAGTTTTCTTCCATTTCCGCTCCGCTGCCCGGAGCTCTGTTCTGTGAGCTCGCAGTGAGTCATCAAGCCACGGAGCTGGAGGGGAGGACCGAGCCGGCCGGGAGGATAGGGGACACAGAGAGTCAAAGGATGCAGAAAGGGAGGAGAGGAGGGTTGAGGAGGCAGAATCAGGAGATTGGAGGGAGAAGGAGTGAGCAGAGGGAAGAGATGATAGGATGGAAGAGGAGAGAGTAGTGGGAGAGAGAGAGCGAAGGTTGCGGCGGCGCATTACCATCTGTGTAGGGGCAGAGTGAGTAGTGTGGGAGGAGAGCGAGAGAGAAAAGGAAACAAAGTAGTGGTCGGAGACATGGAGGGGAGTTGCAGTGAGATTAGTAGAGGAGCAGCATCTAGTGAAGATGAGGTCAAGCGTATTGCCTGCCTTGTGAGTAGGGGGGGACGGTGAGAGGGTGAGGTCAAAAGAGGAGAGGAGTGGAAAGAAGGAGGCAGAGAGAAATGAGTCAAATGTGGACATAGGGAGGTTGAAATCCCCCAAAACTGTGAGGGGTGAGCCATCCTCAGGAAAGGAACTTATCAAGGCGTCAAGCTCATTGATGAACTCTCCAAGGGAACCTGGAGGGCGATAGATGACAAGGATATTAAGCTTAAATGGGCTAGTGACTGTGACAGCATGGAATTCAAATGAGGAGATAGACATATGGGTTAGGGGAAAAATTGAGAATGTCCACTTGGGAGAGATGAGGATTCCTGTACCACCACCCCTCTGACCAGATGCTCTCGGGGTATGCGAGAACACATGGTCAGACGAGGAGAGAGCAGTAGGAGTAGCAGTGTTTTCAGTGGTGATCCATGTTTCCGTCAGCGCCAGGAAGTCGAGGGACTGGAGGTTGGCATAGGCTGGGATGAAGTCAGCTTTGTTGGCAGCAGAACGGCAGTTCCAGAGGCTGCCTGAAACCTGGAACTCCAGGTGTGGGCTGCGTGCAGGGACCACCAGGTTAGAGAGGCAGCAGCCACGCGGTGTGGTGCGTTTGTGTAGCCTGTGCAGAGAGGAGAGAACAGGGATAGGCAGAGGCATAGTTGACAGGCTGTAGCAAATGGCTACAATAATGCAGAGGAGATCGGAATGAAATGAACTAAACATCTGGGAGAGAAACTTATACCTCAGAAACTATAATTGTTTCACTGAACCACCCGAGCAAAAACTCTACCAACTTCCACCTTAGAAATCAGAATTGTTGTGAACCACAGCGGTTCAATGTTTAAAGGAATAGACTCAACCCACTTTATTCAGCTAGCTAACTATGACACCATAGCTAACTAGCATGCTAGCATCCAAAAAAACACCGTTTAGCACCAACACTTGGTCACAACAAACCACCAATAGTGGTTTGTTGTTTTTAACGTTGGCTAGCTTTAACTCCCAAATATAACTCTCCCAACTTCCACCTCAGAAGCTATAATTGTTGTAAACTACAGCGGTTCAATGTTTCTAGGAATAGACTAACTCAGTTTATTCAGCTAGCTAACTAGGTGCAGTATTATTCCGTGAAAAACGTCCGGGCACCTAGTCATAAGACGCCACAGCCAGCTAGCATGCCGGGCTCCAACTACACGGTTTAACGCCAATACTCTGCCACAACAAACCACCAGTGTATCAACGCGCAAGCAGATCGTTCGTGTCCGTGTCGAACGTTGTGGGTTAGTCCCGACAGCTTGAGCGAGTCCGTCGTCAACTTATTCAGCCAGTTAGTTAGCTAGAATAGTTAGCAAACTAGCTAGCCATTGCTTTCAGACAAAGAAGAACCCCTCCTTTCACGGCACGAACACACATAGAGAGCCAAACGAACGTTAACTAGTCACCCATGTCCCAAATTCCTTGAACGACTCGGGCTATCAATATGTAAAAAGCAAAACAAATGTAGGTTATGACTTACCCCTATCAGCTACTGTTAGCTAGCCAAGTGCAAAGCTAGCCACTGAATTGACTCAGCCAGTTCGCGTCTGTTCACACGGTCGTTCCAGCTATTGTTTACTAGTAGCCAACCAGGTAGCAACAAGCTAGCTAATATTTCAAGCACAGTAGCCACTTGCTACCTAACGTTAACGGTTCAGACAATGAGGTTAGGAAAGAGCTGAATGGTAGGCAATTATTGTATGTAATTATTGTAGGCAGCCAGCTGGCGTAATTACAGGCACTCTCAGGCGTGAAATAACTGTACCGTTGCTAATAGCTACTCGCCAGCTAGTCCCGGTGGTGGGTTAGCTAGCTAGCTTCGTGCAACGCTGGGCACAGCCGAATACAATACTAACCTACAATAATTACATACAACAACCCACAATAACTAACTACAATCTAAATACGTAGTTTAAGCCTTACTCGACGAAGCCCAAGCTATGTGTAAAGCCAAGCTAACCCGACGCCAAGCCAAGTTGACTCCCCGTCCGTGAATACTTAAACAATACGTAAACAATACAATACTTACCTACAATAATTGTCTACGGAAAGCTACAATAACAACCTAAATAACTACCTAAATAAACTACCTACCTACAATCTAAATACATGGTTTAAGCTTAACTCAACACCATATGAGAAGCCAAGCTTACCTCCTGCTAGAAAAAACTATCCACGGTAAGTCCAGGGAGTAGGCGCAGGTCTCCTACCTGACTTCGCCACACTCCCTTTAAGCCCCCCCCCAAGAAATTTTTGGGTAGTACCCACGGGCTTCCAGCCTTGACTCCGTGCTGCCTCCTCATACCGCCTCCTCTCGGCTTTAGCTGCCTCCAGCTCTTCACGAGGGCGGCGATATTCTCCCGGTTGTGCCCAAGGACCCTCTCCAGCCAGTATCTCCCCCCATGTCCAGACCCACTCCAAAAAGTCATGAAGTCTATGCAGCCTACTCAATAACTTTTTTATAGCTACTATTTACAGGCCTCCTGGGCCGTATACAGAGTTCCTCACTGAATTACCTGAATTCCTATCGGACCTTCTAATTTTTGATGACTTTAATATTCTCATGGAAAAGTCCACAGACCCACTCCAAAAGGCTTTCGGAGTCGACTCAGTGGATTTTGTCCAACATGTCTCCGGACCTACTGAGTGCCACAGTCATACCCTGGATCTAGTTTTGTCCAGTGGAATAAACATTATGGATCTAAATGTTTTTCAGCATAATCCTGGACTATTGGACCACCATCTTGTTACGTTTGCAATCACAACAAATAATCTGCTCAGACCCCAACCAAGGACCATCAAAATCTGTGCTATAAGTTCTCGGACAACCCAAAGATTCCTAGAGGCCCTTCCAGACTCCCTCCACCTACTCAAGGACGTCAGAGTACAAAAATCAGTTAACGACCTAACTGAGGATCTACATTTAACCTTGCGTAATACCCTAGATATAGTCGCACCCCTAAAAACAAAAAACATTTGTCACTAGAAGTTAGCTCCCTGGTATTTTATTTTTTATCTTTATTTAACTAGGCAAGTCAGTTAAGAACAAATTCTTATCTACAATGACAGCTTACACTGGCCAAACCCAGACGATGCTGGGCCAATTACAGCCTGGAATTGAACCAGGGGGTCTGTAGTGATGCCTCAACATTTACATCATTTAGCAGACACTCTTATCCAGAGCGACTTACAGTTAGTGCATACATTATTATTTGTAATTTTCATACCCCATGGGAATCGAACCAACAACCCTGGCATTGCAAACGCCATGCTCTACCAACTGAGCTACCTCCCTGCCGGCCATTCCCTCCCCTACCCTGGACGACGCTGGGCCAATTGTGCGCCGCCCCATTGGTCTCCCGGTTGCGGCCGGCTACAGCAGAGCCTGGATTCGAACCAGGATCTCTAGTGGCACAGCTAGCACTGCGATGCAGTGCCTTAGACCGCTGCGCCACTCGGGAGCCCAGAAAATACTGGAGCCCTGAAGCAAGCCTCCAGAAAATTGGAAAGGAAATGGCGCTCCACCAAACTGGAAGTCTTCCTACTAGCTTGGAAAGAAAGTACAGAGCAATATCGAAGAGCCCTCACTGCTGCTCGATCGTCCTATTTTTCCAACCTAATTGAGGAGAATAAGAACAATCCAAAATGTATATTTGATACTGTTGGAAAGCTAACTAAAAAGCAGCATTCTTCAAGAGAGGATGCCTTTCACTTCAGCAGTGATGAATTCAAATCGAATCAAATCAAATTTTGTTTGTCAAATACACGTGTTTAGCAGATGTTGTAGCGGGTGTAGTGAAATGCTTGTGCTTCTAGCTCTGACAGTGCAGTAATATCTAAGAATTTCACAACATATACCCAATACACACAAAACTAGTAAGGAATGGGATTTAAGAATATATACATATATGGACAAGCAATGACAGAGCGACATGGACTAAGATACAGTAGAATATTATAGAATAGAATGCAGCATATACATATGAGATGAGTAGTGCAAGATATGTAAACATTATTAAAGTGACTAGTGTTCCATTTCTTAAAGTGGCCAGTGATTTCAATAGGCAGCAGCAGCCTCTAATGTGCTAGTGATGACTATTTAACAGTCTGACGGCCTTGAGATAGAAGATGTTTTTCATTCTCTCGGTCCCAGCTTTGATGCACCTGTACTGACCTCACCTTCTGGATGATAGCGGGGTGAACAGGCAGTGGCTCGGGTGGTTGATGTCATTGATGATCTTTTTGGCCTTCCTGTGACATTGGGTGCTGTATGTGTCTTGGAGGGTGGGTAGTTTGCCCCCGGTAATGTGTTTGGCAGACCGCACCACCCTCTGGAGAGCCCTACGGTTGTGGGCGGTGCAGTTGCCGTACCAGGCGGTGATACAGCCCGGCAGGATGCTCTCAATTGTGCATCTGTAAAAGATTGTGAGGGTTTTAGGTGCTAAGCCGAAATTCTTCAGCCTCCTGAGGTTGAAGAGGCTCTTTTGCGCCTTCTTCACCACACTGTCTGCGTGGGTGGACCATTTCAGTTTTTCGGTGATGTGTACGCCAAGGAAGTTGAAGCTTTCCACCTTCTCCACTGCGGTCCCGTCGATGTGGATAGGGGGGTGCACCCTCTGCTGTTTCCTGAAGTCCACGATCATCTTCTTTCTTTTGTTGATGTTGAGTGAGAGGTTACTTTCCTGGCACCACAATCCCAGAGCCCTCACCTCCTCCCTGTAGGCAGTCTCGTCATTGTTGGTAATCAAGCCTACTACTGTTGTGTCGTCTGCAAACTTGATGATTGAGTTGAAGGCGTGCTTGGCCACGCAGTCATGGGTGAACAGGGAGTACAGGAGGGGGCTGAGCACACACCCTTGTGGGGCCCCAGTGTTGAGGATCAGCGAAGTGGAGAAGTTGTTTCCTACCTTCACCAACTGGAGGCGGCCCGTCAGGAAGTCCAGGATCCAGTTGCACAGGGCGGGGTTCAGACCCAGGGCCTCGAGCTTAATGATGAGCTTGGATGGTACTATGGTGTTGAATGCTGAGCTATAGACAATGAACAGCATTCTTACATAGGTTTTCCTCTTGTCCAGATGGGATAGGGCAGTGTGCAGTGTGATGGCGATTGCATCGTCTGTGGATCTATTGGGGCGGTAAGCAAATTGAAGTGGGTCTAGGGTGATACGTAAGGTAGAGGTGATATGATCCTTGACTAGTCTCGCAAAGCACTTCATGATGACAGAGGTGAGTGCTACAGGTCGATAGTCATTTATTTCAGTTACCTTTGCTTTCTTGGGTACAGGAACAATGGTGGCCATCTTGAAGCATGTGGGAACAGCAGACTGGGAAAGGGAGAGATTGAATATGTCCATAAACACACCAGCCAGCTCGTCTGCACATGCTCTGAGGTCGCGGCTAGGGATGCTGTCTGTGCCGGCAGCCTTGCGGGGGTTAACATGCTTAAATGTTTGACTCACCTCTTCAACGAAAAGATCATGATCATTAGAAAGCAAATTACAGCCTCCTCTTTGAATCTGCATATTTCTCCAAAGCTCAGCTGTCCTGAGTCTGCACAAAACTCCCAGGACCTAGGATCAATGGAGACACTCAAGTTTTTAAATCATATATCTCTTGACACATTCATGAAAATAGTAATGGCCACTAAACCTTCAAGCTGCATACTGGACCCTATTCCAACTAAGCAACTGAAAGAGCTACTTCCTGTGCTTGGCCCTCCTATGTTGAACATAATAAATGGCTCCCTATCCACTGGATGTGTACCAAACTCACTAAAAGTGGCAGTAATAAAGCCTCTCTTGAAATAGCCAAACCTTGACCCAGAAAATGTAAAAAACTATCGGCCTATATCGAATCAATTTTTTTGGAAAAAGCTGTTGTGCAGCTACTCGCTGCCTTTCTGAAGACAAAAATGTATACGAAACGCTTCAGGTGGTAAATGACCTTTTTAATGGCATCAGACCAAGGCTCTGCATCTGTCCTCGTGCTCCTAGACCTTAGTGCTGCTTTTGACACCATCGATCACCACATTCTTTTGGAGAGATTAGAAACCTTAATTGGTCTACACGGACAAGTTCATACCTGGTTTAGATCCTATCTGTCGGAAAGATATCAGTTCATCTCTGTGGATGGTTTGTCCTCTGACAAATCAATTGTACGTTTAGGTGTTCCTCAAGGTTTAGGTGTTCCTCAAGGTTCCGTTTTAGGACCACTGTTGTTTTCACTATATATTTTACCTCTTGGTGATGTCATTTGGAAACACAATGTTATCTTTCATTGCTATGCGGATGACACACAGCTCTACATTTTGATGAAACATGGTGAAGCCCCAAAATGTCCTACCATGGAAGCATGTGTTTCAGACATAAGGAAGTGGATGGCGGCAATTTTTTAACTTTTAAACTCGGACAAAACAGAGATGCTAGTTCTAGGTCCCAAGAAACAAAGAGATCTTCTCTTGGATCTGACAATTAATCTTGATGGTTGTACAGTCATCAAAAAAATAAAACTGTGAAGGACCTCGGCATTACTCTGGACCCTGATCTCTCTTTTTACGAACATATCAAAAACATTTCAAGGGCAGCTTTTTTCCATCTTCGTAACTTTGCAAAAATCAGAAACTTTCTGTCCAAAAATGATGCAGAAAAGCTAATCCATGATTTTGTCACTTCTAGATTAGACTACGGCAATGCTCTACTCTCCGGCTACCTGTATAAAGCACTAAATAAACTTCAGTTAGTGCTAAACACGGTTGCTAGAATCTTGACTAGAACCAAATAATTTGATCATAGTACTCCATTGCTAGCCTCTGGCTTCCTGTTAAAGCTAGGGCTGATTTCAAGGTTTTACTGTTAACCTACAAAGAATTACATGGGCTTGCGCCTACCTATCTCTCTGATTTGGTCCTGCCGTACATACCTACATGTACACTATGGTCACAAGATGCAGGCCTCCTTATTGTCCCTAGAATTTCTAAGTAAACAGCTGGAGGCAGGGCTTTCTCCTATAGAGCTCCATTTTTATGGAATGGTATGCCTATCCATGTGAGAGATGCAGACTCGGTCTCAACCTTTAAGTCTTTACAGAACACTCATCTCTTCAGTAGGTCCTATGATTGAGTGTAGTCTGGCCCAGGGGTGCGAAGGTGAACGGAAAGGCAATGGAGCGACAAACCACCCTTGCTGTCTCTGCCTGGCCGGTTCCTGTCTCTCCATTGGGATTCTCTGCCTTTGACCCTATTACGGGGGCTGAGTCACTGGCTTGCTGGTGCTTTCCATGCCGTCCCTAGGAGGGGTGCATCACTTGAGTGGGTTGAGTCACTGACGTGATCTTCCTGTCTGGTTTTTAGCTCCCCCGGGCTCGTGCAGTGGAGGAGATCTTCGTGGGGGGGCTGTGCTTTGGTAAAGTGGGTGGGGTTATATCCTGCCTGGTTGGCCCTGTCATGGGGTCTCATCGGACGGGGCCACAGTGTCTCCCAACCCCACCTGTCTCAGCCTCCAGTATCTATGCTGCAATAGTCTATGTCCTGGGGGGTTAGGGTCAGTCTGTTATATCTGGTGTTATTCTCCTGTCTTATCTGGTGTCCTGTGTGAATTTAAGTATGCTCCCTCTAATTCTCCCTCTCTCCCTCCCATCACGGAGGACCTGAGCCCTAGGACCATGCCTCAGGACTACCTGGCCTGATGACTCGTTGCTGTGCCCAGTCCACCTGGTCATGCTGCTGCTCCAGTTTCCACTCTTCTGCCTGCGGCTATGGAACCCTGACCTGTTGACCGGACGTGCTACCTTGTCCCAGACCTGCTGTTTTCATCTCTACCGCACCTGCTAATTCAACCTCTAAATGAAAAGCCAAGTGACATTTACTCCTGATGTACTGACCTGTTGCAACCTCTACGATTATTATTTGACCCTGCTGATCATCTATGAATGGTTGAACATCTTGGAGAAAAATCTGGCCTTAATGGCCTGGTACTGTTATAATCTCCACCCGGCATAGCCAGAAGGGGACTGGCCACCCCTCAGAGCCTGGTTCCTCTCTAGGTTTCTTCCTAGGTTTCTGCCTTTCTAGGGAGCTTTTCCTAGCCACCGTGCTTCTACATCTGCATTGCTTACTGTTTGGGGTTTTAGGCTGGGTTTCTGAATAGCACTTTGTGACATCTGCTGATGTAAAAAGGGGTTTATAAATAACATTTGATTGATTGATTGAGTATCCCTATGTTTAAAATAGTAAATAATGGCTACTTCTCAGAAGGTTTTAAACTGTCAAGAGGAGTAAAACAAGGTTGTCTACTATCGGCATATTTATTTATTTTGTATCCAACAATAATATCAAGGGCCTAGTAATCCATTGTGTCATTGTACACTGATGATTCATGTTTTCTTTTAAATCCACAATTTGGATCCCTCCACAGCCTCATAGATGATCTAGATACTTTTTCTAACCTCTCTGGATTACAATCAAGTGTACTACATTACGTAATGGATCAATAAAAATGACAACTTTTACATTACCGTGTAGTTTACCAATAAAAGGGTCTGATGGTGAATTGGACACACTCGGTATTCATATCCCTAAATAAATAAATAATCTTACTATGATTTTATTTTATTTTTTACAAAGTTTGCAAAAATAGATAAGATCTTGCTACCGTGGAAAGGAAAATACCTGTCAATATGTGGAAAATTATGTGAGCAAAAAATACTCCATTTTATTTGGAACGGCATGCCACACAAAATTAAAACCTTTTCATGCGTGAGTTCCAAATATCTCTAACGGTCTCCCCCAGCGTGAGTTGTTTTATGCGTGTGATGTCAGAATGCACTCACCGTTCCAAAATGCGATTGTTAAGTAACAGGACAGTTAACTCATGCTGCCCTCAAACCAAGACACACGCTGCTTGCTAATTATCTATAGGATATATTTCAACTTGTCAGTTTGAAATTATTTTCTAACAAGTTGTATTTTCTAACAATATTTTAATTGAGGTGTGTTCCGCCTCCCATTAAATCACATAGAAGTAGCCCATTTCACTGTTGCAAATTTATGTTTGAGGCTTTACTGAACCGGACAAACTTACAAAGGATTGACAGCTGTGCCATATAGATTGCAAAATAGTTGGGAAGAGATTTTTGACATACCGATTCCATGGCAAAAGGTTTATGAACTGACACGCAAAATGACGCCGCATTCAAAACTTCAAAACAGAATCATTAGATAATTTGTTTTGGTACTGTCCATTTGTAGCTTTTTTTTGGTCACAGGTCCAGGAATGGCTGAAGGATTGCAAAATTTACCTGGAGCTAACCCTGCAGATAGCACTACTGGGTGATCTGAAAAGTCATAGTCAATCGATCAATAATATAATACTTTTAGCAAAAATGTTTTCAATTTACAATCTGTATAAACAATGAGAATAGAAGGGTTCAGAACTTTTGTGAAACATCACAGTACAGTTGAGAAATATATGGCAAGTAGAAATCCGAGATAGATGGGAGGGGTTGAATGGAGCTGAAGGTTGGGACTAATAACAACTAATAACAAAATAACTAATGTAAAACATACTGTGACCTTAATAAGTATATAGGTTGAGAACTTTTGTGAAAAAGAGCACAGTTTGGGGGATATGGCATGTAGAGGCAAAACGGATGGAAATCATGAAAATGATTGGAAAGGTTGAGGGTAGAGGAAGTTCAGGAGTAAAAACAAACAAAATATAATTATTGTAAAATTGACTGCGTCCATAAACGGCATATGGTATGTACAAGCTGGAAGTAGAGGCCTAAGCATTGTTGTTCACCTGTTTACTCCAATTAGGGGAGGGGTGGTGGGGTTGGAAAGTAATAAAGGAAGAAAAAAAATTAAAGGACATGTATATACAGTCGTGGTCAAAAGTTTTGAGAATGACACAAATATTGGTCTTCACTAAGTTAGCTGCTTCAGTGTTTTTAGATATTTTTCTCAGATGTTACTATGGTATACTGAAGTATATTTACAAGCATTCCATAAGTGTCAAAGGATTTTATTAACAATTACATTAAGTTTATGCAAAGAGTCCATATTTGCAGTGTTGACCCTTCTTTTTCAAGACCTCTGGAATCCGCCCTGGCATGCTGTCAATTATCTTCTGGGCCACATCCTGACTGATGGCAGCCCATTCTTGCATAAACAATGCTTGGAGTTTGTCAGAATTTGTGGGTTTTTGTTTGTCCACCCAAGTATTGAGGATTGACCACAAGTTCTCAATGGGATTACGGTCTGGGGAGTTTCCTGGCCATGGACCATGTTGATGTTTTGTTCCCCGAGCCACTTAGTTATCACTTTTGCGTTATGACAAGTTGCTCCATCATGCTGGAAAAGGCATTGTTCGTCACCAAACTTTTCTTGGATGGTTGGGAGAAGTTGCTCTCGGAGGATGTGTTGGTACCATTCTTTATTCATGGCTGTGTTCTTAGGCAAAATTGTGAGTGAGCCCACTCCCTTGGCTGAGAAGCAACCCCACACATGAATGGTCTCAGGATGCTTTACTGTTGGCATGAAACAGGACTGATGGTAGCGCTTGATGGTAGCGCTCACCTTGTCTTCTCCGGACAAGCTTTTTTCCGGATGTCCCAAACAATCGGAAATGGATTCATCAGAGAAAATGACTTTACCCCAGTCCTCAGCAATCCAATCCCTGTACCTTTTGCAGAATATTAGTCTGTCCCTAATGTTTTTCCTGGAGAGAAGTGGCTTCCTCGCTGCCCTTCTTGACACCAGGCCATCCTCCAAAAGTCTTCGCCTCACTGTGCGTGCAGATGCACTCACACCTGCCTGCTGTCATTCCCGAGCAAGCTCTGTACTGGTGGTGCCCTGATCCCGCAGCTGAATCAACTTTAGGAGATGGTCCTGGCACTTGCTGGACTTTCTTGGGTGCCCTGAAGCCTTCCTTTCAACAATTGAACCTCTCTCCTTGAAGTTCTTGATGATCCGATAAATGGTTGATTTAGGTGCAATCTTACTAGCAGCAATATCCTTGCCTGTGAAGCCCTTTTTGTGCAAAGCAATGATGACGGCACGTGTTTCCTTGCAGGTAGCCATGGTTAACAGAGGAAGAACAATGATTTCAAGCACCAGCCTCCTTTTAAAGCTTCCAGTCTGTTATTCTAACTCAATCAGCATGACAGAGTGATCTCCAGCCTTGTCCTCGTCAACACTCTCACCTATGTTAACGAGAGAATCACTGACATGATGTCAGCTGGTCCTATTGTGGCAGGGCTGAAATGCAGTGGAAACGTTTTTTGGGATTAAGTTCATTTTCATGGCAAAGAGGGACTTTGCAATTAATTGCAATTCATCTGATCACTCTTCATAACATTCTGGAGTATATGCAAATTGCCATCATAAAAACTGAGGCAGCAGACTTTGTGAAAATTATTTTTATTTTTATGGAGGTAAGGCAATAAATTGGCCATAGTGCAAAATAATTACAATTTAGTATTAACACTGGAATGATAGATTTGCAGAAGATGATGTGCAAATAGAGATAGTGGGGTGCAAATTAGCAAAATAAATAACAATATGGGGATGATGTAGTTGGGTGGGCTAATTACAGACGGGCTGTGTACAGGTGCAGTGATCGGTAAGCTGCTCTGACAACTGATGCTTAAAGTTAGTGAGGGAGATAAGAGTGTCCAGCTTCAGAGATTTTTGCAGTTCGTTCCAGTCATTAGCAGCAGAGAACTGGAAGGAATGGCGGCCAAAGGAGGTGTTGGCTTTGGGGATGACCAGTGAGATATACCTGCTGGAGCGCATACTACAGGTGGGTGTTGCTATGGTGACCAATGAGCTAAGATAAGGCGGGGATTTGCCTAGCAGTGATTTAAAGATGACAGTTACAGTTTAGTCATTTAGCAGACGCTCTTATCCAGAGCGACTTCCAATTAGTGAGTGCATACATTTTTCATACTGGCCCCCCGTGGGAATTGAACCCACAACCCTTGCGTTCCAAGCGCCATGCTCTACCAACTGAGATTCAGGAGGGCCAATGAGCTTTAGGAGCCAGTGGGTTTGGCGACGAATATGTAATGAGGGCCAGCCAACGAGATCGTACAGGTCACAATCGTGGGTAGTATATGGGGCTTTGGTGACAAATCGGATGGCACTGTGATAGACTACATCCAATTTGCTGAGTAGAGTGTTGGAGGCTATTTTGGAAATGACATCGCTGAAGTCAAGGATCGATAGGATAGTCATTTTTACGAGGGCATGTTTGGCAGCAGGAGTGAAGGAGGCTTTGTTGCGAAATAGGAAGCCGATTCTAGATTTAACTTTGGATTGGAGATGCTTAATGTGAGTCTGGAAGGAGAGTTTACGGTCTAACCAGACACCTAGGTATTTGTAGATGTCCACATATTCTAAGTCAGACCCGCCGAGAGTAATGATTCTAGTCGGGCAGGCGGGTGCAAGCAGCGTTCGATTGAAGAGCATGCATTTAGTTTTACTAGTGTTTAAGAGCAGTTGGAGGCTACGGAAGGAGTGATGTATGGCATTGAAACTCGTTTGGAGGTTTCTTAACACAGTGTCCAATGAAGGGCCAGGTGGAAAGCATGGCCAGCCGTAGCAAAATGCTTATTGAAATTCTCGATTATCGTAGATTTATCGGTGGTGACAGTGTTTCCTAGCCTCAGTGCAGTGGGCAGCTGAGAGGAGGTGCTCTTATTCTCCTGGACTTTACAGTGTCCCAAAACATTTAGGAGTTAGTGCTACAGGATGCAAATGTCTGTTTGAAAAAGCTAGCCTTTGCTTTCCTAACTGATTGTGTATATTGGTTCCTGACTTCCCTGAACAGTTGCATATCGCGGGGGCTGTTCGATGCTAATGCAGTACGCCACAGGATGTTTTTGTGCTGGTCAAGGGCTGTCAAGTCTGGGGTGAACCAGGGGCTATATCTGTTCTTAGTTCGCATTTTTTGAATGGGGCATGCTTATTTAAGATGGAGAGGAAAGCACTTTTAAAGAACAACCAGGCATCCTCTACTGACGGAATGAGGTCAATATCCATCCAGGATACCCGGGCCAGGTCACTTAGAAAGGCCTGCTCGCTGAACTGTTTTAGGGAGCGTTTGACAGTGATGAGGGGTGGTCGTTTGACCGCGGACCCATTACGGACGCAGGCAATGAGGCAGTGATCGCTGAGATCCTGGTTGAAGACAGCGGAGGTGTATTTAGAGGGTAAATTAGTCAGGATGATATCTATGAGGGTGCCCATGTTTATAGATTTAGGGTTGAACCTGGTAGGTTCCTTGATAATTTGTGTGAGATTGAGTGTATATAGTTTAGATTGTAGGACGGCCGGGGTGTTAAGCATATCCCAGTATAGGTCACCAAGCAGTACTAACTCTGAGGGTAGATGGGGGGCAATCAATTCACATATGGTGTCCAGGGCACAGCTGGGGGCTGAGGGGGGTCTGTAGCAAGCAGCAACAGTGATAGACTTATTTATGGAGAGGTGGATTTTTTTAAATAGAAGCTCAAACTGTTTGGGCACAGACCTGGATAGTATGATAGAGCTCTGCAGGCTATCTCTACTGTAGATTGCAACTCCGCCTCCTTTGGCAGTTCTATCTAGATGGGAAATGTTGTAGTTGGGGATAGAAATGTCAGAGTTTTTGGTGGTCTTCCTAAGCCAGGATTCAGACACTTCTAGAACATCAGAGATGGCGGAGTGTGCTAGCGCAGTGAGTAACTCAAACTTAGGGAGGAGGCTTCTGATGTTAACATGCAAAAAAACAAGGCTTTTACGGTTACAGAAGTCAACAAATGATAGTGCCTGGGGAGTAGGAGTGATACTGGGGGCTACAGGGCCTGGGTTAACCTCTACATCACCAGAGGAACAGAGGAGGAGTAGAATAAGGATAGGCTTTAAGAACTGGTCTTCTAATGCATTGGGTACAGAGAATAAAAGGGGCAGATTTCCGGGCGATGTAGAATAGATTCAGGGCATTATGTACAGAGAAGGATATGGAAGGATATGAGTATAGTGGAGGTATACCTAAGCGTTGGGTAACAACGAAAGAGATAACGTCACTGGAGGCACCGATTGAGCCGTTCTCTGCGTGTATGGGGAGTGGGACAAAGGAGCTCTCTGAGGCTGGTTGAGCGGTAATGGGGGCTCTACAGTGAAATTGTATAATAAGAACTAACCGGAACAGTAATAGGCAAGGCATATTGACATGGGAGAGAGGCATAAAGCAATCACAGGTGTTATTCGAGAGAGCTAAGACAACAACTGGTAATGGCGATGAACGTTTGGGCTGAGGCTAAACAAGATACAGTGAGGGAAAAAAGTATTTGAACCCCTGCTGATTTTGTACGTTTGCCCGCTGACAAAGAAATTGTCGTATCGGGTGAATGGTGGCAATTATTGCTGATGAACAAAGGAGTCCGCTCATACTGAATCTTTGATCATAAGTTTATTCGTATCACAAGCTTTCAGCATGAGTGACAGATGTCATGACATCCGGAGAACGGCGCCTCAGATTGGAATGGCCATTCTGTCTCTCTCTCGTTTAGCCCCTACTTATAAACAATGCAAAAAGATGGGCTCCCTCTTCTGGCCAATCACCAGTCTCCCTTGTCTACAACACACTTCCTGTCTGTTGTATGTGACGTTACACTAAAACATTCCCTCTTGATACTAAAATCAACATTCTTTCAGTTCCACTTAAAAACATTTAACAACGTCATAATCTCAATACACGACATATCCCCCCTTCGAGACGAACAGTCTCGAAAACAAACAGAATAGGATTATGACAAGTAACAATTTATCTTATTGAGTATCTTTAACATTAAACCAAAAACATTCTTCTCTAGAGTGTAAATACCTTTCTATGAAATAACTGTTTATGAAGTGTGAATACATTACTATGAAATATGAACAAATCTCTATGGAGTGTAAGAGCGAAAAACTGTCCGGCAGCCATCTTTTCAGATATCCATCCATCAATCAAGACAGTAAAATTCTCTCACGGTCCCTCTGCCCCAGGCAACCACCTCGGTACTCCTGATAAACTCATAAACAATGTAAATGCATTTGAAACTATGATGCAATTAAATACACATGTAAGCCCCTGCAAACAAAATCCTATCCAAAAAATATCCACTCTAAGGCTGGTCAACCCATTGGACCCTAAAGTGGACCTCTCCCTGCCTAAACTCCCTGTCCCTAACCATTCACGAAATAAACAAAAACATCTAAGATCCTCACATGTATTCAATAACATCAAACATCATTCTACAAAAATTAATACCTAAGAATATGACACAATTATGCATTATACATCAAATATGTCTATATTTTATTGCAGACACTGGAATGTAGTCCACTACACTTCATCTCCCCGTAGTCTCCTCTTCCAATGGACTGTTGATGATGGAATCGGAATCTTTCCACACCCTCCTTGTTTCATCTCCTCCAGTCATATTGTCCCTTCATATTGTCGTTGTTTGAGTATTTCAATCTCCATATTTTCCCCAAATGCTTCTGGAAGAAAAGGAAAAACCAAACAGTATCTTTTGCAAAACAACACTTTCAAATTAAACATCAATATCAACTAAGAATATAAAAATGATATATAAATGATATCAACTAAGAATATAAAAATGATATATAAATGATGTATGAATCACATTATCCTCTTCCCCCCCTTGATTCATAAAATCATACTAAAAATCACACTATTATTGAAAAACTTTAAACATAATCAAATAATCAAAAAGGATATTTATCCATCAGTAGTCCATCCAGACCCCCTTGTCCATCTTCATCCAGATCAGGAACAATCAACAACGGCATCTGAGTGTTGTCTCCAGGCATCACAACACCAACCCATCTTAATATCATAGCTTTTGCAAAGGTCAGTAACAAAGTACAAAAGCAAAACATGACACACAACGCTATTAGAGCTGCAATTACAATCTGAACCATCACTGCTCCTATTGGGCCTAACTGATCTTGCAACCAAGACTTCGCTGACCATCCAGCTTTCTCAGATCTCCCAAATGCATCCCTTATATTCTTCAACGCATCTATAACACTCGTGATATTATCGGAACTATCTGGGATCAAAGTATAACAATCATCCCCCGTCAGATTCATAGCCAAACATAAGCCACCTTGTTTTGCCAAAATATAATCAAGAGCCATGTCATGTTTCAACAGCGTCAGTCTGTGACTTCTTTGAGTATTTGACAGAAGGTGAAACCCTCTTATTGTTTCATTCGCAAACCCCTGCAACGTATATGTAATATTATCAATATGATCTGCTAAAAATGTTACACCATACCATGGAAAAAGACCAAGTCCCCACTTCTCTCCCAGACTTATTCTCCAATGGTAGGCTTCAAGATTATTAAATGTAGCCATGTCTCTTTTCATCCAATTTCAAATATAGCTTCAGATTTCTGTGTCCGGTGCTACCCCTCTTATAATGGTAGAAACCTCATATGGAAGCTTCAGCGTTGACATGTAACAACAACCTGTCTATCCATAGGGTAAGAATATATACGCTTTATCACCACAAACCCTCCAAATCTCTAAAATTCCCCATAGTCACATTGTCAGGCAAAAGCTAATCTTTTAACCATCAAAGTCCTGCTCTTCTTACTACCTGGTACATAAAAAGTTACATATTTCTCATTACTACCCTTAAGGTCATGTATACCCAAAGTTATAATATAACATCACAAACTGATATTCCCATAAACATACCCCTTACCTCATATGTTTTATTAGAACCAAACAACTTTTAGCCCTCAATGGTTACACCTCAAATGCTTCAGTTACGCTGTTACCTGAGTTTCCTTCCCATCTAACAAATGCACACAAGTTAATTCACTTAACCCAATAACACCTAAACCTAGGCTTAAACAAATGTTTTGACAACGACATTATTTTATCTGTTACTGACTGTTGCTGATACCACAGTCATGACAAAGCATAAGATTGACACATACTTGATAGAGGTCGAGCGACCGTCTCTAACATGTTTGACTGGAATTCTCAACAGACATGGACCCTCAAGATTCCTCACTGATCTTACAGAATGAGCTGCTGGAACCTGCCCATCTATCTCTAATTTTCACAACAGAAGAATCAAACCACTCCCTTTAGTTTCTCTCTCCCCTAACGAGCGGTACTGCAGATACCTCTCCTTGTCTGTCATTAAAATCAAAGACCTCATCCTGTACCTCCATGATAGTATCACTATTTCAGATGAATCTATATTGTTCTCTACTACTATCTGCTCTCCTATTTTAACCCTATTCGTACTATCATTGACAGCACTCTCCATCCGTAACATAAACCCCTGAGTCTAAAATTCCCCATTTAATTTCAGAAAAGTTGTTGTCGGTGTCATACTTCCTACATTTGCTATTGCCATCGCATCATTAATCCCTTCCAAAGTTACCATTAAAGTAGTTGACTTAGTTGATGTATCAACCTTAATTACTTCTAGTGCGAAAGTTCCCGTTATCCTCTGTGTATTATCTACTGTTGGAGTGACTACTGTAACATATTCTTCCTGACCTCCTTTGATTAGGTGCCACAGCTTCTACTCCTGGTCCTGATAACAATACTTATTCTCCATAATTATCTCTCCATGTGGGAGGAAAGTCCCCATCCTAACCCTAATAAGTATTTTTTCCCCTAAAATTGGTGCTGGAGCTATTGGTTCCCTTATAATCAAATGCGATATATTTATGGCTTTACTAACTATCAATGTTGAAAGAGTTAAATTGCTTCTCACTGTTGTTTTAATATATTGAAGTGTTAATGTCCTTAGTTACTTCTAGTTTTCCCCAAAGAAAAGTTGTCTTTGCTTGTACTTCCATCTATCACCACTAGTGTCCCTTTTTCCCAACTCTCAGTCCTATCTCTAATCCCTGACTTTCAAACTTTTGATTATAAAAAATACACCTACAATTACCTTGATCTTCCTACTCTAAAGTGTCCTTCACCATTGTTCTCTCTCTTACTACTAACTTTGAAACTTAGCTTACTGTCTTAGAGTTCCTTCAACCTAGTTCTCCTAACTTTTTTAATCTAATCTTTTCTCCTAACCTTTAAAAACCTTTTCCACTGATTTATTCACAAAATCCCTTTACCACCAATTTTTAGAATATGTGATTGGGAAAGTCCCCACATGCTTCTGACTTCTTTACACACAGACTTGGCAAACGACTAAACACCTTTTAGCCTAGCCTGAAATCTCTTGGTGTAAGAATGTAACCCAGAATAACAGTCACCCCTTTTAACTTTATTTTTCAGACAGATTGTCTAATAGGCAGTCTAATAGATTATCATCCTTCCTATGATATTATCTTTTTAAGCAAATATGATTCCCAAAAACCCTACTTTTTAAAATCTTCTACCAGACAGCCGTCTAGTGTACATCTTATTGTACAGTTCAATTTACACAATGCATCTCTTCCCAATAATGCAATAGGTATATGCTCTAATATTAGTATCTTAAGAGTAATTAACTGTTTTACTACCTCAAATCCCTATCCTAATTAGTTAATTTTACATAGTGAGATGTTTAACCTCTTTAGGCTGAACACAGATAAAAGCTTTTACACTATACACTATCACTTCTCATAGTCCTCTGGTTTTACTTCAATTGTTAGATATTTTCTCTTCTCTAATCGGTGCTATCAGCTGACACCCCCCTTCGTATCTTCTAGGCACTAACAGGTGATCTCGACTGCCCCTGTATCTTCCTTAAAAATGTTCTCTGTTGTTTCCTCCTGACTTGTTGCATTAACAGGTAAAGTAACCAATCTGTCCACAATTATAACAGTCTTCTGAAAGTTGCTGGAAGTGTAGCTGAAATCTTCCTCCTCCTTCTAAGCCTTCTCGTCCTCTTCCTCTCCAATTCTGTGTCTGTCCAGAAACTGGCTGTGGATATGGAACACCTGGTACCCCCCTTGGCTGGTACAATTGCATTTGATATTGTTCAGTTGAAGCTGTAGCAGTGATTGTTGATTTGGTTCACTCTGATTCTTCATAACCAAAGCTTCTCTTCTCCTTCTTCTTCTCCAATTCTTGGGATCCTTTTCTCCGCAGTTTCTCCTCTTCTGTATCTTCAGCTGTGTTACTTCTTCTAAACTATTTGCTTTATCCAGGCATGATAAGCATCGGTCTATATCTCCTTCTATTTCTTCTGTGCCAGTCCTTGTAGGACAAACTCCTTTTGAATACACAGCACCTTCAGTCTCCTCTTTCTCGCTGTCTTCATCTGAACTCGAATCTCTTGTATCCCCTCTTCCTTCAGTCTCCTCTTTCTCGCTGTCTTCATCTGAACTCGAATCTCTTGTATCCCCTCTTCCTTCAACTTCCATCAGAGATCAAATCTCTAGTATCCTTTTCTTTCCTCTCTTGCCAACTTCCTTCTGATCACAGAGTCATATCCACCCATGATCTCTTCTCAATCACTCTCATCTTCATCATCCTCGTCCTCTTTAACCTCACTCTTCTCTTTCAGACATCTCATTTTCTTCCTTCTGGAGTTTTAGATTCATCTTTATCGTCGTTTCTGCTTGTCCTCTATCTATTATTCGTCTTCATCTCTGATGCAACAATCACCCTCCTGGATGATCACTGGAAGCTGAGGATAAACATCCCTAAGCTCTACTTCCCTTAGCCTTATCTCTATAGCTTTGTTTATCTTATCGCTGGAATATTTTATCAGTTTTTGTTTGAGAATGAAGGGCAACATTTTTTTCATTTGCCGGATAACCTAGCAATACTTTAGTTAAAGGGTTACTATTTTGTACTATATCAATCGGTGTAATCACCTTCATATAGCCTTGCTGTCCTTTCTCCCCATTGTAACTACTCTTTTATATTCCTTTATTATGAATTATCTTATTTTAGACTATATAGCCTATGGCTTCCCCCCTTCAATTATTAATATAACCCAAACAACCCAAAAAAAAAAAAAAAAGATGGATTCCCCCCCCCACCCCCCCCAAAATCAAATCAATTAAAATATGAATATTAAAAAACTCAATTAAATGTTTTATTCAAAAACCATTTCCAATTAAAATAAAAAAATCAATTAAAAAATCAATTAAAAATTATGAATAATTTAAAACCAATTTTTATTCCTATATCCTATGTCACCAATTTATCAATTAGTGGTGGCTATCTTACCACAACCCATCAAATGCAAATGTAAGTTAGTCAACTTCAAAGCAATACCCATAAACAAAGCCTGTAACCCCTTGCTCTATAAGCACCTAATTATCTTAAATCCAGAATACTGTCAGTACCTGATTTCCAACCGAACTGTAATCCACCCCAGTGATGCACAGAGACTCCAAAATGCAAATTTTATTCAAATCAGTATTTGCCAAGCCTATGTGAAATTGTCATAACATCACATATTTTGTAAGGGATGATTTTGTGAACTAGCCTGATATCTGATCCTCTGCCTGCGTCACACCTTGTCACGTGACGCACGTCAGCACTTCCTGTATCTCCTCTCGCTTATCGTTCCTCTCATATGACAAAAGAACAGAGACACAGGAAAATATTTTAGTAGTTAATGCAACCACTGAGTTATTTCAAGCATATTCAATATTCCTTCGTTCATATTCGCTCTAAGACTTAATTTAATTCATTACGTATTTTATTTTAATCCGTCATTTAACTCAGGACTAAATAGATTGCTCAAAAACATTTTATTTAATTTTAATCATCTTCTAATTCAATTTATTATAATCCGTCAACATATCTCTCTCATTTATCAATTTAATAGGTCACAAAACAAGTTTCATCTTTAACCAACCGCCGCTTTACAACTAGAAGACTCGTGTCCCAATATCTCTTTGTCTGTGTGTTTCTCTGTCTTCCTGCAGCCCCCAACAGAAATATGACCCATTAGCAAAAACGTGTTGTAGTTTAGTACCGTAAACCAAAACGTGTCCTAATCTCGTGCCATAAACTACAACTCCCACGTTTTGTAGTGTAGTGTCATAAAATTAAACGCATGCGCAAATGCATCCAATGATAAGATTCCCAGACAATAGAACGATAGCATTACGCTACAGCTTCACTATTTTATACCTTATACTCACACAATTACACATAACAGAGCTCACATTTGCGTAAAACTTTGAATTCTACACACACATACATATTTTAAGAGGCTTAGTCCATCGCAATGGGACCTCTAAGGATACATTAGCATGTAGCACTCAACACAATTAGCATTAGCCGCTATGTACCATGTAGCATGAAACACACTCCCATTTAGCATTAACATTAGCCTTAGCCTTTAGCTAACTGCGGCCTACCACGCCCTAAGTAACCTTGCATTGTGCCCAAATCATTGTCCATATATCACCTGCTAACTTTATGCTGCCGTAAGTTCTGGATAATCATATGAGCGGTTACCCCAAACGAATAATCCGTCGACTATAAGATGAGCATAACATACAATATCATCGTCCAGCTCATGGTTCCCAGAACCAACCTGACCCCAAACTAGCGCTTTGCCAGGATTTCATGGCCCACTCCTAAAGAGTCGCCTCGTTTCGAGGTCTTTCCAGATTCACAATGCTCTAATTGCATATACGTATCTACCTTACTGTATTCTGCCAATATCTGCCGTTAATATCTGCCTTCAATTGCTGTACAGTTTTAGAATAATTATTACCAGACTCCTAGTCAACAGCAATAACGCCACCCGAGGCACGGTCGTATGGTACATCTCTCCAGTGTACACAAGCAGAACCCAATCTAACAAGCTCCAAAGCGGTAAGAAAAACTCACCCTTGTCTGGCCATTGCTTCAAAGCGAGTTAGCCTGGCGGCTGAATGAAACAAAGGAGATTTGCAGACCAGCCCCACGTTGGGCGCCATTTGTCGTATCGGGTGAATGGTGGCAATTATTGCTGATGAACAAAGGAGTCCGCTCATACTGAATCTTTGATCATAAGTTTATTCGTATCACAAGCTTTCAGCATGAGTGACAGATGTCATGATATCCGGAGAACGGCGCCTCAGATTGGAATGGCCGTTCTGTCTCTCTCTCGTTTAGCCCCTACTTATAAACAATGCAAAAAGATGGGCTCCCTCTTCTGGCCAATCACCAGTCTCCCCTGTCGACAACACACTTCCTGTCTGTTGTATGTGACGTTACACTAAAACATTCCCTCTTGATACTAAAATCAACATTCTTTCAGTTCCACTTAAAAACATTTAACAACGTCATAATCTCAATACACGACAAAATGATCAGTCTATAATTTTAATGGTAGGTTTATTTGAACAGTGAGAGACAGAATGACAACAACAAAATCCAGAAAAACGCATGGCAAAAATGTTATGAATTGATTTGCAATTTAATGAGGGAAATAAGTATTTCACACCCTCTCAATCAGAAAGATGTCTGGCTCCAAGGTGTCTTTTATACAGGTAACGAGTTGAGATTAGGAGCACACTCTTAAAGGGAGTGCTCCTGATCTCAGCTTGTTACCTGTATAAAAGACACCTGTCCACAGAAGCAATCAATCAATCAGATTCCAAACTCTCCACCATGGCCAAGACCAAAGAGCTCTCCAATGATGTCAGGGACAAGATTGTAGACCTAAACAAGGCTGGAATGGGCTACAAGACCATCGCCAAGCAGCTTGGTGAGAAGGTGACAACAGTTGGTGTGATTATTCGCAAATGGAAGAAACACAAAATAACTGTCAATCTCCCTCAGCCTGGGGCTCCATGCAAGATCTCAACTCGTGGAGTTGCAATGATCATGAAAACGTTGAGGAATTGGCCCAGAACTACACGGGAGGATCTTGTCAATGATCTCAAGGCAGCTGGGAATAAAGTCACCAAGAAAACAATTGGTAACACACTACGCCGTGAAGGACGGAAGTTCTGCAGTGCCCGCAAGGTCCCCCTGCTCAAGAAAGCACATATACATGCCTGTCTGAAGTTTGCCAATGAACATCTGAATGATTCAAAGGAGAACTGGGTGAAAGTGTTGTAGTCAGATGATACCAAAATGGAGCTCTTTGGCATCAACTCAACTCGCCGTGTTTGGAGGAGGAGGAATGCTGCCTATGACCCCAAGAACACCATTCCCACCGTCAAACATGGAGGTGGAAACATTATGCTTTGGGGGGGGGGGGAGACAGGACAACTTCACCACATCAAAGGGACGATGGACGGGGCCATGTACTGTCAAATCTTGGGTGAGAACCTCCTTCCCTCAGCCAGGGCATTGAAAATGGGTATTCCAGCATGACAATGACCCAAAACACACGGCCAAGGCAACAAAGGAGTGGCTCAAGAAGAAGCACATTAATGTCCTGGAGTGGCCTAGCCAGTCTCCAGACCTTAATCCCACAGAAAATCTGTGGAGGGAGCTGAAGGTTCGAGTTGCCAAACGTCAGCCTCGAAACCTTAATGACTTGGAGAAGATCTGCAAAGAGGAGTGGGACAAAATCCCTCCTGAGATGTGTGCCAACCTGATGGCGAACTACAAGAACGTCTGACCTCTGTGATTGCCAACAAGGGTTTTGCCACCAAGTACTAAGTCATTTTTTGCAGAGGGGTCAAATACTGTTTTCCCTCATTAAAATGAAAATCAATTGATAACATCTTTGACATGCGTTTTTCTGGATTTTTTTGTTGTTTTTCTGTCTCTCACACTGTTCAAATAAACCTATCATTAAAAATTATAGACTTATAATTTCTTTGTCAGCGGGCAAACATACAAAATAAGCAGGGGATCAAATACTTTTTTCCCTCACTGTAAACAGGACAGATAAACAGGACAGGGTACCGTGTAAAGGAACAGTCCAGCAGGCATCAGCTGTGCAGCTGGGTGATCATAAGGTCCAGTGAACAGCAATAGTTGAGACCAGAGCAGTTCGAATGGCTGCTAAAGCACAGGCGAGCAGGAAGCACGGCTGTTGATTGCGTGTGCTAGCGTGCCGGGGCTAGCAGATGGATCTTTGTGGCCGTCGCAACGGGAAGCCTGTTGAATCCACATCAGATGATTACGTCGGCAGACCAGTCGTGATGGATCGGCGGGGCTCCGTGTCGACACTAGGAGGTCCCGTCCGGTTGACAGAGAGGTAGATAGCCGGGAGATGGGCCTGGCTCGAGGCTAGCTCAAGGCTATCTGGTGCTTGCTTCGGGGGCAGTGGTGATTAGCCAACAACATCCATTCGGTTGCAGCTAGCTAGTTACGATGATCCGGTGTTAAGGTCCAGTGATTCAGTGAATCTGGCAGAAAATCCGATATGTTCTTGGTCTATATTTATTTTTATTTTTTAATAACTTTGGACATGTGTGCGTTCCGATCAAAGTAAGTGCCTTATTTTCTGTATATTGTGTTGTCTACTGTAGCATACCCTATGTACAGTATGTTTGGAGCATAATGTATTACTGTTTTATTCACGTTTTCAAGTACTGGTGATAAATCATGCATTCCGATTCTTGCATAGATTGTAATGGACACATATGATGTGTGTAAAATACTTTTTTTTAAGGTTTTACTGATTATGATGAGCTAATGCTAAGCTATTTGTCAGCTATGTGTTGCACCATGTTTGTTGACATTCTACAATGTATTCTGGGTGTCGCGTAAACGTCTGTCAGATGAAAGATGTTATAACAAAATGAGGTGAGGGAGGGTTCACTCATCTTTCGAGTACATTTCCGGAAGTGAATGATAGTAGACGACACATCCCCTTCAACATGCATACTGCAAACAGGCCAAACTCATCTTGTCTCCTCTTCTTATCTTTGGTTGACCCAAAAAAGCAAACATGGCGGCACGCACAACTACCCATCGTAGTATTACTTTAGATTTTTTGATAGTGTGTTACTCAATTATTTCGATCGATGAATTGTAAATAGTCATTTCTGTTAGCTAATTCATATAATGGTTTCTGTCAGCCGAGAGTTAGCTAATATTAGCTTGAGTTAGGTCTAACTTTCCTCAGCTAACGCTAGGACTAATGTAGCCTACATTTTCCGGTTTGGATGATTGTGTTATGTTGTCGCCACTTCTGTGAATGTCTGAACATTGCATCCAAATATAAACTGGTCACTTTCAGGAAATAACGTTGTAAGGACTGTGTTTGTGCAAAATGTTTCTGTGAAAAAAAACAGTGTGGACAGCTCAAACGCTGACTGTTGAGTCAATCGAAACTGGATGGTTGAAATAGTGTGCTAATCACAACGGTTTGAGCGTACGCTGCAGGGACCACTGTAGAATGATCACACCCATGTGTTGGTACGTGTCAAAGGCTTTAAAATGCCTATTTATATAATTAATATGAATTCGGAGGGCAGAAATTATTAAATAGTAAAGCATTACACCTCTCAATAAAGGCTTCAGTCATACAAAAGTTATACTTAAATCCCAACTGGTTCTCTAGCAGATTAGTAAGAATGTCTCACCCCGTGTTCAAGAATGGCCTTTTCCCCTGTATTCAGATTACAACCTCTCGCTTTCGGTTATTTGAAAATGAAATAATCTCTAAAATATCGCTATTTTTAAAACAAGCCACAGAAGGTTGGTTGCAATTTCAGTTTAATCCACCAGTGTCACGATCGTCTGAAGGAGCGGACCAATGCGCAGCGTTGCGAGTGAACATGATGACTTTATTAATTAAAGCAACCACGAAGAAAACAACAAATGACGATACGTGAAGTTCAAAATACTGAAACACACTAACAGCAACACAGAAACAATAACCCACAAAACAAAGGTGAAAACACACAGAATATATATGGCTCCCAATCAGAGATAACGAGCCGACAGCTGACACTCGTTACCTCCGATTGGGAGTCATCGACCAATCACCACATGACACAAACAAAATGAAACTCACCCATACCACACACCACCAAATGAAATACACCCAAACACAAGAAAATGAACAACCCTGGCTCAATATAAACGTCCATAGAGCCAGAGTGTTACAGTACCCCCCCCTAAAGGTGCGAACTCCGGGCGCACCAACATCAGGACTAGGGGAGGGTCTGGGTGGGCGTCTGTCCATGGTGGCGGCTCTGGCCCCGGTCGTGATCCCCACCCCACCACAGTCACAACCTGCTTTGGTAGCCTCCTCCCAATGACCACCCTCCACCTAACCCCACCTGGACTAAGGGGCAACCCCGGACTAAGGGGCAGCATCGGCCTAAGGGGCAGCACCGGGATAAGGGGCAGCACCGGGATAAGGGGCAGCACCGGGACAAGGGGCAGCACCGGACTACGGGGCAGTACCGGACTAAAGGGCAGTACAGAACTAAGGGGCAGCACCGGGCTAAGGGGCAGTACCGGACTACGGGGCAGCACCGGGCTAAGGAGCGGCACCGGACTCAGGGGCAGCACCGGACTAAGGGGCAGCACCGGGCTAAAGGGCAGCACCGGACTAAGGGGCAGCACCGGACTAAGGGGCAGTACCGGACTACGGGGCAGCACCGGGCTAAGGGGCGGCACCGGACTCAGGGGCAGCACCGGACTAAGGGGCAGCACCGGGCTAAAGGGCAGCACCGGGCTAAGGGGTATCACCTGACTAGATGGCGGATCCTGGCTGGCTGGCTCTGGCGGATCCTGGCGGGACGGCTCTGGCGGATCCTGGCGGGACGGCTCTGGCGGATCCTGGCGGGACGGCTCTGGCGGATCCTGGCGGGACGGCTCTGGCGGATCCTGGCTGGACGGCTCTGGCGGATCCTGGCTGGACGGCTCTGGCGGATCCTGGCTGGACGGCTCTGGCGGATCCTGGCTGGACGGCTCTGGCGGATCCTGGCTGGACGGCTCTGGCGGATCCTGGCTAGACGGCTCTGGCGGATCCTGGCTGGACGGCTCTGGCGGATCCTGGCTAGACGGCTCTGGCGGCTCCTGGCTGGACGGCTCTGGCGGATCCTGGCTGGACGGCTCTGGCGGATCCTGGCTAGACGGCTCTGGCGGATCCTGGCTGGACGGCTCTGGCGGATCCTGGCTGGACGGCTCTGGCGGATCCTGGCGGGACGGCTCTGGCGGATCCAGGCTGGACGGCTCTGGCGGATCCCGGCCGGACGGCTCTGGCGGATCCTGGCTAGACGGCTCTGGCGGATCCTGCTGCTCATGGCTGGCTGACGGATCTGGCTGCTCATGGCTGGCTGACGGATCTGGCTGCTCATGGCTGGCTGACGGATCTGGCTGCTCATGGCTGGCTGACGGATCCGGCTGCTCATGGCTGGCTGACGGGTCTGGCTGCTCATGGCTGGCTGACGGGTCTGGCTGCTCATGGCTGGCTGACGGATCTGGCTGCTCATGGCTGGCTGACGGATCTGGCTGCTCATGGCTGGCTGACGGATCTGGCTGCTCATGGCTGGCTGACGGATCTGGCTGCTCATGGCTGGCTGACGGGTCTGGCTGCTCATGGCTGGCTGACAGGTCTGGCTGCTCATGGCTGGCTGACGGGTCTGGCTGCTCATGGCTGGCTGACGGATCTGGCTGCTCATGGCTGGCTGACAGGTCTGGCTGCTCATGGCTGGCTGACAGGTCTGGCTGCTCATGGCTGGCTGACGGATCTGGCTGCTCATGGCTGGCTGACGGGGCTGGCTGCTCATGGCTGGCTGACGGATCTGGCTGCTCATGGCTGGCTGACAGGTCTGGCTGCTCATGGCTGGCTGACGGGTCTGGCTGCTCATGGCTGGCTGACAGGTCTGGCTGCTCATGGCTGGCTGACGGGTCTGGCTGCTCATGGCTGGCTGACGGATCTGGCTGCTCATGGCTGGCTGACGGATCTGGCTGCTCATAGCTGGCTGATGGTGCTGGCTGGGAGACTGGCGGTGGAGGCGGACCCCAGCCTCGGATTGCAGTCAACATCTCCAGCAGGGCGGCTCCCATCTGCAGGAGCTGCTCTTCCTGGTCCCGAACCCGAGCTTCCAGTCTAGTATGGGCTGCGTCGGCTCCTGCTGATTCCATAGCAGATGTATGATTCTGTCTGGCGGAAGGCTCTAGCGGCTCCTGTCTGGCGGAAGGCTCTGAAGGCTCATGGCAGACGGACGGCTTTGCAGGCTCAGTACAGACGGGCGGCTTATGCAGCGCTTGGCAAACGGGCAGTTCAGACGCCATAGGGCCGACGGGCAGTTCAGGCGCCGTTGGGCAGACGGCAGACTCTGGCCGACTGGTAACGCACCCCGTAGGATTCGTGCGTGGAGCAGGAACAGGCCGGGCTGGGCTGGCGACGCGCACCTTATCCCTGGTGCGAGTGGCCGGAACAGGCCGGGCCGGGCTGGCGACGCACATCGTGGACCTGGTGCGTGGAGTAGGAACAGACCGGTCCGTACCGGGAACACCCACCACTGGCCTTAACTGGGGATCAAGAACGGACCGGACCAGACTGGGAACACACTTCAGTCTCTCATGCCGTGCCACAACAACTTCCCTCCCTCTACTCGCCAATGGCTCCCGTAATCCGATAGCCTTTTCTCCAGCTCTACCTGTGGCAGCCTCCTGCTGCCCAGCTGCCCAAGCCATGTGCCCCCCCCAAAATTTTTTTTGGGGAGTAACCACGGGCTTCCAGCCTCGACTCCGCGCTTCCTCTTCATACCACCTCCTCTCGGCTGCAGCTGCCTCCAGCTCTTCACGAGGGCGGTGATATTCCTCCTCATACCACCTCCTCTCGGCTGCAGCTGCCTCCAGCTCTTCACGAGGGCGGTGATATTCCTCCGGTTGTGCCCAAGGACCCTTTCCAGCCCGAATCTCCTCCCATGTCCAAAAATCCTTAGGAGGCGTCCATAAATCCTGCGTAGGCAGGTCCTGTTGCCGCTTGTTACGCCGCTTGGTCCTCTTGTGGTGGGTTATTCTGTCACGATCGTCTACAACAGGAGCGGACCAATGCACAGCGTTGCGAGTGAACATGATGACTTTATTAATTAAAGCAACCACGAAGAAAACAACAAATGACGATACGTGAAGTTCAAAATACTGAAACACACTAACAGAAACAATAACCCACAAAACAAAGGTGAAAACACACAGAATATATATGGCTCCCAATCAGAGATAACGAGCCGACAGCTGACACTCGTTACCTCCGATTGGGAGTCATCGACCAATCACCACATGACACAAACAAAATGAAACTCACCCATACCACACACCACCAAATGAAATACACCCAAACACAAGAAAATGAACAACCCTGGCTCAATATAAACGTCCATAGAGCCAGAGTGTTACAACCAGAAAAGACAGACCAAATATTTCAACAAATATTAGAGTTAAACTCAAATATACTAATTGATAAAAAAAACAATATTTTGGGGAAAAATATATGGAAAAAAATAAAATAAAAAATATATATATATATATTACATCCAACTAATTGCAGCATTACCTCAAAAATGGAAGAGGCAAGTGGAAGGGGGAGAAAGAAAGGAACTTGTGTGTCGGCCCTGCATTAAAGACCAAAATTGGTAAATAAAAAAGTATACCAGTTTAATTTCAGAACCAAAAAATTGACAGCTGTGCCATATAGATTGCAAAATAGTTGGGAAGAGATTTTTGATGTACCGATTCCATGGCACATGGTTTATGAACTGATACACAAAACAACGTGGATTCAAAACTTAGAGTTGCAACCAATAGAATGTTATATCTATGGGGGATACAACCATCCCTGCTCTACAGATTTTGCTGTGAAGAGACAGAATCATTAGATCATTTGTTTTGGTACTGTCCATATGTAGCTTGTTTTTGGTCACAGGTTCAGGAATGGCTGAGGAATTGCAACATTTACCTGGAGCTAACTCTGCAAATAGCACTGCTGGGTGATTTAAAAAGTAATTGTCAATCGATCAATAATATATTAATACTCTTAGCAAAAATGTTTATCTTAAACTTACAATATGTAGAATCTATGAGAATAGAAAGGTTCAGAACTTATGTGAAACATCACAGCACAGTTGACAAATATATGGCAAATAGAAATCAAAATTGGATGGTGTTCAGAGATAGATGGGAGGGGTTGAGTGGAGTTGAAGGATGGGACTAAAAACAAACAAAAGACAACTATTGTAAAATATACTGTGTCCGTAAAATGTACATAGTATGTATAAGCTGGAAGTAGAAGCCTAAGTGTTGTTGTCCATTAGTTTACTCCAATTAGGGGAGGGGTGGTAGGGTTAGGGGAAAATATATACAGTACCAGTCAAAAGTTTGGACACACCTACTCATTCCAGGGTTTTTCTTTATTTTTACTATTTTCTACATTATAGAATAATAGTGACGACATCAAAACTATGAAATAACACATTTGGAATCATGTAGTAACCAAAAAAGTGTGAAACAAATCAAAATATATTTTATATTTGAGATTCTTCAAAGTAGCCACCCTTTGCTTTGATTACAGCTTTGCACACTCTTGGCATTCAGGCACGTCTATGGGCCAAATGTCCCCTCCCTTTCTGAAATTTGAGAGATGTGAAAAATCTACGGACCTGAACAAAGTTCATCGTTAGTTGTCGCATGATACTCTATAATGTTAAGAGGCTTGCCAAAATCTTCACTTTGACAGTCTTTCAGGACTGAAAGAGGTTGGAAATTCAATTGTCACACAGAGTTGTTTTTTAACATTGTCCTTTCGGAAGTGTATTTGATTTGCACAACAAAGTGTCCTGTAATGTGGAAGGAGTTGACACTTAATTTAGAAATAATCAGTCTTCTACCGTAGCCCATTCAGTACCAGACCTGGGTAAAACAATCTGTCTGAGACACTATCCAGCAAACAGACATCTGAAAATGCAGAGAATCGACAGAAAAACCTGCTATGACTGAAGTTAGGACTGATCTTAACTCCCCAAAGCACCAAAATAAATCCTAAGGTCATACACTCTACTGTTTAGACTTGATACTAAATCAACATGATTACACCAAATCAAAGTCATATGGTAATATCAACAAGAAAAACGAACTACCCGGTTTGCATAATGTTATCTGAAAGATACATATTTAGACATTTATTTTGTACTACATAAGTTATGGATGGTCTTTCAAGCCATGCTTTTGAATTAAACGAAATAGAGATGGAAATAAATGTGTTCCCAATCTGTGTTCCACACTCGTGTTGTGCTGTATTGGCTGAGGCACAAACGGGATCTGTGGAGATCATAGCTAATCCACAAGGATTTAGAGAAGCGAATTCACCACAGTGCAGATGTCGAAACTCTGCAAACACACACACAGACACACACATACAGTATGTATACAGAGGCATGCACATTTTTCAGGGCGTAACACAATCTGGAATTACTTTTCCTTCTTCCGTTCTCATCTCTATGGCAACCACTTTCGTCTGTGTGAACAGCCCTCCGTCTTCAGATAACTAAAAAGTCCATGTCCTTCCATATCTCCTGCTCTCCCAGAAGAAATACTGTCTGTGGGATATAAGCTGACTTGACACATCATTCATTTCTATATTCTGTATTTTATATTGTTCTTCCTTCTTTCATTATTTATAGTCGGAGCAAAGCATGACGACTGACGGGGAATGATCGATCAGTAAAGGGGCAGTGAGAAGGAGTCAGAGCAAGCTGGGAAAAAAGAGACTGCCGAGAAATAGAACAAGATAGCATGAGTGAAAGAGAGAGAGATGAGGTAAAGAAATGCAAAGGAAAAGATGGAGAAAACATATAGCGAGAGAGAGATTTTTGACGGCAATGGGGTCTAACACAACGAAAAAGACATATGATGCTACAATTTACATACATTTAAAAACATTCATCAAGGATCTCTTTGTACTTTGCTCCGTTCATCTTTTCCTCGATCCTGACTAGTCTCCCAGTCCATGCCGCTGAATAACATCCCCACAGCATGATACTGCCACCACCATAGGGATGGTGCCAGGTTTCCTTCAGATGTGACACTTGGCATTCAGGCCAAAGAGTTCAATCTTGGTTTTATCAGACCAGAGAATCTTATTTCTCATGGTCTGAGAGTCCTTTAGATGCCTTTTGGCAAACTCCAAGCGGGCTGTCATGTGCCTTTTACTGAGGAGTGGCTTCCGTCTGGCCACTCTACCATAAAGGCCTGATTGGTGGAGTGCTGCAGAAATGGTTGTCCTTCTGGAAGGTTCTCCCATCTCCACAGAGGAACTCCAGAGCTCTGTCAGAGTGACCATTGGGTTCTTGGTCACCTCCCTGACCAATGCCCTTCTTCCCCGATTGCTCAGTTTGGCTCTAGGAAGAGTCTTGGTGGTTCCAAACTTCTTCCATTTAAGGATGATGAAGGCCGTTGTGTTCTTGGAGACCTTCAATGCTGCAGGCATGTTTTGGTATCCTTTCCCAGATCTGTGCCTCGACACAATCCTGTCTTGGAGCTCTACGGACAATTCCTTCGACCTCGTGGCTTGGTTTTTGCCATGACATGCACTGTCAACTGTCGGACCTTATATAGACAGGTGTGTGCCTTTCCAAATCATGTCCAATGAATTGAATCTACCACAGGTGCACTCCATATCAAGTTGTAGAAACATCTCAAGGATGATCAATGGAAACGAGATGCACCTGAGCTCAATTTCGAGTCTCATCATAGCAAAGGGTCTGAATACTTATGTAAATAAGGTATTTCAGTTTTTTGCAAAAATTTGTAAAAACCTGTTTTCACTTTGTCATTATGGGGTATTTCTGTGTATATTGATGAGGAATAGTTTTTTATTTAATCAATTTTAGAATAAGTCTGTACCGTAACAAAATATGGAAAAAGTCAAGGGTTCTGAATAATTTCCGAAAACACTGTATATGTTTTGACCATGACAGTTTACAATCTAAGGTAACACCAAGTAATTTAGTCTCCTCAACTTGTTCAACAGCCACACCATTCATTACCAGATTCAGCTGAGGTATAGAACTTAGGGAATGATATGCACCACATACAATGTTCTTAGTTTTAGAGATGTTCAGGACCAGTTTATTACTGGCCACCCATTCCAAAACAAACTGCTACTCTTTGTTAAGGGTTTCAGTGACTTCATTAGCTGTGGTTGCTGACGCGTTTATGGTTGAATCATCAGCATACGTGGATATACACTACCGGTCAAAAGTTTTAGAACACCTACTCATTCACTGCCAATATCAATATCATTCTCTTTGCTTATTTGAGCTGTTCTTGCCATAATATGGACTTGGTCTTTTACCAAATAGGGCTATCTTCTGTATACCTCCCCTACAACTGATTGGCTCAAACGCATTAAGAAGGAAAGAAATTCCACACATTAACTTTTAACAAGGCACACCTGTTAATTGAAATGCATTCCAGGTGACTACCTCATGATGCTGGTTGCGAGAATGTCAAGAGTGTGTAAAGCTGTCATCAAGGCAAAGGGTGGCTATTTGAAGAATTTCAAATATAAAATATATTTTTATTTGTTTAACACTTTTTTGTGTTATTTCATAGTTTTGATGTCTTCACTATTATTCTAAAATGTAGAAAACTGTGAAAATAAAGAAAAACCCTTGAATGAGTAGGTGTTCTAAAACTTTTGACCGGTAGTGTACATGTTTTTTTTTATGCCAGTGGCAGGTCACTGGTAAAAATAGAAAAGAGTAGATGGCCTAGAGAGCTGCCCTGCAGTACACCACACTTTACATGAGAGAGAGGGTGGAGCCAGACACAGTCATAGAGGAGAGATAGTGATAGAGAGATGAGATGGAAGGAGAGACCGACAGAGAGAATAAGTGGCACATCAATGATTGCAGAGAGTAAACGACGAAAGTGATTTGTCTCACTTATTTAATAAACTTTTTTTGGGCTGGCGGGTGGGGAAAGGGGGGCGCCTTGCCGTGCTGCAGGCTTATCGACCGACCGCATCCCAGTCTCGCAGGTGTAAAGACGAGGTCAGATACCAGGCCTAGTGAGCCGTCATGTGCCTACCTGTGCTCAATCAGAAAATTCACCCCCGGTCCACCAAAAGAAGTAGGCCAAAACATAATTCATACGATTCACGATCCATCTGTGTTGTCTCACCATGGGCCGACAGGGCCATATTGAGAGTGGGAGCGCATTTCTCCTAGCCTTGGCTGGTCTCAGATCTGTTTGGAAATGACTGCAGGAGTTTGGCGAGAAAGCACAAACAGATTGAGACAAGGCCTCATTTCTCTTGCTCATGAAGTCATTAGTGCTTCGCTAGCGCCAGACTCATTTTTCCCGCCCCCGCAAAGGATGATCCATAAGGAGATCCATATACAGAGGAAATTTATATAACTGAGTTTTGGGCGAGGGGAAGGTGGATGTGCTTCCTTTAGTTTCCTTCTTAGGGGTGCTTAATGGTTTTTCTCTTCCTCTACCTGGAGTGGTAATGACTTATCTGTGGTCGACTCATAGTTTCAAGTACCAGGAAGTGGGTGACAGGTTTTGAGTGGAAAACATGAGCTTGGGAGTCAAATTATTTTAAAAAGGAAGAAGGAGATGCGAGAAGATGTCATTATTAGCTCAGACAAAAACATAATGAAAAAATATATTGCCATTCTGCGTTTTTCATCTTTCAAACACCTTGTATTGTGTGTTTACAGAATTCCTTGAAACTGAGAAATTGACAGAGAAAAAGAGAGAAAAGATTGACAGAATATGTGGGGAGTTCCATTTTACCAGCTGTGCCTACCAACAAGTGCAGCTACCGTACCTACTAAAGATAATTTTACTCTCCAAAAACAAACTCTCACATCTAGTAAACAAAATGAATCAAACCTTTGAAACAGAGAGACAGAGCGAGACAGCAAAAGACTCAAATGTCTCGGTGTAAACCCTTATCCAACAACACAAACTGCATATTGAATTAATTTTCCATCCCAGTTCCTCATACTCGTCATACAACTTCAGAGATAGGGTGAGGTTTGGTTGCAGCTTTGGGGAAGCATCATTAGTCCCAATTTGCTCTGATCCAGCAATTGAACCAAATTTACCACTGAAGGATTTACATTTTACCTCTGAGCTTGAAACAACCTACCTGTCCAGACCACTCCACTGGGGCCACACCACAACACCATTTACCCACTTCAATCCCTACTCCAGCTAACGATTGATTAGCTCTCCAGTCGCCGGGCAAACTGGTAAATATTCCTATCGACCACCCTCGGAGGAGTTATAGCAAGGAGCGTATAGTATGTAAATACCTGACACGGTACTGAGTGCTCAAGTGGTTTGCGTGTATGGGGTCCATTTTAGGACCCCCTCAGCGCCAAGCCTCATGCCTCAGCATCAAGCCTCATGCTAAGGTTTTCCTAAAATGGAAGCCGTACTTGTGCATGTCTGAAATGTCAAGTGTCACCCTCACCCTCTGTTTGAACTTGGCATTATCAAAAGGCTGTTTGTATGCCCTTTCCCTCCCCCCACATTGAGACAAACGTGTATTCGATGGACTTTCATCATACATTGCCGCCAATTAATTAAGGCTTAATAAACACTCGATTAGTAGATATAAATCAGAACAGACTTGTGTGTTGAATTAGCGGGTAGCAACACTTTTGTCAGGTAAAAAAATATCCTATTAGTGCCTTTGCATTTCTCTTACAATACCTGGAAGGCGTCCAAAGAGAAAGCAGGCAAGGGCTGTGGTCCCAGGAATACAAATGCCCTTTCTATTGCTTGCCCTTTATATTCTTACAGATCCTTTATGGATTTATGTGTTTCAGTGGCAAAAACAAGCAATAAGTCACATCCAAAGTGTGATCACGTTCAACATTTGAGCATTTTTATGTAAGCCTGCATGTGTATTTCTTTGTGTGTTTGATTTGTGTGCACAGTTGGTACGCTTTTCTGTGCAGAGATTGTATGTGTGTTTGTTCATATTTGGGTTTAGGTGAGTGTTCATTTCTGGGTGTGTGTTTGTTTGTGTGTGTGATTACATCTGCTGGGTGAACAACAACATGCCTCCTCCACCTTCTGAAATCACTGTAGCGTAGGGGAGGCAGCATGGTGCTCAGTCAATGAATCCCAACTCAATTCTCTCCTGAGTCTCTGGACCTTGATCACTGTGTCAGATGCCTGGAAGGAATGGATTCTCACTGATCCAAGTGCAGCGCAGCACAGCAGTGCTCGTTCTGTAGGAAAGCAAAGATTTTAGATCTGTGGCCATGCTGTGAACAGTCCCCTGTTAAAGGTCTCGCGCATGATCTGAGAAAAATGAACATTGTCCATTCTGAGGTAAACCTAGAGAGAGGTTGTTCCCTTTGACACAACAACAGCGGGTCTATTCTGTTATCGAAGGTCAAAGCCGAACTGGGTCCTGTTTATTATGCACCAAGGGAAAGAAACAGACTGAAACAAGAAGGGACTATCCTAAAATATCCAATAAAAACATTTCTTTTTGTTTTCCGTTTCAAAAGATTTTACTACGGTGTGCTCTACTGAACAGGACCCTGGCATCAAATGATCTAACACTCCAGTCCACTCAACCTAACCTACCCGACGACTCTCCTTGGAATAGATGCCATTGGCTGTCGTTGTAATCAATATAACAGATGGGTAGCACATTTGTTGTTGGAGTTTGTAACCATCAATTTGTACCATGGCTGTTGCTATCATTATCTGTGTGTGCTTGGCTCAGCCCTTAATGATATTGGCAGTGATGTGAGGGCCACGTTGAGGAATATCTGGACTTGTAGGGCAGAGGCCTGTGTGAATTGAAAGTGGAGACACTCTGTTATCAGTTTGGGCGCACACACACAAACCCTCACACACAGATTACCTACAGAAACACACAGATGTACACATATAGACCAATATGCATGCATGTATTCACATACAAAGCCAACACACACATGCATGTGAATAAACATGAAATAACTGAATCCTTTAGACCTAAATAGAATTCTAGAATGCTGCTGTAGATTATTGAGAAGTTTCAAGATAAAGTGCATTTTCTCACACTTTTCAAACAAATAGACATAGCTCAAAAACAAAGAAGAAATGACAATTACAAGTTAATTTTAAAGAGCCCAAACTCTTATTTAATATGACACCACATTCATGTCAATAGGAATAATAATAATTTAATCTCCCATTGTGTAAAGACACTCACGATTAACACTCAACACAACAAAAAAAACTCTAAATTATTTAAATTGTAGTAACTTTGACAAATTACTCACTCAAAATTGACCAAATAATATATTATACTTATAAATATTGACATATACATATTCAGAAATGTATCCAAAACGTGACCAGAGGATAATATATTGAGAAAATATTTCAAAACCCAGACAAAGTAGGCTATTGGATTGGCAAAGATTCTTACTTCTGTTACAATGTAGGCTATTGGATTGGCAAAGATTCTTACTTCTGTTACAATGTTTAAAAAAAAATGCAAACAACTATTCAAGGACTATTTCAAAATGTAAATAACCTCTCTCAATACAATTTAGTAGAGACCTGGCCTGACACAAAATGTAGAAATAGCCTAGTACTTTGACAACATTTTGGTGAACGCAACAAGTATTACATAGATAGAGAAAGATTCAGAGAAAAACTCAAAATATACCAAGTATTAGATACAGTGCATTCGGAACGTTTTCAGACCCCTTGACTTTTTCCACATTTTGTTACATTACAGCCTTATTCTGAAATTAATTAAATTGTTTTATTTACTCATCAATCTACACAATCTACACACAATACACCATTATGACAACGCATTTTTTTTAAAATGTTAGCAAATGTATAAAAAATTACAAACTGAAATATCACATTTACATAAGTAATCAGACCCTTTACTCAGTACTTTGTTGATGCACCTTTGGCAGCGATTACAGCCTCGAGTCTTCTTGGGTATGACACTACAAGCTTGGCACACCTGTATTTGGGGAGTTTCTCCCATTCTTTTCTGCAGATCCTCTCAAGCTCTGTCAGGTTGGATGGAGAGCGTCGCTGCACAGCTATTTTCAGGTCTCTCCAGAGATGTTTGATTGGGTTCAAGTCCGGGCTCTGGCTGGGCCACTCAAGGACATCCAGAGACTTGTCCCAAAGCCACTCCTGCGTTGTAAATTAGCTGTGTGCTTAGGGTCGTTGTCTTGTTGGAAGGTTTTCATCAAGGATCTCTCTGTACTTTGCTCCGTTCATCTTTCCCTCAATCCTGACTAGTCTCCCAGTCCCTGCCGCTAAAAAACATCCCGACAGCATGATGCTGCCACCACCATGCTTCACCGTAGGGATGGTGCCTGGTTTCCTCTAGACGTGACGCTTAGCATTCAATCTTGGTTTTATCAGACCAGAGAATCTTGTTTCTCATGGTCTGAGAGTCCTTTAGGTGCCTTTTGACAAACTCCAAGCGGGTTGTCGTGCCTTTTACAGAGGAGTGGCTTCCGTCTGGTCACTCTACTATAAAGGCCTGATTGGTGGAGTGCTGCAGAGATGGTTGTCCTTCTGGAAGGTTCTCCCATCTCCACAGTGGAACTATGGATCTCTGTAAGGGGGACCATCAAGTTCTTGGTCACCTCCCTGAGCAACGTCCTTCTCCCCCGATTGCTCAGTTTGGCTGGGCGGCCAGCTCTAGGAAGAGTCTTGGTGGTTCCAAACTTCTTCCATTTAAGAATGATGGAGGCCACTGTATTCTTGGGGACCTTCAATGCTGCAGAAATGTTATGGTACACTTCCCCAAATCTGTGCCTCGACACAATCCTGTGTCGGAGCTCTACTGACAATTCCTTTGACCTCATGGCTTGGTTTTTGCTCTGACATGCACGGTCAACTGTGGGACCTAATGCTGACAGTTGTGTGCCTTTCCAAATCATGTCCAATCAATTGAATTTACCACAGGTGGACTCCAATCAAGTTGTAGAAACATCTCAAGGATGATCAATGGAAACATGATGCATCTGAGCTCAATTTCGAGTCTCATAGCAAAGGCTCTGAATACTTATGTAAATAAGATATTTCTGTTTTTTATTTGTAATACATTTTCAAACGTTTAAAAAACGGTTTTTGCTTTGTCATTATGGGGTATTGTTTTTATTTAATCAATTTTAGAATAAGGCTGTAACGTAACAAAATGTGGAAAAGGGGAAGGGGTCTGAATACTTTCCAAATGCACTGTTGTTTACAGAGAGAAGATAAAAAAAACACAACTGTTCAGAGACTATTTTAAACATACACTATTTTCCTATAAGATTCGTGGGACAAATGAATATGTCACACTGTCGCTTGAGTGTTTGCATTTAGCCTACAACATGGAACTTGTTGAAGCATGGCCCATCCTACAAAGTGGCACAGAACATGTAGAGCACCCAATGGAGGTTTCCACACATCTCACACACTTTGATCTGCGTCCAATCTGGATTTACACAACACATCTTCTCTTGCGCCCTTCAAACTTCACCAGGTTGTGGCCTGCTTTCAAATGATGAGTTACAACTCGGTCCACACCCCCTGGTGCCACACTCTTAGCTCCCCGTTTCCTGCCACTGTAGCCATCACAAAGCAAATGCACAAGTTGCATTTTGAATGCCTACAGGGAGACACGCCTGCGATTTCTGGGAAGGGGCCTTTGCAGGGTCTCACACACAATATAAGCATTGATAATAGCAATGTTGAGCTTCCCCCTAAACACATTTCCACCATTTCCTGCCTGCACGTCCAACATTATAGTAGCTTCTAAAATGGTCAACCCCGCCCATTTTCTTTTTATAATCCAGGACCAGTTCCGGAACAGATCTGAGTTCGTTCTGCCTGTATTTTGATACTGTTTTTAGAGTGTCATTCCCTGAGCTGTTAGAACATAGAAAGTACACATCTCGTTTGTCCGTCCAGCGGCACGCCGTAACATATTATCCGCAGACCCTTTTTAGACTCTGACCTCTGTGGAGCTTGCCCTCCATCATGGCCTTGGAAATTGTTCTTATTGGGCCTTACTGTGCCACAATAGTATGTGTCAGCATCAAGAAGATCTCTCACCAGAGGTATGGATGAAGAAAATAAGTTGTCAGCATAGACATGGTGATGTGACAAGAGAGAGCCCCTCATTAGCTTCATTACAACTCTGTGAGTAAGCTGAGCTCAGTTGCTTCATCCGTGTGGTCAGGTGCCACAAAGACCTAGGAAAATGACAATTGGTCCAGAACAGGGCAGCATGGCTGGCCCTTAAATGTACACGGAGAGCTAACATAAATAATATGCATGTTAACCTCAAGGTAGAGGAGAGATTGGCTTCATCACTACTTCTATTTGTGAGAAGATTTGACATGTTAAACTACTAGCACACAGCTCACACACCCATGCATACCCCACAAAAGAAATACACCTTATGGAACAGCGGCACTGTGAAGAGACACACACAGGTACAGACACAAGCATACACACACACATGATAACATACGCACTATACACACACGTACACATGGATTTTGTGTTGTAGATACAGTATGTGGTAGTAGAGTAGTGGCCTGAGGGCACACACTTAATGTGTTGTGAAATCTGTTGTGAAATGTAATGTCATGTTTTTAATTGTATATATCTGCCTTAATTTTTCTGGACACAAGGAAGAGTAGCTGCTAATGGGGATCCATAATAAATACAAATACTTGCCACTGTCACTTTAGGCCCAGTCTGTGTGGTGCAGGGGTGAATGGTGAGACTTGGGACAGACACACTCCACGGAAATGTAGGCTGTCGACGGCCGCTATGGGTTCTAAAGGGTTAAACATTAAATAAGTTAAACATTAAATAAATGTAACATGCACATACATTAATACAGCACAGGGACACACAAGCTCAAAAAGACCACATTGGACAATTCCACATTCACTCACACAAGTACTGTTTTATCAAAGATACTTACTTACTTACTTACTTACACACAAAAGATAAACCCCCCTCACACACACCACAACCCTCTCCACACCCCCCCCTCCCCTCCTCCCCTCACCTCCGTCCTGGAGGTGGCATGGTGTATCTCATTCCAGCCCCCATCCTGCTTACTCCTGCTGTGTACTGATGAGGCCTGTCAGAGTTAAGCGTGGCATACTAACGGATAATCACATTCACTCTGGATGGATCTGGAGGTTGAGGGCGTCTGCCGATGCTAAAGCTACTGCTAACCGCTAATGCTGGGTCTGCACAGGCTCGCCCAAGCCACACGGCTCCCATAATCTCATGAACTCACATTGCTATGCATATCACCTAATGGCATTAGTGTCAGATGGGATAATAAAGACGGGGGCCAAGCTTGAGTTGATTAGCTCTAACTATGACTCACCCCCAGTGGTATTCACCGAGCTCCAGGGTGTCCACGTGAAGGGGAGGGAGCTGGAGATTATAAAGATAAAGAGAGGGGGGCGAGACAGAGGGAGAGAGAGAGAGGAGTTGATGGAGATAGTAAAGAAGGGGAGAGAGGGGAGGGAGGGAGGGAGGGTGTGAGAAATGATAAAGAGGAGGGAGGGAGTGGATGCAGGAGGTACACTGTACAGTATTTACAAAAGTATGTGGACACCCTCAAACAAGTGGATTTGGCTATTTCAGTCACACCCGTTGCTGACAGGTGTATACAATTGAGCACACAGCCATGCAATCTCCATAGACAAACATTGGCAGTAGAATGGCCTTACTGAAGAGCTCAGTGACTTTCAAGGTGGCACTGTCATATGATGCCACCTTTCCAACAAGTCAGTTTGTCAGACTTCTGCCCTGCTAGAGCTGCCCCGGTCAACTGTAAGTGCTGTTATTGTGAAGTGGAAACGACTAGGATCAACAAAGCAAAAGCAGCCAACAAGTGCTCAGCATATGTGGGAACTCCATCAAGACTGTTGGAAAAGCATTCCTCATGAAGCTGGTTGAGACAATGCCAAGAGTGTGTAAAGCTGTCATCAAGGCAAAGGGTGGCTTCTTTGAAGAATGTCAAATATAAAATATATTTTGATTTGTTGAATACTTTTTTGGTTACTACATGATTCCATATGTGTTATTTCATAGTTTTGATGTCTTCACTATTATTCTACAATGTAGAAAATAGTAAAAATAAAGAAAAACCCTTGAATGAGTAGGTGTGTCCAAACTTTTGACTGGTACTGTATGTATGGCAGACCGATTTATTTTCTGTCTATCTAACCTCAATTTTACCAGGTTTGTCTCATATTAGAAAAGATGACAAGGTGTTTTATTGTTTGCTACTACCATTTCGATTAGACGCTAACAAAGTTCACACACTGACTGAGATTTTAATCCAGGGCTCTCCAACCCTGTTCCTGGAGAGCTTCCCTCCTGTAGGTTTTCACTCCAACCCCAGTTATAACTAACCTGATCAACCAGCTAATTATTAGAATCAGGTGAGCAAGATTATGGTTGGACTGAAAACCTACAGGATGGTAGCCCTCCAGGAACAGGGTTGGAGAGCCCTGTTTTAATCTCTATGCACTCATTTTGCAAGACAGTGTATTTCTGAGACAGGGAGAGACTACATTGATCTTTGCTCCAGTGTGCCTAATGAACACGTCCCAGGGCACACACCCAGAGACACAGTCAGAACACCTGCACAACATATCATGATCACAAAAACACACCCTGCCAACACCAACACCAACACCACCGAACATCCTTGCTGATAAGAACAGTCTAAGGTTGACATAGATGCAAGACTGGGGTCTAATTTGAGATATAATTACCTGATTTTATAGTGAAAAACAAGTAATTATTGTGAACATTTCACAGCACTCAGATGTTGGTAGGGGATCACAGCTGGATGGTTTGTTTGCCTGTGATTTCCTTGTGATTTTGTAACTGGGCTGACAAATTGATCACACATGTTCTGCCACCCTCCTGGGGGATGGTTAGATATGGGTTGGGGATGTGTGTGTAGCTTGAGGACCTTGTAGCTGCTTTTATGTATATGCTATGTAAATCTTCTAATAAAGTGTATGCAGACTTTTTTATTAGCACATGGTTCATCATACTCTACCTTGGCATCAAGCCAGGGTGCCCAAGGCTATCTGGGATCATGTTTGACCCATACTGATAAAGTATTGCCCTTTAACACAGACTAGACCTATCAAACAGTGGACTGGAGGCTGTTCCAGAAAGCAGAATCAATGAGTTAGCCAGCTAACTGTCCCCAAAAATCTGAAATAACTTAATATTTTTGAGAAATATAAACTTGAAATTGGCATGGTATAATTGACTCAACAACCAATATTCAAGTTTAGCTTTCTAAATGAATCAGAAAATCAACAGATATATTTGACTTCTTATCTAAGTTAGCTAGCTAACTTAATGATCCTGCTTTCTGAAACATCCCACCGGAGAACAGCATTTGCTTAATTATTTAAATCTGTGACCAAAAGGTACTATTTAGCCAGAGGGGCCAGAAGAGTGGACACGGCTCATGCTTTTGAGACCTGTATTGTACCTTTCCCCTCCGTGGAGGTCGACTTGTTTTTGAGTGTTGTGTTGTTGCCTCTCCAAGTCCCTGAAAGAGGAAGTCAATTGCCATCTACATGCTTTTTCAGTTTCTAAACAAAGTATTTGGGAGGGAAAATAGCCCGATGCAAGGGTGTCGCAGGGCTCTTGAGAGAATTAGTCTCTTTGTTGTGGGGAGTGTCCGCAATACTACCAAAATGCTGATGGCGGGCCGGGAGGATGGAGCATGCTGTGGAGAACTCATTCATTCAGAGCTACAATCTGCCTTCTGCTTTGCAGAAAGCCTTTGTTCGACTGAAATAGGTATTTAATGCAGGTAAAACCAAGTATATGTACTATCCAAGTATAATGCTTAAAAATGTATCTGAGTATTTATGCATATGTACAATATTGATTGTTTCCCCGCTTATAAATATCTGGGTTGACGAAAAGCTATCTTTCAAAAAGTTTAGAAGTTAAGAATTAAAATGGGCTTCCTTTATAGGAATAGGTCATGCCTTTCATTAAATAGCAGAAAACAAATAATTCAGTCGACATTCATACCGGTTATAGATTATGGCAATATTGTCTATCTGAATGCATCTGCCACTGTATTGAAGCCTTTGGACTCAGTTTATCATAGCACATTGCGCTTTATTACGGGTGATAGGTTCAGAACACATCACTGCTTTCTGTATCAGAAAGTAGGCTGGCCCTCTTTGAAGTCTCGTAGATCGATGCATTTCAATCTTTTTGTTTATAAAGCCCTCTTGCACAAACTTCCGCCATGCCTTACTTAATTTTTAACCTACAGACGTACAATCTACCAGATCCCTTCGATCTCCACTAAGTTAGGTAAATATGCTTTCTGTTTTTTTTTGCACCTTACTAATCTCCCAAACTCTCCAAAATTGGGGCAGGGGGTTGTGTGTGTGTGTGTGTGTATGTGTGTGCATGTGGACACTTATGTGTGTGTGTTTGGATGGAGGTGTTCGTTGTGTGCGTGTGCGCATATCTGTGTGTGTGTGTATAACCCTTCTTCTAATTCACATTCACTTCACATTCACTTCCAAGGTGTTGGAGCAAAGTAAAACCTTAAGCGATAAACCCAACTTTTCACTCAAAGGAAATAGTATTGTGCTGTCTTCTTTTCTTCTCTTTCAAACAAATAGCAAATAGACCGAAATAGACCCATTTTGCAAAGCCCATCCATGCTGTTCATTGAAGCGTCTGAACCTATAGGAGCTACTGTATAGGAGGGATGTTTTGGTGAATGGAGAGATGCCGCAGTAGTATATACCTCATTGGGGCCATAGATTGGGGTTGGTGTTTGTGTAGAATTGAGCACATTGATTATTTTTTCTCCTTCACTTCTCCACCTTCTCTCTGGTCATGTCTGTCTCTTGTAGCCTTATTCTCTCTAACACTACACATTTTCTCTTACTTTTAGTCTCTCTCTCTTTCTATATTTCCCATTACTATCTTCTTTCCATCTTTCTCTTTTCTCTTTCTGTCACTATCTCCATCTCTCTCTTCATCACTATATGTTGCAGTCCTTCATCACTATCTGTCTCTCTCTCTTTCTCTTTCCATCACTGACTCTATCGTCCCTTCATAACTATTTCTCCTTTTTCATCTCTCTCTCTGTCGCTCTCCACATGTTCAATATGTTGCCACAGAGTCTCAGTCGAAGCTCACAGGGTCATATCGTTCCATTATTTCCACTACTGTGATCACGGCAGTCACTAACCCACACCACTCCACACATACACTACAGGTCAAAAGATTAAGAACACCTACTCATTCAAGGGTTTTTCTTTATTTTTACTATTTTCTACATTGTAGAATAATAGTAAAGACATCAAAACTATGAAATAACACATATGGAATCATGTAGTAATCAAAAAAGTGTTAAACAAATCAAAATACATTTTATATTCAAATAGCCACCCTTTGCCTTGATGACAGCTTTGCACACTCTTGGCATTCTCGCAACCAGCTTCATGAGGTAGTCACCTGGAATGTATTTCAATTAACAGGTGTGCCTTCTTAAAAGTTAATTTGTGGAATTCCTTTCCTTCTTAATGTGTTTGAGCCAATCAGTTTTGTTGTGACAAGGTAAGGGGGTATACAGAAGATAGCGCTATTTGGTAAAAGACCAAGTCCATATTATGGCAAGACAACTCAAATAAGCAAAGAGAAATGACAGTACATCATTACTTTAAGACATGAAGGTCAATCAATACTGAAAATGTCAAGAACTTTGAAAGTTTCTTAAAGTGCAGTCGCAAAAAACATCAAGCGCTATGATGAAACTGGATCTCATGAGGACCGCCACAGGAATGGAAGACCCAGAGTTACCTTTGCTGCAGAGGATAAATTCCTTAGAGTTACCAGACTCAGAAATTGCAGCCCAAATAAATGCTTCACAGAGTTCAAGTAACAGACACATCTCAACATCAACTGTTCAGAGGAGACTACTACTAAAGGACACCAATAAGAAGAAAATACTTGCTTGGGCCAAGAAACACGAGCAATGGGCAATAGACCGGTGGAAATTTGTCCTTTGGTTTGGAGTCCAAATTGGAGATTTTTGGTTCCAACCGCTGTGTCTTTGAGAGACGCTGTGTGGATGAACGGATGATCTCTGCATGTATATTTCCCACCGTAGAGCATTGAGTAGGAGGTGTTATGGTGTGGGGGTGCTTTGCTGGTGACACTGTCTGTGATTTATTTAGAATTCAATGCACACTTAACCAGCATGGTCACTTAATCTTGAAAGCTTTCTCAAACAGCTGTAACTGTATATGCATTCGTAAATCAGGTCCTTTCTTGAGTTGGGCTCTGGGATGCAACAACCGTTGAGCATCTGATTTTTTGGTTGATTGTGGAGGAAAGGGGTTGAGTGTGGTAGAGTATGTGCGTGTGTGTTTATCCCACATCTGTTGCAAGGGGGTAAGGATGTTAGGGAGAATATAGGATGAACCACAATAATTGTTTGCTAAAATAATAATTGCTTGTCAAAAATGTGATGTAATACAATGACAATCCGGGTTATAGGTTAAAATCCTACCCATGAACTGCCAACATTATTACACATATTAATTGATAATGATAGAAAATAAGATATGCAAGATATTTAAATAGCTATATATATATATATCCATCCATCGAAAACAGCACACAGTGCCACCCACAAAACAGAAGCAGGTCAACCGCCAAAAGCATTTCCAATGCTCTCACATCAAACTATATATATATATATATATAGTTTGATGTGAGAGCATTGGAAATGCTTTTGGCGGTTGACCTGCTTCTGTTTTGTGGGTGGCCCTAGGGATCCTGAGGGACGGGGTGGTATGCCGATCACTGGGATGATGGCCCAACTTGGGATGGGGACGGGCTTTAGAAAGGGAATTAGTGGAGAACAATTGGAGGGTTACTTAGTAGCAATGCAAATAAAATGGTACAACTATATGGACACTCAATCACTATGGTATTTTTTTGGTAAATGTACAAATATATATAATGATAAATAGATTTGAAACTTTTATTATGATATGTAGTTTATATATACAGTGGGGAAAAAAATAATTTAGTCAGCCACCAATTGTGCAAGTTCTCCCACTTAAAAAGATGAGAGAGGCCTGTAATTTTCATCATAGGTACACGTCAACTATGACAGACAAAATTAGAATTTTTTTAACAGAAAATCACATTGTAGGATTTTTAATGAATTTATTTGCAAATTATGGTGGAAAATAAGTATTTAGTCAATAACAAAAGTTTCTCAATACTTTGTTATATACCCTTTGTTGGCAATGACACAGGTCAAACGTTTTCTGTAACTCTTCACAAGGTTTTCACACACTGTTGCTGGTATTTTGGCCCATTCTTTCATGCAGATCTCCTCTAGAGCAGTGATGTTTTGGGGCTGTCGCTGGGCAACACGGACTTTCAACTCCCTCCAAAGATTTTCTATGGGGTTGAGATCTGGAGACTGGCTAGGCCACTCCAGGACCTTGAAATGCTTCTTACGAAGCCACTCCTTCGTTGCCCGGGCGGTGTATTTGGGATCATTGTCATGCTGAAAGACCCAGCCACGTTTCATCTTCAATGCCCTTGCTGATGGAAGGAGGTTTTCACTCAAAATCTCACAAAACATGGCCCCATTCATTCTTTCCTTTACACGGATCAGTCGTCCTGGTCCCTTTGCAGAAAAACAGCCCCAAAGCATGATGTTTCCACCCCCATGCTTCACAGTAGGTATGGTGTTCTTTGGATGCAACTCAGCATTCTTTGTCCTCCAAACACGACGAGTTGAGTTTTTTTAACCAAAAAGTTATATTCTGGTTTCAACTGACCATATGACATTCTCCCAATCCTCTTCTGGATCATCCAAATGCACTCTAGCAAACTTCAGACGGGCCTGGACATGTACTGGCTTAAGCAGGGGGACACGTCTGCCACTGCAGGATTTGAGTCCCTGGCGGCGTAGTGTGTTACTGATGGTAGGCTTTGTTACTTTGGTCCCAGCTCTCTGCCGGTCATTCACTAGGTCCCCCCGTGTGGTTCTGGGATTTTTGCTCACCGTTCTTGTGATCATTTTGACCCCACGGGGTGAGATCTTGCGTGGAGCCCCAGATCGAGGGAGATTATCAGTGGTCTTGTATGTCTTCCATTTCCTAATAATTGCTCCCACAGTTGATTTCTTCAAACCAAGCTGCTTACCTATTGCAGATTCAGTCTTCCCAGCCTGGTGCAGGTCTACAATTCTGTTTTTGGTGTCCTTTGACAGCTCTTTGGTCTTGGCCATAGTGGAGTTTGGAGTGTGACTGTTTGAGGTTGTGGACAGGTGTCTTTTATACTGATAACAAGTTCAAACAGGTGCCATTAATACAGGTAACGAGTGGAGGACAGAGGAGCCTCTTAAAGAAGAAGTTACAGGTCTGTGAGAGCCAGAAATCGTGCTTGTTTGTAGGTGACCAAATACTTATTTTCCACCATAATTTGCAAATAAATTCATAAAAAATCCTACAATTTGATTTTCTGGATTTTTTTTTCTCATTTTGTCTGGCATAGTTGACGTGTACCTATGATGAAAATTACAGGCCTCTCTCATCTTTTTAAGTGGGAGAACTTTCACAATTGGTGGCTGACTAAATACGTTTTTCCCCCACTGTAAATGCCTGGAGCATTTCAATTTTGGAGAATCTCTTATAAAATGGGTTAAAATCATGTATAGTAACCCTAGGTGTAAAATAGTAAATAATAGCTATTTCTCAGAAAGTTTTAAACTGTCAAGAGGAGTGAATCAAGGTTGTCCACTATCGGTATATCTATTTATTATGGCCATCGAGATGTTAGCTATTAAAATCAGATCCAACTATAATATCAAGGGATTAGCTATTTTTACATTACCATGTAGTTTAACAATAAAATGGTCTGATGGTGATGTGGATATACTCGGAATACATATCCCAAATGATATAAATGATCTCACTCCAATACATTTTAATAGAAAGTTAGCAAAAATAGATAAGATCTTGCTACCATGGAAAGGTAAATACCTGTCAATTTGTGGAAAAATCACCCTGATTAATTCTTTAGTATTATCCCAGTTTACCTATTTGCTATGGTCTTGCGAACAGTTTTTTTTTTTATTATATGAGAAAAAAATATTACATTTTATTTGGAACGGCAAGCCAGACAAGATTAAACAGGTTTATTTATATAATGAATATTAATTCGGAGGACAGAAATTATTAGATATTAAAGCATTAGACGTATCACTAAAAGCTTCCGTCATGCAAAAGTTATACTTAAATCCGAACTGGTTCTCTAGCAAATTAGTAAGATTGTCTCACCCAATGTTCAAGAAGGGCCTTTTCCCCTTTATTCAGATTACAACCTCTCACCTTCAGTTATTTGAAAAGGAAATCATCTCCCAAATATCACTATTTCTTAAACAAGCCATAGAAAGTTGGTTACAATTTCAATTTAATCCTCCAGAAACGACAGAACAAATAATGCAACAAATATTGTGGTTAAACTGAAATATACTAATTGATAAAAAAAAACTTTTTGGGGGACAACATTTTTAAAAAAGGTATAAAATTCATAAATGATGTCATCGGTAGGACTGGTGGAGTTATGTCGCACATGCAGCTAACAAAAACATATGGAAATGTCTGCTCTACCCAAAATTACATCCAAATAATTGCAGCATTACTGCACAAATGGAAGAGGAATGTGGAAAGGGGGAAAGGTAAGGAACTTGTCTGTCGGCCATGCATTAAAGAACATAATTGGTTAAAGAAAACTGTGATAAATAAAAAAGTATGCCAGTTTCATTTAAGGACCAAAGGATTGACAACCGTCCCACATAGATTGCAAAAAAGTTGGGAAGAGATTATTGACGTACCGATCCCATGGCATAGTGTTTATGAACTGATACGCAAAATGACACCGGATTCAAAACTTAGAATTTTTCAATTTAAATTATTATAGAAAATTCTTGCTACCAATAGAATGTTATTTATATGGGGGAAACAATCTTCCCATCTCTGCAGATTTTGCTGCGAAGAGACAAAATCATTAGATAATTTGTTTTGGTACTGTCCATTTGTAGCTTGTTTTTTAACACAGGCGTGGAGCACCCGGCCCTGTGACCGCCCAAACACCTCCGCCCACCGTCCAACCCCATGTTATGACTTCACCTCCAATTATCATATACTGTAGGTGTAAATATTAGATTCAAAAGAAAGAGAGAAAAAGCGAGGGAGGGAGGAGAAGGAGAGAAAGAGAGTGGGAATGTGTGTCCTGCTGATAACCTGCAGATGTGTACAGCGATAGAAAGAATCTGTGAAACCACTGTGTGGAAAAGTAGCCACTGGGCAAAAACTGGTTGAATCAATGTTGTTTCCGCGTAATTTAACACAAAAAATCAATGTGATGATGTTAAATCAATGTGGAAAACTAATTGGATTTGCAGAAATTCATCATCGTAAGGGCAATCCAATGTCATGGTGATTTTTTTTTTCTCCCACATTGAGTTCACATTAGTTGACAACTCAAATAGAAACCGTCCCATGTAGATTGCAAAATAGTTGGGAAGAGACTTTTGACGTACCAATTCTATGGCATAGTGTTTATGAATTGATACGCAAAACGACGCCGGATTCAAAACGTAGAATTTTTCATTTTTAATTATTATACCAAATTCTTGCTACCAATAGAATGTTATTTATATGGGGGATACAATCTTCCCAGCTCTACAGATTTTGCTGTGAAGAGACAGAATCATTGGATCATTTGTTTTGGTACTGTCCATTTGTAGCTTGTTTTTGGACACAGGTCCAGGAATGGCTAAAGGATTGCAATATTTACCTGGAGCTAACCCTGCAGATAGCATTACTGGGTGATCTGAAAAGTCATAGTCAAACAATCAATAATATAAAAGTACTTTTTGCAAAAATGTTTATTTTCAATTTACAATCTGTAGAAACAATGAGAATAGAAAGGTTCAGAACTTTTGTAAGACATCACAGTACAGTTGAAAAATATATGGCAAATAGAAATCAAATATGGATGGTGTTAAGAGATAGATGGGTGGTGTTGAATGGAGTTGAATGATGGGACATATAACAACTAACAACAACTAATAACAACAAGATAACTAATAATGTAAGCATACTGTGTCCATAATAAGTATATAGGTTATAGGTTGAGAGCTTTTGTGAAAGAGCACAGTTAGAAAGATATGGCATGTAGAAGCAAACCGGATGGACATCATGAAAATGATCGGAGAGGTTGCGGGTAGAGGAAGTTCAGGAGTAAAAACAAGCAAAATAGAATTATTGTAAAATTGACTGTGTCCATAAAATGTATATAGAATGTATAAGCTGGAAGTAGAGGCATAAGCATTGTTGTTCACTAGTTTACTCCAATTAGGGAAGGGGTGGTGGGGTTGAAAAGTAATAAAGGGAAATACATTTTTAAAAAGGATATGTATATGTATGTGTATATATGTATGTATATATATATGTATGCATGTATATATATATATATATATATATATATATATATATATATATATATATATATATATATATATATATATACAGTGAGGGAAAAAATAATTTGATCCCCTGATGTGTGCAAACCTGGGGGCCAACTACAAGAAACGTCTGACCTCTGTGATTGCCAACAAGGGTTTTGCCACCAAGTACTAAGTCATGTTATGCAGAGGGGTCAAATACTTATTTCCCTCATTAAAATACAAAATCAATTTATAACATTTTTGACATGCATTTTTCTGGAATTCTTTGTTGTTATTCTGTCTCTCACTGTTCAAATAAACCTACCATTAAAATTATAGACTGATCATGTCTTTGTCAGTGGGCAAACATACAAAATCAGCAGGGGATCAAATACTTATTTCCCTCACTGTATATACAGTGGGGAGAACAAGTATTTGATACACTGCCGATTTTGCAGGTTTTCCTACTTACAAAGCATGTAGAGGTCTGTAATTCTTATCATAGGTACACTTCAACTGTGAGAGACGGAATCTAAAACAAAAACCCAGAAAATTACATTGTATGATTTTTAAGTAATTCATTTGCATTTTATTGCATGACATAAATATTTGATCACCTACCAACCAGTAAGAATTCCGGCTCTCACAGACCTGTTAGTTTTTCTTTAAGAAGCCCTCCTGTTCTCCACTCATTACCTGTATTAACTGCACTTGTTTGAACTCGTTACCTGTATAAAAGACACCTGTCCACACACTCAATCAAACAGACTCCAACCTCTCCACAATGGCCAAGACCAGAGAGCTGTGTAAGGACATCAGGGATAAAATTGTAGACCTGCACACGGCTGGGATGGGCTACAGGACAATAGGCAAGCAGCTTGGTGAGAAGGCAACAACTGTTGGCGCAATTATTAGAAAATGGAAGAAGTTCAAGATGACGGTCAATCTCCCTCGGTCTGGGGCTCCATGCAAGATCTCACATCGTGGGGTATCAATGATCATGAGGAAGGTGAGGGATCAGCCCAGAACTACATGGCAGGACCTGGTCAATGACCTGAAGAGAGCTGGGACCACAGTCTCAAAGAAAACCATTAGTAACACACTACGCCGTCATGGATTAAAATCCTGCAGCGCACGCAAGGTCCCCCTGTTCAAGCCAGCGCATGTCCAGGCCCGTCTGAAGTTTGCCAATGACCATCTGGATGATCCAGAGGAGGAATGGGAGAAGATCATGTGGTCTGATGAGACAAAAATATAGCTTTTTGGTCTGAACTGCACTCGCCGTGTTTGGAGGAAGAAGAAGGATGAGTACAACCCCAAGAACACTATCCCAACCGTGAAGCATGGAGGTGGAAACATCATTCTTTGGGGATGCTTTTCTGCAAAGGCGACAGGAAGACTGCACCGTATTGAGTGAAGGATGGATGGGGCCATGTATCGCGAGATCTTGGCCAACAACCTCCTTCCCTCAGTAAGAGCATTGAAGATGGGTCGTGGCTGGGTCTTCCAGCATGACAACGGCCCGAAACACACAGCCAGGGCAACTAAGGAGTGGCTCCGTAAGAAGCATCTCAAGGTCCTGGAGTTGCCTAGCCAGTCTCCAGACCTGAACCCAATAGAAAATCTTTGGAGGGAGCTGAAAGTCCGTATTGCCCAGCGACAGCCCCGAAACCTGAAGGATCTGGAGAAGGTCTGTATGGAGGAGTGGGCCAAAATCCCTGCTGCAGTGTGTGCAAACCTGGTCAAGACCTACAGGAAACATATGATCTCTGTAATTGCAAACAAAGGTTTCTGTACCAAATATTAAGTTCTGCTTTTCTGATGTATCAAATACTTATGTCATGCAATAAAATGCAATTTAATTACTTACAAATCATACAATGTGATTTTCTGGATTTTTGTTTTAGATTCAGTCTCTCACAGTTTAAGTGTACCTATGATACAAATTACAGACCTCTACATGCTTTGTAAGTAGGAAAACCTGCAAAATCGGCAGTGTATCAAATACTTGTTCTCCCCACTGTATATACATATATATATATATATATATATATATATATTTGCGAGAAAAAACAACATATGGGGGATTGGAAGTGATGCAGACAATTACATTGATGGAAGTTACAATCTATCTGCTATATTAAAGCTGATCTACCCCTTAAAAAATTTAATACATTAAAAATACATTTTTAAAAACAGCATGGCTACCACAGCATTATGCAGCAATACGCTATCCCATCTGGTTTAGGCTTAGTGGGACTATGATTTGTTTTTCAACAGGACAATGACCCAACACACCTCCAGGCTGTGTAAGTGCTATTTTACCAAGAAGGAGAGTGAAGGATTGCTGCATCAGATGACCTGGCCTCCACAATCACCCAACCTCAATCAAATTCAAATGGTTTGGGATGATTCGGACCGCAGAGTGAAGGAAAAGCAGCCAACAAGTGCTCAGCATATGTGGGAACTCCTTCAAGACTGTTGGAAAAGCATTCCAGGTGAAGCTGGTTGAGATAATGCCAAGAGTGTGCAAAGCTATCATCAAGGCGAAGGGTCGCTATTAGAAGAATCTCAAATATAAAATATATTTTGATTTCTTTAACACTTTTATGGTTACTACATGATTCCATATGTGTTATTTCACAGTTTTCACTATTATTTTACAATGTAGAAAATAGTACAAATAAAGAAAAAACTTTGAATGAGTAGGTGTTCTAAAACCTTTGACCGGTGGTCTACATACGTAGTACACACATGCATGTACACACACACACACACACACACAAGTGCATGCACAAATTAACACATACACACAAACACACACATACACACACACACACACACACAAATACGAACAAACACATGTACATGTACACATGCACGCACACGCAAAGATACAGGCGCATGAACAAATACAAACACACACAGACAGACACACATAGAGGTGCGTGTACACATACACACACACACACACACACACACAACCCCCCACCCCTCACACAGACACACACACCACATGTCTGAAATTGGAGCCTTGGTGCGCTAGGTGCGATGCGTTTCCCTCACTAATTTACCTTTTAACTGTTGTTTTGACAGTGGATTTAAAAGTGGATATGCACAAAATCTTCACTTGACCTTGATTGGTCAACCCCCCAGCACTCCTTTATCAATTAATATCATTTTGTATTATTTGGGGTTGCTGCAGTTCAGTGTTGTGGCACACTAACTTTTCCCATTCAGAGGGCTGTATGAAAGACAGGAATTCAGTTGGTGAGGGATACATTATTGCACACTGTTAGTGAAGACCTTGAAAAGTAGGAATAAGTACAAAAATAGTTAAAATGTAAAAATAAAAAAAAGCTATAATTTTGTAAAATGTGCTAAATCAGGCGGTTGATAGGTCAACATAAGGTACTAAAAAGTTTGCCTGGCTACCCAAAATCCTTGCTCTAGCCAAATGCTACGCACCGTCCACGGATGTTAGTTTCTTCTCCACAATGAGACTGGATCTGAGTACCTCCCCCACTATCTCTAGAATGTAAATCCATTCTAGACCATCTGATTGGTCCCAGAAACCGATGGGTTGCGCCAGAACCCATGTGGGGATAGTGGTGTTTTGAAAATTCTTCATTGACTTTGATACTCTGATTGGTTAGAAATGATCCAATGATGACTTTGTTTTGTACAACATCCCTCATTTTGACATCACCACAAACAACTTCTATGATAGCGGTCTCAGACTGAAGCATGTAGCGAATGATAGAGCAGCGGAATAAATCAGTTTGAGCCATCAGGAAACTAAAAAGTTTGAAAAAATAATAGTTATTTTTACAATAAATATTTATATTGGTGGAAAATATGATTACATTCTTGACAACACACTATATTATGGCCCCTATGGGTCAATTAATCCATATTCAGACTATAAAATAAGGCCTACAATAGTCATAAAAAACGTCACTTTCTCAAAAGGTCGTCTGTGTGGAAAAACCTGGATCATTTCAAATTTAAAGAACTGTTTTAGGGGGCATTGCACTATACACCACTAAAAACACATTCATTTCAATGTAATTTAATATTCATGTTAGGACACACAAAATTACCATTATTTGTTCAAATTTGACAACATCTGTCCTCATTTAACAATGCTTACCTTCCTATAAAAGCCATTGAAGCATATCTAAAGTAATTTATGTCATATTGTTGAGATGGGTAAAAATTGTATGCAAATTGCCATTCTAATATGGCATTGCTGGTATTACCCCCTTTTAACTTCTCAACCGCCTGGTAGAGCTCTGTACTTTCCAAACTCAAAAGTCATCCCCTGATGTGGTTTAAGCATTGTTGTGAACACACAAAATATATATATTTTTCTATTAAAAAAGGTGTGTAAAAAACTGAGGGAAAACCAGATTTTTGGGGGGGAAATCCCAAACCTGGAAAAGCTAAACCGAGAATACGGAATAAAATAAAATAAAATAAAGAATTAGGTAAAAAATTCTAACTGATTTTAAAAGGCCCTGACAATGTTTTTTCTTGCTGTGCATGACTGCACTTTAGAGTGTGTGTCATCCTGCAGCACAACATTTTGGGGAAAGTTGAGCTCAGGTCCAATGTTGGCTATGCACCCAAGTGGAAAAGAGATTGGGCCATCCTAGAAATGTTTTAGAGTAATATAATATATACAATTTAGCAGACGCCTTTATCCAAAGCAACATACAGTCATGCATGCATACATTTTTACAAATTGGTGGTCCTGGCAATCGAACCCATTATCCTGGCATTGCAATGCTCTACCAAGATGCATGACAAGGTTATAAATGCTTTGTGAAGATTCTGTTTAAAATGATTTTTAAAGCCTTTATAAAGCACAGGTTTATGTCTTATTTGACATAGGTGGGTATATCACATTTGACATTGGTGGTTTAGTCACACAGTTATGCCACATTTATGAACCGTTTATAGAGCATGACTTACAGTTATAGATGTTTTGTGACACATTTATGTAGTGTTTACGAAGGCTTTATGAAAGCTTTATGAAGGCTTTATGAAGCCTTTATAAGCTGCACGTCATTTAAAGCGGGACCAGAAGTTCTTATTTGAGTTGTAAGTTTTCTGATTTTAAGGTGAAAAAATGTTTTCAACATGTTTTTCAAAAATAGACAGTTAAATGGTTAAATATACATCTCTTCCAAACGGAGGGGGCAATTATGCTGTGTCTGGGCTATCAGTGTCATTCATGCTAAGTCTACTCTGAGGGAAGCAAGAGAGAGAGAGAGCTGTGAGAAATAGACAGTGTTGGAGGGGGTGAAGAGAAAGATAGAGAAAAGATAAAGGAAAGAGGAAGATACAGAGTGAGCTTTGAGCATGAAGGCGGAAAAGAGATAGGAAGAGAGACAGGTGTCAAACGATGCTCACCTCCCTCTTCCCGCACCCAGATCACAACCACGCCCTCACCACCTCTTCGGTAACCTTGTCACCGAGCCCCGGTGTGGCTGTCAGCCCCAAAGCCCAGTAGGATCAGCCCAGTTTAGTGTCACCATGTGTCCCTTCCATCCTACCCCCTACCCTCCCCGTAACCCCCCTCGCTCAGCTCTTTCTCAATTAAATTTTTCCTGGAGAACCAGCAGCAATGCCCACTCTAGATTAGTTTTTTTCAATCGCTTTTGTGTTATATTCACACATTTCTGGTGAATTTTCTAAATTCGTAGTATAAAACTGTCTTCAAACTGGTTACACTTGTAACGCAGCAAGTCTCATATAAGAAAAAGTGTTATTCTGCATTCATTTTGTTTGAAGACATCTTTCAACACAATCATTGATCCAAAATGTAAGTTCACTGTGAAATATCTTTAGAACATTGATTTAATCACCAAAAGAAAACATAATGATATATTATTTTAACAAGCAGTTAATCCAATAGCAAAAAATCCAAAACATGTTTCAAAATTGCCCTTTGATTGTAATATGCGCCAGTATTGTAAATTACAGTATTTTACACTGTTTTCACATTAGGCAATACAGTTGCACTACCCATTAAAAATTTACTACACATCCAATTTCCATAATTTCTATCCCATGTGTGATCAAAGGTGTGATCATTGAAGACATCTCACAATCATTGATGCAAAAAAATAATGTATTAGTTAGATACAATTACAACATACAGTGCATTTGGAAAGTATTCAGACCCCTTCACCTGTTGGAAGGTGAACCTTCGCCCCCGTCTGTGGTCCTGAGCGCTCTGGAGCAGGTTTTCATCGAGGATCTCGCTGTACTTTACTCCATTCTTTCCCTCGATCCTGACTAGTCTCCCCTCCCTGCCTCTGAAAAACATCCCCACAGCATGATGCTGTCACCACCATGCTTCACCGTAGGGATAGTGCCAGGTTTCCTACAGACGTGATGCTTGGCATTCAGGCCAATTCAAGTTCAATCTTGATTTCATCAGACCAGAGAATCTTGTTTCTTGTGGTCTGAGAGTGCTCTAGGCAAACTCCAAGCGGGATGTCATGTGCCTTTTACTGAGGAGTGGCTTGCGTCTGGCCACTCTACAATAAATGCCTGATTGGTGGAGTGCAGGAGAGATGGTTCTCCCATTTCCACAGAGGAACTCTGGAGCTCTGTCAGAGTGACCACTGGGTTCTTGGTCACCACCCTGACCAAGGCCCTTCTCCCCCAGTTGTGACACAGCCTGGGATCAAACCCGGGTCTCTAGTAACCTGTACTTATGTATTTTATTGGTCCTGTACGTGACTCAGTTTGTAAGAGCATGACACTAGAAACATTAGATTTGTGGGTTTCGATACACACTGGGGTCACATACTAAAATGTGTGGAATCACAGCTGTCACTTTTGATAAAAGCGTTACAGTATTGTTTTGGCCAATGCAATTTTAGTAAAGCAGTGTGAACCCCACCCCAGCAACTTCATTTTGGATTCATGTTTACTGTGTAGGGGATGCATTTGTTACATTTGTTACAGTGCATCTCTGATCTTGTCAATATCAGATTTTCTTTTTACTGTGAAGTAAAGTCATGTGTGCATACATTTTTGTGTATGGGTGGTCCTCTGTAGCTCAGCTGGTAGAGCACGGCGCTTGTAACGCCAAGGTAGTGGGTTCGATCCCCGGGACCACCCATACACAAAAATGTATGCACGCATGACTGTAAGTCGCTTTGGATAAAAGCGTCTGCTAAATGGAATATTATTATTATTTAAAATCATAATAGTCATCATCATAATAGTACATTACAGTATATGTCATACTTCATATGTTTCTACTTTACAGACATAGATTTTCATTATGTAGTTCTCAAAATCTGTAGTAGATAAACCAGTTTAAAACCTATAGGTTTACCAAACGGTTTAGTGATGATCAATTAAGAAACTAAATACGCTTCTCTGTTTTAAAACAATTGCCTTTTTGATGATCTGTTTTACGTTTTGTACTAAGAGTTGTGAAAATTGCACCAAAGCAAAAAAGTTAAAAATGTAAACAAGCACTCCTTTCCTCTCAACTGAGACTGTGTTCTTAATCTCCAGTCCTTGCTCAGTGCCATTGGAAACGATCGTACTGTGTGTGTGTGTGTGTGTGAGAGAGAGAGAGAGAGCGAGCGAGAGTGTGTGTTTCTAATCTTCTGTCCTTACTTAGGGTCAATGGCACGACCAGATGGTTAGAGCTAGGTTTAGGGTTAGTAGTTAGTTAGTTGAAATGTTACTGATAGTCTGTAGATAGTGCATCTGTTTCATCTAGTTTGTATTATACCCACACGGCGGCTTGGGTGTTGTGGTGAATGCCAATGTCAATGCCATTACATTGATACATATAAACACTGCATGTGCCATTCCTGGTAGATGTCAGATATACAGTGCCTTCAGAAAGTACTCACAGCCCTTGACTTTTTCAAAATGTTGTTGTGTTCCAGCCTGAATTGATAATGGATTACATTGAAATTGTGTGTCACTGACCTACACACCATACCCCATAACGTCAAAGTGGAATTATGTTTTTTTGAAATTTTTACAAATGTAAAAAAAAAAAAAAAGCTGAAATGTCTTGAGTTAATAAGTATTCAACCCCTTTGTAATGGCAAGCTTAAATAAGTTCTGGAGTATAAATGTGCTTAACTCACTCTGTGTGCAATAATAGTGTTTTACAGGATTTTTTAATGACTACCTCTTCTCTGTACCCCACACATACAATTATCTGTAAGGTCACTCAGTCGAGCAGTGAATTTCAAACGCAGATTCAACCACAAAGACCAGGGACGTTTTCCAATGTCTCGCAAAGATGGGCATTGAATATCCCTTTGAGCATGGTGAAATTATTAATTTCACTTTGGGTGGTGTGTCAATACACCCAATCATTACAACTAACTAGTTGATGGAGATGAAGGAAACCGTCTCAGGGATTTCACCATGAGGCCAATGGTTACAGATTTGAATGGCAGTGATAGGAGAAAAACTGAGGATGGATCAACATTGTTACTGTGGAATGCAGTGTTTGGTTTTCGGCAGGCATAATGGGACCCATCTCGTCCAAAAAGTTGACTCAAGTTTGCCAAAAAGCACCTGGATGATCATCAAGACTCTTGGAAGAACGTTCTATGGACAGATGATTCAAAAGTATAAAATGTTGGACGACATGGTTCCAGTAATGCCTGGTGAAAACCAAACACTGTATTCCACAGTAAGAACATCATACCAAAGGTCAAGCGTGGTGGTGGTGGTGTGATGGTTTGGGGATGCTTTGCTGCCTCAGGACCTGGACGACTTGCCTTAATAGAAGGAACCATGAATTATGCCCTGTATCAGAGAATTATACAGGAGAATGTCAGACCATCCGTCTGTGAGCTGAAGCTGAAGCGCAGCTGGGTCATTCAGCAAGACTATGATCTAAAACACACAATCAAGTCTACATGAAAATTGCTAAAAAGCAACAAATTGGACGTTTTGGAATGGCCTAGTCAAAGTCCAGACCTAATCCCAATTGAGATTTTGTGGCAGGACTTGAAACGAGCAGTTCATGCTTGAAAACCCACACGTCACTGAGTTAAAGCAGTTCTGCATGGAAGAGTGGGCCAAAATTCCTCCACAGCGACGTGAGAGACTGATCAACAACTACAGGAAGCATTTGGTTGGAGTCATTGCAGCTAAAGGTGGCACAACCAGTTATTGAGTGTAAGGGGGCAATTACTTTTTCACACAGGGGAATTGGGTGTTGCATAACTTTGTTTATGAAATACATGAAATAAATATGTAATTGTTGTGTTATTTGTTCACTTATGTTCCCTTTATCTATGTCTCCCGAGTGGCGCAGTGGTCTAAGGCACTGCATCGCAGTACTAACTGTGCCACTAGAGATCCTGGTTCGAATCCAGGCTCTGCTGTAGCTGGCCGCAACCGGGAGACCAATGGGGCGGCGCACAATTGGCCCAGCGTCGTCCAGGGTAGGGGAGGGAATGGCCGGCAGGGAGGTAGCTCAGTTGGTAGAGCATGGCGTTTGCAATGCCAGGGTTGTGGATAAGAGCGTCTGCTAAATGACGTATATATATATATATCTAATATTAGGTTTTGGTTGAAGATCTGATAACATTCAGTATCACAAATATGCAAAAGTAGAGAAAATTAGAAAGGGGGCAAATACTTTTTCATAGCACTGTAAATGTATATATTTTGGATTATTAAGGAGTGGGCCTTTAATGCTGTGAGGTGTGTATTAATACACATGGAAGTCATAAACAGTGAAACACATAAACAAACAAGCAAAAACATTACATGTAGGCCTACATAGTGGAAGTGGGTGGGCGATAAAGGAGGCTATGTGTGATTTTTTAAATATTTTTAATGTATATTCACTTTCTTGGAAGATTTTCTATATTTCAATTTTTTTCTTCCGGTCTGGCCTGTGAGCAGGAAGTTTGCATTTAGAATATTTTACTTTGGGAAAGTATATGCCAGGGGTTCCATAAAAGACAGAAATGTAAACTTCGCTTCTAAAGACTAAAGAGATCGAGAGTAAAGAGAGAGGGAGAGAGCATGTGACAGAAAAAGAGAGAGAGGGGGAGAAATTGAGAGACAGCGGACAAATTCGATTCTCTCTCCGAAGCACCGAGAGAAGAGATGACTCATGCTGTTTGCATCTGGTTTAGTGGAAGGAAGGCCTTTGGGCTAACATTGTTGGGATGAAGGATGTTGCCAGATCTGTAACTAGACTCTGAATGGTCAATAAACAGGCCCCCTTAATATTTCATAGCTCAAAGAAGACATTAGCATAACATTTTGAAGCATTGTTGTTGTGAAGAAGCCAAACTTTTATTCTCACTCAAACGAAGCATGCATGGAGGAGGATTTGAAATGTACACATTGAGACAGCCAACTACCTTGCTTTTGAGACTGTGACACACAGAGGAATCACGCAAACACAAGACAGGCCTGCGCTGCGCTGATAATTCGACGGCCGTCGCATTTCTCATTTGATATAGCATGGGCAGAGGAAACGCTATCGGCTAGCACGCGTCCTGCAACTGTCCCTTGGCATTTCGTCCTATAATTATTTAGACTTATCTAGATCTACATACATCGCTGTAAGTATAAGCTGCAGAGATCTGTGAGTCGGGCGATATCCACAAGCAAAATGGTGTGATAGACTATTTATGGGCGAGATTTACTCATGTGCCATGTGAGACACGATGTGAGAAGTGGCTACAGATAGCATGGGAACCCTTAGTGCCATACAGTATCTGTATGGGGAACATGGAAGCTGCATCTAATTGTGGCATATAAGCTGCATGTGAATGTAGCTGGGGTGGTTTGGTGAACCACAATTGTGTGATGACCATGCCTGAGCCAGAATATTTACATTAGCTCCCTGAGCTAACGCCTGGGCTTAATCTTAATGGGCTAACACAGTCCTGACATGCAGGATCCCAGGTTTGATCCCCAGTTGGCACATGAAAATGCAGTAATATACAATAGTTATTGCACTGTTTTTTGTTGTTTATCAATAAGTACAAGTAGTGTTCACACCTGGCAGCAACACATCCTTTTTTTAAGAAACTTTCTTTCGAACTATTAACCATCATATAACCATTAGAGTATATTTGTTGTGACAAGCAGTGACCAATTAGCTGTTGGCGTCTGTCTACATGTAGAGTAGCAGTCCCTTTGCTAAGCCTCATCTATACACAAAGTGTGTCACACAGCGCAACAGTAAACCGTGCTCTTAGGTTGCGGCAATGTTACAAAGCCTGACACATCTCCCACACAAGAGTTACCTTCCTTGTCTTATTTTGCACTTCTTTCTCTCTTCCACTGCCTCCCCCTTCTCCCTAGCTTCACTTACACGCTTAATTGAGTCAAGGGCTTTGATGGTGGGTGGTTAGAAGACGAACTGAGCGCTGACACTAATTACATCGAGAGAAAGTGGTGGGTAGTGGATCACGGGTAGTTGGGGAGATGGGTGATGATGGTGCTGATGATAATGATTGGTGAATTAATTCAGGAATGAGTTAAAAGGTTGGGGCTAGGTTATGCAGGTTGTATGGAGGCCAATTCGCTTTACACTGGAGGGGGTCTTGTGCAATGATGGTGATGTTAATGATTAATGAATATAGGAGTGGTTCGAGTTGAAAGTTTGAGGCCAGGTTGTATGCAGGCCTATTGGATTTACTCTGGAGGGCGTCTTGTAGGAACCCGGAGTGAAGCGCCTGTACGGTGTGGAGGTAGTATTGAGAGGTCAGGTGGTCCAGCAGCCCTAGGCAGTCCATTGATTCACATGGGAAGTTTGCATGGAGAAGTAGGAAGGAAGCAACTGTTGCTTTCCTAGGGTTATATGCTCCGGAGCGGTCGCCAATAGTATTATCGCGTAAAGCTTGTTAGTGTGGCTGTACCTGATTTTAAATTGAATCCGAGGAGAGCGGAAGGTTCTTCGGAACTCTGAGCGCATCAGATGTTGATAGGAACATTGTTAGGCGACAAGGGACTTGTCTTTGAGTTTGTACTGGGAATGTGACGACACAACAAAACTAAACTAAACACTGATACACACTAATGACAAATGAGGACCAATCGACTGCTAAACTCTCAGTTTAAAGTTTCAGCAAATAGTCCTAACAGGGTACAATGCAGAAACACAAGAACAACAGTAGAACCCAGCTCCTTTGCGAACACCTCTCTCTTTCTCTTTCTCTCTCTCTCTCTCCTTCTCAGTGTCTTTTCTTCTTTCCTCTGTGAGGTTGTGTGTGTGTGTGCCTGTCATGCTGCGCAACTTTCTTGTGCTGCTTATGATTGTGTTGCTTTAGTCTTTGAAATAATATATGAATTGCCTCCGGCGCCGAGTGCCGCTCTTGACGTGAGAAGAAAGAAATCTCGGAGATATCAGTGAAGGATGCTTTTTTACCCCCTTCAAAGGCGCGAGTCACAGCCAGGGCCTTTGGAAAGCTGGGTTGGTTAATGGGAAGGAACAGAGAGGAAAGGAGAGAGAGAGAGAAAGAGGGAAGGAGAGATAGGGAGAGAGAGTGTGAATGAGAGAGATAGAGGGAGAAAGAAAGATCGAGAGGAGAGCAAAGGGGGAAGAGTAAAAGAGACGGAAAGAGTGAGAGTTTGAGAGAGCAGAAAATTGAGATGGTGTGAGACAGACCAAAAGAAACAGAGTTGCGGAAAGCGGAAGAGAGAGGACTTAAAGGAAAGATTCACCCATTTTGAGTGTTATATCGTTTTGGGGCTGAGTGATGTTCTATCAACTCCTGGGGTCATTTCATGTTTTCATGTGTATCATGAGCTCTTGCCGTTCACGCAGGCCGAAATACAGCCAGTATGACATAGCATTGTGATAAAGCCGCTCTCACTGGAAATTAATGGGAAGATGACTTTTAGATTGCGAAAACATATATCATACATGTCAAATTTCAATACTGGCTAATGTCATAATGCGGGAGGTTGTATTCTCTGGAATGAGCCATTGATCATGTTTTTGCAATATTCCTACCTAAAACAAAACAGAGGGTTCACCACATTTCTCCTATTTTTCTGCCTCTTCAGTCCAGGGTGCATTTTATACTGCTGTCCAGTGGCTCCACCCTTGCCATGGTGGGCTATGCAAATGTCTTTGGCTGTGTCCCAATCCAAAGGCAGCTAGCTGCCTGCTGCCTACCTGGCAGCATCATGTGATAACGTTTTCAACCGAGCGTGATACTTTTGTTTACATTGCAGCCACTGTAGCAGCGTGAGCAACTAGTGCTATCAATTCAGTGAACAACTATCACAAAATGGAAATATCTGACAACAAGTAAACAAGTAACAGAATCGATCTCCTCCTCTCGCATATTGCTTGGTCTTCTGCTCCATCGTTGGAAATATGACAGGTAAGCTTGAATGCATACGATTTTTTGAGATAGCTAAATAAGCTATTTTACTGACGGTTTACGAATGATTAACAGCAACAGTAGTGGTGTTTCACTGTGAAGCTAATATTGCATTAGGGCTGCTATTATTTTTTTCTAAGTCCAATATTCAGTAATTATATAAATTCATATCAAACAGGAATATATATTCAATGAAATTAGTACAGCATTGTAAAGTAATTGATGCCTTTCTCTCTCTTTGCAGGGGATTAGACAGATGAACTGCCCAAGCCTCAAAACCAGAAGATAACCTGGCGCCGACGAGGATGGCGCCCTCGCGACTAGCTCTTAGGAAACTTTGCAGTATTTTCTTTTTTTATGTATTATTTTTTACATTATTAGCTCAGAAATTGTTTTGTATCATTACATAAAGCCGGGAAAAACTATTGGATATCAGAGTGGCGGTAACTCACCAGCATTACGACCAGGAATACGACTTTCCCGAAGCAGATCCTTTGTTTGCTCTCCTCAGGGCAATTGAACTGATTCCAGCGGCTGACCCAAAACATCGCCGGCGGAAGGGAGGCATTCGGTGCGGCCTGCTGGTTCGACTTAGGAGGCGCGCGCACCACCCACCGCTTCCAAGTATACTACTCGCTAATGATCAGTCTCTGGTTAACAAGCTCAACGAGCTCCGGGCAAGGATTTCTTTCCAGAGAGACATCAAGGCCTGTAACATACTTTGTTTCACGGAAACATGGCTCTCTGGGGATATTCTGTAGAAATCGGTCCAGCCATATGGGTTCTCAATTCATCGTGCAGACAGGAATAAATATTTCTCTGGGAAGCAGAAGGGTGGAGGTGTGTTTTCATGATTAACGACTCATGGTGTAATTTTAGTAACATACAGGAACTCAAGTCCTTCTGTTCACCAGACCTAGAATACCTCACAATCAAATGCCGACCGTATTATCTCCCAAGATAATTTTCTTCGGATATAATCACGGCCGTGTATATCCCCCCTCAAGCCGATACCATGACGGCCGTCAAAGAACTTCACTGGACGTTATGCAAACTGGAAACCACATATCCTGAGGCTGCATTAATTATAGCCGGGGATTTTAACAGAGCAAATTTGAGGACTACGCTGCCGAAGTTCTATCAACATATCGACTGTTATATTCGCGCTGCTAAAATCCTCGAACATTGCTATTCAAACTTCCGGGATGGTTATAAGGCCCTCCCCCGCCCTCCTTTCGGCAAATCTGACCACAACTCCATTTTGCTCCTCCCTTTCTATAGAGAGAAACTCAAACAGGAAGTACCCGTGCTAAGGACTATTCAACGCTGGTCTGACCAATCGGAATCCACACTTCAAGATTGTTTTGATCACGCAGATTGAATATGTTCCGGGTAGCTTGCGAAAATAATTTAGACGAATACACTGAAACGGTGACTGAGTTCATCAGGAAGTGTATAGGTGATGTTGTGCCAACTGTGACTATTAAAACCTACCCTAACCAGAAACCGTGGATAGTTGGCAGCATTCGCGCAAAACTGAAAGCGCAAACCATCGCATTTAACCATGGCAAGGTGACTGGGAATATGGCAGAATACAAACAGTGTAGCTACTCACTCTGCAAGGCAATTAAGCTGGCAAAACATCAGTATAGAGAGAAAGTGGAGTCGCAATTCAACGGCTCAGACACAAAACGTATGTGGCAGGGTCTACAGACAATCACGGACTACAAAAGGAAAACCAGCAATGTCGCCGACACCGACGTCTCGTTTCCAAACAAGCTAAACACCTTCTTCGCCCGCTTTGAGGATAACACAGTGCAACCGACGAGGCCCACTACGAAGGACTGTGGCCTCTCCTTCTCCATGGCCGAAGTGAGTAAGACATTTAAGCATGTTAACCCCCGCAAGGCTGCCGGCCCAGACGGCATTCCTAGCAGTGTCCTCAGAGCATGCGCAGACCAGCTGGCTGGTGTGTTTATGGACATATTCAATCTCTACCTTTGCCAGTCTGCTAGATGGCCACTATTGTTCCTGTACCCAAGAAAGCAAAGGTAACTGAACTAAATGACTATCGCCCCGTAGCACTCACCTCTGTCATCATTAAGTGCTTTGAGAAACTAGTCAAGGATCATATCACCTCTGCCTTACCTGTCACCCTAGACCCACTTCAATTTGCTTACCGCCCCAATAGATCAACAGACGATGCAATCGCCATCACACTGCACACTGCCCTATCCCATCTGGACAAGAGGAATACCTATGTAAGAATGCTGTTCATTGACTATAGCTCAGCATTCAACACCATAGTACCCTCCAAGCTCATCATTAAGCTCGAGGCCCTTGGTCTGAACCCCGCCCTGTGCAACACGGTCCTGGACTTCCTGACAGGCCGGCCCCAGGTGGTGAAGGTAGGAAACAACATCTCCACTTCGCTGATCCTCAACACTGGGGCCCCACAAGGGTGCCTGCTCAGCCCCCTCCTGTACTCCATGTTCACCCATGAATGCGTGGCCAAGCATGCCTCCAACTCAATCATGATGTTTGCAGACGACACAACAGTAGTAGGCTTGACACCTACAACACCTGATGTCACAGGAAGGCCAAAAAGATCATCAAGGACATCAACTACCTGAGCCACTGCCTGTTCACCCCGCTAACATCCTGAAGGCGAGGTCAGTACAGGTGCATCAAAGCTGGGATCGAGAGAATGTACATGTCTGTAATTTTTATCATAGGTACACTTCAACTGCGAGAGACGGAATCTAAAACAAAAATCCAGAAAATCACATTGTATGATTTTTAAGTAATTAATTTGCATTTTATTGCATGACATAAGTATTTGATCACCTACCAACCAGTAACAATTCCGGCTCTCACAGACCTGTTAGTTTTTCTTTAAGAACCCCTCCTCTTCTCCAATCATTACCTGTATTAACTGCACCTGTTTGAACTCGTTACCTGTATAAAAGACACCTGTCCACACACTCAATCAAACAGACTCCAACCTCTCCACAATGGCCAATACCAGAGAGCTGTGTAAGGACATCAGGGATAAAAGAATAGACCTGCACAAGGCTGGGATGGGCTACAGGACAATAGGCAAGCAGCTTGGTGAGAAGGCAACAACTGTTGGCGCAATTATTAGAAAATGGAAGAAGTTCAAGATGACGGTCAATCTCCCTCGGTCTGGGGCTCCATGCAAGATCTCACCTCGTGGGGCATCAATGATCATGAGGAAGGTGAGGGATCAGCCTAGAACTACACGGCAGGACCTGGTCAATGACCTGAAGAGAGCTGGGACCACAGTCTCAATGAAAACCATTAGTAACACACTACGCCGTCATGGATTAAAATCCTGCAGCGCATGCAAGGTCCCCCTGCTCAAGCCAGCGCATGTCCAGGCCCGTCTGAAATTTGCCAATGACCATCTGGATGATCCAGAGGAGGAATGGGAGAAGGTCATGTGGTCTGATGAGACAAAAATTGAGCTTTTTGGTCTAAAATCCTTTCGCCGTGTTTGGAGGAAGAAGAAGGATGAGTACAACCCCAAGAACACCATCCCAACCGTGAAGCATGGAGATGGAAACATCATTCTTTGGGGATACTTTTCTGCAAAGGGGACAGGACGACTGCACCGTATTGAGGGGAGGATGGATGGGGCCATGTATCGCGAGATCTTGGCCAACAACCTCCTTCCCTCAGTAAGAGCATTGAAGATGGGTCGTGGCTGGGTCTTCCAGCATGACAACGACCCGAAACACACAGCCAGGGCAACTAAGGAGTTGCTCTGTAAGAAGCATCTCAAGGCCTATCCAGTCTCCAGACCTGAACCCAATAGAAAATCTTTGGAGGGAGCTGAAAGTCCGTATTGCCCAGCGACAGCCCCGAAACCTGAAGGATCTGGAGAAGGTCTGTATGGAGGAGTGGGCCAAAATCCCTGCTGCAGTTTGTGCAAACCTGGTCAAGACCTACAGGAAACGTATGATCTCTGTAATTGCAAACAAAGGTTTCTGTACCAAATATTAAGTTCTGCTTTTCTGATGTATCAAATACTTATGTCATGCAATAAAATGCAAATTAATTACTTAAAAATCATACAATGTGATTTTCTGGATTTTTGTTTTAGATTCTGTCTCTCACAGTTGAAGTGTACCTATGATAAAAATTACAGACCTCTACATGATTTGTAAGTAGGAAAACCTGCAAAATCGGCAGTGTATCAAATACTTGTTCTCCCCACTGTATATACTGTATTCTATTCTGTAATATTCTACTGTATCTGAGTCCATGCTGCTCCGTCATTGCTTGTCCATATATGTATATATTCTTAAATTCCATTCCTTACTAGATTTGTGTGTATTGGGTATATGTTGTGAAATTGTTAGATATTACTTGTTAGATATTACTGCACTGTCAGAGCTAGGAGCACAAGTATTTCGCTACACCCGCAATAACATCTGCTAAACACGTGTATGTGACAAATAACATTTGATTTGATTTGATTTGAGAAACATGTTGAGACATCACCACTTGTCATTTTAGAATACATTTGAACAGTTGTATTGGTTTTCCTGTATCTGTGCATGAGTCCTTAAAACATTGTCCATTGTGAGGGACATCTCAAGGAGATAAACCTCCAACGTTCATAAGCTTGTTCAGTAGGCCTACATGAGGGCAAAATTAGAGTTTTTTTTTTTTATACATACACAGGACAGGAGATTACAGGCTTTTGTTCCAGCCCTTCACTAACACCTCATTCAACTAATTGTGGTCTAAATTGAAGACTTGCATACAGTGCAATCCCCTTGGACAGAAATCACATCTGTATTTTAGAATGAGCTTCTTAAGTTACAATGACCTGATAAATCTGCATGATAAACAATAACATGGGTGAATCTATTTATATCTCAAATCAAAGATTATTGGTCGCGTACACAGATTAGCAGATGTTATAGCAGGTGCAGCAAAATGCTTGTTTCTAGCTCCAACAGTAAGTGTATAAAATGTTGATTTTGCACTCTTCTGAATAAAATCCTGGGATATGGTGATTATCCTGGTGGCTGAGAGGTTCCCAAGTTCTTTACATCTGTCTGGGTGTCAGGGTGGGATGTCCTTCAACCCGGAACAAGCACAGACAAGGGGGGAGAAACGAAGCTCACTGCTCAAATTTCAGTGCTGGTTGAAGTTACTGAAGCCACAACTACCTCTTAACGTGCAATTGTTTTGTTAACGGTTTTGCATGTTTATAGGCTTGATCAAGTTGTTAACAGTAAGACTAGAATATCAGATCCTCTAATTTTAACTAGTAACACCAAACCCAATGGTGCAACACAATAGGGCAGAGGTTCCGTAAATTGTTTTGGCCCACAACCCGATTTTGATAACAGAAAATTCTCACGACACCAACCATAAAAAAAAAAAAAATGCAATTAACAGCCAATGTTATTTTATTTTATTGGGGCTATGACAGTCAATTACAAATTAGTCTGACATAATGTATCTTATCTCACCACCACTAATGAGATGGGTGTGCTTGATGCATGTCGCGTCGGATATTCTCAAAGTCAGGGGGGGTGGTCGACAGTGCACACCTCATCTCTCCTCTCACATCCAACCTGGATCGATATTTGTTTTTAATGCAGACGAGAGCACTGAATCTGCATACCATGAGTTTTAATGCTCGGAGGGAGACGGCACAGTATTCCCTTTGAGGCAGGAACCAAAACTCCTCCATAGTGATCCATGAATGCGTTGTCTGCAGCATTCGATCACATGACAGTTCGATCAGCTGTTCGATTTCACTTACAAATCAAATCAAATCAAATCGTATTTGCGCCGAATACAACAGTTGTAGACCTTACAGTGAAATGCTTACTTACAAGCCCTTAACCAACAATGCAGTTTTAAGAAATAATACCCAAAAAATACATACAAAAAAATACAATTTAAAATCATGCGAAATAAAATAAACAAATAATCAAAGAGCAGCAGTAAAAGTAACAATAGCGAGGCTATATACGATGTTCAGGAGTCTTATGGCTTGGGGGTAGAAGCTGTTTAGCAGAGAGAACAGTCTATGACTAGGGTGGCTGGAGTCTTTGTCCATTTTTAGGGCCTTCCTCTGACGTCGCCTGGTATAGATGTCCTGGATGGCAGGAAGCTTGGCCTCAGCTTGCCTTGCTGTCAGAGGCTGAGCAGTTGCCATACCAGGCAGTGATGCAACCAGTCAGGATGCTCTCGATGGTGCAGCTGTAGAACCTTTTGAGGATCTGAGAACCCATGCTAAATCTTTTCAGTCTCCTTATTTTATTTTTATTTATTTAACCTTTATTTAGCCAGGTAAGCCAGTTGAGAACAAGTTCTAATTTACAACTGCAACCTGGCCAAGATAAAGCAAAGCAGTGCGATTAAAAACAACAACAACACAGAGTTACATATGGAATAAACAAAAACAAAATGTAAAGTCAATAACACAATAGAAAATCTATATACAGTGTGTGCAAATGTAGTAAATTATGGAGATAAGGCAATAAATAGGCCATAGTGCAAAATAATACAATTTAGTATTAACACTGGAGTGATAGATGTGCAGAAGATGATGTGCAAATAGAGATACTGGGTTGCAAATGAGCAAAATAAATAACAATGTAAATAACAATATGGGGATGAGGTAGTTGGGTGGGCTAATTACAGATCAGCTGTGTACATGTGCAGTGATCGGTAAGCTGCTCTGACAACTGATGCTTAAAGTTATTGAGGGAGCTAAGTGTCTCCAGCATCAGAGATCTTTGCAGTTTGTTCCAGTCATTTGCAGCAGAGAACTGGAAGGAAAGGCGGCCAAAGGAGGTGTTGGCTTTGGGGATGACCAGTGAGATATACCTGCTGGAACGCATACTACGGGTGGGTGTTGCTATGGTGACCAATGATCTAAGATAAGGCGGGGATTTGCATAGAAGTGATTTATAGATGACCTGGAGCCAGTGGGTTTGGCGACGAATATGTAGTTAGGGCCAGCCAACGAGAGCGTACAGGTCACAATGGTGGGTAGTATATGGGGCTTTGGTGACAAAACGGATGGCACTGTGATAGACTACATCCAATTTGCTGAGTAGAGTGTTGGAAGCTATTTTGTAAATGACATCGCTGAAGTCAAGGATCGGTAGGATAGTCAGTTTTACGAGGGCATGTTTAGCAGCATGAGTGAAGGAGTCTTTGTTGCGAAATAGGAAGCCAATTCTAGATTTAACTTTGGATTGGAGATTCATGTGAGTCTGGAAGGAGAGTTTACGGTCTAACCAGACACCTAGGTATTTGTAGTTGTCCACATATTCTAAGTCAGACCCGTCGAGAGTAGTGATTCTAAGAGGGCGGGCGGGTGCAAGCAGCGTTCGATTGAAGAGCATGCATTTCGTTTTACTAGAGTTTAAGAGCAGTTGTTGGCCACGGAAGGAGTGTTGTATGGCATTGAAGCTCGTTTGGAGGTTTGTTAACACTGTCCAATGAAGGGCCAGATGTATACAAAATGGTGTCGTCTGCATAGAGGTGGATCTGAGAGTCACCAGCAGCAAGAGCGACATCATTGATATACACATAGAATAGAGTCGGCCCGAGAATTGAACCCTGTGGCACCCCCATAGAGACTGCCAGAGGTCCAGACAACAGGCCCTCCGATTTGACACATTGAACTCTATATGAGAAGTAGTTGGTGAACCAGGCGAGGCAGTCATTTGAGAAATCAAGGCTATTTAATCTGCCAATAAGAATGTGGTGATTGACAGAGTCAAAAGCCTTGGCCAGGTCGATGAAGATGGCTGCGCTCAGCTCTTTTGCTGCAAGTTGCTCTCAGTGTATCCATTATAGCTCAGTGGGTGTATCATAAAATGTGTCCATATGGGAGATGGAGACATATTCATAACTAGAGTGCAGAGGCCTGCTCGCCGTCCCGTGATAGATGGAGCCCAATATGTGCAAAAACCCATCATTCAATCCCATAGAATCAGTTTTCCGTCAACATAGCCATGCAGTACACTGAATATCCCCTGTGCCATTTCATGCTCTGGAACTAGGCGTATGTAGCGCATCACTACTTCACATGAGCGCCATTTGAACGTAAACTTAAAAATAAAAAAATAATGCTTTTTTTTTGGCAGAAATGTCTTCTGGAACATGTGAACTTTCATGTGCCTTAATAACAAACATGTACACCATCTGTAAATACTAATACAATTGTTAAATTACGAGCCTAGTTAGGTTAGCCACGGAAAAAGACAGCAACCTTCCCGCTAGCCATGATTGGCTGAGATAATGAATGGGCTGGACATGCCGAGAGATGAGTTCGGATTGATCTGCCATGTAGCACTCTTCTGACTATAACATGAACTGGTCAGTATGTGTAGGTAATCCTTTCTAACGCACCTTTTTTTAAAGATATCACGTAGTAGAACTGCATAAGTGTCGCCCTCCACTTTCTGTTTTGAAATCAGTGGAATTAGAGTATGATAGCTAAGGAGAGGGAGAAAATTCTGGCGTTTGATTGCAAATATGTACGGCCAATATAATTGTTTTTACATTTTAGCAGATGCTCTTATCCAGAGCGACTTACAGTTAGTGAGTGCATACATTTTTCATACTGGCCCCCCACAACCGTGGCGTTGCAAGCGCCTTGCTCTACCAACTGAGCTACACGGGACCATGTTGTATACAGTTGAAGTCGGAAGTTTACATACGCCTTAGCCTAATACATTTAAACTCAGTTTTTCACAATTCCTGACATTTAATCCTAGTAAAAATTCCCTGTCTTAGGTCTGTTAGGATCACCACTTTTTTTTAAGAATGTGAAATATCAGAATAATAGTAGAGAGAATGATTTATTTCAGCTTTTATTTCTTTCATCACATTCCCAGTGGGTCAGATGTTTACATACACTCAATTAGTATTTGGTAGCATTACCTTTAAATTGTTTAACTTGGGTCAAACATTTCGGGTAGCCTTCCACAAGCTTCCCACAATAAGTTGGGTGAATTTTGGCCCATTCCTCCTGACAGAGCTGGTGTAACTGAGTCAGGTTTGTAGGCCACCTTGCTCGCACACACTTTTTCAGTTCTGCCTACAAATGTTCTATAGGATTGAGGTCAGGGCTTTGTGATGGCCACTCCAATACCTTGACTTTGTTGTCCTTAAGCCATTTTGCCACAACTTTGGAAGTATGCTTGGGGTCACTGTCCATTTGGAAGACCCATTTGCGACCAAGCTTTAACTTCCTGACTGATGTCTTGAGATTCAATATATCCACATAATTTTCCTTCCTCATGATACCATCTATTTTGTGAAGTGCACCAGTCCCTCCTGCAGCAAATCACCCCCACAGCATGATGCTGCCACCCCTGTGCTTCATGGTTGGGATGGTGTTCTTTGGCTTGCAAGGGACCCCCTTTTTCCTCCAAACATAACGATGGTCATTATGGGCAAACAGTTCTGTTTTTGTTTCAGCAGACCAGAGGACATTTCTCCAAAAAGTACGATCTTTGTCCCCATGTGCAGTTGCAAACCGTAGTCTGGCTTTTTTATGGTGGTTTTGGAGCAGTTGCTTCTTCCTTGCTGAGCGGCCTTTCAGGTTATGTCAGTATAGGACTCGTTTTACTGTGGATATAGATACTTTCGTACCTGTTTCCTCCAGCATCTTCACAAGGTCCTTTGCTGTTGTTCTGGGATTGATTTGCACTTTTCGCACCAAAGTACGTTCATCTCTAGGAGACAGAAAGCGTCTCCTTCCTGAGCGGTATGACGGCTGCGTGGTCCCATGGTGTTTATACTTGCGTACTATTGTTTGTACAGATGAACCTTCAGGCGTTTGGAAATTGCTCCCAAGGATGAACCAAACTTGTGGAGGTCTAAAAAAAATGTTCTGAGGTCTTGGCTGATTTCTTTTGATGTCAAGCAAAGAGGCACCGCGTTTGAAGGTAGGCCTTGAAATACATCCACAGGTACACCTCCAATTGACTCAAATGATGTCAATTACCCTATCAGAAGCTTCTAAAGCCATGACATCATTTTCTGAAATTCTACACGCTGTTTAAATGCACCGTCAACTTATTGTATGTAAAGTTCTGACCCACTGGAATTGTGATTCAGTGAATTATAAGTGAAATAATCTGTCTGTAAACAATTGTTGGAAAAATTACTTGTGTCATGCACAAAGTAGATGTCCTAACCGACTTGCCAAAACTATAGTTTGTTAACAAGAAAGTTGTGGAGTGGTTGAAAAACGAGTTTTAATGACTCCAACCTAAGTGTACGTAAACTTCCGACTTCAACTGTAACTACCCTAAATACCTTTTTATATCATCTCTTCACAGGAACTCAGACCATGTATCTATCTAACATTAAAAGCTGTGCCATAATAAAAAACCTCACTGTCAGGTATGTAGATCGACACCCTCGTCTCCGCTGACCCAGGCCCTCCCTGGAACGATAAGGAGGCAGCCAAGTCCCTATTAGTGTCCATCAACCCAGCGCTAAATGCCAGTGTGATTGACTGACTGGCTGCTGCAGAATATAACAAGCCTGGAAATTGAGGGGGAGAGAGTTGGACGCCTTTCCCAGTACCGCTCCCCCCCCCCCCCCCCCCCTCAGAATATCACATGCCCGGATAGCGAGGGCAGAGAGGTGGCAGCCTTCCCCAGTACCAAACCCCCCCCCCCCCCCCCCCCCCCCCTCTCAAAACATTGCCAGCCTGGATAGCAAGGGGGGAGAGGGGGCAGCCTTGCCCAGTTCCGCACCCCTCTTTGTGACCGAGCTGGAGCTGGATTGGAGCCGGAGCCCACAGTGTAAATATGCAGAGCAATCGAGAGTGCCATTACCAAATAAAGAGAGGGAGGGAAAGAGAGGGAAGGTGATGGGAAATCAACTAGGTGGGCAGTTTGCTGGGTCAAATCGTTTGACCTGCGAATGAGCTAAAGCACCTGCTCTTCTCAAGACGTGCCTAGATGGTTGACCTGTTGAGGCTTCTGCTCTACACTGCCACCTGTTGATGTGGGGGGTGTACTACTGGGAGTCAAGAGGAGATGAACTTGAAGTATATTGAGGTATTCTCAATATAGACAGGAACAGCAGTACCAATAGCCTGTGCGGGCTCTAAATGTATCTTCTCATTCTTGTGCTGGTCGAACAGTGAATAATACAAGTAATGACAAGAGGAAGAGAATAGTGACAGTTTCTGTCAGGCAGTTCTGCTGTCCACCGGTTCCTCAAAAAAAATTTCCACCTGCGGCTAAAACAAAAAATCTATCATCTCCCCAAAATAGTCTTGTTTGTGTTTGCCAGGCTGTTCTTGTCAATATCTGCTGGAAAGAATTAGATAAGTGTATTTCACAGAGTAACTCATACCTGAGAAGATAGCATTACATCAGGGAGCTGTGTTACTTTCATCCTCAGGCTATCAACAGGCACTCATCATTTCTCCCTCTTTGACTCACACTGGCTGATGGTAATTCATATAAGTGAGACCAATTCTTAAGGTTCGCTCAAACGCGGCATCGTTTGCACATTAATTGGGAAAAAACTTGTTTTGCATATTGCAGATATTCATAGTCAAATCTTTATATGTGGTCTTTTCACCTTAGGTTGTGACCACAATGCTTATTTGCATAGATACAGTAAATCACCCCTGTGTGTGTGTTACAAATCAGCACTGGGGGTTAAAGCAGGACGAGGCTTGAATGGCAATTAGGTGTCCTGTAGTTAAGGCAGCAGTACACCGACATGGAGACTCTGGCTATGTTCCAATGGCCATACTATTTAGAATGCATGCCCACTAAATTATTTCATTCTATGATGTATGGACATGGAATCTGAGCCACTTGTTACTGCCTGTCGTGAATCACCCAACCTTTGACCCCCAACTCCTCAGGTTTTTATCCATCTCTCTCACTGGTTCCTATCCGCCGTAACCTTCGTGTTAGAGGAACAGAGGCCTTGTTGCTATGAGGATCACATTCTTCCTACCCACAAGCAGGACAGAACCACATTTGGAGACCAGGAGAGATCGAGTGTGATGAGTGGCTCTCGGAGGAGCGCATTAAAAAATGTAAGTTCACCTTCAGAGCACAGGAAGTTTTTGGCACTAAGGGTTAAGGCTTGAACTCACTTGCTGCTTGTATATTTTATTTGTTATTTAACTAGGCAATTCAGTTAAGAATAAATTATTATTTACAATGACGACCTACACTGGCCAAACCCGGATGACGCTGGGCCAATTGTGCGCCACCCTATGGGACTCCCAATCACAGCTGGTTGTGATACAGCCTGGAATCGAACCAGGGAGTCTGTAGTGACGCCTCAAGCACTGAGATGCAGTGCCTTAGACCAATGCGCCACTCGGGAGCAAAGTTGAGGTTATTAATTCGACCATTTAAAAAAACAAGCACACATACAACTTGAAAATTAGTAAAATTATCAAGGATAACACAAAACAAAGTCTGGGACTTATTTCCATTCTGGTCCTCTTGAGACAAGATGTCTTGGCAATATCCAACACGGTTGCACACAATATGACAGAGAGATAATAAAACATAAAAACAAAGAAGAAGAACATCCATCACATCATTGCAGTTGCATCGTAGGGTACATTAAAATGGGCACAGAAGACATCAAACAGTTTTTTACTTTATTTTTTAAAGCTGCCCAGAGAGTACGCCATTTTTATGGGCAGAGGCAACACATTCCACTCTGAGGCTCCAGTATACAAGAAAGTACCTTTCCCAGCATTACTCCTGAACATGTATAAGCACACATTAGCAACACCTGATCTGGTGCTGTGATTGTGTGTATCCCTAACATGGGGAAAGTAATCAGTTAGATATCTGGATGCAGAACCATAAATACTCCTGTAAACCAAACCCAGTCTAATCTGGGACACCCTAGCCTGTCACGAACGTCTACTAAGTGAGTGGACCAAGGCGCAGCGTGCGATACGAACATGACTTTATTAATTAAAGTACTCAATACAAAACAACAAACAATGACGAATCGTGAAGTCCTCAGTTACAATGACTGATACGTGACAGAAAAACCCACCGTACTAGGACCAAGCAGCGTGTCCAGGAGCCAAGGGTCTGGACATGGGAGGAGATTTTGGATGGTAAAGGGTCTTGGACTTGGGAGGAAATCCTGGATGGGATGGATCGCCGGCCATGGAGTAAAACAGTGGAGAGGCGACTGAGAGAGGAGCAACGGCGTCAGCAGGGCCATCGTCGGAAGGACGAGAGGCAACCCCAAAAAGTTTTTTGGGGGGGGCACATGGCTTGGGCGGCTGGGCAGCAGGAGGCTGCCACAGGGAGACGTGGAGAGAAGGCTACCGGATTACGGGAGCCATTGGCGAGTAGAGGGAGGGAAGTAGTTGAGGCACGGCGTGAGAGACTGAGGTGTGTTACCAGTCCGGTCCGGCCCGTTCCTGATCCTCGGTTAAGGCCAAAGGTGTGTGTTCCCAGTACGGACCGGCCTGTTCCTACTCCACGCACCAAGCCCACGGTGTGCGTCGCCAGTCCAGCCCGGCCGGTTCCTGTTCCACGCACTAAGCCTGCGGTGTGCGTCGCCAGCCCTGCCCGGCCGGTTCCTGCTCCACGCACTAGGTTTACGGTGTGCGTCGCCAGTCCAGCCCGGCCGGTTCCTGTTCCACGCACTAAGCCTGCGGTGTGCGTCGCCAGCCCTGCCCGGCCGGTTCCTGCTCCACGCACTAGGTTTACGGTGTGCGTCGCCAGCCCAGCCCGGCCTGTTCCTGCTCCACGCACAAAGCCTACGGTGTGCGTCGCCAGCCCAGCCCGGCCTGTTCCTGCTCCACGCACTAGGTTTACGGTGTGCGTCGCCAGCCCAGCCCGGCCTGTTCCTGCTCCACGCACAAAGCCTACGGTGTGCGTCGCCAGCCCAGCCCGGCCTGTCCCTGCTCTACGCACAAAGCCTACGGTGTGCGTCGTCGGCCTGGTCCAGCCCGTTCCTGCTACTCGCACCAAGTCAAGGGTGCGAGTCGTCAGCCTGGTCCAGCCCGTTCCTGCTACTCGCACCAAGCCAGGGGTACGAGTCGTCGGCCTGGTCCAGCCCGTTCCTGCTACTCGCACCAAGCCAAGGGTGCGAGTCGTCAGCCTGGTTCAGCTCGTCCCTGCTACTCGCACCAAGCCAAGGGTGCGAGCCGTCAGCCTGATCCAGCCCATTCCTGCTACTCGCACCAAGCCAGGGATGCGAGTCGTCAGCCTGGTGAGGCCCGTTCCGGCTCCACGCATCAAGCCTAGGGTGCGTATCGTCAGCCAGGTCCGGTCCGTTCCTGCCTCACGCGCCAAGCCAGGGGTGCGCGTCGTCAGTCCAGATCCTACCAGCTGGGTCAGATCGGACCGGGGGCGCTACGGGGGGATTGAAGAAGGGTGGTGGTCAAGCCCGGAGCCGGAGCCGCCTCCGAGGAGCAACACCCACCCAGCCCTCCCCTATTTGGGGTGTAGGCGCGGTCGGAGTCCGCACCTTTAGGGGGGGGTACTGTCACGCTCTGGCTCCGGGACTGTGTATTTGAGCCAGGGTGTGTTCATTTGGTTGTGTTTGGTATTGGTTGTGTTGTATTTGGTTGTGTTTCCTTGTTTGGTCGTGTGACTCCCAATCAGTGGTAACGAGTGTCAGCTGTCGGCTCGTTATCTCTGATTGGGAGCCATATTTAAACTGTCAGTGTTCACCTTAGTGTTGTGGGTTTTTGTTCCGTATCAGTCATTGTAACTGAGGACTTCACGATTCGTCATTGTTTGTTGTTTTGTATTGAGTACTTTAATTAATAAAGTCATGTTCGTATCGCACGCTGCGCCTTGGTCCACTCACTTAGTAGACGTTCGTGACATAGCCTCAACAGGCAGCCAGTTGAGTTCCTAAAAGCAGCTCTTGCCTATGTGAGTATTTGAACTCACCTTCAATACTTCCCTGATCAGCTTATTCTGTGCTATCTGGAGCTTCACCTTCAGAAGCTTAGATAAGCCCCCAAACTAGGAAGTACTAGCGTAGTCAAAATGGCATTGAATGAGGGCAGTGGCTAGCGCTCTCACGGAGTCCTTATCAAGCAGCTTGGATGTTCTAGCCAAAAACGTAGTCCTGGCATTAACCTTTCCTAGCACTTTAGTGGACATTCTCACACCTCCCAAGCTTCCGTCAAGGATGCATCCCAGGTAGCTAACATGGATTTAGTAGTCAGAACCTCACCCCCTAACTCCACTCTGATTTCAGAGGACCTACACAATTTAGGTCTGGACCCAAAAATAATTGCCTCAGTTTTACCTAAGTGCATAGATTATTATCTCCAAGCCATTTGCTAATGTGGGTAAACTCTGTGCTAAGTATGCTGTCCAACATAGCTTTACTTTTATGAGACACCAGAAGTGTAGAGTCATCCGCATAAAGAAAAAAGACATTAAGAACAAGCATCATTCATATCGTTTATATACAGTAAAAACAGTAGAGGCCCAAGTACGCTCCCCTGCGGAACGCCACAACTCATTGGTTTTGCCTGAGACAGTGATCCATTAAACTCTACCACTTGCTCCCTACCTGACAAGTAGGACTTTACCCAGCCTAGAGGGATAGTGCTTAACCCCAGTGCCTCCAGTTTGGAGATTAGGAGACAGTGGTTAACTGTATCAAAGGCCTTCTGTAGGTCAAGCAGTACCATTCCACAGAGTTTTCCCTAATTCATCTCTTTCCTGATGAAGTTAGTCATGTAAAGTAGACATGAATCACTGGAGTATGTGTTTCTAAATCCCGACTGAAAATCATACATTAGACTTTGTTTGTTGACATATTCATAGATTTGCTCATGTACAACTCTCTCCAGTCTCTTTGATGTTATACTGAGGTTAGATACAGGCCCATAATTCCCAGGGTCAGACTTTATCCCCTTCTTATACAGAGGTATAACTTTAGCTGGTTTCATGTCCCTGGGAAAAGATGCCTTGTTCAAGAGAGAGATTAACGATATGCGTAATACAAGGGGCAATTTGATCTAAGAAACCTTGCGAGAATATTATCCAGGCATGTTGCTTTAAGGCATTTAAGCTCTGCTAGCATACTGGCTACTTTGGCTGTTGCTACCTTTGCAAAAGAAAAAGAGTTTGGCTGAACCCCTAACTCGGCATAATACTTCTTGACTTGGTCATTTCCATACAAAGCAGAACTGGTGGGCAGCTTGCAAACCAGCTTGCTGGAAACAGAAGTAAAAAAAATAGTTGAATTCATTGGTAACCTCTGCTTTTTCATAAACTATCTCCCCCCAGATGTTCAGTCCAATACTGTTTAGTTTGTTTTTAGTAGTACTACTACAGCCTAGTTCCTTAAATGATTTCCAAAGCTTTTTAGGGTCATTTTTGTTCTCAATGATTCTATCAGCAAAGTAACCCCTCTTTGCTTCATCCTGTGCCCTGTGCTTCGTTTCTGTGATGTTTATATACAGTGGGGAAAAATATTATTTAGTCAGCAACCAATTGTGCAAGTTCTCCCACTTAAAAAGATGAGAGAGGCCTGTAATTTTCATCATAGGTACACGTCAACTATGACAGACAAAATGTGAGAGAAAAAAATCCAGAAAATCACATTAATGAATTTTTTGCAAATTATGGTGGAAAATAAATATTTGGTCAATAACAAAAGTTTCTCAATACTTTGTTATATACCCTTTGTTGGCAATGACACAGGTCAAACGTTTTCTGTAAGTCTTCACAAGGTTTTCACACACTGTTGCTGGTATTTTGGCCCATTCCTCCATGCAGATCTCCTCTAGAGCAGTGATGTTTTGGGGCTGTCGCTGGGCAACACGGACTTTCAACTCCCTCCAAAGCTTTTCTATGGGGTTGAGATCTGGAGACTGGCTAGGCCACTCCAGGACCTTGAAATGCTTCTTACGAAGCCACTCCTTCGTTGCCCGGGCGGTGTGTTTGGGATCATTGTCATGCTGAAAGACCCAGCCACGTTTCATCTTCAATACCCTTGTTGATGGAAGGAGGTTTTCACTCAAAATCTCACGATACATGGCCCCATTCATTCTTTCCTTTACACGGATCAGTCGTCCTGGTCCCTTTGCAGAAAAACAGCCCCAAAGCATGATGTTTCCACCCCCATGCTTCACAGTAGGTATGGTGTTCTTTGGTTGCAACTCAGCATTCTTTGTCCTCCAAACACGACGAGTTGAGTTTTTACCAAAAAGTTATATTTTGGTTTCATCTGACCATATGACATTCTCCCAATCCTCTTCTGGATCATCCAAATGCACTCTAGCAAACTTCAGACGGGCCTGGACATGTACTGGCTTAAGCAGGGGGACACGTCTGGCACTGCAGGATTTGAGTCCCTGGCGGCGTAGTGTGTTACTGATGGTAGGCTTTGTTACTTTGGTCCCAGCTCTCTGCAGGTCATTCACTAGGTCCCCCCGTGTGGTTCTGGGATTTTTGCTCACCGTTCTTGTGATCATTTTGACCCCACGGGGTGAGATCTTGCGTGGAGCCCCAGATCGAGGGAGATCATCAGTGGTCTTGTATGTCTTCCATTTCCTAATAATTGCTCCCACAGTTGATTTATTCAAACCAAGCTGCTTACCTATTGCAGATTCAGTCTTCCCAGCCTGGTGCAGGTCTACAATTTTGTTTCTGGTGTCCTTTGACAGCTCTTTGGTCTTGGCCATAGTGGAGTTTGGAGTGTGACTGTTTGAGGTTGTGGACAGGTGTCTTTTATACTGATAACAAGTTCAAACAGGTGCCATTAATACAGGTAACGAGTGGAGGACAGAGGAGCCTCTTCAAGAATAAGTTACAGGTCTGTGAGAGCCAGAAATCTTGCTTGTTTGTAGGTGACCAAATACTTATTTTCCACCATAATTTGCAAATAAATTCATTAAAAATCCTACAATGTGATTTTCTGGATTTTTTTTTCTCAATTTGTCTATCATAGTTGACGTGTACCTATGATGAAAATTACAGGCCTCTCTCATCTTTTTAAGTGGGAGAACTTGCACAATTGGTGGCTGACTAAATACTTTTTTTCCCCCACTGTAGGAGAAAATCTGGCTGCTCTTGAGAGTTCTTACATTTCTTGATTAAACCAAGGGCTAGATCTCTGCTTTACTCTGACCCGTCTAATGGACGCCATCACATTCACCACCTCAAGGAATCTACATTTAAAGGCATCCCAGGCACTGTCAACCCCTACACTATGAAATAGAAAATATACAACCAACTATATAAAGAGAAGACATAAAGAAAAACTAACTTTCTTACTATGTTGTTGAAGTATAGCTTAGAAAGTTACCAGGTACTTTATTGAGAAGTGCTTCATGAGGCTCACAGTCAGGGGCAAAACTTTGATTTGAAATGTAGGGGGGACAACATCTGGCAAGGGTCTGGGAGTCCTACCCCAGAAAGATCAAAACACCCCCTGAAACGCCTTAGTGTATCTAGTGTCACATCTATTTGAATTATAGAACCTTTGATAAAAGTGGGATGGGACAAGTCCCGCAGTACCTAGTAAAAATTATGCCCATGCCTCGGTGTGTGAAATGTGACTATTTTGCTCAGTGGTTTGTTAGGAAGACATCTTTCTGTGGCTACCTCTGATTATACCTGTCTGATTCACACGATAAGTGTATATAAGTGTATGTGTTTGTGTGTATGCACATAAATCCTTGATATGTGTGTATGCATACATGCATTTTTTTTCTTCTATCAGATTAATCACAGGGGTTGGCAGCTCGGATGGGGAACAGCGATCGATAAGAGTCGCTACATGTGAGCATGGCCACCATTGGGACCAGTCGAAGCGTAATCATGCCAGATGATGACAGATCACATGACACAGTTTGTTGTGGTCTGCAGGGGGATTGGTGGAAGGGATGTTGTGATGAAAAACACAATGCCCCTGTCGTCTCTCCTCTAGCCTGTCCCCCTTTCCTCAAATCAAAGTAATAGTCGAACCTGCACAGCTCATCGTTCCATCAAAATTGCTAACAGTGTTTCTGAGATTAAGTAAGAAACAACACGACATCAGTGAATAATACAATTAAGATCATGTTCTTTTCACATGACAAAAACATTATTTGGCTTGGTACATGGCTCCAGAATCTCTTGAAGGATGCTGTTTTCTAGACTCTCCAGGAAAGGCTGCTTTGATTGAGTACAGCCCATAGTCATTTCAGAGCGTATGGTGCGATTCAGAGCTGTACAGCTCTGTTGTCTACATACGCTCAGATCATTAGTTAGAGAAACCCTGGTGAGTACGTTGTGTGTCCCAAATGACACCCTATTCACTAGAAAGTGCACTACTTTTGACCAGAGCCCTAAGGCCCTGGTCAAAATTAGTGCACTAAATAGGGAATAGGGTGAAATTTGGGACACACACTTGTTCTTCTCAGAGCTGTAATAGACGTTGCCTGCCACAGTGGTAAATAATTAAAATGGCTTCTGTTTGACAGGATAGGTAATTAAATTAGCAGACACTGTTATGGACGTGGCATTCACGAGATCATCATGGGGGGCTAGGTGTGTGACGGTATTGCTGTGAAATTGTGTGTGTGTGTGTGTGTGTGTATGTGTGTGTGTGTAGTGGGGCTAGGTGTGTGGGGTGGGGAGGTGAATTTTTTTATATTTTAGAAATAATAAATAATAAACTATTCATTTGACTTATTCATGGAGGAAGGAAAGCAGCATTTTTGCTTCTCAACTGTTAAAATACGAGTCTTTACTTGAAATTTGTAACAGCCTCGAATTTCAGGTTTTTGTGTTAATATTCAGCAATCTCTTAGTTGAAGCCAACTGTGCCTTCTGAAAAAAAGGCCAAGCAGCTGGCTAGGTATTGATCTTTGTCAGTTGTTGTGGGCAGCCTCTCTATAGGATACCATTGTTGTTGTTTTGGTTTTCATGCTTTTAAGACCATATTTCTGCATCACCTTTGATATCCTGTAAAATATTTTAAATTAATATGAGTGTGTGTCGGGTGGGGGAGGTGTGTGTGAGTGTCTGTGTGTCTGTGTGTGTGCACATAATTAATAATAATATTAACAATAATAATAATAATAATAATAATTATTATTATTATTATTATAATAATAATAATAATTTGGTGGGTGCTAATATTTGTACAATTTAAAACAATGGAAAAAAATTTTTTTGCAAATCCCAACTCTCCCTGAGACAACTTCGGTGAGAGGGGTCACGGCCAGAGTCTGTGCGTGTGTGTGTATGTGTTTGTGCCTTCACCTAAGTGTGGGTTTCGTGTTTGTGTGTGTGTGTGTGTGTGTGTGCGTCTGCCTGTGTGTGTGCGCTAGCCATTCACACCCTCACACATCCCTAACTAATCCCATCATTATGCCCAAGAGGTTCTATCAAACAACACACACAAACACCTTCTTCCCCCCCTTGAAAGTGAAAACAGTGAAGCCTATGCCTCTCTCTACTAGCTGTCAATACCACTTTCCGTGTGAGTGTCACATGGCAGCGGGAAGTGAAGGCTGCCATCTGATAATATACAGAGAGACTTGTTGAGCATGACTGAAGGGCCTGCAATAATAGTTCCCAATCATACCAGGCACGGCAAGATTACCACAGTCTCCCACTGTCTCTGTGATCACCCTGGCGTCTTGTGTGCCGGAAGACATGATGCGCTGCATGTGGAAGGTTGAGTTGGTTGAGAGCTGCGGATTGAGAGTTTGTGTGTGTGTGTGGTAATGGGTGTGTGTAAGAATGACTCACACACACACTCCCTACCCCTGCACTCCCTATACCCCCGTGGGCTGACTGGTACTTAGCCACGGTGGTCCCTGGCTCTGGCCCTGGCACACTTGCTCAGCTCAGCCTAGCCATGGGATGCTCTCCCCCTTAGGCTGAGTGTGTGGCAGGGGAGAGGTGCTGACGCCCCTCTGGAGAGTGATCCATCAAGGCATTACCTCAGCTGATGGACCGCTTACGCTGACCAGCCCCCTTTGCCACCCTGTCTTATGTCTAGGGTTGCGCAATTCCGGTAACTTTCTCAGAGGCCTTGTGGTTTGAGTGAGATGGAAGGTTGGGAGTTTGATCTCCAGCCGAGTCATACCAAAACTGTAAAAATGAGACCGAAGCACGTCGTTTTGGCCCTCAGCATTAAGAAGATAGATTGGTGGTAAAAGCTGGTAAGGGTCTAGTGAGAGACTGGCGTCCTGTCCAGGGGGTATACTTGTACATCAAGCTGTCTCACAAAGGAACAGGAGATAGCCTTCTGCTCCTATGAGCCGTTGTGGCTCGCAGAAGCCAAGGCTTGTGCAAAACTACTTAATACTTAAGTCACAACACATAGACACTGACATAGAATACACACACACAGGTGTACAAGCAGTGAAACACATACTGTGTCAATACACATGCGCAATCATACTCGCTCACAGTTCGCGTGTGTACTAATTTGCCAAATCTACTCTACTGAAGTATGAAAAATGTATGCACTCTCTAACTGTAAGTCGCTCTGGATAAGAGCGTCTGCTAAATGACTAAAATGTAAATGTAAAATGTAAAGAGAAATACAACCTAAACAAATCTGGCCAGATATGCTGTTGTACAGATAACAGATAAGTCATTCTTAGGGCATATGTGTTTGCATGATCATATAGTACTTTTGGTTGTGGAGCTGTCTATACCCTGAAGGATATGATGGAACATTTGTGTGATAACACATTAATTACACATGAATAGAATGTATTAGACTATTTTTGGACACCTTGCAGCTGCTACATGATACACAGTTCATGATGGGGGTTTCAAAGCACTTTAGTGCATAATTTATGTTTTGGTGCATCTACAGATAAATAGTAATGGTATGCATCAGACTATTCCTCAATAGGTCATCAAGTGATGAGAGAAAATATGCTCTGGGGTAGAAAAATTGTGAGTTTAAGAGATCAAATGGATGGATTGGAGAGATTCTGGAGAGGTTGAGTGTGTGTGTCTGTGTGCGTGCGAGCGTGCGAGCGTGTGTGTGTGTGTGTGTGTGAAAAAGAGAGATAGTGAGTAGAGGGGTTTATATAGATTCTGGAGAGGGTGTGTATGCGTATGTGTGAGAACGAGAGAGTTGGAGTGGATGGGATTGGATTGGATTGGAGAGAATCCGATGCGGTTGCGTGCGTGCATGTGTGTGCGAGCGTGGGGGAGAGAGGAAGACAAAGGGAGCGAGAGCGAGTCACCTAATGGAGGTATTACCTATGTGTCTTCTCTTAATGTAACTTAATAAAGTAGATTTCCCTGCCTCCAGGGACACGCTCCACAGGATTCCAAACACCATTCTCAGGGGAATTATCAACAAGCACCATCTCCTCGCATTCTCCCTCCTCCTCCTCATCCTCCTCTTCCTCTCCCATTCCCATTAAATGACCACGCCGGCTTTCCTTGACCTGGGATCTGTCGCTGTGAGGGATTTGCCGGGGCCCTCTGGTGTGTTTCCGGCTCAGATGTTCCACTCATTTATGGATTCATTCCTTTTTGTCTCAACTACAAAGGCTGTGGTGTCCCAGTTCTTTATATTTTTCCCGGTTGTTGGATCTCGCTCCCGCTTCCCCCTTAGTTGAGCCACTATCATTGCTCATTTGTCAGTCCCACTGCATGCGAATGGTCTTCTAATGCGGTTTGTCCCCACCATTGTCTCAAATTAACATTAAATTGACATTTAGGCAACACTTGTGACAGAAGCCAGTCCCATCTAGACTGTTCCATGATGTTCCTTTGTAGTCGCATTGCACTTTGCTTTGATGGGGAAGTGGTCTGAACTCATTTCATGTTTAAAAAAAGCCTCTGCCTTTTCTGTTCTCAGCTCAGACTCAATGAGAGGGGGGTGGGGTAAAGTTTTGCCCAACTACTTTGGGATCCGCACTTGGATAATCTCAGCCAAACCTAGTCCAGGCAAGAATATTACCTATTGATTTTTTTGCAGTCTGTAGCTAAAGTAAATGGATACAGAAATAAGCCTCTCCTTGGTCCTTTCCCCACCATTCGCTGGCCGAGTGCAAGGCGTATTGACCTACCGGCCTTTCACTGCCGACAGCCTACATGGCATCTCTCACAGCATTAAAGAAACAGTATTGACACTCGCCTCCATCAGCAAAGGTGATAAACAACGCTGCTTAATCAGTCAGTTAGGCCGGTGCTAGCCCCCTCAGGCAAATGCTGCTCCCACTAACCCTCTTTAAATCCCTGCTAAAAACTCTCAGTTGACTCCCTGTTTGCTTTTTCTTGGCAGATGTGTTAATAGTCTCTATCCCCCTTTTTCCTCCCCCTCTTGCACCTCACTGCCACTCAGGCACGTACACACATTGATCCATAAAACACGGCATGAATTGGAGTAATGAAAATGAAAACAGTTGATGTGCTGTCGGTTCATTGAACTGTATAAGCCAACTCCCTTATGTTCTATCTATACCTTTAGTTTTCTTTCCCCTTTTTTCTCTCTCAGTAAATCAAAAAGTGTAACTCTCCTGAAACTTGTCTGCTTATCGCAAGGCAATTTAGTACAAGTTTATGTAATCATTTCTAGATGTGTTATAGCTTATTTGTTACTCTGTCATGCAGATTTAGCTATATGCCTCAATCCCAAGTGAATTCGAAAGATAGGCACCATATAAATCAGGTAATTAGATGGTGCATATCGTTCCCATTCATTTGAGATTGAGGCATATAGCTGGATATGGGCAACAGATGACTCAGAATGTGGACTCTTCTTGATATAAACTATTGGACAGACTTAAAGGGATAGTTCAGGCCAAAATCTAAACTTGTCCAATAGTTTTAATAAAAAAATTAAAATACATATATATTTCCCATGCAAGGTACAGTTCAAGAGAATATTAGTCCGCTTGTCGATTACTCTATTCTCACATTGTAAACTCTATTCTCACTCTCAAGTAGAGGGAAACTTTCAAACACTGCTATTGGTTTTCATAATGGGGTCTCATCGGCTCAAAACCACTGAACTTCCAGCCATCCAGTTCATACTACTCATCATACATTGCATCTGAATTCTGACGGCTCTTCTATCTTTCACACACTGACGGATAACAGCTTCAAACTCTGGGTTAGAGAGATGACATTTGACCTTTAACATTAGATCTACTGTGGGTGGGAATGTGCTCTGTACATGGGTCCGTTATTTAACATGGTTGATCTACGAGGAACAAACACAGGAGATAATCCCTCATAAACACTGTAGTATGATATAACCTGTACCAAGGCAAATTGGGAAACTATTATAATTGGGCTTGATGCATAACAATGGGGGCACTGAAACACATAAAAAGAGCACACATTGGAACCAATGCAAATACAGTTTATGAAACACAGATTAACAGAACTACAGGTAAATATGATAATACGCTCGACAAGCTGACCTTAGTTTAAAAAGCAATGAAAATATATGCCTTCATGTATGTATGTCTTCAGGTCTCAGGCAAGGTTACGTAGCATGCTAGTATGGTTCACAAACAACCTATACAGTATATGCTCATATGGGCTAAGATGGAGCCATACTGTATGGCCGCCATTTTGCGAGTGCCGACCCAACTAATCCACTGTTACTCTACCCACAAGCAAGCATACAAGGCCATCCCTCATACGCCATTCGGCAAGCCAGATCATGACTCCGTACTCCTGCTTCCTGTTTACAAGCAGAAGCTGAAACAGGAAGTACCCGCAATTCGCTCTGTTAAGAAATGGTCACCAGAATCAGAGGGTATGCTACAGTACTGCTTTGCTAGCGCTGACTGGAATATGTTATGAGATTCCGCTGATAACATCGACGAGCTAACCACCTCCATCACTGGCTTCATTAGGAAATGCATCGGCGGCGTTGTCCCCACAGTGGTTCACTGCTTACCCAATCAAAAGTCCTGTATTACCACAGAGGTTGGCGTTAGGATAAAGGACAGGGCTACTGCACACAGGGCTATCGCAGACAACCCTGAGGCTATGGCTGAGGACAAGAACAAGTACAAGAAATCCCACTACGACCTCCGCAGAGTCATCAAACAAGCAAAAGGACAATATAGGAATAAGGTGGAATCATAGAGTGGCGCAGTGGTCTAAGGCACTGCATCGCAGTGCTAGCTGTGCCACTAGAGATCCTGGTTCGTATCCAGGCTCTGTCGTATAGGGGAGGGAAGGGCCGGCAGGGATGTAGCTCGGTTGGTAAAGCATGGTGTTTGCAACGCCAGGGTTGTGGGTTCGATTCCCATGGGGGGCAAGTATGAAATAAATAAAATAATGTATGTACTCACTAACTGTTAGTCGCTCTGGATAAGAGCGTCTGCTAAATGACTAAAATGTAAATATTACATAGGCTCCGTGGCAGGGGCTACAGTCCATTACAGATTACAAAGGAAGACCCAACCGTGATCTGCCCAACGATGCATCTCTACCAGACGAACTCAATGCTTTTTATTCACGCTTCGACAATAACAACACTGTGCCGTGCGCGAGTGATCCCACCGACCCAAAGGACTGGGTGATTTCGTTCTCTGAGGCCGACGTGAATAAGGTCCTTCATCAGGTCAACACTCGCAAGGCCACGAGACCGGACGGTATTTCAGTGCACGTTCTCAGAGCATGCGCAGAATAGCTGGCAGGCATATTCATTTTCAACCTCTCCTTGTCCCAGTCTGTAATCCCCACGTCTTAAACTGACCACCATCATTCCTGTTCCCAAGAGCTCTAAGGCTTCATGCCACAATGACTACCGCCCTGTATCACTCACATCTGTAATCATGAAGTGCTTTGAAAGGCTGGTTATCGCACACAGCAACTCCATCATCCCAGACACCTTAGACCCACTCCAATTTGCATACAGCCCCAACATATCCACAGACGACGCAATCTCAATTGCACTCCACACTGCCCTCACCCACCTAGATAAGAGGAATACCTATGTGAGAATGCTGTACAGCTCAGCGTTCAACATCATTGTCCCCTCCAAGCTCGTTACCAAGCTTAGGACCCTGGGACTGAACCAGACCCGGCGCCAGGATAAAGTGACTAAGGGGGCAGTTAAATTCTTTCGGGTTCTTGCATTGGAATTATATATCACGACATATCACAATAAACATAACATTCAAATGCAGAGACTCTGAGATCATTGAGTGCTTTTGAAGTGACAGGTTGGCGCGAAATCTGTAGCCTATTTCCGCTGAACTGTATCAGTGTAAAATAGGGGCTTTCTAGCAGTCGTAAGGACAAAGATTCAGCAGGAGGCAGGCAGGTAGAGGTGCAAATGAGTGCTGGATTTATTTACAGAGCACTGGTGTTTCAAAGATGATGGTGATATTTACAAATATCTATACAAAGTTCTGACTCCAAAATGTCAGCATTCAAAAGATAAAGCCTATCATCAGGCAAACCTGTCTTAACCAATAAAGCACAGTTGGGGTCTACCAGACTCAGATACAGCCTCCCCTTGAGTTACCCAAAAGTGAACTAACTAGAACATCCCCAAATGGGCACTTAAATACATTTGGCCACACCTATCCTTGCCGCGCAGGCCAGGTATACAGTATCTATGCACGCTAAAGTACGCGTTTACACAACATTAAACATGACAGAGAAACCGGACACATCCTCTCCAAACAAAGACAACTAAGAAATTGCCATTAAATAAACAAAAAAATGGTTGGCAGGACGTAGCAGTGGTCATTTTGACTTCAACTGAAATCATTACGGTTCCATTTGGTGAATGTAGATTGGCGTAGCAAATAAAGGAACGTTATAGCAGTTGCTCCGGAGAGAGCTCGGTCATGATCAATTCCGTGTCAGTCAATTGTGTCACACACCCCATCATAGGAACAGCAGAGGAGGAACAGCAGAGGAGCAGGAAAGAGACAGTTCGGCATCCAACACGGTGTCCTCACCAGGGCCCGATTGGTAAAATTGACCAAAATAGATCAAAATCTAATATTACAGGCGGAGGCGTATCTCGTTTTTCACTTAGCCTACCACAGAAATGAGAAGCGTTTTTTCCCACTTTTTATGAAAACCCAAAGGAGTCATACCTAACTGCCCCAGTGGCTTTCTATAGTCCCCCTACACACACTACAGCGTGCTCTGTCCATTGTGCTGACACAGCACAGCAGAGATATAGATTTTTTGGCTCCAACCTGTCACTCAATCATTTGAACTGTTCTGCTATTTTTATATAGGGACATACATTGCCTTCGGAAAGTATTCAGACCCCTTGACTTTTTCCACATTTTGGTAGGTTACAGCCTTATTCTGAAATTGATTCAATTGTTTTGTTCCCTCATCTATCTACATACAATACCCCATAATGACAAAGCAAAAACAGGATTATAGAAATTGTTAGCTAATGAAACTAAAAAATAAACGGAAATATTACATTTACATAAGTATTCAGTACTTTGTTGAAGCACCTTTGGCAGCGATTACAGCCAAGAGTCTTCTTGGGTATGACGCTACAAGCTTGGCACACCTGCATTTGGGGAGTTTCTCACATTCTTCTCTGCAGATCCTCTAAAGCTCTGTCAGGTTGGATGGGGAGCGTTGCTGCACAGCTATTTTCAGGTCTCTCCAGAGATGTTTGATCGGGTTCAAGTCCGGGCTCTGGCTGGGCCACTCAAGGATATTCAGAGACTACTCATGCGTTGTCTTGGCTGTGTGCTTAGGGTCGTTGTCCTGTTGGAAGGTGAACGTTCGCCCCAGTCTGAGGTCCTGATCGCTCTGGAGTAGGTTTTCATCAAGGATCTCTCTGTACTTTGCTCCATTCATCTTTGCCTCGATCCTGAATAGTTTCCCAGTCCCTGCCACTGAAAAACATCCCCACAGCATGATGCTGCCACCATCATGCTTCACTGTAGGGATGGTGCCAGGTTTCCTCCAGAAGTGACGCTTGGCATTCAGGCCAAAGAGTGAACCCAATCTTGGGTTCATCAGACCAGAGAATCTTGTTTCTCATGGTCTGAGAGTCTTTAGGTGCCTTTTGGCAAACTTCTTCCATTTAAGAATGATGCAGGCCACTGTGATCTTGGGGACCTTCAATGGTGCATAAATGTTTTGGTACCCTTCCCTAGATCTGTGCCTCGACACAATCCTGTCTCTGAGCTCTATGGACAATTCCTTCGACCTCATGGCTTGGTTTTTGCCCTGACATGCACTGTCAACTGTGGGACCTTATATAGATAGGTGTGTGCCTTTCCAAATCATGTCCAATCAATTGAATTTACCACAAGTGGACTCCAATCAAGTTGTAGAAACATCTCAAGGATAATCAATGGAAATTGGATGCACCTGAGCTCAATTTTGAGTGTCATAGCAAAGGTTCTGATTACTTATGTAAATAAGGTATTTCTGTTTTTGCTTTGTCATTATGGGGTATTGTGTGTAGATTGCTGAGGATATTTATTTATTTAATCAATTTTAGAATAAGGCTGTAACGAAACAAAATGTGGAAAAAGTCAAGGGGTCTGAATACCTTCCGAAGGCACTGTAAAACTAAAACCCCTCGTGGAGCCGGTTACAGACTGAACACCACCCTTGGTAACTGGATCCTGGACTTCCTGACGGGCTGACAACAGGTGGTAAGGGTAGGCAAACATCACCTCCGCCACGCTGACCCTCAACACAGGGAATGTGTACTTAGTCCCCTCCTCTACTCCTTGTTCACCCAGGACTGTGTGGCCACGCATGACTCCCACACCATCATCAAGTTTGCTTACCACTTGACAATGGTAGGCCTGATTACCAGTGACGATGAGACAGCCTACAGGGAGGAAGTCAGTGACCTGTCAGTGTGGTGCCGGGACTACAACCTCTCCCTCAATGTCAGTAAAACCAAGGAGCTGATCGTGGACTACAGGAAATGGGGGAGCTAGCACATAGACGGGGCTGCAGTGGAGCGGGATGAGAGCTTCAAGTTCCTCGGTGTCCAAATCACTAAGGACTTAAAATGGTCCACATACACGCACACAGTCGTGAAAAAGGTGTGACAGCAACTCTTCCAACTCAGGAGGCTGAAAAGGTTTGGCATGTGCCCTCAAATCCTCAAAAAGTTATACAACTGCACTATTGAGAGCATCTTGTCTGGCTGCATCACTGCTTGGAATGGCAACAACACCGCCCTCGATCGCATGGCGCTACAGAGGGTGGTGCGGACAGCCCAGTATATCACTGAGGCCGAGCTCCCTGCCATCCAGGACATCTATATCAGACGGTGTCAAAGGAAGGCCCGGAAAATTGTTAAAGACTCCAGCCACCCAAACCATAGAATGTTCTTTCTGCTTCCGCACGGCAAGCTGTACCGGTGCATCAAGTCTGACACCAACAGGCTCCTGAACAGCTTCCATCCCCAAGCCATAAGACTGCTAAATAGCTAACAAAATGGCTACATGGACTGAGTCGTCTCTATGCACACTCACAGGAATCTATACACTCACGCACACTGACACTCCACCACACACACTCACTTAATTTGCTCACACACACAAACACACACATTTATACTGACTCTACACACACGGACTCACATACAGTGGGGAAAAAAAGTATTTAGTCAGCCACCAATTGTGCAAGTTCTTCCACTTAAAAAGATGAGAGAGGCCTGTAATTTTCATCATAGGTACACGTTAACTATGACAGACAAATTGAGAGAATTTTTTTTCCTGAAAATCACATTGTAGGATTTTTAATGAATTTATTTGCAAATGATGGTGGAAAATAAGTTTTTGGTCACCTACAAACAAGCAAGATTTCTGGCTCTCACAGACCTGTAACTTCTTTAAGAGGCTCCTCTGTCCTCCACTCGTTACCTGTATTAATGGCACCTGTTTGAACTTGTTATCAGTATAAAAGACACCTGTCCACAACCTCAAACAGTCACACTCCAAACTCCACTATGGCCAAGACCAAAGAGCTGTCAAAGGACACCAGAAACAAAATTGTAGACCTGCACCAGGCTGGGAAGACTGAATCTGCAATAGGTAAGCAGCTTGGTTTTAAGAAATCAACTGTGGGAGCAATTATTAGGAAATGGAAGACATACAAGACCACTGATAATCTCCCTCGATCTGGGGCTCCACGCAAGATCTCACCCCGTGGGGTCAAAATGATCACAAGAACGGTGAGCAAAAATCCCAGAACCACACGGGGGAACCTAGTGAATGACCTGCAGAGAGCTGGGACCAAAGTAACAAAGCCTACCATCAGTAACACACTACGCCGCCAGGGACTCAAATCCTGCAGTGCAAGACGTGTCCCCCTGCTAAAGCCAGTACATGTCCAGGCCCGTCTGAAGTTTGCTAGAGTGCATTTGGATGATCAAGAAGAGGATTGGGATAATGTCTTATGGTCAGATGAAACCAAAATATAACTTTTTGGTAAAAACTCAACTCGTCGTGTTTGGAGGACAAAGAATGCTGAGTTGCATCCAAAGAACACCATACCTACTGTGAAGCATGGGGGTGGAAACATCATGCTTTGGGGCTGTTTTTCTGCAACTGATCCGTGTAAAGGAAATAATGAATGGGCCATGTATTGTGAGATTTTGAGTGAAAACCTCCTTCCATCAGCAAGGGCATTGAAGATGAAACGTGGCTGGGTCTTTCAGCATGACAATGATCCCAAACACACCGCCCGGGCAACGAAGGAGTGGCTTCGTAAGAAGCATTTCAAGGTCCTGGAGTGGCCTAGCCAGTCTCCAGATCTCAACCCCATAGAAAATCTTTGGAGGGAGTTGAAAGTCCGTGTTGCCCAGCGACAGCCCCAAAACATCACTGCTCTAGAGGAGATCTGCATGGAGGAATGGGCCAAAATACCAGCAACAGTGTGTGAAAACCATGTGAAGACTTACAGAAAACGTTTGACCTGTGTCATTGCCAACAAAGGGTATATAACAAAGTATTGAGAAACTTTTGTTATTGACCAAATACTTATTTTCCACCATAATTTGCAAATAAATTCATTAAAAATCCTACAATGTGATTTTCTGGATTTTTTTTCCTCATTTTGTCTGTCATAGTTGACGTGTACCTATGATGAAAATTACAGGCCTCTCTCATCTTTTTAAGTGGGAGAACTTGCACAATTGGTGGCTGACTAAATACTTTTTTCCCCCACTGTACATTCATCATATATGCTGCTGCTGCTATTCTGTTTATCATACACTGAGTGTACAACACATTAGTAACACCTTCTTAATATTGAGATGCACCCCCTTTTGCCCTCAGAACAGACTCAATTTGTTGGGGCATGGACTCTACAAGCTGTCAAAAGCATTCCACAGGGATGCTGGGCCATGTTGACTCCAATGCTTCGCACACTTGCCTGGATGTCCTTTGGGTGATGGACAATTCTTGACACACACAGGAAACTGTTGAGTGTGAAAAACCCAGCAGCGTTGCAGTTCTTGACACACTCAAACCGTTGCTCCTGGCACCTACTACCATAGCCAGTTCAAAGACAATTAAATGTTTTGTCTTGCACATTCACCCGTCCGAATGGCACACATACACAATCCATGTCTCAATTGTCTCAAGGCTTAAAATTATTTATTTAACACTAGAACCACCATAGGCCAACAGCCACTGACGTTCGATTTAATAAATAATTAGAATCACCCCCCAACATGAGCTATGTCCTGCTCCTTCCTGACTTTTCCTAAATGTTTGTTTTTTACATTGCTCATTTGTCAGATTTTTTTTTGCACAAACAGAAAAGTATTTAAAGCCTTTTCACCTGTTTCTTGACACTAATTCCCAACTTAACCCGCCAAGACAATACGCTGTAAAAGGTTGGTACCCAGCCAGGCGCTAATGCGTCTCTCTCTTTCTCCTCACTGAAGGAATGACAAATAGATGAATGGGCGATAATTGTGGAAGTTATTTCACAATTTCATTTAAGTTAGGCCTAACTGAATGATAAGGAGGGTGAAGAGGTTGATTTAATTTAGAAAGACAATAGTGTAATGATGAGTTTGTGTTATGCCTACTCATGTATATAGCAAATAATTTGACCGCGTGCCTTGCGGGTTGATATCATTTTCTTTTACGTTTTACCTTGTAAAAATAAGCTGTTACAATACTGTTTTATTTACTATAACTCTATTCCTAATCAAATGTATTGTAAGGGAAACAAAAAAATGCTACGTGTTGCAGTAGGCCTTTAGAATAACGCAAAACATATCCTTGACTCTATCCAAGTAGATGAGCAAGAGGAAACAAACAATGCCAGTCAGTCTGCACAGCCGGCCCATCAAAACTACACTTAAACTATACTGAAATTAATTTCACACTTAGTAAGAGTTAGCCTATAGACAAGATTAAATTGACAACAGTCTGAGTGACAATATTATCAGTTGTCAAATTGTACATGAAGAGAGGGGCGCATCTTGTAATTGACAGATGCAGGGAAAGGAGCATCACTTTATCAAATCCTCCTTCAGATTTGCATGCAGGTAAAACATTTTGATTTCTATATAGTATCAAAAAGAGGATATTCTGCAGTTTCTATGACACTTACCTTTATCAAATCACTCTCCAAATTCAGGAGGTGCAGCTCTATTTTCAAATGTCACTTTTTCCAACAAAATCTGGGCTACGCTTTTAGCACATGACCACTCGCGTGGCAGCATTGCTCTGGCTACGAAGCAGACTAGTAACATAATACATATAAAATGTGCTATTCTATTCAATTACATTTACATTTTACATTTTAGTCATTTAGCAGACGCTCTTATCCAGAGCGACTTACAGGAACAATTAGGGTTAGGTGCCTTGCTCAAGGGCACATTTACGTCATTTAGCAGACGCTCTTATCCAGAGCGACTCACCAATTGGTGCGTTCACCCTATAGCCAGTGGGATAACCACTTTACAATTTTGGGGGGGGGGGGGGGGGGGGGGTAAAAGGATTACTTTATCCTATCCCAGGTATTCCTTAAAGAGGTGGGGTTTCAAATGCCTCCGGAAGGTGGTGAGTGACTCCGCTGTCCTGGCGTCGTGAGGGAGATTGTTCCACCATTGGGGTGCCAGAGCAGCGAACAGTTTTGACTGGGCTGAGCGGGAACTATGCTTCCGCAGAGGAAGGGGAGCCAGCAGGCCAGAGGTGGATGAACGCAATGCCCTCGTTTGGGTGTAGGGACTGATCAGAGCCCGAAGGTACAGAGGTGCCGTTCCCCTCACTGCTCCATAGGCAAGCACCATGGTCTTGTAGCGGATGCGAGCTTCAACTGGAAGCCAGTGGAGTGTGCGGAGGAGGGGGGTGACGTGAGAGAACTTGGGAAGGTTGAACACCAGACGGGCTGCGGCATTCTGGATGAGTTGTAGGGGTTTAATGGCACAGGCAGGGAGGCCAGCCAACAGCGAGTTGCAGTAGTCCAGACGGGAGATGACAAGTGCCTGGATTAGGACCTGTGCCGCTTCCTGTGTAAGGCAGGGTCGTACTCTCCGAATGTCAATGTTTCTGTAGACCTGTCAAAACAAAATTATAATGGACTTCTTTGTGATGGACTTGAACAATTGGTTTTATTTGGGCTGCAATTTCTGAGGCTGGTAACTCTAAGGAACTGATCCTCTGCAGCAAAGGTAACTCTGGGTCTTCCATTCCTGTGGCGGTCCTCATGAGAGCCAGTTTCATCATAGCGCTTGATGGTTTCTGCGACTGCACTTAAAGAAACGTTCAAAGCTCTTGAAATTTTCCGGATTGACTGACCTTCATGTCTTAAAGTAATGATGATCTGTCGTTTCTCTTTGCTTATTTGAGCTGTTCTTGCCATAATATGGACTTGGTCTTTTACCAAATAGGGCTATCTTCTGTATACCAACGCTACCTTGTCACAACACAACTGATTGGCTCAAACGCATTAAGAAGGAATGAAATTCCACAAATTAACTTTTAACAAGGCACACCTGTTAATTGAAATGCATTCCAGGTGACTACCTCATGAAGCTGGTTGAGAGAATGCCAAGAGCGTGCAAAGCTGTAATCAAGGCAAAGGGTGGCTATTTGAAGAATCTCAAATATAAAATATATTTTGATTTGTTTAACACTTTTTTGGTTACTACGGGATTCCAGATGTGTTATTTCATAGTTTTGATGTCTTCACTCATTCTACAATGTAGAAAATAGTACAAATAAAGAGAAATTGTGGAATGAGTAGGTGTGTCCAAACTTTTGACTGGTACCGTATATACAGTGCATTCGGAAAGTATTCAGACCCCTTGACTCTTTCCACATTTTCTTACGTTACAGCCTTATTCTAAAATGCATTAAATAAAAACATCCTCATCAATCTACACACAATACCCCATAATGACAAAGCGAAAACAGGTTTTTAGAAATGTTTGCAAATGTATTACAAAAAAAAACAGAAATTCCTTATTTAATTAGGTATCAGATCCTATGCTATGAGACTCGAAATTGAGCTCAGGTGCATCCAGTTTCCATTGATCATCCTCAAGATGTTTCTACAACTTGATTGGAGTCCACCTGTAGTAAATTCAATTGATTGGACATTATTTGGATAGGCACACACCTGTTATATAAGGTCCCACAATTGACAGTGCATGTCAGAGCAAAAAAGCAAGCAATGAGGTTGAAGGAATTGTCCGTAGAGCTCTGGGGCAGGATTGTGTCGAGGCACCGATCTGGGGAAGATTACCAAAAAATGTCTGCAGCATTGAAGGTCCCCAAGAACACAGTGGAATCCATCATTCTTAAATGGAAGACGTTTGGAAGGGTTATTAATAATAATAAAATAATACAAATAAAAAAATACAATAATAACAATAAACATTAAAATTACAAATTAAAAAACAGATATATTCTTCCCAGAGCTGGCCACCCAGCCAAAATGAGCAATCGGAGGAGAAGGGCCTTGGTCAGGGAGGTGACCAAGAACCCAATGGTCACTTTGACAGAGCTCCAGAGTTCCTTTGTGGAAATAGGAGAACCTTCCAGAAAGACAACAATCTCTGCAGCAATCCACCAACCAGGCCTTTATGGTAGAGTGGCCAGACGGATGCTACTCCTCAGTAAAAGGCACATGACAGCCCACTTGGAGTTTGCCCAAAGGCACCTATAGGACTCTCAGACCATGAAAAACAAGATCCTCTGGTCTGATGAAACCAAGATTGAACTCTATGGCCAGAATGCCAAGCGTCACATCTGGAGGAAACCTGGTACCATCCCTATGGTGAAAGATGGTGGTGGCAGCATCATGCTGTGTGGATGTTTTTCAGCGGAAGGGACTGGGAGACTGGTCAGGATCAAGGGAAAGATGAATTGAGCAAAGTACAGAGACATCCTTGATGAAAATCTGCTCCAGAGTGCTCAGGACCTCAGACTGGGGCAAACGTTCTCCTTCCAACAGGACAACGACCTTAAGCACACAGCCAAGACAACGTGGCTTCGGGACAAGTCTCTGAATGTCCTTGAGTGGCCCAGCCAGAGCCCGGACTTGAACCCGATCGAACATCTCTGGAGAGACCTGAAAATAGCTGTTCAGCAACACTCCCCATCCAACCTGACAGAGCTTGAGAGGATCTGCAGAAAATAATGGGAGAAACTCCCCAAATACAGGCGTTCCAAGCTTGTAGCATCATACCTAAGAAGACTCAAGGCTGTAATCGCTGCCAAAGGTGCTTCAACAAAGTACTGAGTAAAGGGTCTGAATACTTATATAAATGTAATATTTCATTTTTTTATTTTTTTATAAATTTGCAAACATTTCTAAATAACGTTTTTAGCTTTGTCATTGTGGGGTATTGTGTGTAGATTGATGAGGGAAAAAATAATGTGATCCATTTCAGAATAAGGCTGTAACGTAACAATATTTGGAAAAAGTCAAGGGGTCTGAATACTTTCCGAATGCACTGTCAATGGTCCATCCGGCAGGCTTTGCTGTTGGGCAGGAGTAGGCATTGTAAGTGCAATATTGTGCAGCGCACCTATCACACATCGTTTAACCCAGTCCCGAAATGTTTCCAACACCCCTTTTCCCCACCATGTCGTCTTGAGAGTAACATGTATCCTACTTGGCGCTACGGGTCGTCCAGTGGTAGTATTATACCAGAAACCCTCATTGTCTACTTGACACCCATGTTCTAACCACTCCCACATCTCTTTCCTGTGGGTTTGCTGCTACAACTCTGTTAGATTTAGAATCCCAGCTCTGGTATTTACAATATTTACATGCGGTTGCTTAACACCTTCTCTTATGAAGGCTGCCGCCTAGGCCGCTTTGTCTGTCGGCGATTCCCTATGGCTATTTTATCTGTTCGACTCGTATGAGCTTCACATTTCACCACTGCTAATTTACTGGGTAACTGCACGCTTCTAATAATGCTTCTACCTCATGTCAATTTTTTAAATTGGTGTTCCTATCGCCGTTAACAAGCCCCCGTTGTGACCCCAAATGCATAACGAGAGTCCGTGTATATGGTAACACTCTTCCCTTCCAACAAATCAAATCACATTTTATTTGTCACATGCTCCGAATACAACAGGTGTAGACCTTACTGTGAAATGCTTACTTACAAGCCAACAATGCAGTTCAAGAAATATAATTAAGGAAATATTTGCAAAATCAAAATTAAATAAAAAAGTAACACAAGAAAATTACATAACAGTAACGAGGCCATATACAGGGGGTACCGGTACCGAGACAATGTGCGGGGGTACAGGTTAGTCGAGGTAATTTGATAATATACAGCGAGTAGCAGCATTGTAAAAACAAAGTGGGGGAGGGAGGGGGCAGCAGTCTTATGGCTTGGGGGTAGATGCTGTTAAGGAGCCTATTGGTCCTAGACTTGACCCTCCGGTACCGCTTGCCGTGCAGTAGCAGAGAGAACAGTCTATGACTTGGGTGACTGGAGTCTTTGACGATGTTTTGGGCCTTCCTCTGACACCGCCTAGTGTATAGGTCCTGGATGTCAGGAAGCTTGGCCCTACACAGAGGCTGGCAGTGGGCCAGCCTTCCCTACTCCCCTGTCATCACACACAGCATACCCTGTTGCTCACTTTCCTTCTATGGTCATGTAGCTAGTGCCGTCTGTGTACAATACTTGTCCTGTGTCCAATTCTGTCTCTTGCAAATCGGAACGAGGCTTTGGAGTAATTTGATCTGGGTCACATATGTGCGATTCACCCTCCCCAGGCAACGGTATTAAAGATGCAGGATTCAAACACCAATTGTATGGAATTGTAGATTTTCCCCATTTAACATTAACTCCCATTTTGTCTATGTCACACTAGTAACATGTTGCACTTTCATGCTGTGAACTATGGTTGCTACAGCGTGTGGAACATACAGATCCACTTTCTGACCCATTGTAATCGAAGAAGTGTCATACAAAACCTTTTCTGTAGCCTGTACTGCCTTTAGACACGGCGGCATTCCTCACACCACCGAGTCTAGTAATATTGGAAGATCCTCCGCCACTGACTTCCCACACCCTTTGCCATGTAAAATGACTCGGGTATTGTTACTGGTCCTATGGTGAAAGACATAGGTAGTAGTTGTATCACTTTCGATTCTGCCCGTGTTACCCCGCTAAATGTAATACTTTTTCCTGTTGCAAATTTAGCCAATTCCTCATCATAAGGAATCAGTGATATTTGACCACCGGTATCTACTAAGAAGTTGTGTGAGGAACACCCCCACTCTGGACCTATCCTAACGAGGAACCTACCCTACACCGTAAGTTAGTTATGGATCTCACAGAGGAACATCCCTACACGTGACCTATCCTAACGGAACCTACCCTACACCATGTATTTCTATGGATCTCGCAGTTGAACACCCCCACTCGGGACCTATCCTAATGGAACCTACCCTATACCATATATTTACGACCCGACGTAACACAATGGGACAACTGAATAAACTCAGGCTTTCTAGGTCCGTATCCTATAATTTGTATTCAGCCTACGACTCTCATCTCCCCAAGATGTCAGAATGCATGGTAACAGGTGTAGGAACTGTGCCTACCTTGTTTTTGGTACAGGCACGTGCTCCACTGATTCAGACTCTCTAGTTTGACTGTATATAGTGGTGAATCCTGCCGACAACGGCAACTGTTAGGTTCTGAACAAACAGAGTAAAAATTAACGGACGACTAGAAAAAGCTAAAACCAAGCTTATTCACCCCACTGGGTCATACAGCTGCAAAGACAACATACAAGTCACACAAAAAAATCTTTATACCTTCCAACTAGGCAAAGTCACCTCCTTGCATGTCTAAAATAACCAATCCTTCTTTGGTGTTAGGCAGAAACACAGTAGGTTCCTCTTACTGGTATTGTCATGGCATTGCCTACCTCTAGGACCCTCATGGGCGTGGAAGTGAGTATGTATGTGTGTGAAGGACTGTAATCAGATGTCCTTCGATGTGGGCCCCTGTGGCCCCCCTTCCAATAGTATCTTCTCTCTTCAACGGTTGACCTTGTCTCAAGTTGAGTTCCACATCCCTCATGGTCCTGGTTCTGCAGAAACTGCAGCTTCTACCCCCAAGTCATAAGACTCCTGAAAAGCTAATCATGGCTACCCAGACTATTTGCACTGCCCCACCACCCCATCCTTTTACGCTGCTGCTACTCTGTTAATTATTTATGCATAGTCACTTTAACTCTACCCACATGAACATATTACTTCAACTACCTCAACTAGCCGGTGCCCCCGCACATTGACTCTGCACCGGTACCCCCCTGTATATTTAGCCTCCCTACTGTTATTTTATATTACTTCTGCTCTTTTTTCTCAACACTTTTTTTGTTTTATTTTTTTTACTTTTTTGTTAAAAATAAATGCACTGTTGGTTAAGGGCTGTAAGTAAGGATTTCACTGTAATGTCTGCACCTGTTGTATTCGGCGCATGTGGCCAATAAAATTTGATTTGATTTGATTTATCAAGAACTGAAAGTAGACTGTTGCCCTTTGCCTCCCTCCTTAGGAACATTCATATTCTACAATAATATATTTGAACAGAATATGAACTTTCTGCACTTCCCCTTTTCTCACTCAGTAACTTTCCATATTATTCAGTAACTTTCCACTTTCCTATTTACCCTTCCTTGACCCCTAACATATACAGTGCATTCAGAAAGTATTCAGACCCCTTGACTTTTTCTACATTTTGTTACGTAACAGCCTTATTTTAAAATGGATGAAATTGTTTTTTCCATGATCAATCTACACACAATACCCCATAATGACAAAGCACATTTTTGGCGGTGCAAATGAAATAAAACAGAAATATCACATTTGCATAAGTATTCAGACCCTTTACTCAGCACTTGGTTGAAGCACCTTTGGAAGCAAATTTCTACCGGCGTTTCATCAGGTCCTTCAACTCCATAGCCGCCCCGCTCACCTCTCTCCTTAAGGGTGGGCCTCAGAAGCTGGCCTGGAACCCTAAGACTGACGCTGCCTTCAAGAGGCTGAAGGAGATGTTCACCACAATGCCCCTCCTAAAACACTCAGATCCAGCTCGTCCTTTCATCCTGGAGGTGGATGCATCTAAGGAGGGCGTGGGTGGGGTCCTCTCCCAGCGGCAAGGTAAGCCAGAGAAAATGTATCCCTGTTTTTCTCGAAAAAGCTTACCCCCGCAGAGAGGAAATACGGAGTTGGAGACAGGGAGCTGTTGGCGGTGGTCCTCTCTCTGAGGAATGGAGACACTGGCTGGAGGGCGCAGTCCATCCATTCCGGATTCTCACTGACCTCCGGAATTTGAAGCATATAAAATAAATAATTTGTCATTTAGCAGACGCTCTTATCCCGAGCGACTTACAGGAGCAATTAGGGTTAAGCGCCTTGCTCAAGGGCACATCGACAGATTTTTCACCTAGTTGGCTCGGGGATTAGAACCAGCGACCTTTCGGTTACTGGCACAACGCTATTAACCACTAAGCTACCTGCCGCCCTCATATACGGGCAGCGGAACGGATGAACTCTCGTCAAGCCAGGTGGGCCCAATTTCTTACTCGCTTTCAGTTTATTCTGTCCTGCTGCCCAGGATCCCAGAATGTGAAAGCCGACGCACTCTCCAGGATGCACCATGCCGGAGAAAGGAAGGATCTGGGGGGTCTATCCTGCCTTCATCTCATCGTGGCACCTGTCGTTTGGGATGTGGAAGAAGACATTCGCCTGGTGGCTCAGGAGGACCCAGCACCCACCAGGGTCCGTGACCGCCTGCTGATCTGGGCGCACACCACCCTTACGGCAGGGTGCTCCGGTATTACGCGCAACCTACATTCTCTCTCACAAAAATACTGGTGGCCCACCTTGGCTACTGATGTCTCCCGTTATATCAACTCCTGTTTTGTATGTGCCCAAACGAAGACACCTCGGAACGCCCCGGCAGGCAAACTAGTTCCTCTCCCAGTGCCTCAGCGACCTTGGTCACACCTGTCCATAGACTTTGTCACCGACCTCCCACGTTCTGATGGCGTCACCACATTCCTAGTGGTCGTAGATCGGTTCTCCAAATCATGCCGTCTTTTGCCACTAACTGGTCTTCCTTCTGCTCTCCTGGTCGCTGAGGTCCTGTTCCAACAGGTTTTCCGGCATTATGGACTTCCGGAGGACATCGTCTCGGACCGTGGCCCCAAATTCACCTCCCGAGTGTGGAAGGCTTTCCTGGAGAAGATCGGGGCCATGGCCAGCCTCAGATCCGGGTATAGGCCTCAGTCGAAAGGGCATGAGGAGTGCATGAACCAGGAGCTGGGGAGGTTCCTTCATTGCCACTGTCAGGACCGGCAGGGTGAGTGGGCAAGGTTTCTTCCCTGGGCAGATAATGCCCAGACCTCACTCCTCCACGGGTCTCACTCCCTTCCAGTGCGTCCTGGGGTACCAGCCGGCCCTGGCCCCTTGGACACCCACCCAGACCGATGCGCCCGCTGTCGACGAGTGGTTCTGCAGGGCCTGACAGGTCTGGGACGCCGCCCATGTCCATCTCCAGAGGGCCATTCGTCGGCAGAAGGACCAAGCCTACCGACACCGCAGTGAAGCCCCCGTATTCCAGCCTGGTGATCGTGTCTGGCTGTCCAGTAAAAACCTCCCTCTCTGCCTGCCCTGCAAGAAACTGAGCCCCCGAAAATGAGGTATCGTACCGGCTGCTCCTTCCCCCTCACTACTGTGTCTCACCCACTTTTCGTGTGTCTCTCCTCAGGCTGGTGGTTCCTGGTCCTTTGGTGGATGCCATCCCACGGGGTATAAGCAAAAATACACATTTCCTTTCTCCACAAGATAATTGACAATAAAGTATTCTTCAGATCTCAGAACCCTTATCAGAATTGTGTTATGGTTCTAAAACACTTACTGTAGAGTTTATCTAAGTACACTTATATTTCATCCTCCTTTCATGTTCAACAGTGAATATTAATCCAACTAAACTGATTTTGATTTACGTTAACCTATGTGGACTTCCAAAAGCTTAATTACCCTTTAGAAGTAAGTGTTGATGAGAGAGAGCCTCTTCAATCTCTTTGACTTGTTTTATTCCTGTGTACTTACACACATTTCAGTTGCCAGTTATTATCAGACTTAATTATGATTAACTTTGTTGTTCCAACCTTGATAAAGGGCTTGGAGCAATCAATTCATTAAACAGGTCATCCACTCTACTCTGCTAATTGAATTTTGAATACGAGAGACCTTTTGTTTTTTTAAATTTCAATAGCACTAACACTTCTCTGTGGACTAATTCTTCTCATTCTCCTTGTTGCTTTAAAGTGGCAATTTGGGATTTGACAACAACATAGTGGATGTTTTAGGTATTTTGGGGTAAGGCAGTTGAACTAAGCTCATGAGGCATCATACGTTATATTTGTCAAGAATCAATGGCTAGCTATCTATTATTAATTTAAATGTTTAAAAAAAGATGTTCCAATCCCAGATTGCCCTTTTGAATAAATATTGAATCGCTACCAGTTTTGATTCAACAGCACATTCAATGCTTGATAATATTGCAGGCGAACACACTCAGTCAATTCAATAGAAAGAAAGAACTGCTAAGAGAACTGACTCAAGTGTTCAGGTCAAGATGAAGGCATGCAGCAATAAATGTTAACTACAGCTATTATCTCGCTACCACACTAATGATGCTAATGCAAATTATGTTCCACACCATAAGCACTTTTGTATCACAACATTACTGCTACTGAAGCTATACAATCACAATGCACTGTCACGATCGTTGACGAACGAGACGGACCAAGGCGCAGCATGATAAGCATACATGTTTATTTAACGAATAAACACCACGACAAAACAACAAACGAAACGTGAAGTCCAAGGTAGCATACACACAACATACCTTACACGGAACAAGATCCCACAACTAACAGGTGCCAAAAGGCTGCCTAAGTATGGTCCCCAATCAGAGACAACGAGCGACAGCTGCCTCTGATTGGGAACCACACAGGCCAACATAGATCTAGACATACTAGAATCTAACTGACAATCAACATAGCCAAACACAACACAGAAAATACACACCCTGACTCAACAAATACAAGTCCCTTGAGTCAGGGCGTGACAGTACCCCCCCCCAAAGGTGCGGACTCCGACCGCGCCACATAAACCTAACAGGGTAGGGGCCGGGTGGGCATTCCGCCTCGGAGGCGGATCCACCTCCCTGTTGCGCCCCTGGTCTGGTCTGTACCTCGGCGCGCTGCTTCACCTCTCCTTCCTCCCACGACGTACCAAGCCCTGTCTGGACCCTGGTGTGGGAGACCCAGAACCTGGAGAGGGGCTGACGTCTGGGTCTGGACTGAAACCGCTGACTGGAGCTGGACCCGACAACGGTGGATCGAACTGCTCTGGCTCCGGAGTGGAGCCGCTGACCGGACCTGGATCAGGCACCGGTGGAGCGGACTGCTCTGGCTCCGGAGTGGAGCGGCTGACCGGAGCTGGCCTGGACCCCGGTGGAGCGGATTGCTCTGGCTCTGGAGTGGATCCGCTGACCGGAGTAGGACTGGACCCCGGTGGAGCGGATTGCTCTGGCTCTGGAGTGGAGCAGCTGACCGGTGCCGGACCAGGCACCGGTGGAACAGGCACGGGCCGTGCCGGACTGGACACACGCACCACTGGCTTGGTGCGGGGAACAGGAACGGGCCGGACCAGGCTGACGACGCGCACCACTGGCTTGGTGCGGGGAGAAGGAACGGGCCGTACCGGACTGGCGACGCGCACCACTGGCCTGGTGCGGGAAGCAGGAACAGGCTGGGCCGGACTGGCGACGCGCACCACTGGCTTGGTGCGAGGGGCAGGAACAGGCCGGACCGGGCTGGCGACGCGCACCACTGGTTTGGTGCGAGGGTAACACACACCACTGGGCTTGTGCGGGGAGCAGGAATGGGTCGGGCCGTACTGGGAACACGCACAACTGGCTTAGTGCGGCGATCAGGAACGGGCCGGACCGGACTGGCGACACGCACCACTGGCCTGGACCAGGCTGACGACGCGCACCACTGGCTTGGTGCGGGGAGCAGGAACGGGCCGTACCGGACTGGCGACGTGCACCACTGGCCTGGTGCGGGAAGCAGGAACAGGCCGGGCCGGACTGGCGACGCGCACCACTGGCTTGGTGCGAGGGGCAGGAACAGGCCGGACCGGGCTGGCGACGCGCACCACTAGCTTGGTGCGAGGGACAGGAACAGGCCGGGCCGGGCTGGCGACGCGCACCACTGGCTTGGTGCGAGGGCTAGTTACAGGCCGGACCGGGCTGGCGACACGCACCACTGGCTTGGTGCGAGGGGCAGGAACAGGCCGGACCGGGCTGGCGTCGCGCACCACTGGTTTGGTGCGAGGGTAACACACACCACTGGCCTTGTGCGGGGAGCAGGAATGGGTCGGGCCGTACTGGGAACACGCACAACTGGCTGGTCCTCGTTTGGTGGGATCTTCTGACACGATCATTGACGAACGAGACGGACCAAGGCGCAGCGTGATAAGCATACATGTTTATTTAACGAATAAACACCACGACAAAACAACAAACGAAACGTGAAGTCCAAGGTAGCATACACACAACATACCTTACACGGAACAAGATCCCACAACTAACAGGTGCCAAGAGGCTGCCTAAGTATGGTCCCCAATCAGAGACAACGAGCGACAGCTGCCTCTGATTGGAAACCACACAGGCCAACATAGATCTAGACATACTAGAATCTAACAGACAATCAACATAGCCAAACACAACACAGAAAATACACACCCTGACTCAACAAATACAAGTCCCTTGAGTCAGGGCGTGACATGCACCTCCACTTCAGCTACCACTATAACTACTGCTGATGATCAGTGGCGTGTATTCATGGTTGCCAAGGGAAGCCAGGCTTCCCCAAAACATTTTGCAAGACAAAAATAATAATACATATTACATAATCTATCCTTAGTTTCTCTGTGTTTCATAATTTTCCTTCAATTCGCTGAATGTATCTCACCGGAGAAAGTATCAGAGGGAGCGAAACAGCACCCCGCTTTCTCTGTTACATTTTAGTCATTTAGAAATCGCTCTTATCCAGAGCGACTTAAAGTAGTGTATGCATCCATTTTCGTACTGCCCCCCTGTGGGCATCAAACCCACAACCCTGGAGTTGCAAGCGCCATGCTCTACCAACTGACCAACATGTAACCTGTATGAGTAGCCCATCTATCTGATCCTGTCTGGTCAAAAAGAGTATGATATTGTTGCCACCGGTACCATTAAATGCAAGGGAAGCCAGTGAGCATTTGGCCTCCCTTGATAAAGTAACTATACATTAATAGCCAATCAGCGTTGAGCTAAACTGAGTGAGCTCAACTGTAAATGGTCCTGGTGCACCAACTAAAAGTGTCAGGGGAAGCAAGTTTGGATTTGGCTTCACACCAATCACATCGCACTAAAAGCCAAAACTTGAATTGTTGCATCTCGTTGTGTTGTTTTCTTCTGGTGGCTAGCTAGGTAGCTAAAATTATCCCTTTCCTAAATTAGCCATGGGTCGAGATAGGGATTTGGACTAGTGGTTTTACTTAGTTCTCCGTACTGGCCAATGGTTATAACGTGATTCTGATCCAACCGTTAATTCATACATTGTGCCCCTGGCCTGAAAGGATGGAAGTTCAATATGTAGCTATATGTAGTAGGCTAATGTTAACTAGCTGGCCTGGCATTTTAGCCTGGTAGCCTAGGACAACAAAAACTAAAAGTGTGTACTGTATGACAGAGTCTCTCCGGTCAGCTTCTCTACAAGTAGGGTGAGTCAACATGTTTTTTCAACTTGCACGCACACACACACACAGGCACACAGTAATTAGCACCATGGGGGACAGCCACATCATATTTAGCTTACGTTGATTGGACTGAATTGTTTTTGGTATCTTTTAGTTGTCACTGTATTAGACTAAGCATACAGTTGAAGTCGGAAGTTTACATACACCTTAGCCATGTCATGGGCCTCTCACTCCACCGGGTTACCACCTTTATTTTCTTCCACTCTGCTCACCACTCTCTCTACTCAGCCTAACTAGCTCCACCTGTCCCTGCTCTGCTCTGCTCTAATTACTCTGCCAGCTGCGCTGCATTACCCACTACCTCTCCCAGTATTTAAGGCCCTGTCTTTCAGCTCTCCGGTGTCAGATCGTCTGCAAAGCTCACACCCGGAACCTGTTTGCTCGCGCTTCTGGCTCACCCTGGTTTTGTGACCCCGGACCTGCCTGTTTTTTGGATACTCTTCTGCCTCAGGAGATCCAGACCTGCTTCTGCCATTACGACTCCTGACTACTCTTCAATCCCGGTAACTCTGACCAGCCTTCTGCCTTGCTACTACGTATTTTGGATTTCCCTTGAACTGTACTGCTGCCTTGTTTCATTCCGCCCTGTTGTGTCTGTGTCTCCCCCCCCCCAGGACTTCTGGACCACCCACCACCGGCTTCATAGGACGCATCGCTGCCACTGGGGGGGGCACAGACCCAGCACATTGGACGGGATCCCTGTTACCCCTGGAGCCTTCATTCACTCCCTACTTCCCTTTTCCCTTAAGTTTAATAAACTTTCTGGTGTGACGCAATTGTGGTCCTCTGGTCGTCTGTCTGAACCGTGACAGTACGATCTGACCATTATGGACTCAACGCACACTTTCCCCGACATGGAAACCGATGAGCATGAGCAGCAGTTCCAGCAGCAGCAACAACAACTCGCCATGATCATTCAACTCCTCACCAACCTTACCCCAGCCAGTCTGCCCACCAGCCCTGCCCCCGAGTTACCTGCACCGGTCATTGCAGCCGCTGCTCCGGAACCCAAGATTGGAAACCCCGAGCGGTTCAACGGCGATTCAACCCAGGTCCGGCCATTCCTGACTAGCTGCCGACTTCAGTTCTCCTTGCAGCCAAGGACCTTCGCCACGGAGGGGGCTAAAGTTGGGTATGCCATCACTCACCTGACGGGCCGAGCTCGACTCTGGGGAACAGCAGAGTTCTAACGTCAAACCCCCGCATGTGCAACCTTCGACCTGTTTGCTGAGGAGATGCTGAAGGTGTTTGACCTGGATTCACCCACCGCAGAGGCGTCTCGTGAACTGTTCAGTATTCGACAAGGCAGACGTACAGTCGCAGACCATTCCATCGACTTCCGAACCCTGGCTAGACGAAGTTCTTGGAACACACCATCGTTGGTGGACGCGTTCTTCCATAGTTTGGCTGACTATATCAAGGACGAGTTGGTCTCCCATGAACTGCCTTCCACTCTTGATGAAGCCATCGCACTGACTGTCAGGATCGACAGAAGGATACAGACCCGTCGTCGTGAGAGGGGGCGCCAAGGTCCACCTACTACCGGCATTCGGAGAGATCCGACTGGGCTCCTGTCATCTACTGCCACTCACCCAGGTCAGCTTGATCAGTCTGAGCCTATGGAGATTGGGCGAGCCTCTCTCACTCCTGCAGAGCGCCAGCGCCGCTTCACCTCAAACCTCTGCCTCTATTGTGGAGGTGATGGACATCGTGTGGTAACCTGCCCTTTAAAGGGCCGAAGCTCACCGGGCATAGGGGGAGTCCGGTTGAGTTCAATGACCATCCAGTCCTCCGACCGCAAACCCCTGCTGCAAGTTCACCTCCGCCTCTCTGACTCAACTCACACCCTGGCTGCTCTGGTGGATTCTGGCGCCGAGGCCAACATAATGGACATCAAGCTGGCACGCCAACTGGGACTGGAGAACCTCCGTTTGACACCTCCTATTCCTGCCCGGGCACTGGACGGACACTTACTCGGATCGGTCACTCATGTCACGGCCCCGGTCTCGATGGGTCTGTCCGGAAACCATCAAGAAACTATCCAGTTTCACCTGCTCCCCTCTCCAGGCCAACCCCTCATCCTGGGTTACCCATGGCTCCGCCGGCACAACCCTCAGCTCGACTGGGTGACCGGGGTGATCAGGGAGTGGGGAGAGGACTGCCACCGAACCTGCCTGCTTGCTGCCGCACTACCCCCTCGGCCAGTACCTACTAACTCCGCTCCTGACCTCTCCAATGTCCCAGAATGCTACCATGGTCTCAGAGAGGTGTTTAACAAAGCAAGAGCCACATCTCTGCCCCCTCACCGACCGTACGACTGTGCCATCGACCTCCTCCCTGGAACAGCTCCTCCAAAGGGTCGTCTTTATTCGTTGTCTGCTCCTGAAAGAAAGTCCATGGAGGACTACATCAATGGCTCTCTGTCCGCAGGATTAATCCGTTCATCTTCATCTCCTGCTGGTGCTGGCTTCTTCTTTGTGGGGAAGAAGGACGGATCTCTTCGCCCCTGCATCGACTACAGGGGACTCAACGACATCACAGTGAAGAACCGTTACCCTCTGCCTCTGCTCACCTCTGCTTTTGAGTTGCTCCAGGGAGCCACTGTTTTTACCAAGTTGGATCTCAGAAACGCTTACCACCTAGTGCGGATCCGGGAGGGAGATGAATGGAAAACCGCATTCAATACACCAACAGGCCACTACGAGTATCTGGTTATGCCTTTTGGCCTCACCAATGCTCCTGCTGTGTTCCAGGCTCTAGTGAATGATGTACTGCGGGACATGTTAAACAAGTTTGTCTTCGTTTACCTGGATGACATCTTAATCTACTCCAGAAACCTGTCTGAACACACCCGCCATGTCCAGCAAGTCCTTCATCGTCTTCTGGAGAATTCCCTCTACGCCAAGGCAGAGAAATGTGAGTTTCACGTCAAGACAGTGGCCTTCCTGGGGTACATAGTGGCAGAGGGAAGTATCCAAATGGATCCTGCCAAAGTATCAGCAGTCACTTCATGGCCAGTTCCGGAGAACAGAAAGAAGCTGCAACAGTTTCTGGGGTTTGCTAACTTCTATAGGAAGTTTATCCGGAACTACAGTACCGTTGCTGCCCCTCTCACTGCTCTAACCAGCACCAAGCAACCCTTCACCTGGACCCCAGCAGCCGACAAAGCCTTCAGTACCCTCAAGGTGAGGTTCACCTCCGCTCCCATCCTCCAGATGCCTGATGTGGACCGGCAATTCATTGTGGAGGTGGACGCCTCGGATGTGGGAGTTGGTGCTGTGATTTCTCAGTGGGCTGCGGAGGATAGGAAGCTCCATCCCTGTGCCTTTTTCTCACGTCGGTTGTCCCCCTCTGAGTGCAATTACGACATAGGGAACCGTGAGCTGCTGGCTGTGAAGCTTGCCTTGGAGGAGTGGCGTCACTGGCTGGAGGGGTCCACCATTCCATTTCTCGTTTGGACCGATCATAAGAACTTGGAGTACATCCGCACGGCCAAACGGTTGAACTCCAGGCAGTCCCGCTGGGCCCTGTTCTTCACCAGGTTTAATTTCACTCTGTCATACCGGCCTGGATCACGCAACACCAAGCCAGACGCCCTCTCCCGTCAATTCCAGAAGGATGACACCCCCTCCAAGGACCCTGTGTCGATTCTGCCAAGTCCCTGCATCGTTGCAGCTCTGACCTGGGCTGTTGAGGAACAGGTGCTGGAGGCTCTCCGTAACCAGCCAGGTCCCAGCACTTGCCCAGCTGACCGCCTTTTTGTCCCCGAAGACCTGAGGTCCCAGGTCGTTCAGTGGGGACATGACTCCCGCCTAGCTTGTCACCCTGGCTCCACCCGCACTTACAACCTGCTCGCCCAGAGGTTCTGGTGGCCCTCTCTGAGGAAGGATGTACGGGAATTCGTCCAAGCCTGCCCCATCTGCAACCAACACAAGTCGTCCTGCCAGCCCCCAGCCGGATTGCTGCAGCCCCTGCCTGTGCCCAGACGTCCCTGGTCTCACATCGCCCTTGACTTTGTCACGGGGCTGCCCCCTTCAAGTGGCATGACCGTCATTCTCACCATCGTTGACCGTTTCAGCAAGATGGCACACTTCATTCCCCTCCCCAAGCTCCCAACCGCCAAGGAGACCGCCCAGGTGGTCCTGGAACACGTCTTCCGGATCCATGGACTGCCAAAGGATGTAGTTTCTGACCGTGGTCCACAATTCTCCTCCGCTTTTTGGAAGGAGTTCTGTCACCTGCTGGGAGCCACAGTCAGTCTGACTTCCGGATTCCATCCCCAATCCAATGGGCAGTCAGAGCGGGCTAATCAGGAGCTCGAGAAGGCACTGCGATGCATGACTTCACGCAACCCCCACTCCTGGTCGCAGCAATTGACATGGGTGGAGTACGCACACAATTCTCTGACCTGCTCTGCCATCGGTATGTCCCCTTTCCAATGTGTTTATGGATACCAGCCTCCTCTATTTGCCAGCCAGGAAGAGGAGGTTACTTGCCCATCTGCACTTGCTTTTGCCCGTCGATGTCGCCGCACCTGGTCACAAGCCCGAGCCACACTCCTCAGATCCGTTGCCAGCTACACTACCGGGGCCAACCGTCGGAGAATTCCTGCTCCCACCTACCATGTTGGTCAAAGGGTGTGGTTGTCATCAAAGAACCTGCCACTCAGGGTGGAGTCGCAGAAGCTGGCACCTCGGTTCATTGGCCCATTCCCTATCATAAGAGTGATTAGCCCAACTGCTGTCCGGCTCCAACTGCCTAATTCCCTGAGGGTGCACCCCACTTTCCATGTGTCTAAGATTAAGCCCATCCATGAGAGTCCGCTGGTCCCTGCTGCGCCTGGTCCTCCTCCTCCACGGCTCGTCGATGGTGGTCTGGTTTACACCGTCCGCCGCCTGCTTCGGTCCAGACGGAGGGGTAGGGGTCTCCAGTACCTCATTGACTGGGAGGGCTATGGACCTGAGGAAAGGACCTGGGTGCCAGCTAGTCGGATTGTGGATAGGACTCTCATCACCGCTTTCCACCAACGGCATCCTGATCAACCTGCAATCCGTAGGGGCCGCCCCAGAGGGGTCCCTAACCGTCCTGCCCGCTCGGCTTCCTGTCCTGTGCCTGATCCTGTCTCGGGACCTGTCCCATCTCCCGACCACGGCCCTCCGGCTTCCTCCGAGGATGAGGACGTTCACTCGGACCGTTCGGAGGAGTTCTAGCCCTCCTCCGGCTCCCCTCCTCCCGCCCGGCGTGGTGTTGCTCTTGGGACTTCTGGGGCCGTCCCTTGGGGGGGGGGTTCTGTCATGGGCCTCTCACTCCACCGGGTTACCACCTTTATTTTCTTCCACTCTGCTCACCACTCTCTCTACTCAGCCTAACTAGCTCCACCTGTCCCTGCTCTGCTCTGCTCTAATTACTCTGCCAGCTGCGCTGCATTACCCACTACCTCTCCCAGTATTTAAGGCCCTGTCTTTCAGCTCTCCGGTGTCAGATCGTCTGCAAAGCTCACACCCGGAACCTGTTTGCTCGCGCTTCTGGCTCACCCTGGTTTTGTGACCCCGGACCTGCCTGTTTTTTGGATACTCTTCTGCCTCAGGAGATCCAGACCTGCTTCTGCCATTACGACTCCTGACTACTCTTCAATCCCGGTAACTCTGACCAGCCTTCTGCCTTGCTACTACGTATTTTGGATTTCCCTTGAACTGTACTGCTGCCTTGTTTCATTCCGCCCTGTTGTGTCTGTGTCTCCCCCCCCCCAGGACTTCTGGACCACCCACCACCGGCTTCATAGGACGCATCGCTGCCACTGGGGGGGGCACAGACCCAGCACATTGGACGGGATCCCTGTTACCCCTGGAGCCTTCATTCACTCCCTACTTCCCTTTTCCCTTAAGTTTAATAAACTTTCTGGTGTGACGCAATTGTGGTCCTCTGGTCGTCTGTCTGAACCGTGACAAGCCAAATACATTTAAACTCAGTTTTTCACAATTCCTGACATTTAATCCTAGTAAAAATTCCCTGTCTTAGGTCAGTTAGGATCACCAATTTATTTTAAGAATGTGAAATGTCAGAATAATAGTAGAGAGAATGATTTATTTCAGGTTTTATTTCTTTCATCAAATTCCCAGTGGGTCAGAAGTTTATATACTGTACACTCAATTAGTATTTGGTATCATTGCATTTAAATTATTTAACTTGGGTCAAACGTTTCGGGTAGCCTTCCACAAGCTTCCCACAATAAGTTGGGTGAATTTTGGCCCATTCCTCCTGACAGAGCTGGTGAACTGAGTCAGGTTTGTAGGCCAGCTTGCTCGCACACGCTTTTTCTGTTCTGCCCACAAATGTTCTATAGGATTGAGGTCAGGGCTTTGTGATGGCCACTCCAATACCTTGACTTTGTTGTCCTTAAGCCATTTTTCCACAACTTTGGAAGTATGTGTGGGGTCATTGTCCATTTGGAAGACCCATTTGCGACCAAGCTTTAACTTCCTGACTGATGTCTTGAGATGTTGCTTCAATATATCCACATAATTTCCTTCCTCATGGTGCCATCTATTTTGTGAAGTGCACCAGTCCCTCCTGCAGCAAATCACCCCCACAGCATGATGCTGCCACCTCCGTGTTTCACAGTTGTGATGGTGTTCTTTGGCTTGCAAGGTACCCCCTTTTTCCTCCAAACATAACGATGGTCATTATGGCCAAACAGTTCTATTTTTGTTTAATCAGACCAGAGAACATTTCTCCAAAAAGTACGATCTTCGTCCCCATGTGCAGTTGCAAACCGTAGTCTGGCTTTTTTATGGCGGTTTTGGAGCAGTGGCTTCTTCCTTGCTGAGCGGCCTTTCAGGTATATCGATATAAGACTCGTTTTAATGTGGATATAGATAATTTTGTACCTGTTTCCTCCAGCATCTTCAAAGGGTCCTTTGCTGTTGTTCTGGGATTGATTTGCACTTTTCGCACCAAAGTACGTAAATCTCTAGGAGACAGAATGCGTCTCCTTCCTGAGCGGTATGGCGGCTGCGTATCCCATGGTGTTTATACTTGCGTACTATTGTTTGTACAAATGAACGTGTTACCTTAAGGCGTTTGGAAATTGCTCCAAGGATGAACCAGACTTGTGGAGGTCTACAACTTTTTTTCTGAGGTCTTTGCTGATCTCTTTTGATTTTCCCACGATGTCAAGCAAAGAGGCACTGAGTTTGAAGGAAGGCCTTGAAATACATCCACAGGTACACCTCCAATTGACTCAAATGATGTCAATTAGCCTATCAGAAGCTTCTAAAGCCATGACATAATTTTCTGGAATTTTCCAAGCTGTTTAAAGGCAGAGTCAACTAAGTGTATGTAAACATCTGACCCACTGGAATTGTGATACAGTGAATTATAAGTGAAATAATCTGTCTGTAAACAATTGTTAGAAAAATTACTTGTGTCATGCACAAAGTAGATGTCCTAACCGACTTGCCAAAACTATAGTTTGTTAACAATAAATTTGTGGAGTGGTTGAAAAACAAGTTTTAATGACTCCAACCTAAGTGTATGTAAACATCCGACTTCAACTGTAGGTAATCAGATGATGTTGAAGTTGAAATGGTGCTGCAATAGTGGAGGCAGCAACTGTTTTCTTTGCGACTTGCGGTAACACTCTGTGGTTCTAAATCAATAGTTGTTTAATAGTCTGAAAATGTCTGAAACATTAACACACTTGACCATGCTGTAGGTCATGTAACTGTTTGTTGCATGCAATATGTTTTGTGGACTTCCCCAGACAGATGTTGCTCTCCGGTTTTGGGTTGAAACAAAGGTGTGGTTGAATTTATTCTGCCACTGTGTCTTCTTATTGTCTCGGCCTTAGGCCTATATATCACAGTGTCAAGGCATATGAACTAACAGGTTATAGAGCAAACAATGCAATTTTCTAAACACATAGGTTGTAATATGGCATTTTTTCAAGGCTTGGCTTCCTCAGTGATTTTATCCACGCATGGGTACTGTGCACATTAGATCTAGATTAGAAATAGCCTCCAACAAAGACAATTAACTGTGGCAAAACAGTCCAACTTACAAGAGCTTGCATGGCAAATAGACTCCAAATCAGTGGACATTGAGGGGTTCCAGAAATGAGAAAATGTAATTTTTTCACAAACTGTCTTCCTCGACATAAACAAAAAACAACAATGGCTGTTTGAGGAAATTGTGGACTTGTTGCAGCAGGACCAGACAACAGTTGGTGCTGTGTTCAATGATGGAAAAGCTAAAATGTCTAACAAAATTGTACTTTGGTTAGGACTGGATCTGACTCCAGCCTGATTACGGCATTCTATTTAATTTCACAGACTGATATGTGCAGTAAAACGCAGCGTAAGTCTTGCTGAGCACAGCAGAACTCAAAGTTGAATGAACAGGTGGGGAAGAAGCTGTTGTGTAAGCCCCCTTGAGAAATCGAATATACCTCTGCTTAAGTAAATACCCAGCTATATCAAAGAACACATTTCAAACATAAGCCTTCCCGTTTCTCTTGGACAAAAGTGTCTGCTCAACCATTCCTAGTAATGCCGCCGCAACTTTGGCATTAGCCGAAAAAGCTTTTTTATGTAAGGCAGGAATAATATTCAGACATGGTTTATTGTCATGAGCTATACCAGAAGGGCAAAGACATCCGCTAATGGAATTCCAGTTTTAGACTTTGTAGTTTGCTGACAAATCTGTGACCTGCCGATAATTGTAGTGAGCAGGTATTTCATCTCCGCGAGGAAGGAAACACTGAATGATACTTCCCTTTTAAGGCTTAGCCCTGAAAGCAGCTTTGTATCAAATCACAGGCGGTTGTGGAGAAAGTGTGTGGGCAGGCGGCGCTCTGAAAACTTTTTGGAAACACTCCTTCCTCTCTCAGCCAAATTGTCTGGATCCTCTGAGCTTTATACATCATTCAAATGGGAAGAGAGAAGCAAATTGAGGGCCTCCGATGTCGCCATCATCCCTGACAGCCATTGGGGGACAATGGCCACCTTCAAAAAGGGATAATAGGAATGAACAACCTTTCTTGTAAAAGGTACAAGGGGGTACAGAAACAGATAATAATGATTTTTAAGTTAGAGACTTCTACGCTACAGTGCTCTGGACTATTTTAATCGAGTCTCTGGATTTGGGGTTAATATTGCTGTTGTCATTGGCCCTCTGGGTTTTGTCATTGTGTATCATGTGGTAAACTCCAGAGGCAGAGAAAAAGTGTGCCGCAGAAAATAACCTGATTGAGTAATTTATCCGCAGAAACATTCATAGCCTATTCAAATGGATTGAAATATACAGCTGCAGTATATGCACCCATACAGATGTAGGATCTTAATTTGATCATCCTGTTGTAGGAGAACCTTCCTGTACTGCAGGAAATGTAAAACTTGTAGTGTATTTGAGGTTTAAAAAGGCTTTTGACGTTTGGGATTTCCGCTTTGAAATTTCAGACTTGATATTCCCTTATGAAACATTCATCAACCCCAACAAAATGTCCATTAGGTATACTCCACATAATAATTTGCATTTCCTGTTGCTGCAGGATTATTTTCCTGCTGTAAAAAACTGGCTCAAATTAAGATTTTACACATGTACTGCACTGTAAATTGTCACACCATTGATGAAAGGAGAGAAACCTCTGCAATATGTTGAGTGTAGGAATATCAGGCCTTGTCAGTCACTGAACGATGTGACCCAGAAGAGACACTGAGTGCTCCACATCAAAGGTTTCTCATTGGCTTGAATCAGGTTTTGAATGACAGTGCATGCTAATCCCACCCATTATTACTCCTGAGTGGCGCAGTGGTCTAAGGCACTGCATCGCAGTGCTAACTGTGCCACTAGAGATCCTGGTTCGAATCCAGGTTCTGTCGCCGCTGGCCATGACCGGGAGACTCATGGGCGGCGCACAATTGGCCCAGCGTCGTCCAGGGTAGGGGAGGGAATGGCCAGCAGGGATGTAGCTCAGTTGATAGAGCATGGCGTTTGCAACACCAGGGTTGTGTGTTCGATTCCCACGGGGGGCCAGTATAAAAAAAAAAATGTATACACTAACTGTAAGTCGCTCTGGATAAGAGCGTCTGCTAAATGACTAAAATGTAAATGTAATTATGACATTAGAGGCTTCTTGTCTTCAGTGCATCACCATCCGCTTCTCATATGTTTCTGTGACATATTTTTTCACATGGCGCCCGTGAAAGGTTGAAAGAGTGCACAAGTGACACAGTAGTTAGTGTGGTGGATTTGATACATTGTGAAACCACAGAAGCTGATATACAGTGCATTCGGAAAGGATTCAGACCACTTGACTTTTCCACATTTTGTTACGTTACAGCATTATTCAAAAATTGATTAAATGTAAAAAAATATAAAAAATCACATCAATCTTCACACAATACCCCACAATGACAAAGCAAAAACAGGTTTTTAGAAATCTTTGCACATTTATTTAAAATAAAAAACAGAAATACCTTATTTACATCAGTATTCCAACCTTTTGCTATGAGAATCGAAATTGAGCTCAGGTGCATCCTGTTTCCGTTGATCTTCCTTGAGATGTTTCTACAACTTGATTGGAGTCCACCTGTGGTAAATTCAATTGATTGGACATGATTTGTAAAGGCAAACACCTGTCTATACAAGGTCCCACAGTTGACAGTGCATGTCAGAGCAAAAACCAAGCCATGAGGTTGAAGGAATTGTCCGTAGAGCTCCGAGACAGGATTGTGTCGAGTCACAGATCTGGGGAAGGGTGCCAAAAAAATTATGCAGCATTGAAGGTCCCCAAGAACACTGTGGCCTCCATCAATCTTAAATGGAAGAAGTTTGGAACTACCCAAACTCTTCCTAGAGCTGGCCGCCCGGCCAAACTGAGCAATCGGGGGAGACGGTCATTGGTCAGGGAGGTGAACAAGAATCCGATGGTCACTCTGACAGAGCTCCAGAGTTCCTCTGTGGAGATGGGATAACCTTCCAGAAGGACATCCATCTCTGCAGCACTCCATCAATCAGGTCTTTATGGTAGTGGCCAGACGGAAGCCACTCCTCAGTAAACGGCACATTACAGCCCGCTTGGAGTTTGCCAAAAGGCACCTAAAGACTCTCAGACCATGAGAAACAAGATTCTCTGGTCTGATGAAACCAATATTGAACTCTTATGCTTGAATGCCAAGCATCACGTCTGGAGGACACCATCCCTATGGTGAATTATGGTGGTAGCAGCATCATGCTGTGGGGATGATTTTCAGCAGCAGGGACTGGGAGACTAGTCAGGATCGAGGGAAAGATGAATAAAGCAAAGTGATGAAAACCTGCTCCAGAGCGCTCAGGACCTCAGACTGGGGAGAAGGTTCACCTTCCAACAGCACAACGACCCTAAGCACACAGCCAAGACAACGCAGGAGTAGCTTCGGGACAAGTCTCTGAATGTCATTGAGTGGCCCAGCCAGAGCCCGGACTTGAACCCAATCGAACATCTCTGGAGAGACCTGAAAATAGCTGTGCAGCGACGCTCCCCATCCAACCCGACTGAGCTTCAGAGGATCTGCAGAGAATAATCAGAGAAACTCCCCAAATACAGGTGTGCCAAGCTTGTAGCCGCATACCCAAGAAGACTCGAGGCTGTAATTGCTGCCAAAGGTGCTTCAACAAAATTCTGAGGAAAAAGGTCTGAATACTTATATAAATGTAATACATTTGCTAAATTGTCTAAACCTGTTTTTGCTTTGTCATTATGGGGTATTGTGTGTAGATTGATGAGGGGGGAAAACTATTTAATCCATTTTAGAATAATAATAGTAACATAACAAAATGTGGAAAAAGTCAAGGGGTCTGAATACTTTCCGAATACTCTGTATTAACAATGTATTTTCCAAGTGAGTAGTAAATGCTTGCTGGATGCGACAAGAAAATACCATTACCAGCTAGAATCGTCGAAGGTCATACATTTACGATTATTATTATTTGCTTTATCAGATTTTGTGAAACAATAATGTCACATTAAATCCTTGTTGGATTTACCTATAGATAATTAAAAACACGTTCTACAGGATGTTTTTGCTGTAGTTTTGCCGGTTTCCTCCCTCACCCTGACTTGTTATTACTGCATAAAAAATATTTTTTCACGTGGAAAGTCTTTGTAGTTTTTCCCCCACCGCTGTACTTCCTGATTGAAACGATCTCAATGAGTCTGTTGGAGAGAGGGAACTTTATATCAAAGATTGTAGACACCACTTGGAAATAGCTCCTCCGTCTCCTTTTCATTTCATTTTTCGTTAGTCATGGCATTGATTGAATATGAGCTATACTGTAGGTCTTCTTCTTGTGAAAATAAATGGCCTAAGGCTGTCCTAATATGGACACCGTAATATTCAGATGAATGGCCCTGTGACATTGTTCTCATATTTCAGCTACGCCAAACTCATATCTGAACATTATCATTTCAACGTCAAGAGATTTCATTGTGTCTTTATACTGTTGGTCTTTGCCAGCGGAAATTAAAATTACATCACAGTAGTCCTTTGTGTCTGGCATGTGATTGCATTATATTGGTTATAAAGTGCAGCTTTCAAAATAAACTGTGCGAGTGAAGATACTCTACATCTAATTCAGTTTTTATGAATAGCTTTCTCACAAATGACTTGTCTCACTTTGAAGAAGCTAACCTGAAGTAACCTCTAATTCTCATGTTGAATTTAAAACCTAAAGAAGTCTATTCATGTTTAATGTTTTATAAGTATGTCTCTACATTTATGATTACGGTTTTGATTTAAGAACATTGCAGCACTAGAGCATAGGATATGTCCTGTATTAATGCTTTGATGGTCTACTTTACTTATGCAGATGAACAATACATTTGCCAGATGAGCTGGTCCATCTTTAGCCCAGTAGGCCTGTCTAAATTGTTTGTTTCTTTTTTGCACAGAAATATAATTATTTGGCTAATCATGGTGGCCTCGAGGAAAGAAATGGGCCAGTGTGGAAGCCTCTAGATTTTTTTTTTACTGAAGTGAGGGTCTTGTGTATTAGAAATGGTCCCAGTCCATCCCTGGGCAGGGTTGTCTTGTTCTATCCATCAAATGCAGTACCAATAACTGAGAAGTTTGTCCTCTATTATGGCAAACCAGTCATTGATTGGCATAGCATGAGTATCATGTAGAGTTAATGTGGATAATTTTGTCCTATCACTACCCATAACCCTGACATTAGTAAGAGGCACTTGTCTTTATGTTAATAATAACAATAATAATCCCTCCATCCCGCTTCTTACACTCCAGAAACTACCTGTAGCCCCTTCCCCTAGCCATTTCATGTAGATGGTAGTAGTTCAATATTTGCCATATTGCGTCCACCTATCAAATATTTTAAGATCTACACAAGTGTCTAGCAGGTAGCGGCTAGGGGTTCCCTCAAATTCAAATTCAAAACAAGCTATATTGGCATGAAAGGGACAAAGCAAAACATAGCAATACAATATAACAAAAATATTGTCAAATAAATGCTGAAGGATTGGAAGTAACAAATGACAGAGATAACAACTATATATTTCTCTCTCGCTCAGGTCAGTTTCTGTGGGTGAACGGCTCTGCATTGTCCGGTCCCTGGGTCCTGAGCCCCTGGCTGTGGGGAGGTCGGGACTCCTGTGGGATGGACATGGCCGTGTTCCTGCACCCCCAGAAGAGCGGACGCTACACAGTGTGGCTCATCGAGAGGGACAAACATCCGCTAACCCTCCTGTCCACTGACACGCTGCCGCGCATCACAGGGTAAGCAGGCCTCAATTTTTTATTCTTTTTTTTGGGTTTTCAAGGAGAATTTAACTTTTATTTACAGATACAGGATATAAATATAGATGGGCAGATAGATGAGAGGGATATTGCACAGAAAGTGAGTGGCGGAACGGGGATCAAACCACTGCCACCAGCAGCATACAGTGCCGACAAAAAGTATTTGCCCCCTTTCTGATTTTGTCTATTTTTGCAAATGTTTTATACTGAATGTTATCAGATCTTCAACCAAAACCTAATATTAGATAAAGGGAAACAAATAACAAAAAAAAGGATACTTATTTTATTTATTTAATTAAGAAAGTTATGCAACACCCAATTCCCCTGTGTGAAAAATGAATTGCCCACTTATACTCAATAACTGGTTGTGCCACCTTTACCGGCAATGACTGCAACCAAATGCTTCCTGTAGTTGTCGATCAGTCTCTCACATCACAGTGGAGGAATTTTGGCCCACTCTTGCATGAAGAACTGCGACATTTGTGGGTTTTCAAGCATAAACTGCTTGTTTCAAGTCCTGCCACAACATCTCAATTGGGATTAGGTCTGGACTTTGACTAGGCCATTCCAAAAGTCTGTTTCTTTTTAACAATTTTCATGTAGACTTGATTGTGTGTTTTGGATCATTGTCTTGCTGCATAACCCAGCTGTGCTTCAACTTCAGCTCAGAGATAGATGGCCTGAATTCATGGTTCCTTCTATTAAGGCAAGTCATCCAGGTCCTGAGGCAGCCAAGCATCCCCAAACCATCACACTACCATGCTTGACGTTTACACAGTGTCTTTATTTACAATTTTCATCCTGTGCCCACACACTTCTAATTCTGAAAAGTGAAAGCATACCTGTGAAGGTGGTTGCCCTGCTAGTAGTTGTAGGTTTTTATACAGTACCCAAGACCAGTCTGTGAGTTAATTTGACCATTGGAAAATGAGCTACTGTGTAAATACTGCAATGTGGGTATGATTGTATTGAGCCCTAGGCCTATGTAAATACAACCTTTCATGAACACATACAAGCAAACATCTGGTAGCTGGGGTATGCAGAAGAATTCGACCGCAACATACAGACCTTAAAACACACAAACTAATCACAGGCAAAACACAACAAAACATTTTTTGTCGATGCCCTTTACTGAAGGTGTTTCAATCTCTCCTCCAAGGTGTGTGTGTATGTTCTTGTGTGTGTGTTCATGCGTGTGCGTGAGATTGTGTGTGTCTGCATGTCTTCTGTGTGCGTGCGTGTGTGTCTGTGTGCTTTTGGGAAAATAAAAATACATCCAGTACATCCAGTAGTAATCAGGTGCTGGATCCTGTTTCCATTGATCTTCCTTGAGATATTTCTACAACTTGATTGGGGTCCACCTGTGGTAAATTCAATTGATTGGACATAATTTGGAAAGGCACACAACTGTCTACATTAAGTGCCATAGTTGACAGTGCATGTCAGAGCAAAAACCAAGCCATGAAGTCGAAGGAATTGTCCGTAGAGCTCCGAGACAGGATTGTGTCGAGGCACAGATCTGGGGAAGACTACCAAAAAATTTCTGCAGCATTGAAGGTCCCCAAGAACACAGTGGCCTCCATCATTTTTAAATGGAAGAAGTTTAGAACCACCAAAACTCTTAATAGAGCTGACCGCCCGGCCAAACTGAGCAATCGTGGGAGAAGGACCTTGGTTAGGGAGGTGACTAAGAACCCGATGGTCACTCTGACAGAGCTACAGAGTTCCTCTGTGGAGATGGGAGAACCTTCCAGAAGGACAACCATCTCTGCAGCACTCCACCAATCAGGCCTTTATGGTAGAGTGGCCAGATGGAAGCCACTCCTCAGTAAAAGGCACATGACAGCCCGCTTGGAGTTTGCCAAAAGGCACCTAAAGGACTCTCAGACCATGAGAAACAAGATTCTGTGGTCTATTTGGCCTGAATGCCAAGCGTCACATCTGGAGGAAACCTGGCACCATCCCTACGGTGAAGCATGGTGGTGGCAGCATCATGCTGTGGGGATGTTTTTCAGCAGCATGGACTGGTAGACTAGTCAGGCTTGAAGGAAAAATGAACGGAGCAAAGTACAGAGAGATCCTTGATGAAAACCTATTTCAGAGCGCTCAGGATCTCAGAATAGGGCAAAGGTTCACCTTCCAACAGGACAACGACCCTAAGCACACAGCCAAGACAACGCATAAGTGGCTTCGTGTCCTTGAGTGGCCCAACCAGAGCCCAGAATTGAACCCGATCGAACATCTCTGGAGAGACCTGAAGATAGCTGGTCACAACGCTCCTCATGCAACCTGACAGAGCTTGAGAGTATCTGCAGAGAAGAATGGGAGAAGCTCCCCAATTACAGGTGTGCCAAGCTTGTAGTGTCATACCCAAGAAGACTCGAGGCTGTAATCGCTGCCAAAGATGCTTCAACATTTTCGATAAAATGGCTGGAAAGGTAAGGTTACAATATTACATTTTAGTCATTTAGCAGACGCTCTTATCCAGAGCGACTTACAGTTAGTGAGTGCATACATTATTTTTTTATTTCCATACTGGCCCCCCATGGGAATCGAACCCACAACCCTGGCGTTGCAAACGCCATTATCTAGCAACTGAGCTACATCCATGCCGGCCATTCCCTCCCTTACCATGGAATAATTGTGTGCCGCCCCATGGGTCTCCCAGTCGCGGCCGGCCACGACAGAGCCTGGATTCGAACCAGGATCTCTAGTGGCACAGCTAGCACTGCGATGCAGTGCTTTAGACCACTGGGCCACTCGTGGAAAATATTTTCTGCTTGAACACATCCTTGATTTTTTTCTCAGAGGGTTGGTTAAATAATGTTCACTGCAGGGTTCTTCTTTATTGCTTCAACAAAGTACTGAGTAAAGGGTCTGAATATTTATGTAAATGTAGAATTTCAGTTTTTAATATGTTATAAATTAGCAACATTTTCTAAAAACCTGTTTTCACTTTGTCATTATGGGGTAATGTGTGTAGATTGATGAGGGGAAAAAACGATTTAATCCATTTTAGAATGAGGCTGTAACGCAACAAAATGTGGAAAAGGTCAAGGGGTCTGAATACTTTCCGAATGCACTGTACGTATGACTACGTGCGTAGTTGTGTGTCTGTATGTGTCCGACCCCAAACGCTCACCAGGGACATGGTTGTTACATGTGTGATGGATTAGGTACTGCGGTGCGTTTGTGTTCTCATTTGTAGTCAGGCCCAGTCATCCGCCCACACACTATCAGTCCTCTGAGCCTAGCCAACTCCTTTCTCCTCTCTAGCATTCTGCTAGGGGAATGCTCAGGATCACAGAGAGAGAGACACACACACACAAACACAATCACAAAAACACACACAGGAGCACATAGAGAAACACACACACATACACACACACACACACAGACAGGAGCACACACACACACACACACACACACACACACACACACACACACACACACAGACAGGAGCACACACACACACACACAGGAGCACAGAGAGAAACACAACACCAAATGGACTGGGGAGAAATTGGTAGCTTTGGTTGATAAATAATTAGTTTGTTGCTCTGCATTCAAGATCACAACAATGTTTTGAACTATTTTAAAATTACTGAATATTTTCGAGAAAATGGCTGGAAAGGGAAGGTTACCTACTACAATAAGGTGGAAAATATTGTTAGCTTGAACACAACCTTGATTTTTGCTCAGAGGGTAGGTTAAATAATGTTCACTGCATGGTTCTTCTTTATTTAGTTGGATAAACGTGGATGAATATATACAGATATATATTCTGAAAGTATTAGACCCTATTTACAGGTGTGTGACAAATGTGTATTCGCATTTGCATTCATCTTCTTGATGACATGCAGACTTTATAAGCTAGTAAAAACTTTAACACAGTAGTGACTCACAGGTTTGTCATGGAGAAAATGAATACATATCTAAATAAGATGACATCATAATCCCCTGAGTTTCCCTGTCGCCTGGGGGACAAAAAATAATGAGACACACCTCGGACACGTCCCCCGCAATGTCATTAGACATTAGTTCCGCTCGCTGATGGTCCCATTCCAAAACCAGACTCAGAAACAGACTAGAAATCTGGGTTGGTTGAAGCAAAAAAAATTAAGTGTGCTTTAGTTCTCTCTGTCAACCCTTAACAGAGTAATATTATCTCTCAAACCATAATATAGTAACTTGTAGAAGGACAATTATTTTACACCCATTCAACTTGTATATGTATACTGTATATGCCATTTTTGAGTCAGTTGCATACAGTATGTTATTAGTCTCATACTAATATTATGCCTGTTGGCTTTCAGTAAAGTATTACCAAATCAACAAAAACACTTCAGTGTACCTCCAGCTATTTCTACCTAAACATCAGCCTCAGGGCTTATGCTAGGGCCTCTGCTCTTCAAAGCCTACTAGCTCACACTGTGCATCTGTCAGTGGGATAAGAGTCACAGTCAGGGGTGAGAGAGAGAGAGAGAACCACATCGTTGTGGGAGGCACAGCCTGTAGTGCCGCACCAGGGATTGTGTGTGAGGTGTGTTTGTGGGTACAAGCATGTGTGTGTGTGGTGTGGTGTGGTGTGTGTGTGTGTGGGGGGTGGGGGGTTGGGAGGGAGGGAGGGAGGGCATTACAGTACCTGTCAGAGGTGAGTTGTCAGTGCTGCCTGGGGAGGAGGGTGGGAGGATGTGTCGTCAATGAGAAGACTGGCTCTAGGCCATGAGGGTCAAGGTATCACACACACACACAGGCGCGCACACACAATACCATACTCTCTCTCCCCATGGTCTCCCCTTGGCTCCAGGACAATTGGATACATTTCCGCAACCAGTAAGGCTATGACCCGTTAATGAAAGACATTATGGCAATATACATAATGGATACCAAACATTAGGAACACCTTCAAAAGCGTTCCACAGGGATGCTGGCCAATGTTGCCTCCAATTACCATAGGTTGACTGGATGTCCTTTGGGTGGTGGACCATTCTTGATACACACGGGAAACTGTTGAGCGTGAAAAACTCAGCAGCGTTGCAGTTCTTGACACAAACCGATGCACCTGGCACCTACTACCATATCCAGTTCAAAGGCACTTAAATCTTTTGTCTTGCCCATTCACCCTCTGAATGGCACACATACACAATCCATGTCTCAATTGTCTCAAGGCTTAAAAATCCTTCTTTAACCTGTCTCCCCTTCATCTACACTGATTGAAGTGGATTTAACAAGTGACATCAATAAGGGATCATAGCTTTCACCTGGATTCACCTGGTCAGTCTATGTCATGGAAAGAGCATTTTCATTGTGCTTTATACAATCAGTGTATATCAAAGCCAGGAGGTGTGACAAAATGCATTAAACTTAGGAAGTATGTCACTATGCGTCACAAGGCAGTATGCACTTTGAAAATAAAGCAGTGCATCCCATTGATGACACCAACTGAAGACCACTATTTTCACATAACAAAACAATGGATAACAAAATACATTCCAACCAGGCGGTGTAGTTATTAGGGTTACGCAAAGGCAGTATTCTATAAACATCAAAGGATGCATGTATGAATGCTGTAAAGTTATTGCCGTAACATTAGAAGAGTATAACATACTGGTACCCACTAGTCATATCATTACATTTACATCATTTAGCAGACGCTCTTATCCAGAGCGACTTACAAATTGCTGCATTCAACTTATGATAGCCAGTGGGACAACCATTTTTTTTTATATGGGGGGGGGGTGGAGGAGGGTAGAATGATTACTTTAAACTATTCCAGGTATTCCTTAAAGAGGTAGGGTTTCAAGTGTCTCCGGAAGGTGGTCAGTGACTCCGCTGTCCTTGCGTCGTGGGGGAGCTTGTTCCACCATTGGGGTGCCAGAGCAGCAAATAGTTTTGACTTGGCTGAGCGGGAACTGTGCTTCCATAGAGGTAGGGGAGCTAGCAGGCCAGAGGTGGATGAACGTAGTGCCCTCGTTTGGGTGTAGGGTCTGATCAGAGCCTGAAGGTAAGGAGGTGCCGTTCCCCTCACAGCTCCGTAGGCAAGCACCATGGTCTTGTAGTAGATGCGAGCCTCAACTGGAAGCTATTGGAGTGTGCAGAGGAGTGGGGTGACATGAGAGAACTTGGGAAGGTCGAACACCAGACGGGCTGCAGCGTTCTGGATACGTTGTAGGGGTTTAATGGCACAGGCAGGGAGCCCAGCCAACAGCGAGTTGCAGTAATCCAGACGGGATATGACAAGTGCCTGGATTAGGACCTGTGCCGCTTTCTGTGTAAGGTAGGGTCGTAATCTGCGAATGTTGTAGAGCATGAACCTGCAGGATCGGGTCACCGTTTGATGTTAGTGAAGAACGACAGGGTGTTGTCCAGGGTCACGCCAAGGTTCTTTGCACTCTGGGAGGAGGACACAATGGAGTTGTCAACCGTGATGGCGCGATCATGGAGCGGGCAGTCCTTCCCCGGGAGGAAGAGCAGCTCCGTCTTGCCGAGGTTCAGCTTGAGGTGGTGAGCCGACATCCACACTGATATGTCTGCCAGACATGCAGAGATGCGATTCGCCACCTGGTTATCAGAAGGGGGAAAGGAGAAATGTAATTGTGTGTCGTCTGCGTAGCAATGATAGGAGAGACCATGTGAGGATATGACAGAGCCAAGTGACTTGGTGTATCATGAAAACAATGTAGTGATGTGGTGATAACTCAGTGCATCAAAGCATGGCCGTGCATGTGGATTGCTAGTATAGTAAATCCCAGAGTATGGCACTTGTCAAGAGAGGAAACAGGGGCAGTGTGCAAACCATGAGTGGATGTAGTACTGTCAACATGGAATGGCAAAAGGATTTTATTAAGTTCAGTATTTTAAGAAAATAAAAGTCTTTATCCTGAACAAAATCAATTAACATCCCATTTTTGCCATAGGCTTCTCTAAAAAGGTCATATTTTTCTCTAACCAGTTGAACAACAACATCCCAACATGAATTAGTGCAACATTTAATAAACATTAAAGCACTTTAGCATTATTTATATATGCTCACAAAAGTTGTATAACAGCTCATTCTTTTTCAGCTTTCGTCCCTCATAATTGAAAAAGAGCATGGATAATTAACTAATGACTAACATGCCGTGCACTCAGCGTTCTTCTCTATAAGGGCCTATGTGCACTCTCCTGCCACACGTGCACTGTGGTACCAGTAGCTTTTAATATTACACCTGTAGCTTGGTTTGCATATTTATGCAATGTGTTTAGTTTCTGCTGTTGCCCACTGCTTTTTACAATGGAAAGTAACATTGAATGTATTGCTCCACCTATACCAGTCATTTCAGCAGTCACAGTGAGCAGTCATGTACCACTTCTGTGACATCGATGACTATAGAGTAATCATCGATGACTAAGTAAAGTGACGTCATCTTACCTCTGAAGACTCCACTAAGACTGAGGGTGTTTTCACACTTGGTCCCTTTCAGACAATTTTTGCGAACTCAGAGCAGTTCGCTTAATTTTTTGTGCGGTGTGAACCATCTCGAGAGGTGGTCTGAGTTCGGTTCGCTTGAATATGTGTGGAGTTTTTAGTTCCAATTATTTGTTTGCAATATGTGACCTATAGGCTAAGAGTGCTTTATAAGCTCTTTATTCGATTGTGGGGTTTGAATAGTATGAGAAGACAACAGCATATTTACTGAGAATCACAACATAGGGTAGAAAATCATTTCTAGCTCTTAAATGGGCCTACATTTGGTGAAAATGTTTCAATGACAGCATTATTTCATCTGCAGTTATTCTTATGCTATTTATTATGTTACCAATAATATTGACATTATTATGTCTCCTCGTTTAACTAAATGCAATCTATTAGCTATTAAAATGTATATTTAGCTGTCCGATAACACATTCTGATGGATTAGCTTGTCCTGCACTTTGTAAAAACCCAGAGTGCATTGTGTGAATGTTGGAAAAAATATATTGGTTAATTTCTAAACAGGAATGTGAATGCAAAGAGGACTCGGACCACAAAATAGGTGACATGAACTGGCAAAATAATTTAGTCCTCGTTCAAAGGCAAGGGCAGTGTAAATACAAACAAAACTTAGTTATTTTGCTCTTCTTTTTTAACCCAGAGTTCACTTTAAAGAGGACTGGGATCGGTTATTTTAAAGAGGACTATATGTGAAAACACCCTGAAACAGACCTCATTATATTCGCAAAGCTTTGATGAACTTGTCCAATGAGAATGTGTACTCCCATGTCCCATCTTTTATTTCAGCTTCAAAACGTTCTCTCTCATTCAGGGATAATGACCGTTACATGACCAAACTCTTGTCCTGAGGAAATTAGACCTCTGTTTAGGACTTCCATTACCTTGAAGGTATGTGGGATGAACATTGACAGTCCATTCATTGATCATTGCTATTATATCACCCCATGACCAACAGTACATAATTATGCCCATTGTTCGTCTAACAAGTCTGATTTACTCTATCAGACTAAATCCCATTGATGTATATCGGTAAAACATTACATAATAAAAACATCCTTTTTCTATTGAAGGTAGAGTTGATCTGAATATTTAACAAAAAGCTGCACAAACTTCACATTCGAAGTCAACACAAAACTAGCACAGTATTAAGGTCATGAAGTTGCGGGGGAGGGTGATTAGAAAAGGAAAATGTCGGCCTTAGTGTGTGGCAGTAGGGTGCATTGTTACTTCTTCCACATACAAGTTATATAAGGTTCTGTCCCAAATCACACCCTATTCCCTACATGGTTGTAACAGAGACACAGGGAGTCAGGAAGCAGGTGCAGTCGGTGAGTTTAACAGGAACAAACATGGAGTGAATACATAAACATGAGTAATGTATCAACATGAAAACAGGAAACAATACTACCTAGTGCTAGATAAAGGGGAAGTAATCAGGGAGTGATGAAGTCCGGGTGTGCCTCATGATGGGGCGCAGGTGTGCGTAATGATGGTTTCCAGGTGTGCGTAATGATGGGTTGCCAGGACCGGTGGTTAGTAGACCGGCGATGTCGAGTGCCGGAGCGGGTGAGCGGGAGTAGACGTGACAATAGTGTACTACTTTTGACCAGAGCCCTATGAACCCTGGTCAAAAGTAGTGCACTATGAAGAGAATAGGGTGCTATTTGGGATACATGCTAAGTCTCTCTGCTTCTCGTCTGTCTCCACAGAATCTTCTCGTCTGTCTCCACAGTTCTCGCCGCTTCAGTGCCTCCAAATCCTGCATGTGGAGAGTATGGAAAGCATTTTCCTCTGCCGCTGAAAGAAAATAGCTATTGGAGTCTGCGGTAGGGCAAATCAACCCATTGGTAGGGCAAAACAAACGAAATTGTTGGTGAACTTATTAGTGCTTTCAGAGACACTGGTCGTGTCCCATACTAGCGTACTACATACTTAAACTGCACTCATCGTCACATACTATTTAGCACATACCATTTAGTAAAAAGTATGCAGTATGCCCGGGCCACAACGCAGCACCCGCTCCTGACTGGCTGAGTAGGCTGGGCCGGATCTGGGTGGATTTTTCAAAATTCAACAGACATGCATCGCATTAACCAGCCTGATAATAGCTCATTTCCAATTCAATTAATTTCTCTAAACTCTGAATAGGAATGGAGTTATAGGCCTACTCAGGCTGGTTATAGGTAGACTATCACATTTGACCTATACCGCAGCCCATATAGCCCATCTATCCTATTTAAAAAGGACTGAAGACAGAAACAGATAATTTGGTTCCATTTCAACATATTTATTAGTTAAACCAAAGTGCTGTAACATACAGTACCAGTCAAAAGTTTGGACACACCTACTCATTTCAGGGTTTTTCTTTATTTGTAAAACATTTTACATTGTAGAATAATAGCGAAGACATCAAAACTATGAAATAACACATATGGAATCATGTAGTAACCAAAAAAGTGTTAAACAAATCAAAACATATTTTATATTTGAGATTCTTAAAAGTAGCCATCACCCTTTGCCTTGATGACAACTTTGCAAACGCTTGGCATTCTCTCAACCAGCTTCATGAGGTAGACACCTGGAATGCATTTCAATTAACAGGTGTGCCTTGAAAAAAGTTAATTTGTGGAATTTCTTTCCTTCTTAATGCGTTTGAGCCTATCAGTTGTGTTGTGACAAGGTAGCAGTGGTATACAGAAGATAGCCCTATTTGGTAAAAGTTCAAGTCCATTTTAAGGCAAGAACAGCTCAAAGAAGCAAAATGCAGTCGCAAAAACCATCAAGCGCTATGATGAAACTGGCTCTCATGAGGACCGCCACAGGAAAGGAAGACCCAGAGTTACCTCTGCTGCAGAGGATAAGTTAATTAGAGTTACCAGCCTCAGAAATTGCATCCCAAATAAATGCTTTACAGAGTTCAAGTAAAAGACACGTCTAACATCAACTGTTCAGAGGAGACTGCGTGAATCAGGCCATGGTCGAATTGCTGCAAAGAACCCACCAATAATAAGAAGAGACTTGCTTGAGCCAAGAAACACGAGCAATGGACATTAGACCGGTGAAATCTGTCCTTTAGTCTGATGAGTCCAAATATGAGATTTTTGGTTCCAACCGCCGTGTCTTTGTGAGACGCAGAGTAGGTGAACGGATGATCTCCACATATGTTGTTCCCACCGTGAAACATGGAGGAGGAGGTGTGATGGTGTGGCGGTATTTTGCTGGTGACACTGTCAGTGATTTATTTAGAATTGAAGGCACACTTAACCAGTATGGCTACCACAGTATTCTGCAGCGATATGCCATCCCATCTGGTTTGTACTTAGTGGGACTCTAATTTATTTTTCAACAGGACAATGACCCAAAACCCACCTCCAGGCTGTATAAGGGCTATTTGACCAAGGAGAGTGATGGAGTGCTGCATCTGATGACCTGGCCTCCACAATCACCCGACCTCAACCCAATTGAGATGGTTTGGGATGAGTTGGATGGCAGAGTCAAGGAAAAGCAGCCAACAAGTGCTCTTGAGCATATGTGGGAACTCCTTCAAGACTGTTGGAAAAGCATTCCTCATGAAGCTGGTTGAGAGAATGCCAAGAGTGTGCAAAGCTGTCATCAAGGCAAAGGGTAGCTACTTTGAAGAATCTAAAATAAAAAAATATAAAAAATTTAAAAAAAAAATGTTTAACACTTTTTTGGTTACTACATGATTTCATATCTGTTATTTCATAGTTTTGATGTCTTCACTATTATTATACAATGTAGAAAATAGTAAAAATAAAGAAAAACCCTTGAATGAGTAGGTGTGTCCAAACATTTGACTTGTACTGCATATAAATTCAATCAAATAGCCGAATACACACCAAAATATTCAAATCAAAAGGCTTACATGGATATCGCAAATTCAGAACCGCTGGACAGCAACATAATAAACTAAAGCACTGATCATTGGGAATGAGATCAGAATGACTGCTAAAGCTTGATCCAGAAACGTAATAATTAAATAGGTAACCTACAAAACTAAAACAATCCATATGCTTAAATCAAAAGGCCTGATTAACATTACATCAATAACATACCGAATCCCCAGTGCCGACACATTCAAAAATAAAAACATGGTTTAGTATTTCATTTAAAAGCTCTGACGAAGACCAAGAGAACGAGAAACACTTTTGAAATAGAAAACAGAAATCCACTTTGGGTAAAAAAAAAGATGTAGCCTACTATGCAATACTCGTGATAATTTTAAGGAGAACACTCCGCAGAAGCTTCACTATTCGTCATCTTCCCAATTAAGTAGCCTAGTTTTGTTGTTTGGCTACTTGAAGAGAACTAGTACCTATAACTCCTAACCCACCTCTTCCAATGCATTGTGGAAAGTTTGCATCGAATTCTACTAGATGAAGAGCTGAAATGAGCATAACATCCTGGCATTTAAACCATACTCGATTTTAGAAAATTCACATACTCTATTTTCGCATACTGAGAATGCGTCATGCGAGACTGCGTTGTTTCCCGTTATTCATTGATTTCAATATCGCATCCCCATATCTTATTGATCAGCTGTTGTCAAAGCCGAAAAGAGTATGACATCTGGGCATTTAAAGTATACTCAGTTCTCAAAATGTCGCATACTATTAAACTTTCTTTTTTCGCATACTCAAACGGCCTACTATTTAGGACGCAAGTATGGGTATTCAGACACGGCCACTGTCTGCATTTGTTGTTTGATTTGAATAAACATCACGGGTGTTTCTGATTTTAAGTCAGTGGACATTCAGCACCCATTGAAATCCATCTGGCCCTGGCTTGATCAAATGTGGATGGATGAGCATTTCAAACCCTGATCCCTCCAATCTAAGTTGGGATGATTATGAGATAATAAGACATTTTAAGGGGGCCATGATTGCTTATAACAGGTCTTACAATAAATACATTCTAACTGCATAATAATGCAGGATACCTGTTGGTGTAAGTAAAGTGCTACCAACATTTATCCAACTTAGTTTTAGTAGATTGGGTTTGAAATACCTCCACATTTCAAAGGGCCAGGCCTTTTCTTGTTTGGAGCTCAAAGAGAAGGAGAGCGGTAGGCTAGATCATAGGCTGCCCTGAGGCTCAGAGCTCCACATTGCAGTGTCAAAGTGGTTTGCACATCCCTGGCCGGCCCCATTTAGTGTCTGCCACAGCCTAGAACTGACCTCCACAGCTCTCAACTCGGAGCCAGACGGCTGATGGGGTGGCTCCGGCCATGGACAGTCGGCTTGGCAGGGCCTGGGAGGACTGCCAGAGGACTAACATGTTGCCTGGCTGATTTTGCTGAGAAGAGAAGAGGTCGGAGTTTAGTAATTAAATATAATCATGATTTCATTTTTGGCTACAGATCTTATCCACTGAGGATAGGAAATAGATTGTTTGAATCAGATATTAGATATTAGTAATACATGATCTAATGTAATAAATAATATAATATGCCATTTAGCAGACGCTTTTATCCAAAGCGACTTACAGTCATGCGTGCATACATTTTTTTTTTTGTGTATGGGGTGGTCCCGGGGATCGAACCCACTACCTTGGCGTTACAAGCGCCGTGCCCTACCAGCTGAGCTACAGAGGACCACAAGTGTCACAAGTGACCAAATTGCACACCTCAAATCATACAGTATGTCATGTATTTTGAACATCTACAGTAACGGTATTGTCTCTTTACAAAGTACCTCAGCTAAAGTTGCAGGGAACCTACATAGATCATTTTATTTTTTTATTTTTATTTCACCTTTATTTAACCAGGTAAACCAGTTGAGAACAGGTTCTCATTTACAACTGCGACCTGGCCAAGATAAAGCAAAGCAGTGCAATAAAAACAACACAGAGTTACATATGGGGTAAAAAAACATAAAGTCAAAAATACAACAGAAAATATATATACAGTGTGTGCAAATGTAGCAAGTTATTTACATTTAAGTCATTTCGCAGACGCTCTTATCCAGAGCGACTTACAGTTAGTGAATTTTTTATTTTTTTTTATACTGGCCCACCGTGGGAATCGAACCCACAACCCTGGCGTTGCAAACGCCATGCTCTATCAACTGAGCTACATCCCTGCCGGCCATTCCCTCCCCTACCCTGGACGACGCTGGGCCAATTGTGCGCCGCCCATGAGTCTCCCGGTCGCGGCCGGCTGCGACAGAGCCTGGATACGAACCAGGATCTCTAGTGGCACAGTTTGCACTGTGATGCAGTGCCTTAGACCACAGCGCCACTCAGGAGACCAGTTATGGAGGTAAGGCAATAAATAGGCTATAGTGCAGAATAATTACAATAGTATTAACACTGGAATGCTAGATGTGCAAGAGATTATGTGCAAATAGAGATACTGGGGTGCAAAAGAGCAAAATAAATAACAATATAGGGATGAGGTAGTTGGGTGGGCTAATTTCAGATGGGCTGTGTACAGGTGCAGTGATCGGTAAGGTGCTCTGACAACTGATGCTTAAAGTTATTGAGGGAGATAAGAGTCTCCAGCTTCAGAGATTTTTGCAATTCGTTCCAGTCATTGGCAGCAGAGAACTGGAAGGAATGGCGGCCAAAGGAGGTGTTGGCTTTGGGAATGACCAGTGAGATATACCTGCTGGAGCGCAGACTACGGGTGGGTGCTGCTATGGTGACCAATGAGCTAAGATAAGGCGGGGATTTGCCTAGCAGTGATTTATAGATGGCCTGGAGCCAGTGGGTTTGACGACGAACATGTAGTGAGGACCAGCCAACAAGAGCGTACAGGTCACAGTGGTGGGTAGTGTATGGGGCTTTGGAGACAAAACGGATGGCACTGTGATAGACTACATCCAATTTGCTGAGTAGAGTGTTGGAGGCTATTTTGTAAATGACATCGCCGAAGTCAAGGATCGGTAGGATAGTCAGTTTTACGAGGGCATGTTTGGCAGCATGAGTGAAGGAGGCTTTGTTGCGAAATAGGAAGCCGATTCTAGATTTAACTTTGGATTGGAGATTCTTTATGTGAGTCTGGAAGTTGAGTTTACAGTCTAACCAGACACCTAGGTATTTGTAGTTGTCCACATACTCTAGGTCAGACCCGTCGAGAGTGGTGATTCTAGTCGGGTGGGCGGGTGCCAGCAGCGTTCGATTGAAAAGCATGCATTTAGTTTTACTAGTGTTTAAGAGCAGTTGGAGGCTACTGAAGGATTGTTGTATGGCATTGAAGCTCGTTTGGAGGTTTGTTAACACAGTGTCCAATGAAGGGCCAGATGTATACAAAATGGTGTCGTCTGCGTAGAGGTGGATCTGAGAGTCACCAGCAGCAAGAGCGACATCATTGATATACACGGAGAAAAGTGTCGGCCCAAGAATTGAACCCTGTGGCACCCCCATAGAGACTGCCATAGGTCCAGACAACAGGCCCTCCGATTTGACACACTGAACTCTATCTGAGAAGTAGTTGGTGAACCAGGCGAGGCAGTCATTTGAGAAACCAAGGCTATTTAGTCTGCCAATAAGATTGCGGTGGTTGACAGAGTAGAAAGCCTTGGCCAGGTCGATGAAGACGGCTGCACAGTACTGTCTATTATCGATCGCGGTTATAATATCGTTTATGACCTTGAGCGTGGCTGAAGTGCACCCGTGACCAGCTCGGAAACCGGATTGCATAGCGGAGAAGGTACGGTGGTATTCGAAATGGTCGGTGATCTGTTTGTTAACTTGGCTTTCAAATACTTTCGAAAGGCAGGGCAGGATGGATATAGGTCTGTAGCAGTTTGGATCTAGAGTGTCACCCCCTTTGAAGAGGGGGATGACCGCGGCAGCTTTCCAATCTCTGGGGATCTCAGACGTTATGAAAGAGAGGTTGAACAGACTAGTAATAGGGGTTGCGACAATTTCGGCGGCTAGTTTTAGAAAGAAAGGGTCCAGATTGTCTAGCCCAGCTGATTTGTAGGGGTCCAGATTTTGCAGCGCTTTCAAAACATCAGCTGTCTGAATTTGTGTGAAGGAGAAGCGGGGGGGGCATGGGCAAGTTGCAGCAGAGGGTGCAGAGTTGGTGGCCGGGTTAGTGGTAGCCAGATGGAAAGCATGGCCAGCTGTAGCAAAATGCTTGTTGAAATTCTCGATTATTGTAGATTTATCGGTGGTGATAGTGTTTCCTAGCCTCAATGCAGTGGGCAGCTGGGAGGAAGTGCTCTTATTCTCCATGGACTTTACAGTGTCCCAAAACTTTTTGGAGTTAGTGCTACAGGATGCACATTTCTGTTTGAAAAAGTTAGCCTTTGCTTTCCTGACTGCTTGTGTATATTGGTTCCTAACTTCCCTGAAAAGTTGCATATCGCGGGGGCTATTTGATGCTAATGCTGTACGCCACAGGATGTTTTTGTGCTGGTCAAGGGCAGTCAAGTCTGAGGAGAACCAGGGGCTATATCGGTTCTTAGTTCTGTATTTTTTGAATGGGGCATGTTTATTTAAGATTGAGAGGAAATTACTTTTAAGGAACAACCAGGCATCCTCTACTGACGGAATGAGATCTATATCCATCCAGGATACCTGGGCCAGGTCAATTAGGAAGGCATGTAGAACTGGCTTCATCAATAAGTGCATCGATGATGTCGTCCCCACAGTGACCGTACATACATACCCCAGATCCTCAAAAAATTCTACAGCTGCACCATCGAGAGCATCCTGACTGGTTGCATCACTGCCTGGTATGGCAACTGCTTGGCCTCCGACCGCAAGGCACTACAGAGGGTAGTGCGTACGGCCCAGTACATCACTGGGGCCAAGCTTCCTGCCATCCAGGACCTCTATACCAAGCGGTGTCAGAGGAAGGCCCTCAAAATTGTCAAAGACTCCAGCCACCCTAGTCATAGACTGTTCTCTCTGCTACCACACGGCAAGTGGTACCGGAGCGCCAAGTCTAGGTCCAAAAGACTTCTCAACAGCTTCTACCCCCAAGCCATAAGACTCCTGAACAGCTAATCATGGCTACCCGGACTATTTGCACTGCCCCCCCCCCCACCCCATCCTTTTTACGCTGCTGCTACTCTGTTAATTATTTATGCATAGTCACTTTAACTCTACCCACATGTACATATTACTTCAACTACCTCAACTAGCCGGTGCCCCCGCATATTGACTCTGCACCGGTACCCCCCTGTATATATAGCCTCCCTACTGTTATTTTATTTTACTTCTGCTCTTCTTTTTTTTCTACACTTTTTTTGTTGTTGTTTTATTTGTACTTTTTTTTGTTAAAAATAAATGCACTGTTGGTTAAGGGCTGTAAGTAAGCATTTCACTGTAATGTCTGCACCTGTTGTATTCGGTGCATGTGACCAATAAAATTTTATTTTATTTGATTTAGAACACTTCCATTACATGTAGAATTTGAGTAACACTGTACTTTCCTGAGACATTTATTGCCAGTATTATTGTCTCATCTAAAGTATCTCTTTATGGAGATATTTAAAGAGCTAAACAGTGATAAGCGCACGGTATGCAAATCCTAGCGCAGAAGTTGAACAATTAAGTTATCGCCACTGCCAAACAAAGAAAGGCAAAGTTGTTGCATTGTGGGTGTTTAGCCAAGCCCGGTGGCTGTATTGGATCCAAGTGAAAGCCTGTTTGTTCTAATTTTTTTATGTGAGATGTGATAACGAAGTTTAAATACCCCGCCTTGCCACATACCATTGCTGCCTGGCTAACATTAAAGGTACATCACTTGGAAAGGTGTAAGCATAGTTTACACACACTATAAAACACACATTCACATTTTTACATTTTACATTTTAGTCATTTAGCAGACGCTCTTATCCAGAGCGACTTACAGTTAGTGAATGCATGAAAATAAAAATAAATCATACTGGCCCCGTGGGAAACGAACCCACATCCCTGCCGGCCAAACCCTCCCCTACCTTGGACGACGCTAGACCAATTGCGCGCTGCCCATGGGTCTCCCGGTCGCGGCCGGCTGCGACAGAGCCTGGATTCGAACCAGGATCTCTAGTGGCACAGCTAGCACTGCCTTAGACCACTGCGCCACTCGGGAGATGGCACTGCATCGCAGTGTTGCGGCGTCACTACATCCTGGGGTTCAATCCCAGGCTGCGTCATTACCGGCCGTGACCGGGAGTCCCATTGGGCGGAGCACAATTGGTCCAGCGCCGTCCGGATTAGGCGAAGGTTTGGCCGGGGGGGCTTTACTTGGTTCATCACGCTCTAGCAACTCCTTGTGGAAGGCCGGGCGCCTGCAGGCTGACCTCGGTCATCAGTTGAACTGTGTTTCCTTTGACACATTGGTGTAGCTAGCTTCCGGGTTAAGAAGCTCGGTTTGGTGGGTCATGTTTCGGAGGACGCATGATTCGACCTTCGCCTCTCCCGATCCCGTTGGGGAGTTGCAGCGATGAGACAAGATAGTAATCAAGAAATTGTAGAGAAAAAGGGGGTAAAAATTACACACAAAAAAACAAATCAAAAACACACATTCAGATATGTTATTCATAGAGAACAAACGCACATGCACACACACGAAAACACACACACACAACAAACTTTTACCCACCTACATACTGTACAACTAAAATATGTAGAACATAATGTGAATGACAAATGGTAAATTTTTCATCACCACAAATGAATGTATAAGTATGAGGTAATATCTCATCAATATAGACAACAGGGGTAACACTTTACTTGAGACCCAGCGTCAAAACATATTATGAAACGGTCATAACCATGTCATAAAATGTCATAACAGCTGACATAAATTGTCATAACCTGTTATAATATGGTCATAACACTGTCATGACACATATATTTAGACCTGTTATGAAATATATTGCGTTATTCAATGGCTGGTTATCACACGATAGCCTACATGTCAACAGTATGTTTATCTTACAAATATATATATTTTTTAATTGACCATGTTAAATTATCATTGTAATTGTGCACACAATGATGTCAGATATGCGCCTAGCCCAATGCTCTGTTGTTGATGACTGGGATGAATGCAGGAGCAGATTTCAGGAGCAGGACAAGACACCCTCTTTTTGACTGATGACTGACATAAGGGCATGTACGTGATAGGCCTATCTGGCTTATATGATTATGATGGTCATAATGCTTCTTGACAGTGTCATAACGTGTATTTTCATAGTCCAAGTAAAGTGACACAGGATGGTCGTAATGTATTTTCTACAAGTGGTTTAAAATATGATGAAACAAAAACATGACTGTGTAGCTCAGTTGGTAGAGCATGGCGCTTGCAACGCCAGGGTTGTGGGTTCGATTCCCACGGGGGGCCAGTATGAAAAATAAATAAAATGTATGCACTCACTAACTGTAATTCACTCTGGATAAGAGCGTCTGCTAAATGACTTAAATGTAAAGAATTCATTACAACAACAACAAAGGATTTAAGTAACAAACCTTTAAAGTAAAATCAATTTATTGGCAGGAAAAAAATAATTTTCTTATGACGGTGTCATAACCAGCCATAAAATAACGCAATATATGTCACAACCGGTGTAAATATATGGTTCATGACAGTGTTATGACCATATTATGACGTTATGACAAGTTATGTCAGCTGTTATGACATGGTTATGACTGTATGTCAAGTTAAATGTTACCAAAAGGGTAAAAGAGCTGTCAAGAGCATATTCTCCCAATTAATTGCATTTTTTGTCTACCCTTTTCAAACTCTGTGAATTATCAAATGCTTTGCACACAGGGAAAAAGTATATTATGATATGATATTAGGCTAGCACTTCTAATCCTGAAGGAAACCAGACACATTTTTTCTTAGCAATTAGATCAAGCTACGAAGAAAGAAATACTCCACACCAGAGAGAGAATGCTGATTGATTTTGTGTAAGTTAATGTGTGATTTGTAAAGCATTGGAATTAGGGCTCTGTGTAGTGTCTTTAGGGGGCATATACTGTACATACATAAACATATCCACAGGCATTTCCGTAGGGACACGTTGCCATAGATATTGAAGCGATTATGAGTATGTGTTGTGAGTTCCAGATGAAGTGAATGTTAAAGCGACAATCAGCTGTAGAAACAATAACAAAGTGTTTCCATAAAAAGCTGAGGGACGGGGCTGGAGAAACTTACTGTAACTACTCAAATGCATAGACTGAGCTATGGGTGCAAGGACCGACCATCCATGATATCAAAAGTAAGGCTATATATGTTTACATGTACTTTGTTTACAAACATTGGAGCATAACCAGCATATATTGTGGGTTCTGATGGGGTATGAACGTTGAACTAAGCCCATGAGACATTTATAAGTTATATTCTTCAAGAATCAATAGGCACATATCATTAACTTATACATCCAAAATTCCTGAGTTTTTCAGCTATTGAAACTGCATCAAGACTTGGTTTAAAATAATTGTCTGACTATAGTTAATCCATCAAATGTCGTGTTTAAACCCATCACTGTTTAGCCTTTACAGACAAGACTTTACCTGGAAGAGTAAAGTATGGAGCCCAGTCAACCAACCTTGGTCGTTTTTTCGTAAGATTCTAATGCCAAAGACAAACATATAAATGGTTGCACCTGTGAGAGCCAGGACTATAGAAAAAAGAGGAACAGTAACTGATTGGCGGTGTGTACTTCCCATCCATGAATCCAAAATACTTTTCTAGAATCATAAAAGCACCCTAAAACTGCCAAAACTGCCAACTTCCACCGTGTACAATGAAGGCAATTTATTCTGACAGTAACACAACTTCATGCTTTCTGTAATGCATTCTTTGCTCTTGTTACTACCACTACTGCGGAGTAAACTATTTATCCACTTCTCAGAAAATATAATCATGAGGATTGGGCATTTGAGGACACATAGTTGAGATGGAGCCAGAACTGTATTGCCTGAGGCTAGCCATATCCCCCTGTTGAATACGGTTTTCCCACATCAAAGTCTTGTCTTGATATACTTGAAGTATCCAGTCGACCGCTTTCACAAATCAACAAAACTCTTTACAAACTCCACCAAAATAATGTTGTTGTTTTGTATGAGCATCTGTATGAATTCTAACGGTGCAATGTCTCTCTTTCTCTCTCTGTTTCACCTAACCTCTGTTTGTCACTCACTTTTCAGCTTGCATTCCTCCACCCCTCTTTCTTTCTGTCTGCCTATCTATTGCTATCCATCTCCCCCTCCCTCTCTCCCCCTCCCTTTCTCTCTTCGTGTCTCAACAAAACATGATTACAGAAGTGTTTGGGATGCTGCTCCAACTTCTGGTAGGTCCCACAGTATGAAGCCAGAGTTGCTATAGAAATGACAAATTTCAGCCTCATATAAAGACACTGATGAAAAACAACAGCCTGTCTTTGAATGAGAGATCTCTTGTCAACTTCAGATGCATTACAGTGGCAGGCGAAAGTCCCTCTCTCTTTCTCTCCTCCTAGTTGAATATTAAAGTGCATCTGATAGATGGATGCTTTTTGTCTTCCCAGACGGTTATGTAAACCCGATACTTTAATCCCCCTCCTTTTCTCTCTCTCTCTCTCTCTCTCTCTGCATTCACACTCTCCCTCTCTCATTTTTACCATCTCTAATTGTGTATTCTCGAGTTACATTCTATGTCCCTCCCCCCTGAGTTTGAAAGGAGAAGAAGCAACACAGAGGGAACATTTGCAAGGGAACAGTGTCCTAGTTCTTCACGGCCAACCAACTAGTTTAGTTTATCACCTTTGGCGAAAGTGCTGAGGAGTAGCTTTGTTGCGGAGTGAACAAACTAACGCCTGACAAACCAGACATTAGAATAATCTAGCAAAGGAGTCATCTTTACTTGATGTGCCCTTTGTATCAAAGCGAATGTGGAGGAAATACTTTTTTTCTAATCTGTATTCTCCCTGATTCTCCCTGTCTGTGTCCAAAATTGCTACCTCAGAGGAGGTGTTGTATCATGGGTAATTTGAAAGGGGACACTGCTAGTGAATGAGCGGCAGACTCTTTTAGGTATCAAAGACATGAAATAGAAAACAACATATCATTGGTAGTGCTGTATGTCTGAGTATAAGATACTGGTGCCTACAGTGTCTATATATTGAAACAAGTCCTGCTGAGATAAAAAAAAAAAAATTCTGCTGAGATTGAGACTGTACTAATATGGACACCGTAGGCACCTTATATTATCGTGACACAGAACTACATTTTATTTGGAATTGCACTGTAATGCTGTTCTGCTGTTGCCAAGTTCTTATCACTGTTACAAATACGAAAAGTGGGGCTTCACTTACCCCTGAAGTGATATTTATGTGTGTATTATTTCTCAACCACTCATATAAATTGGAACCTTGAATTCTGACATTTTACATTTTAGGCATTGGAATTAGGATAAATGATTTATTTGCGCACAGGATGACGTCCCTTTATGTAGCCTATTTATTAGTTTTTTCATTCTTATCTCAAAAGAACTCCTCTTCGAATCTTGTTGATGCATCAATGGAGCGTTATACCATATTTATACAGTTAAAACACACGCTAAAACCCTCACCTCCTTGGTCAAGAGGAAAGAAAGAAACATAGAGGAGGTTCGGGGGGGGGGGGATTTTTCTGTCTTTTTCCAGCTGTCCAAGAGGAATTATCATCCCTGGTTTGTTGGCACACTCTAGATCCGTAATTAACTCCTCTCAGCCATTCTCCAATCAGGTGTTAACGTTTGGTGGAGTGGCACCTGTGTCACTTGGGACCAGGAAGGGCTGCCAGATACGGATGAGTGTGGAGGTCCTCCTGGAACAAGAGGCATCTCTCCTGACTATATAGTTGAGTGGTTGGCAAGGTGGAGAGGGTTTAATAAGGACCCCAGAATGCTGGTGAGGATGTGAAGAGTTTATATCGAAAATGCTACTGTATATCCACCAATTTTTCACATTTGTGTTTTTTTTCATCAGAAATTATTGCTTATGGGTACATCCATGTGTTTGTAAAATATTACTGTTCTCAGATTTTTTATTCATAGACTAAAATGTTAATTGTAAATGTTTTACATACTGATCTCATATTACTGTAATGAATAAATAAATAAAATATTGATGTCACAAATGTATACTTTGTCCAGTTCTTTATTAAAAATGTAGTAGTTATTTGTTACATTTGACTGTGTAAAAACATAGCAGTTACTTATTTATCTGAGAGTGAGGCGGATATATAGAGTTTTGCAAAAGAAAACAGGTTGATTTGTCACTCTGAAATGAAACAATCAAGTTATACATTTTTAACAAATACATGTCTGTCATTGAACAACCCCATACCATGATTAGATAGTGACAAACACACCAATCTCTTTCATAAGTTCTTTAAACAATAAAAGCTAATTCCGTGTAGCCCAGTTGGTAGAGCATGGCGCTTGCAACGCCAGGGTTGTGGGTTTGTTTCCCACGGGGGGCCAGTATGAAAAAAAGTGGTTGTCCCACTGGCTATCATAAGTTGAATGCAACAATTTGTAAGTCGCTCTGGATAAGAGCGTCTGCTAAATGACTAAAATGTAAATGTAATTCACCATCATTTCTGAAAATGGATATGTAGCATTTTGGAAATAAACTCTTCATGTGTAGTTGGCCATGTATTTGTCCAGAGTAGAAATCTCAATGATGACTGTGTTGTTCAATCTGCTCTGAAAGCTAATTGACCATGCCCTGTGCAGGATCAATTAACAGTGAAAACACACACATGCACTCAATACAATCGGTGTACGCAGTTTTTATATGTGGGTAAGAGTATCAATGGTATATTTTTGCCTCAGTGTGTGTTCAAATGTCAGCACCTGCACTATAATCATATGTAGGCTAACACAGTTACACACTATATACTGTCACTCTCACAACACCATCTCCAGAACATTACTGTATTTGCACACCTGCTTACCAATTCCGTGTTTCCAACGTTGTTAGCTAACTACCAATATAGCACCGGCACTGACAAATGCCAGCCTTGTTCCTCCATTACAGGGCTTCTAGAAGGCTAGTCTGTTTCTTCCCACATTATCCCATGTTATTATCGTTTCCCTTTTCCACTAGCTGTCTCTTTCATCTAATTACCAATGGTTGTGTTCGAGAGCATCACTGTTGCTCAGTTGCTGATCACCGACTGAGCAGACTGATGGATGCATGGTGATGTGTAGCTCAGTCAGTCTGCAGTCACCGACTGCAATGTAGTCAATCTCAAACCAATGGCTGCATTTCCAGTATGTCCCAATGTCAACCAGGTGTCTGAATTCTAACATGCACCTGGTCCACTTTCTACCAGATGTTTACACTACAACAAATAACTGCTTTTATGCGAATAAATGTGTCAACATATTTTCCTTGTGTTGATATCCCCACAATGTTTTTGTTTTGTCTGACTCTGCTGGTTGGTGACCCCTGAGTGAACTTTGACCATTGATGACTGGAGTTTATTATCAACTGTTTACCGGCACCAGTTTGTATCTTGTCCTCACCTGAACTCTTCAGGCCCAGTTGATGTATAATAATGCTGATGCAAATCAGTTCCATGGATATATTTGTTGTAGAAGGCCCAATGCATATTTCAACTGCCTTTACCATGTGTCCATCCACCGGAAGTTAATTTAAAAGCAATTTGTTGAAATATTTACAATTACTGCCAATCTGATAGCCACATAATAATTTTAGCTCCCAAATTCTATTTTTGGATGTTGCCATAGTCGTTTGTCTGAATACTGGAAGTGCAGAGCGCTCCAAAATCATTCAGCTCGGGATCCATTCAAAATACATCACTAAACGGTAGGGGGTAACTACCGACCCGTGGCACGTCAGTGCCACGGGTCGGTAGTCATTTAGGCAGTTCATTTAGGCAGTTCATTTCATTTAGGCAGGTTATCTTAGAGTTCTTGGGCACGGGGACTATGGTGGTCTGCTTGAAACATGTTGGTATTACAGACTCAGTCAGGGACATGTTGAAAATGTCAGTGAAGACACTTGCCAGTTGGTCAGCACATGCTCGGAGTACACGTCCTGGTAATCCGTCTGGCCCTGCGGCCTTGTGAATGTTGACCTGCTTAAAAGTCTTACTCACATCGGCTACGGAGAGCGTGATCACATAGTCGTCCGGAACAGCTGGTGCTCTCATGCATGCTTCAGTGTTGCTTGCCTCGAAGCGAGCATAGAAGTGGTTTAGCTCGTCTGGTAGGCTTGTGTCACTGGGCAGCTCGCGGCTGTGCTTCCCTTTGTAGTCTGTAATAGTTTTCAAGCCCTGCCACATCCGACGAGCGTCAGAGCCAGTGTAGTATGATTCAATCTTAGACCTGTATTGACTCTTTGCCTGTTTGATGGTTCGTCGGAGGTCATAGCGGGATTTCTTATAAGCGTCCGGGTTAGAGTCCCGTTGAAGTGCCATGAAGTCCCATGAAGTGCTTTGAAAGACTGGTCATGGCTCACATCAACAGCATAATCCCAGAAACCCTAGACCCACTCCAATTTGCATACCGCCCCAACAGATCCACAGATGATGCAATCTCTATCGCACTCCACACTGCCCTTTCCCACCTGGACAAGAGGAACACCTACGTGAGAATGCTATTCATTGACTACAGCTCAGCATTCAACACCATAGTGCCCTCAAAGCTCATCACTAAGCTAAGGATCCTGGGACTAAACACCTCCCTCTGCAACTGGATCCTGGACTTCCTGACGGGCCGCCCCCAGGTGGTAAGGGTAGGTAACAACACATCTGCCACACTGATCCTCAACACGGGGGCCCCTCAGGGGTGCGTGCTCAGTCCCCTCCTGTACTCTCTGTTCACCCATGACTGCATGGCCAGGCACGACTCCAACACCATCATTAAGTTTGCCGACGACACAACAGTGGTAGGCCTGATCACCGACAACGATGAGACAGCCTATAGGGAGGAGGTCAGAGATCTGGCCGTGTGGTGCCAGGACAACAACCTCTCCCTCAACGTGACCAAGACAAAGGAGATGATTGTGGACTACAGGAAAAAAAAGAGGACTGAGCACGCCCCCATTCTCATCGACGGGGCTGTAGTGGAACAGGTTGAGAGCTTCAAGTTCCTTGGTGTCCACATCACCAACGAACTATCATGGTCCAAACACACCAAGACAGTCGTGAAGAGGGCACGACAAAGCCTATTCCCCCTCAGGAGACTAAAAAGATTTGGCATGGGTCCTCAGATCCTCAAAAAATTCTACAGCTGCACCATCGAGAGCATCCTGACTGGTTGCATCACCGCCTGGTATGGCAACTGCTTGGCCTCTGACCGCAAGGCACTACAGAGGGTAGTGCGTACGGCCCAGTACATCACTGGGGCAAAGCTCCCTGCCATCCAGGACCTCTATACCAGGCGGTGTCAGAGGAAGGCCCTCAAAATTGTCAAAGACTCCAGTCACCCTAGTCATAGACTGTTCTCTCTGCTACCGCACGGCAAGCGGTACCGGAGTGCCAAGTCTAGGTCCAAAAGACTTCTCAACAGCTTCTACCCCCAAGCCATAAGACTCCTGAACAGCTAATCATGGCTACCCGGACTATTTGCACTGCCCCCCCACCCCATCCTTTTTACGCTGCTGCTACTCTGTTAAGTATTTATGCATAGTCACTTTAACTCTACCCACATGTACATATTGCCTCAACTGCCTCAACTGGCCGGTGCCCCCGCACATTGACTATGCAACGGTACCCCCCTGTATATATAGCCTCCCTACTGTCACTTTATTCTATTGTATATATAGCCTCCCTACTGTCACTTTATTTTTTACTTCTGCTCTTTTTTTCTCAACACTTTTTTGTTGTTGTTTTACTCTTACTTTTTTGTTTAAAATAAATGCACTGTTGGTTAAGGGCTGTAAGTAAGCATTTCACTGTAATGTCTGCACCTGTTGTATTCGGCGCATGTGACCAATAAAATTTGATTTGATTTGATTTAAACATTACGTTATTTGGCCGATCAATGCTGTCGAGCTCACCAAACCATTGGTTTATGTGTGTGTGCGCATGCTTGTATAGTAATGCCTGTATACTTCTGTGAATACTTGATACTTCTGTGAATACTGGATACTTCTGTTTCCCTCTGTGCCATTGTGCTCACACCCACAGAGTATCAGAAGGCCAAAATCTCTCGCTAATGAAAATACCCTGGTAACTGACGTCTCGATGAGAGGAAGTCCCACTGCGAGTATTATGATTGGCTATGTCTGCGCTAAAAAAAGGAGTGGATAAGAAGAGAGGGGAAAAAGAGGGCAGATTGCATTAAAGCTCTGTTTAGAGAGATGCTTATTGAATTAGATTTGAGTGAAACATTTATGAAATGCCTACTGAAAAGGTTGGGAACAGCTACTGTATACGCATTTTAACGTAACAAGAACTTTTCACAAAAGAAGCGATTCCCCCACTGATAATCAACTATACGGTAATGATAATAATAATTTGCTATGTCCTCAGCATTACTTTTTTATTTAGTTTTTGAGAATTAAAATCAATACGTCAATTCCACTGCAAGTATTAAGGAGGACATCTCTCCCCACTCACAAATATCAAACAATCAGGGAACTGGTGGTTCTCTGAAATTATTGACAAAATTAAAATGGTTTCTGCATTCAAGGCTATATCTCCTCCCGTGAAGGACTATTACATACAATACACCCTGCAGGAGGGTCAATGACAGGCTTATTGTCTGCTGAGGGATACAGTAAATCCTCTCTCTTTGTATTTAAACATAGAACGGCACTATTTCTCCTTGGTTGTTCTCTCGACAAGCAGAAGTGAATTGATCCATCTACCCCAACCAGGGTATTTTACCCGCTTTTGCCAGGCCCCCTCTTTGGAGCGATACAGCTCGTTCGATTTTGGCACCATGGCTTACCTTTACTTCAAGGTTTCCTTTTCTGTTATTGTTGCATGGTTGGCTTTGAAGAGCACAAAGGCAGGAGATCAAACACAGATCTCCTGTTCTTTTCGATGGGATCATAGACGCGAGTAGAGTAGGGCAACTATACATCCCAAATCTCTTTCGGCGCGGTGTGGGTGAAGCACGCCTGAGCAGTTCTTGTATGCAAATAAATGTTGCTTCGCTACCACACCCACAATGGAAGAACAATCATGGTCTCGGATTCGCAGGTGGAGGACTTCTGTCAGAGGTTGCTGTTATGCCTGAATTTGACCCAAAACCAACGAGGAAGTGTGAAGCAGTTAGTACTTCAGTCTCCCCTGTTTTCTCAGCGGCGGCCGTGTCAGCGGCGGTCTCGTCGCAAAATTAAGACTGTTGCAGAAACAAAGACGGTTCTGCCGAGTTGTTCTGCAGAGTTATTCGAGGAAGGAAAGAGAGGAGGGTTCCACACCACTCTCTCACTTGAGTATCTTACCTAGTTATTTTCCGATGATCTCATTTTACTATTTTGTAGCTTTCGCAAAATCTGTGTGTTTTCTATTGCAGTTCGCTCCTCTCCATGGAGGATTTATAGACGGTCCCCACCCCTTGGCTGGAACCCTTCTAATTTAGTGTACCCTGCGCGCACAACCCATGTGGAATTCCTGGTCTCTGGCAGCATTTAGAACTGCTGATCTGCGGTCAAGAACGCAGAGTTCATCTCAGCCTATGCTGCCCTTCAGTCCCAATACTTTTTGGCCCTGACGGAGACATGGGTCACCCCAGAGAACACTGCCTTTCCAGCTGCTCTCTCTTCATCTGACTAAGTTTTTTTTCATAGTCCAAGAGCATCTGGTTGTCACGGTGGTGGCACAGGTCTACTCATTTCTCCTAAGTGGAGATTTTCTCTTTTCTCCCTCTCTCACTTGTCCATCTCGTCATTTTGAATTCCATGCTGGCACTGTCACTTATCCACTCAAGCTTAACATTGTTGTCATCTATCGCCCACCAGGTGCCCTTAGAGAGTTCCTCTATAAGCTTGACACCTTGATAAGGTCATTTCCTGATGATGGCTCACCGCTCTTCGTACTTGGCGACTTCAACCGATGTTTGTCTTCAATTCATTTAGTTCTAACTCTCTCTTTCACCTCCTTGCATCTTTCGACCTCACCCTTTCCCAGTCCACTCCCACTCACAAGGCAGGCAATACACTTTACCTTAAACTTTACTAGAGGCTGTTCACCTAGTAATCTCACTGCAACCCCCTTCCAGTTCTCTGATCACTACTTTGTTTCCTTTTCTGTCTCCCTTTCCTCCAAGCCTAGCCACTCAGCCCCTACCCAGATGGTCATGTGCTGTCTCAATCTTTGCTCTCTCTCTCCCACTGTGCTCTCCTCTTCTATCCTATCATCTCTCCCTTCTGCTAAATCCTTCTCTCCTGATTCTGCCTCTTCAACCCAACTCTCCTCCCTTTCTGCATCCCATGACTCAGACTGTCCCGGCTCGGCCCTCTCCTCATTGCGAGCTTACAGAAAAGGGCTGTAGGCAGCTGAGTGAAAATGGAGGAAAACTAAACTTCTGGAGGACCTATCATCCTTTCACTCCCTCCTCTCTACATTCTCTTCCTCTGTATCGACTGCTAAAGTAACTTTCTATCACTCTAAATTGCAAGCGTCAACCTCTAACTGTCGGAAACACTTCCACCTTCTCCTCCCTCCTCAATTCTCCTCCGCCTCCCTCTCTGCGGACAACTTTATCAACCACTTTGAAGAGAAGGTCGACGACCCACACAGAACCCTACTAGCTCTAACTTTGCTGAATGCTCCTTTATTGAGGAAAAATGTACTTGCTGTGATATGTGGTTGTCCAACCTAGCTATCTTAAGATGAATGCACTAACTGTAAGTCGCTCTGGATAAGAGTGTCTGCTAAATGACTAAAACGTAAATGTAAAATGTGTGCAGTGTACAGCTGAATACTGTGTGAAAGTGGATATCACATATTTTTATATATTTGTGTAACACAGACAGAAGAACTCGGAAATGCTAATTATGCGTGAGATCAGTAAAAGAAAAACTTGCCTCCATCTCATCTCCCCCTTTTTGGGTAAATAATTATATTTGATTAGGAACAGCTTTAAAGATAACCTTCAAAGTTGAGCGTCTTGTTTCTGATGACTTAGATTATATGTTTCATGTATCCCTGGAGAAGTTTAGCAGCCTTGTGCTCTGTGCAATTGCTCACTTGTTGCCTCAAGAACACCGTGCAGACACACACCCACACACATGTGTACAAACACTTGTTTACAGGCATGCACAAACACACACACACACACACACACACAGTCACTCGCATTCTCATACATACTCGGGTAACTCCATCTAGGTACAGTACATTCTAGGCCAGTTCCGTTTTGACGCTCACCCACACATAAAGCTAAGAAGGATTGATGATTATGAAATGGGTCTTCAGAGCTGCAATGATAAAAGAATCAAAGCGGCGCTCAAAGACTACTTATTCCACAGTCTTTGTGTCTTACTGAGCTTTTCAATGCAGCCCAGATGAAACGGCGGACACTTCTCTTTATTGCTTGTATTATGCAACAATATGTGAGTTACTGTTATCTGGGTGTTTATAGACTGTCAGGCAAAACACATTGAGAGGTGACAGATCTCAAGACGCTGTGATACTCTTACGTTGTGGATATTCCTCTTTGAATGGATTGGAGAGATTCATTTCAGGTTGGTTCTAGTTTGTGAAGAAGCAGAAGAATCTAGCCTGTTCTCGGATAGTATTAAGAGTTCATATCGTAAGGCTTTTTAACTGTCATATGCAAGGCCTTTTAACTGTACCTTGGTCTTTTTTGGATGGTCTATCTATTTCCTACAAATGTAGCCTAAAATGTTTTGTCAATGGTTCATGTTTGTATCTTTCTGACGTAGAAAAGTGTTGGTTTTTCTCTTGAGCATGGAGTTCCAATGTTCCACCTGTTTAAGAGACTTTGACTCTTCCTGTTAGGGTCAGAGGAGAAAAAGTTATTGGACGATATCCTGTATTATACAGAATACTTCTGGTCCATGGACTCCATACTGTCTTCCTTTCTCTTGATTGGTTCTACAGTAGCTATACAGTGGCTTAAACCCACATGAATCTGTCCACATACAGTCGCTAGTGAAATGTTATCGAAAAAGCAAATAGATTAATATTTTTACTACCTATCTACACAACCTACTCCACATTTATAGAAATTTATAGAAAATGTTCCAAATACAAAATATATCTTCATAGTTAAACTTAATACTTACAGCTGTGAATGATTTTGAATAAGGTTCTACCAACTTTGCACAACTCTTAGGGCAACATATATCCATAGTTTTGGCAAAATTGCTCAATCTCAGTAAATTTGGTTGGGAATCATTTGCTATATTCACAGCAATATCCAAAACTATGACCACTCAGGAACACTCTTGGAAAGCAGTGGAGGCTGCTGAGGGGAGGACGGCTCATAATAATGTCTGTAACAGAGCAAACGGAATGGCATCAAACACATGGAAACCATGTGTTTGATTTATTTGATACCATTCCACTCATTCTGCTCCAGCCATTATCTGCTCCAGCCATTATCTGCTCCAGCCATCCTCCCCAATTAAGGTGCCACCAACCTCCTGTTGGAAAGCCATTCTGGTGTATCTTTGACATCAAACTTTGTGTCATTTTCCAGATGAAAAATAAAACTATCCCAAGGTTAGGTTTGTTAGAAGACTGAGCCGGGTTTTCCTCTAACTTTTCACTACTTCTATATTTGCTCCTTGTATATTTCTCTTTTGATCCTGACAAACTGCCCACTCTGTTGTTTTTTTATTTAAGTCCAACAAGCTGACTTATTTGCCTTGTTGTCTTGCAGTATTACTTAACAGCCTTGTTGCAAACAGAATGGATGATTTGGAGTGAATTTTTTAACACAGGCTTCCTTTTTCTCACTTTGTCATACAGGCCACTAATGTGGACTAAATGCAATGTTGTTGACCCTCTGTATTTTAAAGTATTGTGGTGGCAGCATCATGTTATGGATATACTTGTCACCGTACTATTCACTCTTGCTGCCAAACATGCCCTCGTAAAACTGACTATCCTACCGATCCTTGACTTCGGCGATGTAATTTACAAAATAGCCTCCAACACTCTACTCAGCAAATTGGATGTAGTCTATCACAGTGCCATCCGTTTTGTCTCCAAAGCCCCATATAATACCCACCACTGTGACCTGTACGCTCTTGTTGGCTGGTCCTCACTACATATTCGTCGCCAAACCCACTGGCTCCAGGCCATCTATAAATCACTGCTAGGCAAATCCCCGCCTTATCTTAGCTCATTGGTCACCATAGCAACACCCACCCGTAGTCTGCGCTCCAGCGGGTATATCTCACTGGTCATCCCCAAATCCAACACCTCCTTTGGCCGCAATTCCTTCCAGTTCTCTGCTGCCAATGACTGGAACAAATTGCAAAAATCTCTGAAGCTGGAGACACTTATCTCCCTCACTAACTTTAAGCATCAGTTGTCAGAGCACCTTACCGATCACTGCACCTGTACACAGCCCATCTGAAATTAGCCCGCCCAACTACCTCATCCCTATATTGTTATTTATTTTGCTCATTTGTACCCCAGTATCTCTATTTGCACATCATCTCTTGCACATCTATCATTCCAGTGTTAATACTAATTGTAATTATTTTGCACTATAGCCTATTTTATTGCCTTACCTCCATAACTTGCTAAATTTGCACACACTGTATATTATATGTATTTCTGTTGTATTTTTGACTTTGTTTTGTTTTACCCCATATGTAACTCTGTGTTGTTGTTTTTATCGCACTGCTTTGCTTTATCTTGGCCAGGTCGCAGTTGTAAATGAGAACTTGTTCTCAACTGGTTTACCTGGTTAAATAAAGGTGAAATAAAAAATAAAAAAACGGCAGGGAGAGTTTGTCAGAATCAAAAGCAATATGAAAGGTTAGAGGAAAACCCTGGCTCAGTCTTCTGAATACCTAACCCTGGGATAGTTTTATTTTCAGCGGAACAATTACGCACATTTTAATGCTATAGACACACCAGAATTGCTTTCCAAAAGATGTTGAGTGTTCTTGAAGGGTGCAGTCTCAGTCCTGACTTACATCTGCTTAAAAATCAAAGACAATGTTTGAATATTGCTGTCATTCAATGATTCCCAACCATATTTACTGAGCTATGTTGCCTTAAGAGTTGTGAAAAGGTGGTAACATACATAGATTTAGATAGACATCTCTAGTGCCCTAAAACCAGTTCTAGCATGGGCAGCGCCATTGAGGAATTTCCCAATTTTTAAATAACTGGGTGGGACTGTTTATGGGTTAAGGAAGGATCACATAATTTCATCCAGGTCATCAGAAGGGGTCAGCCAATGAATTATACTCATGAGCAAACGTTCCATAACTGCAGGCAGCAGTAAATCACCAACCTGTTCAAATAACATACTCCAGGTGGCAGTATGCACCCTTTCAGTTTCAGTTTCATGCTGTCACTGATGCCATATTAGGACGGATACAAAGAAGAGATGTCTAACTAAGTCTATGGTAGAATCTTATTCAATATTATTCGCAGTTGTAATGTCTGCCAAACGTGCTTCTATTCAGTATTAACTCTGGGGTGTGAAGACATACACAATCAAGACATCTTCCTTTTTTATTTATTTGGACAGTCTTCTATAATTGTGCTTTTAATTTCAAAATGTGGAGTAGGTTGTGTACATCAGTAGGAAAAATTAGCAGTTTAATTCGTTTTTAGATTACATTTGAAGACAGCAAAATATGAAGACTGTGCAAGGGATAAATAGACTTTAGGCACTCTATGCATCTCTATGTCTGACATTCCTTCTTTCATTCACTATCTCACATTTTTTCTCTCTCTCCACCTCTGTCACCATCTCTATGGCTATCCATCAATTTCTCACCTTCCTCCTCATTCTCCCTATAAATCCATTTTAAATGTGCTTCTTCAAAATCTCTCTGGCCTCTCATCTCTCTATCTCCTTCTCTATCTTTCTTACTTTCTCTCTCTCTCTCTCTCTCTCTCTCTCTCTCTCTCTCTCTCTCTCTCTCGCACCACTTCTCTCACTTTCTCTCCCTCTTCAATCAGTGGTTGCTACCTGAGTCGGGGAATAGGTTCTCTACCTCGTTAGAATGTTGAACGCTCACTTTAGTTTGTTTCATGTTTTGCCATCACTTGGGATAATGCAATAGGGCGCACCAATTAACTGAGCAACCTAATTTGAAATAAATAATTATCCCGGCCTCTGGATACATTGTACCTGTATTTAATTGGAAACGTTAATTGATACAGGACCTCTTGTTTCAACCGCTTTCCAGGAAGAGCCGGTTATGCTTTCATAACAACCTGAGGCAAGCGTTAAGCTCCCTCCACCTTGAATATTAAATCAAATGAAGAAGAAGCAGTAGTGAAATTAATGTGTAAAGATAGTAGGTATTTAGTGTGTGTAAGGGGCCTGGGTTTGGTGCACTCATTAAAGTTAAAGGTTTGGCTTTGTAATTGTAATTGTGGATATCTTCCTTGGCGATGGACATTTTGTTCACTAAAATGAAAGAGGTTTGGCACCGGTATAGAGGCATGGGGCTGTTACCATTTTGGCAGTATATGCTCGCTGTAGCTGGTTCATAGTCTCTCACAGTGAGTCTCATATGGGTAGTTCAGATCCAGATGTGCTTGTCTCTCCATCCAGACTTGAACTGCTTTCAAACAGTAAACAGAAGCACACGCATACTTATATTGTATACACTCTAACTCACACATAAACACATGCATGCACGCACCCATATACACACACAAGCATATACATTCAGGTATACACGCACAGACAGACAGACAGACAGACAGACAGACAGACAGACAGACAGACAGACAGACAGACAGACAGACAGACAGACAGACAGACAGACAGACAGACAGACAGACAGACAGACAGACAGACAGACAGACAGACATGACTACACACAAACACACGCTGGAGATAAAAACTTTAAAGAACACACTGGCGATAAAACAAGGATGAGTTGTTTTTATTTCATCCATTTGCATAGGTCTCCGAAGATTCATTAACACCTGTTATAATATAGACAGTTAGCTGTGTGTTGAAGTGCGGAAGTATCATGGGGCGGCTAAGCACTCCGAACAACAGAACGCCTTCTCTGTTTACCTTTATAACTCATAAAGCATCTACCATAATCAAAGGCTGTCTTACCATTTCCCAGCTTTGACTATGGCCCTGTTCCCATTTCCACACTTGCAAACCATTCAGAGTGGAGCTCTGTATTGGGCATGCATTTCTAGTGTGGCTATTGTAACCAAGCTGTCAACAACAAACACATGCTCTCCGGAATATTTCAGTGCACACTTGACATTGCTATGACACCGGTTGATGTTAGCCCGAGCTTGCAAGGCAGCCATTGTCACCTGTCAGAGGGAAAAAGAGCTGAAAAGACCAACAGCATACAGAGGTGTCACTTAGTTTTTGGGTCACACTCTAACACACTCACTCCAGCATGTTCTCAGAGATGATAATGGGGCTGAGGGGCTGAGAGAGAGGGAAACGGAGTCTGTTTGGACAGAACCCTTCAAAGGTAGAGGCAGCCAGTCAGGACATGATGCAACCGGGTGACATACCATCATGGCTAGGCTTTTGACTCTGTTGCTCCAATATTGATACTGATATAGTATGTGGGAATATATCTATGTGGATACGTCCAAAATGGCACCCTACTTAGTGCACTACTTTTCATCAGAGCCATATGAGCCCTAGTTGAAAGACTAGGGTGCCATTTGGGACGCAGACTATGTGTGTCTCCTTACGATGCTGGAGTTATCTATGTGTGAAGCATGCTGGTTGGTATACGGGGAGTGGAAGTAGTGATGTCGAATTGCATCAGAGGTGCCACTGGGAGAACTAAAGATCAGACAGCTGTTTGATAGAAACATATATTTAATCATTTAAAACAACAAGGAGGGTCTTCTGGTGTTTTTGTGTCAGCATGAGGGAAAGGAGTCAGTTGACAAAGGCCTATTGACAGAGCAGACGAGTCAGGAACACTTTCCTTGAATATGCATTTATAAAGCTGTTATTACACTGTTATAAGTATGACATAACCGTTATAATAAGCAGTAATAATCACAGGGTTGTGAAATGAAGTAGTCATTGCACTCAGACCTAGATTAAGGCTAGTTTGTAAGCTAGATCAGCTAGATCATTGTTAGTTTGCATGCAGCTGCATACGTCACATTGACCAACACTGATCACCCATCATGGCTGCTGTTATGTTGACAGTTAACTTAGCGGCATATGCCAGTAATACCAGTGTAAAGATAGCTGTTAGACGGATGGTTCATGTCCTGCCTTATGTTGAGCTCCCCTGAAGTTTTCGAAGGTTTGCAACCATCACTGAGAGAGGAAAAATGTAAGACGTGCCTTCAGAGTACTTCTAACTAGTAACAATGCCTCCAAGAGAGGCTATTGTCTGCCACACCACTGTCCTTTCACCGCATATAAGGGATAGTGTACCGACCAACCAAAAAGAACATGCTCTCTTGAGCCTGCCATCCTTTCATGTTCTACAGAAGCTCTCTCTCTCTCTCTCTCTCTCTCTCTCTCTCTCTCTCTCTCTCTCTCTCTCTCTCTCTCTCTCTCTCTCTCTCTCTCTCTCTCTCTCTCTCTCTCTCTCTCTCTCTCTCTCTCTCTCTCTCTCTCTCTCTACCCAGAACTCAAACTTATTTGATGTTTGTATTACTTCCTCGGCTAATACATTCTTGCCGGGAAACCGCTGCTTAAACCAGTCTCCGTGAAAAAGATGAATCACATTAAGAAAAGAGAGCGATAGAACATAATGAATTTATGAATAAAAGAAAGAGAGAGAGGGACCAAAATGAAGAGAGTGAAGGCAAGTTTTGATGAAACCTAATGAAACTTTCATGCGCACAAAAAAAAGGGAAAAAGGAGGGTAGTAATAGAGGGAACAATGAGACAAGCCTGTAGGAACTAAATATTTCAGAGGATTTAAAAGGCCTGTGTTACGGGTGTGTTAGAAAGTCAGCCTCTAGATTAGAACCTAAACGGGGGACTACGAACTAAGGTGGGAGAAAGGGTGGCGCAGGTGAATAGATTGAGAGTGATACTAACGGTAAGACACGGGGTGCGGCGAGTGAAGTCAAGTTAGACTAGAGGAAAATAGAAAGAGAATGGTAGTGAGATGCACAAAACCATGTAATTTAATAGGATATATATGCACAAAACTGTGGTGGTGATGGTGGTGGGCTAGACGGTGGTAGACAGATACAGAAAGCAAAAACCTTGGGGGGAAAATGCAGGATGAAGAAAACACTGGACGATGTTGTGGGGGAAAGATATGAGTGTCGTGAGAGATGATGAATGAGTGAGAGACCGATCAGAAGGACGGGCGAGCTGTTAAGGGAGAGATCAGAGCAGTCTGGGGGAGTAAAGTCGTACAGTATACTGTATGTGCCAGAGACAAAGATGAGGTTAAAAGATGAAGACACTTAGATGAGTGTCTCTGATTCAGGAAGTTGAAAGTATGGAAAATAAAATTACCTATTTCCATACAGTGTACTGTATGCAATGGTTTGGTTGTATTATCATAGTGATTGACTTACCTCAGCTATTGAAAGCAAATAATCAAGAGCCTTGGTTTCATAAAATATGGTAAGGTACACTATTTAAAGCATTTTATGAAGCTGCGATAAAAACATGTTTTTCTCTTGTTAACACCATATATTTTCAGGTATAAATCAGAGGAGTCTGCCAGCCTGGAATAAACACATCACAAAAAGCAACTTTGCCTCCAGCTATAGGGTCTGGACAATATTATGTTGGTTCCAAACAGTGGAATCAAGTTAACCTATGTCAGGAAGGTGCTGCCACGCACAAGATAAATGTGCAGTTGAAGTCAGAAGTTTACATACACTTAGGTTGGAGTCATTAAAACCCGTTTTTCAACCACTCCACAAATTTCTTGTTAAAAAACTATTGTTTTGGCAAGTCGGTTAGGACATCTACTTTGTGCATGACACAAGTAATTTTTCCAACAATTGTTTACAGACAGATTATTTGACTTATAATTCACTGTATCACAATTCCAGTGGGTCAGAAGCTTACATACACTAAGTTGACTGTGCTTATAAACAGCTTGGATAATTCCAGAAAATGATGTCATGGCTTTAGAAGCTTCTGATAAGCTAATTGACATCATTTGAGTCAATTGGAGGTTTACCTGTGGATGTATTTCAAGGCCTACCTTCAAACTCCGTGCCTCTTTGCTTGACATCATGGAAAAATCTAAAGAAATCAGCCAAGACCTCAGAAAAAAAATTGTAGACCTCCACAAGTCTGGTTCATCCTTTTCCAATTTCCAAATGCCTGAAGGTACCACGTTCATCTGTACAAACAATAGTATGCAAGTATAAACACCATGGGACCACGCAGCCGTCATAACGCTCAGGAAGTAGACGCGTTCTGTCTCCTAGAGATGAATGTACTTTGGTGCGAAAAGTGCAAATCAATCCCAGAACAATAGTAAAGGACCTTGTGAAGATGCTGGAGGAAACAGGTACAAAAGTATCTATACCCACAGTAAAACTAGTCCTATATCGACATAACCTGAAAGGCCGCTCAGCAAGGAAGAAGCAACTGCTCCAAAACCGCCATAAAAAAGCCAGACTACGGTTTGCAACTGCACAGGGGGACAAATATCATATTTTTTGGAGGAATATCCTCTGGTCTGATGAAACAAAAATAGAACTGTTTGGACATAATGACCATCGTTATGTTTGGAGGAAAAAGGGGAATTCTTGCAAGGCGAAGAACGCCATCCCAACCGTGAAGCACGGGGGTGGCAGCATCATGCTATGTGGGTGCTTTGCTGCAGGAGGGACTGGTGCACTTCACAAAATAGATGACATCATGAGGAAGGAAAATTATGTGGATATATTGAAGCAACATCTCAAGACATCAGTCAGGAAGTTAAAGCTTGGTCGCAAACCGGTCTTCCAAATGGACAATGACCCCCAAGCATACTTCCAAAGTTGTGGCAAAATGGCTTAAGGACAACAAAGTCAAGGTACTGGAGTGGCCATCACAAAGCCCTGACCTCAACCTTATAGAACATTTGTGGGCAGAACTGAAAAAGCGTGTGCGAGCAAGGAGGCCTACAAACCTGACTCAGTTACACCAGCTATGTCAGGAGGAATGGGCCAAAATTCACCCAACTTATTGTGGGAAGCTTGTGGAAGGCTACCCGAAAAATTTGACCCAAGTTTAACAATTTAAAGGCAATGCTACCAGTGTATGTAAACTTCTGACCCACTGGGAATGTGATGAAATAAATACAAGCTGAAATAAATTATTCTCTCTACTATTATTCTGACATTTCACATTCTTAAAATAAAGTGGTGATCCTAACTGACCTACGACAGGGAATTTTTACTAGGATTAAATGTCAGGAATTGTGAAAAATTTAGTTTAAATGTATTTGGCTAAGGTGTATGTAAACTTCCGACTTCAACTGTACCTTTCCTGACGCGTGATGCCTATTGCGGTAAATGCTGGTTTTCTTCGAGCTCTCGTTTTTTGGCAGCCCAATTAGATTAGCGGGCTGTGTAATTCTTCCAACAGAGACTTTTTTCGCAAGATGGCGGCTCCATCATCGTCAATTTGCTCACACTTGGCACCTTGTTCCTCATTAGGAGCTGGCAGAGCAGGCCAAGCCAAATGGCCCTACCAGAAGCCGTGGCTCGCGGGCTGAAATTGCTACCACCCCATGCCTTTCCCCCCCTCAGTCTGCCCCGATGAACTGGTGGAGGCCCATCACTGCTCATTTGTGTCCAGACAGTCCTGTCTAATTTCCCTCATCACCAAGCATTCTGGGATCTGTTGTTGATGCTTCATTCCCTTACCTTCTCTAACCACATTAAGCTCCTCCACCAACGTCCCAGGGTCATGCTTGTCTTCTTGACTCATCCTAACCAACCTAACCTCCCTTATCTGCTGGAACAGTAGCACAATCCAGACCTGGAAAAAGGACGTCATGTTTCTTGCTTAGCGAATATACAGTATACAATATACAGTACAGTAGAGTATAGTACAGTATAGCACATTATAGACATCTATGTTTTGGCCAAATAGATATCAATGTTTGGGCTCTTGGAGGGTTGGAGCCCTCCTGCTGGCTATACATCTCAATACTATACACCGGAAGTGTGCATTTGTCCACTACCCACATGGTGGTGCTCTGTAGCTTAGTTGCATGGCGCATGCAACTTTAAAATGGGGATAGCCTCAATGGTGCTGCCCGTGCTGTCACAGACTCCATAATGGCACAGATACAAAGATTAGACCTCTATATATCTCTATGATGTCAATTGTTTCTGTTGTGACCGTTTCGGTCTGGACAATTCTGAATTATTTAGGACTTTAAGTAATCCCTATAGCTAACATATGGCTGGCTATCTTTCATTTGGACATATGCACATCCCTGCAAACATATATTTTTGTCCCAAAACCGTACCTGACATATTTCTTGATATATTAGATGTTCGGTAGTGACACTTCTTGAAATGACATGAAGATTTACCAACTTGCTCACTAATTTTCTCCTAAATGTTTGCAGACAGACTACTCACCATGTGGCCATGCTAGAGAAGGGTGCTTAAGGCACATTCATTCAACAGTCTTTTAAAGTGTTTGTTTTTGGTAGTGACATCAAAAGTGGGGACAGCATTTTTCAGAGAAAGGTATAAAAAATATAAAAACAACTACCAATTAGATTAGTATATTTCAATGTAATAATAGAACAACATGAGATATTCTATTGAAATAATAGTGTTAAAAAATAGTTGTATCATTAATTGCTTCATCTTTTTACATGAAGTTTAGGAGTCAGGGTTTGGAACACCCACCTCTCAATAGAAATAGGTGTATAAACAAGGACTTTGTACTAAATTGATTTAATAATATGTTTGTTATTGCCTTGGATTGAATTAGAACATACTGTAGTATAAGTTTGGAGACTTATAATATATTTTTGGGGTGGGACAGCAATTTACACACTTTTGTAGAATCACCCATATAATGTACCAACTTGTATTACACTTAGTTATACAAATATATAATATATTATCCTACTAACTACTGTACTATTATAATGAAGTATTATGGTCTAGTACAGGGATGGGCAACTTTGATGGAGGTGGGGGCAACAAATAAATCTGAACTCGTCATGAGGGGCCGCAGTGACTCATGAGTCTGCATACCCACATCCATACAGAGCCTTTTGGGGGCCCTAAGCCCTTTTAATTTTGAAATTGCACCTTGTGTTGATCTTCGGGCCTACAAAATGGGGGCCAGTTGCCATTCATGGTCTAGTTTGTTATATTGCCTATCAGAATATATAATCTTAGACCGGTTAGCTATACCTAATTCTTGCTAGTAAGGATTTGTGGTCCCCAGGCATTCCCCTATCCCTGAAGTGAACTCTAGCCCAGGCATTCCCCTATCCCTGAAGTGAACTCTAGCCTCTAATTTTCTCACTGTCACTCTCCCTGGTTATCAGAGATGTACAGACTGCGTAAGCCACAACTTCTCCTGCTCCCATCTTCTCTCTTCTCTCTTCTAACAGGAGTTCTTCCTACGTTGATGTGTTTTCTTCCTCCTCCCCCTCTCTTTGTCTTTGTGTATTTATTTGGCGTTTCCATTGAACCAGATGCGCCCATCCTCAGTGCGACACGTCGTATCTGAAGCCCGCTCCCCAGGTGGCTGGCACGGAGCTCGTCAAAAGCTATTTTAGGGCGGCGCTCTGCATTCAGGTGGCATCGGCTCCCATGGCATCCCCAGAGGTGAAGCAGGTTCAAGCCCTGGTCTGATTCGAAAGGTCAAGCTGACAGAAACAGTTGTGCTTGCTAACTACCTCTCAAACACCTCCCTCACATCCCTCTCTCCACCCCTCACTTTCCAATCCACACCGGCTTCCTCAACAGATAAAGGTTCTGCCAAGCGTCAAGCGCTATCAATGAAATGATCAGGGAGGAAAGGAAGGTGAAGAGGGAAGGCTTCCTCTAGGGAGCACCCGGACATGTTTTCATCTTAAAATCACACTTCCGCCCTGTTTAATACGCCTATTGAAGTGATAATCAGCAAATCCCTATGCAGGAGAACCATCGCTCAGGGGCTCACTTCCCTGATGCAAGCCACAGTGAATTGAGATTCTAACTGTTTGCTCAGCTCATGCCCTTATCCAAAGAATCTCCCATTGATTACATTTGACACCTCCCGTGTCTTCACAGCTTGATTTTATCTTCGCAGGGCCGAAGCATGTTGGCTTACACACGTAGCGACAAAAAGCACAAAAGGCCCCTATGGTCCAACACCTACTGACTTAGATGACTCTCATGCACCCCGACGTTCATTGTGCTTATTGGCAAAGAGCCCATCTGCAAAATGATCTTAAGAAATACAATACATTCAGCTATGATTCAGTAGGAGGTCTGAGTCAATATGGCCTCTAGAATATCTGATTTGCATAACACGAAGCGAGCATCTGCTATGACTGTCTTTGTTTTTATTGCGGTCAGTAAACGTATCTTATTACCCCCTAAATTAGGACAAAGAGAAGTTCATTTTTGACTCCTACTGATGTAGGATCTTAATTTGATCAACCTTTTCAGGACATTTAAAACTTGTATTGTATTTGAGGTTTTAAAAGGCTTCTAGAGTTTCTAAATTCCACTTGATTTTCCTTTACGAAAAACGCCTACAAATATATCCATTAATTATAATCCACATAATAATTCACATTTCCTATTGTTTCAGGATTATTTTCCTGCTGTAGGAAACCGACTCAAATTAAGATCCTACATACTGTAATTTAGTCCCGATTCCAAAATCAATTATTCTCTTCTGAGTATTTGTCCTCAGTATCCATTTGGCCATGTCTTGATCATTATCCTTGCCATCTGATCTCTGTTGCATAACTTTCGTTATTGCTAATTGCCAGGTTTCTATTGGAAGTATTTTACATCAAAGAGCGGCTAACGCCCACAACCCCTTTGATATGTTGGGCAAAATGTCAGTTCCTTTGTAGACCATTACAAAAATATGACTACATCAATTACCTATGCTATGGGGTGAGAAGACTTTCCAGCTATCAAAATTATATATTTGAAGGTAAAGACATTTAATGTCGGACACATCGTTGAGCTAGATATCAAAAACACACAATCGAGTTTGCAAGTTCAAATTACCTTCTCACTTTTGAGACATATTGCGTGTTTGGGCTAATGAAGTGCAGCTATGCTGAATGCGTTACAGGTAATATAAGACAAAACATTTCACACCTAAAATGGACTGTGGAGGACGGCAAGGGTCACTACTAAACCTTTCTACCCATTTCAGTAGACCAAATTCCTCAAAAAGGGGTAAAGGATGGGATAGCAATCTTCTTATTCGATTTAAGGGGAGACTCCCCAGGGAGCATAGGCCATCAACCACTCCTCTCCATCGCACTCTGTTCTGGGTTCATTCACAGACCTGGGATAACTATAGTTTTAAATATGCTTTGTGGAAAGTAAACTATTTTTGGGGAGGAACAAATAGCTACTTTGGAGGTGACTACAACTATTTGAATACAGATCCCCAATAATTACAACTTTTTAACTATTTGAAAACAGATCTCAGAAAGTGACTACTTTTTCAAACGATTTAAATACAGATCTCAGAACGCAACTACTTTTTTTTTTTAATCTCAGGAAGTGACTTCTCTTCAGAAACTATTGGATTGGCAGCCATCAACTATTGGCAGGGCTTTATCTGGAACTGCATGTTGCAGATATAAATAAAATGAATATAGCACACACAATTTCCAAGACTTTTTAAATCTATCTGACCGTAGATCATATTTGATCTACACAATACATTTATATCTGTACATTTCCATTCTCCTGAACAGGTCCAATGTGTAGATAATCAGGTCAAACCAATCAACCAATGGGATTATGTACAGATAAGTATAAATAAGTTGTGACACTCAACTACTGTATGACACTTCAACATGCCACTGAACAGGTTGAAATCTGCAATATTTTTTTTTATATGTATATATATTTTTTGTCATTTTAGCAGATGCTCCCTGGCGTTGCAACCCTGGCATTGCAAGCGCCATGCTCTACCAACTGAGCTACAGGAGGACTTATGATACCTCAAAGAACTGCGGAGAAATTCAAAGCCATTTGCAAACATTGCAAACAGCAAGTTGAATGCTCAGATTTTTTTTTTGTAGCTCTTTGTCCATCCATTCGTGTTTCAAAGACTATATCATCTGTAAAGGGATAGTTTATTCAGAATACAAATTAACATGATTTTCCATTTACCTTGGCTGTAGTTGGCAGTTTTGGGATATTTACAGTGCATTCGGAAAGTATTCAGACTCCTTCCCTTTTTCCACATTTTGTTACGTTACAGCCTTATTCTAAAATCGATTAAATAAATACAAAAATTTCATCAATCTACACACAATACCCCATAATGACAAAGCGAAAACTGGTTTTTACAATTTTTTTACAAATGTATTCAAATAAAGAACAGAAATACCTTATTTACATTAGTATTCAGACCCGTAGCTATGACACTCGAAATGGAGCTCAGGTGCATCCTGTTTCCATTGATCATCCTTGAGATGTTTCTACAACTTGATTGGAGTCCACTGTCAACTGTGGGATCTTATATAGACAGGTGTTCCTTTCCAAATCTTGTCCAATCAATTTAATTTACCACAGGTGGACTCCAATGAAGTTGTAAAAACATCTAAAGGAGGATCAATGGAAACAGGATGCACCTGAGCTCAATTTCAAGTCTCATAGCAAGGGGTCTGAATACTTATGTAAATACGTTTATTTTTTTTATTGGGGGGGGGCGTGGTCGTATGTCATTATGGGGTATTGTGTTAATCAATTTTAGAATAAGGCTGTAACGTAACAAAATGTGGAAAAAGTCAAGGTGTCTGAATAATTTCCGAATGCACTGTAAATCCTCATCTGAACAGGGGTATGTCATCTGAACCATTATGGGTGAGAGCGGGAGGGGGGGTTGTCGTTTCTTGTAGGTTGTTATCCATAAAACGTCACAATACGGTGCAGTGTTCGATTTGGCTGCCAGGGGGCAAGCAGACCCCCAGCTCTGCTAAAAACATTGACAACTATGTGCCGTATTAAAGTGATTGTTAAATAAATGTTAACTATTTGGTTGTAATATCATCACCTCGTGAAGAGTATAGTCAGAACTGCACATTTCCGATTATTCCATGCAAAACAATTGCGTACATTTAGCTCTATCAGAGTTATAGAGCAAGTAACTGCATGCTTTTCATGAATGCAAACATCAATTGATCATGTATCTTGTGCCTTCAGAAAGTGTTCACACCCCTTGACTTTTTCCTAATTTTGTTGCGTTACTGCCTGAATTTTAAATGGATTCAATTGAGATTTGGTGTCACTGGTCTACACACAATACCCCATAAAGTCAAAGTGGAATTATGTTTTTAGACAATTTGACAAATTAATAAAAAATGTAAAGCTGAAATGTCTTGAGTCAATAAGTATTCAACCCCTTTATTATGGCAAGCCAAAATAAGTTCAGGAGGAAACATTTGCTTAACAAGTCACATAATAAGTTGCATGGACTCACTCTGTGAAATAATAGCGTTTAACATGATTTTTGAATGACTATACAGTACCTCATCTTTGTACACCACACACACAATTATCTGTAAGGTCCTTCAGTCGAGCAGTGAATTTCAAACACAGATTCAACTACAAAGACCAGGGAGGTTTTCCAATGCCTTGCAAAGAAGGGTAGATGGGTAAAATAAAAGCAGACATTGAATATCCCTTTGAACATGGTGAAGTTATTAATTACACTTTGGATGGTGTATCAATACACTACAATGATACAGGCGTCCTTCCTAACTCAGTTGCTGGAGAGGAAGGAATCCCCTCAGGGATTTCACGATGATGCCAATGGTGACTTTCAAACAGTTCAAAGTTTAATGGCTGTGATAGGAGAAAACTGAGGATGGATCAACAACATTGTAGTTACTCCATAATACTAACCTAATTGACAGAGTGAAAAGAAGGAAGCCTGTACAGAATAAAAAAAATATTCCAAAACACTCAAGTAATACTGCAAAAGATTTGGCAAAGCAATTACATTTTTGTCCTGAATACAAAATGTTATGTTTTGGGCAAATCGAATACAACACATTACTGAGTACCACTCTACATATTTGCAAGCATAGTGGTGGCTGACATAAGGAATTGTTTTAAGATGGTCATACTATGGATCATTTAGCTATTTGAGTTTGAATTTTAAAATTATTTGATAAAATGTTGATTTTGGCCTTTACTACCAAAGCCCATAGAAACACATTGAATAACACATTCATAAATGCCAAAAAGGACAGTCAAAAAATACATAATAAGAAACAAGGTTTTGAAATGTCTGTCCTAATCTAGGATATATGTGCATTCGGAAAGTATTCAGACCCCTTGATTTTTTCAAAATGTTGTTACGTTACAGCCTTATTCCAAATTGGATTATATATTTTTTCCCTCATCAATCTACACAAAATACCCCATAATGGCAAAGTGAAAACAGTTTTCTATAAATTTTTGCAAATGCAAAAAATATATACAGTATATATATATATATACACTGTGGTTTGCGAAACTATTCACCCCTCTTGGCATTTGTCCTATTTTGTTGCCTTACAACCTGGAATTAAAATTAATTTGTTGGGGGTTTGTATCATATGATTTACACAACATGCCTACCACTTTGAAGACGCAAAATATTTTTTTACTGTGAAACAAACTATAAAATAAGACAAAAAAACTGAAAACTTGAGCGTGCATAACTATTCACCTCCCCAAAGTCAATACTTTGTACAGCCACCTTTTGCAGCAATTACAGCTGCAAGTCTCTTGGTGTATGTCTCTATAAGCTTGGCACATCTAGCCACTGGGATTTTTGCCCATTCTTCAAGGCAAACTGCTCCAGCTCCTTCAAGTTGGATGGGTTCCGCTGGTGTACAGCAATCTTTAAGTCATACCACAGATTCTCAATTGGATTGAGGTCTGGGCTTTGACTATGCCATTCCAAGACATTTAAATGTTTCCCCTTAAACCACTCAAGTGTTGCTTTAGCAGTATGCTTAGGGTCATTGTCCTGCTGGAAGGTGAACATTCCGTCCCAGTCTCAAATCTTTGGAAGACTGAAACAGGTTTCCCTCAAGAATTTCCCTGTATTTAGCGCCATCCATCATTCCTTCAATTCTGACCAGTTTCCCAGTTCCTGCCAATGAAAAACATCCCCAAAGCATGATGCTGCCACTACCATGCTTCACTGTGGGGATGGTGTTTTCGGGGTGATGAGAGGTGTTGGGTTTGCGCCAGACATAGCGTTTTCCTTGATGGCCAAAAAACTCAATTTTAGTCTCATCTGACCAGAGTACCTTTTTCCATATGTTTGGGGAGTATGCCACATGCGTTTTGGCGAACACCAAACGTGTTTGCTTATTTTTTTTTAAGCAATGGCTTTTTTCTGCCCACTCTTCCATAAAGCCCAGCTCTGTGGAGTGTCCGGCTTAAAGTGGTCCTATGGCCAGATACTCCAATCTCCGCTGTGGAGCTTTGCAGCTCCTTCAGGGTTATCTTTGGTCTCTTTGTTGCCTTTCTGATTAATGCCCTCCTTGCCTGGTCCGTGATTTTGGTGGGCGACCCTCTCTTGGCAGGTTTGTTGTGGTGCCATATTATTTCAATTTTTTAATAATGGATTTCATGGTGCTCTGTGGGATTTTATAAGTTTCTGATATTTTTTTATAATCCAACCCTGATCTGTACTTCTCCACAACTTTGTCCCTGACCTGTTTGGAGAGCTCCTTGGTCTTCATGGTGACGCTTGCTTGGTGGTGCCCCTTGCTTAGTGGTGTTGCAGACTCTGGGGCCTTTCAGAACAGGTGTATATATATTGAGATCAGGTGACAGATCATGTGACATTTTTTGAAAGAAGTAATTTTTTTCATTTCAATTCACCAATTTGAGCTATTTTGTGTAAAACCATTACATGAAATCCAAATAAAAATCCATTTAAATTACAGGTTGTAATGCAACAAAATAGGAAAAACGCCAAGGGGGATGAATACTTTTGCAAGGCACTGTATATATACATATATATATGTATATATATACATTAGTATTCAGACCCTTTGCTATGAGACTCAAAATAAATTGAGCTCATGTGCATCCTGTTTCCATTTATCATCCTTGAGATGTTTCTACAACTTGATTGGGGGCGGCAGGTAGCTTAGATGTTAAGAGTGTTGTGCCAGTAACCGAAAGGTCGCTGGTTCTAAGCCCTGAACTGACTAGGTGATAAATCTGTCGATGTGCCCTTGAGCAAGGCACTTAACCCTAATTGCTCCTGTAAGTCGCTCTGGATAAGAGCTTCTGCTAAATGACAGTCCACCTGTGGTAAATTCAATTGATTGGACATGATTTGGAAAGGCACACAGCTGTCTATATAAGGTCCCACAGTTTACAGTGCATGTCAGAACAAAAACCAAGCATTGAGGTCGAATGAATTGTCCGTAGAGCTCAGAGACAGGATTGTGTCGAAGCACAGATCTGGGGAAGGGTACCAAAACATTTCTGAAGCATTGAAGGTCCCCAAGAACACAGTGGCCTCCATCATTCTTACATGGAACAACTTTAGAACCACCAATACTCTTCCTAGAGCAGGTTATGCTCTTCAAGAGGTGATGATATTACAAACAAATAGTTAACATTTATTTAACAATAATGAAAACGGCACATAGTTGTCAATGACTTTAGCGGACCTGGGGGTCTCCTTGCCGCCCAGCAGGCAAATAGAATGCTCTGTACCTTATTTTAATGTTGTATTCATAACGACCTATTGGTCTTGACCACCTGGATTCTAAGCCACCCTCGCTTGCCTTAATCATGATGCTGTTAATTGGGAACATTAGCTGGATCTGATCGCAGCCGCAGGTTTTAAATAATGTAATTTAAGCCAAGAACAGCAAATGGCCGTTCTCCAGGAATACATATTTACCTCGAGCCAGCATGTTCAAATCGGCCTAGTACAGACTTGTTGTCATGGACACGCTAATTAGCTAAACTCTGATTTGATCCAAAATTCAATTTTGGCTCGTTGGTTTTTCATCATGACCTACATTGAATTATCTCTCATTCAGAACTGGCTGGTATAGTCTGTACCAGGGGTGAAAGTAGAATATATTTAATCCTGGTATGGGACCTCCTATATGTGCACGCGCTTGCACGTATGGGCCTAATCATAAAATTACAGATAGAATCCCTATTAATTCAATAGGATCTATATGGGCCTAGTCATAAAGATTTGTCATTTAACTTTTATTGTGGCATAAAAACAACTAGTCATGATGTTTTCATCAGATTTTCAAACAATCACTTCAAAGTGCTCCTTTGATAGGCTACCCGCGCAAGTTCATCCAGTTGCAACATATTTCCAGCCTCCAAACAGTTGTGACTGGAAAGAGACATCTCTTACACAAAACACCAAAAAGTGTAATGACATTTGGCGGTTGTCATTAGGCCAGAATTTATGCTTCCTCTGCTGGCCACTCATTTCTGCCTTGGCAAAATGTCAGTGTTCTCGTGGAACCATATCACATTTTGGAGCGTAGGCTATACCACCCATTTTCAAGTCCATTCGCTTACTTTTCATGCCTCTGACGTGTGTTAATGACAAAAAGGGGTGTAATAGCCTACAGTTTTCTTGACATTCTTGGTTAAAAAGTCACCACAACCACATCCTTTATTGCTATGCTGAAAATTCTGTAAGACTTTATTTTAAGGTACAAATATTAGCCATTTATTTGTAGTTCATATGTGTGTATATACACTCAGCGGCCAGTTTATTAGGTACACCACCCTGTTCACGAAAATGGTTCGTTCCTAGAGACAGTGAGTCACGTGGCCGTTGCTTGCTATATAAAGCAGGCAGACAGGCATCGAGGCATTCAGTTACTGTTCAATTGAACGTTAGAATGGGCAAAACCTAAGCAACTTTGAGTGTGGTATGATCGTCGGTGCCAGGCGCGCTGGTTCCAGTATCTCAGAAACGGCTGGCCTCCTATGCTTTTCACGCACTACAGTGTCTAGGGTTTACCGAGAATAGTGCGACAAACCAAAAATATCCAGTCAGCGGCAGTCCTGTAGGCGAAATCAGCTCGTTGAAGAGAGGTCAATGGAGAATGGCAAGAATCGTGCAAGCTAACAGGCAGGCCACAAACAGGCAAATAACGGCACAGTACAATAGTGGAGTGCAGAACGGCATCTCAGAACGCACAACTCACCGGCCCTTGTCACGGATGGGCTATTGCAGCAGACAACCACACCAGGTTCTACTCCTATCAGCTAAAAACAAGAAGAAGGGGCTCCAGTGGGCACGCGATCACCAACACTGGACAACTGAGGAGTGGAAAAACATTGCCTGGTCCGACAAATCCCAGTTCCTGGAAGCGTCGTGCTGATGGCACGAGTCCATGGTCCAATCTGCCTGGTGTCAATGGTACAGGCTGGTGGTGATGGTGTAATGGTGTGGGGAACGTTATCCTGGCACACGTTAGGTCCCTTGATACCAATTGAGCAATGTTTCCATGCCCCAAATAATTCAGGCTGTTCTGGAGGCAAAGGGGGGTCCGACCCGGTAATAAACTGGCCACTGAGTGTAAGTAGCTAATAAGGCTATTATTATCTCTTCTTAGTCATAATTAAGCCTTAATTAAGGGTTTTCGTATTTAAACATTATAAGCCAATCCTTAATAACATAATTGTTAGCCTTAATAAGGACATTCATATTTAATAAATAGCAATTTACACAGGAAATATACTCTTAGTAAGCTGTCTTAATGTGGAACTAATAAATAACTTGCTGATAATAAATATAGTGTTACAGAGAATTTAGATTTATTTTAGTCCTTGATATTAACATTTACAATGTGCTAAGAGCACAGTCTGGTTTAATTCCCGATTCAAGGCACTTTTTTGTTTTGATGGAGGCAACATTGCAGAATGAGGTCGTGAGTTAGGTGTTATTGGGGAAATAACTACAGAAGCTGGTAGAGATGGGCACTAATATGAAAAGTCCCTATCGATATTGTAGTAAAACCTACTGTGGGGTCAAGCGTATAGTGGACACAACACAGACAACAGAGTTTGCAGTTCACAATAATCAATATTTATTAAATACTCCGAAATAATTACAGAGCTAGCAGTGTCCCGCATTAGGGGAGAGAATCGGGCCATCAACCGTAGGGCACACACAAACTGAAGCTATAAGGCAGAGAACTAGCATTGCAGAAGCCTGGAGCACTAAGGGTATACCCTGAGCGGGAAGTCCCAGGAGAGTTCACTAGTCAACTATATACAGCCCATCTATAGTCCCGTGTAGCTGAGTTGGTAGAGCATGGCGTTTGCAACGCCAGGGTTGTGGGTTCGTTTCCCACGGGGGGCCAGTATGAAAAAAAACAACTAAAACAAAAACATGTATGCACTCACTGACTGTAAGTCGCCCTGCATAAGAGCGTCTGCTAAATGACTAAAATGTAAAATCTATAACGTTAGTTACACAGCCCATGAGTTACTAAAGTTACACCTAACTGATGTCCGTATATGTTGCTTAAAAAAAAAGACAGCATAGACCAGCATAAATTTCAAGCTGGTCTATGTTGCTCCATGCTGGTCGGATGCTGGTCAAGCTGGTCTGACCAGAATGGTCCAGCTCAGTGGTTCCCAACCTTTCTTGGTTACTGTACCACCAACCAAATTTTGCTCTGCCCGGAGTACCCCTGAAGTACCTATTCATGAGCATTTTACAAATAGGCTTGTTGAGTCTTCTCAATTCCCCCATGTGGATAGGCCAAGTACCCCCAGGGGTCCTAGTACCCCTGATTAGGAACCACTGGTCTAGCTGGTTCTACTTGCCAACCAGCATAGTCAAATAAAATAAAATAAAATTGTATTTGTCACATACACATGTTTAGCAGATGTTATAGCGGGTGTAGCGAAATGCAATGTGCTTCTAGCTCCGACAGTGCAATAATAACTAACAAGTAATATCTAACAATTTCACAACATATACCCAATACACACAAAACTAGTAAGGAATGGGATTTAAGAATATATACAAATATGGACAAGCAATGACAGAGTGCATGGACTAAGATATAGTAGAATATTATAGAATAGAATGCAGTATATACATATGAGATGAGTAGTGCAAGATATGTAAACATTATTAAAGTGACTAGTGTTCCATTTCTTAAAGTGGCCAGTGATTTCAGTAGGCAGCAGCAGCCTCTAATGTGCTAGTGATGGCTATTTAACAGTCTGATGGCCTTGAGATAGAAGCTGTTTTTCATTCTCCCAGCTTTGATGCACCTGTACTGACCTCGCCTTCTGGATGATAGCGGGGTGAACAGGCAGTGGCTCGGGTGGTTGATGTCCTTGATGATCTTTTTGGCCTTCCTGTGACATCGGGTGCTGTATGTGTCTTGGAGGGCGGGTAGTTTGCCCCCGGTAATGCGTTCGGCAGACCGCACCACCCTCTGGAGAGCCCTGCTGTTGCGGGCGGTGCAGTTGCCGTACCAGGCGGTGATACAGCCCGACAGGATGCTCTCAATTGTGCATCTGTAAAAGTTTGTGAAGGTTTTAGGTGCTAAGCCAAATTTCTTCAGCCTCCTGAGGTTGAAGAGGCTCTGTTGCGCCTTCTTCACCACACTGTCTGCGTGGGTGGACCATTTCAGTTTGTCGGTGATGTGTACGCCAAGGAACTTGAAGCTTTCCACCTTCTCCACTGCGGTCCCGTCGATGCGGATAGGGGGGTGCACCCTCATCTGTTTCCTGAAGTCCACGATCATCTCCTTTGTTTTGTTGATGTTGAGTGAGAGGTTATTTTCCTGGCACCACACTCCCAGAGCCCTCACCTCCTCCCTATAGGCGGTCTCGTCATTGTTGGTAATCAAGCCTACTACTGTTGTGTCGTCTGCAAACTTGATGATTGAGTTGGAGGCATGCTTGGCCACGCAGTCATGGGTGAACAGGGAGTACAGGAGGGGGCTGAGCACGCACCCTTGTGGGGCCCCAGTGTTGAGGATCAGCGAAGTGGAGATGTTTCCTACCTTCACCACCTGGGGGCGGCCCGTCAGGAAGTCCAGGACCCAGTTGCACAGGGTGGGGTTCAGACCCAGGGCCTCGAGCTTAATGATGAGCTTGGAGGGTACTATGGTGTTGAATGCTGAGCTATAGTCAGTGAACATCATTCTTACATAGGTATTCCTCTTGTCCAGATGGGATAGGGCAGTGTGCAGTGTGATGGCGATTGCATCATCTGTGGATCTATTGGGGCGGTAAGTAAATTGAAGTGGGTCTAGGGTGACAGGTAAGGTAGAGGTGATATGATCCTTGACTAGTCTCTCAAAGCACTTCATGATGACAGAGGTGAGTGCTACAGGGCGATAGTCATTTAGTTCAGTTACCTTTGCTTTCTTGGGTACAGGAACAATGGTGGCCATCTTGAAGCATGTGGGAACAGCAGACTGGGAAAGGGAGAGATTGAATATGTCCATAAACACACCAGCCAGCTGGTCTGTGCATGCTCTGAGGACGCAGCTAGGGATGCCGTCTGGGCCGGCAGCCTTGCGGGGGTTAACATGCTTAAATATCTTAATCACGTCGGCCATGGAGAAGGAGAGGCCACAGACCTTGGTAGTGGGCCTCGTCAGTGGCACTGTGTTATCCTCAAAGTGGGCGAAGAAGGTGTTTAGCTTGTCTGGAAGCGAGACGTAGGTGTCGGCGACGTGGCTGGTTTTCCTTTTGTAGTCCGTGATTGTCTGTAGACCCTGCCACATACGTCTCGTGTCTGAGCCGTTGAATTGTGACTCCACTTTGTCTCTATACTGATGTTTTGCCAGTTTAATTGCCTTGCGGAGTGAGTAGCTAGACTGTTTGTATTCTGCCATATTCCCAGTCACCTTGCCATGGTTCGCGCTTTCAGATTAGCGAAAATGATGCCATCTATCCACGGTTTCTGATTAGGGTAGGTTTTAATAGTCACAGTTTCAGTGTATTCGTCTAAATAATTTTCGGAAGCTACCCGCGTGATCAAAACAATCTTGAAGCGTGTCTAGTTGGTTATGCTGACAGACCAGCCTTCATTGTGTTTTTGCACACTCACACGTCTACAGCACAAGCCAAGCTAAGCTAAGTTATATATAGCGGTACTCTTCAGGCCTAAATGCCCAACACTCGGTCCGCACTGAAATGCACACGTTTCTTCGGGCACTACCCAAGCTACGCTACAGGTAACAAAACCAAAGATGTTTATAACTAACCCAAGATAGACCAGAGCCTGTTGTTTCTAATGGGAGCAAATTAATCGTAGTGGGCAGAAGAAAGGAGGTAGTGAGATCCTCACGAGCTAGTGAGATCCTATTGGCGCATTCTAGTATTTATTTGCATATTTCCATTAGGAAACGCCTACTCTGTGAAGTGCGCATGTGCAATAACTAAATTCGCCCTTGGACTCCTTCTAAACAGCGCCATTTTTGGAAACTTTGGCAAAGGGTAAAGTCTACAAAATGCGGTCCACTCTGTTTGTTACAGATTCTAGTTTTGGAAACAGAAAACTGTATGGAGATCAAATTTTTATTGATGAGAAAATTAGCAGCATGTCAGTCAAAATCCATCTCGCTCCATCTTCTCCCACTACAAGCCACTGGTCTTCCTCTCATCACCATATTTGGTAGTGAGTGGAAACGCCAACAAGATGCTTCGCATTTATACATCTGGAGCTACAGGGATGTAGCTCAGTTGGTAGAGCATTTATGGTTGGTAGGGCCAGTATGATTATTATTACTTTTTTTTAAATAATGTATGCACTCACTAACTGTAAGTCGCTCTGGATAAGAGCGTCTGCTAAATGACTAAAATGTAAAAATGTAAAAATTTTAAATATCTGGCTCATTGTTCTTTCTGTGACAATACTCTTGGCTATAACTATATGCTACTACCGAACAAGTGGTGTTTGGCTCCACGCCACTCCAATGCAGCATCCTCGACACAATGGTTCCCCAAACACAATTGAACAGGGTTTCCTACCTGGCCCCCAGTATAGAGTCCTGTCTCACCTGCACCTGCACATAGGTGAATCAATCAGGGTGTGGCCATATGACTATAAACTCAGTTTATCACAATATCATATCGGAATAAATAAAAAATGTGAAGGCCTATTTGCCATTTACCCTATTGTTTCAGTGATGTAAAGTTTAAAATGTGTTTTGTCCCTTTTCAGCCTCCGTAGCGCTTGTTGAGGAGAGCGCCAAACGTTAACTACCGGTAGCTAGCTAGATCATACAGTGCCTGCTAGATATCTGCAATTAATTGATTATTGAATGTTATGATGGACACAGCTTTGAAGAACCAAAACATACACAGCCTCTGCTCAACAAACTCAAACTCGAGAACAAATTGTTTGGGGGGCTGCAGTTCACGAACAACTGTGCTTATCACCCTCACAGCAGTCAAGCAATGCATTTCACCAAGAGTCGTTCACAATCTAGTCCGGTTGCGGCCACAACTAGACCTTGTTTAAAATGTATCAAGAAATAACATATTTGTGTGCCTAGAAATCAACAAATGTACATTGTTTAAAGCACATGTTTACAAGTCTTAGTCAAAAGACGTATCCAATAAGCCCCATGTGGTGAACGACATGTGAACGAGAGGCTTGTAGAAGTTTGACTCTTTCGAGTTTTCAGTTCATTGTTCGCCCGTGTGCTCTGGGCATTACTGACTCAAATGAACGAAATGAGTAGAAAGATTTGTTATTTTGACTGAACAAGTCAAAAAGATCTGAGTCAGTAAAATGAGCCGAACTTCCCATCACTACTAGCTATTAGCCACGGTACTTGTTGCAGCATGCTTTTTAATGTGACTTGCTTCGCTTCAGCAGTCACAATGAAAATCTTTATTTTACTTCTGACTTATTATTATTTGGAACTTCTAGTGCTACTACTACTACTGCTCCTCATCTATTACTATTTCTATTACTACTACTACTGGGCTACAGTCACTATTTCATCACTAATGCAGTCACTACTTCTACTTTTACTACCCCATTAAATATTACTGAAACAAGTCACAAAGTACTTCTGATGAAAAATTACCCTTTAAAAAATACTAGGAAGGAATAAACAATATCACAACATATCACCACTAGTAGCTGAGATGGTATACTGCATGTGAAACAGTCTTACAATGTCTGGGCTACATTTAAGGTGAATTTGAGATGTTGTATTCAACAACCCATCTCTGCCTTGGTGACTAAGCCCACTCAGGGCCTGGGAGAGTAGATAGAACTCATCGTCTGAGACCGCAATGAAAACAATTAGGTAGCTTAGTGCCTAGGCATCACGTAATACCAATGACACTTACCTGCCTTTTCGAAACCCTGGGTCAGGGCCCTTTTACATCAACACTAATGGCTTTCAAACATGGTCTGCATGAAATTAATGACCCAACCGCACAAAGATGCCTTTTTCATCTTTAAGCTGTAACAAAATGCCATCAAACATCGGTAGAGTGGTTTCCACAGTCCCTTCAGGAGACCTTTTACCGCTTTTTTTAATCACATTTGCATGTTTTTATCTTTTTTCAGGTAATTAAACACTGTAGTAGCCTGTGTTTCCACAGCGCGCTTTAAAGGGGCAATGCCCTCTGTGAGGCTAACTGAAAGGGGAGGTTGATAGTCCCCTTGGGCCGTTATCTACTGGGGTTCAGGCTCAATTAACTCTGTTCTGTAGAGTCTCCTGAGGTAGAGAGTCTAGCACCAGTTCTGTACTACGAGACTTTACATACTTATTCACAACGATATCTCGCACCATTAATAGTAATGCAGCAATCTGCATTCATATAGCATTTAATTCGCAGTCCATTTGCAGTCTTCCTTAGGGCTCTTTCTCAGACACAAAGGTATGTGGACAACCCTTCAAATTAGTGGATTCGGCTATTTCAGCCACACCCGTTGCTGACAGGTGTAGAAAATAGAGCACACAGCCATGCAATCTCCATAGACAAATATTAGCAGTAAAATGGCCTTACTGAAGAGCTTAATGACTTTCAACGTGGCACCGTCATAGGATGCCACCTTTCCAACAATTCAGTTCATCAGATTTCTGCCCTGCTAGAGCTGCCCCGGTCAACGGTAAGTACTGTTATTGTGAAGTGGAAATCTCTAGGAGCAAGCCGCGAAGTGGTAGGCCACACAAGCTCACAGAACAGAACCGCCGAGTGCTAAAGCGCGTAGCGTGTAAAAATCGTCTGTCCTCGGTTGCAACACTCACTACCGAGTTCCAAACTGACTCTGGAAGCAACGTCAGCACAAGAACTGTTCGTCAGGAGCTTCATGAAATGGGTTTCCATGGCCTAGCAGCCACACACAAGCCTAAGATCATCATGCACAATGTCAAGCGTCGGCTGGAGTGGTGTAAAGCTTGCTGCCATTGGACTCTGGAAACGCGTTCTCTGGAGTGATGAATCATGCTTCACCATCTGGCAGTTCAACGGACAAATATGGGTTTGGCGGATGCCAGGAGAACGCTACCTGCCCCAATGCATAGTGCCAACTGTAAAGTTTGGTGGAGGAGGAATAATGGTCTGGGGCTGTTTTTCATGGTTCAGGCCCCTTAGTGCCAGTGAAGGGAAATCTTAACACTACAGCATACAGTTACATTCTAGACTATTCTGTGCTTCCAACTTTGTGGCAACAGTTTGGGGAAGGCCCTTTCCTTTTTCAGCATGACAATGCCCCCGTGCAGAAAGCGAAGTCCATACAGAAATGGTTAGTCAAGATCGCCAACTGCGAGCCAGGCCTATCCGCCCAACATCAGTACCCGACCTCACTAATGCTCTTGTGGCTGAATGGAGGCAAGTCCCCACAGCAATGTTCCATCATCTAGTGGAAAGCCTTCCCAGGAGAGTGAAGGCAGTTAAAGCAGGAAAGTGGGGACCAACTCCATATTAATGCCCATGATTTGGGAATGAGATGTTCGACGGGCAGGTGTCCACATACTTTTGGTCATATAGTATATGTAAAACACATGCTCTTGCTTTTTAGCTTTAATATAGGTCTTAGAATAACTTTCATGGAGGGCTCAGGGAGGTTGGATGGTGTGAATGACTTTATTTTCAGTCAGGCAAAGATTTAAATCATGTATGTCAGTACTTGTGGACATGTGGACAGCAGCCCAATACAAAATAGCTTGTATTAGTGCATTTATATGGTTGGTTGGTTAAACGTCTCCATTTCGTCATGTGTTTCTTGTGGCAGTTATGCGGCTTCTCTGGCCTGATTCTGAAGGCTTTCTGTATCCCTGATCGTCTGTGGATGTGACCACAGTGCGTGTCCAATCAATAATGCAGTAACCGGATTCAGAAAACAGAATGTTAGCTTATGCAGCACTCAGCAGTTGTTCATTACTCTGTCACACACGGTCTATTAGTTTGGCCTCTGCTGCAGTAGCTCACCCACCATTGTAATTAGAAGATTGCAAGGTTCTGAATCTGAGAAGCTTTAAATGTCAACCATTTTCCAACTTCAACATTGATTCCTATTCAGGTTACATACTTATTCACAACTGTATCTCGCACCATTAATAGTAATGCAGCAATCTGCATTCATATAGCATTTAATGCGCAGTCCATTTGCAGTCTTCCTCAGGGCTCTTTCTCAGACACAAAGGTATGTGGACACCCCTTCAAATTAGTGGATTCGGCTATTTCAGCCACACCCATTGCTGACAGGTGTATAAAATAGATCACACAGCCATGCAATCTCCATAGACAAACATTGGCAGTAGAATGGCCTTACTGAAGAGATCAGTGACTTTCAATGTGGCACCGTCATAAGATGCCACCTTTCCAACAATTCAGTTCCTCAAATTTCTGCCCTGCTAGAGCTGCCCCGGTCAACGGTAAATGCTGTTATTGTGAAGTGGAAATCTCTAGGAGCAAGCCGCGAAGTGGTAGGCCACACAAGCTCACAGAACGGGACCGCTGAGTGCTGAAACGCCTAGCTCGTAAAAATCGTTGTCCTCTGTTGCAACACTCACTACCGTGTTCCAAACCTCCTCAGGAAGCAATGTCAACACAAAAACTGTTCGTCGGGAGCTTCATGAAATGGGTTTCCATGGCCGAGCAGCTGCACACAAGCCTAAGATCACCATGCGCAATGTCAATAGTCGGCTCGAGTTGTGTAAAGCTCACCGCCATTGGACTCTGGAGCAGTGGAAAAGCATTCTCTGGAGTGATGAATCACGCTTCACCATCTGGCAGTCCGATGGACGAATCTGGGTTTGGCGGATGCCAGGAGAACGCTACCTACCCCAATGCATAGTGCCAACTGTAAAGTTTGGTGGAGGATGAATAATGGTCCAGGGCTGTTTTTCATGGTTTGGGCTAGGCCCCATATTTCCACTGAAGGTAAAACTTAACGCTACAGCATACATTGACATTCTAGACAATTCTGTGCTTCCAATTCCTGTTTCAGCATGACAATGTCCCCGTGCACAAATGAGGTCCATACAGAAATTGTTTGTCGAGATCGGTGTGGAAGAACTTGACTGGCCTGCACAGAGCCCTGACCTCAACCCCATCGAATACCTTTGGGATTAATTGGAACACTGACTGCGATCCAGGCCTAATTGGCCAACTTCAGTGCCCGACCTCACTAATGATCTTGTGACTGAATGGAAGTAAGTCCCCGCAGCAATGCTCCAACATCTAGTGGAAGCCTTACCAGAAGAGTGTTATTATAGGTATGAGGCTGTTATAGCAGCAAAGGGGGGACCATCTCCATATTAATGCCCATGATTTTGAATTGAGATGTTCGACGAGCAGGTGTCCACATACTTTTGGTCATGTAATGTATGCCATGCATAAGCTACTATATCATCAAACCTGGTTTAAGCTCACATATCTCCATGGAGGATGGACAGTTTGGTTAACAACTTCCCCAGTGTGCTAACCTTGCTTGTACACTCCAGATACAAGCCCCATATAGAGACATGGAGGGGACTGCCAGGATGACAGTCATTTGACGCCTCACACATCAATCTCTGTGAGAGGGTGTGACGAAAGGAGGGTACCGTGATTGATTGCACAGCTATATCAGGGACCACACAGAATTCTGGGTAACATATTAACGGCGAGCAGAGAAGGAGAGAGGGGGCGATGTAGGGAAAAGATAGAGGAGAGAGAGAGAGAGGGTGAGAGGGTGAGAGGAGGAAGGCGGTCAGCTACGGTAATGGCAGGGGGGGTCAGTCAGGCATGAAGGGCTCCTAACACGTGTCGCAGTGGATAGGGGGGGAGCAGGGATGAAAGGTGACAGTGTTTTGAGATTGACGTGGGGGAGTAGTCAATGTTGATAATAAACAGCTTGATTGCAGAGGTTGGTAGCCGTATAATGGTGGGGGAGTGTAGAGAGTTGGATTGTGGCCTGGTGCATGTTGGTTACCAATCGATGTGGACATTGTCTTTACTTTAGTGCCCTTGATGGAGATATCCTACCTTAAATGTGCCGGTAAAATAGTGGACAGTTGTAACTACATTTTCAGTCATAAAATGCATATAAAAGAAAAAACATATAAATACTGTATGTATTATTTTTTGGAAAGCTGAGGGGTGTGTGGAATACATCCTGATGATATTAATCCAATGGCGTAAATCCAGCAGGGGCAACCAAATTGCAGTGACACAAAAGCTATGGGACATTCTGTAGCTAGCTATATTTATTGGAATAGTCACACATAATGTGGGCAAAGAGGCATCCTGAGTGGCTTGGTCCAATGCCAAGGCGTAGATTTACACCATAGAATGACTCTGGAGGGTACAGGTTGTTTTCTGGCATCGGTGCTAATCCGTTCACACAGGCTTGTCGGAGTGAGGATTGGACAGCCATGATGGAGAGAAACGATTTGTTCGCACCTTCAGGCAAGGTCCCTAGTGTCGTCTGCTAATACTAATTGCAGAAAGCAGCAGGAGTATTTTAGCCTTTTAACGGCAAAGTCTCATAAGCACCAGAGGCCAGAATGGTATCATTAAGGGAGAGAAGAGACCACACTGGATTGTCAGACCACGTGGAGCGATGTCACCCACGTTTTATTTCAAAAGACTTTCAGAAGAGTTTTGCATATCCAATTACCCAAATGTCTGTGTGGCAAAAGTTACATGCTTTGCTACAGACTTGTCACGCCCTGACCTAGAGAACTCTTGTTGGTTGGGTCAGGGTGTGAGTTCAGTTTGAGATCTATGTTATTGGCCCCCATTCCTTCCAGTTCTCTGCTGCCAATGACTGGAACGAATTGCAAAAATCTCTGAAGCTGGAGACTCTTATCTCCCTCACTAACTTTAAGCATCAGTTGTCAGAGCACCTTACCGATCACTGCACCTGTACACAGCCCATCTGAAATTAGCCCACCCAACTACCTCATCCCTATATTGTTATTTATTTTGCTCATTTGCACCCCAGTATCTCTATTTGCACATAATCTCTTGCACATCTATCATTCCAGTGTTAATACTAATTGTAATTATTTTGCACTATAGCCTATTTATTGCCTTACCTCCATAACTTGCTACATTTGCACACACTGTATATATATTTCTGTATGTTTGACTTTATGTTTTGTTTTACCCCATATGTAACTCTGTGTTGTTGTTTTTATCGCACTGCTTCGCTTTATCTTGGCCAGGTCGCAGTTGTAAATGAGAACTTGTTCTCAACAGGCTTACCTGGTTAAATAAAATAATAAATAAAATAATATGTATTTCTATGTTGGATCTAGTATTTGTATTTCTATGTTTGGCCGGGTGTGATTCCCAATCGGAGGCAGCTGTCGCTCGTTGTCTCTGATTGGGGATCATACTTAAGTAGCCTGGTTGCCTACCTTAGTTGTGGGATCTTGTTTGTGTTCCGGTTTGGCTTGTTGTGTGTATAGCCCATAGGACTTCACGTTTTCGTTGTGTTTTGTTATTTTGTCAATTGTTTTTTCGTATTAATAAACATGTACGCATATCACACTGCACCTTGGTTTGGCCCGTCTCTCAACGATCGTGACAAGACTACACATGGAGTTATCCCATCTGAGATGTCCGCTTGTAACAGAAGACTTGACATAGGAAGCATTTTGTTTATAGAAATATTTTATGGAACGAGCAAAGACTTAATCAAAATCATGTTAAAAAATTATTTAATTGCATTTTAGATGTGGTTAGATTTCATGTATCCACATCGAGGATGGGTTGATTGATATCTTCTATCAGAGAGCATATTAATCTTGGTGTAGTATTTTGATCACAAGCAAGCCATCTACATCAGCAAACCAGTACAACTGTGATAGGATTAGGGTTGCTACAATCTACAATTTGATTATTTCCTCCAGAGCAAAGAGTCCATGGTTTTTCTGTTCAATTAAATGAATCACTGTCTATAATGATTAACTGACACTTAAAATACTGCATGAGCTCATAACATCAATAAAGCATAACAACCAGAATGGAAGCATGTAAAGCTGCCCTCCGTAACATGTACACTGCTCCAAAAAATAAAGGGAACACTTAAACAACACAATGTAACTCCAAGTCAATCCCACTTCTGTGAAATCAAACTGTCCACTTAGGAAGCAACACTGATTGACAATACATTTCACATGCTGTTGTGCAAATGGAATAGACAACAGGTGGAAATTATAGGCAATTAGCAAGACACCCCCAATAAAGGAGTGGTTCTGCAGGTGGTGACCACAGACCACTTCTCAGTTCCTATGCTTCCTGGCTGATGTTTTGGTCACTTTTGAATGCTGGCGGTGCTTTCACTCTAGTGGTAGCATGAGACGGAGTCTACAACCCACACAAGTGGCTCAGGTAGTGCAGCTCATCCAGGATGGCACATCAATGCGAGCTGTGGCAAGAAGGTTTGCTGTGTCTGTCAGCGTAGTGTTCAGAGCATGGAGGCGCTACCAGGAGACTGGCCAGTACATCAGGAGACGTGAAGGAGGCCGTAGGAGGGCAACAACCCAGCAGCAGGACTGCTACCTCCGCCTTTGTGCAAGGAGGAGCAGGCGGAGCACTGCCGGAGCCCTGCATAATGACCTCCAGCAGGCCACAAATGTGCATGTGTCTGCTCAAACGTTCAGAAACAGACTCCATGAGGGTGGTATGAGGGCCCGACGTCCACAGGTGGGGTTGTGCTTACAGCCCAACACCGTGCAGGACGTTTGGCATTTGCCAGAGAACACCAAGATTGGCAAATTCGCCACTGGCGCCATGTGCTCTTCACAGATGAAAGCAGGTTCACACTGAGCATGTGACAGAGTCTGGAGACGCAGTGGAGAACATTCTGCTGCCTGCAACATCCTCCAGCATGACCGGTTTGGCGGTGGGTTAGTCATGGTGTGGGGTGGCATTTATTTGGGGGGCCGCACAGCCCTCCATGTGCTCGCCAGAGGTAGCCTGACTGCCATTAGGTACCGAGATGAGATCCTCAGACCCCTTGTGAGACCATATGCTGGTGCGGTTGGCCCTGGGTTCCTCCTAATGCAAGACAATGTTAGACCTCATGTGGCTGGAGTGTGTCAGCAGTTCCTGCAAGAGGAAGGCATTGATGCTATGGACTGGCCCACCTGTTCCCCAGACCTGAATCCAATTGAGCACATCTGGGACATCATGTCTCGCTCCATCCACCAACGCCACGTTGCACCACAGACTGTCCAGGAGTTGGCGGATGCTTTAGTCCAGGTCTGGGAGGAGATCCCTCAGGAGACCATCCACCACCTCATCAGGAGCATGCCCAGGCATTGTAGGGAGGTCATACAGGCACGTGGAGGCCACACACACTACTGAGCCTCATTTTGACTTGTTTTAAGGACATTACATCAAAGTTGGATCAGCCTGTAGTGTGGTTTTCCACTTTCATTTTGAGTGTGACTCCAAATCCAGACCTCCATGGGTTGATACATTTTATTTCCATTGATAATTTGTGTGTGATTTTGTTGTCAGCACATTCAACTATGTAAAGAAAAAAGTATTTAATAAGATTATTTCATTCATTCAGATCCAGGATGTGTTTTTTTAGTGTTCCCTTTATTTTTTTGAGCAGTGTATTTCTGTTCAATAACAAGAACGGATTTCTGTCCTACTTTCATATTATTTATTGTGTTTCAGATAGATACTAGTGTTGAGCAGGGATGAGGAGGACAGGTGAGATTGAACCCTGGTCTCAAGGGGCCATGTGTAGTCCGGAGTAGGCTGCGTTCCCATTTGACCAAACTAAGGCACAGGGGAGATTCCATCTAGTGAGGCTCATATCCTCCGGCCTATACTCCACAGGGCCAGTCTGTCACTACAGTTCACCGTGATGATGTTAGGCAGGTTTATAGGCAGCCATCACTCTTCTAGAACAAATGGATCAGAGGTCATCTGAACCTTTCTATTGGTTGTGTCCCATATCACCTGGAGTACCCTCCCCCAATCCTCATTGGCTTTAATATCTGCTCTCTGGTGCACTTTTGACATGTAATCTATTGCCTGCAGCAATGGGAACCTATGATAAATCTTCGCTGGAACCTTCCCTGAGTGTGTTTTATGAGTTTCCTCATCTCCACACCAAAATATGCTTGGGTTTCCCCTTACTACTGTGCTTGCATGATAAAACAGGAATACCGGATACAGAAAGCATGGAGGAGTGCGATCTTCTTGAGATTTAAGGCCCCATTCTCGGTGGAGAACCTTGAATATTGTGGTGCGCATCACCATTGTGAAGCATCTGGGACTAGAAGCCCTGTAAGGGAAAAACAGGCTATGTGTACTGAAATCGAATCCAGAGGAGGTTGTTTGCAGGTGCTCTGGAGATTTACAACAACAGTTAAAACTCAAGGAAAGTCCTCCAGACTGGATTTGCTTCCAGGGATGGACTTAGTGATTTGGAGGACCCAGGCAGAGGCCAGTTTGAATGAGTTTTTCCTTTCTATAGAGAGATCATATTAGTTTGCAGCCCAAACTTCTCAGACGCTACAGACCTTTTCGTGAGAAGACCGATTTTCGGGATGTCACCTGGTCTGACAAACATCGCAGTAACTCAGCCACCAGATGCGGAAGGCTGACATTGGCGGATGCAGTGGATTTAGACGCAGCCCATGCAAAAAAAGAGACATCTCTAACTTAAACAGACGGATTTTGATGGGGATATTTTGTATTATTTATTTATTATGCCTGGGGGGGGCCTCAAGTGGAGAAATTATTTATTAATGTATTTTTATGCCCAGCTCATGAGGCCCCTTGATGATGTGAGGCCTGAGGCAATTGCCTCTTCTGCCTAATGGTAAGTCCGCCAGTGCTTGCTTCACACCACTTTATTATGCTAGCATTTCAACATTTCGACCTTTGTCATAGCAAGAACATGGGTAAGAATATATAAAACTGCACAAAACCTTACACTTTAGGTAGTTCCTCTATAGGGATAGCACTGTTGTGGGGAGTTAAGGCCGATGAACAATCTGTGCTAAATCTGCATGTATCTAAACAGCAAACATCTAAAATCTGAGCTCTAGCAAGAATACACAGTACACCTCAAGGTATGTTCTGATCTTTCAACAGGTTATCAGGGAAGGCGAGAAAGGTGAGAAATTGGCAAGTGGAAAGCAGAGAGGAACAGAAGGGGAAGTACTAAACAACCAAGGGGAGAAAGTACTAAGGATCTCCCTTGAGGATAGAGTCCAGGTCTCCAGGAGGAACCAGGTGAAAGGGGAAGGATGGTTGTAACTGATTTGGAATGGTTTAGAATGAGGACTCACTAGATCCACATTCTACACCACAACCAGGGTCAAATCACTTCCTGGCCCTCCTCACATCTTACAAGGAGAGGTATCAATATGATCTATAGACTAGGTTCTAGTGTAAGGATACTTCAGAGCAGGGTTTATTTTTTTTACTATGACCTCATTGTGAGACAATGGTTGTGGTAGGTTTGTGTGCTCTCCTAAAGGGGGACTGCTTTTTTGTATTTTTTGTATTTTATATTAAAAATGTGTCTGCATCACTTCCAATCCCCCATGCTGTTTTTTACACATACAGTGGGGAGAACAAGTATTTGATACACTGCCGATTTTGCAGGTTTTCCTACTTACAAAGCATGTAGAGGTCTGTAATTTTTATCATAGGTACACTTCAACTGTGAGAGACGGAATCTAAAACAAAAATCCAGAAAATCACATTGAATGATTTTTAAGTAATTAATTTGCATTTTATTGCATGACATAAGTATTTGATCACCTACCAACCAGTAAGAATTCCGGCTCTCACAGACCTGTTAGTTTTTCTTTAAGAAGCCCTCCTGTTCTCCACTCATTACCTGTATTAACTGCACCTGTTTGAACTCGTTACCTGTATAAAAGACACCTGTCCACACACTCAATCAAACAGACTCCAACCTCTCCACAATGGCCAAGACCAGAGAGCTGTGTAAGGACATCAGGGATACAATTGTAGACCTGCACAAGGCTGGGATGGGCTACAGGACAATAGGCAAGCAGCTTGGTGAGAAGGCAACAACTGTTGGCGCAATTATTAGAAAATGGAAGAAGTTCAAGATGACGGTCAATCACCCTCGGTCTGGGGCTCCATGCAAGATCTCACCTCGTGGGGCATCAATGATCATGAGGAAGGTGAGGGATCAGCCCAGAACTACACGGCAGGACCTGGTCAATGACCTGAAGAGAGCTGGGACCACAGTCTCAAAGAAAACCATTAGTAACACACTACGCCGTCATGGATTAAAATCCTGCAGCGCACGCAAGGTCCCCCTGTTCAAGCCAGCGCATGTCCAGGCCCGTCTGAAGTTTGCCAATGACCATCTGGATGATTCAGAGGAGGAATGGGAGAAGGTCATGTGGTCTGATGAGACAAAAATAGAGCTTTTTGGTCTAAACTCCACTCACCGTGTTTGGAGGAAGAAGAAGGATGAGTACAACCCCAAGAACACCATCCCAACCGTGAAGCATGGAGGTGGAAACATCATTCTTTGGGGATATTTTTCTGCAAAGGGACAGGACGACTGCACCGTATTGAGGGGAGGATGGATGGGGCCATGTATTGCGAGATCTTGGCCAACAACCTCCTTCCCTCAGTAAGAGCATTAAAGATGGGTCGTGGCTGGGTCTTCCAGCATGACAATGACCCGAAACACACAGCCAGGGCAACTAAGGAGTGGCTCCGTAAGAAGCATCTCAAGGTCCTGGAGTGGCCTAGCCAGTCTCCAGACCTGAACCCAATAGAAAATCTTTGGAGGGAGCTGAAAGTCTGTATTGCCCAGCAACAGCCCCGAAACCTGAAGGATCTGGAGAAGGTCTGTATGGAGGAGTGGGCCAAAATCCCTGCTGCAGTGTGTGCAAACCTGGTCAAGACCTACAGGAAACGTATGATCTCTGTAATTGCAAACAAAGGTTTCTGTACCAAATATTAAGTTCTGCTTTTCTGATGTATCAAATACTTATGTCATGCAATAAAATGCAAATTAATTACTTAAAAATCATACAATGTGATTTTCTTGATTTTTGTTTTAGATTCCGTCTCTCACAGTTGAAGTGTACCTATGATAAAAATTACAGACCTCTACATGCTTTGTAAGTAGGAAAACCTGCAAAATCGTCAGTGTATCAAATGCTTGTTCTCCCCACTGTATATATACACATACATACATATTGTCACGAATGTTGAGAGACGGGTCGGACCAAGGTGCAGCTTGAAAAGCGTACATGTTTATTAACTAAATAAACAAGAAACAACGTAATGTGAAGTCCAAAGGGCTATACACATACCAGCCTAACAGGAACAAGATCCCACAATACACAGCAGGCAATGGGCTGCCTAAGTATGATCCCCAATCAGAGACAATGAGCGACAGCTGCCTCTGATTGGGAATCACACCCCGCCAAATATAGAAACAGAAAACTAGAACCTAAACATAGAATCTCTAACATATATTTCCACACACTGACTCAACAAACAAGAGTTCCATACATCAGGGCGTGACACATATATACACACATACATACACATACATATATATATATATATATATATATATATATATATATATACACACATACACATACACACATACATACACATATACATATACAAACATACACACACACATACACACCCACATACATACATACATATCCTTTAAAGAAAAAATGTTTTATATATATATATATATATATATATATATATATATATATATATATATATATATATATATATATATATATATATATATATTCCCCTTTATTACTTTCCAACCCCGCCACCCTTTCCCCACTTGGAGTAAACTAGTGAACAACAACGCCTAGGCTCTACTTCCAGCCCATACCCACTATCTACATTTTATGGACACAGTCAATTTTACAATAATGACATTTTGTTTGTTCTTTCTCCTGAACTACTTCTACTCTCAACCTCTCCGATCATTTTCATGATGTCCATCCGGTTTGCTTTCTAACTGTGCTCCTTCACAAAAGCTCCCAACCTACAACCCATACACTTAATATGGACACAGCGTGCCTACATTATTAGTTATCTTGTTATTGTTTGTTGTTAATTGTTATTAGTCCCATCCTTCAATTCCATTCAACACCTCTCATCTATCTTTTAACACCAGCCATATATATTTCAACTGTACTGTGATGTTTTACAAAAGTTCTGAACCGTTCTATTCTCATTGTTTCTACAGATTGTGAATTGAAAATAATTTTTTTTGCTAATAGTATTATTATGTTATTGATCGATTGACTATGACTTTTCAGATCACCCAGTAGTGCTATCTGCAGGGTTAGCTCCAGGTAAATATTGCAATCCTTTAGCCATTCCTGGACCTGTGTCCAAAAACAAGCTACAAATGGACACTACCAAAACAAATGATCTAATGATTCTGTCTCTTCGCAGCAAAATCTGCAGAGCTGGGAAGATTGTATCCCCCATATAAATAACATTCTATTGGTCGCAAGAATTTTATATAATAATTTAAATTGAAAGGTTCTAAGTTTTGAATCCGGTGTCGTTTTGCGTATCAGTTCATAAACACTATGGGATCGGTACGTCAAAAATCTCTTCCCAACTATTTTGCAATCTATATGGGACGGCTGCGAATCCTTTGGTCCTTAAATGAAACTGATATACTTTTTTATTTATCACAGTTTTCCTTAACCAATTATGTTATTTAATGCAAGGCCAACAGACAGGTTCCTTACTTTCTCCTCCTTCCACTTTCCTCTTCCATTTTTGTGGTAAGGCTGCAATTATTTGGTTATAATTTTGGGTAGAGCAGACATTTCCATAGGGGGACTGCTTGTTGCTCATTCTTGGTTTTAGGACTGATATTATTTGTACCTGCATCCAAGCCCCATACAATTGGAAAGGAAACCTTTGGCTTTAGAGCAACCAAAAGATGTGTTGACAGCTTGATCTGGAGGTGTTTGTTAGCAAAATAATTCAATTAGCTTATGTAAGGTATTCTCCAAAGCTCTCAAGCTGAAATATATATGATTGAGATTGAAGAACGTTTGAGGTCTTATAAAGCTGGTTGAAGTCGAGATACAAAGATACAGAATAAAGAGTTTATGGAGCAGAGAAACATCTACAGATAACAGAGATAGTGATAACATGGTGAGATTGTTTGACTCATCTGTTTCTGGTTGCATATCTGAAGATGTGTTGGCAAAGTATTTTTAGTGCCTATTATCTCGGGTGTCGGGGTCCCATCCTTTCACTGTAGTACATGTCAGTCACCCTGGCCCAGTTTCAGTCTACTTGAATGACAGAAGTCTCATTCTATTTGGATTATTAAAATAACAATAACATGGGACTTATATACAGTGAGGGAAAAAAGTATTTGATCTCCTGCTGATTTTGTACATTTGCCCACTGACAAAGAAATTATCAGTCTATAATTTTAATGGTAGGTTTATTTGAACAGTGAGAGACAGAATAACAACAAAAAAATCCAGAAAAACGCATGTCAAAAATGTTATAAATTGATTTGCATTTTAATGAGGGAAATAAGTATTTCACCCCCTCTCAATCAGAAAGATTTCTGGCTCCCAGGTGTCTTTTATACAGGTAACGAGCTGAGATTAGTAGCACACTCTTAAAGGGAGTGCTCCTAATCTCAGCTTGTTACCTGTATAAAAGACACCTGTCCACAGAAGCAATCAATCAATCAGATTCCAAACTCTCCACCATGGCCAAGACCAAAGAGCTCTCCAAGGATGTCAGGGACAATATTGTAGACCTACACAAGGCTGGAATGGGCTACAAGACCATCGCCAAGCAGCTTGGTGAGAAGGTGACAACAGTTGGTGCGATTATTCGCAAATGGAAGAAACACAAAATAACTGTAAATCTCCCTCGGCCTGGGGCTCCATGCAAGATCTCACCTCGTGGAGTTGAAATGATCATGAGAACGGTGAGGAATCAGCCCAGAACTACACGGGAGGATCTTGTCAATGATCTCAAGGCAGCTGGGACCATAGTTACCAAGAAAACAATTGGTAACACACTACGCCGTGAAGGACTGAAATCCTGCAGCGCCAGCAAGGTCCCCCTGCTCAAGAAAGCACATATACAGGCCCATCTGAAGTTTGCCAATGAACATCTGAATGATTCAGAGGAGAACTGGGTGAAAGTGTTGTGGTCAGATGAGACCAAAATGGAGCTCTTTGGCATCAACTCAACTCGCCATGTTTGGAGGAGGAGGAATGCTGCCTTTGAACCCAAGAACACCATCCCCACCATCAAACATGGAGGTGGAAACATTATGCTTTGGGGGTGTTTTTCTGCTAAGGGGACAGGACAACTTCACCGCATCAAAGGGACGATGGACGGGGCCATGTACCATCAAATCATGGGTGAGAACCTCCTTCCCTCAGCCAGGGCATTGAAAATGGGTCGTGGATGGGTATTCCAGCATGACAATGACCCAAAACACAAGTCCAGAGCAACAAAGGAGTGGCTCAAGAAGAGGCACATTCAGGTCCTGGAGTGGCCTAGCCAGTCTCCAGACCTTAATCCCATAGAAAATCTGTGGAGGGAGCTGATGTATGCAAACCTGGTGGCCAACTGCAAGAAACGTCTGACCTCTGTGATTGCCAACAAGGGTTTTGCCACCAAGTACTAAGTCATGTTTTGCAGAGGGGTCAAATACTTATTTCCCTCATTGAAATGCAAATCAATTCATAACATTGGATTTTTTTTTTGTTATTTTGTCTCTCACTGTTCAAATAAACCTACCGTTAAAGTTATAGACTGATAATTTCTTTGTCAGTGGGCAAACGTACAAAATCAGCAGGGGACCAAATACTTTTTTCCTTCACTGTACGCTTTTCAAGGACCCAGAGACGCTTTGCAATTATATTATATAAAATAAAATAAATAACAGGAGTCAAAACAAAACATCAGACTAAACAAGACATCAATAAAGAAGGGAAAGAGTGTGATGTATCAGTGTATAGTGAGGGTAGAGTTGGGATTTGGATACAGGGTAGGCCTTGTCAAAGAGGTGGGGCTTTAGGAGGGACTGAAATATAGTGATGGCTGGACAGAGGGAGTTCCAGAGCCTAGGAGCAACCCTGGAGAAGGTGCTGTCGCTGAAGCTCGGGAGCTTCGAGCTGAGGTGGCCTGCTGTGGTGGAACGGAGTGTGCATGTGGGTTGGTGGGGGAGAAGAAGGTCTGAGAGGCAAAGAGGGGCAAGGTGGTGAAGGGCTTTGTAGGGCAGAAGGAGGATCTTGTAGTCGGTCTGCAGAGTTTTGAACCATTTGAAGCTTATGGAGGGAGATTGAGTTGATGCCGGACAGTAGTGAGTTGCAGTAGTCAAGATGGGATGAGATGAATGCATGTATGAGGGTTCCAGCGGCAGGACGGGAGAGGGAGGACCTGATTTTGGCAATGTTGCTGAGGTGGAAGAATTTGTAGTGGTCAAATGAGAGGGTGGAGTCCAGGATGACGTCAAGGTTGCGTGCATGGAGGGAGGCAAGACTGTGGTGTCGTCAATGGTGAGGGTGAGGTTGCCAGCTTTGGTGAGGGTGGATTTGGTGCCTATGAGGAAGGGTTCCATTTTATCACTGTTGAGTTTAAGGAAGTTTTAGTGCATCCATTTTTTATTGTAGAGAGGCAGGATTCAATATGGGTCAGATGTGGGTTGAGGAGGGATTTTGTGCTAAGGTAGATCTGGGTGTTATTGGCAGTGGAAGTCAAGGTTCAAGTGGCGGAGGATCTGACCAAAAGGGAGGATGTAGATAATGAAGAGTAAAGGACCCAGCACAGAGCCCTGGGGGACACCCTGTATAACTGCAGCTGAGTCTGAGGTGTGGCCATTGAGGGAGATGTAGTTGGTCCAGTTTGTGAAGTATGATTGTAGCCAGGAGAGTGCAGTTCTGTCAACACCCAAACCCTCCATCCTGGTGAGGAGGATCTGATGTCTCACTGTGTCAAAAGCGGCACTCAGGTCTAGGAGAATCAGGATGTTGAGGGCACCAGTATCAGCAGAGGTGAGGAGGTCATCGATAACTTTGAGGAGTGCAGTTTCAGTACTGTGGAGAGGGCAGAAACCAGACTTGAGGGGCTCAAACTGGTTGTTGATTAACTACATGAAGGTACGGTCTATGAAACAATTCTTAAAGGAACTTTTTGTAGAAGTACTTGGAATTTTGGATTGATCTCATGTTGATCAAGCTTGGTATCTTTTTAAAGATCTGTTTCTGACTGCACTCGACTCTCTGAATCCGATGAAACAAATTAGTATCCAACAGTGGTCATTGAAATGGATCACTTCCGAGATCTTAGACCTCATAAGGAAAAGGGATTGCTACCTGGCCAAATTCAGATTATGATGGTTATATTAACTGTAGAAACCAGGCAAGATACAAAATGGATAAGGCCAAATCCCAACATTACATAGACAATGTTAATGACAACATACATCAGCCTCGTAAACTGTGGAACATTTTAAAGGACATTGGCTCAAAAACTCCCCATAAGGTAAAATCCTGTAGTATTGGCCTGGATATTAATGATGTTTTATGCTATGACCAGGCAAAGGTTGAAATTATTTTAACACATTTTTTATCACATTTTACCGACCTGGTCTGGACACTATGGCCAGTCTTTCATTAACAACTTTTACCATAGCAAATGTATCACCAATTATTTGTTTGAGCTGTGCATGGTAACAGAGGACAAAGTTTCCAATCTACTATGCTTAATGAGCACAAACAAAGCAACTGGGCTGGAAAACCTTCCTGCAAGATTCATAAAGGATAGTGCTTGTGTCACTGCTAAAATGATAACGCATATTGTAAACCTTTCTATTAGTAGTCGTACATTTCCCAATGATCTCAAAACAGCCCGGGTGGTTCCGCTCCACAAGAAGAGCAGTAAAACAAATGTAAGAAACTACAGGCCTGTGTCGATCCTCAGCACCTTATCCAAAGTTGTTGAGAGATTCATTTTTAATCAACATGAGGGACACCTTCTCGAGCACAAACTTCATTATGAACTCCAATCTGGCTTTAGAACAGCTCATTCCAATGATACCTTATCCACCTTTTTGACCACATCAAGCAGGAAAGTTAGAACGGGAACTATACAGATACGGTCATGTTAGACTTGCAGAAAGCTTTTGACCCTGTGGACCATGATATTCTCCTGATTAAACTGAAATGCATGTGTCTACAGTGCCTTGCAAAAGTATTCATCCCCCTTTGCGTTTTTCAAATTTTGTTGCATTACAACCTGTAATTTAAATGGATTTTTATTTGGATTTCATGTAATGGACATACACTAAATAGTCCAAATTGGTGAAGTAAAAATGAAAAAAAAAAATAACTGAAAAGTTCTGAGTGCATATGTATTCACCCCCTTTGCTATGAAGCCCCTAAATAAGATATGTGCAACCAATTACCTTCAGAAGTCACATAATTCATTTAATAAAGTCCACCTGTGTGCAATCTAAGTGTCACATGATCTGTCACATGATCTCAGTATATACATCTGTTCTGAAAGTCCCCAGAGTCTGCAACACCACTAAGCAAGAGGCACCACCAAGCAAGCGGCACCATGAAGACCAAGGAGCTCTCCAAACAGGTCAGGGACAAAGTTGTGGAGAAGTACAGATCAGGGTTGGGCTATAAAAAAATATCAGAATATTTGAACATCCCACGGAGCACCATTAAATCCATTACAAAAAAATTGAAAGAATATGGCACCACAACAAACCTGCCGAGAGGGCTGCCCACCAAAACTCACGGACCAGGCAAGGAGAGGCAACAAAGAGACCGAAGATAACCCTGAAGGAGCTGCAAAGCTCCACAGCGGAGATTGGAGTATCTGTCCATAGGAAAACTTTAAGCCGTACACTCCACAGAGCTGGGCTTTATGGAAGAGTGGGCAGAAAAAAGCCATTGCTTAAAGAAAAAAATAAGCAAACATGTTTGGTGTTCACCAAAAGGCATTTGGGAGACTCCCCAAACATATGGAAGAAGGTACTCTGGTCAGATGAGACAAAAATTTAGCTTTTTGGCCATCAAGAAAAGCGCTATGTCTGGCGCAAACCCAACACCTCTCATCACCCCGATAACACCACCACCATGAAAAACATCCCCACAGCATGATGTTTTTCATCGGCAGGGACTGGGAAACTGGTCAGAATTGAAGAAATGATGGATGGCGCTAAATACAGGGAAATTCTTGAGGGAAACCTGTTTCAGTCTTCTAGAGATTTGAGACTGGGACGGAGGTTCACCTTCCAGCAGGACAATGACCCTAAGCATACTGCTTAAGCAACACTTGAGTGGTTTAAGGGGAAACATTTAAATGTCTTGGAATGGCCTAGTCAAAGCCCAGACCTCAATCCAATTGAAAATCTGTGGGATGACTTAAAGATTGCTGTACACCAGCGGAACCCATCCAACTTGAAGGAGCTGGAGCAGTTTTGCCTTGAAGAATGGGCAAAAATCTCAATGGCTAGATGTGCCAAGTTTATAGAGACATACCCCAAAAGACTTGCAGCTGTAATTGCTGCAAAAGGTGGCTCTACAAAGTATTGACTTTGGGGGGGGTGAATAGTTATGCATGCTCAAGTTTTCTTTTTTTTGGTCTTATTTCTTGTTTGTTTCACAATAAAAAATATCTTCAAAGTGGTAGGCATGTTGTGTAAATCAAATGATACAACCCCCCAAAAAATCCATTTTAATTCCAGGTTGTAAGGCAACAAAATAGAAAAAAAGCCAAGGGACGTGAATACTTTCGCAAGCCACTGTAAATAATGTAGCAGTGAATTGGTTTAGGTCTCATCTGACCAACAGAACACAAGTATGTAATGTTGGTGATGTTCTGTCAGAGGCCAAAGAAATATCCTGTGGAGTACCACAGGGATACATTTTAGGGCCTCTCGTATTTCTTTATATACGTTAATGATATGCCAGATAGAGTAATGTGCAAACTCCTGCTTTATGCTGATTACTCAGCCATACTGGTATCAGGAAAGGACACAGTTTACATAGAGGAGACCCTGAGTAAGGAATTGCAATATGTTCGAGATTGGTTGACTGACAACAAATTGTCGCTACATTTGGGAAAAACTGAATAGATTTTGTTTGGAACAAAACCTAGATTACTTAGGGCTGACAAGATAAAGGTAATCTGTGCAAGCAAGGAGATTGAATCTAAAACAAGTGTAACTTATCTAGTTTGTCCCTAGATCAATCCCTTTCTGGAGACCAGATTGCTGCTAAAATTATTTCTAAAATGGCGAATACATTTACATTTTTATATCGTAACACTAGATATTTTAACATCAAAGTTAAGAAACTGCTTGTCTCAACCTTGATTCAGTGTCATTTTGATTATGCCTGCTCTGCTTGGTATAGTGGCTATCAAAAAAGCTGAAAAAGAGAATGCAGGTCATGCAAAATAATGTTATCAGGTGTATGCTGAATGTCCCCCCTAGAACATTTTTACATTTTAATCATTTAGCAGATGCTCTTATCCAGAGCGACTTACTAACTGTGAGTGCATACATTTTTATACATTTTTTCATACTGGCCCCCTGTGGGAATTGAACCCACAACCCTGGCGTTGCAAGTGCCATGCTCTACCAACTAAGCTACATGGGGCCCCATGTAGAGGAGGACCCCACATAGGGGTACAGGAGTTCCGGGAGGTGGGCTTAACCTTAATCATATGTTTGACATCTTAAATGATCGTGCCCCAGGTTATATGAAAAACCACATTGATATGGTCTATAACCATCAGAGTTACAATACCAGAGCTAGTGTTGTGTATTGTAAAATCCCAAGAGTAAACATTACTGCGAGGAGCACATTTTTCTATACAGGCATTTGTCTATGGAAGAGCCTCCCCTTGGAGATCATGCAAAGAAAAGTAGAAATAGCTTTAATAAGCAGGCAAAGGTTTTCATTTGGACAAGGTTGTCTAAGTAAAAGAAACTACTCCACTGCCCCTTGTGCCCCCTACTGCTGGTCAGGTGTATCTATTTGAATGATAGGTATGATGTGCAATGAATATGGTTGATTTTTAAGATTAGGGAAAAGTGAAGTGAATAGTGTAACTTTTTAGGATGTCAATATAAATGAGTGTATTATGGTTGTTTGTAATTTTGTCTTACCTTTTAATCATTATATGTGTTATTGTTTTTACCATCGAGGACCACTTTGGAAACAAGCTTTTTAATGAATACTTTCAAGTGATATCCTCTGGGTCCACATTATACATTTTGTTGTATATGTCTGTTACCAAAAAATTTATTCAATTCCCCCCCAAAAAAGTGGTTTGTAATTGGGAGGCAACAGCACGTTTCAGGGTCTTGGCAAGGAAGGGAGGTTGGAAATGGGGCGGAAGTTATTGAGGATGGTGATTTCCAGTCCTGGCTTTTTTAAGGGGTGAATGCAGCTGTTTTGTAGTTGGAGGGAACAGTTCCATGGTTGAGGGAGAGGTTGACGATGTGTGTGATATATGGTTAGAGAGCATACAGGCAGGCTTTGATGAGAACAGTGGGGAGAAGATCCAGGGAGCAAGTTGTAGTCTTGGATGACATGATGAGTTTTGAGATATAGGTAGCGTCAATGGGGGCAAATTCGGAGAGCCGGGTTTCAGGTATGACGGTTGGGAGGATGTCAGGGGAGGGGCAGCTGAGGGATATTGATCAGTCAGTGATGAGTTAATTTTAGTGATCTTGTCCTTGAATAACTGAAGGAAGGAGTTCAGTGGAGGGAGTAGAGAAGGTATCATCACGTACTGAAGTAGTTTGCTGACAGTGGAGAACAGAGTCTGGGAGTTCTTATTGGAGCTGTTGAGAAGTAGGTGGGCTTTGCAGCACTGAGGGCATCTCTGTAGGTGGAGAGGTGGAGTTTATAGGCATCAGTGTGGACATTGAGCCCAGACTTCCTGCTCAGGCACTCCAGGCGGTGGCCAGCTTGCTTCAGGGAGCTCAGGGGTAAACCAGGGGGAGGAGGAGAAGGAGACAGGTTTAGTTTAGAGGGGGGTCAGAGAGTTGAGGGAGACCGATAAACTTGCGCTCCAGCAGGTATATCTCACTGGTCATTCCCAAAGCCAACACCTCCTTTGGCCGCCATTCCTTCCAGTTCTCTGCTGCCAATGACTGGAACGAATTGCAAAAATCTCTGAAGCTGGAGACTCTTATCTCCCTCAATAACTTTAAGCATCAGTTGTCAGAGCACCTTACCGATCACTGCACCTGTACACAGCCCATCTGAAATTAGCCCACCCAACTACCTCATCCCTATATTGTTATTTATTTTGCTCTTTTGCACCCCAGTATCTCTATTTGCACATAATCTCTTGCACATCTAGCATTCCAGTGTTAATACTATTGTAATTATTCTGCACTATAGCCTATTTATTGCCTTACCTCCATAACTTGCTACATTTGCACACACTGTATGTATATTTTCTGTTGTATTTTTGACTTTATGTTTTTTTACCCCATATGTAACTCTGTGTTGTTTTTATTGCACTGCTTTGCTTTATCTTGGCCAGGTCGCAGTTGTAAATGAGAACCTGTTCTCAACTGGTTTACCTGGTTAAATAAAGGTGAAAAAAAAATAAAAAATAATAATAATAATAATATTGCGGAAGGAGATGAGGTATTTGTCAGTGTTGTGGGGTGGGGTGAGTATGAGGTAAGAGAGAAATTAAGGATCTTGTGGTCAGGCAGTGGGAACAAGGAGGGGGTAATATGAGTTAGGTTGAGGCCAACAGAGAAGACGAGATCTAGTATGTGTCCCTTGATGTGAGTGGGAAAATTGACATGTTGGGTAATATTTAAATAGTCCAGAACAGCAATGAAATCAGAGGCAAGTTTTGAGTTTGATGAGTCCACGTAAATATTCATATCTGCAAGCAACAGTAAGCGTAAATAGTTCAGACAGGAATGATTCATTAGCTTAAGGAGGACGGTACACAAGGATAGAGGAGGACGGTACACAAGGATAGTGGTCATGGAGCAAGATGTTTTGTAAGCAATGTGTTCAAATGAGAAGACAGTAGGGAGAGACAGTTCAGTTATTTTGATTTTGGAGTTGTACAGTATGGTGAGGCCGCCACCACGGCCGGTGAAGCGGGGTGACACAGGTAGTCATAACCAGATAGCTTGGTTAAGAGAAAATAAATCACCAGGTTGTTGCCAAGTTCCAGTTAGGAGAAGGAACTCTAGCTTGTTGTCAGATATTAGTTCATGGAGCAAAGGGACTTTGTTGTTCATTGATCGAGTGTTGAGGAGACCAACGTTAGTATGGTGAGACTGAGAGGTGATAGTGCATATGGATAGTGGAATGAGAGAGGGTGGAAAGAGAGAGAGGGTGAATGTGATGAAATTAATAGTGGGATTCATGCACTGTTTTTGTGTATTCAGAATAAGCGGAAGAGTAAATATCCAGGCCTACAATTAAGAAAAATTACTAAAGCTCTCGTTTTTCCCCTGAACAAAGTCAGAGATGGAAATCGGATAGAGCATATACTAAGAAATGCTAATATTGCTTAATAGGGAAATATTGCTTAATAATAACCACCTCCTCACCTACTTGACTTTATTTTCCTGTTACTAGCTCTGATTTTGCTGATAGCTACATTATTGAGGAGAAATGTACTTACTATGACAGTGATATGTGGTTGTCCCACCTAGCTATCGTAAGATGAATGCACTAACTGTAAGTCACTCTGGATAAGAGCGTCTGCTAAATGACTCAAATGTAAATTAGGGAGGACTCGGCAAATACCACACTCCCAATAAGTAGAGACATTTGTTTTAACAGATCTAAATCCTTCAGGATGATTGCAATGCAATGAAACTCTGTCTCTTGCTTCCTAACGGTGGTATATGTCCTACATTAGTGTGACATTACTGAGTGCACATTTTCTATCTGTATGGTAATATCTAAAATACTAATCTGATACTGTGATATTACACTTCAAATGGAGCACAGGTCCTTTGTGATCCTTTGTAATTCCTGCTTTGATGAAGGGATAGACATAAAACAGCATTTCACAACAATGTTGTGATTTTTCTTCAGCATTATGTTTGTAGCTTTTGTATCACTTGTGGAGAGGTTCAGGGGTCAGCAGGAGAAAATATAGTAATCAAAGAGCTTTCTCCCCTGCTGGTACATTGCACTTCGGCACCCTATTTCCTTTGTAATAATGATGTGCTCCCACCTGCTGAATAAAGTCCTGTGATGGAATTTGCTTTTTTCATATTTAATTAGAATTCACCAAAATACAGCTGACATTTGCCAAATTTTTCTCAACTGTATGGTATCCATATTAGGACAGCCTTAGTCTCAGCAAAACAAAAAAAAAATTCAGCACAACTTCTTTGTCTGCTTCAAATTGGATCAGGTGTTGATTGTCATAAGAGTCATATTGAGTGGCAAAGAATAACAATGTGTCATCAAGGGCATTTATTTTTTCTTTGGTCACAATCTCTGTGTAAACGTATCATTACAATTCACAGCACAGACTCTGGACCTGAATAAATCTGTGGCTGATCAATGAAACATTTGATTTAAGTTTTGGAGTTCTGCAATTATCAACTAAATGTATCTATACGGTGTCCATATTAGGACATCCTCAGTCTACACATCTAATAAGGTAAACAGGAAACTTAATTGTAGGGCCTGTCCTTTATCTTTGTTCCAGACAAACCATTGGCTAACATGAACTATTATGGCGGCCTATCGTTATGATGATGGCTATGACGATTGTGATGTTCTCTGTGATGAGAAGATAGTCCATATGAAATTAAATGATTCAACGACACTTACAGTGCCTTCAGAAAGTATTCTCAAATTTTTTCCACATTGTGTTGTGTTACAAAGTGGTAATTAAAAATGATTTAATTGTCATTGTTTGTCAACGATCTACACAAAATCATTTGTAAAATCAAAGTGGAAGAGTCTCTAAGAGCTTTGCACACCTGGATTGTACAACATTTGCATATTATTATTAAAATAATTATTCAAGCTCTGTCAAGTTGGTTGTTGATCATTGCTAGACAGCCATTTTCAAGTCTTGCCATACATTTTCAAGCCGATTTAAGTAAAAACGTTAACTTGGCCACTCAGGAACATTCAATGTCGTCTAAACCACAAGGTATTTGACCTTGTGGTTTAGGTTATTGTCCTGCTGAAAGGTGAATTTGTCTCCCAGTGTCTGTTGGAGAGCAGACTGAACCAGGTTTTCCTCTAGGATTTTTCCTGTGTTAAGCTCTATTCCATTTCTTTTTAGACTACAAAACTCTGTAGTCCTTGCCAATGACAAGCATACCCATAACATGATGCAGCCACCACCATGCTTGAAAATATAAAGAGTGGTACTCAGTGATGTGTTGTATTGGATTTGCCCCAACCATAACACTTTGTATTCAGGAAATACTTAATTTCTTTGCCACATTACAAAAGAGAGAGAGAGAGAGAGAGAGAGAGAGAGAGAGAGAGAGAGAGAGAGAGAGAGAGAGAGAGAGATAAAGGATGACAGTGAGCGAGAGGAGAGAGACAGAAATAATAAACAGAGATAACGACAGAGGGATAGAGGCAAAGAAACTGAATGACAGAGAAGCAAAGAGAGGGAGAGAGAGAAGCAGATGTAGCTACAGACAGAGAATCGGGGTAACTAAGAGTTAAAGAGTGGAGAGAAGGTGGGAGTGATAAAGAAGGAGTGAGAGATAGTGACAGCTATTTTCGACCAAGGACACACTTAGGTTACAGCAGCCATTACGCAGTGAGTAATCTGCAGCATTCACCACTATTATATACTGTATACAGTACTTCACTAGAGTGCATCTAACTGAAATCATTTCATGCATCCTTTATGCAACAAAGCATTCATTCCTTTTCAAGAATAGCAAGTACAGAAGCACTGTATGTACTTTGACATTAACATCAAATGGTAACAAACTACACTTCCTATAAGACTGCCAAAAGACCACAGCACCCAACTGTAAATCCAGCATATATAGGTTCTCCTCTTCTGAAGTAAGGCCATGCAAAGTTGATTTACTGTTTAATGGATTTCCTTTTTTGAAAGGTGAGGTGATCGAGTGTATAAAATGTAATTACATTTGAACCCCTTGTAAAAATACTAAACAACCTTAGTACAACACCTCCAGATTTTAGCCTCTTGGTATAATGGTTTTGGAATGACGGTCACAGGGACCACAGTTTTAGTCCTGGTCAGAGTACCCCCCTAAATAACTACATTGGTGTCAGTAGTTGGATAGCACCATTGAAAGCCTTTGCTTGGTTACCCCAGACTCCTTGCCCTGATCAAGCGCTACACCACGCCCACCAACGTATGTTTTTTCTCAACAAGGAGTCTGGATCTGACCATGCTTCCTGACCCTATACCAAATGAAAACACATTCGAAGCCATCATGATTGGTTCCAGAAACCGATGGGTTGGGCCAGAACCAGAACACACGTGGGTGAAGCATCATTGGCTTTGATACTGTGATTGGTTAGAGACTATCCAATCGCTGATGACTTTCTTTTAACCACAAACAACGTCACCCAAAACGACTTTCAATTATGGCAGATTTAGACTAGTCTGTAGCAAATGACAGAGCAGCGGAATAATTTAGTGTGAGGCGTCAGGCTATGAAAGCCTGTCCTGGCTGAGGCATAGTTCTGCAATTTTTTATAATTGATGTGCTAGCTGAAATATATAACAGTAAACTACAGTAATCAGATCTACTCTTACTATAATGAATTGCTTAAGCTTATATTCAGCTTGATTTCTACATTTAACTCATATTCCACTACCATACAAATATGTTTAGACAGCTGAAGCAAGCACACACATTTTCTTCAGGAAATGTACAATTTCTAGTTTAATCATATTTATCTTACCTTACAAGGGTTTACTTTTAATGCTGACTAGCATCTATTGAGTTGCAATGTCCCATAAATTGAATTCCCAAATCAACTTGAAGTATCTACAAAACATGTTTTGCAGCCACATAATCGAAAAGGAAGGCTACAGCTAATCTTTTTCCATAAAATTACAGTTCGCGATTCACAGATAATTGTTTTAATTAAAAATGATTAGATTCACCATGATTGAACTGAATCCCAACTACTACAATGCCGTTTAGTCAAAAATAATCATTTAAAATAACCGATTCATATTAATTGTTGTGCTAGAACAATTGGGACTACTCCCGGAAACCTGGCAACAGAGGATTTTTTGTATTTATTATGGATAAATGGACATGGGAGATCTGTGAAGCATTTCAGATAAATGGTGGTCATTAATATGTGATTAAAACTACTGGTATGTGTCCTCGTTTGCAGAAGTGTGTGTGTGTGTGTGTGTGTGTGTGTGTGTGTGTGTGTGTGTGTGTGTGTGCGCGCGCAGGCGTTGGGTCATTTGGCTCAGTTGGTAGAAAATGACGCTTTGAACGCCAGAGTTGTGGGTTTGACTCCCACGGGGGAGTACACAAAATGTATGCACTCACCACTGTAAGTCGCCCTGGACAAGAGTGTCTGCTAAATGACTAAAATGTGAAAATATATGTGTAAGATTCCTCACAAAAACCTAAATCGGTACTGTGAAAGTTCCCAGAACATTCGTTAAGTCGTGGTAAACGTTCTCATAACACAAAAACTGTCCAATCGTGCTGATGATTACATCATGTTTGTATAAAACATTCACCTGATGTTACATGAATGTTCCTAGAACACATTTAATCTGTTCTTTAAAGGTTGTGGGAACAGTCTGGTGGGAACATTGTGGGGACATCACAAAAGATATGTTCCTAAAACACAAAAACTGTCCAGTTGTGCAGATGATTCTACAATTGTTCTTTTAGGGTGAAAAAAACATTCACCTGATGTTACAAGAACGTTCCCAGAACACGTTCTGTCTGTTCTTTAAAGGTTCCCAGAATGTTTCATTAGGTTGTGGGAACAGTCTGGTGGGAACATTGTGGGGACATTACAAAAGATAGGTTCCTAAAACACAAATACTCTCCAGTTGTGCAGATGATTCTACAATGTTTCTTATAGGGTGCACAAAAAAACTCACCTGATGTTACAAGAACGTTCCCAGAACACATTTTGTCTGTTCTTTAAAGGTTCACATAATGTTATTTAGGTGGTGGGAACATTGTGGGGATATGACAAGAGATAGGTTCCCAAAACACTAACTGTCCAGTTATGCTGACGTTCAGATAATGTTTGTATCAGGGTGCACAAAACATTCCTTTGATGTTGCAAGAATGTTGAAAGAACAGCCTTTCTGAGTTATTTAAAGGTTCCCAGAACATGTCATTAGGTTGTGGGAACAGTGTTGGTACATGACAAGAGATAGGTTCCCAAAACACAAAATATGCTCAGTTGTGATGACATTCATACAATGTTTAAGTTAGGTTGCATAGGACATTCCTATAATGTTGTAAGAATGTTGACAGAACACCTGGTCTAAGTTCTTTAAAGGTTCCCAGAACATTTAATTAAGTTATGGGAGATATATGGGATGTTGCAAGAATATTCTTGTGATATTCACAGAGGTTGCACAGAACATTCCCACAATTTTCCACAATTTCCAAATGAGTCAATTTTTATCACATTCATAGCATATTTGTTTTAGGTTTAACATAATATTCCATTGATGTTCACGCAATTTAAATGTTTTCTTGTCTTGGAGGTCCTCTGAATATTTCAAGAACATTTAGAAAATGTTATATTTAAGTTTTACCTAATATTACCACAACATTCTCAGCATGCACATTTGTAGCTCCTTAAAGCATAAGAAAGCAGATTGGAAAACATCCCTGTTATGTTTCTCTCCAAATGTAATGGCAATTCACATTTGAAGGTGATATATTTCATTCATAGGACATTTGAACAGCATTTAATCTTATACATACAACCATCATTTTTAAACTGCATATGTTGACAATCTACACATGTTGGATTTGACCTGGTTTGGTTCCAAAGCCAGGTCTTTTATCCTCTGCTGCACCAGGATAAATATGGGTCCAGCTGTATGCAACACATAAAGATGATGGGTGAAGTGATGGTGAATAACCCATTTACCAGTATATCCCTGAGTTAGTTATGTCTAAGAAGGAAGCATGGAATTCCTGATTGACCATACTGATATGGCTATATACTGAAAAAAGAAGATGTAAGATAACTTCCCTGGTGTCGCAGAGGATTAAAGACCTGGCTTAAGCAGAAGGTATTGCATGTTCAAACCCCACATGTGTAGATGGTCAACATATGAAGTGTAAAATATGTGTTTGTATGATTAAATGCCCTCTGAATTACATTAAAATGCTGTGTGTCTATATCACCTTGTAGTGGGCCTACAATAGTCTTCAAATGCTAATTGCCATTACAGTAAATCTGGAGAGAAACATAATGGGGATGTATTCCTATCTGCTTTAAGGCGCTACACATTTAACTGCTGAGAATGTTGTGGTAATATTAGGTAAAACTTCAAAATAGCATTTTCTAAATCTTGTTGAAATGTTTTGAGGACCTCCAAGACAAGGTAACATTTATATTGTGTGAACGTCAATAGAAAATGATGTTAAAACTAAAACAAATACAGTGCATTTGGAAAGTATTCAGACCCATTGACTTTTTCCACATTTTGTTACGTTACAGCCTTATTCTAAAATGGATAAATACATTATTTTCCTCATCAATCTACACACAATACCCCATAATGACAATGTGAAAAGTTTTCAGAAATGTATGCAAATGTATTACATACAAAAAACAGAAATACATTATTTACATAAGTATTCAGACCCTTTGCTATGAGACTCGAAATTGAGCTCAGGTGCATCTTGTTTCCGTTGATCATCCTTGAGATGTTTCTACAACTTGATTGGAGTCCACATGTGATAAATTCAATTAATTGGTCATGATTCTACGGGGCGGCAGGTAGCTCAGTGGTTAAGAGCATTGTGCCAGTAACCGAGAGGTCGCTGGTTCTAATCCCCGAGCCGACTAGGTGAAAAATCTGTAGATGTGCCCTTGAGCAAGGCACTTAACCCTAATTGCTCCTGTAAATCGCTCTGGATAAGAGCGTCTGCTAAATGACGTAAATGTAATGATTTGGAAAGGCACACACCTGTCTATATAAGGTCCCACAGTTTGACAGTGCATGTCAGAGCAAAAACCATGCCATGAGGTCGAAGGAATTGTCCGTAGAGCTCCGAGACAGGATTGTGTCGAGGCACAGATCCGGGGAAGGGTACCAACAGTGGCCTCCATCATTTTTAAATGGAAGAGGTTTGGAACCACCAAGACTCTTTCTATAGCTGGCCGCCTGGCCAAACTGAGCAATCGGCCTTGGTCAGGGAGGTGACCAAGAACCCAATGGTTTCTCTGACAGATCTTCAGAGTTCCTCTGTGGAGATGGGAGAAACTTCCAGAAGGACAACCATCTCTGCAGCACTCCACCAATCTGGCCTTTATGGTAGAGTTATGGGGTATTGTGTGTAGATTGATGAGGGGAAAAAACTACTTAATCCATTTTAGAATAAGGCTGTAAAGTAACAAAATGTGGAAAAATTAAAGGGGTCTGAATACTTTCCGAATACACTGTATGCTATGAATGTCATAAAAGCTGACTAATTTGGAAATTGTAGAACATTATGCAACATTGTGGGAATGTTATGTGCAACCTTTGTGAATATCACAAGAATATTCTTGCAACATAAAGGGAATGTCCTCTGCAACTTAAACATTGTATGAATGTCATCACAACTGAGCATATTTTGTGTTTTGGGAATCCATCTCTTTTAATGTATCCACACTGTTCCCACAACCTAATTAAATGTTCTGGGAACCTTTAAAGAACTCAGAAAGGCTGTTCCGTCAACATTCTTGGAACATCAAAGGAATAAGTTTTGCACCCTGATAAAAACATTATCTGAATGTCAGCACAACTGTTCCCACAACCTAAAACATTCTGTTAACCTTTAAAGAACAGACAAAATGTGTTCTGGGATCGTTCTTGTAACATCGGTGAGTCTTTTTTTTTGCACCCTAAAAGAAACATTGTATAATCATCTGTAAAAAACGGACAGTTTTTGTGTTTTGGGAACATATTTTTTGTGATGTCTCCATCATTTTCTCACCCTACTGTTCCCACAACCTAATGAAACATTCTGGGAGCCTTTATAGAACAGACAAAATGTGTTCTGGGAATGTTCTTGCAGCATCAGGCAAATGTTTTATTCAAACATTGTATAATCATCAGCATGAATGTACAGATTTTATGTTATGACAACATTTGCCACAACCTAAGGAGGTTGGAGGGCCGAGCACACCCCCATTCACTTCGATGGGGCTGTAGTGGAGCGGTGTCCACATCACTAAGGACCTATCATGGTCCAAAAACACCGACATAGTTGTGAAGAGGGCACGACAACGCCTCTTCCCCGTCAGGAAGCTGAAATGGTTTGGCATGGCCCCTCAGATCTTCAAAAACATATATGGCTGCACTATTGAGAGCACCTTGACTGGCTGCATCACCGCTTGGTATGGCAACTACTTGGCATCCGACCGTAAGGTGCTACAGAGTGTAGTGCGTACGGCCCAGTACATCACTGGGGCCGAGCTCCCTGCCATCCAGGACCTCTATACCAGGTTGTGTCAAGGATGGCACTAAAAATTGTCAAAGACTCCAGCCACCCAAGTAATAGACTGTTCTCTCTACTACTGCACGGCAAGCGGTACCGGTGTGCCAAGTCTGAGACCAAAAGGATCCTGAAAAGCATCTACCCCCAACCCATAAGACTGCTGAACAGTTAATCAAATGCCTACCTTGACTATTTGCATTGACCCCCTTTTTATTTGCACTGACTCTCTTGCACTGGCTCTATGCACACTCACTGGACTCTACCCACACACTCACACATACTACACTGACACTCCAACACACACACACACACACACACACACACACACACACACACACACACACACACACACACACACACACACACACACACACACACACACACACACACACACTACAAACGCTCACATACACAAAACACAAACACACACATACATATTGACGCGACATACACACACACTCACACATAGACACACTTTCACACTCTTTCACATTCTTCTTATTTGCTGCTGCTACTCTGTTTATTATCTATCCTGATTGCCTAGAGAGGGAGGCTCCACACCGCTCTCTCACTTGAGTATCTTACCTAGTTATTTTCTGATGATCTCATTTAGTTATTTTGTAGCTTTGGCAACAATGTGTGTGTTTCTTATACGTGTTCACTCCTCACCCTGTAGGCTTTATAGATGCTCCCCACCCCTTGGTTGGAAACCTTCTAATTTAGTATACCCTGCACGCACAACCCATGTGGAATTCCAGGTCTCTTGCAATGTTTCGAACTGCCGATCTGCGGTCAAGAACGGGAGTTCATCTCAGCCCATGCTGCCCTTCAGTCCATTGACTTTTTGGCCCTGACAGAGACATGGGTCACCCCAGAGAACACTGCTACTCCAGCTGCTCTCTCTTCATCTGACTAAGTTTTCTCTCATAGTCTGAGAGCATCTGGTCGTCGCGGTGGGGGCACAGGTCTACTCATTTCTCCTAAGTGGAGATTTTCTGTTTTCTCCCTCTCTCACCTGTCCCTCTCCTCATTTTAATTTCATGCTGTCACCGTCACTTGTCCAATCAAGCTTAACATTGTTGTCATCTATCGCCCACCAGGTGCCCTTGGAGAGTTCATCAATGAGCTTGACACCTTGATAAGCTCATTTCCTGACAATTGCTCACCGCTCTTCTTACTTGGCGACTTCATCCTCCCAACGTCTGCCTTCGATTATTTTCATTCCAACTCTCTCTTTCCCCTCCTTGCCTCTTTTGACCTCACCCTTCCCCAATCCCCTCCAACTCACAAGGCAGGCAATACGCTTTACCTCATCTTTACAGTCGGCTGTTCGCCTACTAATCTCACTGCAACCCCCCTCCAGGTCTCTGATCACTACTTTGTTTCCTTTTCTGTCTCCCTTTCCTCCAACCCTAGCCACTCAGCACCTACCCAGATGGTCATGCACCATCGCAATCTTCACTCTCTCACTACTCTCTTCTCTTCTATCCTATCATATCTCCATTCTGCTAAATTGTTCTTCCTCCTGTCTCCTGATTATGCCTCTTCGGCCCTACTCTCCTCCCTTTATGCATCCTATGACTCACACTGTCTCTTTTCCTCCCGGCCAGCTCGGCCCTCCCATCCTGCTCAATGGCTGAGTGACTCATTGCGAGCTTACGGAACAAGGCTGCAGGCAGCTGAGAGAAAATGGAGGAAAACTAAACTTCCGGAGGACCCATCATTCTTTCATTCCCTCCTCTCTACCTTCTCTTCCTCTGTATCTGATGCTAAAGCCACTTTCTATCACTCTAAATATAAAGATTCTGCCTCTAACCCTAGGAACCTCTTTTCCACCTTTTCCTCTCTCCTTAATCCTCCACCCCTCTTCCTCCCTCTCTGCGGACAACTTTGTCAACCACTTTGAAAATAATTTTGACAACATCCGCTCCTCATTCACTCAGCCTATTGAGTCCACTGGTCCCACCCACACAGAACTACCTGTACGCCTTGACCTCTTTCTCTGCTCTCTCTCCAGATGAAATACTGTGACTAGTGAGATCTGGCCGCCCGACAACCTGCCCGCTCGACCCCATCCCCTCCTCCCTTCTCATTCTCCTAGTTCTACCTGCTGCCTTCGACACCGCAAACCATTAGATCCTCCTCTCCATCCTCTCAGGGCTGGGCGTCTCAGGCTCTGCACACTCTTGGATTACATCCTACCTGGTACGCCACTCCTACCAGGTGACATGGAAAGGATCTGTGTCAGCACCACATACTCTCACTACTGGTGTCCCTCAGGGCTCGGTTCTAGGCCCTCTGCTCTTTTCTCTATACACCGTCACTCGGCTCTATCATGTCCTCACATGGTCTCTCCTATCATTGCTATGCGGAGGACACTCAAGTACTTTTCTCCTCCCCCTCTTCTGACACCCAGTTGGCGACAAGCATCTCTGCGTGCCTGGCAGATATCTCAACTTGGATGTCGGCCCACCATCTCAAGCTCAACCTCGACAAGACTGAGCTGCTCTTCCTCCTGAGGAAGGCCTGCCCGCTCAAAGACCTCTCCATCACGTTTGAAAACTCAGCAATGTTGCCCTCCCAGAGTGTAAATAACCTTGGTGTGGCCCTGGACAACACCATATCGTTCTCTACTAACATCAAAGCAGTGACTCGCTCCTGCAGGTTCATGCTCTACAACATCTGTAGAGTATGACCCTACCTCACAAGGGAAGCGGTGCAGGTCCTAATCCAGGCACTTGTAATCTCCCAGAGGGACTACTACAACTCGCTGTTGGCTAGGCTCCCTGCTTGTGCCATCAAACCCCTGCAACTTATCCATAACGCTACAGCCCGCCTGGTTTTCAACCTTCCCAAATTCTCCCATGTCACCAAGCTCCTCCGCATACTCCACTGGCTTCCAGTCGAAGCTCGCATCCACTCCAAGACCATGGTGCTTGCCTACGGAGCAGCAAGAGGAACTGCCCATCCCTACCTTCAGGCTATGCTCAAACCCTACACCCCAACCTGAGCACTCTGTTCTGCCACCTCTGGTCTCTTGGCGCCCGCTCAGCCTAGTCCAAGATCTTTTTTGTCTTGGCACCCCAATGGAGGAACCAGCTTCCCCCTGAAGCTAGGACAGCAGAGCCCCTGCCCATCTTTCAAAAGCACCTGAAACCCTACCTCTTCAGGGTATCTTAAATAATCCCCCTCCTCACCTCGACCCCCCCCCCCCCCCCCATTTTTTTTTTTTATAATAATGACTGACCCAACACTGGCACTTTTTTTTAACTAGGCAAGTCAGTTAAGAACAAATTATTATTTACAATGACGGCCTACCCCGGCCAAACCCAGACGACGCTGGGCCAATTGTGTACCGCCCTATGGGACTCCCAATCACAGCTGGATTATGATATAGCCTGGAATTGAAACAGGGTCTGTAGTGACGCCTCTAGCACTGAGATGCAGTGCCTTAGACCGCAGCGCCATGACTTTGCTGATAGCTACACAACCATTAAAAAGTTTGGGGTCACTTAGAAATTTCTTTCTTTTCGAAAGAAAAGCAATTTTTTTGTCCATTAAAATAACATAAAATTGATCAAAAATACAGTCTAGACATTGTTAAATTTGTAAATGGCTATTGTAGCTGGAAACTGCTGATTTTTTATGGAATATCTACATAGGCGTAGAGGCCCATTATCAGCAACCATCAGTCCTGTGTTCCAATGGCACGTTGTGTTTGCTAATCCAAGTTTATCATTTTAAAAGGCTAATTGATCATTAGAAAACCTTTTTGCAATTATGTTAGCACAGCTGAAAACTGTTGTGCTGATTAAAGAAGCAATGAAGCTGGCCTTCTTGAGTATCTGGATCATCAGCAATTGTGGCGGCCAAACCCTCCCCTACCTTGGACCAATTGTGCGCCACCCATGGGTCTCCCGGTCGCGGCTGGCTGCGACAGAGCCTGGACTCGAACCAGGATCTCTAGTGGCACAGCTAGCACTGTGATGCAGTGCCTTAGACCAGTGCGCCACTCGGGAGTATTCTATGCAAGAAATTGCCAAGAAACTGAAGATCTCGTACAACGCTGTGTACTACTCCCTTCACAGAACAGTGCAAACTGGCTCTAACCAGAATAGAAAGAGGAGTGGGAGGCCCCGGTGCACAACTGAGCAAGAGGACAAATACATTAGAGTGTCTTGTTTGAGAAACAGACACCTCACAGGTCCTCAACTGGCAGCTTAATTAAATAGTACCCTGCAAAACACCAGTCTCAACGGCAACAGTGAAGAGGCGACTCCGGGATGCTGACCTTCTAGGCAGAGTTGCAAAGAAAAAGCCATATCTGAGACTTAATCTTTTCTTTTTATTGGCCAGTCTGAGATATTGCTTTTTCTTTGCAACTCTGCCAAGAAGGTCAGCAGATATTCCATTAAAAATCTGCACTTTCCAGCTACAATAGCCATTTACAACATTAACAATGTTTACACTGTATTTCTGAATCAATTTGATGTTATTTTAATGGACAAAATATTGCTTTTCTTTCAAAAACAAGGACATTTCTAAGTGACCCCAAACTTTTGAACGGTAGTGTACTTTATTGAGAAAAAGTGTACTTACTATGCCTGTGATATGTGGTTGTCCCACCTAGCTAACTTAAGATGAATGCACTAACTAATAAGTGTCTGCTAAATGACTAAAATTACATTTTTGTCATTTAGCAGACGCTCTTATCCAGAGCGTCTTACAGGAGCAAGTAGGGTTAAGTGCCTTGCTCAAGGGCACATCGACAGATTTTTCATTAGAACCAGCAACCTTTCGGTTACGCTCTTAACCACTAAGCTACCTGCTGCCCAGTCCTTAAAATGTCAAATGTTGTCACTTTTATCCCTACCTACATGTACTTACAGTGCCTTCATAAAGTATTAATACGCCTTGACTTATTCCACATTTTATTGTGTTACAGCCCGAATTCAAAATTGATTAAATATATTTTTTCCTCTCCCATCAACACACAATAACCCATAATGACAAAGTGAAAACATGTATTTCGAAATGTTTGCAAATGTATTCCACACATGGATTGTGCAACATTTGTCCATTATTCTTTTCAAAATTCTTCAAGCTCTGTCGAATTGGTTGCTGATCATTGCCAAACAACCAGGTCTTGCCATAGATTTTCAAGTAGATTTATGTTAAAACTGTAACTCGACTTATCAGGAACATTCACTGTCTTCTTGCTAAGCAACTCCAGTGTAGATTTGGCTTTGTGTTTTAGGTTATTGTCCTGCTGAAAGGTGAATTCATCTCCCAGTGTCTGGTGGAAAGCAGACTTTTGCTTGTGCTTAGCTCCATTCCATTTATTTTTTGTCCTGAAAAACTCCCCAGTCCTTAACGATTACAAGCATACCCATAACATGATGCGGCCTCCACTATCCTTTAAAATATGTAGAGTGATACTCAGTAATGTGTTGTAGTAGAATTTGTAAATATTTCGAAAACATAATTCCACTTTGACATTGGGTGTTGTGTGTACGCCAGTGACAACACATCTCAATTCAATCAATTAAAAATTCAGGCTGTAACACAACAAAATGTGGAAAAAGTCAAGGGGTGTGAATACTACCTCGTACCCCAGCACATTGACTCGGTACCGGTACTACTTGTGTATAGTCTCGTTATTGTTATTTTATTGTGTTACTATTTCCTTTTTATCTTTTAGTAACTTTTTCATACTTTTTAAGTCGGCATTGTTGGGAAAGGGCACATAAGTAAGCATTTTGTATTCGGCGCATGTGACAAGTACAGTACTGTTTGATTTGATTCTAAGGATATTTCATTTAAACATTTAGGGGGGCAGGGGGGGGGAATGTGTAGCAAAAACATTATTGAAACGTTTTGGCGATGTTATCATCCTAATGTTGGTTTAAACCCTAACTAAAACTTAATGGGAATCTTAGCTAATGCTCTGGGAATGTTTCCGGTTTGCTGGGATGGCTATAAAACCCATAGAGGGTTACACTTTATTTTATAGTCTGCTATGTACATGCTATTAACTTTACATGATAACATGTTACATTACATGTTAGTGTCATTGGGATTCATTGAAACATGCATTTCATACCAGTTAGTACCAGGGACAGTAGTTAACACTTTGGTTTAATTACTTCAGTTCAGGGAAAGCACCAGAACATAATCCTTCTTACCACACTCTTTCCTAGTAAATAGCAAGTGAAAACCAGCTGAAACATGCCTGAAATTAAGTGTCACCAACACAGAACCAGGTAGTTATCAATTTGGTTGAATTACTTTAGGGAAAGTAACATTTCCTTTGCAAATACCAGCTGAAACAAGTCTGAAAAATAGCATCACCAACACTTGACACTTGAACAGCCAATCCTCTCTACCCTCTGAGCCCTTTCCAACTTCCCAGAGCGCTATATAGGTAGCATTTAGCACATGGGCCCAGATGCATGTCGCATTGCAAACCAATTACAGGTCTGATGTGATTAGCCCTGCCACTGTAACGCTTCCCAGATTATCCCAACGCCACAGACACAAGATACAGGCGGCAGAAGCACGACGACGATGACAGCCACCGCTAGCATCCTGTCAGCTCCCACTTCCTTAATATTCAGCAGCTGGCCCGGGGAGCGCCGACTCACAAGGACCCTATTTATTTATTCACTTAAGTAACCATACACGATCTTCAAGGTAAATAGATTAAAAGGGAAGCGCGTTGCTCTCATAGCCGATAAACAACCAAATGTTCCGCGACACAAAGACTACTCCATGGCTATTCTGAAAGTTCTAATAGAGGAGTCGAATAATGGAACACCCAGTACTAGCCATGGTAGGGATCGTAATAATAAAACACATTTATAGTATTTAATTAAGGGATAAGATGGCATTAGAAGAAAGGATAATTGGCAAAATAATACATCTTCATATATAACTAATTAGAACACAAAAGTACTCAATCAACATAGTGGAGATAAAAACAGAGCAAACAGAAGACATAGAATGCACAGTATGTGTGGATGTATTGTGATGGAAGGTGTGGTGTGTGTTTTTGTGCTTGGAAAATTGTGGTGTTAAGTGAGTGAGAAAGGAAATGTTTGCATATCCCAGAACCAATGTTTGTCTGTGAGCAGGGGTTGTGAGAGAGAGCTTTCAATTTTGTGAATATGAGGGATATACATTTTAAAATAAAGTATATATCTAATTTATTTTTTATTGTCCTGTCATGATGGAACGGTCCCCAACCCTATATCCTAGACACCCACCTGAGCGAACCATACACCAAAGAGAAGTCCCCATCTGTTTCATGGCCCTGATGTAAGTTGCCTATATGCAGCCAAAACAGAAAGATAAATGCGGTCAGAGACCTACTAGAGCAGCACCACCCCCTCAAGATTCTGAGCCTGCCTGGCAGGGTTGGTCCTACAAAGCCAGAGCCCCCAGATGGGAGAGCATAATATACAAGGAAATTCTCAAAGCTGCTAATGAGAACCTTGACGACCTTGTACCTAGCCGGTGGGGATTCCGGTGGGGTACCCCCACCCAGGTAGTGGCAGTGCTGAAAACACTGACTGCAGTAAGCCATGGGGAGGGGGTCACACTCAGACAATCAGAGAGGGGGCATATTATTGTGGCCCTGGTGGCAGAAAATAATCAAAGGTCTGACTGCACAGAGATGCTTGGGGAAATGGTTACAACAGGGGACCAGAGTGTGTGTGTTTCAGGGGCAGGGGGTGGATCTGATCTCCATCACCTAGAACTTGACATAGTTTAAACAAATCTACATTTTATGTAAATTTTTGTTCAATCTTGCATGCTTTCTCAAACAGCTGTAACTGTATATGCATTCGTAAATCAGGTCCTTTCTTGAGTTGGGCTCTGGGATGTAACAACTGTTCAGCATCTGAGTTTATGGTTGATTGTGGAGGAAAGGGGTTGAGTGTGTAAGAGTGTGTGTGTGTGTGTGCAGGTGTGTGTGTGTGTGTGTGTGTGTGTGTGTGAATCCCACATCTGTTGCAATGGGGTAAGGATGTTAGGGAGAATATAGGATGAATCACAATAATTGTTTGCTAAAATAATAATTGCTTGACATAAATGTAATGTAATGCAATGGCAATCCGGGTTATAGATAACAATCCTTTGCATGAACTGCTAACATTATTATGCATATTTATTGATAATGATGGAAATTAAGATATGCAAGATATTTGAAAATATGAACATTTTTAATAGCTATATATAAAGCAAATTGAGATGAGAGCATTGGAAATGCTTTTGGCGGTTGACCTGCTTCTCATTATGGCAAATGGTGAAATTAGTATAGCCAGTTATAATTGTAATGGCTTAGCAGAAAATAAGAAAATAAGAACTGTATTTACCCGGCTCAAAGAGAAGGAATATAATATCTATTGTTTACAGGAAACTCATTCAACAATTATAGATGAAGTTGAGTGGGAAAAGGACTGGGGAGGCAAAATATACTTCTCCCATGGGTAAAGAAACTCAAAAGGGGTGATGATATTAATTAACAGTAATTTTGATTAGAATGTGCAAATTGTCCAAACAGATCTGCAAGGTAGATGGATGATTTTAAATATGTTATTGGACCATAAACAGATATGGCTCATTAACCTTTACGGACCAAATAATTATGATCCACGCTTCTTTGAAAATATATATAATAAATGATCAACGCTGCAAGCAATACAAGACTATATTATTATGGTGGGAGACTATAATACTGTTTTAAATAGCACAATGGACCGTAAAGGAAATCACACTACAAACTATTACCGTCATGCTCTTAAGGAAATCATGAATGTCATGGATACATTAGAACTAGTGGATACAGTGGGGAAAACAAGTATTTAGTCAGCCAGCAATTGTGCAAGTTCTCCCACTTAAAAAGATGAGAGAGGCCTGTAATTTTCATCATAGGTACACGTCAACTATGACAGACAAATTGAGATTTTCTTTTTCCAGAAAATCACATTGTAGGATTTTTAATGAATTTATTTGCAAATTATGGGGGAAAATAAGTATTTGGTCACCTACAAACAAGCAAGATTTCTGGCTCTCACAGACCTGTAACTTCTTCTTTAAGAGGCTCCTCTGTCCTCCACTCGTTACCTGTATTAATGGCACCTGTTTGAACTTGTTATCAGTAAAAAAAGACACCTGTCCACAACCTCAAACAGTCACACTCCAAACTCCACTATGGCCAAGACCAAAGAGCTGTCAAAGGACACCAGAAACAAAATTGTAGACCTGCATCAGGCTGGGAAGACTGAATCTGCAATAGGTAAGCAGCTTGGTTTGAAGAAATCAACTGTGGGAGCAATTATTAGGAAATGGAAGACATACAAGACCACTGATAATCTCCCTCGATCTGGGGCTCCACGCAAGATCTCACCCCGTGGGGTCAAAATGATCACAAGAACGGTGAGCAAAAATCCCAGAACCACACAGGGGGACCTAGTGAATGACCTGCAGAGAGCTGGGACCAAAGTAACAAAGCCCACCATCAGTAACACACTACGCCGCCAGGGACTCAAATCCTGCAGTGCCAGACGTGTCCCCCTGCTTAAGCCAGTACATGTCCAGGCCCGTCTGAAGTTTGCTAGAGTGCATTTGGATGATCCAGAAGAGGATTGGGAGAATGTCATATGGTCAGATGAAACCAAAATATAACTTTTTGGTAAAAACTCAACTCGTCGTGTTTGGAGGACAAAGAATGCTGCGTTGCATCCAAAGAACACCATACCTACTGTGAAGCATGGGGGTGGAAACATCATGCTTTGGGGCTGTTTATCTGCAAAGGGACCAGGACGACTGATCCGTGTAAAGGAAAGAATGAATGGGGCCATGTATCGTGAGATTTTGAGTGAAAACCTCCTTCCATCAGCAAGGGCATTGAAGATGAAACGTGGCTGGGTCTTTCAGCATGACAATGATCCCAAACACACCGCCCGGGCAACGAAGGAGTGGCTTCGTAAGAAGCATTTCAAGGTCCTGGAGTGGCCTAGCCAGTCTCCAGATCTCAACCCCATAGAAAATCTTTGGAGGGAGTTGAAAGTCCGTGTTGCCCAGCGACAGCCCCAAAACATCACTGCTCTAGAGGAGATCTGCATGGAGGAATGGGCCAAAATACCAGCAACAGTGTGTGAAAACCTTGTGAAGACTTACAGAAAACGTTTGACCTGTTTCATTGCCAACAAAGGGTATATAACAAAGTATTGAGAAACTTTTGTTATTGACCAAATACGTATTTTCCACCATAATTTGCATATACATTTATTAAAAATCATACAATGTGATCTTCTTGGTTTTTTTTTCTCATTTTGTCTGTCATAGTTGACGTGTACCTATGATGAAAATTACAGGCCTCTGTCATCTTTTTAAGTGGGAGAACTTGCACAATTGGTGGCTGACTAAATACTTTTTTCCCCCACTGTATATGGAGGCTTAAATATCCTGACCTAGTGAGATATACATGGCGGAGACTCAATCAAGCTAGTCGTCTTGACTTCTTTCTTATGTCATTCTTGTTGGCACCAAAAGTTTTAAAAGTGTTGATAGGGGACAGAATGCGGTCGGACCATCATATAATTGGTATATACATTACTCTTACTGAATTTCCACGTGGGCGAGGATATTGGACATTTAATAAAAGCCTATTGGATGATAAATTGTTTTTAACTAGGACAGAGGAATTTATAACCGAATTTGTCCAATATAACATAGGTACAGCAAATCCCCTCATTGTATGGGACACTTTTAAATTTGCCTTTAGAGGCCATGCAATTCAGTACTCATCTCGAAAACAAAAGCAATTTAGGTCAAAAGAGTCCATACTAACAAAGGAAAATAATAGGTCTAACAGAACAGATAGATAGCAATAAAAACTGTAACATAGAGGCTCAGAATAAATGAGAGGAAAAACAAAAAGAAATGGAGGAACTTATTCAAGAAAGATCAAGTGTAATATATTATAAAAATAAAGCAAACTGGATGGAATATGGAGAAAAATGCACCAAATTATGTTTTAATCTTCAACATAGAAATGCTACCAAAAATAATTTACTGAAACTGGTTACAAATGACGGAGTCACCCATGATTCAACAAGTGATATTTTGAAGGAGGAAGCAAAGGACTTTAAGCATATGTTTTTGTTTCAGTCGCCTCCATCTCCTCTAACTGAAGCTAACTGTCAGGATTTTTTTTCTATTGATAAAGTAAAATTAACAGCCATACAGAGAGACTCATGTGAAGGTGAAATTACAGAGGAGGAACTTCTGGATGCAATTAAAGACTTTAAGTCCGGGAAAACTCCAGGGTTGAGGTATACCAAACCTTTTTTGATATACTCAGAGGACCGTTATTAGCATGTTTTAACCACTCCTATGTAAATGGTAGATTATCAGACACTCAAGAAGAAGGTTGAGGTGACTTTTAAAAGGTGATTTCATTATTACTGAAATAGTATACAAGTGGGAAATATAAAGATCCAATCCATGAAAAAAATTGGAGGCCCCTTACATGCAAAATATTCTAGCAAAATGTATAGCGCATTGAATTAAAAATGTATTGTTGGACATTATTCATTCTAATCAGACAGGTTTTTTACATGGACGATACATTGGAGATAAGTACTGGAAACAATAAAACACTATAAAAAAATCTGGGAAACCAGGCCTGCTATTCATAGCTGACTTTGAAAAGGCTTTTGATAAAGTACGACTGGAGTTTATATATAAATGCCTGGAGCATTTCAAATTTGAAGAATCTCTTATAAAATGTATAGTAACCCTAGGTGTAAAATAGTAAATAATGGATATTCCTCAGAAAGTTTTAAACTGTCAAGAGGAGTGAATCAAGGTTGTCCACTATCAGCATATCTATTTATTATGGCCATCGAAATGTTAGCAATTAAAATCATATCCAATAATAATATCAAGGGATTAGAAATCCAGGTCTTAAAAACAAAGGTGCAATTGTACACTGATGATTAATGTTTTCTTTGAAATCCACAACTTGAATCCCTCCACAGCCTCAGAGAGGATCTAGATACATTGTCTAACCTCTCTGGATTACAAGCAAATTATGACAAATGGACTATATTACGTATTGGATCACAAAAAAATACATTTTTTATATTACCGTGTAGTTTACGAATAAATGGTGTGATGGTGATGTGGATATACTCGGAATACATACACTGTTGGGGGGGTTTGTATCATTTGATTTACACAACATGTCTACCACTTTGAAGATGCAAAATATTTTTGCAGCAATTACAGCTGCAAGTCTCTTGGGGTATGTCTCTATAAGCTTGACACATCTAGCCACTGGGATTTTCCCCCATTTTTCAAGGCAAAACTGCTCCAGCTCCTTCAATTTGGATGGGTTCCGCTGGTGTACAGCAATCTTTAAGTCATACCACAGATTCTCAATTGGAATGAGGTCTGGGCTTTGACTAGGCCATTCCAAGACATTTAAATGTTCCCCCTTAAACCACTCGAGTGTTGCTTTAGCAGTATGCTTAGGGTCATTGTCCTGCTAGAAAGTGTACCTCCGTCCCAGTCTCAAATCTCTGGAAGACTGAAACATCCCCACAGCATGATGCTGCCACCAGCATGCTTCACTGTGGTGATGGTGTTCTCGGGGTGAAGATGCTGGTACATTTATCTCTAGGAGACAGAACACGTCTCCTTCCTGAACGGAATGACGGCTGCGTGGTCCCATGGTGTTTATACTTGCATACTATTGTTTGTACAGATGAACGTGGTACCTTCAGGCATTTGGAAATTGCTCCCAAGGATGAACCAACTTGTGGAGGTCTACAATTTGTTTTGATTTTCCCATGATGTCAAGCAAAGAGGTACAGAATTTCAAAGGTAGGCCTTGAAATACATCCACAGGTACACCTCCAATTGACTCAAATGATGTCAATTAGCCTATCAGAAGCTTCTAATGCCATGACATCATTTTCTGGAATTTTTCAAGCTGTTTAAAGGCACAGTCAACTAAGTGTATGTAAACTTCTGACCCACTGGAATTGTGATACAGTGAATTATAAGTGAAATGATCTGTCTGTAAACAATTGTTGGAAAAATTACTTGTGTCATGCGCAAAGTAGATGTCCTAACCGACTTGCCAAAACTATAGTTTGTTAACAAGAAATTTGTGGAGTGGTTGAAAAACGAGCTTTAATGACTCCAACCTAAATGTATGTAAACTTCCGACTTCAACTGTAGATACACCTGTTCTGAAAGGCCCCAGTGTCTGCAACACCACTAAGCAAGGGGCACCAACAAGAAAGCGTCACCATGAAGACCAAGGAGCTCTCCAAACAGGTCATGGACAAAGTTGTGGAGAAGTACAGATCAGTGTTGTGTTATAAAAAAATATCCGAAACTTTGAACATCCCACGGAGCACCATTAAATCCATTATTAATCAATGGAAAGAATATGGCACCACAACAAACCTGCCAAGAGAGGGCCGCCTACCAAAACTCACAGACCAGGCAATGAGGGCATTAATCCGAGAGGCAACAAAGAGACCAAAGATAACCCTGAAGGAGCTGCAAAGCACCACAGCGGAGATTGGAGTATCTGTCCATAGGACCACTTTAAGCTGTACACTCCACAGAGCTGGACTTTATGGAAGAGTGGGCAGAAAAAAGCATTGCTTAAAGAAAAAAATAAGCAAAAACGTTAGGTGTTTGCCAAAAGGCATGTGGGAGACTCCCCTAACATATGGAAGAAGGTACTCTGGTCAGATGAGACTAAAATTGAGCTTTTTGGCCATCAAGGAAAATGTCTGGCGCAAACCCAACACCTCTCATCACCCCGAGAACATCATCCATGAAGCATGGTGGTGGCAGCATCATGCTGAGGGGATGTTTTTCATTGGCAGGGACTGGGAAACTGGTCAGAATTGAAGGAATGATGGATAGTGCTAAATACGGGAATTTATTTTCAGTCTGTTTCAGTCTTCCAGAGATTTAATGATAAAATTAAACCATTTAGCATACGCTAATTCAAAGCGACTTACAGTCATGTGTGCATACATTTTTACATATGGGTGGTCCCGGGGATCGAACCCACTACCCTGGCGGTACAAGCACCATGCTCTACCAATTGAGCTACAGAGGACGGTGGAGGACAGAGGACGGATTTGAGACTGGGACAGAGGTTCACCTTCCAGCAGGAAAATGACCCTAAGTATACTGCTAAAGCAACACTCGAGTGGTTTAAGGGGAAACATTTAAATGTCTTGGAATGGCCTAGTCAAAGTCCAGACCTCAATCCAATTGAGAATCTGTGGTATGACTTAAAGATTGCTGTACACCAGCGGAACCCATCCAACTTGAAGGATCTGGAGCAGTTTTGGGCAGAAGAATGGGCAAAAATCCCAGTGGCTAGATGTGCCAAGCTTTTAGAGACATACCCCAAAAGACTTGCAGCTATAATTGCTGCAAAAGGTGGCTCTACAAAGTATTGACTTTGGGGGGTGAATAGTTATGCACGCTCAAGTTTTCAGTTTTTTTGTCTTATTTCTTGTTTGTTTCACAATAAAAAATGTTTTGCATCTTCAAAGTTGTAGGCATGTTGTGTAAATCAAATGATACAAACCCCCCAAAAATCCATTTTAATTCCAGGTTGTAAGGCAACAAAATAGGAACAATGCCAAGGGGGGTGAATACTTTCGCAAGCCACTGTATATATATATATATATTTGCAAAAAAACATATGGGGGATTGGAAGTGATACAGACAATTACATTGATGGAAGTTGCAGTCTATCTGCAATATTAAAGCTGATCTACCCCCTAAAACAAATAAATCACCACACACACACCAGCTACTGTATCTTCACCTGTCTTCTTGTGGGTGACACACACGCACACACACCATCCACGTGGGATGACAGTTACTGTCAGTTGTGTTTTTTCCTCATTCGCATCGTCCCCACCCTTGTCTTCTTATTTAGTCCACATTTTGACACCTTAAACATTATTCATTTACGTCAACGTTGCTCCATTTGACCACTTAGCCTGGCATATTGACAGTCAGGGTTGTTTCTCTTTTTGCCTGTGTCTTTTAGACCTAAGATTAGGGATGGACTGTGTCTCTGTATAGGGAAGTCTAGGAAGGACTAGCTATTTGATTTGACTCATAGCCTTTTCGCAGTAGCGTGCCGATCTGAACCATTCTGTTCTGGCTCAGATATACAGTATGTATATATTTCTTAATGAATTTTCTCTCTTCCTCTCTACACCCACCATAGTTGCTGGAACTTTGCTGGAAAGGACAATGCCTGTACAATGCCTTTCTGGTGGATGTGTAACCAGGCCAGCACAATACTGCTGAACTTGACTCTGCTCAGTAGTGTGAAAAAGGTATCATAGTAAAGCTATGTGGTTCCCTGACCATGAGATGGAAACCAAAGAGACAAGATGGCTTGGTCTTGAAAGGGTTTTGTCAGTTTTGGCATGGGGACATGGGGGTCTACTTGGAACTCAATGGAAGTTTAGCCTCTCCTCATCTTCCTAAAAATATATATCCTCTCTGTCTATCCCTCTCTCTGTCTCTGTTACTATCTCTCTTTTCCTATCCCTCTCTCTGTCTCTGTTACTATCTGTCTTTTCCTATCCCTCTCTCTGTCTCTGTTACTATCTCTCTTTTCCTATCCCTCTCTCTGTCTCACTCTCTTCTCAATCTTTCTCTCTTTCATTTTGAGCCAGGCTGGCTGTCTCACACGGCCTGAATCAGTTCGAGAGAGTTGAGAGAGAGAGGGGCATTGACTGTGTGTTCCTGCTTGTCTCAACGCTTGCTGAGCTTCTGTTGGTGTTTCTAGGTCATTTGAAATTGCCACCCCAACACAAATCCCTTTTTTTGCTTCCATTTCATCCTCTGTGAAAAATCTGTACAATGAAATGGCTGAAGGGTTCGCTTTGACTGTTGCTTTCTCACACTAGCTAATTTGCTTAGCACAGAATGGCAGGACAAACCTAATCGCTTTGTGACTCAGCTGTGAACAACTTTGCTAATGCTTAGCCTTGAGTGAAGCTTCATAATGGTCAGCAAACTATATTATTTTCATGAATTCTGGGAAAGAAAGGTCCGTAGTTCATTGAGAGATGCGATTTTAGATGCTGCTCGATGTCACGACCACAACAAACAATCACAATAGTTGTACTCACATTTCACCTGAGTGAAACTTTGAATGGAAGATTGAGTTATTTGCAGAACTTTGAGTTGAGCATGTCAGATTTTGCATTTTCTATTGGTTTCTCTTTGACCACACAGAGCAAACCCAACCACCGCATGGCCCTCACCTTTTCTCGCCCAATCACATGCCCCGGTTGAAGGAGGGGCGCAGCAGTTTCCCAGCCCCCTCGACAGATAACATTCAAATGTGTCCCATTTAATTTTGAGGAAGTAGCATTCACACAGCCTGGCTTGTCGAAACGGTCAATCTTATCATCAGTTTTCCCGGCGCGCCAGGCCCCACTTGTTGTGCAGTATGCTATTTGACAGTCAAAATCAATGGGGCTTTAATAGATACCCTGATCCTGCAATCTCCAAACCACCTCCTCCCCCTCCAGACCTCCTCCAGCCACCTCGATTTCAATCGATTTCATCTCAGGGATATAAAAAGCCACTGTGATGTTAACCATCCACAATCCCTGCATGATCAAAGTCTGTTTGGCTGTATGCGTGTCTCAGGGAAAAATTCCATTATCATGTAAAGCCATGTCTCCATACTAGCCTATAATCCTCCCCTGTTGCTATAGATACATACTGGGACTCTACTGGTTAGTTAACCCCTTTGAGTTACTGGGACTTGAACCTAGAATGGTTGTGCTTTAACCAATCATGTTGTTGCTGTCATAGACTTTACAGTGGATTTACCTTTAATCTGTGAGAAACCTCTATTATACTGTATTTACTGTATAATCCACCTTCAATTGTTTGACGTTACATTCAAAGCTATACTGTCTGGGACTCCTGCTTGATAGTTAACCCTTTTGAGTTATTGGACTTGAACCTAGAACTGGTGTGTTATAGCCATGTTGCTGTCATGGATTTAGCTTGATTCTGCCAGACTATGAAGTTTACAGTCTAATTGCTATACTGTATAATGTAAACTGCTGTACAGTTTACAGTATAATTCACATTTGATTGGTTGATGCTACATTCAGTGTTGCATACAGACTGTCAATGGCAATACTTTATGCTTACATGTTGAAGTAGTTTGAGTTTATTGATTCTTGCTCACAGATTAAACTGCAGAATATACATCGTAAAGAAATTGTGTGGAGAATAGCAAAAGAAAAACGAACTTAAAACACATAATACATTACATAAAATAGAACACAGCACACTTAAAACATTTTTCACGATGGAAACTGAAATGTTAAATAGTGATTGTTAAAAATAGTTTTTTTGGGGGGAAAACATTTAAGAGTTATTGTACAGTCTGACAGCCGTGGGTACAGTGGTGGTTTGTACAGGCAGTGATACAGGACAGTTCGTGGCTGTTTCTCAGGTGCAGTCTAACTAAACGACACACCTATTGTTTTCATGATGTCACGGCTACCACATGATACAAGGTAACCTCAGTATGACAGTGTTTTTAAAATAAACGCAGGAAAATTATAGAAGGATTACCTGGGGAGAAACAATATTTACCTGGCACGGAAACTCAGTTCGTAATATTTAGGCTTTGATTTATTTCCCTGTTGATTTATGTTGTTTGGAGTGTCGTACTAGGACGGTACATTATTTTCATAAGCTACTGATAAGATGGGAATGGAGAACGATTGTTTTGCACGTCGGAGCAGTTTGCATGTAAATCATGCTGTGACAAGGCAATCATGTCCTGAGGAGAATACATTCATTTCACACAGGGGGAAGAGCCCATTAAACTGCGACCCTGATAGTCCTGCAGTGCCACAAAACACACACACACAAACACACAAACACTCTCTCTCTCTCTTGCTCACTCTCTCTCTCTCTCTCTCTCTCTCTCTCTCTCTCTCTCTCTCTCTCTCTCTCTCTCTCTCTCTCTCTCTCTCTCTCTCTCTCTCTCTCTCTCTCTCTCTCTCTCTCTCTCTCTCTCTCTCTCTCTCTCTCTCTCTCTCTCTCTCTCTCTCTCTCTCTCTCTCTCTCTCTCTCTCTCTCTCTCTCTCTCTCTCTCTCTCTCTCTCTCTCTCTCTCTCTCTCTCTCTCTCTCTCTCTCTCTCACACACACACACACACACACACACACAAACAGTGCAAAACAAGTTTCCTGGAGTGACAGGTCTATCATTATGTCCTGTTGACTTCATGATGGCCTCTGAATGAAACATGCCTCTTCAAGGTAGGAAAAGTATGTGGGGACTTCACTGTGATGCCAGTGCTGCAGTGCTGCCAGCTGAGCCAGCAGTGTGTGTGTGTGTGTGTGTGTGTGTGTGTACAGTTTCAAGACAGTGGCCAACAGCACGCCACATCTGTTTAAAGCTGCCAGATTTCCAAATATGTTCATATAAACATTCAATGATGTGCTGCATTCACATTGACCTGAACATTGACCATATCTACTTTAACCAACTATACCAGCCATATATTATACTCCCCAAATACTTGTGTGCCAAGCTTGTAGAGTCATACCCAAGAAGACTCGAGGCTGTAATCGCTGCCAAAGGTGCTTCAACAAAGTACTGAGTAAAGGGTCTGAATACTTATGTAAATGTGATATATCCGTTTTTTATTTTTAATACATTTGCAAAAACTTATAAAAACTTGTTTTTGCTTTGTCATTATGGGGGATTGTGTGTAGAATAAGGCTGTAATGTAACACAATGTGGAAAAAGTCAAGGGGTCTGAATACTTTCCGAATGCACTATACATATATATATATATATATATATATATATATATATATATATATATATATATATATATATATATATATATATATATATATATATATATATATATAGCCTATATAAAGGAAGAGAAGCATAGGCCTAACCCCAGAGAGACAGAGAGAGATAGAGATAAGCCGGTGGTATGCTACGACACCCACATGCATTTCTTTATGTCAGATGGCTACTGCTTCTGCTATACAGATATAAACGTACAGAAGGAGGCTAATTCATAAATGTTGGATCAAAATGTTTTATACAAAGATAAGCATTATATTGTTAGATTATAGGAGTAACTCTGGTAGGCCTGAAACAGACTTCCTCACCTAATGTTCAACTGTCAGAGTCAGTTGGAGCGCAGGTGCGCACTGCCTTCATATCATAGGCCTGCAGTAGATAAAGCTTAATAATAGCAACAACATAGAAAACCATCACAAATCTTTCTAAATTAGGGTAGTATCAAAAATAAGTCAAACCATTGTTTATAGGGAAAATACGAGCAGAAGAGCAAATGTACAATAAACCAGAGAAAGAATGCATTACCCTCCCCTGTGCCCAATAAAAAACCACACAACCCTCCCCAAAGCAAAACATTTTTTTGACAAAACCTCCCCTATTTTGGACCATTCCTCCCCCCAGTAAATGTTTATCGGCCACTGGGCAAAAACTGGTTGAATCAACGTTGTTTCCACGTCATTTTAACCCCCCAAATCTATGTGATGACGTTGAATCAACATGGAAAATGTATTGGATTTGCAAAAAGTCATCAATGTAAGATCTTTTCATAATTCTTTCACCCAACTTTTAACCTAAATCCAATGACATGGTGACATTTGTTGTTGAGTTTACAACTCAACCAAATGTAAATCAAAACTAGACGTTGAACTGCAATTCATTGTTATTTTAATACTTTGGTAACATTTTACAAAAGCAATAAGGCACGCAAGGCTGTGCTATGTACTGAATACAGTTACAGGTAAATAATTTGACTGGCCCTCCTCTATCGTGTCGGCCCGAACAATACCATTTACTGTACCTGTGACTGTATTCAGCACATAGCATTGCCTCTTGTGCCTTATTGCTGAAATATTATCATCCATGTGTTTGGATGAGTCATATGTATATAATCCCCCCATGAGGGATTGTATCATTAATTTATATCATGAGTTATTTATTTAAATGGGGGGAGCGTGCCCCGCATGACACACTATTAATTAGATTTAAATGTTTGAGTGATGTGCTTCAGTGGCTCTGTTCGTATCGTTATAAAGAAATATGAACATTCAAATCATGTTCCAGTTTTGTGAGTTGTAGGACTGAAATGGGATTACTGTATTTAAAATTATGTATTACAGTGCATATACACTGACATAGATTCAAATGTATAGAATAATATATGTTTAGATTGGTCCTTGCAATGCATATATGGGGTCTTGAATAGATCAACTTCCATACAAGGCATAGAATCCTATGTAAATGTATTGTCAAACAGATTTTATGATTAAACCAAACCTATTGTGCATATTTTATGTATTGTTTTAAGAGGGATTCACATTGGAATAATACAGCCAGTTGGAATACATTCTTTGAATAGATATTTTGTAGTCTGTAGCTGACCATTTTCTTATCTTTTTCAGTCAAGGATTCATTCAATTCAAATAGAATGTAGAGGGGAAGAATGTTGTCAATAAACAATAAGCCTTTTTCAACCACACACATACACACACACAAACACACACACACTAGTTGGGCTTGCACTCTTCCATTCATAACCCGATAAGAGATTCCTCGTAAAGCTAGTGTGTGCAGGGTGTACTCTTGTCTGCTCTTGAGCATATCTAATTCATTTCCTTCTCATTATGGAATATGGTGGAGTGTTGGCCCTATATAACAAAGCCCCTTCTCTAGCAATGCAGCAGTCCCCTCTCTCTTTTCCCAGAACCAATATAATTTAATATGCTGGAAGGTGGAGGGATGGGATGTGGGGAGGAGAGGAGGGATTGTTGTGTAAGATGATGGTTGCATGTGTGGATTGGTGTGTGTGTGTGTTTTGCCTGTTGCGTAATAGGACAGTGACAGTTGAGTGTGTTTGTGTGTATATGTCTTACATTAGGGAACTGTTGCTGCAAAGAAACCACTACTAAAGGACACCAATAAGAAGAAGAGACTAGCTTGGACCAAGAAATATGAGCAATGGATATTAGACAAGTGGAAATTTGTCCTTTGGTCTACAGTCCAAATTTGAGATTTTTGGTTCCAACCGCCATGTCTATGTGAGATGCGGGATGAACAGATGATCTCCGCATGTGTATTTCCCACCGTAAATCATCGAGGAGGAGGTGTGATTACTTTTTAGAAGGCACACCTGTTAATTGAAATGCATTCCAGGTGACTACCTAATGAAGCTGGTTGAGAGAATGCCAAGAGTGTGCAAAGCTGTCATCAAGGCAAAGGGTGGCTACTTTGAAGAATATAAAATATGTTTTGATTTTTTTAACACTTTTTTGGTTACTACATAATTCCATATGTGTTATTTCATAGTGTTGATGTCTTCACTATTATTCTACAATGTAGAAAATAGTCAAAATAAAGAAAAACCAGGGAATGAGTAGGTGTGTCCAAACTTTTGACTGGTACTGTATATATATTAGTTTTTACTTTGTTGGGGTGCAAATAAAATTGTCTGTTGCCGATCCCTGCTGTACACCGCTATCTGAAATTTCACCTCAGCTCTCTTGTCTAAGCAGTTGGGAAGCAGAGGTTTGAAGTCTTTGAGCGTTATCTCAGTTATCATGAGGCCCCATCGTTGATGGCCATCTCAGGACAGGTTACAGGTGTTTCTGTTCCTGTTGCTGCTTAATGCTCTAATGGTGCTACGGCGGGCCCAATAACATCCGTCAAGCATTATCAAAAGGTGCCACTCACTGTGACCAGCCCCGATTGAAATCAGATGTTCCATTGCTCTTGATCCTCATCAGCATGGTAGCATTTTACAGTGTCACGCCAGCGTAGTTCACACACAAATGAGCCACAGATGGGGACACACACACAGATGAGGACACACCAAAACAGACAGATAGACACACACACTCCCGCAAACAATACACACATTTACACACACACAACTTGCACAAAATAGTCACTCTCAGATAAGGATAGACAAAGTGATATGAACTAGTTAACTAGTTAGCAGCTATGCCAATTATTTTACTTAAAGGGGTAATCAGCAGTTGCTACATCCATTTTGGACTTATACATGAATGATATGTACCCATTGATTCTTGAAGAATATATCTGCTCAAAATATAAGCTTGTTTTACCCCAACGTTTGTAAACAAAGTAAATGTAAACAAACATTGTATAGCCTTAAAGCATGGTTAACATAATAATTGTGATATTATGGATGGTCAGTCCTTGCATCCATAACTCTGTCTTTGAATTTGATAGTGGTTACATTTCTCTTGGTTAACACAGAACTAAAGTCTTGTGTAATTTATCAGATGCTCAATTAAGTTCTGGGTCCATGCGTGTTAAGAGAAGCGCTAAAATGAGGATCGGAACCGGAAGGAAGAGCTCCACCCTCTCTCTTTGCAAGTTACGGTCAAGTCTATGGGCCAAATGTCCCCTCCCCTTCCGAAATTCGAAAGATGCTAACACCTTAGAAATCGTGATTTGTCCAAAGCACCGGAACAAATGCTGCTCGTTGTCTCACGCATCCCGTTGTATCATGACAGATCTACAGTACCATTTATGTTCATGTAGTCTGTCCATGAAGGATTACTCCAGCTCAATTTCCTGCTTTTTACCGAAACAGTGGTGGGGAATATGCTTTGTTATTGTTTCAACTGCTGATTGCCGCTTTAATTTACTTACAATGGTTGCCATGTGAGTGCCAGTTGCCATAATCTCCAATCACATTTTAGGGGGTTTTCACATATGAATTCGGTAACATGTACCTAATATGTTTTGCTTTCACAAGACTAAGAATAAATATTTAAGAGTGCGATTTGCAAGACACACATTCTACATGATGTTAGCATGCTAGCTTGCCAAAGAAAAGGATTCAAACCCAAATGGGAAAACTCTGCCTGTCGGGAAACTAATCTCTGTCAGTTTCTCAGTTCGGTAATCCCCCACACCTGTGAGTATTACTTCCTCTCCCTCCGTAACCCTGCCGACACTCCAAGCACCTGACCCAGCAGTTGCTCCCTAGACATGAGAGCGGAACTGTGTCCTAACCACTTCTGTAGCAAAACAACCATACATGGTGGAAAACAGGTGTGAAATGATCAAATACATATGTCTGGGAAGATATGTAAATCATACAAATATAATTAATTTTCTGAATTTAAATTTCTCTGCAGCTTCTTAACTGAATTCATAAAATATGTATGTATTGTAGCAAAAAAAGCAGTAGCCCCAACCAGGTCTTGGACCCAGGTTCAGCGACTGTCAAGCCAACACCTTAACACCAATAGGTCCAAACCCCTTCATAAGGTCGCTAGAGGCTGGCTTAAGGTAGCTACAATGCCCCCTTCCTTCTGGAGAGCATGTCCCCACAGTTCTCTATAACAAGTCCCTCACGTGTACACACCTTTCTGATGGCACACGGGCGCCATCCAACTTCTGACACCAATGTAGCGAATTCAGGGGGTAGCCGCGACCAGGAGTCAAACCCTGGTCCAGTGACTGTCAAGCCAACACCTTAATCCGGTCGCTAGAGTATGTTTGCATATGTTTGTGTGTGTGTCTTCAGTCAAACAAGTAACAAAGGAGACACGAACTAAAGCATTAAAATAACATTGCAACCGTTGATAAAAGTTGCTGATTTATTTATTATTTGATTAAATAGAGAAATTACTCCGCTCAACTTCTGCATGTTTTATGTAGAAGAGTTGGCCTTTAAAACAAGAGCCTTTCCAGCAATACATCATCAGGAGATTTTTTTTAACGAGAAGTTTTATTCTCTTCATGCAAGATTTTTTTTAACGAGAAGTTTTATTCTCTTCATGCAAGGTATCCAGTTGAAAAGTGTAGCGGTAATGGTGCATGAACGCAAAGCAAAACACAACAAATTACACTAAATTAAATTGTCAGAAGACATGCAATGTTAGGACTGATTTTTGTTACATTATTAAAACATTAAGATTTCAGTTGATTAACTAATGATTCATCTGTATATTAAACACTAAACAATAGTGATGTCACTAAAAGGTAAAATTATGTACAATGCATGGGAAACAAGAGTTAACCATATACATCAATTTATGTACCTACAGTAAGTGTGTGTGTGTGTGTGTGTGTGTGTGTGTGTGTGTTGTGCGTGTATGTGCGTGTTTGTAATTGAGTGTTCACTGAGTAGCCACATCCACAGCTACTGTACTTCCTCATGTTGATCCAATAGAGAGGGGAGATGCCACATGTGTCATAGGTAAATAATACAGGAAATGCACAAGGTTATGGGGGATGACGGAGAGAGGGGAGGGTGGAGAGAGAGAGAGAGAGAGAGAGAGAGGGAGGGATAAATCATTCGTCAGTAGCCCGGAGCCAAAGTGAAATCAGCCGCAATTTGCTTAATAAAATTATGGACCACGTTGAACTACACAAAGGCAGGCGGTGGCTGGCTGGGGAGAGCATTCGCTTCAGGATCTCCTCTGCCCCTAACTTGCACACAGGAGCTAGCATTGGTGTGTGAAGTGTGCTCACATCCATTCTGACTCTCTCTCTCTGACACACACACATACATACACGCTCCATTTCAGCCACCTCTCGCACTGAGGTGCAGGGTGTCATCCACGCACACCACCTGTCAGCTTTAGATAGAGTCTCCGCCAAAATCTTGCCCGTAACCCGGCAGAAAATACCCAGGGGTGGGCACTGCAGAGGGGCATGCATCACCAGGGGGACCCTCCCAAAATGCAAGGGGAGGAGGCGGGGGACTCAAACCCCACAGGCTCTAAGGGAACCCAGTCTACCCCCTCTCCCCCCTCTCCTGAGACCACTATGGAGGGGGAAACTCAGCTGGAGGAAGAGGGGACCCCTGCTCTGACCCCCTACCCCAACAGTAGGCACGGGGGGCCCTGTCACCTGGGTTGTCTACTAGTGGCCCTGATCTTGATGCTCATCTCTCTCCTCGGCAGCTGGGCGGTGGTCCACCTCACCCTGGGGTCCCGCGGAACCACGCCCTTCCGGATCCAGGCCAGCTACGACCGGCCGAGCGAGCAGGACGCCACCGCCACCATCGAACCGGGCTTCACTACCAACTGCACAGTGGGTAAGTGAGCGTCTAAGTTAGCAATTGCTGTGTTGTGTGTCTGCATGCTACTGATTGTGCTGTGGAGTGGTTAGAAGTTGAGACTAAAGACTGATCCAAGATCAAATAGTTGGGTTCTACTAATAGTTATTAATAGGGAAGGTTAGGATTTGGAGTTGTGTAATCTGACCCTGGATCTGTGGTTATATGGGCAGTGTCTACCTCAAGTGGGTGCTGTACATCCACATCTATGTAGATAATAGCTAATTCTCTCTAAATGTTAGCATCCACTGTTCCCCCTTCATTATTTAAATCAAACAAAATGTTGTTGGTCACATGTGCCGAACACAACAGCTGTAGACTTTACAGTGAAATGTTACTTACGAGCCCATTCCCAACAGTGCAGGGTTAAAAAGTAAGACAAATATTTGCACAAAAAAAAGGAAATAGTAACACAATAAAAACAATTAATACATGTTAAAAGCTGACCAAAATGCCTGTCTTTGAAGTCTACATTTAATTATTCTGTAGCCTTGAATCGAGTGTCAAAGGTTCCTTTCTCACAACATCTTTACACTTCCTTTTTGTGAAATTTACTTTTGTGTTCTGAGCACAATGCTCTCAGGGATTTGTTGAACATTACTAAATAAAATAGCTGAATAAGTAGCTTAAATGTAATATTTACGAAATATGAATGTTATACTTTATTATTTCAATTATGAAAAGTGAAGAGGTCAGTACATTTGTCTTTGTAATGAAACACTTAGTTAAATTAGCTACTACTGTATTTGCTTCTGGGGAATACAGTGAACTTTGGAAACAGTTGCTGCTTTCATAGCTAAAGTTTTGATGACACAGCTATGTGTGTTTGAAAAGCAGTGCAAATGTTTTAAACTGGAGGTTTTTACGGCTACCATACTGGATGCTAACCCAATTACTGTATGTTGTGGAATTAAATGCACGGACGCTACAGGGGATAGTATCGCTCTATTTGAACCTCGAGAGGTCCTTTTAAATTAGGTTAATCCTGCTGATTCAATTTCCTCAAAGCTGGATGCAGAAAAGTAGGGACCCTTGCTTTGATGTTTCGAGGAACTGTATATAATTGAAGAAATGTGGTATACAATGTGGATTTCAAAAGAGTTACAAGTTGAGTTATGGTTTTCCAATTTGGGTTATTAGAACAGAAAACCCACTGTTACAGCAGCTTTTGTGTGTCAGTGAAAGCAGAGAAACAGAATGTGGACAAATACTTCATGGGATGTTCGCATTGACATGCTCAAGTGACCAAACGTCACCATGGAGCTCGACTGTTTAGGCACAATTGAGAGAATGTCCCAAACTCTAAGAGAGAATGTCCCAAACTCAGAAATCTGTTTACTGACTTACTAGATAGAAGCTGCAAACATAGTAGTCTCCAAGTACTAATCTTTGAGAACCATTGCACTACAAAGTGTAGACAACTTATCTTTTAACAAGCAGCGACAGAAAAGTTTAGGAGGAAGTCGCATCCTTCAGTTTGATACACGGTTTCCCCTCTAAACAGTTCTACTGCATCGCTCCGAGTCTTAACACCGACAAGAAGAGATTATAAAAGTTTACTGTGGAGAACTACACTACATGTCAAAAGTTGTAGAACTGTTTAGAGGATTTTTCTTTATTTTTACTATTTTATACATTGTAGAATAATAGTGAAGACATCAGAACTATGAAATAACACATATACATGTAGTAACCAAAAAAGTTATTTTATATTTGAGATTCTTCAAATAGCCACCCTTTGCCTTGATGACAGCTTTACACACAAAGACACGGCGGTTCCAGACCAAAGGAAAAATTAACACCGGTCTAATGTCCATTGCTCGTGTTTCTTGGCTCAAGCAAGTCTCTTCTTATTATTGGTGTCCTTTAGTAGTGGTTTATTTGCAGCAATTCGACCATGAAGGCCTGATTCACACAGTCTCCTCTGAACAGTTGATCTTGAGATGTGTCTGTTATTTGAACTCTGTGAAGCATTTATCTGGGCTGCAATTTCTGAAGCTGGTAACTCTAATGAACTTGTCGTCTGCAGCAGAGGTAACTCTGGGTCTTCCATTCCTGTGGCCGTCCTCATGATAGCCAGTTTCATCATAGCGCTTGATGTTTTTTGCGACTGCACTTGAAGAAACTGTCAAAGTTCTTGAAATGTTCAATTTTAACTGACCTTCATGTCTTAAAGTAATGATGGACTGTCGTTTCTCTTTGCTTATTTGAGCTGTTCTTGCCATAATATGGACTTGGTCTTTTACCAAATAGGGCTTTCTTTTGTATACCCCCCCTTACCTTGTCAAAACACAACTGATTGGCTCAAACGCATTAAGAAGGATAGAAATTCCACAAATTAACTTTTAAGAAGGCACACCTGTGAATTTAAATGCATTCCAGGTGACTACCTCATGATGCTGGTTGAGAGAATGCCAAGAGTTTTCAAAGCTGTCATCAAGGTAAAGGGTGGCTATTTGAAGAATCTCAAATTCTTTGTTTAACACTTTTTTTGGTTACTACATGATTCCATATGTGCTATTTCATAGTTTTTATGTCTTCACTATTATTCTACAATGTAGACAATAGTAAAAAAAAGTATTATATTATTGTCCACCATGTCTTCTGTTTGAAGCTTAAGTCAGGTAAATGGCCCAGTAAATTTAAATCTACCATTCTTTATTGAAAGGGAACCATATCACTCTATGGACAGGCTGAGACTAATTGTTCAAGCAGAACATTTCAGTGTTTTTAGTCCAGAAGAATACATATATTTATTTGACTCTGAAGTCTTAAGGCTCCAATTCTCTGATTCAATTTCAGAGGTGCTTTTAGATTTTTTTGTTAAAGTCAGAGCAGTTCAATATTTCTGTCAGTAAATCAACTGATACATACTGTTTGAAGTGATATTATTTCTGGCAGCTGTCTAATTGAGCCCGAAACTCACAGATGTTAACAAATGACTGATCCATCGTGTTATCATGATTGAGTTATCAGAGATGCAAACATACTGTATGTACACACACATCGAGGCAAGCAAATGTATTGTTGTCTGTATTACTTCCTCATTTTTCCACATGCAGCACTTTACATTCAATGCAAAAATCTATTTGATGATCCCAACACACACACACACACACACACACACAAAAACAGACACCCGCTCCACACATACAACTCATCCCAACTATTTGCGTAACAGTGCCTCTCAGACCTCCAACAACAGAACAGAACAGATTGCTGTAGCTCATGCAAATCCAAGAATTAGACAAGACTCTAATTGTTCTCCTGTTGGGCAGCTCACAACGTCCCCATTCTGGGGCCAACAACACTCACACTGTTCTTTCCTAAAACAGCACCTGGGTACGTTTCAACAGTACACGCACCCACCTCCGCATGTCTCTCCAAGCTAAGCCTTAATCCGTCGCACCAGCTCTTCACAACAGGTATCAGCTGATCGACAGCTGAGGCGAACGGTGCAGAATGCAACGCTCGTCCCTCGAGCACCTGTCGCTAGGCCTGGCTCGAATTACCTGCCGCTGCAGTGCCTAGCTGCTGTGTGTTTGATAACGCCTGCTCTCAAACTCAAATCCCTTGTGGGGGTTTGCTTGTTTGCCTTATTTGTTCCAGTCTCTGCTCCCCTAATGAATTAATTGGGACTATTAATGATCAATATTGTGAAGCTTCGGGGGGGCTAAGGCTGATAGGAGCTCAGGATTTTAGTCATTGTTTTATTTCTGTCCCTGTGGTTTATAGTACGTTGGGGTTAAGAGTTGCACACCAAAACTTGTATTTGTGCATCATTCTCAGTGTGTAGGTCACGATAAATATTTGATCTACAGACTTTATGTAAATTGAAATGCAGTTTACAGCAGTCTTTTGAATTAGTGACCATGCCTCGGATCAAGTATGTTCCAATTTGAGAGAACCCGCAAACGCTAGTATCTACAGACAGTTCTGGTCGCCTTACATCTGCGGTCCAAATTTCCGGCTGTAATAAATGAAAGGTGCGGATGCGCAAGCACTCCCTCTGGTAATTTTAATCTGATTCCTAGTTTTCCTGACCTTCAGGTAAATCCAATCTGGATCAACTCCCTCATAAGAAAAAACATCTCCGGGTCTGTACGAGTTTGACGGTATTCCATTTCCATTCTGACACGCTCCTTCCTTTTGTGCCGTTTTCCCTGCACTTGAGAACAGCGATTACTCAAGCCGTGGCTTGATGAGATATTCGTCAGCTTACAGCCACACGGGCCAAATTAATCAAGCAAAGTGTCCTTAAGCTTTTTTCATCCTCTGCGACACTAATTAACTCATCTGCCAAGGGGCCAACAAGTGAATCCCATTCATTACCCAAAAAGCAACTTGAGCGCTGGTGCATCTATCGCTTAGGCTCATTGTTCCCTTTGACAAGTCGAAATGTCTCCGGCATATCACCGGTGACACGTCTGTATTTCTCACCGGCTGTTATATTGGCATACAGATTAACTTGTTATTCAGAAGAATCACAGCTGTCCGCACTCTCCCAGTTTGTCTCACACGAAGCAAACAGGAGTGTTAGCAAAAGAAAGGACTGGTGGATGAGTTCATTAACAGATCGTGTCAATAACAAATGTGTTTCAGTTTGTCTCTGTCTGTGCCATAGTAAAGCACAGGGGCATATGATGTTAACCCTGGTTGCTTATTAACACTGGATCATCACTTGACAAACTGTATGTTAAGTCCTGTTTATACTCCTGTTTATACACTTCTAGTTTGTTTCGCTCTGCAGATATTTATATTACTTACACATTGTCACCAGTCATTTCCACAGATGGATAAGTACCTCAGACAAGGCAGCAGCAAGTACCCTTGGGGGACTTGAACCTTTAACCTCCTGTTCCTTGGCCCATTTCCCTAACCATTACAACATGATGCTGCAGGCCTCTAATGGTGCGTTACTGCAAGTCTATACTCAGTGATTAGCTACACAGTGGCGGGAGGGTTTCCCCTTACCCATCAATCACTTCTATTCTGGGGAGCCGGGGGAGTGAAATTAGTTAGGAGACGGGTGGTTGAGTGGATAGTGTGTCGGATATAGGGATGGATGGATGGATGGATGGATGGATGGATGGAAGGACAGGTTGTAGTAGCAGGGTAAGAGGCTGGACACATTGTTAGAGAACTGTAGACTCATATGCATTGAAGCATAGCGTGGTAACTACTTCAAAATAAAAATATTTCTCACATACAGTTTGTGCACCATGATATGTACTCTTGTACTGTTATGTCGAATTGTTATGCTGGTTGCCTGGGAGATCTATCAAGTTCTAAATAGGATAGCAACAATGAGCTCCAATAGACTGTTAATGCACATCACGCATATTCTCACACATCATACCATTCTCAATTGAATCTTGTATTTACATCTATTAGTATAAAATTACATTTGAAAAATGGCAGAGATACAGTGGCTTGTGAAAGTATTCACCCCCCTTACCATTTTTCCTATTTTGTTGCCTTACAACCTGGAATTAAAATGGATTTTGGGGGGGTTTGTATCATTTGATTTACACAACATGCCTACCACTTTGAAGATGCAATATTTTTTTTGTGAAACAAACAACAAATAAGACAAAAACACAGAAAACCTGAGCGTGCATAACTATTCACCCCCCCCCCCCCCCCCCAAAGTCAATACTTTGTAGAGCCACCTTTTGCAGCAATTACAGCTGCAAGTCTCTTGGGGTATGTCTCTATAAGCTTGGCACATCTAGCCACTGGGACTTTTGCCCATTCTTCAAGAAAAAATTGCTCCAGCTCCTTCAAGTTGGATGGGTTCCGCTGGTGTACAGCAATCTTTAAGTCATACCACAGATTCTCAATTAGATTGAGGTCTGGGCTTTGACTAGGCCACTCCAAGACATTTAAATGTTTCCCCTTAAACCATTTGAGTGTTGCTTTAGCAGTATGGTTAGGATTATTGTCCTGCTGGAAGGTGAACCTCCGTCCCAGTCTCAAATCTCTGGAAGACTGAAACAAGTTTCCATCAAGAATTTCCCTGTATTTAGCGCCATCCATCATTCCTTCAATTCAAAAACATGGATGGTGGATGGTGTTCTTAGGGTGATGAGAGGTGTTGGGTTTGCGCCAACATAGCGTTTTCCTTGATGGCCAAAAAGCTACATTTTAGTCTCATCTGACCAGAGTACCTTCTTCCACATGATTGGGGAGTCTCTCACATGCCTTTTGGCGAACACCAAAAGTGTTTGCTTATTTTTTTCTTTAAGCAATGGCTTTTTTCTGCCCACTCTTCCGTAAAGCACAGCTCTGTGGAGTGTACGGCTTAAAGTGGTCCTATGGACAGATACTCCAATCTCCACTGTGGAGCTTTGCAGCTCCTTCAGGGTTATCTTTGGTCTCTTTGTTGCCTCTCTGATTAATGCCCTCCCTGCCTGGTCCGTGAGTTTTGGTGGGCGGCCCTCTCTAGGCAGGTTTGTTGTGGTGCCATATTATTTCCATTTTTTAATAATGGATTTAATGGTGCTCCGTGGGATGTTCAAAGTTTCTGATATTTTTTTATAACCCAACCCTGATCTGTACTTCTCCACAACTTTGTCCCTGACCTGTTTGGAGAGCTCCTTGGTCTTTATGGTGCCGCTTGCTTAGTGGTGTTGCAGACTCTGGGGCATTTCAGAACAGGTGTATATATACTGAGATCATGTGACAGATCATGTGACACTTAGATTGCACACAGGTGGACTATTTAACTAATTATGTGACTTCTGAAGGTAATTGGTTGCTCCAGATCTTATTTAGGGGCTTCATAGCAAAGGGGGTGAATACATATGCACGCAGCACTTTTCCGTTATTTATCTTTTAAGAATTATTTGAAACAAGTTATTTTTTTCATTTCACAATTTGGACTATTTTGTGTATGTCCATTATATGAAAACCAAATAAAAATGACTGGTTGTAATCAACAAAATAGGAAAAAATGCTAAAGGGGATGAATACTTTTGCAAGGCACTGTACAGTATTATTATTACAGTATTATTTTTTAAGGAGATCAGCTTTAATATTGCAGATAGATTGTGGCTTCTATCAGCGTAATTGTCTGCATCATTTCCAGTCACCCATATATTTTTTGGGACACTACAGGTCAAGAGTTTTAGAACACCTACTCATTCAAGGGTTTTTCTTTATTTTTACTATTTTCTACATTGTAGAATAATAGTGAAGACCTCAAAACTATGAAATAACACATATGGAATCATAAAACACCAAGAAAGTGTTAAACAGTTCAAAACATATTTTATATTTGAGATTCTTCAAATAGCCACCCTTTGCCTTGATGACAGCTTTACACACTCTTGGCATTCTCTCAACCAGCTTCATGAGGTAGTCACCTGGAATGCATTTTAATTAACAGGTGTGATTTCTTAAAAGTTCATTTCCAGATATTTATTTCCTTCTTAATGCGTTTGAGCCAATCAGTTGTGTTGTGACAAGGTAGAAGATAGCCCTATTTGGTATAAGACCAAGTCCATATTATGGCAAGAACAGCTCAAATAAGCAAAGATAAACGACAGTCCATCATTACTTTAAGACATGAAGGTCAGTCAAAATGGAACATTTCAAGAACTTTGACAGTTTCTTTAAGTGCATTAGAGTTACCAGCCTCAGAAATTGCAGCCCAGATAAATGCTTCGCAGAGTTCAAGTAACAGACACATCTCAACATCAACTGTTCAGAGGAGACTGTGTGAATCAGGCCTTCATGGTCGAAATGCTGCAAATAAACCACTACTAAAGGACACCAATAATAAGAAGAGACTTGCTTGGGCCAAGAAACACGCTCAAATTTGAGATTTTTGGTTCCAACCGCCGTGTCTTTGTGATACGCGGTGTGGGTGAGCGGATAATCTCTGCATGTATATTTCCCACCGTAAAGCATGGAGGAGGAGTAGTTATGGTGTGGGGTTGCTTTGGTGGTGACACTGTCTGTGATTTATTTAGAAATCAAGGCACAGTTAATCATCATTGAACTCTGTGAAGCATTTATTTGGGCTGCAATTTATGAGGCTCGTAACTTTAAGGAACTTATTCTCTGCAGCAGACTAACTCTGGTTCTTCCATTCCTGTGGCGGTCCTCATTAGAGCCAGTTTCATCATAGCGCTTGATGGTTTTTGCGACTGCACTTGAAGAAACGTTCAAAGTTCATGAAATGTTCCGTATTGACTGACCTTCATGTCTTAAAGTAATGATGGAATGTTGTTTCTCTTTGCTTATTTGAGCTGTTCTTGCCATAATATGGACTTGGTCTTTTACCAAATAGGGCTATCTTCTGTATAACCCGCCTACCTTGTCACAACACAGCTGATTGGCTCAAACGCATTAAGAAGGCACACCTGTTAATTGAAATGCATTCCAGGTGACTACCTCATGATGCTGGTTGAGAGAATGCCAAGAGTGGGCAAAGCTGTCTTCAAGGCAAAGGGTGGCTACTTGAAGATTTTTTTAACACTTTTTTGGTTACTACATGATTCCATATATGTTATTTCATAGTTTTGATGTCTTCACTATTATTGTACAATGTAAAAAATAGTACAAATAAAGAAAAACCCTTGGTTCTAAAACTTTTGACCGGTAGTGTGTATATATATATATACACTACTCCTGAGTGGCACAGTGGTCTAAGGCACTGCATCGCAGTGCTAACTGTGCCACTAGAGATCCTGGTTTGAATCCAGGCTCTGTCGCAGCCGGCCGCGACCGGGAGACTCATGGGTGGCGCACAATTGGCCCAGGGTAGGGGAGGGAATGGCCGGCAGGGATGTAGCTCAGTTGATAGAGCATGGCGTTTGCAACGCCAGGGTTGTGGGTTCAATTCCCACGGGGGGCCAGTATAAAAAAAATGAATATGTATTCACTAACTGTAAGTCGCTCTGGATAAGAACGTCTGCTAAATGACTAAAATGTAAATATATACATATATAAATGTGTATGTGTATATATATATTTTTAGAGATACAGTATTAACATTATTTATTCACATGACACCCAATAGATGACATTGGCGATTCTAGTGTTAATTATGAGCTCTCTCACAATACTAGCATCTTTTCAATTGATCTGGAATCAAGGCCACCGGTCTATTGAAAACTTGTTGTAAAGAAATTTTCAATTTCACAAAATAATTGGCAAATGAATCAGCTAAGAATGATGGACACAGAATAGGTGTCTATCCTCTTGTGAGATCGAGTATAGGCATAGGCTACATCCCAAATGGTACCCTATTCCCTACATAGTGCACTACTTTTGACCAGGGCTCATATGGTCAAATGTAGTGCACTATATAGGGAATAGGGTGCCATTTGGGAAGCGAAGCAGCCATAGATGAGAATGACACAAAATAAATTAGTGGCAGGAACGGAATTTAGAGACCCAATTGTAATTTACATTTACATCATTTAGCAGACGCTCTTATCCAGAGCGACTTACAGAAGCAATTAGGGTTAAGTGCCTTGCTCAAGGGCACATCGACAGATTTTTCACCTAGTCGGCTCGGGGATTAGAACCAGCAACCTTTCGGTTACTGACACAACGCTCTTAACCACTAAGCCACCTGCCGCCTAATAAGGATTGATTGATGATGGTTGGCGTAATTGAGATTTTATTGTCTCTCATGTCAATCAGCCTAGTAAATGTTAGGCTCATTGGCTAGCTAGTGAAACACTCATGAATCAATAAATGCATTGGGTTATTAGATATAGCCTCAGCCAAGTGGAAATAATGTAGTGATCAAGGGACCTGTAAAATCACAATGCATTACATGGATATTGGGGAATGGAAGTAGTAGGAGGGAAACATACTGTAGCACACAGAAACAATTCCAGTGTGTGTGTGTGTGTGCGTGCGTCTATACTCCTGCAAATGTAACATACGTACATGTATGTATGTTAGAGTTTTGTGCTTTTTTGGGATTGAGATATATCTTACCCCACTGACCCAAAAAATAATTAAACTTACAAAACACTTTAATAGCATGAATTAGTGATGTTTTGTTCTAAATCTCACTTATCCTCAACTTGCTAAAATATCCACCCTTCCGTCTATATATCGCGGCTCTCGGCCTCATCTCCTCTTCTATCCCTCTGATCTCCACCCTTAGGCCCTTCCACAAACAACTTGTGAGAAATGTTCCTCCCTTTACCAATACAAACCATATTCGTATTACAAACCCACCCTCTCAAATGCAATCATAGCTGCGGGTCTTATTTGATGATATTGAGGAAGTCTTCAATGGCCCTGGGCTAGGTGGGTGGAATGTTAATCCAAAGACGGATGCCAACTAGAGCCAATGTCTGGATCAGCCTAGTCTCCTGCGAGAGTAGAAAGAGAATTTGAATGGAGACTGAAATCATTGATGTCGATTGAACGACCTCAACGTTTTGTTCTGCTGTTTCTTTCAGGTGGTAGATCTAGGCCTACACTTAAATTATCTGAACTTCTGAGGTCTTTTTGGGTGAATGTCCTGTCTTCCGTTGACTCTGCTTGATTGTAAGGTGGTGAAGGTGGCTCACTTCCTTCCTGCATGATTCAGTTACTGACAACCACACATTATGAGTGGTGCTTGAATGCCTTCATAAATCTGTTATGAAAGTGAAAAATAACCTTTGATGTTTTGATGGTCATCAGTGGTTCCACTTGACATTAAGTGTCGTTAAAACCTATATAATAACATGGTGATAACATACATGTAGTTAAATAGTGTAATTACAGTGTCGGTACATATTGTTACATAGATTTGTAAAAAAAAAAAAGACTTTCCTGTGTGTCTTCTAGCTTGACATGACCTTTGCAACAGAAAACAACTAACAATTACATGTCACATGCACTCAAAATATACACAAAGAGGTCATGATAAATGGTTTGTTCATAATAGTATTTCACGAGCTCAATACAGAATTAAAGTGCAGTATTATTTTGATAAATTCACTTTGGTGAATGACTATGAACCCTGAAAAACCTTTAGATCTTGTCATCAGTAGATCCACCCCCAAATGCTCTCAAAACTCCCCATACTTTAAAATCCCTTCGAATGTCTGATGATTTTCATTTGAAAGGGAGCAGGGAGCATCGTTAGCTCCTCTGTGACCCAATAGAGAGAGAACCGTACATCAAGGACAGGGGTACACCGATGTATCAAAGCTGCCTCAGTGTAGCACCTGGCTTTACAAAAAGACAGACAGCCCACCCCTGTCACACTCCCACCACTCTGTGGTGCTTTGATGCACCTCGCCACTCTGTACACTTTGGTAGCTTCATATTATTTTTGCTATCCCCTCACTCTCAGCTTCCTAAACTTCACAGAGGGCTAGGCGTGTCCACGTTAGCGGTGAGTCTCACCTCTGAGGCTTCAAAGAAGGTGAGAAAAGACGGAATAAGACAGTAAAGATGTCTCTTTGCACTGTATCTGCAAGACATTTCGTGTGTCTCTTTCAAATGTATTTCTGGCCAAGGCATGCATCTGACATGTGATGTGTGTAATGAATAGGACATATGGAGGACAAAAGTCAACAAGGTAAACCAAAAAAGGGGTACAATCAAAATGTAGTCAATTTAAAGACAAATATTTTATTCAGTTGATTAAAAACGACTGAAAATGCACCATTGCATAATTACATCATTATTACTATTATTTCCTATTTTCTTGAATTAAGTGGTTTAGTGGGCAAAATACTACAGATACTTGACATTGCTAGCAGTTCATTGATCATGAATTTTTATATTATTTTACTAATTAATTCCATTGTAATCTTGTATATTTTACATTGCCATAGCAGTAAGTAAACAGTCACCATTTCATTCCATGAACTTCATTTCTGAGACACATTGTACACAAAAGTATGACAATAAAGGAATATGTTTTTTCCATTTATTTTCCATTTTGTCACATTTGTCACCACACTCACAATGCACCCGGCATACATCCCCCTTGTTCTCCTACTGAGTGGTTTCCTCTGACAGAGATGGATCGTGATTGGGCTGTACTCTGACCAATAGAGCGTGGCTCTGGGCAGTTAATTGAATTCTTGAGCGAATGCCTCCTGTCCTGTCCACTGTCCAGAGGGAGCGTCAGGGGCATCCATCTTAGGATTCCGCTGACTGTAAATCTCCATGAATATCTCCCCATTCTGCCACCAGGGATTTGTGTGAGTGAAGTGCTCACTCTTGTGTGACCCCTTGAAGCCCCCAGAGGCTTCTGGGAGAGAATGGAGAGCCCAGTATGGAAACAAAGCAGTGCAATGGTAGTGCTTAATTTAAATGTCCTAATGTAGCAGATATTTGCCTAGTGTTTATAGGGAAACATTGTGGTACAAATGCGTACTTTCTGGTACATTCAACACAATGGGTAACTACCGGGAATCAAATGGAGAGCCCAGTATTGAAACAAAGCAGTGGTGTGTTGGTAATCAGAGCCATAATATAGACTACAGTATACGTGGCTCTGTTTGTACTGCTCACGTTTACTGTCCTGTTTCAGCAGGTGTTTGCCTACTGTTTACAGGGAAATGTTGTGGTACAAATGTGTACTTTCTGGTCGTTCATTCAACAGAATTGGTCACTACATAGTACAAAGTGCTTGTTTCGATAAATCCCAAAGAAACCCTACTATTAAGTAATTATTGGAGTATTACTATGTTACCATGAAAATATTAAGTACAATACCAGATAATAGGAGACTGTAAATTAAACCGTAACCATTGTCCATATTGGTGATAATAGTTATTATCAGGAAAAGAGATAACATGAATGGGATAGGGAAGAATAAGAAAATAATTATAATAGTTTAGAGATATATTAAGGCATACAATATTTTACATAGGGAAATTGGTATGGAATTACAACCGCGCAAGAAAATACATGGTCCAGTTCAGTTTATAATATACATGCAACTCTGGAGTACTTCTACTCATTGACTCACACAAATGTTTTAAAGTCATTATAATGACAAACACAATTAGGGAAGTCTAAAGCATTATTATTGGTGTAATGTTGTTTGTATAATCAGCAGGGATAGTCAGAAAGATAAAGTCAAGGTATTGGAGTGGCCATCACAAAGCCCTGACCTCAATCCTATAGAAAAGTTGTGGGCAGAACTGAAAAGCGTGTGCGAGTAAGGAGGCCTACAAACCTGACTCAGTTGCACCAGCTCTGTCAGGAGGAATCGGCCAAAATTCACCCAACTTATTGTGGGAAGCTTGTGGAAGGCTACCCGTAACGTTTGACCCAAGTTAAACAATTTAAAGGCAATGCTACCAAATACTAATTGAGTGTATGTAAACTTCTGACCCACTGGGAATGTGATGAAAGAAATAAAAGCTGAAATAAATCATTCTCTCTACTATTATTCTGACATTTCACATTCTTAAAATAAAGTGGTGATCCTAACTGACCTAAGACAGGGAATTTTTACAAGGGTTAAATGTCAGGAATTGTGAAAAACTGAGTTTAAATGTATTTGGCTAAGGTGTATGTAAACTTCCGACTTCAACTGTATGCGTCAATAGACTAACTTCCTCAGTCAGTATTCAAATCACTGTTCAATTCTTAACCCAGCCACAGTGAAAGTTGAATTCAAATGAGGTCTCGGAACTTCTTGTTTTTACGTGACCTTGCAATCAAAATATTGCCCCCAGATGTACGTACCGGCCTGATCGCAATCTGTCCTTATATAATTTCTCATACTGAGCATGTCACAGGCACAGTTACATGTAAATCTTTTGGCAAATGTGGGTTGGTGTGTTGTTCTGCATTTTGGTGGTGCATCCATACAGACTTATAGGCTGTCCTAATATGGACACCTTATTACCATATTGGCATCATCTGTGTATTATTTCAAGTTGTTTAGAGTAGGTTCAAATGACCTTGATGTTTATAATATATTATATTTTTCTTAATAGGACACCAGTAAGGTCCAAGCCGACATGCCTGACTAACATACTTACAATATGATATTAATAGAGTCTAATATTGCTGTTCATTACTTAGCTGTTGGTTATTTTGGCACTTTTCACTTCTCCCCACTGAAACTAACTTCATAAAATCTATCAAAGACTAATTCTTATCATCATTCTTCTTGACAGCTTGATGATGGCTACAGGAATCAAAAGGGGGGAAATAAGCTCTAGGCTACTAGTGCTTCATCATTCCTTGTCTTGCAATTTACTCTCACAGTGCATCATCACTTTAACAGAGCCAGACAATCAGCATTTCATAACAGAGCCGAGCTATCACCATTCCTTATCAGCACAGACATTTTCCCCTTGTGGCTTCTGTATAATATACCAGCAAAAAATAAGAAATCAAATGGCAGGACAGAAATAGTGGCTTCTTGATTCTGGGCGGTGATACGGGAAATGTCATTATAAGGTGAAACTTGTTTGTGACCTGTGCTTTTCCAGACCTTGAGACGGTATGAGAAAGAGTGACTCATATCCTGTATTCATATTGTACGGTGGCCCTAGGGGGCAAACCAGCTTTACTATTGTTACAATGTTTATAGTTTTATTGTACACAAGTACAGTGAAAAGCTTTTTTTTGCAAGCTCTTTCCCAACAATGCAGTAGTAGATCAAAAACACGAGAAATAGAAATAAGAAGAACAAGAGAAAGTAAGTAAGTTATATAAAGGGTCAGTTGCAGGGTCAGTACCATTACCATATTTACAATGTGAAGGGATTCTGGAATGGTAGGGGTAGATACAGTGGGGAGAACAAGTATTTGATACACTGCCGATTTTGCAGGTTTTCCTACTTACAAAGCATGTAGAGGTCTGTAATTTTTATCATAGGTACACTTCAACTGTGAGAGACGGAATCTAAAACAAAAATCCAGAAAATCACATTGTATGATTTTTCAGTAATTAATTTGCATTTTATTGCATGACATAAGTATTTGATACATCAGAAAAGCAGAACTTATTATTTGATACATAAACCTTTGTTTGCAATTACAGAGATCATAAGTTTCCTGTAGGTCTTGACCAGGTTTGCACACACTGCAGCAGGGATTTTGGCCCACTCCTCCATACAGACCTTCTCCAGAACCTTCAGGTTTCGGGGCTGTCGCTGGGCAATATGGACTTTCAGCTCCCTCCAAAGATTTTCTATTGGGTTCAGGTCTGGAGACTGGCTAGGCCACTCCAGGACCTTGATATGCTTCTTACGGAGCCACTCCTTAGTTGCCCTGGCTGTGTGTTTCGGGTCGTTGTCATGCTGGAAGACCCAGCCACGACCCATCTTCAATGCTCTTACTGAGGGAAGGAGGTTGTTGGCCAAGATCTTGCGATACATGGCCCCATCCATCCTCCCCTCAATACGGTGAAGTCGTCCTGTCCCCTTTGCAGAAAAGCATCCCCAAAGAATGATGTTTCCACCTCCATGCTTCACGGTTGGGATGGTGTTCTTGGGGTTGTACTCATCCTTCTTCTTCCTCCAAACACGGCGAGTGGAGTTTAGACCAAAAAGCTCTATTTTTGTCTCATCAGACCACATGACCTTCTCCCATTCCTCCTCTGGATCATCCAGATGGTCATTGGCAAACTTCAGACGGGCCTGGACATGCGCTGGCTTGAGCAGAGGGACCTTGCGTGCGCTGCAGGATTTTAATCCATGACGGCGTAGTGTGTTACTAATAGTTTTCTTTGAGACTGCGGTCCCAGCTCTCTTCAGGTCATTGACCAGGTCCTGCCGTGTAGTTCTGGGCTGATCCTTCACCTTCCTCATGATCATTGATGCCCCACGAGGTGAGATCTTGCATGGAGCCCCAGACCGAGGGTGATTGACCGTCATCTTGAACTTCTTCCATTTTCTAATAATTGCGCCAACAGTTGTTACCTTCTCACCAAGCTGCTTGCCTATTGTCCTGTAGCCCATCCCAGCCTTGTGCAGGTCTACAATTTTATCCCTGATTTCCTTACACAGCTCTCTGGTCTTGGCCATTGTGGAGAGGTTGGAGTCTGTTTGATTGAGTGTGTGGACAGGTGTCTTTTATACAGGTAACGAGTTCAAACAGGTGCAGTTAATACAGGTAATGAGTGGAGAACAGGAGGGCTTCTTAAAGAAAAACTAACAGGTCTGTGGGAGACGAAATTCTTACTGGTTGGTAGGTGATCAAATACTTACAGTGGGGGAAAAAAGTATTTAGTCAGCCACCAATTGTGCAAGTTCTCCCATTTAAAAAGATGAGAGAGGCCTGTAATTTTCATCATAGGTACACGTCAACTATGACAGACAAATTGAGAGAAAAAAATCCAGAAAATCACATTGTAGGATTTTTTATGAATTTATTTGCAAATTATGGTGGAAAATAAGTATTTGGTCACCTACAAACAAGCAAGATTTCTGGCTCTCACAGACCTGTAACTTCTTCTTTAAGAGGCTCCTCTGTCCTCCACCCGTTACCTGTATTAATGGCACCTGTTTGAACTTGTTATCAGTATAAAAGACACCTGTCCACAACCTCAAACAGTCACACTCCAAACTCCACTATGGCCAAGACCAAAGAGCTGTCAAAGGACACCAGAAACAAAATTGTAGACCTGCACCAGGCTGGGAAGACTGAATCTGCAATAGGTAAGCAGCTTGGTTTGAAGAAATCAACTGTGGGAGCAATTATTAGGAAATGGAAGACATACAAGACCACTGATAATCTCCCTCGATCTGGGGCTCCACGCAAGATCTCACCCTGTGGGGTCAAAATGATCACAAGAACGGTGAGCAAAAATCCCAGAACCACACGGGTGGACCTAGTGAATGACCTGCAGAGAGCTAGGACCAAAGTAACAAAGCCTACCATCAGTAACACACTACGCCGACAGGGACTCAAATCCTGCAGTGCCAGACGTGTCCCCCTGCTTAAGCCAGTACATGTCCAGGCCCGTCTGAAGTTTGCCAGAGTGCATTTGGATGATCCAGAAGAGGATTGGGAGAATGTCATATGGTCAGATGAAACCAAAATATTTTTTTTGGGTAAATACTCAACTCGTCGTGTTTGGAGGACAAAGAATGCTGAGTTGCATCCAAAGAACACCATACCTACTGTGAAGCATGGGGGTGGTAACATCATTCTTTGGTGCTGTTTTTCTGCAAAGGGACCAGGACGACTGATCCATGTAAAGGAAAGAATTAATGGGGCCATGTATCGTGAGATTTTGAGTGAAAACCTCCTTCCATCAGCAAGGGCATTGAAGATGAAACGTGGCTGGGTCTTTCAGCATGACAATGATACCAAACACACCGCCCGGGCAACGAAGGAGTGGCTTCGTAAGAAGCATTTCAAGGTCCTGGAGTGGCCTAGCCAGTCTCCAGATCTCAACCCCATAGAAAATCTTTGGAGGGAGTTGAAAGTCCGTGTTGCCCAGCGACAGCCCCAAAACATCATTGCTCTAGAGGAGATCTGCATGGAGGAATGGGCCAAAATACCAGCAACAGTGTGTGAAAACCTTGTGAAGACTTACAGAAAACGTTTGACCTGTGTCATTGCCAACAAAGGGTATATAACAAAGTATTGAGAAACTTTTGTTATTGACCAAATACTTATTTTCCACCATAATTTGCAAATAAATTCATAAAAAATCCTACAATGTGATTTTCTGGATTTTTTTTTCTCATTTTGTCTGTCATAGTTGACGTGTACCTATGATGAAAATTACAGGCCTCTCTCATCTTTTTAAGTGGGAGAACTTGCACAATTGGTGGCTGACTAAATACTTTTTCCCCCCACTGTATGTCATGCAATAAAATGCAAATTAATTACTTAAAAATCATACAATGTGATTTTCTTAGATTTTTGTTTTAGATTCCGTCTCTCACAGTTGAATTGTACTTATGATAAAAATTACAGACCTCTACATGCTTTGTAAGTAGGAAAACCTGCAAAATCGGCAGTGTATCAAATACTTGTTCTCCCCACTGTATGTATAGGGGTAAGGTGACTAGGCATCACCATACACTATATATGCAATAGTATGTGGACACCCCTTCAAATTAGTGCATTCGGCTATTTCAGCCACACTCGTTGCTGACAGGTTTATAAAATCGAGCACACTGCCATGCAAGCTCCATAGACAAGCATTGTCAGTAGAATGGCCTTACTGAAGAACTCAGTGACTTTCAACTTGGCACCGTCATAGGATGCCACGTTTTCAACAAGTCAGTTCTTCAAATTTCTGCCCTGCTAGAGCTGCCCAGGTCAACTGTAAGTGCTGTTAATGTGAAGTGGAAACGTCTAGGAGCAACAACGACTCAGCCGCGAAGTGGTAGGCCACACAAGCTCACAGAACGGGACCGCTGAGTGCTGAAGCATGCAGCACGTAAAAATCGTCCGTCCTCGGTTGCAACACTTACTACCGAGTTCGAAACTGCCTCTGGAAGCAACGTCAGCACAAGAACTGTTCGTCGGGAGTGTCATGAAATGGGTTTCCATGGCCGAGCAGCCTAAGTTCACCATGCGCAATGCATCGGCTGGAGTGGTGTAACGCTCGCAGCCATTGGACTCTGGAGCAGTGGAAACTAGTTCTCTGGAGTGATGAATCACGCTTTACCATCTGGCAGTCCGATGGACAAATATGGGTTTGGCGGATACCTGCCCCAATGCATAGTGCCAACTGAAAAGTTTGGTGGAGGAGGAATAATGGTCTGGGGCTGCTTTTCATGGTTTGGGCTAGGCCCCTTTCTAGACAATTCTGTGCTTCCAATTTTGTGGCAACAGTTTGGGGAAGGCCCTTTTCTGTTTCAGCATGACAATGCCCTGTCGACAAAACGAGGTCCATACAGAAATGGTTTGTCGAGATCGGTGTGGAAGAACTTGACTGGCTTGCACAGAGCCCTGATCTCAACCCCATCGAACACCTTTGGGATGAATTGGAACACCGACTGCGAGCCAGGCCTAATCGCCCAACATCAGTGCCCGACCTCACTAATGCTCTTTTGGCTGAATGGAAGCAAGTCCCCGCAGCAATGTTCCAACATCTAGTGGAAAGCCTTCCCAGAAGAGTGTAGGCTGTTATAGCAGCAAAGGGGGGACCAACTCCATATTAATGCCCATCATTTTGGAACGAGAGTAGCAGCAGCTTGTATGATGATTGTTAGTGAGTGTGTGTGCGTGTGTGTGTAGAGTCAGTATGAATGTGTGTGCGTGTTATGTGTGTGTGAGCAAATTAAGTGTGTGTGTGTTGGAGTGTCGGTGTGAGTCTGTGTGAGGGTGCATAGAGTTATTGCAAAAATAAAAATAAAAAGGTCAATGCACATAGTCCGTGTAGCCATTTTGTTAGCTATTTAGCAGTCTTATGGCTTTGGGATAGAAGCTGTTCAGGACCCTGTTGGTGTCAGACTTTTTCTCCAGTACCATTTGCTGTGCTGAAGCAGAGAGAACAGTCTATGGCTTGGTTGGCTGGAGTCTAACAATTTTCTGGGCATTCCTTTCACACCACCTGATATAGAGGTCCTGGATGGCAGGGAGCTCGGCCCCAGTGATGTACTGGGCTGTCCGCATCACCCTCTGTAGCGCTATGCAATCGAGTGCGGTGCAGTTGCCATACCAAGCAGTGATGCAGTTAGTCAAGATGCTTTCAATGGTGCAGCTGTAGAACTTTATGAGGATTTGAGGGCCCATGCCAAATCTTTCCAACCTCCTGATTGGGAAGAGGCGCTGTCGCGCCTTCGTCATGACTGTGCACGTGTGTGTGGACCATTTTAAGTCATTGTGATTTGGAGACGTAGGAACTTGAAGCTCTTGACCCGCTCTACTGCAGCACCGTCGTTATGGATGGGGGCGTGCTCGCCCCACCCATTTCCTGTAGTCCACGATCAGATCCTTTGTCTTACTGACATCACTGACCTCCTCCCTGTAGGCTGTATCGTCGTCACCGGTGATCAAGCCTACCATCGTCATGTTGTCAGCTAACTTGATGATGGTGTTGGAGTCATGTATTGCCACAGGGAGTATAGGAGGGGACTAAGCTCACACCCCTGTGGGCCCCCAATGTTGAGGGTCAGCGTGGCGGAGGTGATGTTGCCTACCCTCACCATCTGGGGTTGGCCCGTCAGGAAGTCCAGGATACAGTTGCAGAGGTGTTCAGTCCCAGGGTCCCAAGCTTGGTGAAGATCTTGGAGGGGACTATGGTGTTGAACGCTGCGCTGTAGTCAATGAACAGCATTTGTACACGATCACATACAGTGCCTTCAGAAAGTATTCATACCTCTTGACTTATTCCACATTTTGTTGTGTTACAGCCTCAATTCCAAATGGATTAAGTATATGTTTTTTCTAACCCATCTACACACAATACCTCATAATGACAAGGTGAAAACATGTTGTTAGAAATGTTTGCAAATATATTGAAAATGAAATACAGAAATATCTTATTTACATAAATATTCACGACCCTGAGTCAATAAACGTTAGAAACACCTTTGGCAGCGATTACAGCTGTGAGTCTTTGTGGGTAAGTCTCGAAGAGTTATGCACACCTGGATTGTACAATATTTGCGCATTGTTCTTTTTAAAATTCTTCAAGCTTTGTCAAGTTGGTTGTTGATCAATGCTAGACAGCAATTTTCAAGTCTTGCCATAGATTTTCAAGACAATTTAAGACAAAATGGTAACTAAGCCACTCAGGAACATTCAATGTTGTCTTGGTAAGCGATTCCAGTGTATATTTGGCTTGTGTTATAGGTTATTGTCCTGTTGAAAGGTGAATTCATCTCCCATTTTCTGGTGGAAAGCAAACTGAATCAGGTTTTGCTCTAGCATTCTGCCTGTGCTTAGCTACATTCCAATTATTTTTTTATCCTGAAAAACTCCCCTCTCCTTAACGATTACAAGCATACTCATAACATGATGCAGCCACCACTTTGCTTGAAAATATATGGAGTGGTACTCAGTAATGTGTTGTATTGGATTTGCCCCAAACATAACACGTTGTATTCAGGACAAAAAGTGAATTGCTTTGCCACATTTTTCACAGTATTACTTTAGCGCCTTGTTGCGAACAGGACGCATGTTTTGGAATATTTGTATTCTATACAGGCTGCCTTCTTTTCACTCTGTCAATTAGGTTAGTATTGTGGAGCAACTACAATGTTGTTGATCCATCCTCAGTTTTCTCCTGTCACTGCTATTAAACTCTGTAAATGTTTTAAAGTCAGCATTGGCCTCATGGTGAAATCCCTGAGCGGTTTCTTTCCTCTACGGCAACTGAGTTAGGAAGGACTTCTGTATCTTTGTAGAGACTGGGTGTATTGATACACCATCCAAAGTGTAATTAATAACTTCACCATGCTATTCAATGTCTGCTTTATTTTTTTTACCCATCTACCAATAGGTACCCTTCTTTGCGAGGCATTGGAAAACTTCCCTGGTTGAATCTGTGTTTGAAATTCACTGCTCTATAATTTTATGTGTGGGGTACAGAGAAGAGGTAGTCGTTCAAAAATCATGTTAAACACTCTATTGCACACAGAGTAAGCGCAGTTTTACTCCTGAACTTATTTAGGTTTGTCATAACAAAGGGGTTGAATACCTATTGACTCAAGACATTTCAGCTTTTCATTTTTTATTAATTCTAAAAACATAATTCCACTTTGACATTATGGGGTAATGTATGTAGGCCAATGACACAAAATCTAAAAGTAAATTCAAGCTGTAACAAAACACAATTCTGAAAAAGTCAAGGGGTGTTAATACTTTCTGAAGGCACTGTATCTCTCTCTATTATGTGTAGGAATACTTTGGAACAGATTTTCAAAATTAAAATCACTTGGAGCAGATTTGCTGGTGTTTTTACAGTCTTTTATGTCCAACAATAAAATATTTAATAAAAAAGACTTGATCACAAAACTTTCTGGGATGATGAGGTTGATGTGTGCCATAATCAGCCTTTCAAAGCACTTAATGATTACAGATGTGAGTGCTACTTGCTTAGCTTCTCCCACTTTCTTTGATGCTGTTGAATTTTCTGATTTCTAGTAGTAGTTAATTATACTCTCAAGGATAAGTCAGTGTCTAGCAAGTTGTTTCAAAAGGTTAGGTGTTAGAGATGTAGAATTTTGTGTTTTGTGTTTGAATTTTACCTAGCAGAAGTCTTGTGTTGTTAATTGAAAGACTATGGACATTGAGGTCAGCAAAGATGATAAGCTGAGGGTTAGTATGTGGTTTGATGGAGCGATGGGAAACCCAGCCTTGAACCTGTAGCCAAAATGAGCTCACTGTTGGACAGTACCAATAAAGATGCATTATGTCCTCCTCTTCTTTATTTACAGTCTTGCTCAATACCTCAAATGCAAAGAGTTTTCTTTGTTGACAGAATTGTATACAATATCTTTAACTGAAAGGCTCTTGAGTATGTATCTATGGATGTTTTGTATGTGAGATTGAAGACCTGCTTCCATGGTATTGGATTGTCAAAGATATTTTCCCAGTACGTTAGAAATTTGTATGGAATTGCTGCTAGGTTATGGAAATTAAATTGATATATTTCAGTTCATTTTATTTTTATGTATCCATTTATAAAAAAAGATATAGCAGGATGGCATACAGTTAAGTTGTGCTTTCCTTTCTTCATCTTAACTTTTGAATGCGGGGGGTATAGTACACACCAATTGAGCATACAGTATGTATGATTTGTACAAATATCCCCATAGATTCTACACAATGTTTCAAAATCAAACAACTTTCCGTCCTTGTCCATAATGTAATTTAGAAAATAAATTCGTTTTTCAATAAAAGGTTGCCAACAAAGAGGTTGTCCATTGTCGTGACGTGACTTTCATTATTGTGATTAATATTATTTATCGAATAATTACCTTCTATGTTTAATTATATGACTAGATTAAATTAATCATGTAACAATGAACTTATTAGGAATTTGGGGCACCACGGGAAAAGTTGTTTAACGAGTTACCGTTTCCTGAATTAACTCTAAAGATATCTAGAAAGCTCTTATCATTTAACAGTAATTTATTAATCATTTACCTCATATCAGTCTCATTCTGAAAGTCGTGGGCTCTTTAAGTCTGCACGAACTCGGGTCTTACTGATCATTCCGTACCACACAAATTGATTTAATTATTTATTTACTAACTAATTTTAAAATGATAACACAAGATACAAACACGTACACGCTATAGGTAGGGATTAGAAACGTAATACAATGAAAACGGGTCCCTAGCGGACTAACGCAATATGACACGTGTTACAAAAGATGGCGAGTTAAAGAGAGAGAGAGAAAACACTTGGATACACATTTACATTTACATTACATTTATGTCATTTAGCAGACGCTCTTATCCAGAGCGACTTACAAATAGGTCCATTCACCTTATAGCCAGTGGGATAACCACTTTACAATGTTATTATTATTATTATTATTATTATTATTATTATTATTATTATTATTATTATTATTTTTATTATTTTTTGGGGGGGGGTGGGTTGGGGTAAGGGGGGGTAGAAGGATTACTTTATCCCATCCCAGGTATTCCATAAAGAGGTGGGGTTTCAAATGTCTCCGGAAGGTGGTGAGTGACTCCGCTGTCCTGGCGTCGTGAGGGAGCTTGTTCCACCATTGGGGTGCCAGAGCAGCGAACAGTTTTGACTGGGCTGAGCGGGAACTATGCATCCGCAGAGGTAGGGGAGCCAGCAGGCCAGAGGTGGATGAATGCAATGCCCTCGTTTGGGTGTAGGGACTGATCAGAGCCTGAAGGTATGGAGGTGCCGTTCCCCTCACAGCTCCGTAGGCAAGCACCATGGTCTTGTAGCAGATGCGAGCTTCAACTGAAAGCCAGTGGAGTGTGCGGAGGAGCGGGGTGACGTGAGAGAACTTGGGAAGGTTGAACACCAGACGGGCTGCGGCATTCTGGATGAGTTGTAGGGGTTTAATGGCACAGGCAGGGAGCCCAGCCAACAGCGAGTTGCAGTAATCCAGACGGGAGATGACAAGTGCCTGGATTAGGACCTGTGCCGCTTCCTGTGTAAGGCAGGGTCGTACTCTCCGAATGTTGTAGAGCATGAACCTACAGGATAGGGTCACCGCCTTGATGTTAGCGGAGAACGACAGGCTCTTGGCATGATTTGTACAAATATTAGGAATTTGCATTTACACATGGACCTATGCTCACAGTAATCCTAATATTTTGCCCGGAACTGCCGCCCGTTTGGGAAGAAAAGCAATGCATGTATTTACGTGTTGGAGGTCTTCATCATGTATCTCTGTTGGACTCAGGCCTTCATGGGTAGGGGTCGATTGGGCCTTCTCTTTCGAATGGCCTTTTAAATGTAAGGCTCAGATTGTCCACAACAGGTCACAATGTCCTTCTTCTTAGTAGTCTGTTTACTTTCACTCGTTCTGGAAGTGGTCTTCTGAGGACGGCTATTCAGCCGTGTCGATGATCCCCTGTGGGGTGATGAGAGCAGTGTAGTAGACGATGGTTTGAAGAGAGTAACAGGATGGTCCCACTTAAATTCACCTTCTTAGATACAGTTCTTAGAACAGCTACTCAGCTGTAACATTGATTGTTTTTTTGTTTTTGTTTTTTGTAACATTGATTCTTAGTGGAGGCAACTTTGTCGTCTTCACCTCGTGTTGATTTTCAGGGTCGGGACCAATATGGACAAAACCTGCAGCTTGAGGTCCGTCTAGTTTGATCTGATAATTCTTATCTCAATCTTTTATGCACTCTGGTAAAGAGGGGTGTTCCCGTCACACTGACACGCTCTCTGAGTCCCTCGGGCGTGGCTAGTTACGAGGCGAAAGTATTATTATCACTATGATCTTGTTAGAAAGCTTAAATCACATTCCTATCTTCACGAAAACATTGTCTTCCTCCTTGATATTTTCTACACAACATAAAGGATGTAAATCTGATATACACAGTGTAAAAGCTCTTCAAGTCACAATGTTTTCCTTATAACACCTTTATACCATTTTTAATGGCATTTTTTGGGGATATTCCATTATATTATTACTGTAAAATATACACTGAGTTTACAAAACATTAGGAACACCTGCTCTTTCCATGAAATAGACCAGGTGAATCAAGGTAAAGGTTAGATCCCTTATTGATGTCACCTTTTAAATACACTTCAATCAGTGTAGATGAAGGGGAGGAGACAGGTTATTGAATGATTTTTAAGCATTGAGACAATTGACACAAGGAATATGTATATGTGCCATTCAGAGGGTGAATGGGCAAGACAAAGTATTTAAGTGCCTTTCAACAGGGTATGGTAGTAGGTGCCAGGCGCACCACTTTGAGTATGTCCAGAACTGCAACTATGCTGGGTTTTTCACGCTCAACAGTTTCCTGTGGTAAATTGCGTCATTCTGTCATTGCGCAACACTATCGCAAGGGGGTGTTAGAATGCTGATTATGCTTTTGGTTTCTCTCCCTCCAAAAATAGAAATAAATAATTCTAAACAACAAACTGGCTATATTTACCATAGTGTGAAAGAGTGATAGCCTCTCTACAGTGAGGGGAAAAAGTATTTGATCCCCTGCTGATTTTGTACGTTTGCCCACTGACAAAAAAATGATAAGTCTATAATTTTAATGGTAGGTTTATTTGAACAGTGAGAGACAGAATAACATCAACAAAATCCAGGAAAACGCATGTCAAAAATTTTAGAAATTGATTTGCATTTTAATGAGGGAAATAAGTATTTGACCCCCTCTCAATCAGAAAGATTTCTGGCTCCCAGGTGTCTTTTATACAGGTAACGAACTGAGATTAGGAGAACACTCTTAAAGGGAGTGCTCCTAATCTCAGTGTGTTACCTGCATAAAAGACACCTGTCCACAGACGCAATCAATCAATCAGATTCCAAACTCTCCACCATGGCCAAGACCAAAGAGCTCTCCAAGGATGTCAGGGACAAGATTGTAGACCTACACAAGGCTGGAATGGTCTACAAGACCATCGCCAAACAGCTTGGTGAGAAGGTGACAAAAGTTGGTGCAATTATTCGCAAATGGAAGAAACACAAAATAGCTGTCAATCTCCCTCGGCCTGGGGCTCCATGCAAGATCTCACCTCGTGGAGTTGCAATGATCATGAGAACGGTGAGGAATCAGCCCAGAACTACACGGGAGGATCTTGTCAATGATCTCAAGGCAGCTGGGACCATAGTCACCAAGAAAACAATTGGTAACACACTACGCCGTGAAGGACTGAAATCCTGCAGCGCCTGCAAGGTCCCCCTGCTCAAGAAAGCAATTATACAGGGCCGTCTGAAGTTTGCCAATGAACATCTGAATGATTCAGAGGAGAACTGGGTGAAAGTGTGGTCAGATGAGACCAAAATCAAGCTCTTTGGCATCAACTCAACTCGCCGTGTTTGGAGGAGGAGGAATGCTGCCTATGACCCCAAGAACACCATCCCCACCATCAAACATGGAGGTGGAAACATTATGCTTTGGGGTGTTTTTCTGCTAAGGGGACAGGACAACTTCACCGAATCATAGGGACGATGGACAGGGCCATGTACCGTCAAATCTTAGGTGAGAACCTCCTTCCCTCAGCCAGGCCATTGAAAATGGGTCGTGGATGGGTATTCCATCATGACAATGACCCAAAACACACGGCCAAGGCAACAAAGGAGTGGCTCAAGAAGAAGCACATTAAGGTCCTGGAGTGGCCTAGCCAGTCACCATACCTTAATCCCATAGAAAATATGTGGAGGGAGCTGATGGTTCGAGTTGCCAAACGTCAGCCTCGAAAACTTAATGACTTGGAGAAGATCTGCAAAGAGGACTGGAACAAAATCCCTCCTGAGATGTGTGCAAACCTGGTGGCCAACTACAAGAAACGTCTGACCTCTGTGATTGCCAACAAGGGTTTTGCCACCATGTTTTGCCGAGGGGTCAATTACTTATTTCCCTCATTAAAATGCAAATCAATTGAAAACATTTTTGACATGCGTTTTTCTGGATTTTTTGTTGTTGTTATTCTGTCTCTCACTGTTCAAATAAACCTACCATTAAAATTATAGACTGATCATGTCTTTGTCAGTGGCCAAACGTACAAAATCAGCAGGGGATCAAATACTAGTGAGTTTCTGAAACACGGAGTCCTTCTTTGCTGATCTGAAGAAGAAACTGAATTAAAGAGATTCCAGCGAGGATATGGAGGGGAAAAATGCTGCACATATTTTCAAGACCTGAGCTACTTTCTTTATTCATTAATTTATTAAATGTACTAGTTTATTTAGGCAATTTAATATGTTTGTTCATGCTTGATACATTATTTTAGGCTTGGCCTATTTAGTGGGCTATTTTGCCACATAAAGCTATATTTGTCAGCATAAAGCTGAGTGACTCACTCATTCGTGGTTTTGGATCAAGATAAATAAGTACCAACATTCTTTCTGATAATCTTTAATAAAGAAATGTTTTGACCAAGTTAATCTGCTCATGTTGTGTGTGTGTATGTTTTCAATTATTTGTGTGTTTTCAATTATTTGTGACATTGTGGTTACAATGAAAAATGTAAACGAAATAAATCAATAATCAGATACGTGTTGCTTGTCATTTTTCCTTTTTAAAATGATTTTGTAAGAATGTTTTTAATTTTTTAGACAATACAAAACATACACATACAAACGACAACTACATCACACCGGCCCAGACCCACCTGCTCACACACCCATCTCCAGCGCCAGAAACTCTCCAGCACATGGCCTCAAACTGCACCATTTTGATTCTCTCTGTCGCCCACGCACTTTCAAAATTTGGATAATGAAACATTTAAAGGCGAACATTGGTTGATTTCCAGTTTTTAAGTATACATTTTTTCAAGATGATTGAGGAGAAAAATATCATCCAACCCATACTATATCTCACTGCACCCTTACATGCCATGTCTTGAAATATGCAGACAGACAGATTAAAAGTTCATTTCCATTCCACTTCTGACAGCCAACTTTCTAACTTCGACAATAACTTTCGGACTTTATAACATTCCCAGAAGGCATGGATTATTATAACCTAATGAAAAATGTACCTGGTAATCTAATTTCATTTAGTGCAGGCCTAAGACGTGTGGGTTTAACATTCTGAATGTATGATTATATTGAAGATAGAAGCCGCCTATTAATGAATGTGTTCCGAGGGCTGATCAGATACCCAACAAAATAACCTCATTTTAATAAGCCTAATTGTTTTTGACTACAGACAGTAGGCTATTATTCCTTTTCATTAATGAATGTGTCTGCATGTCTATTCAACATTTTGCTAAAAAGAAGCCATTTACATTTTACATTTTAGTCATTTAGCAGGCGCTCTTATCCAGAGCGAATTACAGTTAGTGAGTGCATACATTTTCATACTGTCATGAATGAAACCATGCCATGAATTAAGAACAATATTATTATTTTTTCACAATTCAATGCGGCACATTGACAACTCAAATCGCTTTAAAGAGCCTTCTAATATTAGACAACAAATAAATAAAGTAAAACAATAACTTCAAAAACAGTCCATTCATCACTGGATTTCTTCACATTTCTGAGCAGGAAAAGGATGTAATCCACCGTGCCTGGTCCCAGGCTCACAGCTGTCTTCTCTCTGAAACCACACATCCATCTGTAGGTGACGCTTTATCCTTTGGAACCACACAATTACCAGGTGGACAGTAGGCCTCTTGAAGTGATAGAGCAAATCAACAAGATCCACAAGTATTCTTTCACAATAGCTGGCCTTATGTTATCTGCAGTTTTGAGCTGCACTGTCCCACTCCGTGGTGGATTTCACCCACTCTTCATTAATGTAATGGGCTGTAAGGCACAAGTATCAAATTTTTCTAAAATTGTCAGTCCACAAGTCAAGTGTAATTGCACCATTGTATTTACCCAAGTTCTCTCTCAACTACGGGACCACCCCCCAGCTGATTTTTTTGCCCGATGCAGGGCTCTAGTGCAAGAGGAGAGAGACTCTTGGACAGAAACATTCACACCTCCATTAATTTACAAAAGGAAAGTCTTATAGCTTGGCTATGTGTGAAAAATCCCCCAATTTGTTCCACAGTTTAGACTACCAATAGATGCTGCGGTCAGTCAGAGTTGAGTCCTATATTAAAGTGTAGCCTTAATGGCCAAAAAGGGCAAACTTGCAATGTATTTGAGGCTTAAGTCCTCTAGAGTTTTACATTTCTAACTCAATATTACAGGCCTGATTTGCCCTAACAAAAAATGCATCGACCCCTACAAATATGTCAATTTATTATAATCCACATAATAATTCAAACGAAATTAGCTGTAGCGAGAGGAGAGAGACTGCATGCTAAAGACAATCAGAAATAATGGGTCTATAACTCTGCATTTTAATATAACTCACTCAGCCCTATGCTTCTGTTCCTGCTTCTGTTGCCTATTTGAGTGTTTGTTTAATATCCTACTGATTTTGTGATCACCAAGCCTCATGCAACCACAAAATGTCAGATAAAACAATTTCACAAATCCAGCTGTTTTTAAACTTTGCTATGCTGTAGTAAAGGCTTTACAAATTGTTTTCATTAGAACAGACTCTCTGGTATTACTTATTATTTATTTACTGTTGTTTACACTGTTCCAAAAGGGCAGAAAAATAACATTTTAATCTAACAGCACCCGTTTGTCATGCAACAGTATATCTTGTGCTTTTGACAATGATTTTACATTAGGCCTAATTCACATGATATGCCTAAAATACTTATATCCACTAGGCTAATTAATACTCATATTATTCCTTTTGATTATTTAATGAAACTATATCATGTTATTTCAAGTTGTCCCTTTGGAGTGCATGCAAAAGCTGGACTGTACCCTATTACCTACTAAAACATGTTGTTACACTGTAAGGTTTTTATTCTAAGAGAAACGAAAATGTTCTGTAACATTCCATTATATTCTTAAAATAAATGTATATGTGTTGACTGATTGACAAGTGATGTCTTCTAAATCAACAAGTTGATGGTGCAGCCATATAGCCTCGGATACCAAGCACAGATAAATAAAACTCTAAAAAAGGTTTCACATATTTTCAAGACCTGAGCTATTTAATTTATTTGTTTTATTTATTAAATTTACTTGTGGAATGTTACAGAATAGTTAACAACAATAGAAAGAAGCACCTGGTGGCATTGGGAAAGTCTCAGGCGGAGAATGGAGTTAAAGTGCACTGTACTGTAAGTACGCAACAACGCTGTGGGCCAGGTGTAAATGGTTTTGCAGCCTTTCAAAGAAACTGGAATACAAAAGAAGCCATCCACCCTTGATGGGCTGTCAACAGGACAATAGACTCTTGCAGAGTTTAGGGAATTTGAATGTATTAATGGATGTTTGCGAGCCATGTCACTTCACTTATCTCTTTGCATAGCCCACCACATGCACTGGTTTCTAACTACATCTGGATGGATCCATAATGAATTACTATGGGAATACATATCACTGAATGACAGAAATATAGGAATAAAGTGTTGCTTACTGAAACACCCAAAGTCATCCAATTGTTATAATAGGATTTGAAGCAATAGCCTACCCCGCGTGTGGTCAACTATTTCAGCACCATTTCGCGCTGCTTTGAGACCAGCATGGGGACTTTCTTTTCACTGAATCTCCGTTTGGATATTGGTTAGCCTACAATTAGGCTGTGGAAATGTTAGAATTATTTTGCTCTTTACATTTACATTTTAGTCATTTAGCAGACACTCTTATCCAGAGAAACATACATTCATCTTAAAATAGCTAGGTGGGACAACCACATACAGTGGGGAGAACAAGTATTTGATACACTGCCGATTTTGCAGGTTATCCTACTTACAAAGCATGTAGAGGGCTGTAATTATTATCATAGGTACACTTCAACTGTGAGAGACGGAATCTAAAACAAAAATCCAGAAAATCATATTGTATGATTTTTAAGTAATTAATTTGCATTTTATTGCATGACATAAGTATTTGATCACCTACCAACCAGTAAGAATTCCGGCACTCACAGACCTGTTAGTTTTTCTTTAAGAAGCCCACCTGTTCTCCACTCATTACCTGTATTAACTGCACCTGTTTGAACTCGTTACCTGTATAAAAGACACCTGTCCACACACTCAATCCAACAGACTCTAACCTCTCCACAATGGCCAAGACCAGAGAGCTGTGTAAGGACATCAGGGATAAAATTGTAAACCTGCACAAGGCTGGGATGGGCTACAGGACAATAGGCAAGCAGCTTGGTGAGAAGGCAACAACTGTTGGCGCAATTATAAAAAAATGGAAGAAGTTCAAGATGACGGTCAATCACCCTCGGTCTGGGGCTCCATGCAAGATCTCACCTCGTGGGGCATCAACAATCATGAGGAAGGTGAGGGATCAGCCCAGAACTACACGGCAGGACCTGGTCAATGACCAGAAGAGAGCTGGGACCACAGTCTCAAAGAAAACCATTAGTAACACACTACGCCGTCATGGATTAAAATCCTGCAGCGCACGCAAGGTCCCCCTGCTCAAGCCAACGCATGTCCAGGCCCGTCTGAAGTTTGCCAATGACCATCTGGATGATCCAGAGGAGGAATGGGAGAAGGTCATGTGGTCTGATGAGACAAAAATAGAGCTTTTTGGTCTAAACTCCACTCGCCGTGTTTGGAGGAAGAAGAAGGATGAGTACAACCCCAAGAACACCATCCCAACCGTGAAGCATGGAGGGGGAAACATCATTCTTTGGGGATGCTTTTCTGCAAAGGGGACAGGACGACTGCACCGTATTGAGGGGAGGATGGATGGGGCCATGTATCGCGAGATCTTTGCCAACAACCTCCTTCCCTAGTTTAAGGGTCGAGGTTTATTTAAGATACTGTTTGAAGAGGTAGGGTTTCAGATGTTTTCAGATGTTTTCAGGAGATGAGCAGGGACTCTGCTGTCCCAGCTTCAGGTGGAAGCTGGTTTCAGCATTGGGGTGCCAGGACAGAAAAAAGCTTGGACTGGGCTGAGCGGGAGCTGCCCTGCTTTGTGAATTGGAGGGGATTGGGAAAGGGTGAGGTCAAAAGATGCAACGTGGGGAAAGAGAGAGTTGGAAAGAAATGAATCTAAGGCAGACGTCGGGAGGTTGAAGTCGCCAAATACGAAGAGTGGTGAGCAAATCATCAGGAAATTAGCTTTCAAGATGTCAAGCTCATTGAGGAACTCTCCCAGGGCACCTGGTGGGCGATAGATGACAATAATGTTCAGCTTGAGTGGACAAGTGACAGTGACAGCATGGTCTTAAAATGAGGAGATGGAAAGGTGAGTGAGGGAGAAAATAGAAAATCTCCACTTAGGAGAAATGAGTAGACCTGTGCCACCACCGCGACGACCAGATGCTCTCGGAATATGAGAGAAAACATAGTCAGATGAAGAAAGAGCAGCTGGAAAAGTAGTGTTCTCTGGGGCGATCCATGTCTCCATCTGGGCCAAAAAGACAAGGTACTGAAGGGTAGCATAGGCTGAGATGAACTCAGCGTTCTTTACCGCAGACCGGCAGTCCCAAACGCTGCCAGGTCTCTGGAATTCCACATGGGTTGTGCGCGCAGGGTACACGAAATTAGAAGGGTTGCAGCCAAGGGGTGGGAAGTATCTGTAAAGCCTAGAGGGAGAGGTGCGAACAGGTATAGATAACACACACATACACTACTAGTCAAAATATTGGACACACCTACTCATTCAAGGGTTAGTCTTTATTTTTACTTCATTTTTACATTATAGAATAATAGTGAAGACATCAAAACTATGAAATAACACATATGGAATAATGTAAATTAGTAACCAAAAAAGTGTTCAACAAATCAACATGTGTTATTCAAATAGCCACCCTTTACCTTGATGACAGCTTTGCACACTGTTGGTATTCTCTCAACCAGCTTCATGAGGTAGTCACCTGGAATGCATTTCAATTAACAGGTGTGCCATCTTAAAAGTTAATTTGTTGAATTTCTTTCCTTCTTAATGCGTTTGAGCCAATCAGTTGTGTTGTGACAAGGTATGGGGGGGGGGGGGGGGGGGGGGGTATATTATGTCAAGAACAGCTCAAATAATGACAGTCCATCATTACTTTAAGACATGAAGGTCATTCAATAAGGAACATTTCAAGAACTTTGAAAGATAAATATCATAAAAGACAAAAACTGTCTTTATATTTCATCCTCAAAGCACCATGAAGGTCTGCTGCACCATATGCATATTAACTGTAGAATAGCCAGGACTCGATGAGTAGCCTACCAATAGCCGCCAGTCTAATATATACACTTAATATACACAATCACAAAGAAATCCATTAATATTTTGTTTAGGGAGGTCATAAAAAACATGGTACTAAGACAATGTATTTAAAACGAAAAAAATAGCATGTTTTAAGATTTATTTATATGCGCTATAATAGCTTAGGCTATGGTATTCATGTATTTTATTAGGATCCCCATTAGCTGTTGCAAAAGCATCAGCTATTCTTCCTGGGGTCCACACAAAACATGAACAATGACATAATACAGAACATTAATAGACAACAGCTCAAGAACAGAACTACATAAATATATATTTTTTTACAAAATGCATACGTAACCTACGTATCAATACATACACACAAACTATCTAGGTCAATTAGGGGAGAGGCGTTGTGACGTGAGGTGTTGCTTTATCCGTTTTTTAAAACCAGGTTTGCTGTTCACTTGAGCAATATGAGATTTCAATGAAATAATGGCTCTATATAATACTGTACGCTTTCTTTAATTTTTCTGTATTTGGGGACTGTGAAAAGACCGCTGGTGGCATGTCTGGTGGGGTAAGTGTATGTGTCAGAGCTGTTGACTATGCAAACAATTTGGGATTTTCAACATACTAATGTTTCTTATAAAAAGAAGAGGTGATACAGTCAGTCTCTCCTCAACTCTTAACCAAGAGAGACTGGCATGCATAGTATTTATATCAGCCCTCTGATTACAATGAAGAGTAAGACGTGCCGCTCTGTTCTGGGCCAGCTGCAGCTTAACTAGGTCTTTACTTGCAGCACTCGACCACACGACTGGAAGATAATCAAGATAAGACAAAACTTGATTCTGCAGGACTTGCTTTGTGGAGTGTGGTGTCAAAAAAGTATTGTATCGCTTTATTATGGACAGACCTCTCCCCATCTTTACAATCATTTAATCTATATGTTTTGACCATGACAGTTTATTATCTAAGCTAACGCCAAGAAATGTTGTCTCCTCAACTTGTTCAACAGCCATACCATTCATTACCAGATTCAGCTGAGTTCTAGAACTTAGAGACTTTTAGAGATGTTCAGGACCAGTGTTTTACTGGCCACCAATTCCAAAACTGACTGCAACTCTTTGTTAAGAGTTTCAGTGACTTAATTAGATGTGGTTGCTGATGTGTATATAGTTGAATCTTCAGCATACATGGACACACATGCTTTCTGTAATGCCAGTGGCAGGTCATTGGTAGAAATAGAAAAAAGTTGAGGGCATAGAGAGCTGGCCTGCAGTATACCACACTTTACATGTTTGACATGAGAGAAGCTCCCATTAAAGAAAACCCTCTGTTCTATTAGATAGATAGCTATGAATCCACAATATGGCAGAGGTTGAAAAGCCATAACACATACGCCTTGATTGTCCCTCGAGATGATCAGGTTTTTCCGTCAAGAGGAGTGGGACAACATTCCACAGGCCACAATCAACTCTATTCGAAGGAGATGTGTTGCGCTGCATGAGGCAAATGGTGGTCACACCAGATACTGACTGGATTTCTGATCCACGCCCCTACCTTTAAAAAAAAAGTATCTGTGACCAACAGATGCATATCTGTATTTCCAGTCATGTGAAGTCCATAAATTAGGGCCTAATGAATTCTTTTCAATTGACTGATTTCCTTATATGAACAGTAACTCAGTAAAATCGTTGAAATTGTTGCATGTTACGTATATATTTTTGTTCAGATCCCTCCCAGTTTCACAACAACATGGTAGCATATCATATGTATATAAAGTGTATATGTGTGTTAATGTATACAAAGTATACTTTTTTTATGTAAATGGTAGGGGAGAGTGGGGTAAGTTGAGCCAAAGGGTAAGGTGAGCCACACTTATTTCTAGGAAACCCAAAATCAATCATTTCACCAAATATTTAGGAAGAGGTCATCATTTCATGGAGTCTGTGAAGGAAGAAAACACATGGAAAAAGTGGTAAGCAAGTTATGTCCAAATAATGAATTTTCACCAAGTCAAATTAATTTATTGTGTTAGAGCAGGGGTGTCAAACTCATTCCATGGAGGGCCAAGTGTCTGCGGGTTTTTGGTTTTTCCTTTCAATGAAGACCTAGACAACCAGGTGAGGAGAGTTATGTACTAATTAGTGACCTTAATCATCAATCAAGTACAAAGGAGGAGCGAAAACCCGCAGACACTCAGCCTTCCATGGAATGAGTTTGACGCGTGTAAGCTAATATAATCAAAATGTTTGCCTTAGGGTAAGTTGAACCAATGGGCATGGGGAAAGGGAAAGTGGGTACCTAGTCAGTTGCACAACTGAATGCATTCAACCGAAATGTGTCTTCCACATTCAATGGTTGAGTCAATGGCAAGTTGAGCTAATTAAAGTGTTTTCTTTCCAGGCGTAATGCAAGGTATTATCGCTGTGATATGATGTAACAACAGGGCCTGGCCTATGTTAAAAGTGTTTAAAAAAGTACAAAGTGTTTGTCAGTTGTTGACTGTTAAAAATTATTATAATGCAAAATTGTGATTGTGTTGAATTGTGTTTGGGAAATAAAGATAGACATGGTTTTAATAAAATCTTAAGGATCAGACCCTTTTTTTCAATTTTCGCCAAAAATGACAGCCCCCCCCCAAAAAAAATATTTTTTTATTTAACTAGGCAAGTCAGTTAAGAACAAATTCTTATTTACAATGATATGCATATTCTTGATACCATTTGAAAGGAAACACTTTGAAGTTTGTGGAAATATGAAATTAATGTAGGAGAATATAACACATTAGATCTGGTAAAAGATCATACAAACAAAAAAACATTAATTTTCAAATTTTATTTTTTTCATGATCTTTGAAATGCAAGAGAAAGGCCACAATATAATATTGCAGTTTAGGCACAATTTAGATTTTGGCCAGTAGATGGCATCAGTGTGTGTGCAAAGTTTCCGATTGATCCAGTGAAGCATTGCAACACTGGACTATTTTGTATCAAGTCTGCCCAAATGTGCCGAATTGGTCATTTGATACATTTTCAAGTACATAACTATAGAGAACATACAAACATTATGTTGTAATGCAAAATTTAAGTGTACACACTCCCAGGAATGTCATACATGATGGATCATTAGCTTATACACTAACTTTCACATATCTAGATGGCCGGGCGGGGTGGGTATGGAGCCAGAGACAGCAGGGGTTCAAACTGTAGAACCCAGTTCCTACATTTGAATATAAAAATTGATTTTATCAAACAAAACTATGCTACATTTTATCTCTGGGACCCTTAGGATGACAAATCAGAGCAAGATTTCTGAATGTAAATACATTATTTAGCTTCAGAGGTGAATGTATCAAACCAGTTGCCGTGATACGTTTTTTGTTGTTGTGCACTCTCCTCAAACAATAGCATGGTATTTTTTTCACTGTAAAAGCTACTGTAAATTGGACAGTGCAGTTAGATTAACAAGAATTTAAGCTTTCTGCCCATATAAGACATGTCTATGTCCTGGAAAGTTTGCTGTTACTTACAATGGTCATGCTAATCACATTAGCACACGTTAGCTCAACCGTCCCGTATACGGGACACCAATCCCTTAGAGGTTAAAAAGGTAGTGTTAATATTTCATTCAGGAGATACATTTGTAGGCGGCTTAACTTACCCTGTCCTGTTGCTCAACTTACCCCATATGTTTGGAAACTCTAATGTTTACATTAATTATGATCATTTCCAGGGATACACAACATCCTGAAAAAATTATATAGATATCCTTGTTAGAAAGAATATTGTATTTCCCTTGACGGAGTGATACTGAATGTAAAAAAAGTCTCAACTTACCCCACTCTCCCCTACATAGTACAAGTTTGGCATATGGTGTCAATTTTAAGACACCCTCAAGCCTCAATCATGTCATTCTGATGATGATTCATTGCTCTCTGTTGACAGATGTGTTTCTATCTCTCTCTTTGCTTCTCTCCAGATCCCTACCCAATCCACAACATCACCCTCCAGGGCCAGTACCACTGTCACCAGGGCCCAGGGGTTCCTCTGGGACAGCTGTGTGACTTCAGGACGGACTGCCCGCTCGGCGACGACGAAGGGAACATGTGCAGTGAGTACAGCCTATCTACTACTTCACCATTGGACTGGGGATGTTATGGGTGATGGAGGTGGAAGTGTGTGTATGTGTGTGTGTGGTGGTTGGGGGGGGGGGGGGGGGGGGTTGCACACCGCCTGCGCAGAATTATCCTCATCCTCGTAAAGTAGCAAAGCGGCAAAATAAGTCAACCATGGCAGGAGCTCCTTTGTGCACGGCTGCCTGTCATTACACAACTATGGCTACGTGCCAAAAGGCACACTATTCCCTACATAGTGCACTACTTTTGACCACAGCCCTAGAGGGTGCCATTTGGGATGCAGCCCACAACTACGGCTGTCTGAACTTACATAAATGAGGAACTCTGGAGTGTTGTCAGAGCATGAATGTATCCCACGCTGCTGCCATGCTACACTAGCGCTTCTCACCCTTGACATGTTTCTGCGGTTGTTGTGAAAACACATTTGTTTTCTCAAGGCCCAGGAATAGTTTTACGCCAATGTTGGGTTAGAAAGTCCCCTAGCTCTGGATATTTTTGTATGCGCGTGTGGCTGGGGATGTTTGTGTGCAGGGTCATCATGCCCATTGAATGCACAGACCTCAGTTTTTTTCATTTGTACACTGAAAATATAGAAGATAGTGTTTCTTTAAGGCATGATTACTTCAAAGCAATTGAATTTCGCCATCAATGCTCCCTCAAAAGAATTAGGAACATGACGCATGTGTGTCTGTGTGTGTCTGTGTGTGTGTGTGTGTGTGCAGTTGACCATTTATAAATATATAATTGCATGTGTGTCGCTGCACATATCTCTCGAAATACATTTTAATTGAATTCCGGAAAAGTGTACAGAATGCTCATTTAAGTTAAATTACTTACCTTCCATGCGCATATATATGAAGCTGACCAGAATTAATATCATGCCCCCACAGTGCACGATTAGCCTCCTGTGTGCCACTTATTAGCATGATGGCTGCTCCCCTGTGCTTATAGGTTGGTGAAATGTGGGGGCTAGTGAGATAAGAGGCTTTTTCCCTGCTAATGACAAACCCACTGGGCACAGACGTCAGTTCAATGTTTAGTTTTGATTTACATTTGGTTGAGTTGTCAACTAATGTGAATTCAACGTCATATAAAATATATATAATCACCATGTCATTGGATTTAGGAAGAAACATGAAATTGCCTTTTTTCTAATTCAATCAGTTTTCCACATTTATTCAACGTCATTTTCTGGTGGAAATTATGTTGATTCAACCAGTTTTTGCCCAGTGGTTAATAGCTGTCAAGCTATCAATGCTAATTAGCCTAGCGTGCTAACCAAGGGGGTGGTGTACATTTGAAAGTGCTGTGTGTTGGAGATGCCCCAGAGAGACAAACTATTCCATGAAAGGAATTCTGAGTAGAATTTGTTGAGTTATGCACCACTTAAAACATGAAATCCATGGAAATCTGTATGCGTGACAGCCAGAGGTTGCACTGCCTTAGATTCACTGGAATTGATGATGCCATGGTCTTTCTATAGTGAGTGACTTGAGAGGAGTGCATAACATGATTAGGACGCTCGTTACGCATCCAACACACATCCAATATCAAGTGTTCGCTCACGCTTTATGGCAAATACTCTGCTGTATCTTATCTGCGAATATTGCCAGTCAACCCTGTCAAATGTGGAGTAGTTAATTGTCCATGGTTACGATAACACTAGTTACATCATTGATCTAATTTATTGGATTGACTGTATTTGACATGAGAAGTGGGTGAAACCAAAACATGAAAGAGATGGGATGGGTTGAATGGAGCTGAAGGTTGGGACTAATAACAACTAATAACAACAAAATAACTAATGTAAAATATACTGTGTACATAATAAGTATAAAGGTTATAGGTTGAGAACTTTTGTGAAAGAGCACAGTTATGGCATATAGAAGCAGACCTGATGGACATAGGAGAGGTTGAGGGTAGAGGAAGTTCAGGAGTAAAAACAAACAAAATAGAATTATTGTAAAATTGACTGTCTCCATAAAATGTATATAGTATGTATAAGCTGGAAGTAGAGGCCTAAGCATTGTTGTTCACTAGTTTACTCAAATTAGGGAAGGGGTGGTAGGGTTGGAAAGTAATAAAGGAAAATATATATTTAAAAAGGATATGTACAGTGGGGAGAACAAGTATTTGATACACTGCCGATTTTGCAGGTTTTCCTACTTAAAAAGCATGTAGAGGTCTGTAATTTTTACCATAGGTACACTTTAACTGTGAGAGACAGAATCTAAAACAAAAATCCAGAAAATCACATTGTATGATTTTTAAGTAATTAATTTGCATTTTATTGCATGACATAAGTATTTGATCACCTACCAACCAGTAAGAATTCCGGCTCTCACAGACCTGTTAGTTTTTCTTTAAGAAGCCCTCCTGTTCTCCACTCATTACCTGTATTAACTGCACCTGTTTGAACTCGTTACCTGTATAAAAGACACCTGTCCACACACTCAATCAAACAGACTCCAACCTCTCCACAATGGCCAAGACCAGAAAGCTGTGTAAGGACATCAGGGATAAAATTGTAGACCCGCACAAGGCTGGGATGGGCTACAGGACAATAGGCAAGCAGCTTGGTGAGAAGGCAACAACTGTTGACGCAATTATTAGAAAATGGAAGAAGTTCAAGATGACGGTAAATCACCCTCGGTCTGGGGCTCCATGCAAGATCTCACCTCGTGGGGCATCAATGATCATGAGGAAGGTGAGGGATCAGCCCAGAACTACACAGCAGGACCTGGTCAATGACCTGAAGAGAGCTGGGACCACAGTCTCAAAGAAAAACATTAGTAACACACTACGCCATCATGGATTAAAATCCTGCAGCGCACGCAAGGTCCCCCTGCTCAAGCCAGTGCATGTCCAGGCCAGTCTGAAGTTTGCCAATGACCATCTGGATGATCCAGAGGAGGAATGGGAGAAGGTCATGTGGTCTGATGAGACAAAAATAGAGCTTTTTGGTCTAAACTCCACTCGCCGTGTTTGGAGGAAGAATAAGGATGAGTACAACCCCAAGAAAACCATCCCAACCGTGAAGCATGGAGGTGGAAACATCATTCTTTGGGGATGCTTTTCTGCTAAGGGGACAGGACAACTGCACCGTATTGAGGGGAGGATGGATGGGGCCATGTATCGCGAGATCTTGGCCAACAACCCCCTTCCCTCAGTAAGAGCATTGAAGATGGGTCGTGGCTGGGTCTTCCAGCATGACAACGACCCAAAACACACAGCCAGGGCACCTAAGGAGTGGCTCCGTAAGAATCATCTCAAGGTCCTGGAGTGGCCTAGCCAGTCTCCAGACCTGAACCCAATAGAAAATCTTTGGAGGGAGCTGAAAGTCTGTATTGCCCAGCGACAGCTCCGAAACCTGAAAGATCTGGAGAAGGTATGGAGGAGTGGGCCAAAATCCCTGCTGCAGTGTGTGTAAACCTGGTCAAGACCTACAGGAAACGTATGATCTCTGTAATTGCAAACAAAGGTTTCTGTACCAAATATTAAGTTCTGCTTTTCTGATGTATCAAATACTTATGTCATGCAATAAAATGCAAATTAATTAAATAAAAAAAATAAAAGTATTTGGTCACCTACAAACAAGCAAGATTTCTGGCTCTCACAGACCTGTAACTTATTCTTTAAGAGGCTCCTCTGTCCTCCACCCGTTACCTGTATTAATGGCACCTGTTTGAACTTGTTATCAGTATAAAAGACACCTGTCCACAACCTCAAACAGTCACACTCCAAACTCCACTATGGCCAAGAACAAAGAGCTGTCAAAGGACACCAGAAACAAAATTGTAGACCTGCACCAGGCTGGGAAGACTGAATCTGCAATAGGTAAGCAGCTTGGTTTGAAGAAATCAACTGTGGGAGCAATTATTAGGAAATGGAAGACATACAAGACCACTGATAATCTCCCTCGATCTGGGGCTCCACGCAAGAGCTCACCCCGTGGGGTCAAAATGATCACAAGAACGGTGAGCAAAAATCCCAGAACCACACGGGGGGACCTAGTGAATGACCTGCAGAGAGCTGGGACCAAAGTAACAAAGCCTACCATCAGTAACACACTACGCCGCCAGGGACTCAAATCCTGCAGTGCCAGACATGTCCCCCTGCTTAAGCCAGTACATGTCCAGGCCCGTCTGAAGTTTGCTAGAGTGCATTTGAATGATCCAGAAGAGGATTGGGAGAATGTCATATGGTCAGATGAAACCAAAATATAACTTTTTGGTAAAAACTCAACTCGTCGTGTTTGGAGGACAAAGAATGCTGAGTTGCATCCAAAGAACACCATACCTACTGTGAAGCATGGGGGTGGAAACATCATGCTTTGGGGCTATTTTTCTGCAAAGGGACAAGGACGACTGATCCGTGGAAAGGAAAGAATGACTGGGGCCATGTATCGTGAGATTTTGAGTGAAAACCTCCTTCCATCAGCAAGGGCATTGAAGATGAAACGTGGCTGGGTCTTTCAGCATGACAATGATCCCAAACAAACCGCCCGGGCAACGAAGGAGTGGCTTCGTAAGAAGCATTTCAAGGTCCTGGAGTGGCCTAGCCAGTCTCCAGATCTCAACCCCATAGAAAATCTTTGGAGGGAGTTGAAAGTCTGTGTTGCCCAGCGACAGCCCCAAAACATTATTGCTCTAGAGGAGATCTGCATGGAGGAATGGGCCAAAATACCAGCAACAGTGTGTGAAAACCTTGTGAAGACTTACAGAAAATGTTTGACCTGTGTCATTGCCAACAAAGGGTATATAACAAAGTATTGAGAAACTTTTGTTATTGACCAAATACTTATTTTCCACCATAATTTGCAAATAAATTCATTAAAAATCCTACAATGTGATTTTCTGGATTTTTTTTCTTCTAATTTTGTCTGTCATAGTTGACGTGTACCTATGATGAAAATTACAGGCCTCTCATCTTTTTAAGTGGGAGAACTTGCACAATTGGTGGCTGACTAAATACTTTTTTCCCCCACTGTATATATCCTTGTATATGTATGTATATGTATGTGTATATGTATGTCATTTATGTGTATGCATGTATGTATATGTATGTATACATATATACATACATATACATACATATATATATATATTATTATTTTTTTCCTTTATTACTTTCCAACCCCACCACCCCTCCCCTAATTGGTGTAAACTAGTGAACAACAACGCTATGGGGGATTGGAAGTGATGCAGACAATTACATTGATGGAAGTTACAATTTATCTGCAATATTTAAAGCTGATCTACCCCATAAAAAAAAGAACAAACATGAAAGAGAAAGTACCAAATTATAATACTCTGCTTTTGTAAAAGTAATTGGTCACAAGCCCTTTTCCACTCAATATGTCCTGATGATTGCAACAAGATAGTAAGGCTATAAAGGCTGGCTGAATTGTGTTGGGAACCTATTGCTCTCCATTCTCTCTCTCTTCTCTCTTCTCTCTCTCTCTCTCTCTCTCTCTCTCTCTCTCTCTCTCTCTCTCTCTCTCTCTCTCTCTCTCTCTCTCTCTCTCTCTCTCTCTCTCTCTCTCTCTCTCTCTCTCTCTCTCTCTCTCTCTCTCTCATTCTGTCACATCTGAGAGGGAATGAGTTACCTTTTTTATTTTCCATTAAGGACTAGGACCAGTGATTCATGTGTTTTTAGTATTTCTCTCCATTTACTCTCCTTGATCTTTTCTCTCACTTTTTCTCTTCTTTCCTCTCTCTTTCTATCTCTCACCCACTCCCGCTCTCTTTCACATTTCTCCATCCCTTTCTATCTTTCTCTCTCCTTCCTACCCCCCTCTCTCTCCCATGTCTCTCTGCCCCCTCTCTCTAATCTCTTTCTTTCTCTCCCTCCCTCCCTCTCTCTTCTTCAGTCACGTACAGCTGTGCCCTGCACTTGCGTCATTCTAACCGCCCTGGGACCTTCGCGACCCCTTAGTACCAAAACACACTGTCTTACCCTTCGGCATAACCTATTCCGTATGATCCATCCATGATTTGTCTATCTCTTTAATCTAGTTAAGTATGACAACGCATTTTGCCAACCCTCATTAACTGGAAAACGGAGAAGAAAAGTAGATTCTAGCTCAGCTCATGTCAATCAAGAGGAATTTCTGACATTGACATTGAGGATTGAAGATGGTCGGGTAGGGGCGGTTGGTGGATGTCCCCCCGGATTTGCTTTTACACATCCGCCCCTGTTAGAGGATCAAAGTCTATGCAGGTCGATGTGTTTACAGTAGTAGGCTTATTGGTCGTAAATTCTTCTACCAATCCTCCCTTTCTCGCTCTGCCTCGCCTCTGCGGATGAGTCGCCACAGTTGAGCAGAGGCTTCACGGATCAACGATTGGTGGAAGGCAGAAATCCAATTGAATGTGTGGCCACTGATGCTGATTTAAGAGTGTGTGTGTGTGTGGATGTGGACTATATGAAAATATGCAACATTCTTCAACATTCTCCAAATGAGAGGTCAACATCCTTAAAACGTGAGTGCATGCAGCATCCAAGTAGTGCATAGACAGAATGTTCCTTTCCCTGTGAGTTTCTTTGAGTCACCTTAATAGTGTCATCCGGTGCCAATTAGTGTAGAGAGACCGTGAGACCGAGTCACAGAAATAACCGTTTCAGCATGGGAACGAACTGCAGGGGTGCTACAGGCCCTTATAGTAGGTAACTTGAGATAACTTGGTAAATTCTATGTGAAACAGGTCTAATGGTCCTACTTGAAGCCTTGGACAACTACATGCCCCCTATGAAGTGGCTTTTAGGTAGCAGGTATACAGTGCAGTCCCCCATTCGCAGCAGGCTTGCATCACCTCCCCTTTTTTCACTCATTTCTTTTTATTCATCCCCTTTTCTTTCTCCTCCCTCTTTCCGACACCCCAGCCCAGAGGTCTAACTCAGAGGTCTAGCTCTCTTCATGTCTTTCAGATGTGTAAAAGCTGGTTGCTTCGATGTCTCTCTCTCTCTCTCTCTCTCTCTCTCTCTCTCTCTCTCTCTCTCTGGTCAATTTAACTGCAGCTACAGCTCGTTTGAGGCTACTCACTCTCTTCTCCTCTCTCTACTGTTCTCTCTCCGTTTCAGGTCAGTTTCTCAATGGCAGCTATTGCTCCTTCGAGGACGGTGAGTGCGGATGGCAGCCAATTGCAGCCAAGGGAACCTCTTGGAGGCGTGTTCGCACCCTGCCAAAGAGGGTGCGGCCTAGCTGTCCATCATCCTCAGGTGAATCATCAGTGCTTTTTAAAGACGTCATCGCTTAAATCGATATATATACACTGACTGTACAAAACATTAAGAACACCTGCTCTTTCCATGACCAGGTGAATCCAGGTGAAAGCTATGATCCCTTATTGATGTCACTCATTAAATCCACTTTAATCAGTGTAGATGAAGGGGAAGGAGACAGGTTAAAGAAGGATTTTAAAGTCTTGAGACAATTGACACATGGATTGTGTACGTGTGCCATTCAGAGGGTGAATGGGCAAGACAAAATATTTAAGTGTCTTTGAACGGGGTATGGTAGTAGGTGCCAAGCGCAATGGTTTGTGTCAAGGACTGCAACTGTTGCTGGGTTTTCCCCGCTCAACAGTTTCCTGTGTCTATCAAGAATAGTCCACCGCCCAAAGGACTTCCAGCCAACTTAACACAACTGTGGGAAGCTTTGGAGTCAACATGGCCCATTGAAGTCAACATTGGAGTCCATGCCCCGATGAATTGAGGCTGTTCTGAGGGCAAAATGGGGTAGTGCAACTCAATAATAGGAAGGTGTTCCTAATGTTTGGTATACTCAGTGTTTTGTCACTGATATCAATCATATAGGCCCTGTCCACAACCCATAGCTACCCCAACGCACTCTGTTACCCCTTAAGACGTCCGCATGCTTCCCAGCCGAAACAGTTTGATAGAGTTTGTGCATATATTATGACGGCATTTTGTGATGTTTTTGTTCGTTTTGGACTTTGGTGAGGGTTTTTCGGCTGTTCGGGTACACAGCATTTTTTCTTGAGGCAACCCGAAGTTTGGAGCCTAAGTCTACGCCCCTTCGTCGGTGATTTGTCAACAGTATTGATTCTTCAATAAAGTCTTAGTTTTCATTCAATGAGAGACGACTTGTTTTCATGCAAAAATCCTGCACCAAATGTCTTAGATGTAAAATTGCTTATACTAAGATCTCTTCGGCAAAAATGTCAAAATTAATGACCAATTTCTTGAGTTATCTTAGATTAATTCTTACAATTTTGAGGAAGTGTATACTGGCTACAGTGTCTCAAAATGGACAAACTACCATTGTCGCTTCTTTGTCATTTTCCAAGCGAAGTTCTTTTAAGGGAGTATGCGAGCACACTCGTTCGTTTCGGCTAGCCGAGTTCGGCTAGGCGCCAACCAAAATGAAAGCATGCTGAAGCCTTTAGGCACTTGTGTACAGACGCTGTATCTTAATTTGACACAGTTTCTCACAGCAGGAAAATAATCCTGCAGCAACAGTCCATTTTCATTATTATGTGGATTTTAATTAAAGGACATTTTTTGTAGGGGTTGATACATATTTTGTTATGGCAAATCAAGTCTGTAAAGAGGAAATTACAAACTCTAGAAACCTTTTTAAACCTTGAATACACTACAAGTTTGAAACAGTATGATCAAATTAAGATACAGCATCTGTAGATCTGAAAGGACTGGATAGATCTAGGTATTATGTGGAAATATTATTCAAAAAGGATAAAGCTAAACCATATTGCTTCTACCGATCCAGTTCTTTCAATTCTGTCAATGGAATATGGACAATGGGTTGTTTCTGGATGTAGTAGTCTTCTTACTGTATGCTTTCAGTGGCTGTAATGCAATGTAAGGCTTATGGGTCATTCCACCAATTCAGTGCCTTTTCAGAAGTGTAACTTTACATTCTGTCATAAAGAGCACATGTTCCAATTCATAAAAAACACATTTTCCCATCTCAAGATAATAAACATTACTATATTAAGTGCTAAATAATGTAACAGGGTTGACCGTAAAAGGGTTGTAGATTTAATCTTAAATCAGCCATAAATCCCCTCGTGACGGGGAATAGACAACTGGGAGTGGCAATCGAATGCAATTTTTGCTTCACAAAAAAATATAAAATTGCCTAGATATTTATAGCCTGTCTATCTATGGATAACAGGGTTGACTTGTTATACTCAACCCATTTTCCACCACAAAACTGGCCAAAAAGAGTAGTACCAGTTCACCTGCTTTTACACTCTGATTTCACTATTATATGTTCAATGTTTATTTTGAAAAATATATATATTTAAAAAGCAATAGTTTCAACATATTAAAACAAGAGTTCAGTTCACGTAACAGGATTCACCTTAAAATGAGGGACAGACGTAAATGAATCACTAATCACATGAAATAAATAATAATCTTCAGAAATTGCTTTGTCAAAGCAACAAAGATAACTAGGGCTTTACAAAGATGGTGAAACATTTGGGGATTTAGTGGGTTGAAATCTTCCTAGAAGTGACAGGGTTGACTGAGGGACATGTCAAAATACTGAATTTTGCTACTTTAGCAAGCATGCATTCATATAGAAATATGCTTTATTGAATTCTCCACGTGGTCTATATTAAAGGGCACTTCATTTAATATAACAGGCTTTTAAAACGCAAAAGGCACCCATTTTGTGGAACGACCCCTATACTGTATGCTCTAAGGCAAAATCATATTGGCATAACAGAGATAACACAGCCTCTGATTTTATGGTACATGTACACTGGAACTTTGTTATATCCCCAACATATTTCATAGAAGCTTGTAAAATCTTGTCGTGAAAAAGCAAAGCACAGATATTTAACGGATTTCTGTGTGATTGTTTCTTTATTTGCGTGTGTGGTGTGTGTGTATGTTCCAGGTGCCATGTTCAGTGTGGATGGAGGACAGTCCAAGGGTCAGCAGGGGTCAGCGTATCTCAGGAGCCCTCTCTTCCCCCCTCCCCTACGGAACTCTCCATGTGAGGTGAGAGCAAAGGAGTCTTATTTTTCTCTCTCTCACTCTCCCACACACACACACACATACATACATACATACAGAGAGAGAGAGAGAGATAAATACACAGCAGACACTCACAGACAGGCAGACAGAAAGACACACACACACACACACACACACACACACACACACAAAGCCCTCCTGTTGTATGCAGATGTGGTCTTTTAAGTCTAAGCAACCAGACTTACACACCGGGTGTGTCCCAAATGGCACCTTATTTCCTTTACAGTGCACTACTTTTGACCAAATCAAATCAAATCAAATTTTATTGGTCACATGCGCCGAATACAACAGGTGCAGACATTACAGTGAAATGCTTACTTACAGCCCTTAACCAACAGTGCATTTATTTTAAACAAAAAAAGTAAGAATAAAACAACAACAAAAAAAGTGTTGAGAAAAAAAGAGCAGAAGTAAAATAAAGTGACAGTAGGGAGGCTATATATACAGTAAAATAAAGTGACAGTAGGGAGGCTATATATACAGGGGGGTACCGTTGCAGAGTCAATGTGCGGGGGCACCGGCTAGTTGAGGTAGTTGAGGTAATATGTACATGTGGGTAGAGTTAAAGTGACTATGCATAAATACTTAACAGAGTAGCAGCAGCGTAAAAAGGATGGGGTGGGGGGGCAGTGCAAATAGTCCGGGTAGCCATGATTAGCTGTTCAGGAGTCTTATGGCTTGGGGGTAGAAGCTGTTGAGAAGTCTTTTGGACCTAGACTTGGCACTCCGGTACCGCTTGCCGTGCGGTAGCAGAGAGAACAGTCTATGACTAGGGTGGCTGGAGTCTTTGACAATTTTGAGGGCCTTCCTCTGACACTGCCTGGTATAGAGGTCCTGAATGGCAGGGAGCTTTGCCCCAGTGATGTACTGGGCCGTACGCACTACCCTCTGTAGTGCCTTGCGGTCAGAGGCCAAGCAGTTGCCATACCAGGCGGTGATGCAACCAGTCAGGATGCTCTCGATGGTGCAGCTGTAGAATTTTTTGAGGATCTGAGGACCCATGCCAAATCTTTTTAGTCTCCTGAGGGGGAATAGGCTTTGTCGTGCCCTCTTCACGACTGTCTTGGTGTGTTTGGACCATGATAGTTCGTTGGTGATGTGGACACCAAGGAACTTGAAGCTCTCAACCTGTTCCACTACAGCCCCGTCGATGAGAATGGGGGCGTGCTCAGTCCTCTTTTTTTTCCTGTAGTCCACAATCATCTCCTTTGTCTTGGTCACGTTGAGGGAGAGGTTGTTGTCCTGGCACCACACGGCCAGATCTCTGACCTCCTCCCTATAGGCTGTCTCATCGTTGTCGGTGATCAGGCCTACCACTGTTGTGTCGTCGGCAAACTTAATGATGGTGTTGGAGTCGTGCCTGGCCATGCAGTCATGGGTGAACAGAGAGTACAGGAGGGGACTGAGCACGCACCCCTGAGGGGCCCCCGTGTTGAGGATCAGTGTGGCAGATGTGTTGTTACCTACCCTTACCACCTGGGGGCGGCCCGTCAGGAAGTCCAGGATCCAGTTGCAGAGGGAGGTGTTTAGTCCCAGGATCCTTAGCTTAGTGATGAGCTTAGAGGGCACTATGGTGTTGAATGCTGAGCTGTAGTCAATGAATAGCATTCTCACGTAGGTGTTCCTCTTGTCCAGGTGGGAAAGGGCAGTGTGGAGTGCGATAGAGATTGCATCATCTGTGGATCTGTTGGGGCGGTATGCAAATTGGAGTGGGTCTAGGGTTTCTGGGATTATGCTGTTGATGTGAGCCATGACCAGTCTTTCAAAGCACTTCATGGACCAGAGCCCTATGTAGGGAATAGGGTGCAATTTGGGACAGCGACAGAAAGTGTGTATTAGCACACAGAGCACAAACAAAAATATGAATGAATGGACAGACAAAATTATGTAAGATAGGAGAGTCTGGAAACAAACAGACACACTGTGAATAAATATAGAGTAGTTATTAATAATGGCAGTATTGATGAATGACTGAACATTCATTTTTAGATATAATAAGCAGACTTCTCCTTACTTCAGTAAATTAATTAATCTGATGGATAGTTGAATATCTTGGTGCATTGTATCTTCATTTAACTCTTAGTTTACCTTGTAAGCTGCCTAAAAACACATAGACAGACAGACAGATAGACGCACGCACACACAAGCACACACGCACACATTTACACTGAACTGGGAAGAGCTGCAGTGGACAGGTGAGGAGGAGCGAAAGTGAATGCTGGGGGCAATGCCATTTCTTTATTAATTTATTGAATTCAAATGTATTTCCTGAATTGACAGAAGTTCGATCCCAACCCTGATAGTGGTGGTTTAGCAAGAGATCATAAATAAAGTTGGTGACATTTCCCAGGGATAGGATTTCCAGACACGAGGTCAACCCAATCAATAAACATATGTGGCAGGGTCTACAGACAATCACGGATTACAAAGGGCAAACCAGACACCGATGTCTTGCTCCCAGACAAGCTAAACACCTTCTTCGCACGCTTTGAAGATAATATAGTTCCACAGACGCGGCCCGCTCCCAAGGACTGCTCTCATTCTCCGTGGCCGGCGTGAGTAAGATGTTTAAGCATGTTAACCCTCGCAAGGCTGCCGGCCCAGACGGCATCCCTAGCAGCGTCCTCAGAGCATGCGCAGACCAGCTGGCTGGAGTGTTTACGGACATATTCAATCTCTCCCTATCCCAGTCTGCTGTCCACACTTGCTTCAAGATGTCCACCATTGTTCCTGTACCCAAGAAAGTAGAGGTAACTGAACTAAATGATTATCGCCCCGTAGCACTCACTTCTGTCATCATGAAGTGCTTTGAGAGGCTAGTTAAAGATCATATCACCTCTACCTTACCTGACACTCTAGACCCACTTCAATTTGCTTACCGCCCCAATTGATCCACAGATAATGCAATCGCCATCGCACTGCACACTGTCCTATCCCATCTGGACAAGCGGAATACCTACGTCAGAATGCTGTTCATTGACTATAGCTCAGCCTTCAACACCATAGTACCCTCCAAGCTAATCATTAACCTCGGGGCTCTGGGTCTGAACCCGGAAACAACACCTCCACTTTGCTGATCCTCAACACAGGGGCCCCACAAGGGTGCGTGCTCAGCTGCCTCCTGTACTCCCTGTTCACCCATGAATGCATGGCCACGCACGCCTCCAACTCAATCATCAAGTTTGCAGACGACACAACAGTAGTAGGCCTGATTACCAACAATGATGAGACAGCCTACAGGGAGGAGGTGAGGGCCCTGGCGGAGCGGTGCCAGGAAAATAACCTCTCCCTCAACGTCAACAAAACGAAGGAGCTGATCGTGGACTTCAGGAAACAGCAGAGGGAGCACGCCCCTATCCACATCGACGGGACCGCAGTGGAGAAGGTGGAAAGCTTCAAGTTCCTCGGCGTACACATCACTGACAATCTGAAATGGTCCAACCACACAGACAGTGTGCTGAAGAAGCCGCAACCTCAGGAGCCTGAAGAAATTCGTCTTGGCCCCTAAACTTTTACGGATGCACAATTGAGAGCATCCAGTCGGGCTGTATCACCGCCTGGTACGGCAACTGCACCGGCCGCAACCGCAGGGCTCTCCAGAGGGTGGTGCAGTCTGCCCAACGCATCACCAGGGGCACACTACCTGCCCTCCAGGACACATACAGCACCCGATGTCACAGGAAGACCAAAAATATCAAATCAAATCAAATTGTATTTGCCACATGCGCCGAATACAACAGGTGTAGACCTTACAGTGAAATGCTTACATACAAGCCCTTAACCAACAATGCAGTTTTAAGAAAAAAATAGATAAGTAAAAATAAAAAAATATTAAAGAGCAGCAGTAAAATAAAATAACAGTAGGGAGGCTATATACAGGGGGTACTGGTACAGAGTCAATGTGAGGGGTCACCGGTTAGTCGAGGTAATTGAGGTAATATGTACATGTGGGTAGAGTTAAAGTGACCATACATAGATGATAAACAGAGTAGCAGCAGCGTAAAAGAGGAGGTGGGGTGGGGTGTGGAGGACAATGCAAATAGTCTGGGTAGCCATTAGCTGTTTAGGAGTCTTATGGCTTGGGGTAGAAGCTGTTAAGAAGCCTTTTGGACCTAGACTTGGTGCTCCGGTACCGCTTGAGAACAGTCTATGACTAGGGTGGCTGGAGTCTTTGACAATTTTTAGGGCCTTCCTCTGACACCGCCTGGTATAGAGGTCCTGGATGGCAGGAAGCTTGGCCCCAGTGATGTACTGGACCGTACGCATTACCCTCTGTTGTGTAGATGCTCTCGATGGTGCAGCTGTATAACTTTTTGAGGATCTGAGGACCCATGCGAAATCTTTTCAGTCTCCTGAGGGGGAATAGGCTTCGTCGTGCCCTCTTCACGACTGTATTGGTGTGTTTGGACCATGATAGTTTGTTGGTGATGTGGACACCAAGGAACTTGATACTCTCAACCTGTTCCACTACAGCCCCGTCGATGAGAATGGGGGCGTGCTCAGTCCTCTTTTTTTTCATGTAGTCCACAATCATCTCCTTTGTCTTGATCACGTTGAGGGAGAGGTTGTTATCCTGGCACCACACAGCCAGGTCTCTGACCTCCTCCCTATAGGCTGTCTCATCGTTGTCAGTGATCAGGCCTACCACTGTTGTGTCGTCGGCAAACTTAATGATGGTGTTGGAGTCGTGCCTGGCCATGCAGTCATGGATGAACACGGAGTACAGGAGGGGACTGAGCACGCAAAGCTGTGACCGAGAGACTGAAAAACAGCTTCTATCTCAAGGCCATCAGACTGTTAAATAGGCATCACTAACCGGCTACCACCCGGTTACTCAACCCTGCAGCTTAGAGGCTGCTGCCCTATGTACATAGTCATGGAATCACTGGTCACTTTAATAATGTTTACAAACTGCTTTACTCATTTCATATGTAAAGTGGGGGAAAAAAGTATTTAGTCAGCCACCAATTGTGCAAGTTCTCCCACTTAAAAAGATGAGAGAGGCCTGTAATTTTCATCCTAGGTACACGTCAACTATGACAGACAAAATGAGAAAAGAAAATCCAGAAAATCACATTGTAGGATTTTTTATGAATTTATTTGCAAATTATGGTGGAAAAAAAGTATTTGGTCAATAACAAAAGTTTCTCAATACTTTGTTATATACCCTTTGTTGGCAATGACACAGGTCAAACGTTTTCTGTAAGTCTTCACAAGGTTTTCACACACTGTTGCTGGTATTTTGGCCCATTCCTCCATGCAGATCTCCTCTAGAGCAGTGATGTTTTGGGGCTGTCGCTGGGCAACACAGACTTTCAACTCCCTCCAAAGATTTTCTATGGGGTTGAGATCTGGAGACTGGCTAGGCCACTCCAGGACCTTGAAATGCTTCTTACGAAGCCACTTCTTCGTTGCCCGGACGGTGTGTTTGGGATCATTGTCATGCTGAAAGACCCAGCCACGTTTCATCTTCAATGCCCTTGCTGATGGAAGGAGGTTTTCACTCAAAATCTCACGATACATGGCCCCATTCATTCTTTCCTTTACACGGATCAGTCGTCCTGGTCGCTTTGCAGAAAAACTGCCCCAAAGCATGATGTTTCCACCCCCATGCTTCACAGTAGGTATGGTGTTCTTTGGATGCAACTCAGCATTCTTTGTCCTCCAAACACGACGAGTTGAGTTTTTACCAAAAAGTTCTATTTTGGTTTCATCTGACATTCTCCCAATCCTCTTCTGGATCATCCAAATGCACTCTAGCAAACTTCAGATGGGCCTGGACATGTACTGGTCCTCTGTAGCTCAGCTGGTAGAGCACGGCGCTTGTAACGCCAAGGTAGTGGGTTCGATCCCCGGGACCACTCATACACAAAAAATGTATGCACGCATGACTGTAAGTCGCTTTGGATAAAAGCGTCTGCTAAATGGCTTATTATTATTATTATTATTACTGGCTTAAGCAGGGGGACACGTCTGGCACTGCAGGATTTGAGTCCCTGGTGGCGTAGTATGTTACTGATGGTAGGCTTTGTTACTTTGGTCCCAGCTCTCTGCAGGTCATTCACTAGGTCCCCCTGTGTGCTTCTGGGATTTTTGCTCACCGTTCTTGTGATCATTTTGACCCCACGGGGTGAGATCTTGCGTGGAGCCCCAGATCGAGGGAGATTATCAGTGGTCTTGTATGTCTTCCATTTCCTAATAATTGCTCCCACAGTTGATTTCTTCAAACCAAGCTGCTTACCTATTGCAGATTCAGTCTTCCCAGCCTGGTGCAGGTCTACAATTTTGTTTCTGGTGTCCTTTGACAGCTCTTTGTTCTTGGCCATAGTGGAGTTTGGAGTGTGACTGTTTGAGGTTGTGGACAGGTGTCTTTTATACTGATAACAAGTTCAAACAGGTGCCATTAATACAGGTAACGGGTGGAGGACAGAGGAGCCTCTTAAAGAATAAGTTACAGGTCTGTGAGAGCCAGAAATCTTGCTTGTTTGTAGGTGACCAAATACTTATTTTCCACCATAATTTGCAAATAAATTCATAAAAAATCCTACAATGTGATTTTCTGGATTTTTTTTCTCTCAATTTGTCTGTCATAGTTGACGTGTACCTATGATGAAAATTACAGGCCTCTCTCATCTTTTTAAGTGGGAGAACTTGCACAATTGGTGGCTGACTAAATACTTTTTTGCCCCACTGTATATACTGTATTCAACTGTATTTTAGTCAATGCCACATTGCTCTTCCTAATATTTAAATATTTCTTAATTCCATTATTTTACTTTTAGATTTGTGTATTGTTGGGAATTGTTAGATACTACTGCACTGCTAGGAACACAAGCATTTCGCTACACCCACAATAGCATCTGCTAAATATGTGTACGTGACCAATACAATTTGATTTGATTTGATAAGGGGCCGTGCCTGTCAATCAGATGACAAAAATATATAACAGGGATTTGGAATGCATTATTCTTGCTTTATTGGTCAGAGGGGTTGTCAGTCAGGTCGATACAGGGTGAGTCCATGGTTTTAAAAGTTTGCCTCTTGATAGGTGTCTGTCTGGCATGTGGGCCAATATCGTATTTAGAGGTTACTACGGTGTCCATATTAGGACAGCATCAATGTATTTACACCACTTAGCACTTTCACCTTTGACCTTGTGTATGTGGGAGGAGGGTTAGGTCTGTTGGAAATGAAGAGCTAGAGTGAGAGTGAACAGGAGAGACAGAGGAGTGTGTGGATGAGCACAGCTAGACAGAGAGAGAGAGGAAGAGATAGAAAAGAGAAACAGAGAGGGGGTTCAGCTGAGGAGAGACATAGACAGAGTAGGGGATACACTAGGTCCGGGACGTTACCAGTATTGTGATACTCGTTAGTGTCGTGACAAGGAAATAAAACACGAAGTAGATTAACTTCTTTAGGAAAACAGCCCTAATGTTGGAAACAAACACCATTATGTCGTCATCCAGAGTCACATGTATTTATTTTGCAAGCTATAGCACACAATATCTTACATACAACAGGTTTTTAAAGGACCAAAGAATTTGGCCCACTCTGTGTTTACATTTTTCCCATGGAATTTTTTTTTGCAATACGGGTATCATCGCAGATATAGGATACACAGGGAGAGAATCTATGGGAGACAGAAAACGGAAAAAGGGAATAAAGAATGTGAAAGAGGGGAGAGAGGGGGACATAAAGTGGGCCTCTGAGCGACAGCTACTGAGATAGGTCTGAAGTAAAGTTCAGTCCTATAACAGTGCCTAAAGCTACAGTCCAGCTAGCCGCAGTCAGTTGTTCCTTGGCACTGACCCAAAGATTAGCCATGATTCCAGATTAGCACCTCAATCTCTCTCCTTACACGACCCTGAGCTGTCCAATGTACCCTACCTGCCTGCCTGTCTGCTTTGTCTGCCGCAGGACCCAATCTCAAGAGTAGATTGACTTGGGCATTAGTAGCAGATCATGTCCATCTCCAAGTAATGCCGGGCAAATACGGTTTGACTTCTATAATCTTGATGTCAGGGAACTTCTCACAGTTTCTCAAAGGTGAAATCTGGATAATTTACTATTAAGTGAGTGAGTACACTGTGATAGAAGACCTTGAACTACACATTGAAATTATAGTTAGCATTTAGACGGGAGTAATGTTGTTCCGTTAGATTGAGAAAAATATGAGCAATATGAATAGGGAACTTTGTACGGCCTGGTGTACAGCTGAGACGATTGATGAATATGTAATAACTTTAATTAAAGAAAACTGCCCCTACAGTTTTATCAAGTGCAATGTTTAGACCCAAATTTCTTCCCTGAAGTTCTGGCTGGAGGAAAGCCTTTCCGGTCAAAATGTTGCACTTAAGCTACAGCTTAAGCCCTGTAGCTCAGTTGGAAGAGCATGGCGCTTGCAACGCCAGGGTTGTGGGTTCGTTTCCCACGGGGGGCCAGTATGAAAAATCTATGCACTCACTGACTGTAAGTCGGTCTGGATAAGAGCGTCTGCTAAATGACTAAAATGTAAAATTTTAATAACACTGTGGGAACATTCAACAGAGTGCGGGTGTCTATCTTCATGACTTTTTGTTCCCTGCACCTGCAAGTAACTGGATGTGCGTACGCTACTTCTAAGCTAGTAATTATGGCAATATATAACATCACCATCTGATGATTTCGGATGTCAATGTGTGTCTCAGTTAAGTCCTATTCAAGTCCTATTCAGACTCATAATATAACGTGACTTTTGTGATTTTCCCAACAGGTACGGTTCTGGATGTGTTCCGGAGGTGGCCAGAGGTGGGCGCTATCTTTGTGGCTGGTGGAGAACAGCACGGGACCAGAGGAGCAGCGCAGACTGTGGCACTCTGCCAGCGGGCCCAAGACTGAGAGAGGCTGGAGACTCATTATGCTTCCTCTCTACGGACTTGTTGACTGGTACGGCGAATCAAGTTGCTCCATTGACAGACTGACAAGTGATTTGGCCAATCACGGCCTTAGGAAAAACAGAGTGCAGTGTATGAATATGTAACAGGGTCAAAATGGGGCACTGCTTCATTAGATTGTGAGATCATAGAATCATGCTACATTTGAAACATGCACCACGTCAAAGCATAAAAGAACCAGGAAGAAAGAAAATACATATCGCCTGTCAGGTTCAAAGACACAGTAATGAATAGCTTTTTTCTTCAGTTCTTCCTTCAAAATGCACATTTTCAGCATTTACATTCCATTTTAAGATAACCCTCAGTTTCACCATGCAAAGTTAATGAATCCCAATGGGTCTACTTGCCTTATCCTACGGGCATGCAGTGAGTTCACTATTCTCCTTGTCGCTCACTGTATCACATTTTTTTTTTAAACAGGGTAGTAAAAATCGATACAGAGACCTCCATTCATCCTCCTTTTCCTCCAATTAGCTATGGCACTTAATTTTTCAGTTCTTCAGTGTGAGGAGCTGAAATAATAAAAATGAAAAAAGAATGAAACAAACAAAAACCTGGACGACTTGTTTCATCTCGGTGTGCTTGATTGGGCTCTCTTTATCGTCTGAGCCGAGCTAATCCTGGTCCTCAGAGAGTGATACAATTTTTATTCCCGGTTTTATGGAGTTTGCTCTGCTCACATTCTTAATTAAAATGTGTGTCCTTGCGCCTTGTGAACTCGTCCGGATTCGAGGTACGACCTTCAGTCGGGATCTCTGAAATATAGGCAGAGAAATAGTCGTCAGATAAAGGTGAGGTTTAAGTAGAACATGTGGACGTTGGTGGGCAGTGAAGGGCAGTATAGAAGTAGATGAGGGCCAAAATGTTTTGGGAGTTGAGTTAGGAGTTACTTTTTTGACCTTTTGAGCAATATGAATGAAGACCAGCACTGCCAAATTATTCTCAATAAGGAGTCACGATGGATGCATTTCGACCATGAAGTCTTAATTGACCTTTTCTAGGAAGAACATTTCCAAATTGGTCTTGATTTTGATAGGATTTTGTTCCATAACAACAACAAGTCGAAAGTTTGGACACGCCAACTAATTCCAACTAATTGTTTTGATGTCTTCACTATTATTCTACAATGTAGAAAATAGTAAAAATAAAGAAAAACCCTTGAATGAGTAAGTGTGTCCAAACTTTTGAATGGTGGTGTATGTGGATGTCAAATAGCAGTAGGTAAAAGTCACTGTGACTTGGGGAAATGTTTTTTTTTATTTATTCGTCATTCTAACAATGCAAATAGAACTCTGTGTGGCACACATGCCTGGTAAAATAGGTAATTCAAGGTCTAGTAGATCCGTACATTCAGTATAGGGTCACAGTCATGTAAACTGTGGTCTTTGTGGTCATGCATCAGTATTCTGTCTATTTGCAGTTTCTAATAGAACACTATTATGACATGTTCTACTGTAGTACTGGCGTAAAACTCATTATATAGGTTGTGATCAACACTGTTATTTTTGAAGTAAACTCAGCAAAAAAAGAAACGTCCTCTCACTATCAACTGCATTTATTTTCAGCAAACTTAAAATGTGTAAATATTTGTATGAACATTACAAGATTCAACAACTGAGACATAAACTGAACAAGTTCCACAGACATGTGACTAACAGAAATTGAATAATGTGTCCCTGAACAAAGGGGGGGGGGGGGGCAAAATCAAAAGTAACAGTCAGTATCTGGTGTGGCCACCAGCTGCATTAAGTACTGCAGTGCATCTCCTCCTCAGTTCTTGCTGTGAGATGTTACCCCACTCTTCCAACAAGGCACCTGCAAGTTCCCGGACATTTCTGAGGGGAATGGCCCTAGCCCTCACCCTCTGATCCAACAGGTCCCAGACATACTCAATGGAATTGAGATCCGGGCTCTTCGCTGGCCATGGCAGAACTTTGACATTCCTGTCTTGCAGGAAATAACGCACAGAACGAGCAGTATGGCTGGTGGCATTGTCATTCTGGAGGGTCATGTCAGGATGAGCCTGCAAGAAAGGTACCACATGAGGGAGGAGGATGTCTTCCCTGTAACGCACAGCGTTGAGATTGCCTGCAATGACAACAAGCTCAGTCCGATGATGATGTGACACACTGCCCCAGACCATGACGGACCCTCCACCTCCAAATCGATCCCGCTCCAGAGTACAGGCCTCGTTGTAACGGTCATTCCTTCAACGATAAACGCGAATCCAACCATCACCCCTGGTGAGACAAAACCACGACTCATCAGTGAAGAGCACTTTTTGCCAGTCCTGTCTGGTCCAGCAATGGTGGGTTTGTGCCCATAGGCGACGTTGTTGCCGGTGATGTCTGGTGAGGACCTGCCATACAACAGGCCTACAAGCCCTCAGTTCAGCCTCTCTCAGCCTATTGCGGACAGTCTGAGCATTGATGGAGGGATTGTGCATTCCTGGTGTAACTCGGGCAATTATTGTTGCCATCCTGTACCTGTCCCGCAGGTGTGATGTTCGGATGTACCGATCCTGTGCAGGTGTTGTTACACATGGTCTGCCACTGCGAGGATGATCAGCTGTCCTCCTGTCTCCCTGTAGCGCTGTCTTAGGCGTCTCACAGTACGGACATTGCAATTTATTGCCCTGGCCACATCTGCAGTCCTAAGGCACGTTCACGCAGATGAGCAGGGACCCTGGGCATCTTTCTTTTGGTGTTTTTCAGAGTCAGTAGAGAGGCCTCTTTAGTGTCCTGTGACCTTAATTAGTGTCTTAACGACCGTTCCACAGGTGCATGTTCATTAATTGTTTATGGTTCATTGAACAAGCATAGGAAACAGTGTTTAAACCCTTTACAATGAAGATCTGTGAAGTTATTTGGATTTTACGAAATATCTTTGAAAGACAGGGTCCTGAAAAAGGGACGTTTCTTTTTTTGCTGAGTTTATGTATTTGTGCTAGTAGAATATTTGAGTTATGTCATAAAGAAGGATAAGGCAGTGATATCATGAATCACAAGATACTGTTTGGAAGTATATCGACACTCATTAGACATACTCTATCTTTGGGCTTGATTCAATCCGTATTGCCGAAGTTCAGCGCTTGAAATGTAAAGGTCATTTCCATTTTTGGTGAATGCAGTCTCCGCTATCGCGGAACAATTGCCATTCGATGTAAATCGTGCTACAACGCGGAACTTCAGCGCTATGGATTGAATCAAGCCCTTTTTCTTATCCTAGTCTTGAATGATACACTTAAGGAAGTATATCACCACCGAGAGCAGACATTCTACATCTTCCCCTCATCTCATAGACTTGAGCGATGCAGCTTGTGGTCATTGATGTAGTGTTCTATGTCCAGATTGTCTCTACAGATAGTCTCTACTGTTCAAAGATCAGATTGTGTTTCTCCTCAGGTTCTGGCTCCAGTTCAGCACTGAAAATGGACCTGGTCCAGGATCATCCATTTGTCTGGATAACATCTCCTTCAGTATGGACTGCTTCCTGGCCTGTGAGTCTTTCATTGATATTCCACAGCACACAGAATTTGTTATTTAATTTAACCCTTTTTTTATATATATATATTTTTTGACAGACAAAACAAAGGCTTTAGACCCAATCAACACATAACACAAGTAATACATTCATATCACCTCAACCTACCCACAAGACCCACTTACAGATGTCGTATCCTGCACAACAGTAAATGCAAGCTTGTAGTGTATTCAAGGTTTAAAAAGGCTTCTAAAGTTTGTAATTTCCACTATAACATTTCAGAATTGATTTGCCCTAACGAGAAATGTATCAACCCCTACAAAAAAAATGCCATTAATTATAATCCACATAATAATTCACATTTCCTGTTGCTGCAGGATTCTTTTCCTGCTTTGAGAAACTGGAAACTACACTGAACAAAAATATAAACGCAACATGCAATAATTTCAAAGATTTTACTGAGTTACAGTTCATATAAGGAAATCAGTCAATTTAGATAAATTCATTAGGCCCTAATCTATGGATTTCACATGACTGGGTAGGGGCGCAGCCATGGGTGGGTCTGGGGGGTCATAGGCCCACGCACTTGGGAGCCAGGCCCAACCACTGGGGAGCCAGGCCCAGCCAATCAAAATGAGTTTTTCCCCACTAAAGGGCTTTATTACAGACATAAATACTCCTCAGTTTCATCAGCTGTCTGGGTGACTGGTTTCAGACGATCCCACAGGTGAAGAAGCCGGATGTGGAAGTCTGGGGCTGGCATGGTTACGTGGTCTGAGGTTGTGAGGCCGGTTGGACGTACTGCCGAATTCTCTAAAACAACGATGTTGGAGGCAGCTTATGGTAGAGAAATTAACATTCAATTCTCAGGCAACAGCTCTGGGGGACATTCCTGCAGTCAGCATGCCAATTGCTCGCTCCCTTAAAACTTGAGACATCTGTGGCATTATGTTGTGTGACAAAACTGCACAATTTAGAGTGGCCTTTTATTGTCCCCAGCACAAGTTGCACCTGTGTAATGATTATGCTGTTTAATCAGTGTCTTGACATGCCACACCTGTCAGGTGGATGGATTATCTTGGCAAAGGAGAAATGCTCACTAACAGGGATGGAAACAAATTTGTGCACAAAATGTGAGAGAAATACGCTTTTTGTGCCTATGGAACATTTCTGGGTTATTTTATTTCGGCTCATGAAACATGGGACCAACACTTTACATGTTGCGTTTATATTTTTGTTCAGTATAAATATGGCATCTGTAAACAGAGTTTACTTGTTTAAAGCAACAATTTCAGACTTTCAATAGCAGAAGACAATTTAACCCTTAATTTAAGTCAATTAAGAACCGATTCTTATTTACAATGACAATCTGTCAAAATTGTAGTGAGAAATGAGAAATCATGACAATAAGCTTCAACTACATGTTCAAATATCTACATTTTTGGCCCGTTTTCTTTTTTAGGCTGCAGTGTATAAATTGTTCATGATGTTTAAATTAAATTGTTCATGATGGCCCCCAACCAAATCTGACTTAGGGCCCCCAAAAGGCTAGGGCCGTCCCTGTATAGTCTTAAAGGTCAAGACTTGTCTCGCCTTTCCCACTTTATCCATATGGTAATTGGGATGTTATATCAGCGGAGAAACAGCAGCGACATGACACTCGCGTCTCACATCAGGAGAAAAGAAAAGAGAGAAAGACATGCGCTATATCCCTCTCTCTTTCCCTAACTCTCTAAAGTAACTGCTCTAACTTTACCCAGAATAGCAAGCTGGGGAGCTCTGCCACTGATGCCACTTGGAAGATGGACAGGGAGTCAGTCATTTCACTGCTTCATCTGCCTGCTCAGTGTGGTTGGCAGGAAGTAAATTATGAATCGAGCTCTGGCTCTGATGATGAGGATATGAATTCAAATTGAAACAGGAATGGGGTGATTGTGTAGTTCATTGTTATTACTTTGTTATTCATATAGTATTATAACAGGTGTAGATATGGGCTACAGTACCATTGCAATCACCCTATATCAACACTACCTCATAGGACTTCATATGTACTTTTTATGTCCCACTTTATATGTACAGTGAGGGAAAAAAGTATTTGATCCCCTGCTGATTTTGTACGTTTGCCCACTGAAAAAGACATGATCAGTCTATAATTTTAATGGTAGGTTTATTTGAACAGTGAGAGACAGAATAACAACAAAGAAATCCAGAAAAACGCATGTCAAAAATGTTATAAATTGATTTGCATTTTAATGAGGGAAATAAGTACTTGACCCCTCTGCAAAACATGACTTAGTACTTGGTGGCAAAACCCTTGTTGGCAATCACAGAGGTCAGACGTTTCTTGTAGTTGGCCACTAGGTTTGCACACATCTCAGGAGGGATTTTGTCCCACTCCTCTTTGCAGATCTTCTCCAAGTCATTAAGATTTCGAGGCTGACGTTTGGCAACTCGAAACTTCAGCTCCCTCCACAGATTTTCTATAGGATTAAGATCTGGAGACTGGTTAGGCCACTCCAGGACCTTAATGTGCTTCTTCTTGAGCCACTCCTTTGTTTCCTTGGCTGTGTGTTTTGGGTCATTGTCATGCTGGAATACCAATCCACGACCCATTTTCAATGACCTGGCTGAGGGAAGGAGGTTGTCACCCAAGATTTGATGGTACATGGCCCCGTGCATCGTCCCTTTGATGCGGTAAAGATGTCCTGTCCCCTTAGCAGAAAAACACCCCCAAAGCATAATGTTTCCACCTCCATGTTTGACATGGGGATGGTGTTCTTGGGATCATAGGCAGCATTCCTCCTTCTCCAAACACGGCGAGGTAAGTTGATGCCAAAACACTTTCACCCAGTTCTCCTCTGAATCATTCAGATGTTCATTGGCAAACTTCAGACGGCCCTGTATATGTGCTTTCTTGAGCAGGGGGACCTTGCGGGCGCTGCAGGATTTCAGTCCTTTCACGGCGTAGTGTGTTACCAATTGTTTTCTTGGTGACTATGGTCCCAGCTGCCTTGAGATCATTGACAAGATCCTCCCGTGTAGTTCTGGGCTGATTCCTCACCGTTCTCATGATCATTGCAACTCCACGAGGTGAGATCTTGCATGGAGCCCCAGGCTGAGGGAGATTGACAGTTCTTTTGTGTTTCTTCCATTTGCGAATAATCGCACCACTGCTGTCACCTTCTCACCAAGCTGCTTGGCGATGGTCTTGTAGCCCATTCCAGCCTTGTGTAGTTCTACAATCTTGTCCCTGACATCCTTGGAGAGCTATTTGGTCTTGGTCATGGTGGAGAGTTTGGAATCTGATTGATTGATTGCTTCTGTGGACATTTGTCTTTTATACAGGTAACAAGCTGAGATTAGGAGCACTCCCTTTAAGAGTGTGCTCCTAATCTCAGCTCGTTACCTGTATAAAAGACACCTGGGAGCCAGAAAATCTTTCTGATTGAGAGGGGGTCAAATACTTATTTCCCTCATTAAAATGCAAATAAATGTAAACATTTTTACATGCGTTTTTCTGGATTTTTTTGTTGTTATTCTGTCTCTCACTGTTCAAATAAACCTACCATTAAAATTATAGACTGATCATTTCTTTGTCAGTGGGCAAACGTACAAAATCAGCAGGGGATCAAATACTTTTTTCCCTCACTGTATATACTGTATTCTCGTCATGGCTCATCCTTTAGAACTACTGCTGTACACACCTTTTCTGTTCACATACTGTCCATACTGTCTATACACACCATTCACATACATATATTTATATTCCAGACTCTGGTCCGGAAGCTACTTTCCTGCAATTCTATCCATTTTGCCATGGGGTTTTGCACTATGTATTTAAATACTGAATTTTTGTTACACTGTTTATACACACTGCATATTTATTTATATACTGGATTCTTGACATAGCTGGCTCCCTCTAATATATCTACTGCTGTACATATAATTCTTAATATATCTTGTGTAAATTCATCCTGTAAATATACGTATAGACTACATTTGGATTACTGTTATAGTGCTATTTGGGGGGTTTAATTGGATTTCTTGATTTCATGTTTTTACATTTGTTTTATTTGTGTACTTGTTTTACATTTTACTGCATTGTTAGAAGCTAGTAACACAAGCGTTTCGCTGCACCCACTATAACATCTGCTAAACTGTGTACGCGACCAATAAACTCTCATTTGATTCGATTTTAGGATCAGGGCATCTACAGTGCCTTCAGAAATTATTCATACCTCTTGACTTTCCACATTTTGTTGTGTAACAGCCTGATTTCAAAACATCACCCATCTCCACACAATACCCCATAATGACAAAGTGAAAACATGTTTTTAGAAATGTTTGAGAATGAAACACAAAAATATTGAATTCACATAAGTATTCACACCCCTTTGCTCCAAATTGAGCTCAGGTGCATCCAATTTCCTTTGATCATCCTTGAGATGTCACTACAACTTGATTGGAGTCCACCTGTGGCCAATTCAATTGTTTGGACGTGATTTAGAAAGAAACACACCTGTCTATATAAGGTACCACAGTTGACAGTGCATGTCAGAGCAGACACTATACAATGAAGTCCAAGGAACTGGCCATAGATCTCCGAGATAGAGTTGTGATAGGCTTATACTGTACCAGTCAAAAGTTTGGACACACTTACTCATTCAAGGGTTTTTCTTTATTTTTACTATTTTCTACATTGTAAAATAATAGCGAATACATCAAAACTATGAAATAACACATATGGAATCATGTAGTAACCAAAACAGTGTTAAAAAAATTAAAATATATTTTATATTTGAGATTCTTCAAATAGCCACCCTTTGCCTTGATGACAGCTTTGCACACTCTTGGCATTCTCTCAACCAGCTTCACCTGGAATGCTTTTCCAACAGTCTTGAAGGTGTTACCACATCTGCTTAGCACTTGTTGGCTGCTTTTCCTTCACTCTGCCGTCCGACTCATCCCAATCCATCTCAATTGGGTTGAGGTCGGGGGATTGTGGAGGCCAGGTCATCTGATGCAGCACTCCATCGCTCTCCTTCTTGGTAAAATAGTCCTTACACAGCCTGGAGGTGTGTTGGGTCATTGTCCTGTTGAAAAACAAATGATAGTCCCACTAAGCCCAAACCAGATGGGATGGCATATCGCTACATAATGCTGTGGTAGCCATGCTGGGTAAGTGTGCCTTGAATTCGAAAATCACAGACAGTGTCACCAGCAAAGCACCCCCACATCTTAACACCTCCTCCTCCATGCTTTACGGTGGGAACTACACATGCAGAGATCATCCGTTCATCCACACTGTGTCTCACAAAGATACGGCTGTTGGAACCAAAAATCTCAAATTTGGACTCCAGACCAAAGGACACATTTCCACCAGTCTAACGTCCATTGCCCGTGTTTCTTGGCCCAAGCAGGTCTCTTCTTCTTATTGGTGTCCTTTAGTAGTGGTTTCTTTGCAGCAACTCGACCATGAAGACCTGATTCACAAAGTCTCCTCTGAACAGTTGATTTTGAGATGTGTCTGTGACTTGAACTCTGTGAAGCATTTATTTGGGCTGCAATTTCTGAGGCTGGTAACTCTAATTACTTATCCTCTGCAGCAGAGGTATCTCTGGGTCTTCCTTTCCTGTGGCAGTCCTCATGAGAGCCAGTTTCATCATAGCGCTTGATGGTTTTTGCGACTGTACTTGAAGAAACTTTCAACGTTTTTGAAATGTTCCGTATTGACTGACCTTCACGTCTTAAAGTAATGATGGACTGTTGTTTCTCTTTGCTTTTTTGAGCTGTTCTTGCCATAATATGGACTTTGTCTTTTACCAAATAGGGCTATATTCTGTATACATACCCCCCTACCTTGTCACAACACAACTGATTGGCTCAAACGCATTAAGAAGAAAATAAATTCCAGAAATTAACTTTTAAGAAGGCACACCTGTTAATTGAAATGCATTCCAGGTGACTACCTCATGAAGCTGGTTGAGAGAATGCCAAGCGTGTGCAAAGCTGTCAATAGGGCAAAGGGTGGCTATTTGAAGAATTTCAAATATATTTTTCTTTGTTTAACACTTTTTTGGTTACTACATGATTCCATGTATTTTATTTAATAGTTTTGATGTGTTCACTATTATTCTACAATGTAAAAAATAGAAAAATAAAGAAAAACCCTTGAATGAGTATGTGTGTCCAAACCTTTGACTGGTAGTGTATCTGGGTGTCACGATCGTCTACGAGAGAGGAGGACCAAAGCGCAGCGTTGGTAGCGAACATATTGATTTTAATGTAATACACGAAAATACAAAACAAAACACGATCATGAAGTCCTCAGTGACAACGACTGAACATAGAACAAAAACCCACAAACACAAGGTGAAAACACACAGTTTAAATATGGCTCCCAATCAGAGATAACGAGCCGACAGCTGACACTCGTTACCACTGATTGGGAGTCACACGACCAAACAATGAAACACAACCAAATACAACACAACCAAATGAACACACCCTGGCTCAAAATACACAGTCCCGGAGCCAGAGCGTGACAGTACCCCCCCCTAAAGGCGCGGACTCCGACCGCGCCTACACCCCAAATAGGGAAGGGCTGGGTGGGTATTGCTCCTCGGAGGCGGCTCCGGCTCCGGGCTTGACCACCACCCTACTACAATCCCCCCGCAGTGTCCCCAGTCCGATCTGACCCAGTTAGCTGGATCAGGACTGCCGACGCGCACCCCTGGCTTGGCGCGTGAGGCAGGAATGGACCGGACCTGGCAGACGATACGCACCCTTTGCATGGTGCGTGGAGCCGGAACAGGCCTCACCAGGCTGAAGACTCGCATCCCTGGCTCGGTGCGAGTAGCAGGAATGGGCTGAATCCGGCTGACGACTCGCACCCTTGGCTTGGTGCGAGTAGCAGGAATGGGCTGAATCCGGCTGACGACTCGCACCCTTGGCTTGGTGCGAGTAGCAGGAATGGGCTGAATCCGGCTGACGACTCGCACCCTTGGCTTGGTGCGAGTAGCAGGAATGGGCTGAATCCGGCTGACGACTCGCACCCTTAGCTTGGTGCGAGTAGCAGGAATGGGCTGAATCCGGCTGACGACTCGCACCCTTGGCTTGTTGCGAGTAGCAGGAATGGGCCGGACTGGGCTGGCGACGTGCACCACAGACCTGGTGCGGAGAGCAGGAACGGGCAGAGCCGGGCTGACGAGACGCACCACAGGCTTGATGCGGAGAGCAGGCACGGGCCGTGCCGGACTGACGACGCACACCACTGGCTTGGTGCGGGAAGCTTGGATGGGCCGGACTGTACTGGGGACACACACCACTGGTCCTACACCGGGATCTGGAACGGGCCGGACCGGACTGGCAACACACGCCAGTACCTCTCGCCGTGCCTCTACTTCCTCCATCCCCTCTTCGACCAGTGGCCCCCGTAACCCGGCGGCCTTCTCCGGCAACCCACTGGGCCGCTCTATCGCGGCCTCCTGCTGGTCCGACGTCGTGAGCCCCCCCCTAAAAATTTTCGGGGTGTCTCTCCTACCCGTGGACCAGGTCTCCATGTCCCTCGCCAGCCTCTCGCCCTTCTGCCATAATGTCAAGCCCTTCTCTTCCTCACTCGGCTTGACCCAGTCCAGGAGGCGAAGGAGATCTGTGAGGGATCTCCCTGGCGATGGCTCCTGGACACGCTGCTTGGTCCCATCTTGGTGGGTTTTTCTGTCACGATCGTCTACGAGAGAGGAGGACCAAAGCGCAGCGTTGGTAGCGAACATATTGATTTTAATGTAATACACGAAAATACAAAACAAAACACGATCATGAAGTCCTCAGTGACAACGACTGAACATAGAACAAAAACCCACAAACACAAGGTGAAAACACACAGTTTAAATATGGCTCCCAATCAGAGATAACGAGCCGACAGCTGACACTCGTTACCACTGATTGGGAGTCACACGACCAAACAATGAAACACAACCAAATACAACACAACCAAATGAACACACCCTGGCTCAAAATACACAGTCCCGGAGCCAGAGCGTGACACTGGGGAAGGGTATAAAACAATTTCCAGAGTGTTGAAAGTTTACAAGAGCACAGTGGTCTCCATCATTGGGAAATTGAAAAAATATGAAACTACCCAGACTCTGCCTAGAGCTGGCTATCCGACCAAAATGAGCAACCGGGCAAGAAGGACCTTGGTCAGGGAGGTGACGAAGAACCCAAGGACCACTCTGACAGTTCCTTGGCTGGAATGGATGTAGCCAAATACAGGCAGGCAAATCCTTGATGAGCACCTGCTTCAGAATGCAAACAACCTTAGACTGGGATATTCTGGGGTATATTGTGTAGATTGGTAGATTGTGTGTAGATAGCATTTAATCCATTTTTAATTTGGGCTGTAACACAACAAAATGTGGAATAAGTCAAGGGGTATGAATACTTTCTGAAGTAAATGGGTTGACATTTTCCGGAAAATATTTGTGCACCAGTTTGTATTTGAAGACATTTGCACATTAATACAGCACTGCAGCATCATCTATCACCAGGCAGATCGTCCTCCAGATGGCATCTAATCTGGCCTAGGTATCCATTACAAAAACCCACACTTGATGTTGTCAAATGTGTATCACCTATCAACTGGGAACGATAGGGGGATAAAGGGACGCTAGGCTAGTCGCAAACACAGTTTTTAAGAGAGATCAGTCTGCACGATTAGCATTAGATTAGTGTTAGCATGATGGATCTTGAAAATGAAACCCATACTATGTTGGAGTGGGAAAACATAGGCTACCGCATGCACATTATGCAGAGTATCCACTGTAGGCCACTGTAGGCCACTGTAGTGACTCCCAAACGAGTATCACCGGGAACGTGGCTCCCACTGTTTTTCCAGGGCCAGCACACGACATGACTGGATCGTCAGCGCAATGTCCCTCCCTAGGATTGGGGAGTGCCAAGGACTGCATTTGTTTGTGAATAATTGACTGCTCCCGGCCAAAGGCAATAGAAAAAAGCAGATTGCTCCGAATGCCCAATCTGTCATTTTAGGAGGTGCATTAGTCATGGTGCAGACCATCCACTTGAGACAATCCCACATAAACTGAGATATAATCATTGTACACTTAAATCATTACTCAACACAGACAGGTATAATGCTTTATTATCAAGGGTGTGGCAAGGAATTCTAAGCCCCAGGAAATGTAATTTGACGGCTCCTCCCCATTGACTTCAATAAAATGGGGCATGTGACGTTCCCCCACACACACCCTATCTATAGGCATTGCTGTGCATTATAATGTGGTTATGATCGCCCATGTAAGATCAGCCATTTTGATTCAATTGAAAACTTTCTACTTAGACTTATAAGGCTTATAACAGGGCATTATGAAGGCATGCTTATAAAAAGGGGTAAAGCCTAAGGGCTGTTCACTTTGAGGAAAGTGTTAACTTTTATGTTCCATATTGTGTACAATATACATACACTGTACACAAGTGGAAGCTGCTGAGGGGAGGACGGCTCATAATAATGGCTGGAAAGGATAGAATGGAATGGCATCAAACACCTGGAACCCATGTGTTTGACGTATTTGATACCATTCCACTTATTCCGCTCCAGCCATTACCACGAGCCTGTCCTCCCCAATTAAGGTGCCACCAACCTCCTGTGCTGTACACATACACTTAGTGTAAAAAACATTAAGAATACCTTTCTAATATTGAGGTGCCCCCCCCCCCCCCCCCCCTCCCTCCCTTTTGCCCTCAGAACAACCTAAATTTGTTGGGGCCTGGACTCTACATGGTGTCGAAAGTTTTTCACAGGGATGCTGGCCTATGTTGACTCCAATGCTTCCCACAGTTGTGTCAAGTTGGCTGGATGTCCTTTGAGTGGTGGACCATTCTTGATACACACAGGAAACTGTTGTGCGCTCAGTGTATATAACATTGTTTTGAACACTCAGTGTAAATCACATTTTGTACAAAATATGGATAGTGTATGTCTCATTCTATAGGTGCAGTAAGTGTAAAAACCTCCCATAAGGGCCGTAGCTGCATATGAGGACACCGAAGTCCGGACCTCTGCAATTTTTTTCTAATAAAGAAACATTTAAAAATGTATTTTTTGGGGGAGGGTGGGGAACTCAGTCGGGGTCTCAACTTACTGTATAGTAAGTAGAACACACTAGGTGCAATTTCAGAACTTGGTTGTGCATCAGCAGTTTTCCTCTTGCTATATGTCACTCAAATGACAGTCACTCAATTAGCCCATGTCAGTGAAACAACATTAGATTGGTAAATTGGTCTAGTTAGTCCAGCCAGTTATCTAAACTTCTAGTAATCATTGCTAATTTACCGTGCCCAGGCGCCCTGACCTCCAGGGGGGCCCCACTGATTTTGTTAGTCACTCTCACACAGATATCATATTAACATGGCATAAGTCATGGCAAAGTGTGTAGAATCCCAGGAAATTAGCTTTTAAAACTGCAAAACATTCCCTCCACCCCATGGCAAAATGTGAAGAATTTCAGGAAATCTGCTGTAAAATTGCACACAAAAAAGTTATCTAAAGCAAACGTATTTGTTTACCTTTTGTTAATAAAATACTTTTTCTGCTAAATATCCCTCTGTACATATTAAATAATAGTTTTTAATCCCAGTGCTGAGTTATTGTGAGTAAATGTGTAGCGGCTAATTGCATAGCTAATAGGCTATGTGTTTGTAGATCGACTGAGGTGAATGACGCTACAGCAACCAATGTGATAATGGCTGGGGTAATTTTTGCTTGTTTTTGCTGTTCTCTAAATAGCATTTAGAGTTTTTTAATTGTATAGAAATGCAGTGGCTTTTCTCCTGAGTGGCGCAGCGGTCTAAGGCACTGCATCGCAGTGCTAGAGACGTCACTACAGACCTGGGTTTGATCCCGGGCTGTATCACAACCGGCCATGATCGGGAGTCCCATAGGGAAGCGCACAATTGGCCCAGCGTCGTCCGGGTTAGGGGAGGGTTTGGCCAGGGGGGCTTTACTTGGCTCATCGCACTCTAGTGACTCCTTGTGGAGGGCCAGGTGCCTGCAGATTGACCTCAGTCGTCAGGTGAACGGAAATGCCTTTACTTTGATAACTTCTTGCAAATCCAATCAGTTTTCCACGTTGATTCAATGTCATCACATACATTTTTGGGGTTGAAATGAGTTGGAAACAACGGTGATTCAACCAGTTTTTGCCCAGTGGGTGGCTACGGCCCTGCCTCCATGTGTACTGTATAAGCACATACAGTGGGGAGAAAAAGTATTTGATACACTGCCGATTTTGCAGGTTTTCCTACTTACAAAGCATGTAGAGGTCTGTAATTTTTATCATAGGTACACTTCAACTGTGAGAGACTGAATCAAAAAAATCCAGAAAATCACATTGTATGATTTTTAAGTAATTAATTTGCATTTTATTGCATGACATAAGTATTTGATACATCAGAAAAGCTGAACTTAATATTTGGTACAGAAACCTTTTTTTGCAATTACAGAGATCATACGTTTCCTGTAGGTCTTGACCAGGTTTGCACACACTGCAGCAGGGATTCTGGCCCACTCCTCCATACAGACCTTCTCCAGATCCTTCAGGTTTCGGGACTGTCGCTGGGCAATACGGACTTTCAGCTCCCTCCAAAGATTTTCTATTGGGTTCAGGTCTGGAGACTGGCTAGGCCACTCCAGGACCTTGAGATGCTTCTTACGGAGCCACTCCTTAGTTGCCCTGGCTGTGTGTTTCGGGTCTTTGTCATGCTGGAAGACCCAACCACGACCCATCTTCAATGCTCTTACTGAGGGAAGGAGGTTATTGGCCAAGATCTCGCGATACATGGCCCCATCCATCCTCCCCTCAATACGGTGCAGTCGTCCTGTCCCCTTTGCAGAAAAGCATCCCCAAAGAATGATGTTTCCACCTCCATGCTTCACGGCTGGGATGGTGTTCTTGGGGTTGTACTCATCCTTCTTCTTCCTCCAAACACGGCGAGTGGAGTTTAGACCAAAAAGCTCTATTTTTGTCTCATCAGACAACATGACCTTCTCCCATTCCTCCTCTGGATCATCCAGATGGTCATTGGCAAACTTCAGACGGGCCTGGACATGCGCTGGCTTGAGCAGGGGGACCTTGCGTGCGCTGCAGGATTTTAATCCATGACGGAGTAGTGTGTTACTAATGGTTTTCTTTGAGACTGTGGTTTTCATTGACCAGGTCCTGCCGTGTAGTTCTGGGCTGATCCCTCACCTTCCTCATGATCATTGATGCCCCACGAGGTGAGATCTTGCATGGAGCCCCAGACTGAGGGTGATTGACCGTCATCTTGAACTTCTTCCATTTTCTAATAATTGCACCAACAGTTGTTGCCTTCTCACCAAGCTGCTTGCCTATTGTTCTGTAGCCCATCCCAGCCTTGTGCAGGTCTACAATTTTATCCCTGATGTCCTTATACAGCTCTCTGGTCTTGGCCATTGTGGAGAGGTTGGAGTCTGATTGAGTGTTTGGACAGGTGTCTTTTATACAGGTAAAGAGTTCAAACAGGTGCAGTTAATACAGGTAATGAGTGGAGAACAGGAGAGCTTCTTAAAGAAAAACTAACAGGTCTGTGAGAACCAGAATTCTTACTGTTTGGTAGGTGATCAAATACTTATGTCATGCAATAAAATGCAAATTAATTACTTAAAAATCATAGAATGTGATTTTCTGAATTTTTGTTTTAGATTCCGTCTCTCACAGTTGAAGTGTACCTATGATAAAAATTACAGACCTCTACATGCTTTGTAAGTAGGAAAACCTGCAAAATTGGCAGTGTATCAAATACTTGTTCTCCCTACTGTATGTTACGTGGTATGAATATATGTATGTTTGCTTGCATGCAAACCATTTTGGCAGAACTGCGCCAATGTCCAATTCCTATGCTTGCATTTTGGCCTCCCATGTTCGCTCACGTGTTACTCATACTGTAGTGCGTTGTTAGCACCAGGGGTTGAAAGAGTTTGGAGTTGGTGGGGTAACAAGAGCAGTCTCTGGTGGGTTTAGGCCAGGTCAACAGGCCTGCTAACTAATTCTGAAAGACTGACTGGCCATGGCCCTAACCTGTAGCTCTGCAATGCTCCAGAGTAAGCCCACTGAGTCTGCAGTGGAATACCAATGTCCCAAGCCTCTATTGTCTACAACACCACATCTCTACATCATGCTTCCCATGCTAAGAGTTTTGATTCTGCAGGCCTTGTTATTGAGTTTCTTAGACTTCATGAAAAATAGATTCATCTAATCTCTATGGTATTGTAGTTGTTTGGGGGTTGTGAAGTACTACTATGCCGTCCGTATGGACCGTCAATGCCTATGTTTGTTAGAATTAAGAGTTATAGTTGGAGCGTCTTGGTTTGCATTCCCAGCAAACATATAATACACAGCCCATTATGTACTAACTATTTACAATTAAACTCTTCATATGTATCTGTATTTTGGCTTCAAAGTAGTCAAGAGTTTGGAGATCATATTTATTTGAGGATTACTGGGTCGGGGGAATGAGCTATTGATTTGAGCTGAACAATTTCTACTGCAGAGTGAGATTTCTCCACCGTGAAGCTGGGATTGCATAGTTCTGCCTCTCAGTCAAAGTTGCAGTGGGTTTGGAATATGCAGACCACCACCAGCTAGAGCGATAACCATTTTGTACCATGTCAAAGCATCAGGATATTACATTTACATAAACCTAATCTGTCAAATGATGTAATAACAAATCAACTTTTTAAGAGAATCATACTAGTAATATCAGCAACACATTACATTTACTTATCCAGAGAGACCACAACCACATATCACATTGCAAGTAAAACTTTCCTTAAAGTGGAAGTCAGCTTTTGAAACAATTAAAGCGTCCTCCCCACCACTATTTAGGTAAAAAGCAGGGGGATGGGGCTGGAGAAATGTAACTCTCAAATTCAAAGACAGAGCTATGGAGACAAGGACTGACCATCCATGATATCCATGATATCAAAATTATAGTTTTAATCATGTTTTTAATACAGTGTTTGTTTACCTTTACTGTTAAGAATTTATTTTAAAGTGGCACTCCAGTCTCCTTTTCACCTCATTTAACACCTAAATTACTTAACAAAATGCACATCTCAATAGGTGGTCCAGGTAAGTCATGACATAGCACAAGTGGGGGGTGGGTCTTTCCTCGTTTGTTCTCTATTGCTTCTCTATTTTTCCTCAAGTAAGGGGGAGGCCTATGAGTTCCAAACTTCCCATCAAACCAACCCCTTGAATGCCCTATTCCTTGAAGTTTGCAGTTGTATCTAAAAAACACTATTTTGCTCAAAACATATTATTTAAACTTTTAGCATGTGTACTTTACTGTATTTATACTTAGGATATCGCTTTTCAACAGGAAAAGTTAAAACATTAATGGAGTATATCTTTAAGGGTCTGTAATAACCCATTCATAAGGCATTTAAACAAATGTTTTAAGGCATTTAAAACAGTTCTCATAATGTATTAATCATTACTCACATGTTTGTAAATGTTAGTAAGTTAATTATTCACAAATGTATATATATATATATATATATATATATATATATATATATATATATATATATATATATATATATATTTCCTTAAATAACCTGTGTTGTGTGATTATTATTTTACTAGTTACTGCTGGAATGTCTACCAATGGCATGCTCATCTTTTTGTGAGAAATTACGCTGGTCATTCAAAACATGTATAAAGTATTTATAAAGCATAAATAGCACTCACTAGATTAGGGGCTGCAAAAACACTTTACTAATGATTAGTAAATGGTTTATAAATGTGAGAGTAATGATTAATAAATGATGAACACAATCTGGTTCCATCATTGCCATGGCACCGGAATAGCAGACTATGCTCCTGTAAAGTATTTTTGATTCAGTTTTTTTGTTCAATTTTAAATTCTTTGTTAGCTAATTTGCTAGCTTTTGGCATGGCATGACGGGCAAGTCAGTTGGTTTCCCCTAACTAATGGTTCACTGTCATCAAGAAGCTTAGCTAGCTAGCTAACTTGCTAGCAAATTAGCTAGCTAGCTATGTTTTTATTCGAAGTAAAGGGATGATGTTTGAAGTTGAAGTTTTGAGTAGTTTTCTCCAGTGGTTAGCTTCAAGGTGGACTACTCTGGACTGATGTGCAGTGTGCTTTTCTGGCTCCTTCGTGGCTGTCGTGGCTTCACCCAGGTGGGTGCTACACATCGTAGTGGGGAGCTCTACCCTTGGAGTCTGACTTCAGAGACTACTACTAAGCAGGACAAACATATTTTTATGATTTCACTTATATCATCATAAACAATACATTATAGCAAGTTATTTTTTTACCTCATTCAGTAGTTTTCGCCTAATTAAGTAGATTCATGTTGGAAAATAATGTTAAAATAATCATTTATATTCCTTAAACATAACTTGAAAATTATACAGTTGCTGATTCCTGTTTTCATGAATTTGTTATTTATAGCCCAGTGTCAAAACACCGGTTTTAATGTCCAAAATCATAATTAATATGCTGAATACGTTTTGACATGTTGAAGACAAGACATACAAATTACTCCCGACACACACGTCACATTTGTGTTCAGATAACTTGTATTTTGCTAAATCAGTACCTTATAAACTGCTCACGCACCAATATTTACCAGGCGGTCACTCTAGACTGGAAATTATTAGCTTGTTCTACTGTAATCAATAGTGTGCGCAAATTAACCACTCACATCGATATTTATAATGAAACTGGGACAATAACTGCAGCAACATGTACCATTTGCGCTTTTCTAACAGATACATGTCAATGAACTTGGGTATACTACATACCAGTTTATAAATGAGAGCCTGTAGTAGCCATTTATTAACTCAGCCAATACGAAGAAGGTAACAACACTTTTTTGACTGGATAATTTCAATGATTCATCACCTCACATCGGTTTCTAAATAGCGACAGGGGTTGGCTTTCATTTGAATAATAGCTTAACCCTCAAATCAGCAAATTCATGTGAGGCCAGAGACGTTTATAGGAGGAGCACCCACATTTCTTCTTGCCACATGGTCTGAAAATCACAGCTGCATTCTAAGTCCCACTACGGACAGGCGCATATGACAAAATCACTGGCACTAAACCAAAGATACTGACCTGTTTCAAGCAATCGAATTTGTAAGATTGTGATGAATATAAAATGTTATATTAACACCACCAATCTGATGTAAAAAGGATGTGTATTTCCTGTCATTCTTGTGTGGTGAAAAGGTTAGTTTATGCAATGTACTAAGACGTTCTGTCTACCATAGGGAATTTAGCGTAATATTAAATAATTCCCAATGTCAAAATAATGATGTGACAATATTTCGATTTAAGATGATAGTAAATGATTCACACTCACAGTTTTTTTTACAACAATAACATCTATTTCTTACTACTTTAACCATTGAGAGAGTTTAAAAATCCGGCCTTCATTTCTTTGCGCATAACATTTGCACGTCTATAGAAAATACTAGGCTGACACACCCTGGCTCTGGGACTCTATATGTTGAGCCAGGGTGTGTTCATTCTATGTGTTCTGTTTCTATGTTGGGAGTTCTAGTTTGTTTATTTCTATGTTGGCCTGAGTGACTCCCAATCAGAGGCAACGAGTGTCAGCTGTGGCTGGTTGTCTCTGATTGGGAGCCATATTTAAACTGTCTGTTTTTCCCTTTGTGTTTGTGGGTTCTTGTTCCGTGTTGGTCTATGTTACCTAGGACGTTACGAGTCGTTTGTTGTTTTTGTTCATTGTCAGTAGTTATCACTATAGATAAATAAACATGTTCGTTCATCACGCTGCGCCTTGGTCTATTCCGTACGACAATGGTGACAGAAGAACCCACCATCACAGGACCAAGCAGCGTGTCCAGGAGCAGGCAGCCTGGACGTGGGAGCAGATCTTAGACGGGCAGGGGTCCTGGACCTGGGAGGAAATCCTGGCCGGGATGGATCGCCGGCCATGGAGTGAGACAGTAGAGAGGCGACGGAGAGAGGAGCAACGGCGTGATCAGTGTCGTCGTCGGGCTGACGAGAGGCAACCCCAAAAAAAATGTAGGGGGGGGGCACAGGGCATGGACGACGGGGCTGACGGAGGCAGAAAAGGGGCGTATTCAGAAGGCCACCAGGTTACGGGGGCCACTGGTCAAAGTAGGGAAAGAAGGTTTAGAGGCACGGCGAGAGGTACTGGGGTGTGTTACCAGTCCGGTCCGGCCCGTTCCAGATCCCGGGGTAGAGCCAGTGGTGTGTGTCCCCAGTACGGTCCGGCCTGTTACGGCCCCTCGCACCAAATGTACGGTGCGCGTCGCCAGCCCGGTCCGGCCTGTTCCTGCCTCTCGCACCAAGCCTACGGTGTGCGTCGCCAGCCCGGTCCGGCCTGTTCCTGCCCCTCGCACCAAGCCTACGGTGTGCGTCGCCAGCCCGGCCCGGCCTGTTCCTGCCACTCGCACCAAGTCTACGGTGTGCGTCGCCAGCCCGGCCCGGCCTGTTCCTGCCACTCGCACCAAGTCTAGGGTGCGCGTCGCCAGCCCGGCCCGGCCTGTTCCTGCCACTCGCACCAAATCTACGGTGCGCGTCGCCAGACCGGCCCGGCCTGTTCCTGCCACTCGCACCAAGCCTACGGTGCGCGTCGCCAGCCCGGCCCGGCCTGTTCCTGCTCCTCGCACCAAACCTACGATGTGCGTCGCCAGCCCAGCCCGGCCTGTTCCTGCCACTCACACCAAGCCTACGGTGCGCGTCGCCAGCCCGCCCCGGCCTGTTCCTGCCACTCGCACCAAGCCTACGGTGCGCGTCGCCAGCCCGGCCCGGCCTGTTCCTGCCACTCGCACCAAGCCAGGGGTGCGAGTCGTCAGCCTGGTCCAGCCTGTTCCTGCCACTCGCACCAAGCCAGGGGTGCGTGTCGTCAGCCTGGTCCAGCCCGTTCCTGCTACTCGCACCAAGCCAGGGGTGCGAGTCGTCAGCCTGGTAAAGCCCGTTGCTGCTCCACGCACCAAGCCAGGGGTGCGAGTCGTCAGCCCGGTAAAACCCGTTCCGGCTCCACGCACCAAGCCAGGGGTGCGCATCGTCAGCCCGGTCCGGCCCGTTGCTGCTCCACGCACCAAGCCAGGGGTGCGAGTCGTCAGTCCGGTGAGGCCCGTTCCGTCTCCACGCACCAAGCCAGGGGTGCGCATCGTCAGCCCGGTCCGGTCCGGTTGTCTCTGATTGGGAGCCATATTTAAACTGTCTGTTTTTCCCTTTGTGTTTGTGGGTTCTTGTTCCGTGTTGGTCTATGTTACCTAGGACGTTACGAGTCGTTTGTTGTTTTTGTTCATTGTCAGTATTTATCACTATAGATAAATAAACATGTTCGTTCATCACGCTGCGCCTTGGTCTATTCCGTACGACGATCGTGACATAGGCTCCTGTCAATTGTATCGTTGCCTATGTGCAAGGCACATTCTCAAAGAAATCTGCCGTTGATATGGCATTATATGAGGACTGAATAGTGAGGAGCGTGTCTTTGGTAATCGGACGAGGGGCGCTCTTTAAAAATCGGTATGGATACCCTACTTGAACAAGCGAAATGCAGGTATGTGAATTGTGAATAATCTAAAATCTAAAACCTCCAAAATATTCCAAAGCACTCTCAGTAGACCATTTAACCCCTTTATTCAAAGGCTACTTTTGGCTAATGGCCAGGATAAAAATACATACCTATGTGATGCTGCTAAACCAGCCTTGATTAAGGGGAGGGTAGGCTATGCTTGTTTTTTTATCAAATTAAACGAAATGGTGGGAAACCAATCGTTTTTTAAATCTTTCAAAATACTAGATTCACCAGCACAAAAGGCACATCTATCCTTCCATGGAAACTGTGCGTCATGGCTGGATAGGCTACACTTCCACTCTCAAAATCCATGCATTTATCAACTGTGTTACCATTAAGACCTGCTTTTTGTGGGTCTTAAAGCTGCAATATGTAACTTTTTGGGCGACCCGACCAACTTCACATAGAATTCTGAGTTATAGATCTGTCATTCTCATTGAAAGCAAGTCAAAGAAGTGGTAGACCTGTTCTATGTGCGCTATTCCTATACTTCCTGTTCATAAATGTACTTTCTGTGTCTTGTACTTTCGGTTTTGTACACCAGCTTCAAACAGCTGAAAATACAATATTTGTAGTTATTGAAAATATATTTCACAATGGTTTAGATGGTACAATGATTCTGTACACTATGCGTTGCTTGTTTTGTCACATAAAACAAGCGCAAAAGTGACAATTTCATGCAGCGCTAATGGGAAGTTTTAAAAGGTGGAATATTCAGAAATCACTCCACCATTTCCTGGTTGACAAATTTCTAGTAGTTCGCCTAATTTCAGTTTAAGGAGACACCTCAAATATTGCCACCCCTCCCACCTCAGAGCAAGCAAGCTGATGTTAGACAGGTAAATTGCTGAACCTGGCGTTAGGGCTGGAAAATGCCAGTGCGCCAGTTTTTACATGACAAAATTGCAAACTAGCATACGTTTGACACTTGCGCCTCCTTAGCGCCAGCCGAAAATAAAGCCCAGGAACTGTTTGCTTGAAGCTGACAAAGAACTTCTGTCAAATGAAGTATAAAATCAATGTTTAAGAAAATCTTGTTAGTAATATAGACAACATACTGTAGGAACTATTTGTGTTGACCTGGCAAAGAAAATGGACGTCAGTCCCATGTTTTCCACAATTATACGTTCTTCCACGTTCTCCAAACATCACATTTCGAAGTTGCTCCAAATGTCAAATTTCTAAATGTTTTTGTTGCTCCTGCTGTTCTGTAGCGTTCCATTTCTTCAAACGTCAAATTTCTAAATTAAGGGTTAAGTTTAGGCACTCAAGTCCTCAGGTCGACCTCAATCTTGAACGACATGGCTGGTTTCGCATCCCAGTATGTGTTTTCTTTTTGTTCCAGCCCATTGCTTGGACCAAAAACCATGGTCTAGAGTCAGTACGTACAGCGCACAGCTGTGGTGGGAGGCCCCTGCCATATTGTGATGAACGAGAGCAGTTCAGCCCGAGGAGGTAGTGGTGGCGGAGGAGCTGGGTTGAGGGAACTGAAAGGGATGTGTTTTTAGCAGATGATTAAAGAGACAAAGATGAAAGGTAGACCTTTTTCACAATGTCCCATTATATCCGTGGAACGATTTGTGGGGGAAAATGAATGTCTTTTCAGCAAGCCAGTAAGAGCTGGCAAGCCAACACGACGCAGGAAACTCATGTGGCCTGTCATCATAATTAAGAAACATGCAGTCAGCTCTCGACTTGATATTCAGACGATCTAGTCGCAAACAGAGTCCTCGGTGCTCTTCCCAGAGATGGATAGATTATGTATCTGGGGCTGAAAGGTGCGGTCCTTTAGAAGCTGCTCTGTGGTAAGTATGTAATATAAAAGGACCACGTTTGTTTTGTCTAATTAGTGGCATTATGTTGGAGGAAAGGGAAGTAGATTGTTTGTGCGACCACACCGTTCCCGAGTCGCTACATCCATCTGGGATAGCCTTACTTCCTTCTTCATTCTCAAAGAAAACTGATTGACCATCTGGCGCCAAAACAGAAAATGCTTTGTTTTGGTGATTTATTTTTGTCATATCATAAACTTGTTTCAGTTGTTCACTCTGCAAGACATTTAATATAGAACAAAATGCCCGCTCTGCAGTGGCTTCACTGCTAGAAGAAAATGTGCTATATAAAACCAAAAAGGGTTCTAGGGCAAGCTTCATGTATGGCCCTGCAAAATACTCTATATAGACCTGCAAAGCACCTTTTTAGCAGTATACTGTAACCAACTGTTTAATTGATGACTGTGGAGGCTGGTCTCTTGAAGGACAGAGGCCTGGTGACCACACATAGAGTGGTTACAGAGGTTTGTGATTGCAGCAGAAGGTGGCGAAATAAGGATCCGGGATGTGGGTGATGGCGATCAATAAGATGTCATAGACTCTCTACTCTCCGTGGTGTGGTGACCACAGCCTTGACCTCTGAGTCCTGCTGGCTGGTAGAACACCATTGGTAGGAGTTTTTATTTCTTCTTACAGTACTGTTATTTACTAGGGTACCTATACTGTACCTATTTGACAGAATTCAAAACAATTGGTAACCAATTGGCGCCTAATGCTGCTTGATTTAATGAAGTAATTCTTGTGTTGCCATTTTACCATGCAATTTCTTAGTAAATTGCCAGTTATTTCTGTTCAGGAAGAGTTCTGCAGATATGTCCACCAGTAGTCTTTTACTCAGACAACTTACATTGGTCTTCTAACTGAGAAAGTTTCTGATCAAGGTCAAAACAAAATGTTATATAAAAAAATCTTTGGATTTGTGGGACATTTGTAAAGGTGAAGAAAGATATTCGGAGTGCTCATAAAATTCTAATACAGACATCAGACAGATAGATTACAGTCCCTTTCATGGACAAAATGTCACAGTTGCTCAAAGAGTATGTTCACAAGTGACTGAGAGAAGCAGGTATGATATAACTTGGCTATTAACAATTGAATGGATCTCACATGGATATGACAAGGACTCTGGTCTGATGTTGTTTTTCGCACACCGACACTGACATTGGATAGTTCATCAGAACTATTCTTCCAACTTTTAAATGGAACATTTTGACTTTAGAAGGGTTTTAGAGACTATTAACCACATTGGTTTCCACTGATAATAACCATTCCATGAAATTGTAAATGACTATTTCACCATTTTGATATTTTAATTCAACAATCATGCCGTTTTTGTTACCTTTTTATGAACGGTTGGTCTGTTGTATCATTTCTTGAGGAATGTCAAATCCCTTATGATCAGAGGGGGTAATTGGCTATTTCTACCTTGCCTCTGCCAGTTTCTATTCTGCTGAGACTAATCAGAGACTGGGATTTACCCCTGGTCCTGGCAGCTGATTAATGGAAAGAGCACTGTCCTCTTCCCCACTGCACCATGGTCGGTGTGGGTTTTAACCAGAAGTCCAGTATGCAGTCCCATATCGTCATAGCCCTCCTGACAGGCCCACTTTACAGCCTCTGAAAAGTCTAGTACCTAATATCCAAAGTAGCAATACCTAATCAACTCTCCTTTTACCTGGGAAATGTATTTCTGGGTTAGAAGTTGAGGTGGAAAAGATCAAGGCACTTGTGAGCTTTATGATCTTAGGCCTTGGGGTAATTTGAGATGGTTGGTCTGTCCAGAGGCTTGATTGGGTTGAGCTAGTGGTATGAAAGCCCCGGACCGAATTGCTTAGCAACCTAGGGATGGAGGAAGATTGGGTGGAGTTGGATTTAAGCACCCCCTACCCACTACCACTATATCAATCTCTTTTGGTCTTGAGGAAAGAGTGCCCCTTACTGGACAAACCAACAGCGTGCAACTTCAGATAGGGGATATCTCAGGGGAGAAAAACCGCCCTGTGGGAAGTTCAAGGCCGACCGCTGTACTGCAAGCATTGTTTGCAGAAAACAGGACCCCCATTATAGTGAATGGAAAAATGCCAATCTTCGTGGTCAATCTTTGTATAAAAAAAAATTCTAAGACAATCATGGTACCAATAATTGCTTCTAATACACCAGATGTATGTCTTCAACCGATTCTTTTAAAATCATATACATAAGAAGTTATAAGGATCATTAATTTTTATAGATTTTTTATTTTACTTTAGTTTATTTAGTAAATATTTTCTTAACTCTATTTTCTTAAAACGGCATTGTTGGTTAAGGGCTTGTAAGTAAGTATTTCACGGTAAGGTCTACACCTGTTGTATTCGGCTCGTGACAGATAACATTTGATTTGATTTGATTTGTTGCTAATGGCAGCCTGCAGTACCCCGGTCTGCCTTCAACTTGAGTTACTCAATGAGAACACTGAACTAGCCTGCAAAGTCACTTCCTGGAGTAGCTCAAACTGTGCATGTTATGTCTCCATGAGACACCATCTTAACCGACTTCATTTGGCTTCAATGCGCTATTGCGTCTTCACTTAGGAATGAATGGTGTCACATGACAGATGGCTTTGTCCATTCATATATACAGTCATTGGGTTATCCAGCCAAATATTCATCAAGCTTAAACCTTGTGTTTAAATATTTTGCAACGGAAAATGAAAATGAGCATTTCTTATTGGACAAGTCTAGGTAGTCCCCATCTGTCTCAGTTTGTTATCTTTCGTTTGGTCCCTAATGAACACAACCCTGCTTATTTTCAACTGTTTGGCATTTAGAGAGCTGTGGATAGATATGGCTTGCAAAGAATGACACTAAGTTGCTATTTGTCTGTTTCTCTCCTCAGCCAATGGCGAATTTCCTCCTACGGTAACCAGCAACACTAAACTGCCACTGAAACCAACCAATCAGAACATCAAAACAACCACCCCGTCCAATGGAAACTCAAGAACCTTGTCAGACCATCCAACTCTGACTGCCTGTAAGTGTCCACCTGTTGTCATATAGTTGTGAGTGTCTCAGGCATAGGCACTGAATTTGTAATATACAGAAAAGGCAGTCTGAGAGGGAAGATAATACATTTTTATCGCTGATCTCAAGCTAGAACAATGTTCTCTACTCCCACACACAGACACTCTCTCCTATCCTCTCTCTGCTTGCTCACTGACAAGCACACACTCACAGACACACACACACACACAAATACACACACACACTTACCCAGGCAGACTTCTATTCACACTCACTCCACACGTGCTGTGAAAAGGCACAGTGCTTTTACCTCAAACAAAGTAAGTGTCCCAACTACTGGATTCATCCCCACGTCTGTAACTGTATATCTCACTTAGGATTAAATGGAGCAGGACTGACAGTTTTGAAGTGCAAATCACTCCAATTTGCCTTCAGAAAATGTCAATGTAGCTCCTTTCACCGAGTTGACATTTTCCACCTTAGATTCTTCCAACCACTGAGCTACTACATAAATTAACACTGTGGATAGTGCAGAGCTGGAATTGGCTCCTTTTAGATCATTTGGACTGAATACATTTTACACAGCACGCAACACTGACTCCAGGAGTATAATCATCGAGGTAATCATGTTCTGTCTTGTCGCTTTGTCTTCGAGCCAATTGCGCCACCGCAGACAAAATAAATACCTATCTGGCTGCTGATGCCAGTGTTCTTATACTATGGGAATCTCAGAGTAATTGCATTCATCAACATCTTGTTTACTCCTCCAAGCAACAAGATGGTGTTGATGACGCTCCCTTCAGTATCATTGCAAGGAGTCAAATTCGCTGTTCAATCAAGACTTCTTAGCAACAGCCTAATGCTAACACACTCTCTTGCAGTCATTGTCCTTCATTATACAACGGGTGGGTCTAATCCTGAATGCTGATTGGTTAAAACCGCATTCCATTTGGTGTCTATTCCACAAGTTACCACCGGCTAAATCTATGACGTTAAAATGCCTATAAAAAAAATATATATATATATTTCACCTTTATTTAACCAGGTAAGCCAGTTGAGAACAAGTTCTCATTTACAACTGCGACCTGGCCAAGATAAAGCAAAGCAGTGCGATAAAAACAACAACACAGAGTTACATATGGGGTAAACAAAACATAAAGTCAAAAATACTCTGTTCCATCTGACTGCGCAATCCACAGTCTCATCAGCCCAGCCAGCCAATTTATAAACTTAATCTCCACTATAAAAGCATCTAGATATTATCTCACATTTCTTGTAGACTAACATTTAGTTTTTAACAGCGGAGATTTGTATAAACCTTGCTCTCTGTCTCTCCGACATTTGTAACATTGTTTCAATATTAAAATTCGATGTCCAGCTGTCCAAAAGTAATGAACGTGTCAGGAGTCGGGATGAGACAGACAGGTAGGCAGCTTTTCTCAGCCAGTTGAAATCATGAATCAGCATCATTTTTATGTATATATACAAAGAACTCAAATCAAATCAAATCAAATTGTATTTGCCACATGCGCCGAATACAACAGGTGTTGACCTTCCCATAAAATGCTTACTTACAAGCCCTTAACCAACAATGCAGTATTAAGAAAATAGAGTTAAGAAAATATTTACTAAATAAGCTAAAGTAAAAAAAGTAACACAATAAAAGAATGAGGCTATATACAGGGGGTCAATGTGCGGGGCTACAGGTTAGTCAAGGTCATTTAAGTAATATGTACATGTAAGTACAGTGGCTTGCGAAAGTATTCACCCCCCTTGGCATTTTTCCTATTTTGTTGCCTTACAACCTGGAATTAAAATGGATTGTATCATTTGACTTACAACATGCCTACCACTTTGAAGATGCAACATATTTTTAACCCTTGGCCATGTTCATTAGGGCTTGAGTGTGCATAACTATTCACCCCCCCCCCCCCCAAATCAATATTTCGTAGAGCCACCTTTTGCAGCAATTACAGCTGCAAGTATCTTGGGGTATGTCTCTATAAGCTTGGCACATCTAGCCACTGAGATGTTTGCCCATTCTTCAAGGCAAAACTGCTCCAGCTCCTTCAAGTTGGATGGATTCCGCTGGTGTACAGCAATCTTTAAGTCATACCACAGATTCTCAATTTGATTGAGGTCTGGGCTTTGACTAGGCCATTCCAAGACATTTAAATGTTTCCCCTTAAACCACTTGAGTGTTGCTTTAGCAGTATGCTTAGGGTCATTGTCCTGCTGGAAGATGAACCTCCGTCCCAGTCTCAAATCTCTGGAAGACTGAAACAGGTTTCCCTCAAGAATTTCCCTGTATTTAGTGCCATCCATCATTCCTTCAATTCTGACCAGTTTCCCAGTCCCTGTCGATGAAAAACATCCCTACAGCATGATGCTGCCAACAACATGCTTCACTGTGGGGATGGTGTTCTCGGGTTGATGAGAGGTGTTGGGTTTGCGCCAGACATAGCGTTTTCCTTGATGGCCAAAAAGCTCAATTTGAGTCTCATCTGACCAGAGTACCTTCTTCCATATGTTTAGGGAGTCTACCAGATGCCTTTGGCGAACACCAAAAGTGTTTGCTTATTTTTTTCTTTAAGCAATGGCTTTTTTTTGGCCACTCTTCCGTAAAGCCCAGCTCTGTGGAGTGTATGGATAAAAGTGTTCCTATGGTGAGATACTCCAATCTCCGCTGTGGAGCTTTGCAGCTCCTTCAGGGTTATCTTTAGTCTCTTTGTTGTCTCTCTGATTAATACCCTCCTTGCCTGGTACGTGAGTTTTGGTGGGTGGCCCTCTCTTGGCAGGTTTGTTGTGGTGCCATGTTCTTTCAATTTTTGAATAATGGTTTTAATGGTGCTCCGTGGGATGTTCAAAGTTTCAGATATTTTTTTATAACCCAACCCTGATCTGTACTTCTCCACAACTTTGTCCCTGGCCTGTTTGGAGAGCTCCTTGGTCTTCATGTTGCCGCTTGCTTGGTGGTGCCCCTTGCTTAGTGGTGTTGCAGACTCTGGGGCATTTCAGAACAGGTGTATACAGTATATACTGAGATCATGTGACAGATCATGTGACACTTAGATTGCACACAGGTGGACTTTATTTAACTAATTATGTGACTTCTGAAGGTAATTGGTTGCACCATATCTTATTTAGGGGCTTCATAGCAAAGAGGGTGAATACCACTTTTCCATAATTCATTTTATCGAATTTGTTGAAAGACATTATTTTTTTCATTCCACTTCACCAATTTGGACTATTTTGTGTATGTCCATTATATGAAATCCAAATAAAAATCAATTTTAATTACAGGTTGTAATGCAACAAAATAGGAAAAACACCAAGGGGGATGAATACTTTTGCAAGGCACTGTAGGGGTAAAGTGACTATGCATAGAAAATAAACAGTGAGTAGCAGCAGTGTAAAAACAAAGGGGGGATGTTCAATGCAAATAGTCCGGGTGGCCATTTGATTAATTGTTCAGCAGTCTCATGGCTTGGGGGTAGAAGCTGTTAAGGAGACTTTTGGACCTAGACTTGGTGCTCCGATACCGCTTGCCGTGCAGTAGCAGAGAGAACAGTCTATGACTGGGTTTCTGGAGTCTTTGACAATTTTTGGGGCCTTTCTCTGAAACTGCCTAGTATAGAGGTCCTGGATGGCAGGAAGCTTGTCCCAAATGATGCCCCAGTAATGTACTGGGCCGTACGCACTACCCTGTGTAGTGCCTTGCGGTAAATGCCGAGCAGTTGCCATACCAGGCGATGATGCAACCGGTCAGGATGCTCTCAATGGTGCATCTGTAGGACATTTTGAGGATCTGGGGACCCATGCCAAATCTTTTACAGTCTCCTGAGAGTGAAAAGGCGTTGTCGTGCCTTCTTCACGACTGTCTTGGTGTGTTTGGACCATGATAGTTTGTTGGTGATTTGGACACCAAGGAACTTGAAGCTCTCGACCCGCTCCACTACACCCCCGTCGATGTAAATGGGGGCGTGTTCGGCCTTCCTTTTCCTGTAGTCCAGGATCAGCTCCAGGATCAGTCTTACTCACGTTGAGGGAGAGGTTGTTGTCCTGTCGTCACACTGCCAGGTCTCTGACCTCCTCCCTATAAGCTGTCTGAACATTGTCGGTGATCAGGCCTACCACCATTGTGTCATCAGCAAACTTAATGTTGGTGTTGGAGTCGTGCAGGGAGTACAGGAGGGGACTAAGCACACACCCCTGAGGGGCCCCCGTGTTGAGCATAGCAGATGTGTTGTTGCCTACCCTTATCACCTGGGGGCAGCCCGTCAGGATGTCCAGGATCCAGTTGCAGAAGGAGGTGTTTAGTCCCAGGGTCCTTAGTTTAGTGATGAGCTTTGTGGGCACTATGGTGTTGAACGCTGAGCTGTAGTCAATAAACAGCATTCTCACATAGGTATTCCTTTTGTCCAGGTTGGAAAGGGCAGTGTGGAGTGCAATTGAGATTGCGTCATCTGTGGATCTGTTGGGGGGGTATGCGAATTGGAGTGGGTCTAGGTTTTCCGGGATGATGGTGTTGATGTGAGCCATGACCAGCCTTTCCAAGCATTTCATGGCTACCAACGTGAGTGCTACGGGGCGGTAGTCATTTAGGCAGGTGACCTTCGCGTTCTTGGGCACAGGGACTATGGTGGTCTGCTTGTAACATGTAGATATTACAGATTCGGTCAGGGAGAGGTTGAAAATGTCAGTAAAGACACTTGCCAGTTGGTCCGTGCATGCTCTGAGTACACATCCTGGTAATCCTTCGGGCCCGTGGCCTTGTGAATGTTGACCTGTTTAACCTGTTAAGGATCGGACCCTTTTTTTCAATTTATAAAAGGGAAATAAATCAACAAAAATATGGGTTGTATTTACAATGGTGTTTCTTTTTCACTGGTTGCCCTTTTCTTGTGGCAACAGGTCACAAATATTGCTGCTGTGATGGCACACTGTGGTATTTCACCAAATAGATATGGGAGTTTATCAAAATTGGGTTTGTTTTTCGAATTCTTTGTGGACCTGTGTAATCTGAGGGAAATACAGTGGGGGAAAAAAGTATTCAGTCAGCCACCAATTGTGCAAGTTCTCCCACTTAAAAAGATGAGAGAGGCCTGTAATTTTCATCATAGGTACACGTCAACTATGACAGACAAAATGAGAAAAGAAAATCCAGAAAATCACATTGTAGGATTTTTTATGAATTTATTTGCAAATTATGGTGGAAAATAAGTATTTGGTCAATAACAAAAGTTTCTCAATACTTTGTTATATACCCTTTGTTGGCAATGACACAGGTCAAACGTTTTCTGTAAGTCTTCACAAGGTTTTCACACACTGTTTCTGGAATTTTGGCCCATTCCTCCATGCAGATCTCCTCTAGAGCAGTGATGTTTTGGGGCTGTCGCTGGGCAACACGGACTTTCAACTCCCTCCAAAGATTTTCTATGGGGTTGAGATCTGGAGACTGGCTAGGCCACTCCAGGACCTTGAAATGCTTCTTACGAAGCCACTCCTTCGTTGCCCGGGCGGTGTGTTTGGGATCATTGTCATGCTGAAAGACCCAGCCACGTTTCATCTTCAATGCCCTTGCTGATGGAAGGAGGTTTTCACTCAAAATCTCACGATACATGGCCCCATTCATTCTTTCCTTTACACGGATCAGTCGTCCTGGTCCCTTTGCAGAAAAACAGCCCCAAAGCATGATGTTTCCACCCCCATGCTTCACAGTAGATATGGTGTTCTTTGGATGCAACTCAGCATTCTTTGTCCTCCAAACACGACGAGTTGAGTTTTTACCAAAAAGTTCTATTTTGGTTTCATCTGACCATATGACATTCTCCCAATCCTCTTCGGGATCATCCAAATGCACTCTAGCAAACTTCAGACGGGCCTGGACATGTACTGGCTTAAGCAGGGGGACACGTCTGGCACTGCAGGATTTGAGTCCCTGGCGGCGTAGTGTGTTACTGATGGTAGGCTTTGTTACTTTGGTCCCAGCTCTCTGCAGGTCATTCACTAGGTCCCCCCATGTGGTTCTGGGATTTTTGCTCACCGTTCTTGTGATCATTTTGACCCCACAGGGTGAGATCTTGCGTGGAGCCCCAGATCGAGGGAGATTATCAGTGGTCTTGTATGTCTTCCATTTCCTAATAATTGCTCCCACAGTTGATTTCTTCAAAACAAGCTGCTTACCTATTGCAGATTCAGTCTTCCCAGCCTGATGCAGGTCTACAATTTTGTTTCTGGTGTCCTTTGACAGCTCTTTGGTCTTGGCCATAGTGGAGTTTGGAGTGTGACTGTTTGAGGTTGTGGACAGGTGTCTTTTATACTGATAACAAGTTCAAACAGGTGCCATTAATACAGGTAACGAGTGGAGGACAGAGGAGCCTCTTAAAGAAGAAGTTACAGGTCTGTGAGAGCCAGAAATCTTGCTTGTTTGTAGGTGACCAAATACTTATTTTCCACCATAATTTGCAAATAAATTCATAAAAAATCCTACAATGTGATTTTCTGGATGGAGGAATGGGCCAAAATACCAGCAACAGTGTGTGAAAACCTTGTGAAGACTTACAGAAAACGTTTGACCTTTGTCTTTGCCAACAAAGGGTATATAACAAAGTATTGAGAAACTTTTGTTATTGACCAAATACTTATTTTCCACCATAATTTGCAAATAAATTCATTAAAAATCCTACAATGTGATTTTCTGTATTTTTTTTCCTCATTTTGTCTGTCATAGTTGATGTGTACCTATGATGAAAATTACAGGCCTCTCTCGTCTTTTTAAGTGGGAGATCTTGCACAATTGGTGGCTGACTAAAGGTTAGGAAGTGCAGCTCAGTTTCCACCTCATTTTGTGGGCAGTGTGCACATAGCCTGTCTTCTCTTGAGTGCCAGGTCTGCCTATGGCGGCCTTTCTCAATAGCAATGCTCACTGAGTCAGTACATAGTCAAAGCTTTCCATAAGTTTGGGTCAGTCACAGTGGTCAGGTATTCTGCCACTGTATACTCTCTGTTTAGGGCCAAATAGCATTCTAGTTTGCTCAGTTTTTTTGTTGTCTGTTTGTGTTTGTGAATCGTTTTTTTGTGTGCCCTAGGGCAACGGTGTCTAGATGGAATTTGTATTTCTGGTCCTGGCAACTGGACCTTTTTTGGAACACCATTATCTCTCTCTCTCTCTCTCTCTCTCTCTCTCTCTCTCTCTCTCTCTCTCTCTCTCTCTCTCTCTCTCTCTCTCTCTCTCTCTCTCTCTCTCTCTCTCTCTCTCTCTCTCTCTCTCTCTCTCTCTCTCTCTCTCTCTCTCTCTCTCTCTCTCACCTTCCTTTTTTACTGTCCCATCTTGCTCTCTCTCTTTTTCAGACTTTCTCTTTCTAACTTTTCTTGCTTTCAGCCCCTCCTCACTCATTTCCACTGTTCTGTCTCTCACTCTGCTTTCTTTCGGTTCCCTCCTTTTCCCACTCTTTCTCTCGTTTCCCCTGCTCCTACCCTCTTTCTCCCACTCTTTTTCTCACCTCTCTCTTTCTCTCGTCTCCCCTGCTTTCTTTCTCTCCATCTTTTTCTCTCCTCATTGTTTCTCTCGCCCGTCTATATGTGTTGATCTGTTGCCTGAATTCTCTCTGCACCTTTATTTCTCTGAATCCCGACCCTACAATGAGGTGTGTACTCAGACAGTGTCTGTGACTGAAATGGCATCCTATTCACTATATAATGTGCAGTTGAAGTAGGAAGTTTACATAAACTTACTTTGGAGTCATTAAAACTCGTTTTTTCAACCACTCCACACATTTCTTGTTAACAAACTATCGTTTTGGAAAGTCGGTTACGACATCTACTTTGTGCATGACACAAGTAATTTTTCCAACAATTGTTTACAGACAGATTATTTCACTTTAAATTCACTGTATCACAATTCCAGTGGGTCAGAGGTTTACATACACTAAGTTGACTGTGCCTTTAAACAGCTTGGAAAATTCCAGAAAATGATGTCATGGCTTTAGAAGCTTCTGATAGGCTAATTGACATAATTTGAGTCAATTGGAGGTGTACCTGTGGATGTATTTCAAGGCCTACCTTCAAACTCAGTGCCTCTTTGCTTGACATGGGAAAATCAAAAGAAATCAGCCAAGAACTCAGAGAAAAAATTGTAGACCTCCAAAAGTTTGGTTCATCCTTGTGAGCAATTTCCAAATGCCTGACGGTACCATGTTCATCTGTACAAACAATAGTATGCAAGTATAAACACCATGGGACCACACAGCCGTCATACAGCTCAGGAAGGAGACGCGTTCTGTCTCCTAGAGATGGAAGTACTTTGGTGCAAAAAGTGCAAATCAATCCCAGAACAACAGCAAAGAACCTTGTGAAGATGCTGGAGTAAACAGGTACAAAAGTATCTATATCCACAGTAAAACGAGTTCTATATCGACATAACCTTAATGGCCGCTCAGCAAGGAAGAAGCCACTGCCCCCATCCAGCTGGCGGTGCAGATGTGCAATTCTGTGCTCGCCACTCACTAGAATCAAGGAGCTTTCAAAGATTCCTTGACTAGAACGCAGAAGTAGGATTGGAGACAACTTTTTTTTATTCCAAACATTCTTTGTGTAGAGTAAAGAAAGACATACTGACTTACGCAACAAAACTCTAATTCGACCGAAAGTCCATTCATCCATAACTTCCTTTATCTTTGCATCCATCCATTCATTAGGTCTTTCATCCTGTGCCCTTACTTTATTTATCTATCCATTTAATTATATATCCTATTTATTGATATATCCATCCAGTCATAACGTTCTATTAACAGCTTTATCAATAAATAAATACATGTATGGTTGATGGGAGCTTACTATAGCTAAAACAAATGTATTCCACTAGAGGCACCATCATATTTCTCTCCCCAAATTATAGCCTAATACCTTTCTAATTCCTTATGAATAAGTATTACAGTTTGCATATACTATGGTTTTCTAGTAAGAGTGTATGAAAGTGTAGTAGTCTTATTTGTGATGAAATATGTGATCCAACTGCCCCACAGTCCAAAGTAATTAGGTTGATATAGTAGTCTATCAAAGTAATCAGACCAGATATTTTAAGATATTTAACTTTAACTATATTTCACTGCTTCACTTAAGTAAAACGTTTTAAACTTCTTCCACTACCACAAAAATAATTTTAAACAGCTGAAGCAAGTCACAATTTTTCTATCTGGAAAATTACCATCTAGTTTTACACAATATCTTATCACAGCACTGGCAAACCATAGTTGACCAAAACCCTGACCAAAATGGCTGACCTTTAGACCATCAGAAGAAGGTTCATGCCCATTCTAGTATTCTAAGGTATTGACTGCCAAAGGAACACAATAGAAAAAGTTCCCTCAAACAGGACGACAGCCATGATTCAGAGAATGAGAAGGAAAGGGAGAAATGTGGCTGTTGAAGGGTCACAGCAGGAATTTGAGGAAACTAGTTTGCTACAAGGGTAGCGCTATTCTCAGTCCAGTGCTTTCTCTGATGCCTCCCTTCTGTCTCTCAGTTTGCCTCTGTGACTGTTCCGCTTCACTCAACATCTCACCATACTGATGCTGAGAATTTTTGCATTGTCCGCTGGATGGCTCACATGTGCTTTGCCCCCTATGGCAGTTTGGCAGGGACAATTTTTTTATCTTCAAAATAATTGTTGAGCAGAAGCCCAAGACATGATATCAAGTTACTTTGTCCTACACCTTGCATTTTAAACTGTGGGGACATCCGGGTACATGTCACCGGATATTACCCATCCAAGATCAGTGGCATTGCATTGCTTTCAGGGTGCATTTGAGGGAATTTCATAAGAGAAACTTGTTGCCTAATTTGACTGGGAAAACAGTCCATAGTCACAGTCCTTTTCTTTCTTCCAACATCCCTTCTCCCCCTCCCTCCTCTCTCACCATCACTGTCACACTAAATCATGAACATAGAATCGTCCCAATTACTGGTTCAACAAACAATTCGCTGGGCTGCCAGTTTTACACAAATTCAGCCAGAGCAGCCTCATTTGTCTTGCGCTTCGCTAAGGACGAAATACAGGAACATACTTTCTGCTCACTTCTTCATGTGTGAGGAACACATACATTAAAAAAACTTTGAAATCTCTTGAGGCAAGGACTGAACCCCTGGCCAGAAGCTTGTACTTGGTTGATGTACCTTTCCGGTGTGAACATTTTTTAAAAAAGAAGCAAGAGAACAATATCTTCCTCGACAGCACGTTGAGGGCATGACAGAAAGCAGAGCGGCGATAACGAGTTCCCAGTTTCCTATTGTCGCTCCAACAGAAACTGACCTCCCGGTTGGGTACACATTTCATGGTTTGATTCAGAGCAAAGAAAGTCATTTCTCAGTAACTACCTACTATACAGTTGAAGTCGGATGTTTATATATATTTAGGTTGGAGTCATTAAAACTCGTTTTTCAACCACTCCACACATTTCTTGTTAACAAACTATAGTTTTGGCAAGTCGGTTAGGACATCTACTTTTTGCATGACACAAGTAATTTTTCCAACAATTGTTTACAGACAGATTATTTCACTTATAATTCACTGTATCACAATTCCAGTGGGTCAGAAGTTTACATACACTAAATTGACTGTGCCTTTTAAACAGCTTTGAAAATTCCAGAAAATGATGTCATGGCTTTAGAAGCTTCTGATAGGCTAATTTACATAATTTGAGTCAATTGGAGGTGTACCTGTGGATGTATTTCAAGACCTACCTTCAAACTCAGTGCCTCTTTGCTTGACATCATGGGAAAATCAAAAGAAATCAGCCAAGTCCTCAGAAAAAAAATTGTAGACCTCCACAGGTCTGGTTCATCCTTGGGAGCAATTTCCAAACGCCTGAAGGTACCACGTTCATCTGTACAAACAATAGTACGCAAGTATAAACACCATGGGACCACGCAGCCGTCATACCACTCAGGAAGGAGACACGTTCTGTCTCCTAGAGATGAACGTACTTTGGTGCGAAAAGTGCAAATCAATCCCAGAACAACAGCAAAGGACCTTGTGAAGATGCTGGAGGAAACATATACAAAGTATCTATATCCAAAGTAAAACGAGTCCTATATCGACATAACCTGAAAGGCCACTCAGCAAGGAAGAAGCCACTGCTCCAAAACCGCCATTAAAAAGGCACACTATGGTTTGCAACTGCACATGGGGACAAAGATCGTACTTTTTGGAGAAATATCCTCTGGTCTGATTAAACAAAAATATAATTGTTTGGCCATAATGACTATCGTTATGTTTGGAGGATAAAGGGGGTGCCTTGCAAGCAGAAGAACACCATCCCAACAGTGAAGCACGGCGGTGCTGTGGGGGTGCTTTGCTGCAGGAGGGACTGGTGCACTTCACAAAATAGATGGCATCATGAGGAAGGAAAATTATGTGGATATATTGAAGCAACATCTCAAGACATCAGTCAGGAAGTTAAAGCTTGGTCGCAAATGGGTCTTCCAAATGGACCATGACCCCAAGCATACTTCCAAAGTTGTGGCAAAATGGCTTAAGGACAACAAAGTCAAGATATTGGAGTGGCCATCACAAAGCCCTGACCTCAATCTTATAGAAAATGTGTGGGTAGAACTGAAAAAGCGTGTGCGAGCAAGGAGGCCTACAAACCTGACTCAGTTACACCAGCTCTGTCAGGAGGAATGGGCCAAAATTCACCCAACTTATTGTGGGAAGCTTGTGGAAGGCTACCCGAAACGTTTGACCCAAGTTAAACAATTTAAAGGCAATGCTACCAAATACTAATTGAGTGTATGTACACTTCTGACCCACTGGGAATGTGATGAAAGAAATAAAACCTGAAATAAATCATTCTCTCTACTATTATTCTGACATTTCACATTCTTATAATAAAGTGGTGATCCTAACTGACCTAAGACAGGGAATTTTTACTAGGATTAAATGTCAGGAATTGTGAAAAACGTATTTAAATGTATTTGGCTAAGGTGTATGTAAACTTCAGACTTCAACTGTACATATGGCTCTGGTCAAAAGCTGTGCACTATATAGGGAATAGGGTGCCATTTTGGACGCAGCCACTCTCTCACTGCTGACTCATCGTTTCTATGGGGGAAACAACAGAGCTCCCTCTCCGACTCTCTCCGTTGATGAGGTTACTTCGCCGCCCGATGGCAAAGGGACGTGTCACTAACCTCAAAATGAGTGTGTGTGAGTGGGTGCAGTAGTTGTGGATGTGGTCGCGTTTGAGAGAAAGTGTGTATGCCTATTATTCTACGACACCAAGGACAGAGGAAGAGGAGACCGACTGAAGCGATCTGATTGGCTCCTGTCAGCAGAACAGCAAGTGATTGACAGCTGCACTAAACAAAAATCGGTCCCTAATGACTATGCAGATGCTCAGGGGAAGATGTTATTTTTTTGTCTCTCACCGTTGTTATTAGTAGCTAATTAGCCACATTCTGCACACAGAATACATATTTGTTTACTAGTCGGTGAACAAACAGTTGTGTGGAGTCGTTTGTTAGCGAGCTGTTGTTATTTCGTGGCTATGTCCCAAATGGAACTCTATTCCCTATGGGCCCTGGTCAAAAGTAGTGCTCTATACAGGGAATATGGTTCCAATTGGGACGCAAGCTGTGTGTTTGGAAGAGGTGTTAATCACCTAGACAGACATGAGACTGATACTGAGCGCCACAATACTACATTCTGTGTGTGTTTCTGCGAATGTGGAAATACAATACTGAAATTAAATAGACTGTGGACTTCTTAGAGACTCCAATTCAAATCATGCTCATCTTCCTTCATGCATCAATATGGGCCAATCGAAGTGGAACAGCCATTTAGGGTTATATTCCAATGCAATGCCCATACTAGCAGTGTGGATATTGAGACAGAGGAATTAAATAGCCATCTGTCTCTAGTGAAAGACAGATCAGACTATTTCATGCTCATGAAAGTTAATAACAATCACCTGTCCTTTCCTGAACAGATGTGCTATATAAAGCAAGGATTGGGAACCGTGTAACATAAAGTTTGACCCCTTCACCTTTCTGCAGTATAGAAACAGTATGAATATGCACAAACACCACAAAAACAAAACACCATTAAAGTAGCAGATTGAAGCTTTGATTAGTAATGAAATTGCAGCAATAGAGCAGCAGCATAAATCATAAACCAACTCAAAATTATATGCAATAAGGCTTTCTGTATTGGTTATACCCAGCAATCAAAGCATATCAAAAGTCAACAGTCAATTCAGTCAAGTCCAGAGTTCAAAGGTCACAAAATCTAAATGAGATTCAGTTGTTAAGTTAGTTCAAGTCAGTTAAATGCAGCTCCTTTTGTTTTTTCAAAAAAAAGTAAATCCACAAAATATATAAATTATTATCCAATAGGAATTGTAGGAAAGATGCTAAACTTAATCTAATATGCTCACTACTCATTTGTGTCGAAAGGAAGGGGATTTTCAGGTGATAAAGTCGCTGATAAAGTCAATCAAAATGATTTTGGTTTAATTCAAGTTGCAACATGGAGACACCTCCCGCACAGAAGCAGAGAAAATGTCTAACAGGCATTCTCTGAGAATGCACTTATATATTAATCAGACAGTACCATATGTTCTGTAAACACCAGCCCGAGAGGCTTGCAGGAAGTCACAACATCATTGGCTACAGAATCGCACCGCGTCACAGATACATTATCAGAGTGCCTTTGGCTCAGTGTACTTCCAGTCTGATGTCAATCACTATCAACGGATACGAGTTTAATACATAACATAGAGCATTGAGTCTAGTGACCATCAACCCGTGACACAAAGGATCCAAATAATCCAATGGAACTGGTTTATACAGCACATTTCCAGAGCTATTTTATTTTCAACATTTTCAAACAAACATTTCCCCATTGTTGCTCACACCACAGCTTTGCTCTCCCCTTCCTACACATGTGTGTGATCCTGTGGGAGCACATCTTTATAAAAAAAATAGAGGCAGTGCAGGACATTTATACTGTTTAGTTTGTTAAGTGCCAGGCAGCCACAGAGAAACTCATTACACCTGGCGAGGAAGTGTGTGTGTGTTTTTGTGTGGGGACCAGAAGTCCTCACATGGATAGTAAAACAAGGAAAATGTTGCCGGTCCCCACAAGTAAAAAGGCTATTTTAGGCTTAGGGGTTAGGTTTAGAGTTTAGGTTACAATTAGGTTTAGGGTTAGAATTAAGATTAGGGTTAGGGTTTGGAGTTAAGGTTAGGTTAAGGGTGAGGGAAAATGTGGTCCCAACGTGTGTGTGTGTGTGTGTGTGTGTGTGTGTGTGTGTGTGTGTGTGTGTGTGTGTGTGTGTGTGTGTGTGTGTGTGTGTGTGTGTGTGTGTGTGTGTGTGTGTGAAAGAGGGTGTGTGTGTGTGTGTGTGTGAGAGAGAGAGACAGAGAGAGAGAGACTACTACTTTATCTGATCATACCCCAGTTACATAATCAGAAACCACATCTAACATTGACCACACACCTTGTTCCTCTCCTTACCTTTCTTCTTGTTCAGCAGAGCGTGACCTGTGTTTGTGTGTTTGCGTGTGCCTGTGTGTGCGTTTACTGGTGGGGGAGTTATCTGGATGACAATTTAAAGGCCAAGTCCGGGATTCCGTCCAATGTAGACCTGGGTTTCACAGACCGCGTTCACTGTAAATGGAGCAGATGTCGACTCAAGCAGAAATCACCTTTACTATAAATGTCACTCGCAGTAGTGGTTGTTTATCTGTGTTTGTTTGAATCACATCCCAAGTCTGTTGTCAGCAATGATGCATTTTTGCTTAGAGATTCAAAGTTATGATTATTTACAAAAAGGTGATCAAATACAGTGTTATTAGCCTTAGTAGTGCATACATTTTCATACTTCTTCGTACACATCATTGATTTTGTAAATCTCAATGGGGAAAATGAATATGAATGTTTTTCCTATGGCTCCAAGATGGCGGCGTTATCAACGACAAACCTTCCGCTGACAGTGGTACCTACCCCCAGGCCTAAGCCATTACAGTCACACCTAGAGTTTAAATTAATTTTCCTTCCTGTAAATTTTGTGAACCACACTGACTAAACATGCTGTACTCTGTTCAAATTCAAAATGGCCGACAATGTAAAACATTACTGTAGTCGTATAATGACTTTGACTTTCACTTGGACCCTTGTCCACATACTGTAAATCAAATGTCTGAAGCAACTGCAAACGCTAGCTGTGCTATATATCATTCTTTACTGCCTAGACATTTCTAAGCTGGTTAAACCATACTGAACACTGTACTCACCATTGTTTCAATTCACAACAGTGAAACATGGCGAAATCAGTTTGAATGCCCAGTTAAGTTCTACAAATTGTGGTGGAAAGTGGAGGCCTTCAACACCACGAAACTCTCCCGGTTCCCTGGGTGCCGTTCCCATCGTTCCCCCAAATCAGGATTTAGTGACTCAATCAGTGTTGTGGTCATGCCACATCCATCTGACAAGACTAATCTCATGCAAATCTAGGCAAATAATAACTCCCCATTCGCCACAGCCTGGGATTACACTGCAAATGAGGAGAAATGTCTGTCACCTGGCAATGCGTGGCTGGCAGAAGAACAATTTCACCCACATATTTTTCAGAAACTGACAATTTTCAGGAACTATAAAATAAACTGCCATATTTTACCATTCACAAACATACTAATCTCGGTTAACCCAGAACTAAAGTCTCGGGTAATAGGTCAGATGCTCAATTAAGTTCTGGGTCCATATGTGTTCAGAGGAGAGATAGAACGAGGATCAGAACTGGATTGAAGAGCTCCACCCTCTCTCTTTGCAAGTTACTGGCAAGTCTATGGGCCAAATGTCAAATAGTGATTTGTCCAAAGCACCGGAGCATGCTGCTCCTAATGCTGCTCGTTATCTCACACATCCCGTTGTATCATGACAGATCTACAGTACCATTTATGTTTAAAAATTCACAGGTATTTTTTCAAAGGATTTAGAAAACGGTCAGAGATTACAAACATACAAACACGCCACTTCAGAAGCTATTTGGAAGACATATTATTGGTCCTAGAGTCATGAAATGTTTAGAGTACATATAGGGGATTTATTGCTTTCAAATCATATGAAAAATGCAAATGAAAAAAATGGAGTTTGGAGGTTTTCTTCAGACAGTGATGATAGTATTGGCATTTTTAACTGCAGTGAAATATGATGAAGATGCTTATTTAATTCATTCTGTTATATCTCGCTCACAACCAGGAGTCAGACGCAAAATGATTTCTGCCATTTCAGTGTGTTGGGGTTTATTGATGTGAGACTATATAGTGTTGGGGGGTTTGGTGAAGTGGAATGAAAGATGAGGCAAAATTTGTGTGATGGGAAATGTGATGAGTTTGAACAGTGTTCTGAATGATGAGTGTCTTCATTTGCCTGTGGGTGTGTGTGTGTGTGTGCTTGCATGTGTGCATGCAAGTGTGTGCGTGTGCATATGTGTTCATGTGTGTGTACGTGTGTGTATGCAAATGTTCATGTATGTGTAAACAATGTGTTTTACAGACACAAAATGGGCCTTTCATACTTGTGGGGCAGTGGGTTCGGAGGGGCCCACCCCAACCCAGTGTAGCAGCTCCTATCGGAACAGCAACGTCAAGGTTACCGTGGCAACCAGAAGCCCATTCAAAGGCATCCAAATCTGGAGGGTGCCGGAGACTGGCAGCTACAGGTAAATCAAAACACTGGCTGCATCTCAATGGTCTTAAGTGGCTTCCTTTCATGGTAGGTGTAACATATAGACTGAATCTCAGTCTAAACTGGCTTCCTTTCATGATAGGTGTAACATATAGTACAGTATAGACTGAATCTCAGTGTAAACTGGCTTCCTTTCATAATAGGTGTAACATATAGTACAGTATAGACTGAATCTCAGTGTAAACTGGCTTCCTTTCATGGTAGGTGTAACACAGGCTGAATCTCGATAGTTTGAATTGGCTTGGTAGATGTAGCACATATGCTGAATCTTAATAGTCTAACTTGGCTTTAATGGTAGGTGTAGCACACAGTCTCAATCTCAATAGTCTAAATTAGCTTCCTTTCATGGTAGATGTAAAACAGGGGCTGCATCTCAATAGTCTAAATTGACTTCCTTAGGAGGATGCCCAATACAGAATTGCTTTCACCTGCCCAGTTATGTAATGTCAGTGCCGATGGAGAAAAGGAAATTAGGAGATAGTGTCTGTGCATGAGTGTCTCTATCTATCTATCTATCTATCTATCTATCTATCTATCTATCTATCTATCTATCTATCTATCTATATATCTATCTATCTATCTATCTATCTATCTATCTATCTATCTATCTATCTATCTATCTATCTATCTATCTGTCTGTCTGTCTGTCTGTCTGTCTGTCTGTCTGTCTGTCTGTCTGTCTGTCTGTCTGTCTGTCTGTCTGTCTGTCTGTCTGTCTGTCTGTCTGTCTGTCTGTCTGTCTGTCTGTCTGTCTGTCTGTCTGTCTGTCTGTCTGTCTGTCTGTCTGTCTGTCTGTCTGTCTGTCTGTCTGTCTGTCTGTCTGTCTGTCTGTCTGTCTGTCTGTCTGTCTGTCTGTCTGTCTGTCTGTCTGTCTGTCTGTCTGTCTGTCTGTCTGTCTGTCTGTCTGTCTGTCTGTCTGTCTGTCTGTCTGTCTGTCTGTCTGTCTGTCTGTCGCTCGCTCTCTCTCTCCCCCCACCAACCCTCAAGCAGCCGCTCATCTGCATACACTCAAGACACACACACACACACACTCACACCTCATAATGCAAACACGGGTGAAGACTTCAAAAATATACCCTCGCTCTCTCGTCCACGGACAGCAATCGACGCCAAGGCCGTCTATTGATTCCACCTCCTTAAATGAGTGGGGCATTACTGACTAATCAGAGTCTTTGGGTTAGAGAGTGTGGCTGTAATGGCATCTAAATAGCATGATTCACACACTTATTACACCCGGCTACAGTAACCCACAATCACAAGGTGATTAAGAGACTGCTTCTTATGCCTCTCTCTCTCTCTCTCTCTCTCTCTCTCTCTCTCTCTGTCTGTCTCTGTCTCTGTCTCTGTCTCTGTCTCACTGTCTCTGTCTCACTGTCTCTGTCTTCACTGTCTCTGTGCCACTGTCTCTGTCTCTGTCTCTCTGTCTCTCTGTCTCTGTCTCTGTCTCTCTGTCTCTGTCTCGCTCACTCTCTCGCTCAACGAACTGAACTCTGACTGGGCAATCTGTTATCTGATGCAGATGCACTGAGATATGCGTGTGTACTGAATCTTCAAAACATAATTAGGTAAACAGCTGAGGTAGCTCTCTCACGCTGGGCGGTTGGTACACAGGGAGAGGACATATCGACCAATCAGGTTTTCAGGAGAGAGCCAGGAAGACTAGAGTGTAGACAGCCAATGTTCAATTTGATATCATGCTCTGTTTACAGAAGCCTTATAATGCACTATACCACCTGTGTGTAACGCATTATTGGAATGCTGTTATTATTAAAAGCCTTAAAGATCAGTGCCACTGTTCGCCCACAGCGCCTTTGTTACTGATTTAGTTTTGTTCATGAAATGGAGAGAAGCATCCAGCAGCGTGGTAAAATACATTTCAGAGCATATTCTGCTGTGCAATGATGTCTGAGGAAAAAAACAGTGTCTGTTGTTTGCAGTAACTTATTTGTTGTTGAACTATTATAAACGGACATGGTAGTTTCACCAATTAAGGATTCTAGCTTTAAATCTGCAATATGTAGAAATCGCTCTGACATTACCTGGTTGCTAAAATGTAGTTTATGTGACAAAACAAATACAGAGAATCATTGTACAATCTAAACCACTGTGAAATATATATATATATATATATATATATATATATATATATATATATATATATATATACACTGCTCCAAAAAATAAAGGGAACACTTAAACAACACAATGTAACTCCAAGTCAATCACACTTCTGTGAAATCAAACTGTCCACTTAGGAAGAAACACTGATTGACAATACATGTCACATGCTGTTGTGCAAATGGAATAGACAACAGGTGGAAATTATAGGCAATTAGCAAGACATCCCCAATAAAGGACTGGTTTTGCAGGTGGTGACCACAGACCACTTCTCAGTTCCTATGCTTCCTGGCTGATGTTTTGGTCACTTTTGAATGCTGGCGGTGCTTTCACTCTAGTGGTAGCATGAGACGGAGTCTACAACCCACACAAGTGGCTCAGGTAGTGCAGCTCATCCAGGATGGCACATCAATGCGAGCTGTGGCAAGAAGGTTTGCTGTGTCTGTCAGCGTAGTGTCCAGAGCATGGAGGCGCTACCAGGAGACAGGCTTGTACATCAGGAGATGAGGAGGAGGCCGTAGGAGGGCAACAACCCAGCAGCAGGACTGCTACCTCCGCCTTTGTGCAAGGAGGAGCAGGAGGAGCACTGCCAGAGCCCTGCAAAATGACCTCCAGCAGGCCACAAATGTGCATGTGTCTGCTCAAACGGTAAGAAACAGACTCCATGAGGGTGGTATGAGGGCCCGACGTCCACAGGTGGGGGTTGTGCTTACAGCCCAACACCGTGCAGGACGTTTGGCATTTGCCAGAGAACACCAAGATTGGCAAATTCGCCACTGGCGCCCTGTGCTCTTCACAGATGAAAGCAGGTTCACACTGAGCATGTGACAGACGTGACAGAGTCTGGACACGCCGTGGAGAACGTTCTGCTGCCTGCAACATCCTCCAGCATGACCGGTTTGGCGGTGGGTCAGTCATGGTGTGGGGTGGCATTTCTTTGGGGGGCCGCACAGCCCTCCATGTGCTCGCCAGAGGTAGCCTGACTGCCATTAGGTACCGAGATGAGATCCTCAGACCCCTTGTGAGACCATATGCTGGTGCGGTTGGCCCTGGGTTCCTCCTAATGCAAGACAATGCTAGACCTCATGTGGCTGGAGTGTGTCAGCAGTTCCTGCAAGAGGAAGGCATTGATGCTATGGACTGGCCCGCCCGTTCCCCAGACCTGAATCCAATTGAGCACATCTGGGACATCATGTCTCGCTCCATCCACCAACGCCACGTTGCACCACAGAGTTGGCGGATGCTTTAGTCCAGGTCTGGGAGGAGATCCCTCAGGAGACCATCCGCCACCTCATCAGGAGCATGCCCAGGCGTTGTAGAGAGGTCATACAGGCACGTGGAGGCCACACACACTACTGAGCCTCATTTTGACTTGTTTTATGGACATTACATCAAAATTGGATCAGCCTGTAGTGTGGTTTTCCACTTTAATTTTGAGGGTGACTCCAAATCCAGACCTCCATGGGTTGATAAATTTGATTTCCATTGATCATTTTTGTGTGATTTTGTTGTCAGCACATTCAACTATGTAAAGAAAAAAGTATTTAATAAGATTATTTCATTCATTCAGATCTAGGATGTGTTATTTTAGTGTTCCCTTAATTTTTTTGAGCAGTGTATATATAAATAGTGTATTTTCAGCTGTTTGAAGCTGGAGTACATACTGAAATTAAAAGATGCAAAAGTGAACCTTAGGGATGGGAGGCATAGAAATAGCACACATAGAACGGATTTACAGACTTGGTTTCTATGAGGATGACAGATCTATAACTCACATTTCTATGTGAATTTGGTCAGGTAGCCCACAATGCTACATACTGGGCCTTTTAAGTTAAAGCATTTTATAATGCGTTATGTACCAGCGGTTCATTCCTTTCTGTTTGTGTGTATGTCCAAAACAGGATCACAGCTTGTGGGGCGGCTGGAGGTCGCAGTGTACTGACCATGACCAAGTCACATGGTGTCCAACTCACCGCAGACTTCCTGCTTCAGGAGGGCGAGTTGCTTCACATCCTGGTGGGCCAAAAAGGAGAGGACGCCTGCCCCAATGTGAGTACCATCTTCCCAAAAACGATTCTGAATAAATGTCAAGGCTCAACACTTTCAAACTTATGCCCCATCCCAAATCAGCCACTAGCTCCTACCTCCTAGGTAGGCACTTACATCTAAGAGGACTGAGTAGATCCAAAAAACATTTCTTACCCCAGGACACTTCAACTGTTGACTATTGTAGTGTCGAGTTAACGTTGCTAATTATGCTGTGATGACCAAGGAGGACCCGCTGACGCTGTATTTTTATCATAAGGTTTATTCATAACAAAGGGTTACAGCGTCGATTTACAGATACCTGCAGATACCCGGAGAATAATCGCCCCATCTCTAATATGATTATTCTGCTTCTCTTCTGTCCTAACTGTGCTATATATGCTATGTAATCTGATATGGGTGTTCCCCTACAGACCAATCACCTGTCTCCACACAACAGACTTCCTCTGTTCTATGGTGTTCCTCTAAAACGGCTCCCTCTAAAACAGAATAAACATCCTCTCAGGTTCCACTTGAAAACATTAGCAAAGTAATAATTCTTCATACACTACATATTCCCCCCTTCGAGACAAATTAAGTCTCGAAAAACAAAAATAATAGGATTATGACAAGTAACAATTTCTCTTATTGAGTATTTTTTAACAATAAACCAAAAACAATTTTCTCTATGGAGTGTAAATACCTTTCTATGAAACATGAAAACATCTCTATGGAGTGTGAATACATTTCTATGAAATATGAACAAATCTCTATGGAGTGTGAGAGCGAAAAACCTGTCTGGCAGCCTTCTTTCCAAATATCCATCCATCAATCAAGACAGTAAAATTCTCTCACGGCCCCTCTGCCCCAGGCAACCACTTAAGTACTCCAGATCAATTCATACATCTTTATCAATGCATTTGAAACTATGTTGCAATTAAATACACATGAAAGCCCCAGCAAACAAAATACTTTCCAAAATGTCCACACTCAGGCTGGTCGACCCATCGGACCCTACTGTGAATTCTATCTATCCCTGCCTAGACTCCATATCCCTAACCATTCCAAGAAATAAACAAAAACATCTGAGATCCCCACATGTATCCAATAACAGCAAATATCATTCTACAAAAATTAATACCGATATCATTGCAGACACTGGAATGTAGTCCACTACACTTCATCTCCTTAGCAGTGTCGACTTCCAATGCATCGTCGATGATGGAATCGGAACATTTCCACACCTTCCTTGTTCCATCTCCTCCAGTCCCTTCATATTGTCCTTGTTTGAGCATTTGAATCTCTACATATTCCCCCAAATGCTTCTGGAAGAAAATAATAGACCAAACAGTATATTTTGCAAAACAACACATTCAAATTAAAACATCAATATCAACTAAAATTATAAAAATGATATATAAAATGAATCACATTCTATTCCCACCTTTGATTCATAACAAAATTCTAAAATCACACTAATATTGAAACCTCTGAAATCTATCTATCAATACTCCTTTGAGTCTTGACAGAAGGTTAAACCCTCATCGTTTCATTTGCAAAACCCTTCAAATTATAGGTAATATTATCTATGTTATCTTCCCCAATTTTACACCATACCATGGAAAAATCCCCACTTCTCTCTTAGACTTATCCTCCAATGATAGGCTTCCCAGACTATGAAACTTATCTCTTTCAAAATCAGATGTATCTCTTTCCCCTTGCTTCCCCTCTTTTAATTTTAAAAACCTCATATGGAAGCTTCAACTTCTAACAATATCCTTTCCATCCATAGGTAAGAATATATACTCTCACCACAAACCCCTAAATATCTCTAAAATCCTCAATAGTCACATTATCATTCAAAACTTATCTCCTTACTAAATTAAACCTCAAAAGTTACATTATATTTCTCATTACTAACCTTATGTTCCTGCTTACCCCAAAGTCAACATATAATCATCACCATCTAATATTCCCATAAACATCCTCTTTCCATCATATGTTTTATTTGAACAAAAACAGCTTTTAGCCCTCACTGGTTTCCTCCAATTCTTCATGAAGCGCTGTTGACTGATTTTTGTTCCTATCTAACAAATTCACATTGGTTAATTCATTTAACCAAGAACACTTAAACCTAGGCCTAAACAAATGTTTCCACAACTACATTATTTTCTCTCACATCTACAAGAAAATTAGCTTTATCACCCATCCTAACCCTAATAACAGTATTTTCCTCTAAAATTGATGCTGGAGCGATTGGCTCCCTTGTAATCAAATGTGATATATTTATAGCTTTAATAACTGTCAATGTTGAAAGAGTTAAATTGCTTCTCACTATTGTTATAATATGCTAAAGTGTTGATGTCATTGTCGTTGTTTCATCTAGTTTCCCCAAAGCTTTGAACTCTTTACTTGTATTTCCATCTATCACCACTAGTGTCACTACATTAACTCTCAATCCTAACTCTAATCCCTCACTTTCAAACTTTTCATTATAAAAAATACACTTATAATCACCTTCATCTTCCTGCTGGGAATTGTAAATATAGATACTGCAATCACCCTCAATCTTCTCTTATCATTCAGCAACGCATACTTTCTCAATGCATCTGCTCCTAACAGATCTAAACTCCTATCATATCTATCTTCCCACTAAACTGTAAATTTCCCTTCACCACTGTTCTCTCTCTCTTACTACTAACTAACATTGAAGCTTAGCTAACTGTCCTAGAGTTCCTTCAACCCTAGTTTTCCTAACTTTTTTTTTTTTATCTGACTTTTCTCCTAACTTTTAAAAACCTTTTCAAAAACCATTTCACTGATTTATTCACAAAATCCTTTCGCACAAATTTTTCAAAAACCATTTCACTGATTTATCCACAAAATCCTTTACCACTAATTTTAGAATATGTGATCGGGAAGACCCCACCTGCTTATGATTTCTTTACACACAGACTTGGCAAACGATTGAGCATCTTTTAGCCTAATTTGAAATCTTATTCACCTCTTGGTGTAGGAATGTAACCAAGAATAACAGTCACCCCTTTTAACAATATTTTTCAGACAGATTGTCTCCTTCCTATGATATTATATTTTCAAGCAAAGATGATTCCCAAAAACCCTACTCTTTTAAAATCTTCTACCAGACAGCCGTCTGGTGTACATCTTATTTTACAGTTCAACTTACACAATGCTTCTCTTCCCAACAATGCAATAGGTATATGTTCTGATACCAGTATGAGTATTTTAATTTTCTTTCATTCTTATAGCAGAGCTCAATTGGTTCCTTAAGAGTAATCAACTGTTTTACTCCCTCAAATCCCTATCCTAATTAGTCAATTTTACATAGTGAGATGTGTAACCTCTTCAGGCTGAACACAGATAAAAGCTTTTCCACTATCACTTCTCATAGTCCTTTGTTTTCACTTCAATTGTTAGATTTTTTTTTTCCCCTAATTGGTGCTACCAGCTGACACCCCCCTTCGGATCTTCTAGGCACTCCTAGAATCCTTGCTCCTTTAAGGGTTCACCTGTCCTCCAGATGATCTTCACTTGCTCCTGTATCTTCCTCTGAAATTCCCTTTTTCCAGAAACTATCTATGGATATGAACCAACTTGTACCACTAGTTGTGGCTGATACAATTGCATTTGACCTTGTTCAGTTGAAGCTGTAGCAGTAATTGTTGATTTGGTGCACATTGATTCTTCATAACCAAAGCTTTTCTTCTCCTTCTTCTTCTCCCCCAGTTGTATTTCATCAAGCTTACTGAGAGTTTCTTGGTCCTGTTCTTTCTTGTTGTTTACATATCGGTATTCTTCAAAAGCTTATATTCTAAGTTCTGTCCTCGAAATATCATCTTCCATCATCTTCTTACTTTTGCTCTCTTTCCTTTCCTCAATGTATTCTTCTCCTCCAATTCTTGGGATCCTTTTCTCAGCAGTTTTTTCTTCTCTTCTGTATGTTCAGCTTCTTGAGTTGTTCTTCCAGTTCTCTTTGTCTCTTCTAAATTATTCCCCTTATCCAGGCATAATACACATCAGTCTATATCTCTTTCTATTTCTTCTTTACTAATCATTGTAGAATAAAATCCTCTTGAACATGAAGCACCTTTAATCTCCAAATCTTCATCGCTGTCTTCATCTTTGCTTTCATCAGAACTCGAATCTCTTGTATCCTTCTTCCTTCAACTTCCATCAGAGATCAAATCTCTAGTATCCTTCTTCTTTCCTCTCTTGCCAACTTTCTTCTAATCACAGAGTCATATCCACCCATGATCTCTTCTCAATCACTCTGATCATCATCATCATCATCATCATCATCTTCAAGTTCCATCTTCCTTAACCTCACTCTTCTCTTAGTTTCCAGACATCTCATTTTCTTCTTCTTTTGGAGTTTTGGATTAATCTTTATCATCGTTTCTGCTTATCCTCTCTCTATTATTATTCTTTATTATTATTCGTTCATCTTCATCATGTTGATGACATCAGGGTTAAGATTCCTTCTATTAGCTATGGTTGTTCAATGTCAGGCCAACTTTTATTCCCTTTTCCAGATAACCTTTACATTTACATTATTTAGCAGATGCTCTTATCCAGAGCGACTTACAGGAGCAATTAGGGTTAAGTGCCTTGCTCAAGGGCACATCGACAGATTTTTCACCTAGTTGGCTCGGGGATTAGAACCAGCGACCTTTCGGTTACTGGCACAACGCTCTTAACCACTACGCTACCTGCCGCCCCGCTACCTGCCGCCGTCCTTTAGTTAATGGTATTGCAATGTTTACTATTTTCAACTATATCAACAGGTGTAATTACTTTCATAGTTCTTATGTCCTTTTTCCCCCATGTAACAACTATTTTATATTCCTTTATTGTGAATTATTTTTATTTTAGACTATATAGCTTATGGCTTCCTCCCTATTTTTTTCTTTCTAAATATTTTTTTTCTTCTTCCCCAAATTAATTAATTAATCAATTAATTTATTCATCGATTTATTTATTTATTCATTTTATTTTATTTTACCAAATTATTGATTAATGGCAATCTTACCACATCGAATCAGGAAAGTAAATTAAAGTAGTCAACTTCAGAGCAATCCAAAAAAAGAAAGACTTCTAATCCTACAACACTACAGTACTCACAAACGAATTGCTTAATAAGCACCCAATTACCTTAATTGTACAGAATAATGTCAGTACTCGATTCCCCCACTCAACTCTAATCAAACCCACTCATGCACAACAACTCCAATATGCAATTCCATCAATTGATCAGTCTTTTGCCAAGTCCCTGTGAAATTGTCATAACATCAAATATGCTAGGCACACAAATTATCCTTAATAGGAAGGTAGGTTTTTGTAAACAAAACAGTACTGGCCTTGATTTTTGACTTGATCCTGTCGCAGCAGACTCTGTCGCGTCACACCCTGTCGCATGATGTACACGTCAGCACTTCTGCTCTCTCTCTCTCTCTCCTCGTTCCTCTTATCGTCTCTCATATCACAAAAGAACAAAGAAACAGACAAGAATTTAGTAGTTCATGCAGTCACTGAGTTATTTCAACCATTCAATATTCCTCTAGTCACATTCGCGCTAAGAATTAACTCAGGAATCGTATAAATAGCTCAATAACATGTTTTATTTATTTATTTATTTAATTATTTTTATTTTTAATCCGTCAACATCTCTCTCTCATTTATCAATTCGATAGGTCTCAAATAGTTTCATCTTTAAACAACAGCCGATGTAACAACCAGAATACACTATTAGACTAACTCTTCTCCTCTCTCTTCGTTTGTCTGTATCTCCCCGCAGAGGAGTGTAGCAGAGGAGTGGCATATTTACCCCTACGTCACTCTAGTGTCATAAAATCACGCGCATGCGCAGTTCAAACATCAATACGATTTCACAGTGGAAGGAGCTCTCTCCCAGCTCTCTCCACGCCAGACAACAGAAAGTTAACAGTCCCGCTGTACTTCCTCTCTTTTACCCCTCATAGACAAACAATAACACTTAACAGAGCTCACAAACCATAGGACACAATCCCACACTATCCTAAACACAGTTCTGGAGGCTCGATCCATTCCAATGGACCCCCAAGGTAAAAAATTAGCATGTAGCATGTATCATTTAGCAATTAGCATGTAGCATGTAGCATTTTTACCTCCGCCGCGTCGTAAAATCCTTTGTCCTCTAAATTTCTGCTACCACGAGTTCCCGCGGAAATTCAATGAGCGGTCACATCAATCAAAATGATTTGTCAACCACATGCTGAGAGGTAACATACAATTGAATTATATACCACAGCCTCAAGCCCCATGGACTTACCTAACTTCACCTAACGTGTTATAAGGATTTTTGGCCCATCCTAGAGATCGCCTCATTAAAAGGGCTACCGTAGATTCGCAGCGGTTCTAAGTTGCACACATATACCTTGGCCTTATTCCTCTCAATCTATTCTTCTTGAACTTTTATTAAAGCAAAATATCCCTATAGACACTCCCCCCTTTTTGCGTTGTTTACCAGCGCAAACAAATTTAGAATCGACTCTTATCCCACAGCACATCAGCAACGCACACACGCAAGTTCTTTAACGGTGCATTCTTTCAACGCACACACACAGACACACAAACTAACCAGAGCCCAAAGTAGCGAGAAAACTCACCCTTATCTGCCTCTGGAGCCAGAGTCAGCTCGGCGCCCATGAATGAAACGCTGAGGAAAAAACGCAACACAACCAAATTCCTCGTCGCCATTTTGTAGTGTCGAGTTAACGTTGCTAATTATGCTGTGATGACCAAGGAGGACCCGCTGACGCTGTATTTTTATCATAAGGTTTATTCATTACAAAGGGTTACAGCGTCGATTTACAGATACCTGCAGATACCCGGAGAATAATCGCCCCATCTCTAATATGATTATTCTGCTTCTCCTCTGTCCTAACTGTGGTATATATGCTATGTAATCTGATATGGGTGTTCCCCTACAGACCAATCACCTGTCTCCACACAACAGACTTCCTCTGTTCTATGGTGTTCCTCTAAAACGGCTCCCTCTAAAACAGAATAAACATCCACTCAGGTTCCACTTGAAAACATTAGCAAAGTCATAATTCTTCATACACTACACTATCCAGGAAAATTAAGAAAAATGAGTCTATTTCTGCATCAATCAGAAAGATTTATTGACAGGACAAACAGTCACCAGTTGAAATGTCCTGGGGTAATGAATATGTTTTGGGGGATTTTTTGATTCCCTTTTTTGTTCAAACTGGGCTGAAATGTGTTTGGGTATACCTTTTTCAAGGACTGTGCAGATCTAAGAGGACTGTATATATAAGAAGGGGAAAACCAGGGTTCTTAGTCTGGTGTGTTTGGGGCTATAGTAATGCTTCATTTTGCCTTCTGATAAGCCAGGTGGAATCGTTGCTTTATCACTTATACACCTATATGCAATTCTGTCAGATCTTCACAATTGCATAAATAGCCTATTATAGACAACAGCAGTGGCCTAACTCGATCCAAACTGGAATGTTGAAGTCTCAGGGATATCTCACACGACAAGGGAGCATGTTTGAATTGATATCCCATCAAGTGCCTTGGCATTTTAACTGTAAATGTTATTGGAATGAATTGACTCTCATTCCATCATGTTGTTTTTGGCTTCATCCCAGAGTTGTCTTATACTTTGGAGTTCTCAGTCAGGAATAATTTGGAAAATTAATCAAATAAATTGGAGAAAAATGTCAGACAAGGACAAGCAGAGAGGTGGCCCAGACACATTGACAGTGGGGAACTGGAATCATTTGAGGTCTCAGACTCTCAGTTAATTTCTATCAGGTCTATAATCCCGAAGAGAGTAGATACTCTCAAATGGGGTTGGTGCTTTTAAAACTGATTAGTTCAGGCTGTTGGTGTGTTCAGTGTTTCTCAAACAGCCTCCCCTCTGTAGGAGTATTAATATCCTTTTACAAACCATATCAGACACGCACACGCACACACACACGGGCGGCAGGTACCTAGGGGTTAAGAGCATTGGGCCAGTAAAAAAGCTCAATGGTTTGAATCCCCGAGCCAGTAAGGTGGCAAAATCTGCCGTTCTGCCCTTGAGCAAGGCCGTTAACCACCAACAACTACTTCCCGGGAGCCGATGACGTGGATGTCGAATAAAGCAGACCCCTGCACCTCTCTGAGAGAGGGGTTAAATGTGGAAGACACATTTCTGTTGTATCCCCTTACACACACACACTCTGTGCCTCAACCCTGGCGATGGCAAGAGCAACAGCCAGGGGTAAAGGTTACATGCTTCCCAGTCGAAAAGGATTAAACATTTATGGCAATTTAGATAGCTTGCTGTTGCTAGCTAATTTGTCCTGGGATATAAACATTGGGTTGTTATTTTACCTGAAATGCACAAAGTCCTCTACTCCGACAATTAATCCACAGATAAAACAGTAAAAGTTTCTTCCTCTTCTTTGGACTTTATATGGCAGTTGGCAACCAACTTTATGGTGCATTACCACAACCAACTGTACTGGAGTGTGGACCTCAGTTCATCTTTCAATCACCCACGTGGGTAGATGCTCCTAAAAACCAATGAGGAGATGGGAGAGGCAGGACTTGCAGCGCGTTGAGCGTCACAAATAGGACAGAGTTCTATTTTAGCGCCTGGCCACGCAGACTCTCGTTGACGCGCGCGAGCAGTGTGGGTGCAATGATTGAATAACATGCATGTGTAAATTTATTTTACAACGCACGTGACGCGTGCGGTGTGTTCAGCATGTTAGGGGTAATTCTATGTGAAATTGAGCTCTCGCCGCTCCCATCTGGGCACTGGCCAAAATTGATGAAAGGTTTTGGGTTGGAAGGAAGGGTGCTGACTTGGCTGTTTGGTTATTATTACCTGTCATCAACTCCGCTAGTCGTTTGGCTTTCGATACATCTCTCATTTGTTACAATAGCCCAAGTTGGTGATGGGCAGATTGGGTAGAATAACACACTAGATGCAGTAAAAGGCCTGGTCCCAGATCTCTTTGTGCTGTCTTGCCAACTCCTATGGTCTTGGTCATGTCTGGTTTGGCATGACAATGACTGTTGAAGTTGGCAAGACACCACAAACAGACCTGGGAATAGGCTACTAGGCTAGTAAAGGCCCAATCCAAACTAAAGATCTGAGCATGGAACTTGACTTCAGTGGATATCTTCCATTAACATCAATGCATCATTTATGAGGAAGTCTGGATTGCACAGACATACAGTATCTCAAATTAGTTATTTTACTCTGAATAAAGAAACTGAGGAAATCACTCTTTCTCTATTCTCGTTGGTAGACCAACGAGATCCTGAACAAGATCTGTGTGGAGCAGATGCCATTGGACAACAAGACGCATGTCAAAGGGGGCGGGGGCGGAGGAGGCGGAGCCACCTATGTGTTCAAGGTAAGGAGAGAAGGCCACGTCCCAAAATGTTCGCTGTTTTCTTGCCCTTCTTGATCACTGATAGGTCTAAAGATTGCTTTCATATTGCTTTCAACTGTCAGATGAAGGAAGGAAGGAAGGAAGGAAGGAAGAAAGGAAGGAAGGAAGGAAGGAAGGAAGGAAGGAAGGAAGGAAGGAAGGAAGGAAGGAAGGAAGGAAGGAAGGAAGGAAGGAAGGAAGGAAGGAAGGAAGGAAGGAAGGAAGGAAGGAAGGAAGGAAGGAAGGAAGGAAGGAAGGAAGGAAAGGGAATGAATCTGATGAGGAAAGGAAGTTAAAGGAAAGGGGATATATTTGATGATTTAGATGATTTATGAATATATAAGTCCCTCACCTGTTCCTTTTTAATTGAAGCTGGGCTGAAGCGGGTCTAAGCACACACACATTAAATGTATAATATATGCTAGAGCACGGTTATTCAAGTACTATTTGAGAAGGTCCGGTCACACAAATTTCCTGGGTGGCAAACGTCCAGATGAATATTGTCATTTATTGGCGTAGTAACAACCCCACCCCTGGAAGGTCATGTTTCGGAGGATGCATGCCTCTCGACCTTCGCCTCTCCCGAGTCTGTTGGGGAGAGGCGAAGAATAACACACTATATTCAGTAAAAGGACTAGCCTGGTCCCAGATCTCTTGTTCACACCCCTCTTATTGGCAGAGAGAACAATTTCCAGTCGAAAGCTAATTTCCTGCAATTTTACACATTTTGTGGTGAGAAAATGTAGCAGTTTGAAAGCTCATTTCCTGCAATTGTACATATTTTGCCATGTCTTATGTGTGATCTTATGATACCAGGTATCAAGTGGGTTCCAAGTATTTATATGTTTATTGACCACGTTCTGGTTCCGGATCCGAGCTGCGGTCCGCCTGTTGAGTATGGCTCTGCTAGAGGTTGATAACGTCACACTGACTCATTTGCCATGGTAACAGGTACAGAGGGGTGTCCACATCCCCCTGATCATCGCAGGTGGGGGTGGGGGACGTGGGTACAGCAGCCAATCGGACAGCCAGGATGAGTTGATGGACGACTCCAATGTACCAGGGCGCAATGGGAAGTCTGGAGCGGCAGGTAAAACACTGTGTGTATTGTGAAGGACTGTGTGTGTGTGGTGTGTGTGTGTGTGTGTGTGCGCGCGCTTGCTTGTGCGCGTGCGTGTACGTGTGCATGTGCGTGTGGGTGTGGGTGTGTGGGTGTGCGCGTGTGGGTGTGTGCGCCAGAACTGGGATATCTATAGTTGTAACTATGGTCTGTGGAAAGTTGTAAAAAATCTGGGGGACGAATAGGTACTTTGGAGGTGACTACAACTAAAAATTACAAATTTGAATACAGATCTCAGAAACTAACTACTTTTAAAAACTATTTGAAAACAGATCTGAGAAAGCAACTAATTTTTTTAAACTATTTCAATTCAGATCTCAGGAAGTGACTACTTAAATGAAAGTACTGGATAGGTTGCCTTAAACTAATGGCGGGCTGTATCTGTAACTGCATGTTGAAAATAGATATAGAATGAATAGAGCACACGACATCTCCTATACTATTCCAATCTTTCTGACAGATACAGTGTTTGATCTTTACAGTGCCTTCAGAAAGTATTCAGACCCCTTGACTTTTTCCACATTTGTTACGTTACAGCCTTATTCTAAAATTGATTTTTTTTTTATATCATCAGCAGTCTACAAACAATACCCCATAATGACAAAGTGAAAGGTTTGCCTCAAAAAACAGAAATACCTTATTTACATAAGTATTCAGACCCTTTGCTATGAGACTTGAAATTGAGCTCAGGTCCATCCTGTTTCCATTGATCATCCTTGAGATGTTTCTACAACTTGATTGGAGTCCACCTGTGGTAAATTCAATTGATTGGAAATTATTTGGAAAGGCACACACCTGTCTATATAAGGTCCCACAGTTGACATTGCATGTCAGAGCAAAAACCAAGAACACAGTGACCTCCATCATTCTTAAAGGGAAGAAGTTTGTAACCACCAAGACTCTTCCTAGAGCTGGCCACCCGGCCAAACTGAGCAATCGGGGGAGAAGGGCCTTGGTCAGGGAGGTGACCAAGAACCAGATGGTCACTCTGACAGAGCTCTAGAGGTCCTCTGTGGAGATGGGAGAACCTTCCAGAAGGACAACCATATCTGCAGCACTCCACCAATCAGGCCTTTATGGTACAGTGGCCAGACGGAAGCCACTCCTCAGTAAAAGGCACATGAACATTCTCTGGTCTGATGAAACCAAGATAGAACTCTTTGGCCTGAATGCCAAGCGTCACGTCTGGATGAAACCTGGCACTATCCCTACGGTGAGGCATGGCGGTGGCAGCATCATGCTGGGGGGATGTTTTTCAGCGGCATGGACTGTGAGACTAGTCAGGAGTCAGGATCGAGGCAAAGATGAACAGAGCAAAGTACAGAGAGATCCTTGATGAAAACCTGCTCCATAGTGCTCAGTACCTCAGACTGGGGCGAAGGTTCACCTTCCAACAGGACAACGACCCTAAGCAAGGAGCCAAGAACAACGCAGGAGTGGCTTCAGGACAAATCTCTGAATGTCCTTGATCCTCCAGTGTTAAACAAATAATAACAGAGTGTGTTAAATCGACTCTGAAAGTGTGGAGTCTGTGGACTCATAGAGACACCGGAACAGTGTTAAATTAATACACTGCTTACTCTAAAGCCTTATTCACATACAGTATTTCCCAGAGTGCCTTGCCTTTCAAGTACATTGTAGAGTTACCACCCATGACTGTATTTGTTAGTGACAACTACAAATGGCTGTTGCATTCATCCATTTTCAGTCCTATGGACTTCAGCAAGTGAAATACTAAGCGAATATGTTATCATAAAAATATATACTTTAACACAATACCATACGTATTTCATAAGGCCTTATTTTGAGGGCCTAATTTTAGCCTAATACAGGGGCCTGAAACTCATACTCATCACTTTCAACCAAAACCACACCCATCATTATCATATTTCCCAGCATGCTCTATTGCAGGTAGATTTAATTTATTTATCGTTTGTTTCAATATCTATGTTTGATTGATTACTCTTATGCTACACAAAGATATATAACATACATTTTTCTAAACTAATCGAATCAGTTAGATTTTTTTGCACTTGTTACTGAAATGTTTGTTCCAGTTGAAATGCCTTAGGTAATTATAATCCACACAATTTATGTAATTATGCTATTCTAAAGCAATTTCCAGAGTCCTATGTAACAATAATGTTGTTATTGTAATAATCACAAAGTTACTACACATGTATAATAACTTGATGTCAAGTGTTACTGTATTACCTTATGTCTCACTTATTATGAAAATATACACTTAGGATACCAAACATTAGGAACACCTTCCTAATACTGAGTTGCAGCCCCCTTTTGCCCTCAGAACAGCCTCAATTCGTCAAGGTGTCAAAAGCGTTCCACAGGGATGCTGGCCCATATTGACTCCAATGCTTCCCACAGTTGTGCCAAGTTGGCTGGATGTCCTTTGGGTGGTGGACCATTCTTGATACACACAGGAAACTGTTGAGTGTGAAAAACCCAGCAGCGTTGCAGTTCTTGACACAAACCGGTACGCCTGAAATCTACTAACATACCCTGTTCAAAGGCACTTCAATATTGTGTCTTGCCCTCTAAATGGCACACATATGGCACACTTGCCCTCTAAATGGCACACATAAACAATCTATGTCTCAACTGTCTCAAGGCTTAAAAATCATTATCATCATATTGTCACTCCTATTTGCCATATCTTCCATTTAAGCCTACTAGAAAGTGTGTCCCCTCAGGCTTGGAGGGAAGCAAGAATAGTAAAGCCCCCTGTACTGGCTCAAATAGCTGACCAATCAGCCTTTTACCAACCCTTAGTAAACTTTTGGAAAAAATGTTTGACCAGATACAATGCTATTTTACAGTAAACAAATTGACAACAGACTTTCAGCACGCTTATAGGGAAGGACATTCAACATCACAGCACTTACACAAATGATTGATGATTGGCTGAGAGAAATTGATGATCAAAAGATTATGGGGGCTGTTTTGTTAGACTTCAGTGCGGCTTTTGACATTATCAATCATTGCCTGCTGCTGGAAATGGGGATGCATAATAAATACAAACCTACACTGATTGAAGTGGATTTAACAAGTGATATCAATAAGGGATCATAGCTTTCACCTGGATTCATCTGGTCAGTCTATGTCATGGAAAGAGCAGGTGTTCTTAATGTTTTGTATCCTCAGTGTATGTGTTACGTCATTTTGAAGCTGCAAAAGTGGTCTACTCTAATGTTGAGGTGATTCCATGTCCCTCATGTACTTATTCTAGCTATAGGATATTTAAAGATGAATATCTAGGAGCCCTCCAAACCATGTATTTATGATCATATACTGAACAAAAATGTAAACGCAACATGCAACAATTTCAATGCTTTTACTGAGTTACAGTTCGTATAAGGAAATCAGTCAATTTAAATATATTAATTAGGCCCTAATCTATGAATTTCACATTACTGGGCAGGGGCGCAGCCATGAGTGGGCCTGGGAGGGCACCCACTGAGGAGCCATGCCCAGCTAATCAGAATATGTTTTTCCCCACAAAAGGGCTTTATTACAGAAAGAAACACTCCTCAGTTTCATCAGCTGTCTGGGTGGCTGGTCTCATACTATCCCGCAGGTGAAGAAGCCGGATGTGGAGGTCCTGGGCTGGCATAGTTACACATGGTCTGCGATTGTGAGGCCGGTTGGACGTACTGCCAAATTCTCTAAAACGATGTTGGAAGCGGCTTATGGTAGAGAAAATAACATTCAATTCTCTGGCAACATCTCTGGTGGACATTCCTGCAGTCAGCATGCCAATTGCACACTCCCTCAAAACTTGAGACATCTATGGCATTGTGTTGTGTGACAAAACTGCACATTTTAGAGTGGCCTTTCATTGTCCCCAGCACAAAGTGCACCTGTGTAATGATCATGCTGTTTAATCAGCTTCTTGATATGCCACACCTGTCAAGTGGATGGATTATCTTGGCAAAGGAGAATTGCTCACTAACAGGGATGTAAACACATTTGTGCACAGAATTTGAGAGAAATAAGCTTTTTGTGTGTGTGGAACATTTCTGGGATCTTTTATTTCAGCTCATAAAACATGGGACACTTTACATATTTTGTTGTTCAGTGTTTATTTAGACTAATTCAACTAACTGTTTTAGTTTTTGGTTTTTCATAAGATATTTGGCAGCCATCACAAAATGTTTTTTGGGGTTTTTAAATATATTGCATATATTAAAATACCTTGGTTTTCTGAGAAGTATTCAAAATACTTTCAAATTGTATTAGTTTTTCTGAAACCCGTATTTGAATATCAAAGAAAATAGTTGATTTTGAAAAGTTTGAATTTTCAAATAAATTACAAAACACAACTATTTTCTGCCCAGGTCTGGCGTGTGTGTGTGTGCCTGTCTGTGCGTGACATAGTGTGTGTGTGTGTGTGTGTGTGTGGGTGTATGCCTCGGTGTGTGCCCCGAATCCATTCTGGCCTCCTGTATTCCGCTCCATCTGTTCAGTTTGAGTTCACTACAGCTACATCCTTTTAAAGGCGGGCTCCCCTACTGAGTTCTATTAACAACTCAATTGAATTATTTACCACTCTCATCTCAAATCTAATTGTATTTGTCACATGCGCTGAATACAACTGGTGTAAAACTTACTTACAAGACCATAACCAACAATGCAGAGTAAGAAAATATTTGTACAGGTGGTACTGGTACCAAGTCAATGTGTGGGGGTACAGGTTAGTCGAGGTAATTTAGGTCATTGAGGACATATGTACATGTAGGTAGGGATAATGTGACAGGGGGTACTGGTACCAAGTCAATGTGTGGGGGTACAGGTTAGTCGAGGTAATTGAGGTCATATGTACATGTAGGTAGGGATAAAGTGACTATGCATAGATAATAAACAGTCCAGGTAGCCATTTGATTAACTGTTCAGCAGTCTTATGACTTGGGGGTAGAAGCTGTTAAGGAGCCCGTTGGACCTAGACTTGGCACTCCATTACTGCTTGCCGTGCGGTAACAGAGAGAACAGTCAATGACTTCGCTGGCTGGAGTCTTTGACAATTTTAGGGCCATCCCTTTGACATCTCTTATCCTCCCGTTTGAATGCGGAACGAGGGAGAGCTTGGTTTGTTGTTTTGGAAAGTTGATTGTTTTTAAAGTCTATTGAAAAAGTTTGATTACTAGCTAGCTACCTTTAGAGTTTAGATCCCGCGACATGGTTGGCATCACTTGCTGGGACCGCTACTATCTGTCCAGTTATCCTGACGACCAAGGCTGAGTCTGAGGAGCTGTTTGGCGTAGCAAATAGCCTAGCTGCTAGCTAGCTACCTATCACGCTAGCAGAGTTTTCTTGAGGGCTTGAACGCAGCCCATGACGCGGTTAGTCATTGTGGCTGGGACCACGGATTGTCCCGGGCTTGTGGCTGTCTAGACCCTTGCTGTATGTGTGAAATGCTTCATAATGTATGTGATGGAAACAGAGAGGTCTACTTTCTTGGGGACCTGAATATTGAATGGTTTTCATCAAGCTGTCCGCTCAAGAGGAAGCTTCTCACGGTAACTTGTGCCTGTAATCTGGTTCAGGTTATTCATCAACCTACCAGGGTGTTTATAAACACTACAGGAACAAGGTCATCCACATGTATTGATCACATTTTTTATAATACTGTAGAACTTTGTTCTAAAGCTGTATCCGTAGCCATTGGATGCAGTGATCACAGTATAGTGGCTATATCTAGGAAAGCCAACGCTCCAAAAGTTGGGCCTAAAGTAGTGTATAAGAGATCGTTCAAACGATTTTGCTGTGACTCTTATGTGGATGATGTTAAAAATATGTGTTGGTCTGATGTTATTAATAAGGAGCATCCAGACGCTGCACTTGATTAATTTATGAAATTGCTTCTTCCAATTATTGATAAACATGCACCTGTTAAGAAAATGACTGTTAGAACTGTTAAGGCTCCATGGATTAATGAGACATTTTAAAACTGTATGGTTGAAAGAGATGGGGCAAAAGGAGTGGCTAATAAGTCTGGCTGCACATCTGACTGGCTGGCTTATTGCAAATTTATAAATTGTGACTAAACTCAACAAAAAGAAGAAGAAACTGTATTATGAAGCCAAGATCAATGATATAAAGAATGATGGAAAAAAACTTTGGAGTACTTTAAATGAAATTATGGGCAGAAAGACAAATACAACTCCATCTTTCATCGAATCACAAAACCATTTGATGTTGCCAATTATTTTAATGATTACTTCCTTGACAAAGTGAGCAAACTTAGGCAGGAAATGCCAACAACAAACAGTGAGCCATCGTACCCATGTATAAAAAACAAAACAATGAAAGGAAAGCGTTGCCAGTTTGAATTTTGTAAAGTTAGTGTGGGATAGGTGGGAAAATGATTGTTATTGATCAATAATGACAAATCTTCTGGCATTGACAACTTAGATGAAAAGCTGCTGAGGATGGTAGCTGACTCTATAGCCACTCCTCTCTGTCATATCTTTAATCTGAGCCTAGAGGAAACTCTTTGTCCTCAGGAATGGAGGGAAGCCAATGTCATTCTAATATCCAAGAGTGGTAAAGCAGCCTTTACTTGTTCTAACAGCAGACCTACTGTATCAGCTTGCTGACAGCTCTTAGCAAACTGTTGGAAAAAATTACGTTTGAATTGTGTTTGACCAAATACAATGCTACTTTTCTGTAAATATATTAACAAGACTTTCAGCTTGCTTATAGAGAAGGGCGCTCAACATGTACTGCACTGACACATAAGAAGATAATAAGAAGATTGTGGGAGCTGTTTGTTTGATTTCAGTGCAGCCTTTGTTGTTAAGAAAACGCATGTGTTATGTTTTTTCAACCTCTGCCATATTGTGGATTCAGAGCTTTCTATCTAATAGAACTCAGAGGGTTTTCTTTAATGGATGCTTCTCTAATGTCAAACATAAAGTGTGGTGTACCGCAGGGCAGCTTTCTAGGCCCTCTACTCTGTTCTATGTTTACCAATGAACTGCCACTGGCATTAAACAAAGCGTGTGTGTCCATGTATGCTGATGATTCAACCACATAAGCATCAGCAACCACAGCTAATGAAGTCACTGAAACCCTTAACAAAGAGTTGCAGTCTGTTTTGGAATGGGTGGCCAGTAATAAACTGGTCCTTAACATCTCTAAAACTAAGAGCATTATATTTGGTACAAATCATTGCCTAAGTTCTAGACCTCACCTGGTAATGAAGGCTTTTGAACAAGTTGAGGAGACTAAATTACTTGGTGTTACCTTAGATTGTAAACTGTCATGGTCAAAACATATAGACTCAATGGTTGTAAAGATGGGGAGAGGTCTGTCCATAGTAAAGAGATGCTCTTCTTTTTAGACACCACACTCCACAAAGCAAGTCCTGTAGGCTCTAGTTTTATCTTACCTTGATTATTGTCCAGTCATATGGTCAAGTGCTGCAAAAGAATACCTAGTTAAGTGATAATATTAAAACTATGCATGCCAGTCTCTCTTGGCTAAGAGCTGAGGAGAGACTGACTGCTTCACTTCTTGTTTTTGTAAGAAACTCCACATTGTTTGTATAGTCAACTTACACACAGCACTGACACACACACTTACCCCACCAGACATGCCACCAGGGGTCTTTTCACAAACACCAGGTCCAGAACAAATTCAAGGAAAGGTACAGTATTATACAGAGCCATGAGTGCATGGAACTCCCTTCCATCTTATGTAGCGCAAATTAACAGCAAACCTGGTTTAAAAAAAACATATAAAGCAACACTTCACGGCACAACACCTCTCCCCCATGTGACCTACTTGTTGTGTGTATGTACTGACATGTATGTGTAACTGATAGATGCACACACACACACTACATGTTAATGTTTTTAAATGTAACTTGTAAAGTGTTTTGCCTGTAATGTATTTTTTGTTATATGACGGACCCCAGTAAGACTAGCTGTCGCCATTGGCGTCGGCTAATGGGGATCCTAATAAATCAAGTCAAATCAAACCCCATGTTTTCAGTGGCTTGTGCTCTAGAGTATCCTTTGCCGTGGATAGACAATGTTTAGTTTACAGTATTGCTAAATCGGCTTGTATACAGTTATTATTTGTTCCCTTTTTTTGGTCACAGCGAGCACAATTGAAAGTTTGATGTTCAAGTTTGAAGTTTGAGATGCAAAATGCAAGGAATTTACTGTAGAATGTCGCGTTGGAGAAGATGCACTGATACTTTGGGTGTATTCTAGTTTTACTTGTGTGGTTCTGTTTATGGCAATATAAAATATGATTGAGTGTATTGAGTGTATTGTCCAACAGTAACAGTTTGAGTTTGTACTCAATTCTTTCATTTAATTGGATTGGCAGTTATGTTTTAGTGTCTATATTAGGGTATGTTTGCCTGGGTGTACTCATTTTACATTTACATTTTAGTCATTTAGCAGACACTCTTATCCAGAGCGACGTACAGTTAGTGAATGCATACATTATTTTATTTTTCATACTGGCCCCCCGTGGGACTCCAATTTTGCATGTGTTCTGTAAATGGCTCTACAGTCCTAAGAAAATGTGTTTGCTCCCAGATAGAAAAATACATTAACATGCATACATGTACTCCGAAAAACATTAATTTATCCTCAGGGCACTTCTTGTACTTCTATTCCACCCCTGATGCATGCGTTTCATGCTCCCGCTACCTCTGTGCATAATAATATTTATCTTTCTTACTAGTAAAACAAAACAGGACAAGACGACAACCTTGCATGTCTTTACATTCACAATTCTTCTCTCTCCTGTTCTACCCAGGGTGTAAACACGACGCCTCCCCATTACCATTATTTTTCACACATCTCGGTATCCATTATTCACTCATTTTGAGTCGACTGCACCTCGCAGAACATCATATATTGATTAGGCTGTTCAGTAGGCCTTAGGCTTACTGCGAGTGGAGGCTGGTGAGCGCGGAATGAAACATTCACTCTGCCTGTGCTGTTTGTTGCTGGCATGCATAGGGTTTAATTTTTTACGGGTTATGGATGTACTTTTCTTTGTTTCATTCTCTCTGTAACCAAGAGGAGAGACAGGAGGATAAATTAGGGCAAGGCGAGAAACGGGAGAGTGTGTGTAGGTTTAATTGAGGGGTTTTAGTGCTAACTACAGTTGGAGCCTGCTTGTGACAGGAGAGGGGAGGCCCCTACTACAAACTACTCCCAAGTCTGTCAGATACAGCAGTGTTTACTGTCTTTTTGGCTCGGTGCCAGAAGCATTTCTTGTGATACTATTTCAGACATTGGACCTGAGTGTGAATGGGTGGATGTTAAGGAGTTTGAATCAAATTAATCCTAATATTATCATTGCCCATCCCATGAGAACGTCCTATATCTACATTATATGGTGCCCCGTGTAAGGATTTACTTGCAACTTTCAAATACTGTGACTATCCAGGAACCAATCAATAAATCGATCAACCACTCAATCTGTGATAAATTGATTGATTGGCTATCCAAGAAGTGTCTGTAAATGTGTGTACATTATTTATTTCAGTGTATAACTTTCTTGGGGTTTTTCCTTTGTGTCAGGTGGAGGCGGAGGTTGGAATGACAGTAACCCTGGGTCTCAGGGCGGGAAACCCATCATACTCGGAGGCCAGGGGGGGCAGCCCTGCCATAAGTTCAGCTGGGAGACCCGAGGGGGTTTCGGGGGAGGGGGAGGCGCCTGTACAACCGGTGGTGGAGGAGGAGGCTATAGAGGTAGGTGAAAACATATTTACCGTAAATATACAGTATATAGCACTGTAACATTAATATATAACTATCAATATGACATTACATCTCCAGTCTTGTCTTAACATGTTAAGGTAGGTTGTCCCTTTGCCATTTGTTGGTCCAACAAATTATCATTATATGTCTTTAGACATTATCATTAGATATTTGATCAGGTAGCACTTTAGATTAAATTAAACCTTTATACCATTAAGGTACTCTGTAGTAAGTTCACTGACTAATTGTGTTTTTTATTACCACCACCACAACCATCCCCCTCCCTTTCTCTAGGTGGCAACACCTCTGAAGCTAATGACCCAAAGCAGGATGGAGAAGACGGCTCCTCTTTCATCAGCCCAGAGGGAGAGACCTTCCTGGACCCTTTGAAAGGTAACGGATGATGAAATGAGAGACAATCACACTAACACTTTCTATGAACTATAGGGCGGCAACCGGCAAGGTAAAGGTTAGTGAGGTGGACCAGTAGCCGGAGGTTGCTGGTTCAAGCTCCAGGCAGGGCGATAAAAGTTGGAACTGAATTGTGACGCAGCATGTATCCTGTTGACCTTGTCCGGTGTCTGTGCCTGTAGGTATGGAAAGTGATGGAGAGGTGATCATCGGCCCCGTGCTGAACTGTAGCCACTGTGAGACGGGTGACTGTCACAAGAACGAGGAGGGGACCGTATGTTACTGTGACGAGGACCTTGTACTGGACCGCGACGGAGTGTCTTGTTTCAACTCATCAACAGGTCAGAAACACACACTCTCTCACTCATGCACGCACACACACACACACAAACTCCAATTCAACACGTTGTTTGGATCCACAATTGTGGACAGTAAGTACAAAGGACACATATTTGAAAGGTCATACAAATAGCTAGTTGACACACACACAAATGCGCACGCAAACATACGTCGTGTTTGATATGGGTAAGTTTAGGCTCTCAGAACATTCACACCTGGCCCAATGGGCAATCAGCAAGCAATTGTCTGGACTTGAACAGAAAAGTGAACATTCACACAGTTGTAATGTTTTTTATTAAACCAATATATAGCGATATCGTATCGATAAAATGCAACAGCATTTTCCATATGTGCCCATCACTAATATTCAGTTAATGTGGTGCTCTTCCAATAAGATGTATTTGACCCAGATCTGAACTCTTCTCTCCCCTGACAGAGGTGTCTCCCCTGCCCCCCCAGCCCTCCCTGTCCCAGTTGGCCCTGGTTCTGTCTGTGGGGACCTCTGCCCTCATTGCTGCCCTACTGTTGGCTGTGTCTGGAGTCATGATCAGTAAGTGCTGAAATGCGTAGGATACAAACGCAGACTTATGTGGACACACATACATGCACACTTTTAACATAAGGCATATTGCAAACGTAGGTTTTTTGGGTTATCCATACATACATATTGTACTGTGCGCACACAACACACACCATTGCATCTGAACACATGTTATGTGCGCACAAGCACATGTATGTGCATACACACACACAGGAATATTGATGCACACACACAAACACATAATTGCATTTTCATTCTTTACAAACACCCACATGTCCACACTGTCACTCACAAAGGCTGTAGATTCCCTGTACACTTCTACACAGAATCCGAAAGCACTTACTTACTGGAATAAATACCCTTGGGGGGGGGGCATCATTGAGCCATCAAGCCACACATCACATCAGCAGCTGCATGATGAATTGGTGGGGGAAGAAGATGTGTGGCGGAGTTGCAATGATGAATGACACACACATGCGAGCGTGCGCACACACACACACACTGATGAATGAAACACGCTAATGATGGACAAACAATTAAGCGCTCGTGCATTACCACTTTATAAATAAATAAATCCACATAGGTTCCACAACTAATGTGTTTACAGCCCTGGTCAGAGCCGTCTGTTTGTCTGCTGCAGCGCTGTAAGGTGTGTGTGTGTGTGTGTGTGTATGTGTGTAAAGGGGGGGGGTTGGGGGAGGTTGTGTGTCGCGTACTGTATGTGGCTGTCCTACTGGTTGACTTTTGCATAAGTAATGTGGTCTGTTTGTGTACATATGTGCATTTTGAATAGTTTATATGTATTCTGCATATACATATGTTCTTGACATACCATGATAATTTTAAACAGAGTATGCCTTCTGAAGTTGTAATGAACCCTTTATAAGGCTTACGTAGATACTTCAGCATTCTTTCATAAGCACATTTCATACTATATACATTAAAGGGTGGTATAAGGGTTATGCCCCATTTGGCAAAGCACCAGACAAAAGCACCTGTTATATCACCCGTCATATGTGTGGCGTTTGCTTATGAAGCGTCTGTTGACGATGTGCCGACATGGGTCCTTTTTCTACGTCCCTTCACATATCTGTCCATATTTCCTCATAGTATATGCATATTCTTGCCTATGCAGTGTACAGACGTAAGCATACAGAGCTACAGTCCATTCAGCTGGAGCTCCAGAGCCCAGACTGTAAGCTGAGCAAGCTGAGGGCTTCAACCATCATGACCGACTATAACCCCAACTACTGCTTCGCTGGGAAGACCGCCTCTGTCAACGACCTGAAGGAGGTGCCCCGACGCAACATCTCCCTCACCAGGTACACTAGCCTTTAAAAATAGTCATAAACAACAACAACAACTAGAATACGTTAGCTTCAGCTGTCTAAAAACTTGCCTCACCCACTACCACCTGGGTGATGCCACGGCAGTCATTTTGAGCTAGAAATCTCACCACACATCAGGGTGGTGTTCACTAGGGGGCCGATTCAGACGTAAGAAATTAACACATTTCCTACGCACACCTTTCCTTTGCACTTCTCAGCAGTTGGTATTCAGACTTACCTATGCAGGTGCGTAATGCGCTCTACAGGTGAGGCTACCTTGCGGGCACTGAATAAATGTAATCCAACCACTGTAAATCCTCCCACTTGCTGGCCAACACATTTTCTCGTGGAGTTTTCATTCAATAGGGTTTTCAGTTCATTTTTCTTAAACCATCCCTTTAAATATGGTGTACCTTTAATTAGAATTTTGTCGACAGACTCACTAGAATACATCAAGAGAACAGGTTCAGAATGTAGGGATCAATGAAAGAAAGCCACCTATTCGTTTCCATTTCAGCACCGATTGGTAGACCTAAAAATACACTGATCTTGTAGATTATTTAGTCAAATTCTTGGCTTAGGATAGTATGTATCAATATTTTAAAAAAGAGGTTTGGAGAGCCTTTAAGCACTAAATATATTGATGAATCCAAAATACAGTGGTTTGATTCATCCTGAAAGTTTCCATATTCAAGCTCAATCCATGAAATATTGGAAGGTGGAAGAAAGTGTACAATAAGGGTTGTACAATAGTCCTATAAACCTACCCTAACCCTCACTAATCATGGAACTGTAATGACAACAGTCAAGTCGTCGTGAACCGTGCGCCAGGCTCCAGGTTGAAACTGCTACGTGTGGTCTGAATTCCATAATGATTCAAATAGGCTACATGTCCCAAATTATTGCACAATGTTAGCCTAATATGATCCACTATTGGTAGCAACTCTCAGGAACAACTACACGGGACGTGACAGAGGAAAGAAAGGTAAACGGAATGGAATGATGCAAAATGTAGACTACAATTTGAAGGAAACTAACACTAAGGTGACAGTTTCAAATGTATGTGGGTATTACTGACGGTGGCTGCCGATAGTGGCTAATATTGAACTTGATACAAATTGTAAAATAGCCTAAAACTGAGAAAAGCCCTTGCATGTAATTAAAACATTCTAAAGCGCATTAAATCAACCATGCAGGTTAGGCGCTACAGAAGCCTATAGCTTGGGTCTCCAAATTGTATCCCTGCAAATTATGAGGGCAAACAATAAACATTCTGAATAACGGCACAGCTATTTAAAGCCTACTTCGCTGTGGAAAAGGGGCTGCAATACATGTCATGTTGATATGATTTTGCCTTTATATTGTTTCACATTCGTGTCCAGGGATCATAAGGAACAATCATCTAAAACAATTGCTTTGTGTTTTTACAATCCCCTTCTCCAAACGTATTACTTATTTACCTAGCTTTTATCAATAGATCTTAGCAATTTATAAATTACAGTGCATGGAGAATGCTTTTATTTCTATCAGAAAAAAATTAAGTAAATGCTTTTTCCACTTGGAACTGGTAGGTTCACTCGACCTAATTCATGGTTTTCTCACGTGTAAAGGTAGAAGAATTATGAGGGAATTAAGTCACGGTCAAAATACAGCATATCTGTAGACACACCTCCGTCACACCTTCATGTCTTTGGTATCCACCCCAAACGAATAGTGGGTGAAGAGCAGGATATTCTCATGCTTAAGTTCAAGGTCAGGATACGCGTAGAGAGACAACTGCATAAAAGGGAATTACGTTCAATTTACGCGCACTTACCTCTTGTTGGAATTCCCCGCAGGCACATAGTGCCTAGTGAAAGTATACACACCCCTTGCACTATTGTCACATTTTGCTGCCTGAAACTTCTATCTAAAAAATGATTAAATTCGATTTTTTCCTACAAATCTACACAATCTGCTACACATTTTCAGAGTGAAAGAAAAAGTATAACATGTTTTTTAAATTAATAACAAACTTAAAACGAAGATGTCTTGATTGTGAATGTATTCACACCTCAGAGTTAATACTTGGTGGAAGCCCCTTTGGCAGCAATTACAACTGTACATCATTTTGAATAAGATTCTACCAACCCTGCACAACTCTTAGGGCAACGTACAGTGCATTTGGCAATTTCGCCCAAAAATGACGTTACAGCCTTATTCTAAAATTGATTAAATAAATGTTTGTCCTCATCAATCTACCCCATAATGACAAAGCAAAAATAGAAAACACAAATACCTTATTTACATAGGTATTCAGACCCTTTGGAACCACCAAGACTCTTCCTAGAGCTGGCCGCCCGGCCAAACTGAGCAATCGGGGGAGAAGGGCCTTGGTCAGGGAGGTGACCAAGAACCCAATGGTCACTCTGACAGAGCTCCAGAGTTCCTCTGTGGAGATGGGAGAACCTTCCAGAAGGACAACCATCTCTGCTGCAGCACTCCACCAATCAGGCCTTTATGGTAGAGTGGCCAGACGGAAGCCACTCCTCAGTAAAAGGCACATGACAGCCCGCTTGGAGTTTGCCAAAAGGCACCTGAAGGACTCTCAGACCATGAGAAATAAGATGCTCTGGTCTGATGAAACCAAGATTGAACTCTTTGGCCTGAATGCCAAGCGTCACGTCTGGAGGAAACCAGGCACCGCTCATCACCTGGCCAATACCATTCCTATGGTGAAGCATGGAGGTAGCAGCATCATGCTGTGGGGATGTTTTTCAGCGGCAGGGACTGGGAGACTAGTCAGGATCAAGGGAAAGATGAACGGAGCAAAGTACAGAGAGAACCTTGAAAACCTGCTCCAGAGTGCTCAGGACCTCAGACTGGGGTGAAGGTTCACCTTTCAACAGGACAACGACCCTAAGCACACAGCCAAGACAACGCAGGAGTGGCTTCAGGACAAGTCTCTGAATGTCCTTGAGTGGCCCAGCCAGAGCCCGGACTTGAACCCGATCTAACATCTCTGAAGAGACCTGAAAATAGCTGTGCAGCGACACTCCCCATCCAACCTGACAGAGCTTGAGAGGATCTACAGGTGTGCCAAGCTTGTAGCGTCATACCCCAGAAGATTCGAGGCTGTAATCACTGCCAAAGGTGCTTCAACAAAGTACTGAGGAAACGGTCTGAATTCTTATGTAAATGTTATATTTCCATTTGTACTTTTTTATTTGCAAATGTTTCTAAAAACCTGTTTTTGCATTGTCATTATGGGTTATTGTGTGTAGATTGATGAGGGAAAAAAACAAATGTAATCCATTTTAGAATAAGGCTGTAATGTAACAAAAAAGTGAAGGGGTCTGAATACTTTCTGAAAATTGCTCAAGCGCAGTAAATTTGGTTGGGAATCATTGATGGACAGCAATCTCCGAATTTCAAGCAGATTTAAAGTTAGGTTTGAGACTGGATCCCTCTGGAACACTTAACACACCTATTGGAAAGCCATTCTGGTGAGTTTTTGGCATTACATTCGTGTAATTGTCCCACTGAAAAATAAAGAGGCAGGTTTTCCTCTAACTATTTACCTGGGCTTTTCTCCTTTCATATTTATTTTGATACTGAGAAACTCATCAGTCCCTGCCGGTGACCTGCATACCCATAACATAATTATTATTATTATTATTATTATTATAATGCTGCCATCACAATACTTGAAAATACAGAGGGTTTCACATCTTGAAACTGCAGGAATTGAACCTACAACCTTTGCATTCCTAACACCATGCTCTTACTGACTGAGCCGCACAGGACCAGCAATCCTATCTTCAGCCACCATTTAGTGGAATATTAATTGTTCCTCCTGCTTTGCAAAGTAGAGCAATTCAGTTAAATAGACTTCCATGCTAAAATCTGAAGTGTTTTCCTAACATTTGAAAACGGTTCAACCATAGATAGAACAATGAGCCAGATGTTACATCACTGATGAAGGTTACATCACTTATGTATAAATCTGAAGCATCTGGTTGGCATTTCCGCTCATCACCAATTATGGTGATGAGAGGAAGCCCAGTGGCTGGCAGTGGGAGAAGATTGAGCGTGATGGATTTTGGCTAACATTCCGCTAATTTTTTCATCAACGAAACATTTGATCTCAATACAGTTTTCTGATCCCAAAACTAGAATATGTTACGAACAGAGTGGGCTAAGTATTGTAGACTTTATACTTTGCCAAAATTTTAAAAAACTGCGTTGTTTAGAGGGAGTGTAACGACGAATTGAGTTATTGCACACGCGCACTTCACAGAGTAGGTCGTTCCCAAACTGAAATATGCAAATACATGCTAGAACACACCAATAGGGTCTCACTAGCTCGTGATTGGCTCTGCACACCTCCTTGCTTGTTCTCCCACTATGATTCATTTGATTCCATTGGAAACAACAGGCTGTGGTCTATCTTAGGTTAGTTACAAAAATCTTTGGTTCAACCTTATTTGCATATTATACGTACAGTAGTTTTATACGGTAAAGTTTCCTGTACTAACCTGCAGCGATGCCCTCACAAAGCACCAACATTTCAGTTGACCCAGTGACACCTGAATGCCATTGTCACGCCCTGGCTCTGGGGACTCTAGTATGTTGAGCCAGGGTGTGAGTTTTCATGTGTGTTGGTTCTAGTTGTTGTATATCTATGTTGGCCAGGGTGGCTCCCAATCAGAGACGGCTGTAGCTCGTTGTCTCTGATTGGGAGTCATACTTAGGTAGCCGTTAGGCATTCATTCATTGTGGTTTCTTGTTCGTGTTGGTTTGTGTTTGACCATTGACTGTCACGTTATTGTTTTGTTGTTTTTGATCGTGTATCATAAATAAAGAGTATGTTCGTCTGCAACGCTGCGCCTTGGTCCTCCTCTCTTAACGACGATCGTGACAGAAGAAACCACCAAGACTGGACCAAGCAGCGTGTCCAGGAGCCATCGCCAGGGAGATCTCTAGCAGATCTCCTTCGCCTCCTCGACTGGGTCAAGCCGGGTGAGGAAGAGAAGGGCTTGACATGGAAGCAGAAGGGCGAAAGGCTGGCGAGGGACATGGAGACCTGGTCCACGGGTAGGAGAGACGCCCAGAAATTTTTTAGGGGGGGGCTAACGCCGTGGACGACGGGCCAGCAGGAGACCGCGGCAGAGCGGCCCAGCGGGTTGGCAGAGGAGGCCGCCAGGTTACGGGGGCCACTGGTCGAAGAGGGGATGGAAGGTGTAGAGGCACGGCGAGAGGTACTGGGGTGTGTTACCAGTCCGGTCCGGCCCATTCCAGATCCCTGCGTAGGAACAGTGGTGTGTGTCCCCAGTACGGTCCGGCCTGTTCCTGCTCCCCGCACCAGGCCAATGGTGCGCTTCGTCAGCCCGGCTCGGCCCGTTCCTGCTCCCCGCACCAAGTCAGTGGTGCGCTTCGTCAGCCCGGCTCGGCCCGTTCCTGCTCCCCGCACCAAGTCAGGGGTGCGTTTCGTCAGCCCGGCTCGGGCCGTTCCTGCTCCCCACACCAAGCCAGTGGTGTGCGTCGTCAGTCCGGCACAGCCCGTGCCTGTTCCACTGGTGCCTGGTTCAGCACGGGTCAGCTGCTTCACGCCGGAGCTAGAGCAATCCGCTCCACCAGTGTGCAGTCCAGCTCCGGTCAGCAGGGCCAGACCGGACCAGGGGTACCTTGGGGGGTTAGAGAGCGAGTGGGGATCATGCCCGGAGCCGGATCCGCCGCCAAGGCGGAGTGCCCACCCGGTCCCTCCCCTGTGGTATTTGGTTGGCGCGGTCGGAGTCCGCGCCTTTAGGGGGGGGGTACTGTCACGCCCTGGCTCTGGGGACTCTAGTATGTTGAGCCAGGGTGTGAGTTTTCATGTGTGTTGGTTCTAGTTGTTGTATATCTATGTTGGCCAGGGTGGCTCCCAATCAGAGACGGCTGTAGCTCGTTGTCTCTGATTGGGAGTCATACTTAGGTAGCCGTTAGGCATTCATTCATTGTGGTTTCTTGTTCGTGTTGGTTTGTGTTTGACCATTGACTGTCACGTTATCGTTTTGTTGTTTTTGATCGTGTATCATAAATAAAGAGTATGTTCGTCTGCAACGCTGCGCCTTGGTCCTCCTCTCTTAACGACGATCGTGACAGCCATGGCATTTATTGGTCGGGGAGTCAGTACTTAAGATGTCAGAGAAGGTTACATCACTGTGAAAGGCTAAGCTAGCCACCTGCTACACATACTGTCCGTAGGCCAACTTTCCTTTCACCCAGTAATCAATGACATCAACTGTGAACGCTTACTGCTGTAGTGCTGTAGTATGTAGTATTGTGTACTGTGGGTGCATTATGAAGACATTATGGAGGGATGCTTTCGCTTTACTTTTGGTCTATAAGACTTAATCTTACAAATATGCATCTCGAAGTTTGTGTGCCCTTTTGTTTGTGTGTGTGTGTGCGCGTGCTTGCATGTGTGTGTGTATGTGTATAGGGGTCTGGGACATGGTGCCTTCGGTGAGGTGTATGAAGGGATAGCAGCGGGGATACCTGGAGAGCCCAGTCCCATGCAAGTAGCAGTCAAGGTGAGCCCTGACACAAACAAAAAACAAGACATACAGTTGAAGTCGGAAGTTTACATACACCTTAGCCAAATACATTTCAACTCAGTTTTTCACAATTCCTGACATTTAATCCTAGTATAAATTCCCTGTCTTAGGTCAGTTAGGATCACCACTTTATTTTAAGAATGTGAAATGTCAGAATAATAGTAGAGAGAATGATTTATTTCAGCTTTTATTTCTTTAATCACATTCCCAGTGGGTCAGAAGTTTACATACCCTCAATTAGTATTTGGTAGCAATGCGTTTAAGTTGTTTAACTTGGGTCAAACGTTTCGGGTAGCCTTCTACAAGCTTCCCACAATGAGTTGGGTGAATTTTGGCCCATTCCTCCTGACAGAGCTGGTGTAACTGAGTCAGGTTTGTAGGCCTCCTTGCTCGCACACACTTTTTCAGTTCTGCCCACACATTTTCTATAGGATTGAGGTCAGGGCTTTGTGATGGCCACTCCAATACCTTGACTTTGTTGTCCTTAAGCCATTTTGCCACAACTTTGGAAGTCTGCTTTGGGTCATTGTCCATTTGTAAGACCCATTTGCGACCAAGCTTTAACTTCCTGACTGATGTCTTGAGATGTTGCTTCAATATATCCACATAATAATCCTTCCTCATGATGCCATCTATTTTGTGAAGTGCACCAGTCCTGCAGCAAAGCACCCCCACAGCATGATGCTGCCACCCCCGTGCATCACGGTTGGGATGGTGTTCTTCGGCTTGCAAGCAACCCCCTTTTTCCTCCAAACATAACGATGGTCATTATGGCCAAACAGTTCTATTTTTGTTTCATCAGACCAGAGGACATTTCTCCAAAAAGTATGATCGTCTGGCTTTTTTATGGCAGTTTTAAAGCAGTGGCTTCTTCCTTACTGAGCGGCCTTTCAGGCTATGTCGATATAGGACTCGTTTTACTGTGGATATAGATCCTTTTGTACCTGTTTCCTCCAGCATCTTCAGAAGGTCCTTTGCTGTTGTTCTGGGATTGATTTGCACTTTTCACACCAAATACGTTCATTTCTAGGAGACAGAATGCGTCTCCTTCCTGAGCGGTATGACAGCTGCGTGGTCCCATGGTGTTAATACTTGCTTACTATTGTTTGTACAGATGAACGTGGTACCTTCAGGCGTTTGGAAATTGCTCCCAAGGATAAACCAGACTTGTGGAGGTCTACCATTTTTTTTCTGAGGTCTTGGCTGATTTAATTTGATTTTCCTATGATTTCAAGCAAAGAGGCACTGAGTTTGAAGGTAGGCCTTGAAATACATCCACAGGTAAACCTCCAATTGACTCCAATTATATCAATTAGCGTATCAGAAGCTTCTAAATTCATGACATCATTTTCTGGAATTTTCCAAGCTGTTTAAAGGCACAGTCAACTTAGTGTATGTAAACCTCTGACCCACTGGAATTGTGATACAGTGAATTATAAGTGAAATAATCTGTTTGTAAACAATTGTTTGAAAAATTACTTGTGTCATGCACAAAGTAGATGTCCTAACCGACTTGCCAAAACTATAGTTTGTTAACAAGAAATTTGTGGAGTGGTTGAAAAACAAGTTTTAATGACTCCAACCTAGGTGTATGTAAACTTCCGACTTCAACTGTAAGTAAACAAACAAACAAAAATACATACAGAATATACTGGGCCTCATACTTCAGTAATATTAGCAAGACTGTGTGTGTATTTTGAACGTATGACCATTTTATTCACAAACATTTCAGTGTTTGAGCTTATGTTGATTTTTTTATTTAACCTTTATTTAGGCAGGGGAGTCCTATTGAGACCAAGGTCTCTTTTTCGATGGAGCCCTGCAATGAGCCCCACTGTGCAGATGGATCCTTAGTACTGCACATCTGTCTACACAGATTGATCTTTAGTACTTCACATCTGTCTACACAAGTTCTCTCTGAATATCCTCATTGTGTGTTCTGTGTGCGTCCCCTATAGACACTCCCTGAGGTGTGCTCTGAGCAGGATGAGCTTGACTTTCTCATGGAGGCTCTCATTATCAGGTAACACAAACCACGTTTCCATCCACAGTTTTCATGCAAGTAAAGTCATACCGTATGAAAATATATCACGACAGGTGCGATGGAAACACAAAGTGTCGGTACAATTTCACAAATGTCGACAGAGAGTTTGTTCGTTCGACATGGTGGGATCTTTTTGCGTCGATAAAAATAATGACGCGACAATTGCGGTATAAACTATTTTATGCGCAATTATTGGTATAATAAACCATCATATCGAAGTAACTATGGAGCCAAGCGATGATATGCTCCGTTACCACTACAACGTGGAAAAGCATTAGAGTTTATAGCAAGACAAAATAGTTTTGATGAACTTTCCTGGTGGTAAATGATGGACGGTGATGAGCTTCATGTAAATATCATTTCCAATAAATATCTAGGGTTTTATTTGAATGCTGATGACATGATGATAAACATTTGGCTGCCAATTATCAAATAGAAATGATAATGCTCTCATCCATTTCATCTTATTATCTACCCCCACTTTGTCAGCTAACTGTTGTCTAGAGAGCATGCGCCAAAACCAGATAGGGTGCGTATGCTATAAAACGCAACAGTTTTTGTGACAAAACCGTCGGTAGAGTTGAAAATGTGATGGAAATCGATCTAACTTATATTTGTTATTTTATTATTTATTGGAATTTAACCGCAAAAGTTATTTTTATGTGTACTATCTCATCACACACAACCTTTTATCCGCAACAAATCAAGATGATGGAAACATTTGCATATTGTTTTTATGCAGATTTTTGAATATTAACATGAAAATCTGTCGCCAATTGAATGGAAACCTAGCTACAGTCATACAAACCTAAGCACACATGCACGCATGCACACACACAGACTCACACACACAGCTTTTGGTTGAAGACATATTGCAAACATGTTCCTACCATAGCAGACCATTCTTCACCAACCATGTACTATCCTCCCGAGTGGCGCAGTGGTCTAAGGCATTGCATCGCAGTGCTAGCTGTGCCACTAGAGATCCTGGTTCGAATCCAGGCTCTGTTGTAGCCGGCTGCGACCAGGAGACCCATGGGGCGGCGCACAATTGGCCCAGCGTCGGCCAGGGTAGGGAATGGCCGGCAGGGATGTAGCTCAGTTGGTAGAGCATGGCGTTTGCAACGCCATGGTTGTGGGTTCGATTCCTACGGGGGGCCAGTATGAAAATAAATAATGTATGCACACACTAACTGTAAGTTGCTCTGGATAAGAGCATCTGCTAAATGACTAAGATGTAATGTACTGTAATCTCTCTTCACTATCCAACACTCTCCTTTCTCCTCCCCCTATCTCCTCATCCCCCACTCTCCCCCTGCAGTAAATTCAGCCACCAGAACATAGTGCGGTGTATAGGGGTGAGTCTACAGGCCCTGCCACGCTTCATCCTATTGGAATTGATGGCTGGAGGAGACCTCAAGAGTTTCCTGAGAGAGACGCGGCCCAGACTGGTCAGTTGAGTTGCCAGCTTGTCTCGTATATTTCAAATATTAGTTAGTTCAGAGCTTAAGTGTCTTGATCTAAGGCACAACAGCCGGAGATGGTACCTTGGACTAGAGATTTCTGAAATCTTGAAAAGTGAGTTTGACCACATTTGCCAAATTGTTAAAAGGTTTGAAATACAACTGTAATAAATGCAACAGTTGGACAATGGATGAAACAAACAAAAAAATAATACCCATCAAGCATATAAATGTTCAGGGATTTTTGTGGAATTATTCAATTCTTTTTGTTTCTTAGAATGCACTCATATATACATTTTCTAATGGTATCAGGTATTCTTTTAATATTTTGTGTTCAAATAAAGAAAATTATGTGTGCCTAATTTGCATAAATACATGAGATATTTTAGCATATACACTACATGACCAAAAGTATGTGGACACCTGCTCCCCTTTGCTGCTATAACAGCCTACTAGATGTTGGAACATTGCTGCGGGGACTTGCTTCCATTCAGCCACAAGAGTATTAGTGTGGTCGGGCACTGATGTTGGGCGATTAGGCCTGGCTCGCAGTCGGCGTTCCAATTCATCCCAAAGGTGTTTCAATGGGGTTGAGGTCAGGGCTCTGTGCAGGCCAGTCAAGTTCTTCCACACCGATCTCGACAAACCATTTCTGTATGGACCTCTCTTTGTGCACTGTTATGCTAAAACAGGAAACGGCTTTCCCCAAACTGTTGCAATAATGTTGGAAGAACAGAATTGTCTAGAATATCATTCTATGCTGTAGCAGTAAGATTTCCCTTCATTGGAACTAAGGGTCCTAGCCCGACCATGAAAAATAGCCCCAGACCATTATGCCTCCTCCACCAAACGTTACAGTTGGCACTATGCATTGAGGCAGGTAGTAACTTTCTCCTGGCATCCGTCAAACCCAGATTCATCTGTCGTACTGCCAGACCGTGAAGTGTGATTCATCACTCCGGAGAACACGTTGCCACTGCTCCAGAGTCCAATGGCGGCGAGCTTTTCACCACTCCAGCCGATGCTTGGCATTGCGTATGGGGATTTTAGGCTTGTGTGTGGCTGCTCGGCCATGGAAACCCATTTCATGAAGCTCCCGACAAACAGTTCTTGTGATGACGTTGCTTCCAGAGGCAGTTTTGAAATTGGTAGTGAGTGTTGCAACAAAGGACAGATGATTTCTAGCACTCGGCGGTCCCGTTCTGTGAGCTTGTGTGGCCTACCACTTCGCGGCTGAGCCGTTGTTGCTCCTAGACGTTTCCACTTCACAATAACAGCACTTACAGTTGACCGCGGCAGCTCTAGCAGAGCAGTAATTTGACGAACTGACTTGTTGGAAAGGTGGCATCCTATGACGGTGCTACATTGAAAGTCACTGAGCTCTTCAGTAAGGCTATTCTACTGCTAATGTTTGTCTATGGAGAGTGCATGGCTTTGTGCTCAATTTTATACACCTGTCAGCAACGGGTGTGGCTGAAATAGCCAAATCCACTAATTTAAAGGGGCGTCAACATACTTTGTATAAATAGTGTATGAATAAATTAACATAAAGGGGTGGAACAGGGCTGCAACCACCAAAAACTTGCTCCGTCTAGGCCTACCTGCAATCACCTATGCAGTCTAGACTGCCTCATTAATTACTGTTGTTTCATGTTCTGTTGCATAATTCAACAAGTGTGTAATTAGCAGGATACCGTCGGATTAAAAATCAACACGCTTGGCTCTAGATTTCACCGATCTATACATACTTTACATTATTTGCGAGATCAGACATACAGTGCCTTGCAAAAGTACTCATCGCCCTTGGTGTTTTTTCTATTTCGTTGCATTACAACCTGTAATTTAAATTGATTTTTATTTGGATTTCATATAATGGACATACACAAAAGAGTCCAAATTGGTGATGTGAAATGAAAAAAATAACTTGTTTCAAAGATTTTGAAAAAATAAATAAAGTTAAAGTGGTGCGTGCATATTTATTCACCCCTTTTGCTATGAAGCCCCTAAATAAGATCTGGTGCAACCAATTACCTTCAGAAGTCACATAATTAGTTAAATGAAGTCCACCTGTGTGCAATCTAAGTGTCACATGATCTGTCACATGATCTCAGTATATATACACCTGTTCTGAAATGCCCCAGTCTGCAACACCACTAAGCAAGGAGCTCTCCAAACAGGTCAGGGACAAAGTTGTGGAGAAGTACAGATCAGGGTTGGGTTATAAAAAAATATCAGAAACTTTGAACATCCCACGGAGCACCATTAAATCCATTATTAAAAAATTGAAAGAATATGGCACCACAACAAACCTGCCAAGAGAGGGCCGCCTACCAAAACTCACGGACCAGGAAAGGAGGGCATTAATCAGAGAGGCAACAAAGAGACCAAAGATAACCCTCGAAGGAGCTGCAATGCTCCACAGCGGAGATTGGAGTATCTGTCCATAGGACCACTTTAAGCCGTACACTCCACAGAGCTGGGCTTTACAGAAGAGTGGGCAGAAAAAAGCCATTGCGTAAAGAAAAAAATAAGCAAACACGTTTGGTGTTCGCCAAAAGGCATGTGGGAGACTCCCCAAACATATGGAAGAAGGTACTCTGGTCAGATGAGACTAAATTTGAGCCTTTGGCCATCAAGGAAAACGCTATGTCTGGCGCAAACCCAACACCTCTCATCACCCCGAGAACACCATCCCCAAAGTGAAGCATGGGGGTGGCAGCCATGCTGTGGGGATGTTTTTCATCGGCAGGGACTGGGAAACTGGTCAGAATTGATGGAATGATGGATGACGCTAAATACTGGGAAATTCTTGAGGGAAACCTGTTTCAGTCTTACAGAGATTTGAGACTGGGACGTAGGTTCACCTTCCAGCAGGACAATGAACCTAAGCATACTGCTAAAGCAACACTCGAGTGGGGAAACATTTAAATGTCTTGGAAAGGTCTAGTCAAAGCCCAGACCTCAATCCAATAGTTATGCATAGTGCACGCTCAAGTTTTTGTCTTATTTCTTGTTTGTTTCACAAAAAAAATGATTTTGCATCTTCTGTAGCTCAGCTGGTTGAGCACGGCGCTTGTAACGCCAGGGTAGTGGGTTCGATCCCCGGGACCACCCATACACAAAAATGTATGCACGCATGACTGTAAGTCGCTTTGGATAAAAGCGTCTGCTAAATGGCATATTATTATTATTATAAAGTGGTAGGCATGGTGTGCAAATCAAATGACACAAACCCCCCAAAAATCCATTTTAATTCCAGGTTGTAAGGCAACAAAATAGGAAAAATACCAAGGGGGGTGAATACTTTCGCAAGCCACTGTAATATCACTATAATCCAAGTGTTGATTTTCGGAAGTTGCTTTCGTTTTAGCGCATCTCATTAGTAAACATTTCAATTTCTATTAAAATATAACTATTTTCAATTCCACAAAAAAATTAACACCCATCAAAATAAATATCTTTCTTCTCTTTCTTGTGATGTAAGTGTCGAGACGATGCGCTAACTCCCAGATGAAGCTTTAGCGTTCTTATAGATGCAACAGAAACACACTATTCCATTAAGCCTATTTCAGCCATTACCGGGGTGTGTTTGATAGAAAGGTCATTACAAACATTAACATAACGTTAACGAGAAAAAACTACAAGGAAGAGTATGAAAGAGTCACAGGAGTAAAATGAAAACAATCAATCCAGCAAGATTTAAGTGACTAGTGAATTTTGCACCCCTCAAACACAGGAAATAGATTGCTGAAAATGACAGATTCTCAGGTGCATGTTGCTAGTTCTTTGTTAGTCTTGGTTGTGGAGCTTTGCTTACATTGATTAAGATACAGGTACTTTACAGAGTAGACTAAAATATTTCAGTCTGAAGCTAACAGAGGAACAACAAAGGATGCAACAGCTGTTTGGCTGCTGTGCTCTGCAGTAAATCTGTCTCCATTTTGTTTGGGAATCTGTCTGCCAGTTGGTCCACCTATCTGCATGTCTGTCATGTCTATGTCTTCTGTTTTTCAGTCTAATTCTTTGTCTTTTTGTATGTCTCTGTTTTTTTTTGTGTAGAAGCTTGAATGTCTGTCCGTGTGTCTGTCTGACTGCCTTCCTGTCTTTCTGTTTGATTCTCTGTCTGTCTGATTCACTGTCTGTCTGTTATTTTATCGGTCTTTCTAATATGTCTGTCAGTCTACCTATCAGTCTTTCTCTGTCTCTGTCACTATGGGCTCGATGCAATCCGTAGCACTGAAGATCCGCGTTATGGTGCGATTTAAATGTAAAGGTAATTTCCGATTGAGCAGACATATGCAGCGTTTACCGTGAATACAGTCTCTGAGAACACGGGAACATTAAATTAAACATTAAATTTCAATTGCGCTGTAGTGCGGGTCTTCAGCTCTACGGATTGAATCAAACCCTATGTCTATATGAGCCTGATCTCTCCCTCTCTGTCTGGTATCTCTCTATAGGAGCACCCTTCCAGTCTCTCCATGGAGGACCTGCTCAACGTGGCCAGAGACATAGCACAGGGATGCCAATACCTGGAGGAGAACCAGTTTATACACCGGTAGGCCTACTGTGGTAGAGAAACATACTGTACATGGATTTATGTGTGTGCACATACTGTATATTCAAACCCACACAATATGCAATGACAGACACATACACTCTTTCTCACACTAATTTCACCCACTTACTGTATACACACACACAGACACACAAACACACAAATCAAATCAAAATCAAATCAAATTATATTTGTCACATGCACCGAATACAACCTTACCGTGAAATGCTTACTGACGAGCCCTTAACCAACAATGCAGTTTTAAGAAAATAGAGTTAAGAAAATATATACATTACAAATAATAATAAATAGCAACAAAGACACATTCACACCCTCCCAAACAAAAACAGATGGGAACAAAACGGTTTGCCTGCTTCCCCCGGCAACCCCGGCAACCGCCTTGCTCGGTTTCCATGGCGTCCGTACCTGTGACAGAATTTTCCCTTTCACCCCAAACTTCCTGCAAGTCATCCAATGACAAACAAGCCCAATTAAAGCAAATTTACCCCAACATGGGCAGTCAACTATTATACCGCCTAATGGTGTCGCAGGAGTGTAGCTACAGACACACACACACATACACACACGCAGACGCTAGCACGCACACACACGAAGGAGCACTAGGAGCACTAGGCTACACACAGGAGCACTAGGCTACACACACTACACACACACACACCAGCCCGACTCCTTATTACAATTCACAGCCACCGTCATCATCCTTAAGGCCACTACGTGTGTGTGCGTGTCACTAGACTACATTGTCTTGAGGAAAACCTGCATTGACGACATGCTCTCTTGGAGCGCATTAAGTATCAACTGCAATATCTCGAAGAGTGTGTGTATGCTGCTTTGTCATACTACTCAAATTCTGCAGCCTTTTAAGTCTTATTACAATCCCATACCATATAAATGCATGGATATGCTAAACCTGGCTGTGAATAACATTGTTTTGTTTAATCCAAATTCAAACAGTTCAGATTAACCAATTGAATGTTCAGTTAATACTTAATGCTTTAATACATTAATCTGTTATTGCGATAATCGCACGCTCAATTGTTTAAAGGGTGGGAGTAGAAACCAACATGCACACAACACAGTGAGCTACAGTACACAATTCTCAAGGATATTTGTTTTGAGTTCTCTGTTTGCCCTTATTATACCATGGGGATAAGATACCCACGTGTATACACATACAGACGAGCGCACACACACACACACACACACACACACACATACACACACACACACACACACACACACACACACACACACACACACAAACACACGCAGACAGACAGAAAAATACACTCACACACAAGCACACATACAGACAAGCGCACACATGCACAGATAGACAGACAGAAACACACACACACACACACACACACACACACACACACACAAACACACCCCTGTAAGGTTCTTCTTGTCTTGTCACTTTGCAGAGACATTGCGGCCCGGAACTGCCTGCTGACCACCAAAGGACCGGGGAGAGTGGCCAAGATCGGGGACTTTGGAATGGCCAGGGACATTTATAGGTACTGCCATCATAAAAACTCTTTAAACCCAGCTACTATAAAGGTATATGTGGACTGGGGTGGTCTGGCGGTCTGGGCCGTTGCCTCTGGAGCACATTTACGATATACCGCTACCAGCATGAGTTGGAGTCTGGCCTACTGCTATTTCAGCACCATCTCTCCTACGTTTCAACTCTGTCTATCTCTTTTCAAACGTGACAAAATACCGAAGTACTGGGACTGCCCCACTCCTATAAAAAATAAATATATTTAAGCAATAAGGCCCAACAATAAGGCCCAATAATGCTCAAGAAAGCACATATACAGTCCCGTCTGAAGTTTGCCAATGAACATCTGAATGATTTAGAGGAGAACTGGGTAAAAGTGTTGTGGTCAGATGAGACCAAAATGGAGCTCTTTGGCATCAACTCAACTCGCCGTGTTTGGAGGAGGAGGAATGCTGCCTATGACCCCAAGAACACACCATCCTCACCGTCAAACATGGAGGTCGAAACATTATGCTTTGGGGGTGTTTTTCTGCTAAGGGGACAGGACAACTTCACCACATTAAAGGGACGTTGGACGTGGCCATGAACCATCAAATCTTGGGTGAGAACCTCCTTCCCTCAGCCAGGGCATTGAAAATGGGTCGTGGATGGGTATTCCAGCATGACAATGACCCAAAACACACGGCCAAGGCAACAAAGGAGTGGCTCAAGAAGAAGCACATTAAGGTCCTGGAGTGGCCTAGCCAGTCTCCAGACCTTATTCCCATATAAAATCTGTGGAGGGAGCTGAAGGTTCGAGTTGCCAAACGTCAGCCTTGAAACCTTAATGACTTGGAGAAGATCTGCAAAGAGGAGTGGGACAAAATCCCTCCTGAGATGTGTACAAACCTGGAGGCCAACTACAAGAAACGTCTGACCTCTGTGATTGCCAACAAGGGTTTTGCCACCAAGTACTAAGTCATGTTTTGCAGAGAGGTCAAATACTTATTTCCCTCATTAAAATGCAAATCAATTCATAACATTTTTGACATGCGTTTTTCTGGATTTTGTTGTTGTTATTCTGTCTCTCACTGTTCAAATAAACCTACCATTAAAATTATAGACTGTTCATTTCTCTGTCAGTGGGCAAACGTACAAAATCAGCAGGGGATCAAATACTTTTTTCCCTCACTGTATATATATATATATATATATATATATATATATATATATATATATATATATATATATATATATATATATATATAACAAAAATCACAAGAAAATACAATATAAAATAATACAAAATAAAAGTAACAAATAATTAAAGAGCAGCAGTAAAAATAACAATAGCGAGGCTATATACAGGGGGTACCGGTACCGAGTCAATGTGCGGGGGCACCGGTTAGTCGAGGTAATTGGGGTAATATGTACTGGATGGCAGGAAGCTTGGCCCTAGTGATGTACTGGGCCGTACGCAATACCCTCTGTAGTGCCTTGCGGTCGGAGGCCGAGCAGTTGCCATACCAGGCAGTGATGCAACCAGTCAGGATGCTCTCGATGGTGCAGCTGTAGAACCTTTTGAGGATCTGAGGACCCATGCCAAATCTTTTAAGTCTCCTTAGGGGGAATAGGTTTTGTCGTGCCCTCTTCACGACTGTCTTGGTGTGCTTGTACCATGTTAGTTTGTTGGTGATGTGGACACCAAGGAACTTAGCTCTCAACCTGCTCCACTACAGCCCCGTCGATGAGAATGGGGCCGTGCTCTGTCCTCTTCTTTTTCCTGTAGTCCACAATCATCTCCTTTGTCTTGATCACGTTGAGGGAGAGGTTGTTGTCCTGGCACCACACGGCCAGGTCTCTGACCTCCCTATAGGCTGTCTCGTCATTGTCTGTGATCAGGCCTACCACTGTTGTGTCATCTGCAAACGTAATGATGCTGTTGGAGTCGTGCCTGGACATGCAGTCATGAGTGAACAGGGAGTATAGGAGGGGACTGAGCACGCACCCCTGAGGGGCCCCCGTGTTGAGGATCAGCGTGGCGGATGTGTTGTTACCTACCCCTTACCACCTGAGGGCGGCCCGTCAGGAAGTCCAAGTTCCAGTTGCAGAGGGAGGTGTTTAGTCCCAGGGTCCTTAGCTTAGTGATGAGCTTTGAGGGCATTATGGTGTTGAACGCTGAGCTGTAGTCAATGAATAGCATTCTCACATAGGTGTTCCTTTTGTCCAGGTGTGAAAGGGCAGTGTGGAGGGCAATAGAGATTGCATCATCTGTGGATCTGTTGTGGCGATATGTAAATTGGAGTGGGTCTTGAGTTTATGGGATAATGGTGTTGATGTGAGCCATGACCAGCCTTTCAAAGCACTTCATGGCTACAGACGTGAGTGCTACGGGTCGGTAGTCATTTAGGCAGGTTACCTTAGTGTTCTTTGACACAGGGATTATGGTGGTCTGTTTGAAACATGTTGGTATTAAGGACTCAGACAGGGAGAGGTTGAAAATGTCAGTGAAGACACTTACCAGTTGGTCAGTGCATGCTCGGAGTACACATCCTGGTAATCCGTCTGGCCCTGCGGCCTTGTGAATGTTGACCTGTTTAAAGGTCTTACTCACATCGGCTACGGAGAGCGTGATCACACAGTCATCCGGAACAGCTGATGCTCGCATGATTGTTTCAGTGTTACTTGCCTCGAAGCGAGCATAGAAGTAATTTAGCTCATCTGGTAGGCTCATGTCACTGGGCAGCTCGCGGCTGTGCTTCCCTTTGTAGTCTGTAATAGTTTGCAAGCCCTGCCACATCCGACGAGCGTCGGAGCCGGTGTAGTACGATTCGATCTTAGTCCTGAATTGACGCTTTGCCTGTTCGTCGGAGGGCATAGCAGCTTCCGGGTCAGAGTCCTGCTCCTTGAAAGCGGCAGCTCTACCCATTAGCTCAGTGTGGATGTTGCCTGTAATCCATGGCTTCTGGTTGGGGTATGTATGTACAGTCACTGTGGGGACGACATCATCAATGCACTTATTGATGAAGCCAGTGACTGATGTGGTGTACTCCTCAATGCCATCGGAATAATCCCGGAACATATTCCAGTCTGTGCTAGCAAAACAGTCCTGTAGCTTAGCATCTGCTTCATCTGACCACTTGTTTATTGACCGAGTCACTGGTGCTTCCTGCTTTCGTTTTTGCGTGTAAGCAGGAATCAGGAGGATAGAATTATGGTCAAATTTTCCAAATGTAGGGCGAGTTAGAGCTTTGTATGTGTCTCTGTGTGTGGAGTAAAGGTGGTCTAGAGTTTTCCTCTGGTTGCACATTTAACATGCTGGTTGAAATGAGGTAAAACAGATTTAAGTTTCCCTGCATTAAAGTTCCCGCCCACTAGGAGCGCCGCCTCTGGATGAGCCTTTTCCTGTTTGCTTATGCCCGATACAGTTCATTGAGTGCGGTCTTAGTGCCAGCATTGGTTTGTGGCATACATAGACTGCCACCCCTTGTCTTACCAGAGGCTGCTGTTCTATCCTGCCGATACAGTGTATAACCCGCCAGCTGTATGTTATTCATGTCATCGTTCAGCCACAATTCGGTGAAACATACGATATTACAGTTTTTAATGTCCCGTTGGTAGGATATTCATGCCTGTAGTTCGTTCATTTCATTATGAAGCGATTGTAAATTGGTCAATAGTATCAATGGCAAAGGCAGATTAGCCACTCATCGCCGGCTCCTTACCAAGATCCCCGATCTCCTTCCGTGATATCTCCTTTTCTTTCTACTGCGAATGACGGGGATGAGGGCCCTGTCGGGTGTCTGGAGCAAATCCCTCTCGTCCAACTCTTAAAATAAAAATTATTTGTCCAGTTCAAGGTGAGTAATCGCTTTTCTGATGTCCAGAAGCTCTTTTTGGTCATAAGAGACGGTAGCAGCAACATTATGTACAAAATAAGATAAAAACAGTGCGAATAAACACACAAAATAGCACGGTTGGTTAAGAGTCCATAAAACGGCAGCCATCCACTCTGGCGCCTTTACTCATCCAATGCAGCGCAATCCATAAAGCTTGTTGCATCATACCCAAGAATCGCTGCCAAAGGTGCTTCAACAAAGTACGGAGTAAAGGGTCTGAATACTGAATACTATAGTCTTTTATGATTAATAAAGGTGCAAAAATTTCTAACATCCTTTTTTTTAGTTGTCATTATGGGGTATTGTGTGTAGATTGATGAGAGAAAAAACAATTTAATCAATTTTAGAATAAGGCTGTAACGTAACAAAATGTGGAAAAAGTCACAAGGTTTGAATACTTTTAGAATGTACTGTATAAAGATTAGCTGGTTATCCACTAACACGTGGGCTTGTGCTTGAGAGATTGTTTATGAGACCTGTGTTAATTTTCTATAACGCCTGCTACAAGAAATTGGTCATTAGGTGTCACGCCCTGGCTCGGGGGACTCTTAAATGTTGAGCCAGGGTGTGGAGTTTCTGTTACATTTTCTATGCTTTCGTTCTAGATCGTTTATATCTATGTTGGCCAGGGTGGTTCCCAATCAGAGACAGCTGTAGCTCGTTGTCTCTGATTGGGGACAATACTTAGGCAGCCTTTTGGCATGTTCGTTTTGTGGGATCTTGTTCCCTAAGGTTTTGTGTATAACCTAGGACTTCACGTATCGTTTGGTTTATTGTTTTGGTTCGTGTGTGTACTCAATAAAGAATGTACGCTTATCACGCTGCGCCTTGGTCCGCTTCAGTCAATGATCGTGACATTAGGGCCCTGTGTAGCTCAGTTGGTAGAGCATGGCGCTTGCAACGCCAGGGTTGTGGGTTCGATTCCCACGGGGGGCCAGTATGAAAATGTATGCACTCACCAACTGTAAGTCGCTCTGGATAAGATCGTCTACTAAATGACTAAAATGTAAAAATGTAATTATTAGTGGATGTGCATTGTGTATGGTTCTGGAAAAATGCGTTACAAAATTGCATTTTCATAGACAGACTTGAAAGCCAGATCAGTGATTTTCGCAAAAAAATCAGATTATACTATTTGGATTAAATAATGTAATTATTAGTGGGTCTTACGGTGGTGAAAGGCTTATAATTAGCCTAGGTATAATTTTGAATTGTAATTTTGAATAAATGAAATTTTCCTGACTGTTTGAAATTCAGTGTATTGACCATTAATCGTCCAACAAAGCTTATTTAGAGAAAACAAGATATATTGTGAATCGCCCATAAGTTTAAAAAAATGTAAATACAATTTTTTGGCCATATTTCCCAGCACTAATACCTCTGGATCCTCATGATTCTCCCCCTCTGCAAAGACCAATGCTTCCGACTTTTCCACGGCGTACGGTCCAGCCAAGTTTAATAGAGTGTATGATTTAACTTTCTTTGTCTTGTCTGATAGACGTTGGAGTATATTCGCCATTCCTTCTCAAACTTTTTCCAGTTGTCCGCAATGTTTTCGTTGAAAACCAGTACGTCAATGCAGCGCAATCCCTGTGCCATTTCACCACTTCTGACACCATGTGATGCGTGGGCGAAATAAGGGAGTCTGACAACATTACTGCCAGTGTAAATGTCCATAGTTTACTTCACCATTAGCCTTTCATACATGGTACATCGTGTCACACTTAATGATGTCCCCATACACTCCACTTATAGTGTCCTAATTTAGTTCCAGTGTAACCCACCCATCTACAACAACCCAAAACTGGCTGCATGTCTGGCTGGTATGGGGTTTACCCTTTGTGGAATAACCCCTTTGTCAGGATTATGACAACAAATATGTCAACTCTGTCCGGATCATGGGACAGCTGAAATCGCCACTGACTCACCATATCACAAAATACCATAAATCCAAGTTGCCTGACATAACAAGATCACCAAAGTACCACATCTATACTACAGTATATAAAAACTATAAACATCAACACATGCTTCTTTCTTTCAACAGACCTCCCACACTTGGTAGTTTTTTTTAACAACTCCCGTCGCACAGTCCATCATGTAGTTTTTATGAGGCGAATCGCAGGGGGGAGTGAATCGACCGCGCTTTAAAGTGACGGGAGTCTGTGATTGACCCTAAAAACCAACTAATCCCTTTGAAAACGGCCTATGTGGCATCAACGTTTATTCTAGTGTCAAAATTGACTACAAAGTATAAATAGGATAATTCTGGTCATAAATAATAATAATAATAATATGCCATTTAGCAGACGCTTTTATCCAAAGCGACTTACAGTCATGCGTGCATACATTTTTGTGTATGGGTGGTCCCGGGGATCGAACCCACTACCTTGGCGTTACAAGCGCCGTGCTCTACCAGCTGAGCTACAGAGGACCACAAAGTTAGTCTTGTCTAAAACAGAGTTCGTAACCTCAGTGCGTCACAACAAGTAAATGAAGGTTAGGTTTGGATAACAATTATGTCAACAAATTATGCCCCCTTTTGCCAAGCTCCACGTGCAAATCGCCCCTCTGCCCACTGTGCTTTGCTTTCAAAGGATCACAGACGACAATGCAATGCATGCTGGCATGAGACAAAAGAGTGTGAAGCAGTGGGGAAAGTGGTTGTATGTGCTAATTGTAGGGGTGGCCATGGGGCTGGGGATCAGATATGTCCAGTGCGAGAGAAGCAGGTTGAGGTTTCCAGGGTAAGAGTAGAGAAGAAATTGTCATATGTGGAGGCAGTGAAGAAAGTAGAGGAAGATGGGTCAAGGGGGGAGGGGGGGAGTGGTGAGAGTATGAGATACGTACCAGTACAATGGGATAGGCAAGCAAGTGATATATGTTTCAGGAAGATTGGATTTTTAGCGTTTATAGCAATTGTTATTAATTGTACTGCAGGGATGGAACATAAGTCGAAGAAAATTGAGGTTGTGGTGGCAGCTGCAGAGAGATATTTGGGTGGACGAGACCTGACAGCAGAAGAGTTACAGGGAGTGTTAAGTGATGATGTCCCATCATTTCAGGTTGAGGGCATGAGGTAGGAGTGAGTATATTTAAATAGTGGAGAAGGGTGGGGTTAATTGTTAGTAATAGTTTTGAATTTGTGAGTGTAGTGTTAGATGGTAGGGTATTTCTTTGCTTTGTTTTATTTTATTTTTCAAGGAAAAGATAAGGGAGTTGTACTCCAGTCTAGTTCTTGGTGGTAATGCCACAAATTGGATGCGAAACCCAACTTTACATTTCTGTGTCACCAGAGGATTTTAGCCCCATGGATAAATTATTAGACTGTATTAGTGATTTTCTATGGCTCACAACTTCCTCCAGCTAAATCAAGACAAGACCGAGGTACTTATTGATAGAGCCAAAGCACAGAGATAGAATCTAGCCGCACATTTTAATTCACGGGCAATAAAGATAAAACACCAGGTAAAAAACCTAGGTGTTATTATAGATTCTGAACTCAATTTATAATCACACATTAGGAATGTGATCAAAAATAGATTTTTACCACCTGCGAAACAAGGTGCAGCCGTTTCTCTCTCAGGCTGATACAGAGAGACTCATCCATGCTTTTATTACAAGCAAGCTTGACTACTGTAATGCTCTCCTGTCTTGTCTACCCAAGAAAGCCATTGGTCAACTGCAAAACATACAGTATGCTGCAGCACGGGTACTGACCAAGACCAGACGGAGAGCACATATTACACGTTTTAAGGTCTCTGCACTGGCTGCCTGTGAGTTTATGAATTAATTTTAAGATTCTTCTATTGGTTTTTAAATCAATCCATGATTGTGCGACCTAATACATGTGAAACATGCTTTAAAGTTATGTACCCAGTAGGTCCCTCAGGTCCTCTGGTACTGGCCTTTTAACTATCCCAAAGCCTAGGACCAAGAGGCATGGCGAGGCAGCCTTTAGTTACTATGCCTTCAGCCTCTGGAATAGCCTGCCAGAGAACCTGAGGGGGGCTGAAACTGTGGACATTTTTAAAAGAGATCTTAAAACACACCTTTTTAGCTTTGCTTTTCCTTAGGGAGATTTTGTCGTTCAGTTTTTATTGTTAGTCTTTAGTTTTTTATCCTGTTATGTTTGTTGTGTAGTAAATATTTCAGTTATTTTATTAGTTTTTTTCCTGTGAACACATTGCGTTGCATTCAATGTCTGAAATGTGCCGTACAAATAAAGCTTGATTTGATTTGATCCAACACAATCATGAAGTTTGCTGACGACGGTGGTAGGCCTGATCAACGGCGATGATGAGACAGCCTACAGGAGGAGGTCAGTGACCTGGCAGTGTGGTGCCGGGACAACAACCTCTCCCTCAACGTCAGTACGACCAAGGAGCTGATCGTGGACTACAGGGCTGCAGTGGAGCGGGTTGAGAGCTTCACGTTCCTCGGTGTCCAACTCACTAAGGCCTTAAAATGGTCCACTCACACGCTCATAGTTGTGAAGAAGGATCAACAGCGCCTCTTCCCCCTCAGGAGATTGAAAAGGTTTGTAATGGGCCATCAATCCCTCAAAAAGTTATACAAGGACACACCCAAGAAACACCCACATCAAACCACGTCCCCATGCCAACTCATGTTTAGCTTCTGTCATGGCCGCCAGAATTTCTAGAGGAGCAAACAAAAAAACAATGCCAAATCAGAGGGTGCAGTTCCCCTTTAACTTTTATCTTCTCAGTGTGTGTTTAGGACCGGCGAAGATTAAACGGGCTGAGGCTGTTATCAGCGGGTAATCTGATAGCGGCGTCGCGTATCAGATAACAACCTCACAGCGGGAGCTTGATACAGTTTAAAACACAACTCGGCTCGGTCTGTGAAAAAATAAAAAGAATCCCCCTTTTTTCTTGAAGATAAGGAGGACTGAGGACTTTCGTGGGCGTTTACGCGCTCTGTTACAGTTATTGTAATTGTGGATCAGCACGGCGCGATATCACTGTGTCAAAGGAGGATCTAATTATTAGAGCTGATGGTGTGCTGTTTCCATGGCAACGCTGGTGTGACTGAACTTTGGCCCTGCCCTTCTCTCTCTTTTCATCCCTTTATCTTCCTGTTGTGCAGATCACCTGTATGTGTGTCTGTGTCTCCCCACAGGGCCAGCTACTACAGAAAGGGTGGGCGCGCCATGCTACCTGTGAAGTGGATGCCCCCCGAAGCCTTCATGGAGGGGATCTTCACATCCAAAACGGACACGTGGTACGTTCCATTGTAACGCACTCCCAATAACATCTTAGTTCTCATGAATGTCACCCCCTTTCATTTCACCCCTCCAGTCTACCTCACTTCCCTCTCTCTGTCCTTTAATGGAGAATATCATCTTTCACCTTTTGAAAGCCTCTCTCCCTCCTCCCTCTCTCCTTCACCCCTCACTTTGCCCTTATCACCTTTATGATTTATGATTCTCTCTCTCCCCCCACCTCTCACTATCTTCTTCCTCCTACCTCTCTCTCCCCCTCTGTCTCAGGTCCTTTGGAGTGCTGCTATGGGAGATATTCTCTTTGGGCTATATGCCCTATCCTAGTCGCAGTAACCAGGAAGTGTTGGAGTTTGTCACCAGTGGGGGAAGGATGGACCCTCCCAAAAACTGCCCAGGGCCTGTGTAAGTCCAATATAACCCCAAAACAATCACACTTCACCCAAACACATGTAGCAGATGTGTGCTAGCAGGCTAGTGAAGATTGAAAAGTGAACTGTCGCTCAGTCATCTTCCGCCCCTGTCTGTGTCCCTGTATTACACAGGGATACAAGCGTACACACTCACACACAAAACACACCCATAACTTCTCAGACTATCTCGTGCTTGCCCACCTTTTCTTTTTTGATAGTTCTTTCACAGAAAGATAGACACAGTCCCCATGTAGTACGATTCATCTTCGTCACGACTAGCTCGCAACAGGCCCGTCACATTACCACAGCATATTACACAAGAGTAATGAATCCAAGTCAAATCAGCCCTAATAAAAATAAATAGCTTGATTCGATGTCTCAGTGGGGTACCCCAGGGTTCAGTTTAACCCCCACTGACTTTCCAACGGTAATCACTCGAACTAGCGGGATGTTACACTTCATTGACAACATTGTGTGTGAGTTTGCGTCTGTCAAGTGACGGCACTAGGTCTGGGTAGGATGTCGGCTTCTCTTGGACATTTCAAAAGGACTCTTCAGACAGACAACTCTCCAGACAAATCACAAGTTTGGGTAGGCGGGGCTTAAAATGCAGGCGGGAATTGTGCTCATGTTTAGCTAGGGTAGCAAGCGGCTATGGCAGTGATGTTACCAGTGACACTTCCCATTTCCGACTCGTCCTGTCTGTCCCAACTGACGCCGCAACTTGTACAGATGTTTTAGCTGGAGCATTGATACATTGCCAGAAGCAAACTGTCTGTCTAGAGAGACTAGTCAATGTGTGCGAAGTTCAAATAGAGGAAAAGTTTTTGATTGTGCTTTTGTGTGTGTGTGTGTTTCAGGTACCGGATAATGACACAGAGTTGGCAGCATCAACCTGAGGACAGGCCCAACTTCTCCACCATTTTGGAAAGGATTGACTACTGCTTACAGGTAGGGAGCGTAAACATCGAGAGTCAACACCTCTGCACCGGAACTGTATTAATGTGTCTGTCTAACTGCCAAGAGATTATTTTTATATGTTTGACTATTTTAAAAAGTTATACAGCTCATAACCTGTATTCCTTTTGGAATAGCTTCTAAGGTTGATTGAATTAGAAGTACAATTCAGAACTATGTTATTTTCTACAAATTCAGACATTGGTAATGTTAATGTCATAGCTTGTTGTTCACCATTGTTAGTGTCTAATGCTAGTACCATTGCTCCTCTATCCTCTCCAGGACCCTGATGTGGTGACTGTTCCCTTGCCTGTGGAATATGGCCCCCTCCCTGAAGAGGAGGAGCGGGTACCCATGCCCCCTGAGGACCTCACGGCCTCCCCCCTGCTGGTGTCCACTCTGACGCCTGACGGGGAGGGGCCCGCACCGACACCGTCAGCCCCCCAGCCTACCGAGGAGAACCGAAGAGTTCAACAGCCCCTCCTCCTTTCCAGCCAGCCCCCCGAAACTGGCAAGCCCGAGGCGGTGGCTCAACAACTCCACCCCCACCCCCAGACATTCACCATGACCGCCACCTCCAAGGCGCCTCTCCCCATCTCCACCCAGCAGCCCAACCCAGAGGGGGGCCACGTCAATCTGGCCTTCACCCAGGGCCACCCTGGGGATAAGGAGGGTCGCAATGGGAAACCCACCAACCTGTGGAACCCCACCTACGGCTCCTGGTTCCTCCAGCAGCAGCAGCAGAAGAAGCAGCAGCAACAACAGCAGCAGCAACAACAGCAGCAGCAGCAAAAGCAGGAAAGAGTGGGCAGTGGAGGTGGGGGAGTTGGAGGTGGGAGGGTTACAGGCGAGGGGCAGGAGCACCAGGGGCGGACTGTGGCCGAGGCGGTGGGGGCCCTGGGTCTCCAGCACCAGCAGCACAAGCAGCAGCAGTTCCAGCCACCGTATCCCTTCCATCCACAGCAGCAACAGCATCAACAACAGCAGATGCAGCTCCAGCAGATGCATCTCTTACATCACCAACAGCAGCCTCAGCAACAGCAGGGGCTCTGCAGGCCGCTTTTGCCACCTCCGCCCCCAGCCCAGGCCACCTCCTTGGGTACCATTGCCCCTACCCCTTCCCCGCTCCTGTTAGATTCGGCCACCCTTCCCCCGGTCCCCCTATTCAGACTTCGCAGATTCCCCTGCGGGAACATCGGCTATGGCTACCAGGAACAAGGGTTGCCCCTGGAGGTGACCCACCACCACCCCAATCCTGTCTCTGTCAACCCCACTCCTCCACCGCCCCCTACCCCGCCGCCCGTGGCCTCCCAGAGAGAAGTGGCGGGGACCCAGCTGTCGCTGAGCCACTCGACAACGGCCAAAGCCGAGGACAGCCTCCCTCTGCTGGTCACCATGGGGACGGTGCAGGACCCCAGGCTACCCCGGATGGAGGGCCACAATGCCACAGTGCTTTAGCCCCGCCAACCCCCAACCTTGCTTTTTGGCTTCCACCTCGGAGACCGTGTGTACAGACAGATAGGCGTACAGCCAGACTTGATACACCGTGCAACACTGTGTCAGGACACCTTATGACCAGCCCTCCCATCTCGACACCTTGGTTTCATCCACCGATTGGCTCGACCCATTGCATTGAGTCCAAAATGTTTTATCCCAATGAGATAAAATGGCTGTGGAAATACCAATGGGGTGTTAAAGCACATTGGAGAGCTGCAAAAGACCATTAGGAAGAAAAGGTTGTGGACCGTTGGCTAGAAAAACAGGAACGATGTACATTTTGCAGCACTGGCTAAAGTTTAGTAGGCCATTGTAGCAGGACAGGGTTAGACGTTTCCATCCGGTTGAACTAGCTAATTTCTTCGTAATGTATTCACGAGCCAACCGCTCATCTTCGCGGCTCTGTAGATGTCAACGCAGCCTTTCATACGGAGTCATGCTTGAAACACACACACAGAACATACAAACACGTAACTGAGAACCATACACATCTGCCAGATGTCTAACTGACTGTAACATTAGCTAACTACTTCTTTGGCTGTCAATCATCGCTGGTGATCCATTTCATTGGCAATTCTTCTTCAATTTCCTTCGGGACTTCAGGCCTTGGCAGTTGATTCACCAATCGGAAACAACTTTTCCCAAAATATCGTGAGAGTCGGACACTGGATTCCAGAGTTTTTTTTTTTTTTTTTTTTACGATGAAGAAAAAAATGTGTTGATGTTTGCTTGCCCACTTGTTTATTTATTCATTTGTTTATTTATTAATTGGGAGCTCTGTAAATTATTCACGGACACACTTCTTACACCCAACCTTATCCAAATTAATTTGACACACTGTACATTGTTTAGCTATTTGGCTTTTTATTGCAGGAACTTTTGTCCAACGTCGACTTAAATGAATTAAAAGAATCCCTGACCAATGCACTGAATGGTATTTCAGATAGTTGGAAACTGGATGTACTCATGGAGGTGAAGGTTGCTATGGTATGTGGGTGGAAGTGAAAGGGAATTGTTGGGGGGGGATCATGGTGCCATGAGTATGTGGGTGGCTGTCTTTGCACGTTAAGGTGTGTGAGTAGGTGTGTTTGAGTGAGAGGGGGAGGGAAAGAAAGACAGACACATTTTTTTGGAGCTTACTGTATACTATGGAGCTTACTGTATACTGATATTAACCGTTTATTCAAGCAAGTTCACCTTCCATTTCTTGTTGAAGATTTTTTATATGTATATATTATGGCCCTCTATGGAAAGACATAAATTACTGTTCCATTAACTCTCGCATAGAGTGGGGAGAACAAGTATTTGATACACTGCCGATTTCGCAGGTTTCCTACTTACAAAGCATGTAGAGGTCTGTACATTTTATCATAGGTACACTTCAACTGTGAGAGACGGAATCTAAAACAAAAATCCAGAAAATCACATTGTATGATTTTTAAGTAATTAATTTACATTTTATTGCATGACATAAGTATTTGATACATCAGAAAAGCAGAACTTTTTATTTGGTTCAGAAACCTTTGTTTGCAATTACAGAGATCATACATTTCCTGTAGGTCTTGACCAGGTTTGCACACACTGCAGCAGGGATTTTGGCCCACTTCTCCATACAGATCTTCTGCAGATCCTTCAGGTTTCGGGGCTGTCGCTGGGCAATACGGACTTTCAGCTCCCTCCAAAGATTTTCTATTGGGTTCAGGTCTGGAGACTGGCTAGGCCACTCCAGGACCTTGAGGTGGTTCTTACGGAGCCACTCCTTAGTTGCCCTGGCTGTGTGTTTCGGGTCGTTGTCATGCTGGAAGACCCAGCCATGACCCATCTTCAATGCTCTTACTGAGGGAAGGAGGTTGTTGACCAAGATCTCGCGATACATGGCCCCATCCATCCTCCCCTCAATACGGTGCAGTCGTCCTGTCCCCTTTGCAGAAAAGCATCCCCAAAGAATGATGTTTCCACCTCCAGAATTATGTTTCGGCGAGTGGAGTTTAGACCAAAAAGCTCTATTCTTGTCTCATCAGACCACATGACCTTCTCCCATTCCTCCTCTGGATCATCCAGATGGTCATTGGCAAACTTCAGACGGGCCTGGTCATGCGCTGGCTTGAGCAGGGGGACCTTGCGTGCGCTGCAGGATTTTAATCCATGACGGCGTAGTGTGTTACTAATGGTTTTCTTTGAGACTGTGGTCCCAGCTCTCTTCAGGTCATTGACCAGGTCCTGCCGTGTAGTTCTGGGCTGATCTCTATCCTTCCTCATGATCATTGATGCCCCACGAGGTGAGATCTTGCATGGAGCCCCAGACCGAGGGTGATTGACCGTCATCTTGAACTTCTTCCATTTTCTAATAATTGCGCCAACAGTTGTTGCCTTCTCACCAAGCTGCTTGCCTATTGTCCTGTAGCCCATCCCAGCCTTGTGCAGGTCTACAATTTTATCCCTGATGTCCTTACACAGCTCTCTGGTCTTGGCCATTGTGGAGAGTTTGGAGTCTGTTTGATTGAGTGTGTGGACAGGTGTCTTTTATACAGGTAACAAGTTCAAACAGGTGCAGTTAATACAGGTAATGAGTGTTGAACAGGAGGGCTTCTTAAAGAAAAACTAACAGGTCTGTGAGAGCCGGAATTCTTACTGGTTGGTAGGTGATCAAATACTTATGTCATGCAATAAAATGCAAATTAATTACTTAAAAATCATACAATGTGTTTTTCTGGATTTTTGTTTTAGATTTCGTCTCTCACAGTTGAAGTGTACCTATGATAAAAATTACAGACCTCTACATGCTTTGTAAGTAGGAAAACCTGCAAAATCGGTAGTGTATCAAATACTTGTTCTCCCCACTGTATGTGGAGATTAATTTAATTGAAAGTGTGCTTTTAAATTAAGACATTTTCATTTTTGCTGTGGGGCTTTTTTCAACAACCTTTTCTTGATTCATGACCTGTACAAATGTATAAAAAAACAAAATTGTTGCCTTACCCAGCAGCAACTACACTATATATACAAAAGTATGTGGACACCCTTTCAAATAAGTTGATTTGGCTATTTCAGCCACACCCGTTGCTGACAGGTGTACAAAATCGAGCACACAGCCATCTACATAAACATTGGCAGTAGAATGGCCTTGCTAAAGAGCTCAATGACTTTCAACGTGGCACCGTCATAGGATGCCACCTTTCCAACAAGTCAGTTTGTCAAATTTCTGTCCTGCTAGAGCTGCCCCGGTCAACTGTAAGTGCTGTTATTGTGAAGTGGAAACGTCTAGGAGCAACAATGGCTCAGCTGTGAAGTGGTATGCCACACAGTCTCACAGAACGGGACCGCAGAGTGCTGAAGCGCGTAGCGCGTGAAAATCGTCTGTCCTCGGTTGCAACACTCAATACCGAGTTCGAAACAGCCTCTGGAAGCAATGTCAGCATAAGAACTGTTTGTCGGGAGCACACAAGCCGAAGATCATCATGCGCAATGCCAAGCTCGTCGCAATTGGACTCTGGAGCAGTGGAGTGATGAATCACGCTTCACCATCTGGCAGCCCGACGGAGGAATCTGGGTTTGGCGGATGCCAGGAGAACGCTACCTGCCCGAATGCATAGTGCAAACTGTAAAGTTTGGTGGAGGAGGAATAATGGCCTGGGGCTGTTTTTCTGGTTCGTGCTAGGCCCCCTAGTTCCAGTGAAGGGAAATCTTAACGCTTCAGCATTAAGTGTATGTACTTCTGTCCTTGAGCTGTTCTTGTCTATTAATGTTCTCTAATATGTCATGTTTCATGTTTTGAGTGGACCCTAGGAAGAGTAGCTGCTGCTTTTGAAACAGCTAATGGGGATCCTAATAAAATACCCAAACAAATACAATGACATTCTAGATTATTCTGTGCTTCCAACTTTGTGTCAACAGTTTGGGGAAGGCCCTTTCCTGTTTAAGCATGACAATGCCCCCATGCACAAAGCGAGGTCCATACAGAAATGGTTTGGCGAGATCAGTGTGGAAGAACTTGACTGGCCTGCACAGAGCCCTGACCTCAACCCCATCGAACACCTTTGGGATGAATTGGAACGCCGACTGCAAGCCAGGGGTATTCGCCCAACATCATTGCCTGACCTCACTAATGCTCTTGTGGCTGAATGGAAGCAAGTCCCCGCAGCAATGTTCCAACATCTAGTGGAAAGCCTTCCCAGATGAGTGGAGGCTGTTATAGCAGCAAAAGGGGGGACCAACTCCATATTAATGCCAATCATTTTGGAATGAGATGTTCGACGGGCAGGTGTCCACATACTTTTGGTCATGTAGTGTATATTGGACAATGTTGAATAGGTCTTTACCCTCAAAATGTTATTTTAAAGAACTTAATGTTCATCAATGTGCAAAATTGTTCTATTTGAAGAAAGAGTGTTATAGAGTATAAAGTATTCTGAGTGAAAAGTTTGAACACAAATTGCTTGTGGTCCACTTGTGAATGACTCTTACTCCTTCTTACTCCCTTGGTCATCAACCATGTAGACATTTACATTCAATGTGCATAGTGTCAACACTGTCAATGCAATCTGCTTTTATACATTCAAAGAGAAAAGGATGTTGGTTTATGTGATCATTACTTAATTATAATGTGCAAGTCGAATCAACCTTCATGTACGCACGTCTCAAATGGATACATGAAGATGAATGCTAGCCTATGCTAAGCTAAGAGGAAGTTGATTTGAGTTTATCCAAGAAGTGCCAATGTGTCAGTTTGCCTGTCTGCTTGACTATGTTGTGTAAACCCTTTGCTTGTACGCTCTTTCATAAAGCCTTACAAGCTGTTATAAACAAGTAGTGAAGACATTTGATATAATGCGACTTATACTGGCTGTATTTCTGGCCAACGTGAACGGCAAGATCGCAAAATACACATGAAAACATGAAATGACACCAAGAATCTATAGAATATCGCTCAAAGATGCCCAAAAAACGATATAGCATTCAAAATGGGTGAATTTTTCCTTTAAGGTGCTGTCTGGCTTATGACAGAGGGTTCACGTAACATGATGCACACTTGTCCCGATCGGCTGTGTGTTCACATTATATGCGGTTTCTTTGCAGCAGCACATCTCATCTCCATTGCTCCTTGTAAAAACCAATTGAACTGCACCTGTAAAATGTAATTATAAAGTATTGTACTATGACTCTGGTAAACCCTGTAAGTTGCCCTTCAGAGGACATCTGCCAAAATGAATAAATTACTATATAATGACTATTGCTTGGCTGCTACCATACTTGACTAAATACAGCTCAATTCAAACTTGAATTGCAGTATTTTACACAGTGACAGTCAGATAAATATTAGTTTTGTCCCTGTGGCGAATGCAAAGCACAGCACCTAGACTCCCTCCACAGGTGAATTGGGATGTCCTATACAATTTTGTTACAGACCCCTTTCATTGTTCAGACTTAATTAGATCATTTTCTTAATTACATATTTCTTGGGGAAGTCATGCATCTCGCAAATTCACATATTTTTCATGGGCCCAAATAGAGTTAGAGTGTAACGTAATCACTGGGAGTCAGGAAGCAGGTGCAGAAGGGGAGTTTATTTAAAATAATAATAGGCAGATAAACAAAACAGGAGAAGCGTACTGAACAAGACAAAACCAATATTGCCTAATGACAGGTTACTGAGGGCTAAATAAAGGGAGAGTAATCAAGATGATAATCAGATAAATATTGGTCATGAGGTCCAGGTGTGCGTAATGATGGGGAGCAGGTGTGCGTAATGATGGTTCCAGGACCGGTGGTTTGTAGACCCGCTCCGTTGAGCGCTGGAGAGGACGAGCGGGAGTAGGCGTGACAGTACCCCTCCCCCCCGACGCGCAGCTCCAGCCGCAGGATGATGCCGGCCAGGAGCACAGCCCCGAGGGTGAGGAGCGGGCCGGTCCGGACGGCTTGGGAGATGGAAATCCCAGAAGTTGTTGGTGTCCAGGATGTCGGCCGCCGGGACCCAACAGCGCTCCTCTGCACCGTACCCCTCCCAGTCCACCAGGTACTGAAGCCGACCCCCACGGCGTCGGGAGTCTAGTAGGGACCTGACGGCATAGGCGGGGGTCCCATCGATGTCCAAGGGAGGCGGAGGGGTGTTGCGGGGGACGGCATCAGCCAGGGGAAGGGCCCCACAAACCGGGGGTTCAGCTTCTGGCAGGGCAGGCGGAGCGGGAGGTTCCTGGTGGAGAGTCAGACGCGATCACCTGGATGGAACACAGGAGCCTCACTGCGGTGGCGATCCGCCTGCTCCTTCTGGCGGCGGACGGCGCGCTGAAGCCTCACGTGGGCAGCGTTCCAAACTTCCTCTGCACGCCGGAACCACTCGGTCTGGCTCGGGGTCCACGGGGCCAGAGCCGGCTAATATCCCAGGATGCACTGGAAGGGAGTCAGCCCGGTGGAGGAGTGGCAAAGTGAGTTCTGGGTGTACTCCGCCCAGGGAAGGAACCGGGCCCACTCCCCCTTGGTGCAGGGTGACATCCTGCACCAAGGTGGGCCACAAGTACTTAGCGGATATGGATTGAATGGTGCGGGTGATACCTGAGTGTCCAGTGGCGAGGGATGTGAGCGCCCAGGTCAACAGCCAATCCGTTACCCCCGTGGGAACGTAGATGCACTCAGGAGGGCAGGTAGCAGGCGCAGGTTCCCTCTCCAGAGCCTGGCGGATGTCCACATCAAAACACGGGGCCAATGATATGGGAGGACAGAATGATGGGCTGGAGGGCACTTACATGACTCTCAACCGACCTGGAACCACAGGGTAAGGGAAAACAGGTCTTCCGGCATCCTGGTGCCCAGGCGGTGATTTTCATCCTCGACCAGGAGAGGGTGGGGTTATGACGTTGGAGCCACGGATGACTTTGTGTACAGGTCCGGTGACGATGAGGAAGGGAAGGCTTTCTTGATGTATGGGTTCCACGGTGAGTGTGAGTGGTGATGTGATGTGTGTGATTGTGCCGGATCCCAATGATCGATTATCCAATGCTTGGAACGGAAAAGGAGAGGAGAGCCATACCCAGTTGCGCCAGCTGATAGATGTCTGAGGAGTATTTCTGTCTGTAACAAAGCCCTTTTGTGGGAAAAATTCATTCTGATTGGCTGGGCTTGGCTCCCCAGTGGGTGGACCTATGGCCTCCCAGGCCCACCCATGGCTGCGCCCCAGCCCAGTCATGTGAGATCCATAGATTAGGGCCAAATGAATTCATTTCAATTGTCTGATTTATTTTTATGAACTGTAACTCAGTAAAATATTTTAAATTGTTGCATGTTGCGTTTATATTTTTGTTCAGTATAGTTGATGTGTAGTTAAAATGTAGGCTGTCCACACCAACTTAACATACATCTTTAAATAAAAAAATCTTTATTGAATTTATATAATCAAAACTGTCTGCTAATAACACAAAACCCAAGAAAAAAAGAAAAAAACATACTGTAACTTTTATCCGATATATTCCATCTGCTTTTTTCCTACCTACCCGACCTTACCCCTAGTGTCCTAATGTCCTCAGCTGTTCTCGTCCACTAGCCGGGCGCCGTTAATGCCGTGGTAAGTGACACGGCTGGGCCTCACCAGCAAGCCGTGGCCTGGACGGCATGTGAAGTAGCGGCGGCCACCCACCTGCCCGTCATTCTTGCCCTTGGTGGTGCGCAGCTCCAGGCCCAGCCACAGGCCGGGGGCGAAGTCAGCCTGGCCCATGTAGCGGACCACGGCCATCTCGCTGGCGCTGCTCAGAAGCACTTGCATGCCCAGGTGAAGGCGCACCGAGCCGTTCGATCCAGAGGAGGTGGCGGTGGTTCCTCCGGTGCTTCCTGGGCCGCCTGTTCCCGGACCCCAGCCGCCGCTCAGGGTGCTCCAGCGCCGACGTTGAGAGTTGGAACGTGACCTGAGGAGAGAGAAAGAGAGATGAGGTTAGAGGGGGAGAGAGAGGGAGAAAAAGACAGAGAGAGAAAGGGTAGAGAAAGATGGTGAAATAGTGCATAGGGGAGAAAGAGATGAGGATCATGGGAGGGAGAAAGGAGGATAAAAAGAGTGAAGGAAGGGCGTAATGAGAAAGAGACGGGACAGGGAAGAAAACAGAGAGTGGGAAGGGGAGGGAAGGAATGGGAGGGGTGAGAGAAAGATGAGGATGTGAAACGAGAGAGGAAGAGGAACGCAAAGGAGAGGGATTGATCTTGGATTCCTTTCATACTCACTATAACCCTGCTATCATGCATTGGCAATTCCCCAAAATTATTATTTGGCTGACTAATACCGCTGCTTCTTATCACTATTGATTTGACCTCCGGCAGTGGGGGGATTAGGGAGAAAGCTGAAAAGCATTACGGAATAAGGAGGAGAAATGCAGAGAGGGGGAATGTGGAGAAGAGTGGTAATAACAAAATTGCCACCTGTTGCCGGGAATATTCTGGCTCTGCTCCTGCTGGGCCGTCGACGTGCTGAAGCTGCGGCGGATTCCTGAATGAATGACAGAGACAGCCACACGTGTGTGAATACACAGACACATATTTACATATGTAGTACACATACAGACAAACAAGTACACAAACATTTACAAAAAGACACACACACATTAAGGGTACACAAATGATTGTGACACAACAAAAACTGCATTTTCTGTCATTAAAATGCTATCTACTGCATTGTCCTTAAAATTGTATAACCATTGATTCAGTTTGTTCAGCATTGTATGAAGCAAATCAATTAGGAACAACCTAGTCCAAAACTCACCGGTGAAACCACATTTGAGACGCGAGGAGGACAGCTCAGAAAGACAATCCATAGAGCCATGGATCCTGTGGAATTGTAAAGAATATACATATATTGTCACGCTCTGGTTCCGGGACTTGGTATTTTAGCCAGAGTGTGTTAAGTATTGTTGTGTTTGGGTTGGTTGGGTGGTTATTGGTTGTTTCTGTGTTTGGTTGAGTGACTCCAAATCAGTGGTAACGAGTGTCAGCTGTCGGCTCGTTATCTCTGATTGGGAGCCATATTTAAACTGTCATTGTTCACCTTGGGGTTGTGGGTTTTTGTTCATTGTTCAGTAGTTATCACTGAGGACTTCACGATCGTGGTTTGTTTTGTATTCTCGTGTTGAATTATTAAAGTCAAGATGTTCACTCCCAACGCTGCGCTTTGGTCATACTTCTTAGGCGATCGTGACAGAAAAACCCACCACAACGAGACCAAGCAGCGTGTCCAGGAGCCAACGCCAGAAGCAACTCTAGCGGATATCCACTTCGACTGGGTCAAGCCGCGTGAGGAGGAGAGAGGTTGGACTTGGGAGCAGAGGATGGAGAGTCTGGAGAGTCTGGCGAGGAAGATAGATGCCTGGTCCACGGGGAGGAGAGACCCCCAGAAAATTTTTAGGGGGGGGCTCACGACGTCGGGGCAGAAGGTGTACGGCCCGGAGGAGTGCAAGAGGTTGGCAGATATGGCCGCCAGTTTAAGGGGGCCACTGGTTACGAAGGGGAAGGAAAGTGTGGAGGCACGGCGAGAGGTACTGGGGTGTGTTACCAGTCCGGTCCGGCCCGTTCCTGATCCCCGTGTAGGGCCAGGGGTGTGTGTCCCCAGTGCGGTTCTGTCTGTTCCTGTTCCTCGCATTGAACCTACGGTGCGCGTCGCCAGCCCAGCCCGGCCTGTCCCTGCTCAACGCACCAAGCCTACGGGGTGCGTCGCCAGCCCAGCCCGGCCTGTTCCTGCGCCCCGCACCAAGTCTGTGGTGCGTTTCGCCAGCCCAGCCCGGCCTGTCCCTGCTCTACGCACAAAGCCTACGGGGTGCGTCGCCAGCCCAGCCCGGCCTGTTCCTGCGCCCCGCACCAAGTCTGTGGTGCGTTTCGCCAGCCCAGCCCGGCCTGTCCCTGCTCTACGCACCAAACCTAGGGGGTGCGTCGCCAGCCCAGCCCGGCCTGTCTCTGCTCTACGCACCAAGACTACGGTGTGCGTCGCTGGCCCAACCCGGACTGTTCCTGCCACTCGCACCAGGCTAAGGGGGCGAGTCGTCAACCTGGTTCAGCCTATTCCTGCTACTCGCACCAAGCCAGGGAGGCGAGTCGTCAACCTGAGGAGGTCCGTTCCGGCTCCACGCACCAAGCCGAGGGTGCGTATCGTCGGCCAGGTCCGGTCCGTTCCTGTCTCACGCGCCAAGCTAGGGGTGCGCGTCATCAGTTTGGATCCAGCCAGCTGGGTTGGATTGGACCGGGGCCATTACGGGGGGAGTTATGTAGGGTGGTGGTCAAGCCCGGAGCCGGAGCCGCCTCCGAGGAGCAACACCCACCCAGCCCTCCCCTATTTGGGTTTTTGAGGCGCGGTCGCAGTCCGCGCCTTTAGGGGGGGGTACTGTCACGCTCTGGTTCCGGGACTTGGTATTTTAGCCAGAGTGTGTTAAGTATTGTTGTGTTTGGGTTGGTTGGGTGGTTATTGGTTGTTTCTGTGTTTGGTTGAGTGACTCCCAATCAGTGGTAACGAGTGTCAGCTGTCGGCTCGTTATCTCTGATTGGGAGCCATATTTAAACTGTCATTGTTCACCTTGGGGTTGTGGGTTTTTGTTCATTGTTCAGTAGTTGTCACTGAGGACTGTCACACTCTGGCTCCGGGACTGTGTTGTTTGAGCCAGGGTGTATTCATTTGGTTGTGTTGGGTTAGGGTGTGTTCATTTGTTGTGTTTGGTTTTGGTTTTGTTTCCGTGTTTGGTCAGTGACTCCCAATCGGAGGTAACGAGTGTCAGCTGTCGGCTCGTTATCTCTGATTGGGAGCCATATTTATACTGTGTGTTTTCACCTTGTGGTGGTGGGTTTTTGTTCCAAGTTCAGTCTTTGTTCACTGTTGGACTTCACTATCGTCTTTTGTTTTGTAGTTACGTGCTTTATCAATTAAAGTCATCATGTTCACTCAACGCGCTGCGTATTGGTCTGCTCCCTTTATAGACGGTCGTGACAGAAAAACCCACCACAAAAGGACCAAGCAGCGTATACAGGAACACCCGCAGGAGAGAACGCTGGTGGATGTCCTCCTCGGCTGGGGACATATTACGCAGGAGGAGGCCGTCCGGTACCGGAGGGCGATGAAGGGGGAGAACCTGGCAGGAGAGGAGCAACGGCGTCAGCAGGGCCATCGTCGGATGGACGAGAGGCAACCCCAAAAAGTTTTTTGGGGGGGGCACATGGCTTGGGCGGCTGGGAAGCAGGAGGCTGCCACAGAGAGACGTGGAGAGAAGGCTACCGGATTACGGGAGCCATTGGCGAGTAGAGGGAGGGAAGCAGTTGAGGCACGGCGTAAGAGACTGAGGTGTGTTACCAGTCCGGTCCGGCCCGTTCCTGATCCCCGGTTAAGGCCAGTGGTGTGTGTTCCCAGTACGGACCGGCCTGTTCCTACTCCACGCATCAAGCCTACGGTGTGCGTCGCCAGCCCGACCCGGCCTGTTCCTGCCACTCGCACCAAACCTACGGTGCGCGTCGCCAGCCCGGTCCGGCCTGTTCCTGCCACCCGCACCAAGTCTACGGTGCGCGTCGCCAGCCCGACCCGGCCTGTTCCTGCCACCCGCACCAAGACTAAGGTGCGCGTCGCCAGCCCGGTCCGGCCTGTTCCTGCCACCCGCACCAAGTCTACGGTGCGCGTCGCCAGCCCGGTCCGGCCTGTTCCTGCCACCCGCACCAAGTCTACGGTGCGCGTCGCCAGCCCGGCCCGGCCTGTTCCTGCCACCCGCACCAAGTCTACTGTGCGCGTCGCCAGCCCGACCCGGCCTGTTCCTGCCACCCGCACCAAGTCTACGGTGCGCGTCGCCAGCCCGACCCGGCCTGTTCCTGCCACTCGCACCAAACCTACGGTGCGCGTCGCCAGCCCGGTCCGGCCTGTTCCTTCTCCCCGCACTAGCCCTGAGATGCGTGTCCTCAGCCCGGGACCACCAGTTCCGGCACCACGCACCAGGCCTATAGTGCGCCTCAGACGGCCAGAGTCTGCCGTCTGCCCAACGAGGCCTGAACTGCCCGTCTGCCCAACGGCGATTGAACTGCCCGTCTGCCCAACGGCGCCTGAACTGCCTGTCTGCCCAACGCCGTCTGAACTGTCCGTCTGCCAAGCGCTGCATAAGCCGCCCGTCTGCCATGAGCCTTCAGAGCCGTCCGCCAGACCGGAGCCGCTAGAGCCTTCCGCCAGACAGGATCAGCCAGAGCCTTCCGCCAGACAGGATCAGCCAGAGCCTTCCGCCAGACAGGATCAGCCAGAGCCTTCCGCCAGACAGGATCAGCCGGAGCCTTCCGCCAGACAGGATCAGCCAGAGCCTTCCGCCAGCCAGGATCCGCCAGAGCCAGCCAGCCAGGATCCGCCATTCAGTCCGGTGCTGCCCCTTAGTCCGGGGCTGCCTCTTAGTCCGGTGCTGCCCCTTAATCCGGTGGGGGTCAGTTGGAGGAGGCGACGAAAGCGGCTAGTGACTATGGTGGGGTGGGGACCACGACCGGAGCCAGAACCACCGCCGAGGAGGTATGCCCGCCCAGCCCTCCCTTGTTTAGCCCGTATTGAGGCGCGGTCGCAGTCCGCGCCTTTAGGGGGGGGTACTGTCACACTCTGGCTCCGGGACTGTGTTGTTTGAGCCAGGGTGTATTCATTTGGTTGTGTTGGGTTAGGGTGTGTTCATTTGTTGTGTTTGGTTTTGGTTTTGTTTCCGTGTTTGGTCAGTGACTCCCAATCGGAGGTAACGAGTGTCAGCTGTCGGCTCGTTATCTCTGATTGGGAGCCATATTTATACTGTGTGTTTTCACCTTGTGGTGGTGGGTTTTTGTTCCAAGTTCAGTCTTTGTTCACTGTTGGACTTCACTATCGTCTTTTGTTTTGTAGTTACGTGCTTTATCAATTAAAGTCATCATGTTCACTCAACGCGCTGCGTATTGGTCTGCTCCCTTTATAGACGGTCGTGACAGAAAAACCCACCACAAAAGGACCAAGCAGCGTATACAGGAACACCCGCAGGAGAGAACGCTGGTGGATGTCCTCCTCGGCTGGGGACATATTACGCAGGAGGAGGCCGTCCGGTACCGGAGGGCGATGAAGGGGGAGAACCTGGCAGGAGAGGAGCAACGGCGTCAGCAGGGCCATCGTCGGATGGACGAGAGGCAACCCCAAAAAGTTTTTTGGGGGGGGCACATGGCTTGGGCGGCTGGGAAGCAGGAGGCTGCCACAGAGAGACGTGGAGAGAAGGCTACCGGATTACGGGAGCCATTGGCGAGTAGAGGGAGGGAAGCAGTTGAGGCACGGCGTAAGAGACTGAGGTGTGTTACCAGTCCGGTCCGGCCCGTTCCTGATCCCCGGTTAAGGCCAGTGGTGTGTGTTCCCAGTACGGACCGGCCTGTTCCTACTCCACGCATCAAGCCTACGGTGTGCGTCGCCAGCCCGACCCGGCCTGTTCCTGCCACTCGCACCAAACCTACGGTGCGCGTCGCCAGCCCGGTCCGGCCTGTTCCTGCCACCCGCACCAAGTCTACGGTGCGCGTCGCCAGCCCGACCCGGCCTGTTCCTGCCACCCGCACCAAGACTAAGGTGCGCGTCGCCAGCCCGGTCCGGCCTGTTCCTGCCACCCGCACCAAGTCTACGGTGCGCGTCGCCAGCCCGGTCCGGCCTGTTCCTGCCACCCGCACCAAGTCTACGGTGCGCGTCGCCAGCCCGGCCCGGCCTGTTCCTGCCACCCGCACCAAGTCTACTGTGCGCGTCGCCAGCCCGACCCGGCCTGTTCCTGCCACCCGCACCAAGTCTACGGTGCGCGTCGCCAGCCCGACCCGGCCTGTTCCTGCCACTCGCACCAAACCTACGGTGCGCGTCGCCAGCCCGGTCCGGCCTGTTCCTTCTCCCCGCACTAGCCCTGAGATGCGTGTCCTCAGCCCGGGACCACCAGTTCCGGCACCACGCACCAGGCCTATAGTGCGCCTCAGACGGCCAGAGTCTGCCGTCTGCCCAACGAGGCCTGAACTGCCCGTCTGCCCAACGGCGATTGAACTGCCCGTCTGCCCAACGGCGCCTGAACTGCCTGTCTGCCCAACGCCGTCTGAACTGTCCGTCTGCCAAGCGCTGCATAAGCCGCCCGTCTGCCATGAGCCTTCAGAGCCGTCCGCCAGACCGGAGCCGCTAGAGCCTTCCGCCAGACAGGATCAGCCAGAGCCTTCCGCCAGACAGGATCAGCCAGAGCCTTCCGCCAGACAGGATCAGCCAGAGCCTTCCGCCAGACAGGATCAGCCGGAGCCTTCCGCCAGACAGGATCAGCCAGAGCCTTCCGCCAGCCAGGCTCCGCCAGAGCCAGCCAGCCAGGATCCGCCATTCAGTCCGGTGCTGCCCCTTAGTCCGGGGCTGCCTCTTAGTCCGGTGCTGCCCCTTAATCCGGTGGGGGTCAGTTGGAGGAGGCGACGAAAGCGGCTAGTGACTATGGTGGGGTGGGGACCACGACCGGAGCCAGAACCACCGCCGAGGAGGTATGCCCGCCCAGCCCTCCCTTGTTTAGCCCGTATTGAGGCGCGGTCGCAGTCCGCGCCTTTAGGGGGGGGTACTGTCACACTCTGGCTCCGGGACTGTGTTGTTTGAGCCAGGGTGTATTCATTTGGTTGTGTTGGGTTAGGGTGTGTTCATTTGTTGTGTTTGGTTTTGGTTTTGTTTCCGTGTTTGGTCAGTGACTCCCAATCGGAGGTAACGAGTGTCAGCTGTCGGCTCGTTATCTCTGATTGGGAGCCATATTTATACTGTGTGTTTTCACCTTGTGGTGGTGGGTTTTTGTTCCAAGTTCAGTCTTTGTTCACTGTTGGACTTCACTATCGTCTTTTGTTTTGTAGTTACGTGCTTTATCAATTAAAGTCATCATGTTCACTCAACGCGCTGCGTATTGGTCTGCTCCCTTTATAGACGGTCGTGACAAGGACTTCACGATCGTGGTTTGTTTTGTATTCTCGTGTTGAATTATTAAAGTCAAGATGTTCACTCCCAACGCTGCGCTTTGGTCATACTTCTTAGGCGATCGTGACATATATATATTTACACTAGAGCCTCAGAGTCTACAACACACAATCATTAAAGCCTGTACTGGTGGAGAGTTCTGGAAACACTTTAGGCCATCCTGCTTCAATAACAGCTCTTTCTCTTCCATTCCAAGGTTGGGGTCAATTCAATTTCAACTTTCATCTTTTCACTACACAGGGAATTAACTGAAATTCAACAAATGAATAGGGCAGGAAATTAGTCCTCATTTCAAATAATGGGCTATTTCTCCAATTAAACCATTGATTATCCATTCATTTCCGGAATGGAATGAGTCGAGATGGAATTGACCCCCAACCGCTATCCTGAAAGTAAGGGGCCTTCCCTTCCATCCATCAATTCTCCAATGGACACAATATAAAATAAAAATCGACATCCCAGCAGGATGTGCCTGTCCGACTTGGTAGATGCTCTTGCCTAAGCCGTTGTGTACCAGTGATATTAGCTGGAGCTTTGAAAACCATTAACACAGAGGCTGGTGAAGTGGAAAAAGGAGCCAAAAACAGCCTCATCTTGTTTGTGAGCAGAAAAGGAGGTGAGAGAAAGGAGAAAAAATAAGAAAAAAATAACACCTCGCTGTTTGTTTTCTTAATGGATCCTGATAGCTGCTGACAGGAAGCTGAGAGAATGGAAGAATGGCTGCTCTGGCGTTCTGGCTCTCTGTGATGGAGAGAACGTGAGAGGAGATGGAGATAATGTGAGAGGGAGATCTCCATTAGCCCGAGCCACGCTTTAGCGGAGCGTCCGCTTGCTCCGCGGGTTAATTGGGGGAAAAAGAGGGGAGGGGGGGATGAAAGAAGGAGTGCTGGAGTTTTCCCTCCAGAAAACACTCCTCTTATCACACAGTAAAAGTAGACTAAGAAAATAAGATGGTGGTGGGAGAGGAAAGAACGAGAGCCCAAAAAAACAAAACAAAACTTTAACCAAATGAATTAACTTAACATGTTACTTAAGTTACCTAAACCAGCCTCCTCATTCATACTATCTCAACATCTTCAACAAATCTTTCACCTTTCCTCGACTCCCTTTCCTTGCTATGTGGCTACTAAATATGTACACTGAGTGAACAAAACATTAGGAACACCTGCTCTTTCCATGACATAGACTGACCAGGTAAATCCAGGTGGAAGCTATGATCCCTTATTGATGTCACTTGTTAAATCCACTTTAAATCACTGGAGATGATGGGGAGAAGACAGGTTAAAGAATGATTTTCAAGCCTTGAGACAATTGAGACATGGATTGTGTATGTGTGCCATTCAGAGGGTGAATGGGCACAACAAAATATTTAATTGCCTTTGAACGGGGTATAGTATTAAATGCCAGGAGCACCGGTTTGAGTGTGTCAAGAACTGTAACGCTGCTGGGTTTTTCACACTCAACAGTTTCCCGTGTGTATCAAGAATGGCCCACCACCCAAAGGACATCCAGCCAACTAGACACAACTGTGGGAAACATTGGAGTCAACATGGGCCTGCATCCCTGTGGAACGTTTTCAACACCTTGTAGAGTCCATGCCCCAACAAATTCAGGCTGTTCTGAGAGCAAAAGGGGGTGCAACTCAATAGTTGGAAGGTGTTTCTAATGTTTTGTACAATTAGTGACTGTGTGGCGCTGTCTGCCTTTAATAGAAACTTCAACCAAATTAATCAACTTACCTAACCCCCCTCTTATTCGGCCTACATGAGGGACATGCTGAGTCTTAATAGCCCAATATTAGACTTTATTTCCCTTTCCTTGACTCATCTTTCTTCCTAGGTGGCTAGATAGTGAATATGTATGTATGGCACCGCCTGCTCTTCCATATCTCAAGGATTGAAAGGATTGTGGCCCTGTGTAGCTCAGTTGGTAGAGCATGGCGCATGCAACGCCAGGGTTGTGGGTTCGATTCCCACGGGGGGCCAGGCGGGCCAGTATGAAAATGTATGCACTCTAACTGTAAGTCGCTCTGGATAAGAGAGTCTGCTAAATGACGTAAATGTAAATGATTAAGAGCTTCCAAAAAGAGCCAGCTTTGCCGTTTTGCTCGGCTGTTGACAACACTTTTGTCTGAAAGATACATGCGCTGTAATCTGTAAGAAGAGTCAAATACTGATTTAAACGTCTCAGTTAGAATTAGTATTTTTCATATACTTCTTTAATAATAGTTCAAAGGAGCTTTCTGTGTAGGTGCCATAGTAGGAGTTCTTCACAATAATTCACTATTTATTTAAAAGGCTGTGTGTGCGTGACCTTTTCCAGTGTATAGGCACAGTAGAGAAAGACATTTGACAGAATTGCATGTACAAGGTAATTACCTTTTTTGCTTTTACCGCATTGCCTTTTTAATGCACTTTTCCCACTTGTTTTTATAATGTGAAGAGCTTTGAGATTGTGGCAGTAAAATTACTATTTCCACTATGCAAATAACGTGTTATTATTATAATTTATCCCTGGGGGGGACATATTCTAGATAGGCCATTCAAATGAATGACAGTTGGGTAGTGTGAAGCTTAGATGGAAAATATAAGCAAATGTCCCCTTAAAAACATTTTTTCCTGGCCATACGTTACCTTACAAACAACTGTATATATTTGTGTAAGGTGAAGTTGCCCCTTGATGCTGATCTTGGGTCAGTTTAGCATTTTCCCCACTAATGGTTAAGGTTAGGATTGGGGGAATGGAAGCTAATCCTAGATCTGTGCCTAGAGGAAACTTCACCCTAGACAAGGGTTGGGCTTATTCAGAATTTTGGAATTGACTCCCATTCAACTCATAAATTAAAATTTGAATTGGCCACACCCCACAGGATGTAGAATTTGATTTTGATGACATGAAGTAGAATTCAATTAAAATAAATTCCACTCAGTTATAGAACATGAGAGTTTCCTTGAATCACAATTTGGAAACAATGTTCATTGAATCTGACAGGTCACACTTCCACACTTCTGGAAACAATGTTCACATACTCTTTTAACCTTCCTGCTTAAAATAGCCTATTATATTTCCACCAACCATTTCATTTGTTTCCCTTCTTTTTGAAGGCCTCAGGGTCAACTTTAAGGAAAACTCTTTTTTTTTTTTTTACACCATTTCACATTTTGCATCATAAGACCGAATCGAGGTAGTTGGTCACATTAGTCCATTATTAATATAGTCGCAAAATGTTTTGCATGTCAGCAATCAAGTTTTCAAGATACATAGCTTTCAAAATACAGAAATACAGCTGTATTTCTGTATTTTGAAAGCTATGTATCTTGAAAACATTTAAATGTTGTTCCCCATATTGAACAAAATGTAAGTGATTAATGAAATATAATAACTTAGAATAATCACATACATATTTTGTTTTCCTTGCTCATTAATTGTAATAGTTTGTCCTGAAAATCTATTGTTTCCACAATATTTGATATGCATGTATATAACGACATGTTTTATGTTTTATGTACAAGATGTATATTTGTATAGACTACACCTAATATAGAATAGAAGAGGCATTTGAATTTCATTGCATTTCACTGAATTCAATTATATTTCCTTTAATTACATTTTTAATTGCAATTCTGTATTCTGTTTTCTACTTCAATTCAAATTAAATTCAAATTCAAGAATTGAGTTGGAATTTAGGAGGCATTCTAAATTAAATTCTGAATTGAGCCCAACCCTGCCCCGGACCGTATACATTTTTAACAGACAGACCAGGTAGCCCCTTCCCTGTTTCAGTTAGTTTTCTTCCATTTGCTGCCTAATAAACACAGCCCAGACAGCTCTGCTTTGAATAAGCCCTAAACATCCTGTCCCTGTTTGACACCCGTGGTCTAGTAAATCACCAATCTGGACTGTTTGTAATGTCCTTAAGACAGTGAAAATCGAATTTTCCAACAGTTCTCACAAATGGCATTGTCAAGGCCTGGCTCATTAGTGCCATCCAAATATTGATGAGTGTAATGAAACGTTACCACCTCCAGCGACATTTACCAGATGCGCCTTTGGTTCGAGCCATGTTTATTTTTCTCTAAACCCATTTCTAAATCTGAGAAATCATTACAGATACTTCATCCAGATGTGTTTTTTATGTAGTATTTTACAAATCAGTACAATTATGTAGCCACCTCTGTACACGCGACGATGGGGCGAAGACACCGTGTTTGGGAGAGCAGCTGAAGTAGTTCACCCCACCAACCGAGCCGTCGTTCTTTCCGCTGGGCTTGTCCAGCTCGATCCCCAGCCAGAACCCTGAGGGACGGACGGATAGATGGAAAAAGAGGCGGACAGAAGGTCAGGGTCATCCATGAATAGAGCAGTGTGACAAGAAACACAATTGTGTGTGTTGTGCCAATCTGCTGCGTGTCATGAACCTAAAGTATCACAAGGACAAGTGAATGGTCCTTGAGTGTACTTAATCCTAGCTTAGCTGGATGAAAAGCCACTGTGTGCAGCTTCTCAAGGCCATCAACCCTTGAATGCAAAGTATTACAATGTTAAACAAGAGTAAGTGCCTTCATGTAGAATAAACTCTTGCCTGCTGTGTCTACAAGAACTATCGTTCTTAGACAACTGTCTTCTACACAATTCCTACTGTTAAAAGCTTGACGCATTCCAACTGATGACGTTATTAAAAAGACCCAAACTACGTAGGAGTATATTCCTCCTAAGTTACTGTCTCATATCACTTCCAAAAATGTCATAACATATATCTTGCCATTGTTACTGCTTATGACATTTGTATTGTATATTTATTTAGTAACTGTCACGTTCGTTGAGTACAGGTTTGGACCAAGGTGCAGCGTGGAATGCATACATGTTTATTAACTAAGTTAACACACGACAAAACAACAAAAGCAACGTAACGTGAAGCTCACAATGGCTACACCCAAACAAGCCAAACAAGAGTCAAGATCCCACAACATAGGTAGGCAAAATGGCTACCTAAGTATGATCCCCAATCAGAAACAACGATCGACAGCTGCCTCTGATTGGGAACCACACTCGGCCAACATAGATCTACAAACATAGAATGTACACATAGAAATACACACCCTGACCAAACCAACTAAAGAAAAACCGGTCTCTCAAGGCCAGGGCGTGACAGTAACAAAGTGAACTGTACCCTTCTCTATGTCTCCTGAATGGAGGTCTGTTGAGAAACTGTGCTGTGACAATGGCCCCGGATGTGGACATTCACTTTCAAGACAGCTGTTCTAGAACATCGGCCATGAATTGCCTTTTCTAGAATGGGGAGCACGTGATGCAGTGGAGCTGAGCAGACGTCAACAAACCGAGCTCTTCAAAGTTATCCTACTATTACCTAAATAACAACGTTGAAACAATATTTTTACATCGGCTGATAAACTGTTAAGTACTTACCTTCCCAAAGAGCCATGGACCTCCGGCTGAGAGGCAAGAAGGATGACCAAAACTTAGCTGAATCCCAAGATAATGATTACGCCACAGCTAGCAAGATTAGCATTAGCCCTGTTAACTCAGACGACAGTTCCACACTGTTGCGCTCAGCAGCCTCTTCCGAGTCCTCCGGCATGCTTGCTACTCTCCTCCCGGAAATTCAAGATGGTAATAAAGGTCTTTCACTGAAAATGTACAAGAAATCGGCTAAACTCCATTCTTCAATTGAAGACCTGAAATCCTTCCTGAATGATCTCCTTTTGAGAATGACTGAGGCTGAGTTGTGCATTAGCACAGTTGAAGATACCGTCACCCAACATGACCAGGTTATGAAACAGCTGACGAAGGACAATGCCTATGTCAAAAACAAGGTGGACAAGATGGAGAACCAGAGCAGACGTAGCAATATCCGTGTGGTGGGATTGAAGGAGGACAGCGAGGGCCGTGACCCTGTCCGTTTCTTCACTCAATGGATCCCTGATGTCCTAGGCATAACCAACTTCACCAAGCTGCTGGAAATCAAACGCGCCCACAGAACCTCATCACCGAAACCCACGCTACAGACCGTCCTGATCAGGTTCCTCCATTTCCCGGACAGGGAGAAGATAGTGCGACTTGCAAGAGCCAAAGGGGACATCACCATCGATGACAAGAGGGTCAGCCTTTTCCCGGATATGAGTGCAGATCTCGACAGACGTCGCAAGCAGTTCAAACCAGCCGCCAAAGCACTGAAGGAGAAGAACATCACCGGCTACCTCATTCACCCTGCGCGGATGAAAGTTGAGTACAATGGCCAAAGCCATCTCTTCGACACGCCGGGAGAAGTGTTCCCTTTTCTCAAAGAACTGAACCGCGTTTTATTCATGAAGGTCTATCGGTGGGATTTGAACCAGTATATAGGTTTTTTATTGTTTGTTCTGTCCTGGGACTGTACTGCTGATGTCTATTTGGAATTTGGATCAGTTTACCCCGCGATTGAATGTTTATGCTCCTAACTTTGTTGACCATATGTTTATTCAGGTTTCTCAAGCACCACCAAGATGGCTACTTTCTGGAGGAGATTTGAATTTTTGTTTAGATACAGTTGTTGATAGGTCCTTTGATAAACCCTCCCCTCTTACCAAAGCCGCCAAGCTCTCCACGTCATTCATGAAGGATCTCAATTTACTAGACTCTGGATAGGGACTACTCTTTTATTCACACCCACACAACACACACACACACATAGATAACTTTTTGCTATCAATCCAACTGTTTCATAGAGTGTTTAGGACCGATTATCTCCCCAGATTGCTTAGTGACCATTCTCCTCTGGTATTATCAATCTCCATTCCTACCAAGGTAAATGATTTTACATTTGACATTTAGCAGACACTCTTATCCAGAGCAACTTACAGTTAGTGAGTGCATACATTTTCATAAATGGAGCATATAGATGCAGACAAAATTCTACACTCCTGAAGCAACTAGAATTTTGTGTATTCATCAAAGAGCAGATCAATATTTTTACTTTGACAAACAAACCCTCTGCTCCTGACAGTTTCATTCTTTGGGATGCATTGAAAGCCTATCTGAGGGGACAGATAATTGCTTATACTAAAGGGTTGAACGGAAAACACTGTGCCGAACTGAATGTCCTTGAAACTTGAAAATTCCAGAAAATGATGTCATGGCTTTAGAAGCTTCTGATAGGCTAATTGACATCATTTGAGTCAATTGGAGGTGTACCTGTGGATGTATTTCAAGGCCTACCTTCAAACTCATTGCCTCTTTGCTTGACATCATGGGAAAATCAAAAGAAATCAGCCAATTTTCCAAGCTGTTTAAAGGCACAGTCAACCTAGTGTATGTAAACTTCTGACCCACTGGAATTGTGATACAGTGAATTATAAGTGAAATAATATATCAGTAAACAATTGTTGAAAAAATTACTTGTGTCATGCACAAAGTAGATGTCCTAACCGACTTGCCAAAACTATAGTTTGTTAACAAGAAATGTGTGGAGTGGTTGAAAAACAAGTTTTAATGACTCCAACCTTAGTGTATGTAAACTTCCGACTTCAACTGTACATACAATGGCTGCTCTGAAGTCTGCACTTGTTTTTTTTTATTGTATAGTCATGCAAAAACAAAACAACTTTTTGTATTTTGCTGGTTTACATTTTGTATCTACAGTAGGCGTAATGGTTTACATTTTGTGTCTACAGTAGGCGTAAGTTGTATTGTCATTTTGCCCCAATTTCGATCTTGTCTCATCGCTGCAAGTCCCCAACGGGCTCAGGAGGCTAAGGTCCGCTCTTCTTAACCCGGAAGTCAGCCGCACCAATGTGTTGGAGAAAACACTGTTCACCTGACGACCCGAGGTCAGCCACAAGAGGTCGCTAGCGCGCGATGACCACGTAAAGCCCCCATCGGCCAAACCCTCCCCTAACCCGGATGACGCTGGGCCAATTGTGCGCCGCCCTATGGGACTCCCGATCACAGCCGGTTCTGGTACAGCCCGGGATCAAACCTGGGTCTGTAGTGACGCCTCTAGCACTGCGATGATGTGCCTTAGACCGCTGTGCCACTCAGGAGGCCTTGTATTGCCTTTCTATCAGTATTTAAAAAAAATATTCTAACATGACCTTTCACTCAAGTTTATTATATAGTGTACAGTCGTGGTCAAAAGTTTGAAGAACGACACAAATATTAATATTCACAAAGTCTGCTGCCTCAGTTTTTATGATGGCAATTTGCATATACTCCAGAATGTTATGAAGAGTGATCAAATGAATTGCAATTAATTGCAAATTCCCTCTTGTCCCTCATGTCAGTGATTCTCTCGTTAACACATGTGAGAGTGTTGACGAGGACAAGGCTGGAGATCACTCTGTCATGCTGATTGAGTTAGAATAACAGACTGGAAGCTTTAAAAGGAGGGTGGTGCTTGAAATCATTGTTATTCCTCTGTTAACCATGGTTACCTGCAAGGAAACGCGTGCCGTCATCATTGCTTTGCATAAAAAGGGCTTCACAGGCAAGGATATTGCTGCTAGTAAGATTGCACCTAAATCAACCATTTATCGGATCATCAAGAACTTCAAGGAGAAAGGTTCAATTGTTGTGAAAAAGGCTTCAGGGCGCCCAAGAAAGTCCAGCAAGCGCCAGGACCGTCTCCTAAAGTTGATTCAGCTGCGGAATCGGGGCACCACCAGTGCAGAGCTTGCTCAGGAATGGCAGCAGGCAGGTGTGAGTGCATCTGCACGCACAGTGAGGCAAAGACTTTTGGAGGATGGCCTGGTGTCAAGAAGGGCAGCGAGGAAGCCACTTCTCTCCAGGAAAAACATCAGGGACAGACTGATATTCTGCAAAAGGTACAGGGATTGGACTGCTGAGGACTGGGGTAAAGTCATTTTCTCTGATGAATCCCCTTTCCGATTGTTTGGTGATCCGGAAAAAAGCTTGTCCAGAGAAGACAAGGTGAGCGCTACCATCAGTCCTGTGTCATGCCAACAATAAAGCATCCTGAGACCATTCATGTGTGGGGTTGCTTCTCAGCCAAGGGAGTGGACTCACTCACAATTTTGCCTAAGAACACAGCCATGAATAAAGAATGGTACCAACACATCCTCCGAGAGCAACTTCTCCTAACCATCCAAGAACAGTTTGGTGATGAACAATGCCTTTTCCAGCATGATGGAGCACCTTGCAAAAGTAAGGTGAGGCAAAAGTGATAACTAAGTGGCTCGGGAAACAAAACATCGACATTTTGGGTCCATGGCCAGGAAACTCCACAGACCTTAATCCCATTGAGAACTCAAGAGATGGGTGGACAAACAAAAACCCATTCTGACAAACTCCAAGCATTGATTATGCAAGAATGGGCTGCCATCAGTCAGGATGTGGCCCAGAAGTAAATTGCTAGCATGCCAGGGCGGATTGCAGAGGTCTTGAAAAAGAAGGGTCAACACTGCAAATATTGACTCTTTGCATAAACTTAATGTAATTGTCAATAAAAGCCTTTGACACTTATGGAATGCTTGTAATTATACTTCTGTATACCATAGTAACATCTGACAAAAATATATCATAACACTGAAGCAGCGAACTTTGTGAAGACCAATACTTGTGTCATTCTCAAAACTTTTGACCACAACTGTACACAGTGATGTTATTTTCTACACAGAATATCATAAAAACATTATTGCCTGATGATCTTCTGAACTTCCCAATACCTTTCTGATGCATTTTAGTCACTTCAAACCATAATTCCTTCAGATTTAAATCCTGTCAAAAGTACTGTCAGACTGTTTGCACAGAATACATGTTTCGTGCAGTTTTTCGTGCAGTTTCAGAATTGACTGAATTTAAATAGAATTGACCGCAACCATGTTAGTATGGCAGTTAGTAGTGTGATGTGTGTAGTGGGTTTGGGGTATGGACAGTGATCTGACCTGGGGCAAAGTTGGTCTTGCCGTAGAAGCGGACCACCCCTGTTCTCTGGCCCACCACCAACACCCTCTCCCCCAGGCGCACCTCCGGCCCGTCGCACAAGGAGCTACTGGCAGGGGGGGTCCGGCCATGGGGTACTGGAACATGGGATGGGGAGGAAGAATTTGTTGTTTTTACCATAGAGATGGAAAGAGGTCGCAACCTTATATCCATCCAATTATGGCCTCTGTGAGCGCATGGGCATCTCCATTTTGAAGTAGCCAATATTCTTCTTCACGATTGGCTGCTCCCTCTTGATGACCCGGTTGTACATTACTTAAACCGGGACATCAAGAGGGATCAGCCAATGAAGTTGGAAGTCCACCCAGTTGACCAATTCAAAATGGTGAAAGTCCTAACTGCCGCTGCCCATGCCACTAGAGGCTTTTATCCATCTCTGTCTTTTTTACTAACACCGTAAACAGCTGTAACATCAGGTAAACCATAATATAATCATCATTATCATCTTCAACAACACTTCCTTGTGAGGAGAGGGACCTACTGTATGTACAGAATTTAATGACTTTAGGTCAAAGGGGATGAGGGGCGTGATTTTTCAAAGTTTGCATTTTCAATAGCTTGTTATAGCGCCACCATATGGCCAATCAGTGTAATTTTGTAAATGCCTGATCTCTATGTCAAGACACATTATTCACCCAAGTTTAGTCAAAATCAGGCCAGTGGTGTCTGAGTTATCGCATGTCACGTACGCACGCACGCACGTACATACGCACGGACAGATACACAGTCCCAATCGTGGGGGACAATGAAATCAGAGACACCTCTACGACTTTATGTCTGTCACTCAAAGCAATGTAAGTGGATCTCATTGACCAGAAATAATGACGAGTGTGCAGTACCAATGAGGCTGGAGCTGGGATTGGAACGGGTCGGAGGGGGAGTGGTTCTGGAGCTGGGCTGGAGCAGTTCCTGCCTCTGCCTCGCGGGAAGCCGTTGCCGCAGCAACGGCTGCTGTCGAGTGGTCGGCCAGTGTCTGGAGTCCAGGGAGGATGAAGAGGAAGAGAGAGAACGAGAGACAGCACCTGGGGAAGGAGAGGAAGTAAGAGTTATGACGCAATGGAAAATGAATTATAAAACTTAAAAGGGGGAAAACAAGTACTATGACCAGAATTCATTGTTCAGATGAATGTGACCAGGCCTTGAGGGAAAACTACCACCATCAGTCATTCATTGATCGAGCAGTGCATCATGTTTCCATGCAAAACACGTACAAAGGAAGCTTTCTCTTTCTCTACACCCTAAATCACACAGCATAGGGTGTGTGCCTAATACTGAACCATCCATTCCTCTCATGTCCGCTATGAGCTCCTTATCATTCCCTAGGGTCTACGATGCACGCTACATAGTGTGCACTTCGGAGCCTGCTTTAACGGATCGATATTGAATAAAAATGCTCGTCTTGGGTACAACAGAGCCAAAATTCTATTTTCCCCAGGCTTTAAGGAATGAGATGGAAGGGCGGGTCATCCGATTTGGCTTTTCAAAATACATTTTGGAGGCAGGACCTCATTAAGCTTTAACTTTCGACGACCTTCACAGGCCAAGAGTTTATGAATTGTGAAAGTTAGAGTGACGAATTGATTAAACCCGCGCCAAAACGTTTTAAGTAAAAAGGATAGATTCTGCTCCAAACTGATGAGGAACTAGACTCGTAGGGGGGAAGGTAAGTGATTATATTCCAAAACCTCTAAATGGAAGATGTTAGCAGATGTATTGAGTGTCAAAATGCTAAATAGTTGATTCTGTCCACTTGCTTTGGTCTAATTACGTATTCATTGCAGCAGAGAAGTCTCTGTTCGTTGCAGATGAAAACTTGCAGACTATCGATCTGACAAATCCAGGAAATCTGATAGTTGTGAGAAGCCTTTTAGCAATGCTTACAGAATTTTTTTTTATTGTGCTGCTCACCCCATAGTCCTGTGTAGCTCAGTTGGTAGAGCATGGTGTTTGCAACGCCAGGGTTGTGTGTTCGTTTCCTACGGGGGACCAGTATGAACAAACAAAGAAAACTGTAAGTCGCTCTGAATAAGAGCGTCTGCTAAATTACTAAAATGTAAATGTAAAATAGGTCTGCGGTCAGCTGTTGGGACGGTTGAAAGGGATGGTAGGTTCAGTATCAATGTACACTTTGTACTAGTGATGGGACATATGTCGACTTGAGGGACCAACATAGGTGGGATTATCATACCGACTCCATTATCAGTTGTCTTTAAAAACATTTTTAACTTTTCTACCTAAAGTAGCTGGTTAGTCAAAGTAGAAAATAAGCCAAAACTTCACAAAAGTGAACTATACCTTTAAGGTGGCTCTTCACTCCTATAACATGATTGACATATGATAATCCCGCCCAGAATGGGTTCCAGAGGCTTCATACTTCCCATACATAGCGCAACACAGCCCATTCCAATGTGACTGCAGTACCTGTCTTGGCCTCAGGAAGCTCGTCTTTGCCCTGTTCAGGAACTGGGGAGCCTTTTTGTTTATCGGGTGATTTTTTGACGGATGGAGAACCTTTTCTCCACACAAAAAGAGGCACATTCATAAAGAAAGAAAGGGACAAAACACAAATGAGTAAATGAAAAGGAGACAAAATATCAAGAAGCAGTGCGGCTTGGCAGGGTCATGCTTCGGAGGACGCATGGCTCACGACCTTCGCCTCTCCCGAGTCCGTAGCGGAGTTGCAGCGATGGGAAAAGACTGTAACTACCAATTGGATATCACGAAAAAGGGTACTTATTTAAAATAAAAAAAAGTTGTGATCAAATCAAATTCTATTTGTCACATACACGTGTTTAGCAGATGTTATTGCGGGTGTAGCGAAATGCTTGTGCTTCTAGCTCCGACAGTGCAGTAATATCTAACAATTACACAACATATACCCAATACACACAAAAAAGTAAGGAATGGGATTTAAGAATATATACATATATGGACAAGCAATGACAGAGCGGCATGGACTAAGATACATATGAGATGAGTAGTGCAAGATATGTAAACATTATTAAAGTGACTAGTGTTCCATTTCTTAAAGTGGCCAGTGATTTCAATAGGCAGCAGCAGCCTCTAATGTGCTAGTGATGGCTATTTAACAGTCTGATGGCCTTGAGATAGTGCATCTCAATCTCAATTGTGCATCTGTAAAAGTTTCTGAGGGTCTTAGGGGCCTGTTGTGCCTTCTTCACCACACTGTCTGTGTGGGTGGACCATTTCAGATTGTCAGGGATGTGTACGCCGAGAAACTTGAAGCTTTCCACGTTCTCCACCACGGTCCCATCGAGGTGGATAGGGGCGTGCTCCCTCTGCTGTTTCCTGAAGTCCACGATCAGCTCCTTCATTTTCTTGACATTGAAAGATGTTATTTTCCTGGCACCACTCTGCCAGGGTCCTCACCTCCTCCCTGTAGGCTGTCTCGTCATTGTTGGTAATCAGGCCTACTACTGTTGTGTCGTCTGCAAACCTGATGATTGAGTTGGAGGCGTGCGTGGCCATGCAGTCATGGGTGAACAGGAAGTACAGGAGGGGGCTGAGCACGCACCCTTGCTGGGCCCCTGTGTTGAGTATCAGCGAAGTGGATGTGTTGTTTCCTACCTTCACCACCTAGGGGCGGCCCGTCAGGAAGTGTCTTGTGTCTCCTTCCTTCAGCAGTGTAGTCCAATGACCAAATTAAGCATTCAAAGAAAATAACACCCTCCCTACAATCAAACATGATACTACTGTGGGTTTGCTTTGCTGCCTCTGCGACCACGTCAGACAATCCAATCAAGGTGTGGGAGAGACTTTGGTTTGTGCCCCGGAGAGCTCCGACAGACAGATAAACCATCTCGTTCCCAGGTGAGGTAGGCAAGATATTGAGTCACAAACATTGGAGGTGGTGGTTGCACCTTTCCGTCGGGCATCCACGGTAATCCGGTTAGCCGAGATTGGCGCCCTCGTGAAGCCGGTATCACCTTTCATGGGGTTTGTGACTTCATCGTTGGCCCCTCTGTTGTTTGCTAGCCACCCCCGAGCAGCAGGGAGATGAAGACATATGGGTTTCATTACCATTACTGTCTGTATCATGGCTTGTGTTCCACAACCCCCAGAGTGAATTCATGTCAGAGTTATGTTTCAGTCAGTGGAAGCATATTGGGATTGAGGGGGATCAGACATTAAATCTAACTAATGTCATTATTCCTGGATGTTTCTGCAAGGGAGGGAGAGGTGGCAAGGTGTGTGTTTCCGTGGTTCCTGTGATGTGTGGTCTCTAATAATGCATTAATGTGTATGAGTTTCCAGAAACAGGTCCTTGAGGGGGTTTATTGAGATAAACGGTGACTCGTGGAAAATGGCTCTCCCCCCTTTATACCATTCTCCATCTTCTACCACTCTTCCCGACTCTACTCCCTACCTCCCTATCTCAACCTCTCAGCCCTTCAGGCTCAAGAGCTTCTCTGTGCTATCATAATGATGTTTTTTCATCACAAATAGGTTTCTTATTTGGGCCGAGTCCATTTGTCTTTATGCCCCTTCGGACTATAGGCCTAGCTATCCTTTACCGTGTACCCTATCCAAACATCCATACATAGACGCAAAATACATTTAAAAAACGGTTACCTGTGTTTATTTTGGAGGTGACGCGCGATATGTCGATGCGCTGAGGGGGCCGTATGGCTTTGTGTCGTTCAGAGGGTTTGCTGATCTTGGACAGGGGTGCAAAGATCCCTGTCAGCGGGAAATAGAGAATGTGAGAAGGGAGAACAAGAGAGACAAACAGACACAGAGAGACATAGAGGGAGAGAGAGAAAGAGAGAGAGAGAGAGAGATAGAAAGATAGAGTGATTGCTCAAAGTAATGATGAGTGCAAAAGGTCAACAAAGGCCAAACACCAGATTAGGGCAGCCATTGACTCACATCTCACATGGAGAATAGCAATTGCCAGCAAGCCGTTCAGACACCATTGAGCAACTGACTTGTTCAATAGGTCCTAATAGTTTTGGATTGATAAGTGCTTAGGGAGTACTGTCAGTTGGGGTTGTAGCGGATGTACCGTGTTTGAGGCGGCAGGTGAAGTACTGCACTCCCGCGACGGATCCATCGTTTTTCCCCTCCGCTTGGTCGAGTTCCACACCGGCCCAAAGACCACCGGCAAACTCGGTGCTACCGCAGAACTGCAGAGTACCCACCTGAATCCGTGCGCACACACACATACACACACACACACAGGTTAAACAGCTTTAAAGCCAACAAACAGGGTTCTACTCCTACAGATAAACAGTCAGTAAAAAGTTTTAAAAAACGGAATGCTCGTTTCATCCTCTCTTTATCTGCCCATCGGCAGAGTGTGGCGGAAAGTGATTACCTCTTCATTTAGAAATGCACACGCGCTTTGCTGCGCATTTAGGTAAGAGCGGCCCCCTCTATCAAGAACCTGCCGCATGTTTTGATGTGTCTAAATATATAAACACGCTGAGAAGGGAAAAAAATGAATTTAAAGGAAAATAGAGATCAAAGCACCTGGCCGGTTTCTGAGATGTAATAATAGGGTTTTGATTAGCCAATCTGCGGGAACTCCACGCCCAGCGTTTTCGCTCGCAGTGTGGAGAGAAAATTCATTAATGGCTTGTTCTTTCAGGGGGCCCCGTCCGACTGGTGTGTGCGTGCTTAGGAGCCGCGACAGTGAGGGCATCTTCAAGCAAAAACACAATGAAGATTACAAGTCCTTCAATTCACCATGCTGCATTCCTTTTCTATTCGTTTTCATACCTTTCTTCTCCTTCACTTGTCTTGAGAAAAAATAAAAACATACTTGACAGCCAAAATATTGTGTATTTTCCCGGGGCTAGAGTCGGTGGGGTGAACAGCATGATCAACATGATAGCAACATGATCTTTCATTGAGGGCTGTATAGATAAGCCTTAGAATGTGTAGAAGGAACAAGAGGCTTCTGTTCTGATTGTCTGACTGGCTTGCCACATGAGGAATTGACCATTTACTCAAATGAGAAGACTAAGAAGGCTCATTTTTTACCTCAGTTATGAACAATCAACCAATGTGGATTTGAGATGCTTCATTGATGGCTATGGAACTGGACGCCTACCTTCTGACCAGCAATGACCACGCGGTCGCCCAGCTGGATGTTCATGGTAGTGAGCTGGGCCCGGGCCTTGTCGGAGAGGCCTGGTGTTGCCAGGGCAGGAAGGGTGAGTGGCAGTGGCAGTGGGGTGCAGGGCCGGGACAGGGCCTCCCTCAGCAGGCTGCGCAACTCCTTTGCCAGGGCGGCGGCATCCGCCATCTCCAGGGGCATGTCCAAGGGCTCGGGTACCACGTCGGCCGGGCACTGGCCCCTTTCGTTCTGGAAAGGGACAGAAAGAGAAAGAGAGAGGAGAAGGAGGGGAGAGAGAGATGGGGCAAGAAGAGGAAAATAAACGAGAGGGTACGGAGAGAGGGAGAAAGACCGGAAAGAATAAGGGAGAGAGAGAAGCAAACAAATAAAGGCAGAAAGAGTGTTCTGAAGTAGGCTGATTTATCCCCAGCTGATTGGTAATAGAGCAAAAATGTGCCTCCCAAAAAGTTAACAAAATGTCACTTAACGACGCTGGTCGTTCTATTCAGGTCCGGAGCGCTCAAGTTTGGACTTGATTACCACCATTACCAACAAAAACACACCCTATCAGTGGTTACCTGTGCAGTACATTGACGCAGGCACACACCCCGGGGGTTCAGTGAAATGGCTAAGCCTCAGAGAACCTCATAACTGTCAGAGAGACATTCAGAGCACTGAGATGTCAGGGAAGAGAGAGGAGAGATGGCTTCAGAGGCGTGTTAGACGAGGGAGGGACAGAGTTCCTGTTTGAAGTGGTGTTGCTGAAATAATTGGGACCCCACTCACCCACCCCTCTGAGCAGTTCTTTATGAATCGTCAAAGGAGCTCTCTGAGAGGGCCTGCCTTTCGCGCCGTGCTTATTGACTTGTGTGTGTGTGATATGAATGCTGTGTAAGTAATTTATCATGTTGTTGAACTAAAGCATTTCTTTGGTACATTAAGGCATTTGGAGATAGAAGGGTGTGTGTGCATGTGTGTGTGTGCGCATGTGCATATGGGATGTATTCTAAGTCAGGCCATGTGTGTTAATACTATGCTAATTTATGATGTGTTAAAACAGCCCTCTTGGTGACCAGGAAGGGATTTTATGGCAGTGGCAATGGGCTGTGTGGGTGGGTGGCAGGTACTCTTTTTCTTCCAATCTTTCATTCAGTTCCATACTTTCATTCCTACAAAAACCTTGACCCTGCCAGTGCAGCACTTCTGTAATTTTCTCTATTCCATTTCAAGCTGGGCTCCTAGATACCTCGCTGCTTTTAACTGCCAACAAGCGTTAAGGAGATTCAATGGACCAATTAGCATGTTAAGACATTTTACAATACAGTGATTTAGCATTCAGAGGAGGCGTGGGGAAGTTAACGCTTGCTTTAGCTACAGAGACTACAATCACTACCTGATACGGAGCTTCGCAAAGTAAGCCCTCATTAAAGTTATGTTTATACCTACCACCTGCAGGGTGGCGGCCTAACATGTCATGTCTGGTTACAAGAGTAACAACCAAAACAAATAGTTTGTTTATATCTTGACACCTGTCTCTGAAAGCAACAGTTGCTGTGGGTGAAATGGTCGGGTTCCAGCCTTTCTAATTGGGAGAAGGGATTCGTTGTGATATGGGCAGCAGTTTGCAGAGGGGCTCTAAGGGTAGGTGGCCCACGGTGGAAGATAGCAGATGGTAGTAAGTTGGGCGGACAAATCTCACACCCGTCTTGAACCTTTATTAAAATGTGAGAGAGGAGCTAGCCGGAAGACAATTACAGAGCCAGGACATACATTTGGACAGGCTTCATCCCCTTAATGGTGAATAGTGAGTAGCTCGGCAAAGAAGCAAGATAGCAATTTCAGCCACTGACTTTGATGCGGTTCCTGTGCTAGTGCTAACAGCTGACCTGGACCAGTTTCAGTCTAAAGCTGACTAGCTAATGCTAGTCTGCACTAAATAGATCATCAGAGAGATGGACACGTACACAGTAGCCACCATGTGTTTTTTTTTTAAAGGGCTGTTTTCCATCGTTAGATAGACGTTAATGCACTACTACCATTTGCAGGCACATTTTCAATTGCCACTCATGTACAGGAAAACCTGGCGCTTGCCTGTGATTATAGGGAGATGCAGTACATGAGCGGTGAAACATAACTATATTTTGCTACAGAAGGACATAACTGATGTTAACTAGAGAAAAACACAAACGGAGAGCCCGTTGATTTACTGTATCTGAGAGAGATGTCAAGATTGGCAGACTGTGGGAGACTGTGGCCCAAGAAAGCTGCCAAATAATGGATGGCCAAGGCCCGTGCTGATACCAGGAAGTGCTGACCGAGGATGCTGGTGTGGAGCCTGTAGATGCCCTTTGACCTTGAGTCTCTGTCCAATACCTTACACTATCCTGTACTGTAAATACTACTGCACTTCGGCAGAATGAGCATTCTGAAATGATTCTTGGAACATCAACTTTTGTAGGTCTTATTTTGGGCCTTTTCTTATTTTGGCAAGTCCCTCTTGCAATGATGAAGTGCTACCGAGGTCAACAAACAAGCACAACATGCGTACACACACACACACACACACACAACACACACACACACACACACACACACACACACACACACACACACACACACACACTGAGCTGACTGATAAGTCATCAGTTTCGATAGCCAAAAAATCTGTCTCTAGTTTCTGACTGTCTAACTAGCTTCTGGTCTGTGCCAGTGGAGATCTGATGCGACGCAGATTTTAGAGCAAGCACTGACTATAACGAACCCCTTGAAAAACAACCAACCCAGACATTAGACTGGTGGTATGAGCCAACAGTCAATACACCAAAAAAACAGAGCAGAGCAGATAGAGACAGAGGTTTAAGTGGTAGTATTGCTGACTACAGACTACACATTACCCCCAGAGGCAGGGTTTCAAACCACATCCTGTCCTATGTCTTTACCTGTTCTGTCTCCCCATCTCTTTCCTTGCGGTCTGAATAAAGTACATTGCATTGTCAACCAACGTGAGTCAAGGTGCAACCAAACAAATATATGAATAGTTTTAATGGTGAGCGAGCATTGCGCCTTTTCAATGAAGACTCCTTAAAAAAAGAAAAAAGGAGCAGACACAAAATGTTATACTTACAGTATATTAACAGTGTGTTTCTTGACAGCTCAGTGAGTTTAAGGATGACAGCTCATATACTTAGTGACATAAAGAAAGAAAGATAGCTACAGTGCCGGCCAAATATATTGGCACCCTTGCAATTTTCTTAAATAATTCCTTATCTCTTCAAAAAATACTTTTGGTCACCATACCTTTTTATTGAATTTTCAACATTGCAGAACCAATTTTATTTTTGTAAACGTTGTTTAAAATATATATGTTTTACTTAAGACAAATGGCATGGACAAAATTATTGGCACCTTGGAGCTAGTACTTACTAAAAATGTAATTGGTTCTGCAATGTTGAAAATCCAATAAAGGTGTGGTGATCAATATATATATATATATATATATATATATATATATATATATATACAGTGGGGGAAAAATTTAGTCAGCCACCAATTGTGCAAGTTCTCCCACTTAAAAAGATGAGAGAGGCCTGTAATTTTCATCATAGGTACACGTCAACTATGACAGACAAAATGAGATTTTTTTTCTCCAGAAAAACACATTGTAGGATTTTTAATGAATTTATTTGCAAATTATGGTGGAAAATAAGTATTTGGTCAATAACAAAAGTTTCTCAATACTTTGTTATATACCCTTTGTTGGCAATGACACAGGTCAAACGTTTTCTGTAAGTCTTCACAAGGTTTTCACACACTGTTGCTGGTATTTTGGCCCATTCCTCCATGAAGATCTCCTCTAGAGCAGTGATGTTTTGGGGCTGTCGCTGGGCAACACGGACTTTCAACTCCCTCCAAAGATTTTCTATGGGGTTGAGATCTGGAGACTGGCTAGGCCACTCCAGGACCTTGAAATGCTTCTTACGAAGCCACTCCTTCGTTGCCCGGGCGGTGTGTTTGGGATCATTGTCATGCTGAAAGACCCAGCCACATTTCATCTTCAATGCCCTTGCTGATGGAAGGAGGTTTTCACTCAAAATCTCACGATACATGGCCCCATTCATTCTTTCCTTCACACGGATCAGTCGTCCTGGTCCCTTTGCAGAAAAACAGCCCCAAAGCATGATGTTTCCACCCCCATGCTTCACAGTAGGTATGGTGTTCTTTGGATGCAACTCAGCATTCTTTGTCCTCCAAACACGACAAGTTGAGTTTTTACCAAAAAGTTATATTATGGTTTCATCTGACCATATGACATTCTCCCAATCCTCTTCTGGATCATCCAAATGCACTCTAGCAAACTTCAGACGGGCCTGGACATGTACTGGCTTAAGCAGGGGGACACGTCTGGCACTGCAGGATTTGAGTCCCTGGCGGCGTAGTGTGTTACTGATGGTAGGCTTTGTTACTTTGGTCCCAGCTCTCTGCAGGTCATTCACTAGGTCCCCCCGTGTGGTTCTGGGATTTCTGCTCACCGTTCTTGTGATCATTTTGACCCCACGGGGTGAGATCTTGCGTGGAGCCCCAGATCGAGGGAGATTATCAGTGGTCTTGTATGTCTTCCATTTCCTAATAATTGGTCCCACAGTTGATTTCTTCAAACCAAGCTGCTTACCTATTGCAGATTCAGTCTTCCCAGCCTGGTGCAGGTCTACAATTTTGTTTCTGGTGTCCTTTGACAGCTCTTTGGTCTTGGCCATAGTGGAGTTTGGAGTGTGACTGTTTGAGGTTGTGGACAGGTGTCTTTTATACTGATAACAAGTTCAAACAGGTGCCATTAATACAGGTAACGAGTGGAGGACAGAGGAGCCTCTTAAAGAAGAAGTTACAGGTCTGTGAGAGCCAGAAATCTTGCTTGTTTTTAGGTGATCAAATACTTATTTTCCACCATAATTTGCAAATAAATTCATTAAAAATCCTACAATGTGATTTTCTTAATTTTTTTCCCTCAATTTGTCTGTCATAGTTGATGTGTACCTATGATGAAAATTACAGGCCTCTCTCATCTTTTTAAGTGGGAGAACTTGCACAATTGGTGGCTGACTAAATACTTTTTTGCCCCACTGTATATATATGAATTTTTTTGGAAGAAATCTGGATTTTTTTTAGGGGGGGGGGGGGGGGGGTATAGAATATCTAATAATGAAAGAGAAGGATTGCTGTGTTAAATTGGTCAAATTAGTGTGGGAGAGGTGGAAAATCTACTATCCATCAATAATGATAAGCCAACAGGTATAGACAACATTGATGGGAAACTATTGAGAAAGATAGCAGACTGTATTGCCACCCCTATTTGTTATATCTTAAACCAAAGCCTAAAGGATTGTGTATGTCCACAGGCGTGGAAGGAAGCTAAAGTAATTCCACTGCCTAAAAATAATAAAACACCCTTTGCTGGCTCTAACAGCCTCCCAATCAGTTTGCTGCCTGCTCTTAGTAAACTGATGGAGAGAATTGTGTTTCACTAAATATATAATGCTATTTTTCAAAGAAGTTAACTACTGACTTTCAGCATGCAAATAGAGAAGGGCACTCGATTGGACTTCCGGTCGGGCAATGTAAGAAGACGTGTTTGAAAGAGGTCCCCAATTAAACTTTAAGTTTTTTACATGCCGCAGTTAGTTTTTATGTGGATGTATCATTTGGTTATATTCTTTTAATCACTTTTCATGGTACATTGAGCAAGACCAACCCGAAAAGAACTGCTATGACTAACACATCGTCGAAGGCCGAACCAACTACTCGAACACCGTAGTTGCAGCCCTGCTGCAGAGTCGGAGGCCTTGTCTATCACCATGCTTGTAGCTGAGCTAGCTAAACAAAGAAGTAGCCTAAAAGAGGATATGGCTTCTCTCATCAGCACTTCACTGGCACCTCTCCAAACTTCCATTGATGCCTTTTGAGGAGAAACAGTCAACACGTTTGGGCGACGCCTCACTACACTAGAAGGTTTCTCCACTGACAACACAGAGTGGATTGCCGAGCTAGAGGCAGTGTCGCTCATATATAACGGCCAACACAGCTCTACTTTCCAAGGTAGATTCGTTGGACAATTATACCAGAAGGGAAAACATCAGTATCGTTGGCGTCATGGAGGGAATTGAGACTGGAATCAACCATGTGAAATTTGTCTCCGACATGCTGGTGGAAGTGATGGGTAACTGTGTCTTTGACAAGCCGCCTGAGCTCGACCGAGCGCACAGATCCCTCGCCCCCAAACTCAACTCAGGGGAGCGGCCTAGGGTAATCATAGCCCGCTTTCATCATTACCAAAACAAGGAACGTGCAATGCCCTGGGCGAGGGACCATCAACCAAAATTCCGTGGCCAAGATATACATTCTACCCGGACCTGAGTGCCAATCTCGTGAAGAAAAGAGCTGAATTCAAGGACACCAAAACCGGTCTCTACAAGGGGATAACGTTTCAGCTCCTACACCCTGCCCGTCTTCATGTCTTTTATGAGGGAGAGACCCTAATTTTTGACACACTGGCCGAGGCTAAAGCGTTCTATGTCCGGCGCATAGAATAATGTTGATAGAGGTAGCGGCCCGGCTGGATAGCCATGGTGGGAGGAATATGTAGCTGGCTACTTTGTTGGCTGGCAACGGACTGATTTTCATGACACCCACTTGGATATTACTTTTCACATGAAAGTATGTTTTTTTTTTTGTCATTCCGAGAGCACCTGATAACATCTTTATTTTATTTAGTTTTATTTGACTGAGATTAGTGGCAACGTTAGCTAATACATCACAATCAAATTGGCTGGCTAGCGGGAGCTGGCTGGACACACTTGACTGTTTACTATCTGGCTGGCTAGCTAACATTTTATTGAAATGTATTTTTACATGGCAACAAGATGAGTGCTTAACTCCAGGAGCACCCAGGGATATCTTTATTATATCTATACTGGCTGAGAAGTCTGGGATGACTTGCTAGCATGTCTTGCTACGCACAACAAAAACCGGAGTGCTCAAGCACTTCTCCACCATTTCTAGCGGCTAGCTAGCTGAGATATAGCTTGACATGGACAACTACCTAGCTAGCTACATCTAGAATCAACTGAACGTTGACCTGTATCCATGTAAGTAACATTGGCTGGCTGACTAGCTTAGCTGGTACTAGTAACACATGTTAAATATCCAACGTGAGTTTGTTATGTTTTTGTTTGAACTAAGTTGGCATTAACTAGTCATTTAACGTTACCTCTCTAAAGCCTATTTACTAATGCTACAATCTCAGGGTCTGACTCTGGTTACTTTCTTGTTTGCATTTGCTTTCATTTGACTGTAATGCCTTTGTTTGATTAAGTGGGTGTTTGGATATATTTAGCTTTCGCCTCTACTGAGATTCATTGAAGTCGGACTATTTTGGCAATCGTGTTTGTGGAGTGCGTTCCTTGCTGTAGTCTTTGTGGTCGCGCTGCGCCTGAGTATCATATTTTACTCCCTGCGGTTGTGGACACAGTTGTGAGGTGCGGCTGCGGGAGCGTGGCATGGAGCGCACCCCTAACATAACCCATGGGCAAAGTCTTGACCAACATAATTTTACATGGCTATTTGCGCTTGTTAAAGCCAATGGAGGATGTAACTGATCGACTATTGAGTGACACTGTTAATATTTGAGTTTAAACAATTTAAAACTGGCATTGTAAATAATTATGTTAATAATTGGGAGCCCTCGTGTAGGGTAAGTTAAGTGACAGATGGTTAACCAGGAATTTGACCCTATTTGGGGAAGTCTGTTATTTTGTACTGTGTTTATTTTGTTGTGTTATTTGGAGGGATTTATGTCAGGTGGGTGGGGGGATGTTGTTTGCCTTCATTAACCATTTGATTGTTACACATTCTACCTCAACAGTATTTTGTCTAACTTTTCGGTACATGCTTTTTGTTTTGTCACAAGATATGATCGGTGGTCTTATTCCAGTTTAAATTTTGTAATCTGAATTTTTAATGACTGACAATTCAGATCTTGGGGTGGGAGTTGGGGGGTCAGCTATTAGGTTTACAAGCTGGAATGTCAAGGCAATGAACGGCCCGGTTAAATGGGCTAGAGTATTTGCTCATCTTAAGAATTTAAAAACCGATATAGCATTCTCAAAAGAAACACATCTGTGTACAGCAGATCATGGTAGACTCAGTAAAGCCTGGGTTGGACAAATATTCCATTCAAAATGCAACGCTAAGGCAAGGGGAACAGCAATACTTATTCATAAGAAAGTACAATTTACCGCTGCTGACATAATCTCGGATCCACAGGGACTTTTTGTTATGGCATCTGGTTCTCTCTGTTTTGCTTGTAAATGTTTATGCTCCCAATTGGGATGATGTTGATTTTATTAAAAAACATATTTCTTTGCAGCCCAACCTCAACTCACACTATTACATTTTTGGAGGCTACTTGAATTGTGTGATCCACCCAGTCTTGGATTGCTCAAACCCTAGATCATTATGTACTCCTGAGTGGCGCAGTGGTCTAAGGCACTGCATCGCAGTGCTAACTGTGCCACTAGAGATCCTGGTTCGAATCCAGGCTCTGTCGCAGCCGGCCGCGACCGGGAGACTCATGGGCGGCGCACAATTGGCCCAGCGTCGTCCAGGGTAGGGGAGGGAATGGCCGGCAGGGATGTAGCTCAGTTGATAGAGCATGGTGTTTGCAATGCCAGGGTTGTGGGTTTGATTCCCACGGGGGGCCAGTATAAAAAAAAAAAAAAAAAAAAAAAAGATGTATTCACTAACTGTAAGTCGCTCTGGATAAGAGCGTCTGCTAAATGACTAAAATGTAAATGTAAATGTAAATGTAAATCATTATCTCCCTAAAAATTGTCCAGTGCTTTGTCTGCATTTATGAGCTAGGCAGGATATGTAGATCCATGGAGATTCCTTTTCCCCAGAAACAAAGTATTTTCTTTCTTTTCACATGTGCACCACTCCTAGATAAAGCCCTTCTCCCCTCTGTTAACTTTTTTGAAAAGGAGGTGGACACTAACAACACAAAGTTAGCTAAACAAATACCGGTAATCATATCTATGACAAAAAATAGAAGAGGTTTTACAATCGGAGATCTTGTGTATCTCGATTGTAAAACCTTTTCTATTTTTAGTCGTAGATAAGAATACTAAACAGCAAGCTACAACGTTACAACCAGCCACCTAAAGGTAGGTTTACCAGCAAATGTTAGCACATGACTGGAGTTGGCTAGCTAGTTAGCCTGGCGCCTGCTAACTTGTTATGCGCCACGCCTCGTGTTTGTAACTTGTTAGCAAACGTGTAACATCAGGAACTGTAAATCATTTTACTAACTAGCTATGTAACATAATTGACGAGGGTTGACATTGGTTATGTTTATGACTGTGGATGCATTTTAATCTCACAACATTATAGGCACGACGCAATATAGGATTCCAAAAAGATGTAAATAACAATGATTGTATATCCAGCAAGCTAGTTAGCTAAGTTTAGTAGCAAACAGTGAGGAGAAACAATAATACAAAAATGTACTGTTGTAAATCTCTAAAACTGAAGATGATTTTACTATAAAAATATTTGCCTAAGCATGCCTGATAGACACGGCTGTAGGTATATACTGTATACCTACCTACCTAGGTACATTTGTACGGTCTAGTCATTGTGCAAAGGTTGAGGGTTATGCCATATTTATTTATATTAGGCTAGATATTGTTGTAAATGTAATCTCAGTGCCTGTGCACATGTATGCATGTTCAACTAGTCTACCCTAATGTTGATGTTATGCTGGCACAATTCAACCGTCGTTCAAACTGTACAATAGAGCATCATTTACATGTGGGGCCTTCTTCCTGGAGTGGATTCTAGATACAGAAACAGAATTCCTTTGCCTGCATGTGTCATTGTAGCATAACTGTATCCCGTGAACTGTATCCCCTTCGTAGGATTAGACATTATGCTGGTTTTCAAGCAGATGACTCATGAGGAGCTGAAATGCAGTTTGATCATGACAACACTCCTCCCACAGCTTTACATGTATTTCCTGAACTGTAGTACACTGATCATACTGTATTTTCTTACTGTATGTTTCTTTGTCAATGGCAATTTCATCATGACCACCAGTTCTCGTAGCTACAGATTGATACACCAGATAATGTGATTTAACAAAATATTTTTGGTATCCATTACTGGGAGTTACAGAATAGGTACTGTTTGGTGTATCACAGAAATTACATTGTCTGGTGTAACAATCTGTAGCTACAGTTCAACGCACTTGTGTGTCTCTACACCTGAGACACACTCGGAAACACTGAACTGCACTACACTGTTCACACTATTTTTTTGTCTGTTACTTTTACCAAAACATTATTCTTGAATACCCAGTTCTCTTGCGTTAACATTAAATAGTGTACACTCCCCTGTTTAGCATCTGTTTGGTGCTACAGAGCCCTGTACAGCTTATATAAATATCTTCTGTGAATCCATAAATCCACATTTCGAAGATTGATAGAAAATATCCATATTTATTTTATGGTGGATCTACATCAGCGCTCTCCAACCCTGTTCCTGTGGAGCTACCATCCTGTAGGTTTCTAGCACACCTGATTCTGATAATTAGCTGGTTGATAAGCTGAACCAGGTTAGTAACAACTGGGGTTGGAGCGAAAACCTACAGGAGGTTAGCTCTTCAGAAACAGGGTTGGAGTCACTGTTCTACATGGTCTTATGCTGAGCCACACTGGCTGTGTTTACACAGTCAGCCCAATTCTGATCTTTTTTCCACTAATTGGTCCTTTGACCAACCAGACCAGTTCTGAAAAGGATCAGAATTGGGCTGCCTGTGTAAACGCAGCCATAGTCCTTTATCCGGCTTCCGTACACTGGTAATGGTGTTCAGCATGGTGGGCTGGGGAAGCTGAGACTCTTTGTGCTTATGACATGGCTTGTCCTGTCTGCGGTGAATAGTCAGCTGGATAAGACTGTGGCGTAGGGCTTCTTAACCACCGACTGTTTGGTCCTCTTGCAGAAGATCTCCTGGCACGTCTCCTTAGCATTTACACTTCTTGTGGAAGGGACGTAGGGCAACACGCCTTTGTTGGTGTAAACCAAATGGGATCGGCTATCGTATTGTTTAGGGAAAATAAGGGGACATTGGGAGCTGCTTTTGAGAGGAAAGATCAGTCGACAAAGTGAATGGGCTGGGGGGCTAAAGAACGTGTGAAAAGTCTTAGGAAGGCAGTTCTTACACAGTATGAATTGTGTATGGGAGATTGAGCAGAAATGGCACCTCAATCGCTCTTATACACATTCACTGTCTAAGCACATCCCTGCACAACCAAAACCCCATTCCTCACCTCAAAGTCCTATCTGTAAACCTCCCCCAGCCCATTGACTTTGACAGATCATTCTTGTCAATAGTTGCCCTTAGAACGGGATTTTTGTAGACGTGTCTTTGTACTGTGTTTTGAGAATCTGCAGAGAGAAGAACGAGGTGGTTGTCATTACTGATGTAGTCTTGATTTTTTACCTTTCAGTGTCCCTGGCTCGTTTTCGTCCCACAATCTTGTTGTGCTCCATAACCACAAGGTGTGTCCCCTCCCTCATGCTTGTGTACACAAAATGTCGCCGCTTTGGGGTATTTTTCAGCAGGGCACTGTGGAATGACTCTAGATAACCTGAGTTTTACAAAAATAACGTAAAAAGAGAAGAGGGTAGACTGAATTGATTACATGTTCTGGAAGGTACTCTATGGTCCTCAGGCTACCTCTAACCACCTGTAACCCCATAACACAAACATAAACCATAAAAAAACACTACCCAATTCATGTTTATACCCTGCTTACTGTAAATTAAGCTATCTTAGCCGTCAGCTTGTAAATATTTTTGCCAACTCACCTTCACCTTGTGCAGAGCTAGGGGTTGGAAGCGCATGTTGATGGAATCAGATTCTGTGCCACCTACAACAAAATACACAACAATACATAATTTAACCACCCCACTAATTGTATTGATACACAGAATATTAGACTGGCTAGCTTAGCATACCTAACTTGCACATTTCAATATTGTCAGCTTGCTGTTAGCTAACTAATGTCACTAAATTGGCAGCAAGATTGCTAGCCAGCTGAGACTGGGTGAGAACCAACTAACCAACCATAGAACATTTATACACATTCATCATTGCTACCAACACTCAAACAGAGAGTGAGTTATCTATTTAGACAATTCTATTTTTAGTAAAGGGTGGAATAGATGGCTACCAGATTGAGCTACTCTTATTTGCTAACATTAGCTAGCTTACATTAGCAAATGTCAGTCAAAGATAGAACGAACAAACATGTTTACTCTGCTGAAGGTAGCTACCAGTTTAGCAGTGACTACCATGGCATAAGCTAAATTGATTGACGGTGTGTATAAAAAATATAGCTATCTAGCTATTTATATGATTTAGTTCAATACAGGACTGTAACATTAGCTAGCTAACTTGCAGTGAGGGAAAAAAGTATTTGATCCCTTGCTGATTTTGTACGTTTGCCCACTGACAAAGAAATGATCAGTCTATAATTTTAATGGTAGGTTTATTTTAACAGTGAGAGACAGAATAACAACAAAAAAATCCAGAAAAACGCATGTCAAAAATGTTATAAATTGATTTGCATTTTAATGAGGGAAATAAGTATTTGACCCCTCTGCAAAACATGAAATAGTACTTGGTGGCAAAACCCTTGTTGGCAATCACAGAGGTCAGACGTTTCTTGTAGTTGGCCAGCAGGTTTGCACACATCTCAGGAGGGATTTTGTCCCACTCCTCTTTGCAGATCTTCTCCAAGTTATTAAGGTTTCGAGGCTGACGTTTGGCAACTCGAACCTTCAGCTCCCTCCACAGATTTTCTATGGGATTAAGGTCTGGAGACTGGCTAGGCCACTCCAGGACCTTAATGTGCTTCTTCTTGAGCCACTCCTTTGTTGCCTTGGCCATGTGTTTTGGGTCATTGTCATGCTGGAATACCCATCACGACCCATTTTCAATGCCCTGGCTGAGGGAAGGAGGTTCTCACCCAAGATTTGACGGTACATGGCCCCGTCCATCGTCCCTTTGATGCGGTGAAGTTGTCCTGTCCCCTTAGCAGAAAAACACCCCCAAAGCATAATGTTTCCACCTCCATGTTTGATGGTGGGGATGGTGTTCTTGGGGTCATAGGCAGCATTCCTCCTCCTCCAAACACAACGAGATGAGTTGATGCCAAAGAGCTCCATTTTGGTCTCATCTGACCACAACACTTTCACCCAGTTCTCCTCTGAATCATTCAGATGTTCATTGGCAAACTTCAGACGGCCCTGTATATGTGCTTTCTTGAGCAGGGGGACCTTGCGGGCGCTGAAGGATTTCAGTCCTTCACGGCGTAGTGTGTTACCAATTGTTTTCTTGGTGACTATGGTCCCAGCTGCCTTGAGATCATTGACAAGATCCTCCCATGTAGTTCTGGGCTGATTCCTCACCGTTCTCATGATCATTGCAACTCCACGAGGTGAGATCTTGCATGGAGCCCCAGGCCAAGGGAGATTTACAGTTATTTTGTGTTTCATCCATTTGCGAATAATCGCACCAACTGTTGTCACCTTCTCACCAAGCTGCTTGGCGATGGTCTTTTAGCCCATTCCAGCCTTGTGTAGGTCTACAATCTTGACCCTGACATCCTTGGAGAGCTCTGGACTTGGCCATGGTGAAGAGTTTGGAATCTGATTGATTGATTGCTTCTGTGGACAGGTGTCTTTTATACAGGTAACAAGCTGAGATTAGGAGCACTCCCTTTAAGAGTGTGCTCCTAATCTCAGCTCGTTACCTGTATAAAAGACACCTGGGAGCCAGAAATCTTTCTGATTGAGAGGGGGTCAAATACTTATTTCCCTCATTAAAATGCAAATCAATTTATAACATTTTTGACATGCGTTATTCTGGATTTTTTTGTTGTTATTCTGTCTCTCACTGTTCAAATAAACCTACCATTAAAATTATAGACTGATCATTTCTTTGTCAGTGGGCAAACGTACAAAATCAGCAGGGGATCAAATACTTTTTTCCCTCACTGTACCTAGCTAGTCCAGATAGGCTAGAAAGCTAGCTCACATTAGGTTACCTGTAATCGAGAATCTTCCATTATGTTGTGAAGGAAAGCAAATGTGAAGTTGTCGAAATGGATTCTCCATCAGATCAGCCTGAAAACCTTGGTCAGCGTAAGGTGCATCATTCTTGATAGCCCCAAGCTACTGGCAGCATCATGGTACATCACTGGTAGGTAGAACGGTGAAAGATAACTAATTTTCTGCTTTAATATTGCAGATAGATTGTGGCTTCTATCTATTTAATTGTGTGCATCATTTCCAATCCCCCATATATTTTTGGGGAAAATATACGGGAGAGGTGTTGTGCCGTGAGGTGTTGCTTTATCCATTTTTTAAAACCAATTTTGCTGTTCATTGGAGCAATATGAGATGGAATGAAGTTATATCCAATAATTGCGCTATATAATATTGTACACTTTCTTGAATTTGTTCTCGATTTGGGGACTGTGAAAAGACCCCTGGTGGCATGTCTGGTGGGGTAAGTGTGTGTGTGTCAGAGCTGTGTGTAAGTTGACTATGTAAACAATTTGGGATTTTCAACACATTAATGTTTCTTATAAAAAGAAGAAGTGACGCAGCCAGTCTCTCCTCAACTCTTAGCCAAGAGAGACTGGCATGCATGGTATGTATATCAGCCTTCTGATTACAATGAAGAGCAAGACGTGCCGCTCTGTTCTGGGCCAGCTGCAGCTTAACTAGGTATTTCCTTGCAGCACTCGACAACACGACTGGACAATAATCAAGATAAGACAAAACTAGAGCCTGCAGGACTTGCTTTGTGGAGTGTGGAGTAAAAAAAAGCAGAACATCTCTTTATTACACACAGACCTCTCCCCATCTTTACAACAATTGAATCTATATGTTTTGACCATGACAGTTTACAATCTAAGGTAACACCAAGCAATTTAGTCTCCTCAACTTGTTCAACAGCCACACCATTCATTGCCAGATTCAGCTGAGGTCTAGAACTTAGGGAATTATTTGTACCAAATACAATGTTCTTAGTTTTAGAGATGTTCAGGACCAGTTTATTACTGGCCACCCATTCCAAAACAGACTGCAACTCTTTGGTAAGGGTTTCAGTGACTTCATTAGCTGTGGTTTAAGTATGCTCTCTCTAATTCTCTCGTTCTCTCTTTCTCTCTGAGAACCTGAGCCCTAGGACCATACGTCAGGACTACCGGGCATGATGACACCTTGCTATCCCCAGTCCGCCTGGCCTTGCTGCTATTCCAGTTTCAACTGTTCTGCCTGCGGCTACGAAACCCCTACCTGTCCCAGACCTGCTGTTTTCAACTCTAAATGATCGGCTATGAAAAGCCAACTGAGAGACCTGAGCCCTAGGACCATACGTCGGGACTACCGGCCGTGGTGACTCCTTGCTGTCCCCAGTCCGCCTGGCCTTGCTGCTATTCCAGTTTAAACTGTTCTGCCTGCGGTTATGGAACCCCTACCTGTCCCAGACCTGCTGTTTTAAACTCTAATGATCGGCTATGAAAAGCCAACTGAGATTTATTCCTGATTATTATTTGACCATGCTTGTCACTTATGAACATTTTTGAACATCTTGGCATGGTTCTGTTATAATCTCCACCCGGCACAGCCAGAAGAGGACTGGCCACCCTTCATAGCCTGGTTCCTCTCTAGGTTTCTTCCTAGGTTTTGCCTTTCTAGGGAGTTTTTCCTAGCCACCGTGCTTCTACACCTGCATTACTAGCTGTTTGGGGTTTTAGGCTGGGTTTCTGTACAGCACTTCGAGATATTAGCTGATGTAAGAAGGGCTATATAAAATAAAATTGATTGATTGATTGATTGGTTGCTGATGCGTATATGGTTGAATCATCAGCATACATGGATACACATGCTTTGTTTAATGCCAGTGGCAGGTCATTGGTAAAAATAGAAAAGAGTAGAGGGCCTAGAGAGCTGCCCTGCGGTACACCACACTTTATATTTTTGACATTAGAGACGCTTCCATTAAAGAAAACCCTTTGAGTTCTATTAGATAGATAGCTCTGAATAAAACATATGTTTTCTCAACAACAGGTTATGGTCAATAATATCAAAGGCTGCCCTGAAATCTAACAGTATAGCTCCCACAATCTTCTTATTATCAATTTCTTTCAACCAATCATCAGTCATTTGTGTCAGTGCAGTACATGTTGAGTGCCCTTCTCTATAAGCATGCTGAAAGTCTGTTGTTAATTTGTTTACAGAGAAATAGCATTGTATTTTGTCAAACACCATTTTTTCCAACAGTTATCTAAGAGCTGTCAGCAAGCTGATAGGTCTGCTGCTAGAACCAGTAAAGGCCGCTTTACCACTCTTGTGTAGCGGGATTACTTTGGCTTCCCTCCAGGCCTGAGGACAAAGACTTTCATCTTGGCTCAGATTAAAGATATGACAGATAGGAGTGGTTATAGAGTCAGCTCTCTTCCTTAGTAGCTTTCCATCTAAGTTGTCAATGTCAGGAGGTTTGTTATTATTGATCGATAACAATAACAATAATTTTTCCACCTCTTCCACACGAACTTTACAAAATTCAAACTTGCAATGCTTTTCTTTCATTATTTATTTATTTAAGTATGAATATGATGGCTCACTGTTCGTTGTTTGCATTTCCTGCTTAAGTTTGCCCACTTTGCCAATGAAGTAATCATTAAAATAATTGAATTCGAATTTGTCGTTGAATTTGTTATTCTGCACATCATTTCATTTAACGTACTCCAAAGTATTTTTTTCCATCATTCTTTATATCATTGATATTGGCTTCATAATACAGTTTCTTCTTCTTTTTGTTGAGTTTAGTCACATAATTTCTCAATTTGCAATAAGTCAGATGTTCAGCCAGACTTATTAGCCACTCCTTTTGCCCCATCTCTTTCAACCATACAGTTTTTAAATTCCTCATCAATCCATGGAGCCTTAATAGTTCTAACATTCAGTTTCTTAACATGTGCATGTTTATCAATAATTGGAAGAAGCATTTTCATAAATTCATCAAGTGCAGCGTCTGGATACTGCTTATTAATCACATCAGACAAACAAATATTTTTAACATCATCCACATGAGTCACAGCGAAATATTTTGTTTGATCTCTTATACACTATTTTAGGCCCAGCCTTTGGAACTTTGGCTTTCCTGGATATACAGTGGGGAAAAAAAGTATTTAGTCAGCCACCAATTGTGCAAGTTCTCCCACTTAAAAAGATGAGAGAGGCCTGTAATTTTCATCATAGGTACACGTGAACTATGACAGACAAATTTAGAAAAAAAAATCCATTAAATCACATTGTAGGATTTATAATGAATTTATTTGCAAATTATGGTGGAAAATAAGTATTTGGTCACCTACAAACAAGCAAGATTTCTGGCTCTCACAGACCTGTAACTTCTTCTTTCAGAGGCTCCTCTGTCCTCCACTCGTTACCTGTATTAATGACACCTGTTTGAACTTGTTATCAGTATAAAAGACACCTGTCCACAACCTCAAACAGTCACACTCCAAACTCCACTATGGCCAAGACCAAAGAGCTGTCAAAGGACACCAGAAACAAAATTGTAGACCTGCACCAGGCTGGGAAGACTGAATCTGCAATAGGTAAGCAGCTTGGTTTGAAGAAATCAACTGTGGGAGCAATTATTAGGAAATGGAAGACATACAAGACCACTGATAATCTCCCTCGATCTGGGGCTCCACGCAAGATCTCACCCTGTGGGGTCAAAATGATCACAAGAACGGTGAGCAAAAATCCCAGAACCACACGGGGGGACCTAGTGAATGACCTGCAGAGAGCTGGGACCAAAGTAACAAAGCCTACCATCAGTAACACACTACGCCGCCAGGGACTCAAATCCTGCAGTGTCAGACGTGTCGCCCTGCTTAAGCCAGTACATGTCCAGGCCCGTCTGAAGTTTGCTAGAGTGCATTTGGATGATCCAGAAGAGGATTGGGAGAATGTCATATGGTCAGATGAAACCAAAATATAACTTTTTGGTAAAAACTCAACTCGTCGTGTTTGGAGGACAAAGAATGCTGAGTTGCATCCAAAGAACACCATACCTACTGTGAAGCATGGGGGTGGAAACATCATGCTTTGGGGCTGTTTTTTTGCAAAGGGACAAGGACGACTGATCCGTGTAAAGGAAAGAATTAATGGGGCCATATATTGTGAGATTTTGAGTGAAAACCTCCTTCCATCAGCAAGGGCATTGAAGATGAAACGTGGCTGGGTCTTTCAGCATGACAATGATCCCAAACACACCGCCCGGGCAACGAAGGAGTGGCTTCGTAAGAAGCATTTCAAGGTCCTGGAGTGGCCTAGCCAGTCTCCAGATCTCAACCCCATAGAAAATCTTTGGAGGGAGTTGAAAGTCCGTGTTGCCCAGCGATAGCCCCAAAACATCACTGCTCTAGAGGAGATCTGCATGGAGGAATGGGCCAAAATACCAGCAACAGTGTGTGAAAACCTTGTGAAGACTTACAGAAAACGTTTGACCTGTGTCATTGCCAACAAAGGGTATATAACAAAGTATTGAGAAACTTTTGTTATTGACCAAATACTTATTTTCCACCATAATTTTTTTCTCGTTTTGTCCGTCATAGTTGACGTGTACCTATGATGAAAATTACAGGCCTCTCTCATCTTTTTAAGTGGGAGAACTTGCACAATTGGTGGCTGACTAAATACTTTTTTCCCCCACTGTAGCCGCTATATTGTGATCACTGCATCCAATGAGTACGAATACAGCTTTAGAACAAAGTTCTACAGTATTAGTACACATGTGATCGATAGATGTGGATGATCTTGTTCCTGTAGTGTTTATAAACACCCTGGTAGGTTGATTAATAAACTGAACCAGAATACAGGCACTGGTTACAGTGAGAAGCTTCCTCTTGAGCGGACAGCTTGATGAAAACCAGTCAATATTCAGGTCCCCAAGAAAGTAGACCTATCTGTTTACATCACATACACCATCAAGCATTTCATACATATTATTTATATACTGACTGTTAGCACTTGGTGTCGATAGCAACACCCCAAAAGAAAAGGCTTTAGATATGTCAAGTGAACCTGCAACAACAACACTTCAATAACACTTGACATAAGATCTTCTCTAAGCATTACAGGGATATGGCTCTGAATCTTTACAGCATTTCTGTCTCTTCTATAGATGTTATATTCTTGTATTGCTACTGCTAGATCATCAAATTAATTATCAAAGTGAGTCTCAGAAATTGCTAATATATTAATTTAGCAGACACTCTTATCCAGAGCGACTTACAGTTTGTGAGTGCATACATTATTTTTACATACTGGCCCCCCTTGGGAATCAAACCCACAACCCTGGCATTGCAAACACCATGCTCTACCAACTGAGCTACATCCCTGCCGGCCATTCCCTCCCCTACCCTGGACGACGCTGGGCCAATTGTGCGCCGCCCCATGGATCTCCCGGTCGCGGCCGGCTACGACAGAGCCTGGATAATATATTAACGTTATCTGATGTTAGCAAGTTATTGATTTCATGAACCTTATTTCTAAGGCTACATATATTAATATGGGCTATTTTCAGCCCTTTCCTGGTAGCTTATCAGAGATAAGAAAAATATATACATTCAGCAGTCCATTAATCAAAATGGGTTGTGTGTGTGTACTGCAGAGTTGAAGCAACGAACCCATAGGCTTGGCTCTCTCATCCCTTCCAGGCTTCTGGGAGGGAGGGTGGACAATGAGCCTGTCAGAGCGTATATAGGCAATGTCCCCACACGCTCTGTCAGCTCCCATGGCTGGGATAAGTTCTTTCCTCTTCTGGCACACAGCTTCAGGATAGTCCTCGTTAAGGAAGATATATGTTACTCTGAAGTTGGCTCTTTCCAGAACAGCTACCTTGTCCTTTAACCTCAGGAACTTGACCACTATCGGGCCTGTCACCTGGGCTGTTGGTGGGTTTTCCAGTCCTGTGGGCGCGCTCCACCTCAATCTTCCTGTGGTCCCTCTTCAATTTCTCAGATATCATTACCCTCACTTTGTCCTCAGACTCTGTCCAGGTCTCATGTGGAGATTCTGCAATTCCGTCCACAACCATGTTATTTCGACTTGATTGCCCCTTCTCCGTCATTATTATCATGGATTCACACACAGAACTGATGTCCTCTCTCAATGACTTACAGATTGCTGTCATCTTGCCGTTCGCCTGTTTCAACTCATCGAGCTGACCCTGGGAGAACTGCAAACTGTTCTTCAGGTCCTGGACCTCTCTGGTCAGGTCCATTATTTTATTAGTTGAATCCACCAGTATTTGGACAAAACACTTGTTGTTGTAACAACTGCTTATAGAATTTTTTTTGTTTGTTTAAAATATCCTTCACCTGTGATAGAGAGACACCACTGTCCTCAATGGTACTCCTGCCGGCTTTGGTCTTTGTCATGGTAGCTAGCAACGTAGGTTATGCTGTTACTCCTCACAGTTCCAGACAGGGCAGGTCACAGGGAAGATTGAAAACAACAACAAACAGCAGGGATGTGGGCAGCCACAAACCGTGGACAATCCACGGTCCCAGCCACAATGGCTAACCGCGTCGCGGGCTGCGTTCAAGCCCTCAAAAAAACCCTGCTAGCTTGATAGGCAGCTAGCTAGTAGCTAGGCTATCTGCTATGCCAAATAGCTCCTCAGACCCGGCCTTGGTCAGCAGGATCACTGGACAGAGAGTAGCAGTCCCAGCAACTGGTGCCAACTGTATCGTGGGATCCAAACTCAAAAGTTAGCTAGCTACTAAGAAACTTTCCAATACACTTCCAAAACAACAAACCAAGCTCTCCCTTGTTCCGCGTTCCCCCATATATATAACATTCTATTTGTTGCAAGAATTTTGTATAATAATTGTAATTGAAAAACTAAGTTTTGAATCTGGCATCCTTTTGTGTCCTTTCAGTTCATTGACCATGTGCCATGGAATCGGTATATATCGAAAATCTCTTCCCAACTATTTTGCAACCTGTATGACATAGCTGTACATTTGTTGGTGCTAAAATTAAACTGGTATACTTTTTCATTTATCACAATTTTTTAAAACCAATTTTGGTCTTTAATGCAGGGCCGACAGACAAGTTCCTTACCTTCTCCCCCTTCCACTTGCCTCTTCCATTTTTGCAGTAAAGCTGCAATTAGTTGGTTATAATTTTGAATAGAGCAGACTTTTCATTATATTTTGTTAGCTGCATGTGTGACATAATTCCACCAGTCCTATTTATGATATCATTTACAAATATGTTTTTTTAATCAATTTGTGTATTTGAGTTTAACCTTAATATTTTTTGTAATATTTGTTCTGTCTTTTCTGGTGGATTAAACTGAAATAGCAAGCAACTTTCTATGGCTTGTTTAAAAAATAGTGATATTTTGGAGATTATTTCATTTTCAAATAACAAAGTGAGAGGTTGTAATCTGAATAAAAGGAAAAAGGCCATTCTTGAACACGGGGTGAGCCATTCTTTCTAATCTGCTAGAGAAACAGTTCGGATTTAAGGATCGTTTTTGTATGACTGAAGCCTTTAGTGAGAGGTCTAATGCTTTAATCTTAAAAAATGTCTGCCCTCCCCTCCATATTCATTATATAAATAGGCCTGTTTAATTTTGTCTGGTTTGCCAAAACAAGTCGTTAGGTGTAGGCAGGGCGATAAGCAAATAGGTAAACTGGGATATGACTAAAGAGTTAATCAGGGTGATTTTTCCACAAATAGACAGATATTTTCCTTTCCATGGTAGCAAGATCTTACTTTCTATTAAAATGTATTGTAGTGAGATCATTTCTTTCTTTCGGGATATGAATACCTAGTATGTCCAATGAAAACCTTTTTTTAAGCCCTGGATTTCTAGCCATTTGATATTATTGTTTGATCTGATGTTAATAACTAACATTTCGATGGCCATAATATATAGATATGCCAATGGTGGACAACCTTGTTTAACTCCTCGACAGTTTAATACTTTATGAGAAGTAGCCATTATTTACTATTTTACAACTAGGGTTACTATACATAACTTTAACCCATTGCATAAGAGATTCTCCAAAATTAAAATATTCCAGGCATTTATATATATTGCACACTTGTTTGTAATTAGCACAGCCAGGCATAGAACGCCACACAGGCATTATGACAAACGTTAGTGAAAAACCAACATTGTCAAAGAAAATCTTGCCTGCAGAAGTTCTGACATTGATGTGTGTTGTTCTTTCAATGAATTAATGAATAGGCCTGTTGCAGTGACCATATTACCACCACAGCGGCAGTCATGAGTCATGACCTCAGTAGAATTCCACGTGACTGTTGAGTCACGGTAATCTCCTTTTATGCACTCAGGACATGCGTTGGTAAGACCCTAACTACCATCAGGTTGCTAATGGCCTGGTACTCAGGGCTGTATTGTCCCTCTAACCACTCTTACATCAATGCAAATGCAATCGAAAATCACACCACACACTTATCATCAAAATAGTACCATGCTTTTAAAACTCACCTCACCTCAATTTGAATTAAGTTCAAAAGCAGGTTGAAACTTGTGTAAAACATGGTCATTGTGGATGTTGTTTCAAAGCCTAACACAACGAAAGAAAATGGATAGCACTTTCTAACGTGATGATTAATTAAAAACAACAATATGCATATTAGAGCTTATGCATAGGCTTATGAGCCCAAGCCAGAAAAAAAAAAAACCTGAATTAAAATTATGATTGTGCTGTTATAGAATACATAGCCTCCAGCAAATTACGCATGGCAGAAAAACATAAAACAAAACTGATTTAAGATGTCTTTGGTACATAATTGGTCTAGCCAATACTCCAAAATTAAACAAATTTGAGTAGTGACCTTTGAGTGTGGACTGTATTGTTATACATACTGCAGGGACTGCTTACCTTATGCTACCCTCCAAAATGTATATCCACGAGTCTGGGAGAGAACGTATAGGCAGCCCTAGGTGATGCTGTTGGTTCATTGATTGTGCAGGGTGGCTTACAGTTAGCAATTATAGTGAATTTGTATTTGATTTTGAATAGCCTAATAAGAAGGATTTATTTTTTATTTTTTCATAATTAATAGGCTGACACATTACCTTTAGCTACAGAATATCTCAACACCATAGGTTTCCATCTCCTCCTCTCTCTCCTTTATTCCTTTCTGGAGCACGCAGAGGGGCTGTCAACCATTTTGTGAAATACACTACATGACCAAAAGTATGTGGAAACCTGTTCGTCAAACATCTCATTCCAAAATCATGGGCTTTGATATGGAATTGGTCCCCCCTTTGCTGCTATAACAGTCTTCACTCTTCTGGGAAGGCTTTCCACTAGATGTTGGAACATTGCTTCAGGGAATTGCTTCCATTCAGCCACTGATGTTGGGCGATTAGGTCTGGCTCGCAGTAGGTGTTCCAATTCATCCCAAAAGGTCTTCAATGGGGTTGAGGTCAGAGCTCTGTGCAGGCCAGTCAAGTTCTTCCACACCGATCTCGACAAACCATTTCTGTATGGACCTTGCTTTGTGCACGGAGGCATTGTCATGCTGAAACAGGAAAGGGCCTTCCCCAAACTGCTGCCACAAAGTTGGAAGCACAGAATCGTCTAGAATGTCATTGTATGCTGTAGCGTTAAGATTTCCCTTCACTGGAACTAAGGGGCCTAGCCCGAACCATGAAAAACAGCCCCAGACCATTATTTATCCTCCTCCAAACTTTACAGTTGGCACTATGCATTGGGGCAGGTAGCCTTGACCTGGCATCCGCCAAACCCAGATTTGTCCGTCGGACTGCAAGATGTTGAAGCGTGATTCATCAGTCCAGAGAATGCGTTTCCACTGCTCCAGAGTCCAATGGCAGCGAGCTTTAAACCACTCCAGCCAACGCTTAGCATTGTGCAAGGTGATCTTAGGCTTGACCCAAAGCATACTTCCAAAGTTGTGGCAAAATGGCTGAAGGACAAAAAAGTCAAGGTATTGGAGTGGCCATCACAATGCCCTGACCTCAATCCTATAGAACATTTGTGGGCAGAACTGAAAAGGCGTGTGCGAGCAAGGAGGCCTACAAACCTAACTCAGTTACACCAGCTCTGTCAGGAGGAATGGGCCAAAATTCACCCAACTAATTGTGGGAAGCTTGTGGAAGGCTACCTGAAATGTTTGACCCAAGTTAAACAATTTAAAGGCAATGCTACCAAATACTAATTGAGTGTATGTAAACTTCTGACCCACTGGGAATGTGATGAAAGAAAAAAAGCTGAAATAAATCATTCTCTCTACTATTATTCTGACATTTCACATTCTTTAAATGAAGTGGTGATCCTAACTGACCTAAGACAGGGAATTTTTACTAGGATTAAATGTCAGGAATTCTGAAAAACTGAGTTTAAATGTATTTGGCTAAGGTGTATGTAAACCTCTGACTTCAACTGTACATTTTGCAGAGCTACAGAGACAAAAAGCCTCACAGTCAGAGCCTATAGAAGGGAGCTTTTTGTCTAAGATAGGAGGGGGCTATTCAAAGCACATCAAAGACATTGGTATTCCAAACGGATGCCTGTTTAGTGTTCTGTGTCAACTGAGTAGGAAAAAGACCAAATGGTAAATGCGATACATTTCAAACTAGCAACTATTTGGTCCCTGGGATGTATAGTGACGATGTTCATTAAGTATCTATTTGTCCAGTGTTCTGACTATTCCAAGAAGAATCTCTTCAGACACATGAACAGGAACAATGTTTTGGATTGTGACATGAAACCTTTCTTATACAATACCATACAAGTGGTGTCATCATGGTATGGGCTGGCCATATGAAAGGGTGCAAGCAATCAATCAATTGTTTTCATTTGACCTTGACAAAATGTTTCCACAACATATTGCCTTGAACATTCCCTCAAACCTTTACCTCTACCTTAGAACCAAACTGGGATTATGAGAACCGACCAAAATGTTCTGGGAACATATCTCGTTAGCATTTTAGTCATTTAGCAGATGCTCTTATCCAGAGCGACTTACAGTTAGTGAGTGCATAAATTTTTTCATACTGGTCCCCCGTGGGAATCAAACCCACAACCCTGGCATTGCAAGCGCCATGCTCTACCAACTGAGCTACACGCGGCCCCAGTTTAAATGTATTTGGCTAAGGTGTATGTAAACTTCCGACTTCAACTGTACATTGGAATAGAAATGGTCAAGGTGTCACACAGGGAAGGGGACATTGAGAGGAAACTTCTTCAAAGGGAATCTTTCTGGATCCACAGGCTCAACACACTGTCTCCTCTTGGCCTTAACGAGGAGTTTGACTTGAAACCATTTTTATAGTTTCAATATGTCCAAATTGTGTTTTTTTACAATCCTAATTGAACATTGTATGTATTCTTTGTATATGATCATATATTTTGATACATTGAATGTTAATATTGTGAACCTATGTTATACACTTTTTACCTCCTGTTTCAGGAAGTGATGTCACTGAGTACTGCCCCTATTTATAGGACTGTCCACCCCCACTTGGGAAATGGATGCCTGATGAAGACCTAAAAGTCAAAACATTGTTATAAATAAATATCACCTGGGAGCATGAGCAGCAGTGTGCGGCGTTTTCCTTTCTGTTTTTCACGAATTTGCCTACAACTCCAGCACCTGCGGAAAGTACCTGGATGTGCGTATGTTCTTCAGCTTTTGTGCGAAGCCAGTAAACAATATTTTGTATATTCGCTGCCCAGTAATAATAGATAAAGTTAGGAAGGGCTAGTCCTCTGTGTGTTCTATATCTCTGGAAGAATGCTTTACATATTCTTGGATTCCCACCGCCCCATAAAAAAAAGATATAAGCCTATCCACTAAACTGAAAAAATACTTTGGTAAAAAAAAGAGGGACACATTGGAACAAATACAGAAATCTGGGAAATACATTAATCTTGATAAAATTCACTTTACCAGCTAAAGTAAAATTGAGAATACTCCATCTCTGAAAGTCCAGTTTAAGTTTGCTAATCAGGGGAATAAAGTTCTCATCATGGATGGAAGACAAGGTACTGGTGATATTGATCCCTAAATATTTAAAGCCAGACTTGGACATACGAAATGGAATAGTATCCTGTGGAATTTGTAATGCTAATTCATTAATAGGAAAAATTTCACTTCTTGAGAAATTCAATTTATAACCCGAAAACACACCAAACCTAAGCAGCAGGTCCACTACATCAGGGACACACACTTCAGGGTCTGAGATATATAAAAGCAAGTCATCTGCATACAAGGAAACCTTTTGTTCCAGTCCCCATCTGTAGATACCATGTATTGAGGGTGTGTCCTTTAGCATAATAGAAATTGGTTCTATCGCCAGGGCAAATAACAGAGGGGACATTGGACATCCTTGGTGTGTGGCCCTTGATAATGGGACATACTGTGAATGAAGTTTGTTTTTAAGCACTGATACCTTGGGTGATGAGTACAACAGTCGGTCCCAGGAAATGAAGTTTGCACCGAAGCCACATTTTCCCAGTACAGAGAATAAATATTCCCATTCTACCCTGTCAAATGCCTTCTCCGCATCTAAAGAGATAATTACTTCAGGAACGTCCGAAGATACATTAAGCAGACGTCAAATGTTAGAAAAGGATTGGCGACCCTTAATAAACCCTGTCTGATCCGTTGATATGATGTCTGTGATAGTGGATTCTATTTGAGAGGCAAGCAATTTCACTAATATTTATCTGCATTTAAAAGTGAGATCAGTCTGTATGAGCGACACTCAGATGCATCTTTGCCAGGTTTTAACAAAAGTGTGATCGACGCCTCTGTCAGGGTTTGGGGTAAAACACCCTGGTCCAGGGCCTTTTCGAACATTTCAAGCAGGTGGGGTGCAAGTTTGGCAGATTTTCTTTTTTAGAATTCGATTGGGTAGCCATCTGGGCCAGGGGATATCCCACTTTGCATTGCTGTAATTGAATTCATAATCTCCTCTAACTGCAAAGGTTGATCAATTTCCTCTCTCTTCTCTGTACTAATGGTAGGAGTTTCCAAATTGTCAAGAAAATCATTCATAATTGAATTGTCTTCAGGTGATTCTGATGTGTAAAAATCTGAATAAAATGTTTTGAAAGTATTATTGATTTCAGTGGGAATAACTGTTAAAACACTCGAGGTGTTGTGCATTTGAGGGATCAGCTTTGAGGCAGATTAGCACTTGAGTCGACCAGCCTTTTCTCCATGCTCGTTAACAAAACCGTGTGAGCGGAGAATCTGCTGCTCAACCTTATCTGTGGATAATAAATTGTACTGAGTTTGAAGACTCAGCCTTTCTTTGTAAAGTTCTGGTGATGGAGAGGCAGAGTATTATTATTATTAATAATTTTTTTGTAGGGGGTAGATCAGCTTAATATTTCAGATAGATTGTAACTTCCATCACTGTAATTGTCTGCATCACTTCCAATCCCCCATGTTATATATATATATATATATATATATATATATATATATATATATATATATATATATATATATATATATATATACAGTATATACTTATTGTTGGTATTGTATTGTTGGTCTAATTCCAGAATGGGGTCGATTAGATGTTGTTTAATTTTGCGTTGTTTATTGAGAAGAGAGAAATAGGAAATTATTTCGCCTCTAAGAACAACTTTAAGTGTTCCCAAAGTGTAGATGGAGAAATTATCTGTTTTATTTGTCTCAATAAAGACATCAATTGCATTCGAAAGAACGGTGCAGAATGAATTGTTTGAAAGTAAAGATGAGTTAAGTCTCCATGGGGGGCGATCTGTATAGTTCAATGACAATGAGAGGTCGAGCGACAGAGGAGCATGGTCACTAATAACAATGGCTGAGTATTCTACTTTCTTAACAGAGGGGAGAAGGGCTTTATCTACGAATAAGTAGTCTATTCTAGAATAGGAGTGGTGCACATGTGAAAAGAAAGAAAATTCTATGTTACTGGGAAAAATGAATCTCCATGGATCTACACATCCTGCCTAGCTCATAAATGCAGACAAAACACTGGACATGTTTTAGGGAGATAATGATCTAGGGTTTGAGTGATCCAAGACTGGGTGGATCACACAATTCATGTCGCCTCCAAAAATGTAATGGTGTGAGTTGAGATTGGGCAGCAAAGAAATAAGTTTGTTAATAAAATCAACATCATCCGAATTGGGAGCATAAACATTTACAAGCAAAACAGGTGTGAAAGAGAGAACCACATACCATAACAAAACAACCCTGTGGAGCTGAGATTATGTCAGCAGCAGTAAATTGTACTTTCTTATGAATAAGTATTGCTGTTCCCCTTGCCTTAGCATTGCATTTTGAATGGAATATTTATCCTACCCAAGCTTTATGGAGTCTACCTTGATCTGCTGTACACAGATGTGTTTATTGTAAGATTGCTTTATCGGTTTTTAAGTTCTTAAGATGAGCAAATACTGTAGCCCATTTAACCGGGCTGTTCATTGCCTTGACGTTCCAGCTTGTAAACCTAATAGCTGACCCCCCAACTCCCACCCCAATATCTGAACTCCCTTTTACTCAAGCAAACAGAACAATTACCTTTACATTATTTTTAAACATCTCATGCAACGGCAGAGATTGTGAGGGAATACACACACATTATTTCATTAGTTGCATATTTTTAACCATCTGCCACTTAACTTACCCTACACAAGAGGGCTCCCAATTATTAACATAATTATTTACAACGCCAGTTTTAAATTGTTCAAACTCAAATAAACTCAAATATTAACAGTGTCACTCAATAGTCGATCAGCTACATCCTCCATTGGCTTTAACAAACGCAAATAGCAAAATAAAATGCTTCTATTGATCAAGACTTCGGCCCATGGGTTGTGTTAGGGGCAAACTCCATGCCATGCTCCCGCAGCCACACCGTGCAACTGTGCCCACATCTACAGGGAGTAAAATATGATACTCAGGCGCAGCGCGACCACAGAGAATAAAGTAGGGAACGAACCACACAAACACGAATGCCAAAATATTCCAACATCAGTGAATCTCGGTAGAGGCGAAAGCTAAATATATCCAAACACCCACTCAATGAAACAAAGGCAATACAATCACATAAAAGTGCAAACAAGAAATCAACCCGAGTCAAACCCTGAGATTGTAGCATTATTAAATAGTCTTTAGAGAGGTAAATGACTAGCTAACGCCAATTTAGTTCAAACAAAGACATAACAAACAAACGTTGGATATTTAACATGTGTTACTAGTGCCAGCTAAGCTAGTCAGCCAGCCAATGTTACCTACATGGATACAGGCCTACGTTCAGTCTATTCTTGATGTAGCTAGCTAGGTAGTTGTCCATATGTCAAGCTATATCTCAGCTAGCTAGCCGCTACAAAAATGGTGGAGAAGTGCTTAGCTAAATCCACCGCCACATTCAAATAGCCCAGTCAATGCTTGAGCTCTCCGGTTTTTGTTGTGCGTAGCTAGCCATCCTAGCAAGTCAGCCAAATGTTCCTGTTGTTTGAAATCTTCTCAGCCAAGTATAGATGTGGTAAAGATATCCCTGGGTACTCCTGGAGTCAAGCAATAATCTTGTTGCATGTAAAAATACATTTAAAAATAAATGTGGCGTTAGTTAGCCAGCCAGATAGTAAACAGTAACGTGTGTCCAGCCAGCTCTTGCTAGCCAGCCAATTTGATTGTGCTGTATTATAGCTAACATTGCCACTAATTTCAGTCAAATAAAACTAAAAAAAATTAAGATGTCATTGGGTGCTCCTGGAATAACATTTTTAAAAAAAACATTGCTTTCATGTAAAAAGTAATATCCAAATGGATGTAATGAAAATCAGTCCGTTGCCAGCTAGCAAAGTAGTCAGCCACATATTCCTCCTGCCATGGCTAGCCAGCCGGGCTGCTTCCTCTATCAACTTTACTCTACTCTATGTGCCGGACATAGAATGCACAAAGACGGGCAGGGTGTAGGAGCTGAAATTGTATCCCCTTCTTGTAGAGACAGGTTTTGATGTCTTTGAATTCAGCTCTTTTCTTCACGAGGTTGGCACTCAGGTCCGGGTAGAATTGTATATCTTGGCCACGGAATTTTGGTTGATGGTCCCTCGCCCAGGGCATTGCACGTTCCTTGTTTTGGTAATGATGAAAGTGGGCTATGATTACCCTGGGCCGCTCCCCTGAGTTGGGTTTGGGGGCGAGGTATCTGTGTGCTCAGTCGAACTCTGGCGGCTTGTCAAAGACACCGTTACCCATCACTTCCACCAGCATGTCGGAGACAAATTTCACAGGGTTGACTCCAGTATCAATTCCCTCCATGACGCCAACGATACGGATGTTTCCCCTTCTGGTATAATTCTCCAACGAATCTACCTTGGAAAGTATTGCTGTGTTGGCCGTTTTCATATGAGAGACAGCTGCCTCTAGCTCGGCAATCCACTCGGTGTCAGTGGAGAAACCTTCTAGTGTAGTGAGGTGTCACCCAAACGTGTTGACTGTTTCTCGAAAGGCGTCAATGGAAGTTTGTAGAGGTGCCAGTGAAGTGCTGATGAGAGAAGCTATATCCTCTTTTAGGCTACTTCTGGTCATATACAAGGCCTCTGACTCTGCAGAAGGGCTGGCTGTGGCAGCCATTTTAGGTGTTTGAGTAGTTGGTTCGGCTTTCGACTATGTGTTGGTCGTAGCAGTTCTTTTCGGATTGGTCTTGAAAAGTGATTAAAATAATATAACCAACTGATACATCAACATAAAAACTAACAGCGGCGTGTAAAAACTTTAAAATTAAAGTTTAATTGGGAACCTCACTCAAACACGTCTTCTTACATCGCCCGACCAGAAGTTACCCATATGTTTGATTTCTAAGACATTCTAAGGTTTGTATCATTCACAACTGAAGTTGCCAAATAACTCTAAATCTAGCGTATAGGACCTGTTTCAAATTATCACTTTTACGCTCAACATAGCCACTTCATTTGTGCACTCGCTCCGGAATGGGAAAAATATCCTTTCTATTTTATTCAGCTAAGTTCAATTATATTCTTTTTACTATAAAATCATATAATATAAAATAATGGCATGGGATTTATAAGCATATATTGTCAGCTAAATGAACAAGCCTGCAGCCTATGGCATGGCGCATAGCCAGATAACATACAGTAGGCCAACTCATATTCTGTTCTTCTGAAATAGTACAATTTCTTCATATTATAATGTTTCTTTAAACCTGACTAAAATAAATAATGGGTTTATTGTGATGGTATATATTAAATTAATTTATTATACTTTTTAAATGTAGAAGTTCCAAAAGGCGCACATCAGCGGGTTGTATGCAGCTTGTATGTGTGGAGGCCTGGAGATGCTAAACTTGTTTATGTTAATTAACGGTCAATTACCATGAGCGTGACACTTTTTTGCATGACAATAACCGGCTGACAAAATGTCATGACCACCACAGCCCTAGCTATGAATGCCGGACTTTGTGGTTTACTATGAGCAGAGGAATACACAAGTCATCAAAAGTTCTAGCTTGTGGTTTAGATAATTGTGATGTTTATGATAAAAGCATCATGTTGTTAATATAGTAATGAATATATTCCGTGGCAGAGCCAGGGTGAAATTCCCCTTTAAATACATCTAAAACTAAAAGCATTGTATTTAGTTCAAACATTCTCTAAGACCTAAACCTCAACTGGAGTTGTTTATAAAGGGTGTGACCGTTGAGGAAGCTAAACTTATAGGTATAACATTGGATGGTCAATTATCATGGGCAAGTCATATTCACAAAGTTGTGGAGATGGGGAGGGGTATGTCTGTTATAAAAATATGTTCAACACACAGTATTATACAGAGCCATGATCGCATAGAACTCCCTTTTACTCAAGCAAACAGAAATATTACCTTAAAAAAATGTCATGAAACGGCAGAGAATGTGAGGGGATACACACACATTATTTCATTAGTTGCATTGTTTGTATTATTATTTTTTAAATTTAATTTTGCATTAGTTGTTTGTATATCGTTGTATTTTAAATTTGTGTATACTGTCCTTGTCTATGTTTTGTTACTTGTCATGATTTGTGTTTTTTTGTGGACACCATGAAGAATAGCTGCTGCCTCTGCAAAAGCTAATGTGGATCAACATAAACCAACACAAACACCAAGCTCTCTTGTTGTGTAAGGATCTGAATAGATTTACATATAGTTCTCTGCTGCTCTCATGTGGTCAAATGTTGCACATCCACAGAAGCAGAATGGGAATCATGGGGAGGCAAATGCACTCGAATGCAAATATGTACAACTAGGGTTGCAAAGTATATTACTGGAAACTTCCGAAGTTTACCAGTAAACTACCAGAATTCTGGTATCTTTCAAGGATTTTATGTGATCTATCACAAGACATCTAGTGTCCCTGTTGGGTACTTCAGATTATCACAGGTGTCGCTCTGTGTGGCCTTATGTACAATATATGAAATAATTAAATAAGATGATTTTAAAATAAAAAAATAGAATGACAAAGCTGTAAAACATTATCCTAAATATAAACCATAAACTCAGTGAATACCATTGGTGTTTAATATGAGGGTTTCAACATTAAATGTCCATTATTGATTGTTTTTACAAACTTTTATTAATTTTACTATGCCAATATGTATTTATTGGCAATATGTGGCGTCAAACTGGTGCAGTTGTGAAAAAAGTAAAAGTTGGAAGAGTTACACAGTTAATTGTTTTGCGGAGTTCATTGCTTTATTTCAATAAGTAGGCTATTTTCTCTTCAACCATAATGGTCGATCTACTACAAACTCATGGACAACATACACACACATATCAAAAATTGATACTAACTAAAAGTTATTCAAGTATATTTACAATTTGCCAAAGTTACCATAGATTACCATCGATTCTGTTAATTACCTAAATTACTGTAGATTCCGGTAACTTTGGTAAATTATTGGTAGCTTTGCAACCCTATGTACAACACTGCATGAAGGCACATTGTACATTTCACCTGGTCAGATTTAAATCAGGGAGCCACCACAGCAAAGAAGTCAGCATACAGTTGAAGTCGGAAGTTTACATACACTTAAGTTGGAGTCATTAAAACTCATTTTTCAACCACTACACAAATTTCTTGTTAACAAACTATAGTTTTGGCAAGTCGGTTAGGACATCTACTTTGTGCATGACACAAGTAATCTTTTCAACAATTGTTTACACACAGATTATTTCATTATAATTCACTGTATCACAATTTCAGTGGGTCAGAAGTTTACATACACTATGTTGACTGTGCCTTTAAACAGCTTGGAAAATTCCAGAAAATGATGTCATGGCTTTAGAAGCTTCTGATAGGCTAATTTACATAATTTGAGTCAATTGGAGGTGTACCTGTGGATGTATTTCAAGGCCTACCTTCAAACTCAGTGCCTCTTTGCTTGACATCATGGGAAAATCAAAAGAAATCAGCCAAGACCTCAGAAAAATAATTCTGGTCTGGTTCATCCTTGGGAGCAATTTCCATATGCCTGAAGGTACCACGTTCATCTGTACAAACAATAGTAAGCAAGTATAAACACCATGGGACCACGCAGCCATCCTACCGCTCAGGAAGGAGACGCGTTCTGTCTCTTAGAGATGAACGTACAGTGAGGGAAAAAAGTATTTGATACCCTGCTGATTTTGTACGTTTGCCCACTGACAAAGAAATGATCAGTCTATAATTTTAATGGTATGTTTATTTGAACAGTGAGAGACAGAATAACAACAAAAAAATCCAGAAAAACGGATGTCAAAAATGTTATAAATTGATTTGCATTTTAATGACGGAAATAAGTATTTGACCCCCTCTCAATCAGAAAGATTTCTGGCTCCCAGGTGTCTTTTATACAGGTAACGAGATTAGGAGCACACTCTTAAAGGGAGTGCTCCTAATCTCAGCTTGTTACCTGTATAAAAGACACCTGTCCACAGAAGCAATCAATCAATCAGATTCCAAACTCTCCACCATGGCCAAGACCAAAGAGCTCTCCAAGGATGTCATGGACAAGATTGTAGACCTACACAAGGCTGGAATGGGCTACAAGACCATCGCCAAGCAGCTTGGTGAGAAGGTGACAACAGTTGGTGCGATAATTCGCAAATGGAAGAAACACAAAAGAACTGTCAATCTCCCTCGGCCTGGGGCTCCATGCAAGATCTCACCTCGTGGAGTTGCAATGATCATGAGAACGGTGAGGAATCAGCCCAGAACTACACGGGAGGATCTTGTCAATGATCTCAAGGCAGCTGGGACCATAGTCACCAAGAAAACAATTGGTGACACACTACGCCGTGAAGGACTGAAATCCTGCAGCGCCCGCAAGGTCCCCCTGCTCAAGAAAGCACATATACAGGCCCGTTTGAAGTTTGCCAATGAACATCTGAATGATTCAGAGGAGAACTGGGTGAAAGTGTTGTGGTCAGATGAGACCAAAATCGAGCTCTTTGACATCAACTCAACTCGACGTGTTTGGAGGAGGAGGAATGCTGCCTATGACCCCAAGAACACCATCCCCACCGTCAAACCTGGAGGTGGAAACATTATCCTTTGGGGGTGTTTTTCTGCTAAGGGGACAGGACAACTTCACCACATCAAAGGGACGATGGACGGGGCCATGTACCGTCAAATCTTGGGTGAGAACCTCCTTCCCTCAGCCAGGGCATTGAAAATGGGTCGTGGATGGGTATTCCAGCATGACAATGACCCAAAACACATGGCCAAGGCAACAAAGGAGTGGCTCAAGAAGAAGCACATTAAGGTCCTGGAGTGGCCTAGCCAGTCTCCAGACCTTAATCCCATAGAAAATCTGTGGAAGGAGCTGAAGGTTCGAGTTGCCAAACGTCAGCCTCGAAACCTTAATGACTTGGAGAAAATCTGCAAAGAGGAGTGGGACAAAATCCCTCCTGAGATGTGTGCAAACCTGGTGGCCAACTACAAGAAAAGTCTGACCTCTGTGATTGCCAACAAGGGTTTTGCCACCAAGTACTAACTCATGTTTTGCAGAGGGGTCAAATACTTATTTCCCTCGTAAAAATGCGAATCAATTTATAACATTTTTGACATGCGTTTTTCTGGATTTTATTGTTGTTATTCTGTCTCTCACTGTTCAAATAAACCTACCATTAAAATTATAGACTGATCATGTCTTTGTCAGTGGGCAAACGTACAAAATCAGCATGGGATCAAATACTTTTTTTCCTCACTGTACTTTGGTGCGAAAAGTGCAAATCAATCCCAGAACAACAGCAAAGGACCTTGTGAAGATGCTGGAGAAAACAGGTACAAAAGTATTTATATCCACAGTAAAATGAGTCCTATATCGACACAACCTGAAAGGCCACTCAGCAAGGAAGAAGCCACTGCTCCAAAACCGCCAAAAAAAGCTAGACTACGGTTTGCAACTGCACATGGGGACAAAGATCGTACTTTTTGGAGAAATGTCCTCTAGTCTGATGAAACAAAAATAGAACTGTTTGGCCATAATGACCATCGTTATGTTTGGAGGAAAAAGGGGGACGCTTGCAAGCCAAAGAACACCATCCCAACCGTGAAGCACGGGGGTGGCAGCATCATACTGTGGGGGTGCTTTGCTGCAGGAGAGACTGGTGCACATCACAAAAATAGATGGGATCATGAGGAAGGAAAATTATGTGGATATATTGAAGGAACATCTAAAGACATCAGTCAGGAAGTTAAAGCTTGGTCGCAAATGGGTCTTCCAAATGGACAATGACCCAAAGCATACTTCCAAAGTTGTGGCAAAATGGCTGAAGGTCAACAAAGTCAAGGTATTGGAGTGGCCATCACAATGCCCTGACCTCAATCCTATAGAAAATGTGTGGGCAGAACTGAATAAGCGTGTGCAAGCAAGGAGGCCTACAAATCTGACTCAGTTACACCAGCTCTGTCAGGAGGAATGGGCCAAAATTCACCCGACTTATTGTGGGAAGCTTGTGGAAGGCTACCCGAAATGTTTGACCCAAGTTAAACAACTTACAGGCAATGCTACCAAATACTAATTGGGCGTATGTAAACTTCTGACCCACTGTGAATGTGATGAAAGAAATAAAAGCTGAAATAAATCATTCTCTCTACTATTATTCTGACATTTCACATTCTTAAAATAAAGTGGTGATCCTAACTGACCTAAGACAGGGAATTTTTACTAGGAGTAAATGTCAGGAATTGTGAAGAACTGAGTTTAAATGTACAGTGGGGAGAACAAGTATTTGATACACTGCCGATTTTGCAGGTTTTCCTACTTATAAAGCATGTAGAGGTCTGTAATTTTTATCATAGGTACACTTCAACTGTGAGAGACGGAATCTAAAACAAAAATCCAGAAAATCACATTGTATGATTTTTAAGTAATTAATTTGCATTTTATTGCATGACATAAGTATTTGATCACCTACCAACCAGTAAGAATTCCGGCTCTCACAGACCTGTTAGTTTTTCTTTAAGAAGCCCTCCTGTTCTCCACTCATTACCTGTATTAACTGCACCTGTTTGAACTCGTTACCTGTATAAAAGACACCTGTCTACACACTCAATCAAACAGACTCCAACCTCTCCACAATGGCCAAGACCAGAGAGCTGTGTAAGGACATCAGGGATAAAATTGTAGACCTGCACAAGGCTGGGATGGGCTACAGGACAACAGGCAAGCAGCTTGGTGAGAAGGCAACAACTGTTGGCGCAATTATTAGAAAATGGAAGAAGTTCAAGATGACGGTCAATCACCCTCGGTCTGGGGCTCCATGCAAGATCTCACCTCGTGGGGCATCAATGATCATGAGGAAGGTGAGAGATCAGCCCAGAACTACACGGCAGGACCTGGTCAATGACCAGAAGAGAGCTGGGACCACAGTCTCAAAGAAAACCATTAGTAACACACTACGCCGTCATGGTTTAAAATCCTGCAGCGCACGCAAGGTCCCCCTGCTCAAGCAAGCGCATGTCCAGGCCCATCTGAAGTTTGCCAATGACCATCTGGATGATCCAGAGGAGGAATGGGAGAAGGTCATGTGGTCTGATGAGACAAAAATAGCTTTTTGGTCTAAACTCCACTCGCCGTGTTTGGAGGAAGAAGAAGGATGAGTACAACCCCAAGAACACCATCCCAACCGTGAAGCATGGAGGTGGAAACATCATTCTTTGGGGATGCTTTTCTGCAAAGGGGACAGGACGACTGCACCGTATTGAAGGGAGGATGGATGGGGCCATGTATCGCGAGATCTTGGCCAACAACCTCCTTCCCTCAGTACATTTTACATTTTACATTTTAGTCATTTAGCAGACGCTCTTATCCAGAGCGACTTACAGGAGCAATTAGGGTTAAGTGCCTTGCTTAAGGGCACATCGACAGATTTTTCACCTAGTCGGCTCGGGGATTAGAACCAGCGACCTTTCGGTTACTGGCACAACGCTCTTACCCACTAAGCTACCTGCCGACCCTCAGTAAGAGCATTGAAGATGGGTCGTGGCTGGGTCTTCCAGCATGACAACGACCCAAAACACACAGCCAGGGCAACTAAGGAGTGGCTCCGTAAGAAGCATCTCAAGGTCCTGGAGTGGCCTAGCCAGTCTCCAGACCTGAACCCAATAGAAAATCTTTGGAGGGAGCTGAAAGTCCGTATTGCCCAGCGACAGCCCCGAAACCTGAAGGATCTGGAGAAGGTCTGTATGGAGGAGTGGGCCAAAATCCCTGCTGCAGTGTGTGCAAACCTGGTCAAGACCTACAGGAAACGTATGATCTCTGTAATTGCAAACAAAGGTTTCTGTACCAAATATTAAGTTCTGCTTTTCTGATGTATCAAATACTTATGTCATGCAATAAAATGCACATTAATTCATTTTAAAATCATACAATGTGATTTTCTGGATTTTTGTTTTAGATTCCGTCTCTCACAGTTGAAGTGTACCTATGATAAAAATTACAGACCTCTACATGCTTTGTAAGTAGGAAAACCTGCAAAATCGGCAGTGTATCAAATACTTGTTCTCCCCACTGTATTTGGCTAAGGTGTATGTAAACCTCTGACTTCAACTGTACATTTTGCAGAGCTACAGAGACAAAAAGCCTCACAGTCAGAGCCTATATGAGGGAGCTTTTTGTCTAAGATAGGAGGGGGCTATTCAAAGCACATCAAAGACATTGGTATTCCAAACGAATGCCTGTTTATTGTTCTGTGTCAACTGAGTAGGAAAAAGACCAAAAGGTAAATGCGATACATTTCAAACTAGCAACTATTTGGTCCCTGGAATGTATAGTGACGATGTTCATTAAATATCCAGGCTCTGTCGTAGCCGGCCACGACCGGGAGACCCATGGGGCGGCGCACAATTGGCCCAGGGTAGGGGAGGGAATGGCCGGCAGGGATGTAGCTCAGTTGGTAGAGCATGGCGTTTGCAACGCCAGGGTTGTGGGTTCGATTCCCAGGGGGGGCCAGTATGAAAAAAATGAAAAAATAATGTATGCACTCACTAACTGTAAGTCGCTCTGGATAAGAGCGTCTGTTAAATGACTAAAACGTAAATGTAAAAATATCTATTTGTCCAGTGTTCTGACTATTCCGAGAAGAATCTCTTCAGACACATGAACAGGAACAGTGTTTTGGATTGTGACATGAAACCTTTCTTATACAATACCATACAAGTGGTGTCATCATGGTATGGGCTGGCCATATGAAAGGGTGCAATCAATCAATTAATTGTTTTCATTTGACCTTGACAAAATGTTTCCACAACATATTGCCTTGAACATTCCCTCAAACCTTTACCTCTACCTTAGAACCAAACTGGGATTATGAGAACCGACCAAAATGTTCCGGGAACATATCTCGTTAGCTACAGACTGAGCCACAGAGACTCGGTTTGAACCTTTACTTGTCCCCCCTCTGGGCCTTACAAGCTTAAACAGGTGTCGTGGGTTGTTTGAGACACAGCATACTTCTTATCAAGGGTAAATAATATCAATAATAAAAATTCACGCTTGATGTCTCATTTGCCGGGTTGCCTCACGTGTGCTCTGGGTGTTGCGTTCCTCTCTCTTCCCGCCGTGGGGGTGTAAAATGAGTTTAGGAGATAAATTAGCGTGGTTAATTTGCAGAAAAAGCCTGTGGGAGAGAGCTGAATGAGAGGGTTGGGGATGGCAAAGCGAAGCGTGTAGGCGGGATGTGTGACATCTATAGTGGCGAAGAAGAACAATGGGGTTTTTGTATTACAAGGATTGCACACCCCTGAGCGGTATGATTTTGAGAGCTACGTGTCAAGATAGAAGAAAGGAGGTGTGAGGGTAAGTGTGACTGTGTGTGTGGTGTGTACAGTGAGGGAAAAAAGTATTTGATCCCCTGCTGATATTGTACATTTGCCCACTGACAAAGACATGATCAGTCTATAATTTTAATGGTAGGTTTATTTGAACAGTGAGAGACAGAATAACAACAACAAAATCCATAAAAACGCATGTCAAAAATGTTATGAATTGATTTGCATTTTAATGAGGAAAATAAGTATTTGACCCCTCTGCAAAACATGAGTTAGTACTTGGTGGCAAAACCCTTGTTGGCAATCACAGAGGTCAGACGTTTCTTGTAGTTGGCCACCAGGTTTGCACACATCTCCGGAGGGATTTTGTCCCACTCCTCTTTGCAGATCTTCTCCAAGTCATTAAGGTTTCGAGGCTGACGTTTGGTAACTCGAACCTTCAGCTCTCTCCACAGATTTTATATGGGATTAAGGTCTGGAGACTGGCTAGGCCACTCCAGGACCTTAATGTGCTTCTTCTTGAGCCACTCCTTTATTGCCTTGGCCGTGTGTTTTGGGTCATTGTCATGCTGGAATACCCATCCACGACCCATTTTCAATGCCCTGGCTGAGGGAAGGAGGTTCTCACACAAGATTTGACGGTACATGGCCCCGTCCATCGTCCCTTTGATGTGGTGAAGTTGTCCTGTCCCCTTAGCAGTAAAACACCCCCAAAGCATAATGTTTCCACCTCCATGTTTGATGGTGGGGATGGTGTTCTTGGGGTCATAGGCAGCATTCCTCCTCCTCCAAACATGGCGAGTTGAGTTGATGCCATAGAGCTCGATTTTGGTCTCATCTGACCACAACTCTTTCACCCAGTTCTCCTCTGAATCATTCAGATGTTCATTGGCAAACTTCAGACGGGCCTGTATATGTGCTTTCTTGAGCAGGGGGACCTTGTGGGCGCTGCCGGATTTCAGTCCTTCACGGCGTAGTGTGTTACCAATTGTTTTCTTGGTGACTATGGTCCCAGCTACCTTGAGATCATTGACAAGATCCTCCCGTGTAGTTCTGGGCTGATTCCTCACCGTTCTCATGATCATTGCAACTACACAAGGTGAGATCTTGCATGGAGCCCCAGGCCGAGGGAGATTGACAGTTATTTTGTGTTTCTTCCATTTGCGAATAATCGTACCAACTGTTGTCACCTTCTCACCAAGCTGCTTGGCGATGGTCTTGTAGCCCATTCCAGCCTTGTGCAGGTCTACAATATTGTCCCTGACATCCTTGGAGAGCTCTTTGGTCTTGGCCATGGTGGAGAGTTTGGAATCTGATGATTGATTGCTTCTGTGGACAGGTGTCTTTTATACAGGTAACAAGCTGAGATTAGGAGCACTCCCTTTAAGAGTGTGCTCCTATTCTCAGCTCGTTACCTGTATAAAAGACACCTGGGAGCCAGAAATCTTTCTGATTGAGAGGGGGTCAAATACTTATTTCCCTCATTAAAATGCAAATCAATTTATAACATTTTTGACATGCGTTTTTCTGGATTTTTTTGTTGTTATTCTGTCTCTCACTGTTCAAATAAACCTACCATTAAAATTATAGACTGATCATTTCTCTGTCAGTGGGCAAACGTACAAAATCAGCAGGGGATCAAAAACTTTTTTCCCTCACTGTATATACATTTTCTATGATCACATGCATGAGTGAAATGGAGAACATCCATATGTAGACTATTAATATGAATGAGAATGTACAGTGCATTCGGAAATTATTCAGACCCCTTGACTTTTTCCACATTTTGTTTATTTACAGCCTTATTCTAAAATTGATTAAATACATTTTTTTCCTCATCAATCTACACACAATACACCATAATGACAAAGCGAAAACAGGTTTTTAGACATTTTTGAAAATGTAAAAAAACAACAACACTGAAATACCTTATTTACATAAGTATTCAGACCCTTTCTTATGAGACTTGAAATTGAGCTCAGGTGCATCCTGTTTCCAATGATCATCGTTGATATGTTTCTACAACTTGATTGGAGTCCACCTGTAGTAAATTAAATTAAAGGACAACCATCTCCGCAGTACCTCTTTAAGGAATACCTGGAATAGTATAAAGTAATCTTTCTACCCCCCCCCCATAAAAAAACAAAGAAGAAAAGTGGTTGTCCCACTGGCTATCATAAGTTGAATGCACCAATTTGTAAGTCGCTCTGGATAAGAGCGTCTGCTAAATGATGTAAATGTAAATGTACTCCATCAATCAGGCCTTTATGGTAGAGTGGCCAGACAGAAGCCACTCCTCAGTAAAAGGTACATGACAGCCGGCTTAGAGTTTGCCAAAAGGCACCTAAAGGACTCTCAGACCATGAGAAACAAGATTCTCTGGTCTGATGAAACCAAGATTGAACTCTTTGGCCTGAATGCCAAGCGTCATGTCTGGAGGAAACCTGGCACTATCCCTACGGTGAAGCATGGTGGTGGCAGCATCATGCTGTGGGGATGTTTTTCAGCGCCAGGGACTGGGAGACTAGTCAGAATCGAGGGAAAGATGAACGGAGCAAAGTTCAGAGAGATCCTTGATGAAAACCTGCTCCAAAGCGCTCAGGACCTCAGACCGGGGAGAAGGTTCACCTTCAAACAGGACAACGACCCTAAGCACACAGCCAAGACAACGCAGGAGTGACTTCAGTACAAGTCTCTGAATGCCCTTGAGGTGCCCAGCCAGAGCCCGGACTTGAAACCGATCGAACATCTCTGGAGATACCTGAAAATAGCTGTGCAGTGACGCTCCCCATCCAACCTGACAGAGCTTCAGAGGATCTGCAGAGAAGAATGGGAGAAACTCCCCAAATACAGGTGTGCCAAGCTTGTAGCGTCATACCCCAAAATACTTGAGGCTGTAATCACTGCCAAAGGTGCTTAAAGGGTCTGAATACCTTTTACTCTTAATACATTTGCAAAAATGTCTAAAAACCTGTTTTTGCTTTGTCTATATGCGGTATTGTGTGTAGATTGATGAGGGGAAAAAACGATTTAACACATTTTGGAATAAGGCTGTAACGTAACATTTTTGGGGAAAAGTCAAGGGGTCTGAATACTTTCCGAATGCACTGTATGTGTACATGTGTACTTCTGTACGTGTGTTTGCGCGCATGTGTGTGTGTGTGTGTGCTTCGCATGCATTTGTTTGTGTGAGTGTGTATGTGCATTTACAAACAAATACTGTGTGTGGCGAGCATGTGTATATTTGTTTGAGTGTGTGTGTGTGTTTGTGTAAAACCGAACCCACTACTATAAATCAAGCTGACACTGGGTTGGCACCCTACTTTGTCACTGTCCCACTTCCTAGTCTTCTCTATGGTGTTCATCTCAGCACAGGGAGTGTTGACAGATCTAAATATACAGTACATACTGTAGAGACGTGGGACTCTCAAAATGCTTTTTCATGTCAATCAAGACTCTGGCAAGTCCATGGTAACGGAATTATGCTGAATCAGATTTTTCACTTTAAAATGCTCACCAAACAAAAATGATTGATTTAAAAGTTGAACAAACCCTATAACTATGCACAAGGACTACATTTAACAATTTTTACGAAAACACATTTACAGGAAGAACTGTGCAGATACAAAGTTTGGTAACAGAATAAAACTGAGGGAGATTTTACCGTAATTCTGACACCAAACTTCGCATCAGCAGAGTTTTTCCAATATTTACTCAAATAAAATAAAATAAAATTGTATTGGCCACATGCGCCGAGTACAACAGGTGTAGACATTACAGTGAAATGCTTACTTACAGCCCTTAACCAACAATGCATTTATTTTTAAATAAAAAAAGTAAAATAAAACAACAACAAAAAAGTGTTGAGAAAAAAAGAGCAGAAGTAAAATAGAATAACAGTAGGGAGGCTATATATACAGGGGGGTACCGGTTGTGACGATCGTGACACCGGTGCAGAGTCAATGTGCGGGGGCACCGGCTAGTTGAGGTAGTTGAGGTAATACGTACATGTGGGTAGAGTTAAAGTGACTATGCATAAATAATTAACAGAGTAGCAGCAGCGTAAAAAGTGCAAATAGTCCGGGTAGCCATGATTAGCTATTCAGGAGTCTTATGGCTTGGGGGTAGAAGCTGTTAAGAAGTCTTTTGGTCCTAGACTTGGCACTCCGGTACCGCTTGCCGTGCGGTAGCAGAGAGAACAGTCTATGACTAGGGTGGCTGGAGTCTTTGACAATTTTGAGGGCCTTCCTCTGACACCGCCTGGTATAGAGGTCCTGGATGGCAGGAAGCTTGGCCTCAGTGATGTACTGGGCCGTACGCACTACCCTCTGTAGTGCCTTGCGGTCAGAGGCCGAGCAGTTGCCATACCAGGCAGTGATGCAACCAGTCAGGATGCTCTCGATGGTGCAGCTGTAGAATCTTTTGAGGATCTGAGGACCCATGCCAAATCTTTTCAGTCTCCTGAGGGGGAATAGGCTTTGTCGTGCCCTCTTCACGACTGTCTTGGTGTGTTTGGACCATGATAGTTCGTTGGTGATGTGGACACCAAGGAACTTGAAGCTCTCAACCTGTTCCACTACAGCCCTGTCGATGAGAATGGGGGCGTGCTCAGTCCTCTTTTTTCCCCTGTATTCCACAATCATCTCCTTTGTCTTGGTCACGTTGAGGGAGAGTTTGTTATTCTGGCACCACACGGCCAGGTCTCTGACCTCCTCCCTATAGGCTGTCTCATCGTTGTCGGTGATCAGGCCTACCACTGTTGTCGTCTGCAAACTTAATGATGGTGTTGGAGTCGTGCCTGGCCTTGCAGTCATGGGTGAACAGGGAGAACAGGAGGGGAATGAGCACGCACCCCTGAGGGGCCCCCGTGTGGCAGATGTGTTGTTACCTACCCTTACCACCTGGGGGCGGCCCGTCAGGAAGTCCAGGATCCAGTTGCAGAGGGAGGTGTTTAGTCCCAGGATCCTTAGCTTAGTGATGAGCTTTGAGGGCACTATGGTGTTGAATGCTGAGCTGTAGTCAATGAATAGCATTCTCACGTAGGTGTTCCTCTTGTCCAGGTGGGAAAGGGCAATGTGGAGTGCAATAGAGATTGCATCATCTGTGGATCTGTTGGGGCAGTATGCAAATTGGAGTGGGTCTAGGGTTTATGGGATAATGGTGTTGATGTGAGCCTTGACCAGCCTTTCAAAGCACTTCATGGCTACAGACGTCAGTGCTACAGGTCAGTAGTCATTTAGGCATGTTATCTTAGTGTCCTTTGGCATGGGGAGTATGGTGGTCTGCTTGAAACATGTTGGTACTACAGACTCAGTCAGGAACATGTTGAAAATGTTGGCTCGTCTGGCCCTGCGGCCTTGTGAATGTTGACCTGCTTAAAAGTCTTACTCACATTGGCTACGGAGAGCGTATATTGTTTAAAGTAGTCATTGAGCATAGAGTTGTATGGTTTGTTAAACTTTGAAATCCATGTTTCTTGTTTGGCATACATTTTAAAGTGAAAGATCGGAATCTCACAGTATTACCATTACTGTGGAATTGCCCACCAACAGGATGCATATACCCTTCTCAACACAGTGACTGCTCTTTTCAACGGGCACGTTGGTCATAAAAAAGAAAAGGTTCTAGGGTCTCCATTTCCGAAGAACAATGTAAAAATACAGTGCCTTCAGAAAGTATTCATACCCCTTGACTTATTCTACATTGTGTTGTGTTACAGCCTGAAAAGAAAATTGATGAAATATATTTTTTCTCTCACCCATCTACCCCATAATGACAAAGTGAAAACATGTTTTTTAAATTTTACAAATGTATTAAAAATGAAATACAGAAAGATCAAATTTACATAAGCATTCACATCCCTGAGTCAATACTTGGTAGAAGCACATTTGGCAGTGATTACAGCTGTGAGTCTTTCTGGGTAAGTGTCTAAGAGCTTTCCACACCTGGATTGTGCAACATTTTCCAATTATTATTTTCAAAATTATTCAAGCTCTGTAAAATGGGTTATTGATCCTTGCTAGACAACCATTTTCAGGTCTTGCCATCGATTTTCAAGTAGATTTAAGTAAAACCTGCAACTTGGCCACTCAGGAACATTCAGTCTTCTTGGTAAGCAACTCCTGTGTAGATCTGGCCTTGTGTTTTAGGTTATTCTCCTGCTGAAAGGTGAATTAATCTCCCAGTGTCTGGTGGAAAGCAGGCTGAACCAGGTTATTTGCAGTATTACTTTAGTGCCTTGTTGCAAACAGGATGGAATATTTGTATTATGTACAGGCTTCCTTCTTTTCACTCTTGTCATTTGTGACCGACCGGCTCGATTCGGTCTTATGTAGCAACATTTGAAAATGTGTTTTTTACACTGGATAAAAGTAGAGACTCAGAGCTAGAAAATGGTATATCATACACTACAGTTGAGGAACAATGGGAAAGTAATTCTGCTTTGAAAGTTGATAAACTTGTAACCTCACTTTTGAGAAAATGGCCCTTGAATGTTTTGGTACCTACTGGAGACCTCTTCTTTGGCTACACCCATTCAGCATCGTTCACACCCTCTTAAAATGTAGCCCCACCCATCTCTTTAAGGATTCACATGTGAGGCTATGTATTAAACAACCAAAGAATTCAAGACTAAAGGCTGGCTTATACTACGGGTGTGTTCATGAATTTAATCTGGAGTGCCAGAGTGTGCTCTGAGTGTTCGAAAACTCAGAGCGTTGTCAGATTGACGTACGTAAATTCAGAGCGTTTCACTCTCGGAGCATTCAGAGCGCATACTGGACACTCTGGCGAGGAGTAGGGTGTTCTGCCCTAACAACAGCAGTCAAGCATCCAAACTGGCTAACGTTGGCTAGCTACTTCCAGACACAAATGAGAGAACAGCACACTCTGACCATTTTACTCGCCCTAGCAGAGCTGGTTAGGCTGTAAATTTGTCAGTTATTCTGCGCTCTGGCACACTCAGACGAGAGTGCACTGAAATCGGAGTAGATAGCCAGAGCAAATTTACCAGCTACGTCTATCGACAGTTGTCGCAGTGACATCATAAACATTCTATTGAAATAGTTACTTGCATAGTGGAGTCTTTTGTTTAGACATGTAGCTAGCTAGCTAAACAATGAACCATAATCCCAACTCATAACGTTACTACACTGCATGATTCTGCAGGTAGCTAACCAACCAGGTTCAATGTTAGCTAGCTAACATTAGCTTATAACTAGCGATGTAAATGGCTCTGAGATACGAATAATATTACTACACAGATCATACACTTAACGTTAGCTAGCTAGCCAGCCAGACAGCTAACGTTATCTAGCTAGCTAACAGTACACTTCAACTTGAAATGAAAACGACTTTCTGACAAAATTAGAAAAGTGTAATATCTGAAAATGTATCTAGCTAAACTAGCTTACCCGTATACATGGATGGACGCTTCTCCCTCTCTGTTACGGATGCCATGGTTGCCCTTGGTTTGAAGATGTAATCTGGAGTCAGGTGTTTTATACAACAGCCTTTTATGTGTTCTCTTTTCGACTCCGTCTGCATATTTGCAATCAAACGCAATAATGTTCTCCATCTCCTTAGCTATCATACACTAATTCCACTGATTTCAAAACTCGATCCTCCAGAAAGTGGAGATCAACACTTATGCAGTTCTACTACGTGATATCTTTTTTTTTAAACTGCGTTAGAAAGGATTACCTACACATACTTACCAGCTCATGTTATAGACAGAAGCGTGCTACATGGCAGACCAATCCGAACTCATCTCTCGGCATGTCCAGCCCACTCATTATCTCAGCCAATTATGGCTAGCGGGAAGGTTACTGTCTTTTTCCGTGGCTAATCCAACTACGCTAGTAATTTAACAATTTTATTCATATTTACAGATGGCATACACGTTTGTTATTAAGGCACATGAAAGTTCACGTTCCAGAAGGCATTTCTGCCAAATAAGTTTACGTTAAAATGGTGCTCCTGTGAAGTAGTGACGTGCGACATACGCCTAGTTTCCTGAAACAAGTAACATTTAGGTTAGTATCCACAATGTTGTTGATCCATTCTCAGTTTTCTCCTATCACAGTCATTAAACTGTAACTGTTTTAAAGTCACCATTGGCCTCATGGTGAAATCCATGAGCGGTTTCCTTCCTCTCCGGCAACTTAGTTAGGAAGGACACCTGTATCTTTGTAGTGACTGGGTTTATTGATACACCATCCAAAGTCTAATTAATGACTTCACCATGCTCAAAGGGATATGTTTGCTTTTTAGGTGCCCTTCTTTGCGAGGCATTGGAAAACCTCCCTGGTCTTTGTGGTTGAATCTGTGTTTGAAATTCACTGCTCGACTGAAGGACATTACAGATAATTGTAATGTGTGGGAGATGAGGTAGTCATAAAAAAATCATGCTAAGCACTATTATTCCACACAGAGTGATTCCATGCAACTTATTATGTTATTTACTCCTGAACTTATTTAGGCTTGCCATAACAAAGGGGTTGAACACTTATTGACTCAAGACATTTCAGCTTTTCATTTTGTATTAATTTGTAAAAATATACTATATATATATCTCCACTCTGACATTATGGGGTATTGTGTGTAGGCCAGTGACACAACATTTCAATTTCATCCATTTCAATTCAGGCTGTAACACAACAAAATGTAGAAAAAGTCAAGGGGTGTGAATACTTTCTGAAGGCACAAAGTTCAACATGTTAAAAGGGTATGGGGTTATGGTAAAATGGTAGTAAATCAATCAGTAAATTTTATTCAGAAAGCCATTTTTACATCAGAAGTTGTCACAAAGTGCTTATACAGAAACCAAGCCTAATAAAGTGGTTTTGAGTTGTGTTTTACATTGGTCAAATGTGAAGTGAGGAGAGACATCTGAACAGCTTCTAAGCTGGTCAGGTAGGCGGTAGCAGGTAGCTACCAATTGTGTTCAACTATGTTACAGGAAGTAAAAGGTACCCATTGACAAAAAAAAATCCAGTAAACAGCAGGTACATAAACAGTACAGATAGATTTAGGGCTGGTTTCCTGGACACAGATTCAGGCTAGTCCTAGACTAAAAAACATGTTCAATGGACATTCTCTGGGAAATCAGCCCAAAGTGTTTATCCGTAATGTGATATCCGAGGGGAAGGGCAATTTGGGGGAACATACCCTGAAGGTGGGATTTGCTCCCAGCTCTAGCAGACACTTGACGGCAGAGGAGCACAGGTTGGAGGCGGCGACGTGCAGCGCGGTGCCAAAGTCAAAGTCACTGCAGGTGGCGTCTACCTCTGAAACAGGTTAAAAGATCAAATAAGATTAGATTACACTTCATTGTCTGCTTTTGCTGAAATGTGCATCTCAATGCTTCATAATCACAAGAATACAAAAAGGAAAGTCAGCAATTTGTGTGCTACATGAAGTTTATTTACTTATTCTTTATTTGAAAAGGCAACAGTAATTGTTGCCTTTTTATCGTTTGTGTCTGCCTGTAGCAATGTTTACTCCGTATCTTTGCTTACACAAGTACCGCCTGACGCCTGCGCACGCGAGTGGTCTATTCTGAACGCTGAACGCTTGAGTTGTTTTTCTTTGAGCTCATAAACGTGTGGTTGTGGAATATCAGTATCAAGGCAAGTGTTGTGTTTCTCTCCACTCATCAGTTTCTCTCTTCTGACCACAGTCTCTCTTATTGTCTTCCCCCTCTCTCCCCTCTCCTTACTCCCCCCTCCCCAAACTCTCCTTACTCCTCCTTTCCCCAAACTCTACTTAGTCTCCCACCCCCCTCTCTCTTTCCCCCATCTCCTCACCCCCGGGCTGGGAGGCGTGCAGCACCACCCGGATGAGCTGGGGCACGTCGAAGTGGGCAGCGTAGTGCAGGGCACTCATGTTGGTCCAGCGCGACCTCAGGCCCGGCTCCGCCCCCAGGGACAGGAGCTGCCGGGCGAAGCTGGCCGCCGTGTCGGCGTCACCTTAGGGGACAGGCAGACGTACAGACGGTCAATGGCCGCCAGAACACTACAGTACACGATGTCAATGCAGACTTTAAGCCACTCATACAATCTTTCTCACAGACAGACAGACACTCTTTCAATCATATGCACGTGTGTGTGGAACTGTGCTTACACACACACACTTGCACCCCACAAACACACCCTTCCCTTTACCCACCAATGCCGGGTGACCCCGCCTTGCAGCAGTAGTGCAGGAGGCTCATGTCAGTCAAGCCATCTCGGTTGTTCACACCACAGCCTCTCTTTAGGATCTAACAGTGGAGCAACGATAAGCATCACTGCTATGTCTAACTACTAGTTAGCAACCTCACATAGTTAGATAGCTATGTGGAACACAGAACAAAAAAATAGCCATGATAACCTAGGAATGTCTGAGACCAAGCGATTTTACAGCACTGAACCGGTGCTCACTTGAGAGATTGAAAACCCAAACCAAGATGTCATGCAGTGAGGAGGTCTTGTTTTTTTTGCACTGCTCTGTTGTCACTGAAACAAGTTGTAAGCTTTGGTATTCAAAGAGAAATGTCCACCTGTCTGACTGTTAAATTTCCTTAAGGACAGAGGCAGAGACCCTGAACAGCTTCTACCCCCAAGCTATAAGACTCCTAAATAGTTAGTTAAACAGTTAACCAATAGCTACCCGGACTATCTGCATTGAACTTTTTGACTCATCACATACGCTGCTGCTACTGTTTATTATCTATCCTGTTGCCTATTCACTTTATCATTACTTATATGTTCATATCTACCTATTTGCTGCTATAACAGCCTCCACTCTTCTGGCAAGGCTTTCCACTAGATGTTGGAACATTGCTGTAGGGACTTGCTTCCATTCAGCCACGAGCATTAGTGAGGTCGGGCACTGATGTTGGGCAATTAGGTCTGGCTCGCAGTCGGCATTCCAATTAATCCAAAAGGAGTTCGATGGGGTTGAGGTCAGGGCTCTGTGCAGGCCAGTCAAGTTCTTCCACAACGAACTCGACAAACCATTTCTATATGGACCTTGCTTTGTGCACGGGGGCATTGTCATGCTGAAACAGGAAAGGGCCTTACCCAAACTGTTGTCACAAAGTTGGAAGCACAGAATCGTCTAGAATGTCAATGTATGCTGTAGCATTAAGATTTCCCTTCACTGGAACTAAGGGGCCTAGCCCGAAACGTGAAAATCAGCCCCAGACCATTATTCCTCCACCACCAAACTTCATAGTTGGCACTGGGGCAGGTAGCGTTCTCCTGGCATCTGCCAAACCCAGATTCATGAAGCGTGATTCATCACTCCAGAGAACGCGTTTCCACTGCTCCAGAGACCAATGGTGGCGAGCTTAACACCACTCCATCCGACGCTTGGCATTGCGCATGCTGATCTTAGGCTTGTGTGTGGCTGCTTGGCCATGGAAACCCATTTCCCAACTAACAGTTATTGTGCTGACGTTGCTTCCAGAGGCAGTTTGGAACTCAGTAGTGAGTGTTGCAACCGAGGACAGACGATTTTTATGCACTACTCGCTTCAGCACTCGGTGGTCCCATTCTGTGAGCTTGTGTTGCTCCTAGGCATTTCCACTTCGCAATAACAGCACTTACAGTTGACCGGGGCAGCTCTAGCAGGGCAGAAATTTGATGAACTGACTTGTTGGAAAGGTAGCATCCTATGACGGTGCCACGTTGAAAGTCACTGAGCTCTTAAGTACAGGGCATTCTATTGCCAATGTTTGTCTATGGAGATTGCATGGCTGTGTGCTTGATTTTATACACCTGTCAGCAATGGATGTGGCTGAAATAGACAAATCCACTAATTTGAATAATTTTGGCCATATAGTGTACCTCGTACCCCTGCACATCGACTCGGTACTGGTACCCCGTGTATATAACCAAGTTATCGTATCTCATTGTGTATTTATTCCTTATGTTATTATTGTTCTATTATTTTTCAATCTGCATTGTTGGGAAGCATTTTACTGTTAGTCTACACCTGTTGTGTACGAAGCATGTGACATTTTGTTAGTATTATATATATATATATTTATATATAGCTACATACAGGTGACATAGCTACATAGAATATTTATATTATCATACAAATGCATGTTTTTGTATTAAATACAAAATATGTTTGCGTGTGAGTGAGTGAATGAGTGAGTGAGTGAGTGACTGACACCGGATTCACATTATAGGCCCAAACTGAGCCAAGACAAAATGAGATGTACTGAGCTGGCCTGTTGACGCATCAACCATAGTTGCAGAAACAATGCTGGGAAGGACAATGTGAAAATGAAAAAATCTGAGCCAGCACAGTACGGTTCGGGTCAGCCTCAAAGTGTGAATCAGGCATGAGTGTGATCTTTGACATTGTCCTTTGTGTTGCGTGTTGTCTGTTTGTGTACAACCGCAGGAAGATTAGCTTTGACTTAGACTAATGGGTTATCTTAATGAACTAACCTAGAGAGAGATTAGGTTGCATCCCAAATAGCACCCTATTCCCTTTATACTGTATAGTGCACTACTTTTGACCAAAGCCACTAAATGGGGAATATGGTGACATTTGGGACGCAGCCTAGGTGTAATGGAGGAAGAAGGGTCACCTCGTTGCCGATCAGGCTGATATTCTTCTGGACCTGGGGCACCCACTGCCTGAGCACGGCGAACAGCTCCGGTACTGTGGTGCTGGGGTCCACCAGCACCTCCCTACACTGAGGCTCCTCTGGGTCAAAGAAGGAGAACTCTGGAGGGGGGAATGAGAGCAAAAACACAAAGACACTTTTCATCCTCTATGCAGAGACAGAAGAAGAATCGAGACATCCCACTCCCTAATGTTTTTTTTTTTCAATGGAAGTCAATTGAATAAGTAGACCAGACCCAGCTGCTATCGCATTGGCGTCTATGGGAGAGCCACCCCCTTAAGTAGACAATGGTAAACGGCCTGAGTCGACTATCTTCATTTATCCACCATCTTTCCTGTCACTTGCAAACTAGACCTGAGTTCAACTACTAATTTATTTGTAATCATTTAAAATACTTTATCTAGGCTTGAGTGAGGTTCTGGTAAAATGGAACCAATAGAACAGTTGCAAACTGCAATCCCAATTTATCAAATACTGAAAGTATTCGAAAGACTTCAAAAAGTATTAGGGAAGGGCAGGAGGGACTTTCCCCACAAAAGGGCTTTATTACAGACAGAAATACTCCTTACAGACAGAAATACAGGGCTCTCTAGAGGGTGGTGCGGTCTGCCCAATGCATCACCGGGGGCACACTGCCTACCCTCCAGGACATCTACAGCACCTGCTGTCACAGGAAGGCCAAAAAGAGCATCAAGGACATCAACCACCCGAGCTACGGCCTGTTCACTCCGCTATCATCCAGAAGGCGAGGTCAGTACAGGTGCATCAAAGCTGGGACCGAGAGACTGAAAAACAGCTTCTATCTCAAGGTCATCAGACTGTTAAATAGCCATCACTAGCCGGCCTCCACCCAGCCCTGAACTTAGTCACTGTCACTGGACGGCTACCACCCGGTTACTCAACCCTGCACCTTAGAGGCTGCTGCCCTAGGTACATAGACATGGAATCACTGGTTACTTTAACAATGGAACACTGGTCACTTTAATAATGTTTACATACTGTTTTACTCATTATACATTATATGTATATACTGTACTATATTCTAGTCAATGCCACTCTGACATTTCTCGTCCTAATATTTATTTATTTATATATTTCCATTATTTTACTTGGAGACTTGTGTGTATTGTTGTGTATTGTTAGATGTTACTGCACTGTTGGAGCTAGGAACACAAGCATTTCGCTACACTCGCAATAACATCTGCTAAATATGTGTATCAGACCAATAAAATTGGATTTGATTTGATGGTCTGACGCAATTGCGGAGCCTCCGCAGGCATGCATAGGCCAAATTGAGCTCCGTACCGCATCACCATGCGCCGCCCAAATGCTGTATCAATGGAGAGGGCTCTATATAGCTCCGCTAGGGCTGGGCAATATGGCCGAAATATAATGTCACAGTATTTTTTAAGATTGGACGGTATGACAGTATTTTATGTTTTCGAATAATACAAGTTCAAAATTTGCTTTATGAGTAGTGCATGACCATACAGTGAGGGAAAAAAGTATTTGATCCCCTGCTGATTTTGTACGTTTGCCCACTGACAAAGACGTGATCAGTCTATAATTTTAATGGTAGGTTTATTTGAACAGTGAGAGACAGAATAACAACAAAAAAATCCAGAAAAATGCATGTCAAAAATGTTATAAATTGATTTGCATTTCAATGAGGGAAATATGTATTTGACCCCTCTGCAAAACTTGACTTAGTACTTGGTGGCAAAACCCTTGTTGGCAATCACAGAGGCCAGACGTTTCTTGTAGTTGGCCACCAGGTTTGCACACATCTCAGGAGGAATTTTGTTCTACTCCTCTTTGCAGATTTCTCTACAAGTCATTAAGGTTTCGAGGCTGACGTTTGGCAACTCGAACCTTCAGCTCCCTCCACAGATTTTCTATGGGATTAAGGTCTGGAGACTGGCTAGGCCACTCCAGGACCTTAATGTGCTTCTCTTGAGCCACTCCGTTGTTGCCTTGGCCGTGTGTTTTGGGTCATTGTCATGCTGGAATACCCATCCACGACCCATTTTCAATGCCCTGGCTGAGGGAAGGAGGTTCTCACCCAAGATTTGACGGTACATGGCCCTGTCCATCGTCCCTTTGATGCGGTGAAGTTGTCCTGTCCCCTTAGCAGAAAAACACCCCCAAAGCATAATGTTTCCACCTCCATGTTTGACGGTGGGGATGGTGTTCTTGGGGTCATAGGCAGCATTCCTCCTCCTCCAAACATGGCAAGTTGAGTTGATGTCTAAGAGCTCCCTTTTGGTCTCATCTGACCACAACACTTTCACCCAGTTCGCCTCTGAATCATTCAGATGTTCATTGGTAAACTTCAGACGGGCATGTATATGTGCTTTATTGAGCAGGGGGACCTTGCGGGCGCTGCAGGATTTCAGTCCTTCACGGCGTAGTGTGTTACCAATTGTTTTCTTGGTGACTATGGTCCCAGCTGCCTTGAGATCATTGACAAGATCCTCCCGTGTAGTTCTGGGCTGATTCCTCACCGTTCTCATGATCATTGCAACTCCACGAGGTGAGATCTTGCATGGAGCCCCAGGCCGAGGGAGATTGACAGTTCTTTTGTGTTTCTTCCATTTGCGAATAATCACACCAACTGTTGTCACCTTCTCACCAAGCTGCTTGGCGATGGTCTTGTAGCCCATTCCAGCCTTGTGTAGGTCTACAATCTTGTCCCTGACATCCTTGGAGAGCTCTTTGGTCTTGGCCATGGTGGAGAGTTTGGAATCTGATTGATTGCTTCTGTGGACAGGTGTCTTTTATACAGGTAACAAGCTGAGATTAGGAGCACTCCCTTTAAGAGTGTGCTCCTAATCTCAGCTCGTTACCTGTATAAAAGACACCTGGGAGCCAGAAATCTTTCTGATTGAGAGTGGGTCAAAGACTTATTTCCCTCATTAAAATGCAAATCAATTTATAACATTTTTGACATGCGTTTTTCTGGATTTTTTTGTTGTTATTCTGTCTCTCACTGTTCAAATAAACCTACTATTAAAATTATAGACTGATCATGTCTTTGTCAGTGGGCAAACGCACAAAATCAGCAGGGGATCAAATACTTTTTTCCCTCACTGTAGGGTGGCAACACATACATTCTAAGTGATTTCAATAGTTCTTTCTCCATTCTGATTGTTTTAAACTGTTCAATTCAACTTCAACCCAAAATTATTTTCAGCAATTTCTGCATTTCCTGCACTAATTTGAGATCATTTCCACACTGCCACGTAGGGTTGCACGATATGGGAAAACAATCTAGGTCTAGGCCATATGTATAAACAAATGTTGCAATTGCGATTTGACTTGCGATTTAGAGCAAAACATTTGGGTGAACAGTTGGGAGTCATGGAAATAGAATGATTATTCTAATTATATGGGCACTATGAATAAAGTGTTTGACATGACAACGAATGAAAATGCCAGGGAGTGACAGGGTAGAAACCAAAGTATTGATAAGTGTTTCTTAGGGGACCCTATAATCTGTGGCTACATTGAATGTTTTCTCTTAGCTACTTCATGTAGCCAACATATTCTTGCTTTGCGTATTCCTCTTTGATTGAGAAGATACTGTTGCACAAACGTTTGCTCTGACTCAGTACATTCATTAGCAATTAGCATTAGCGGCTAACAAGATTTAGGCCCAACTTGCGAAGAAAAGGCAAACTAGCTGTTTGCAGACGTAAGAAACACAAACTAATAGTGTAATTATAGAACACTAGTGGACTTATATTAAGATGCAAAGTGAAAACAGCATCGTTGTCATCAACATTGTTGCGTGTGCTGCATTGACCATACCGAGACTGAACACAAGTGTCTCGTGGTCGAGGAACAACGAATGTGCTCCTTGAGTGACAGGGGGCGGGGCTAGGTCTATGTGGAATGTGGCATGGAGGGAGAGAGAGTGGAGAGAGATGCCTCAAGTAGTAAAGTAAACTATAAAAATGAACGTTACACACGGCGTACCACATTTAACAAACCAAACATTCAAATACCGTTATCGAAGGTAAAGTAAAAATCCAATCCGGTCCATGCATCAATACCGGTATGTCGTAAATATGGTATATTGCCCAGCCCTAAGCTCCGCATTGACATGATTGGTTGATGGTAGGTGGGGGCTGGAGGTCCAGTATAAACACAAACTCACTTCCTTGACAACTTCCTTCACATCTGGTCAGCAAAGCGCCAGAAGTATAAATGCCTTGACTTCTGCAGAGGCCGTATCACCGTAAATGCTGTACGGCCAATGCAGACGTCAGACTTGACCATGCAGTGATTTTAATGGACGTTTAATTTTACATGAAGCTCATTTTCACCTGTTTTGTCCAATCCCAAGCAATGCTGGCTCTCATTGGCAGAATTGACACATTTCAGTTGCGGTGGTCTGATTGCCCGATATGGTTGGATAACTACATGAGTTGGAATATGCCTTACAAGAAAACGAAGAAAAGCCTCTCAATTTACAATGAGTCCACCGTGGTTCTGTGTAGCCTAGTTATGCTAATATATATTGAGACCAGTATATTGCAGTTAATTTCGTCTTTGACTTAATAAGTAAAATATATTTGTGTAGTAAACAGGGATACGACTCCCAGACAGTTTGCAATAATAGAACATACCAGAAGGTGGTATCGTTTACTAGGCTACCTAAATATTTGGGATAATCTGCTTACCACCAGTGTTTGGAATACATTGAGTTCGTTGACATAGCAAATCATGGGATGCCTTTTCACTCTGAGATGTATTTGTTAAAGGTCCGCAGTGGGTCTTTGTAAACTATGCGATTATATTGGAGACAGGTTTATAGCAGTGAATGTCACCTATTAATTATTGACTGTTATAGTATTTCTATGTAGCAGCCGTATCTGCCAGGGAAAGTAATTGTTCTCACTTTATGATAGAACATTTAGATATTTCTGCCTGACTGTGGTGCTCTTTACCTGAATTGTTAGGATTTTCTTGTGATCACAGCAAAACTACTTATTTTGCTAAACTAGAGATTGAAATAAAATCTGTTTTCTTTGAAAAGATGGGGCTGACTGAGAATAGAACTTTCCGTTTTCTGCCTGAGTGTGGCACTGTTTACCACAATTTTATGGCTTGTCGTGTGACCAGAACAAGACTCCTTATTTTACTCAACTAGAGATTGAAATAAATGGTGTTTCTTTGAAAAGTTGGGCCTGGCTGAAAATACATTAAGGGAAAAGGATCCACAGACTATCTTTCTGCACATCTATTTATTTACAATGCTGACTGCCGTAGTTAACACAAATGCAGGACATTGAACACTAATTGACTCAGAAAAGTAACACAAGTATTCCTACAGTATCGAGGTCAAGGTTATCGAGTGTCCACAGCAACATTGATTATTCTCTACCCCCAGTGCATGTGGTGTTCTATGGTCTTGGCCATGCTCACTAACCCTCATGTTGTATCTTTCTCTGTCTCCCCTTCCCGAGGGCCTGAGGCTCTTGGACTGTGACTGAGGACACCCTGGCCTGACACCTGGACGTGCCTGGCCCAATCCCACGTGGCCCTCCTCTAGAGTATGGCTAAAACCATTTTACACCAATAATTTAGGTAGCCTAGTAAACGATGCCCCCCTCTGGTATGTCCTATTATTGCAAACTGTCTGGGACTCGTTTCCCTGTTTACTACTCAAAGATATTTTACTTATTAAGTCAAAGACAAAATTATCTGCAATACACTGGTCTCAAATATATTACCATAACTAGGCTACAAAGAACCACGGTGTACCCATTATAAATTGAGAGGCTTTTCTTCGTATTAAAACGTGTCCCAGTGCAACATGCCAAGCTCTGCCTACTGGGGCGTGGTTTACGGAGCGCTCTTTGAAATAAGCGCTCGTATCGCCGTATTCAAACAACAGATCAAGCAACACACGGAACACATCCACAGCCAAACTCATTCCATAAACCAGTCTAAATAACAGCTTGCGCTGACAAAAAAAACAAAATATAAGTTAGCAACCTAACATCTAGACTTGTTTACAATGTACCACATCTCTGGTGAGCACAAGGGAGACTTTTAATATTGTTTAGAAAAGAGATAAGTGTCAGCTAAGCTAACAGCGGCTAAATTCTTTATGATGGCAGCTATTTTGTTTATGTGTGACGAGAAAACTCCCTAATCCCAGAATGCAATTCACTATAAAACGCAAATAGTCCAGCACAGTGGACGTGTCATAATACCCATAAAACCTTGCGGTAAAACCCGGTAATGGTTCCAATAGTTTTTTCACCATTCATTTTGCATCTGGGATTTTAGAACTACTTCATATAAGGTCTGTGTTTTGTCTAGGCTTACCCTGGTGTGACGTTTTGATAACCGTGTCATTCTCTCTCGGACAAGGTGAGTTTGATCAATATATTCACCTCAATTTAATGTAAAAAAATGGAAATGCTAATTAGCAACTGAGGACCTCAGCAAGACTACAAATTCCTGCAGGAAGCTCCTGCACGTCATCTCTAGTCGACTGTCAGCTACTGTTCACCAGCACGATCAGAAACCTGTGTCCAATCCATGAACTTCATACGTCGTCTTTCTCTGTCTTAGCTAGCCACTGATTACACTTTAGCTAGCTAGTTAGCAGAGCAGTAGATAAAAAAGTATTTTGTTTTACTTAGCCTAGATAATAGTTTGTACAGTATGTCGACTTTGGTGTCTATTTCTGAGCTTATGGCATTCTTCAAGGATGAGCATGAGCATTAAAACGGGAGAAGACCACTATAAGTCTGGCCATGTGGAGTAGTGCAGCTATAGTGAGGGGCAATTTACTGGTTTGGTCAGGGCCAGCATGAGGGGTAAAGTTTATCCTGTGTCAGTGAGTGTAGCTAATCAATGATATAACCATTAACCAGATTACCCCGGATACAGTGACGGTCGGTGCCGTATTTTTGTAAATGAACGTGGCCTTATATTTCTGTTACAGCATATTGGATGACAGTCATTCATATTTAATTCACCCAACTCAATGTAACATCGATAGGTTTAGGCTACTACATGATACTCTGATTTTCCCTGTACCCATCATAAAGTTGCTACAACCTAGCCTATGAATGAAAGTTTACAACGTAGGTGCACAGGTTGAGAGAATATTGCAAACTCTTGCCTGCATCTAGTTGATCTAGGTTGTAATCATTAGTCCAACAGTTGCAAACAAGAGTTTCTATTGCAGAAATTCAGGTATGTTTATCCCTGTTTCGTTCCGTTAGCTTCGTTTAAGAAACGTTTTTCAACAGAATCGGTGCAATGAATACACCCCTGATCACACGCAAACACAGTTCAGTTTCATAGCAACCACATACAAACAGCTTGTTGTATATATAATTCCTTCTCGTATCTACAGTACCAGTCACAAGTTTAGTTTCTTTATATTTACTATTTTCAACATTGTTAAATAATAGTGAAGACATCAAAACTATGCAATAACACATATGGAATCATGCAGTAACCCAAAAGGTTTTAAACTAATCAAAATATATTTTAGATTCTTCAAAGTAGCCACCCTTTGCCTTGATGACAGCTTTGTACACTCTTGGCATTCTCTCATAACCAGCTTCATGAGGTAGTCACATGGAATGCATTTCAATTAACAGGTGTGCCTTGTTAAAAGATAATTTGTGGAATTTCTTTCCTTCTTAATGCATTTGATCCAATCAGTTGTGTTGTGACAAGGTCGGGTTGGTATATACAGTTGAAGTCGGAAGTTTACATACACCTTAGCCAAATACATTTAAACTCATTTCACAATTCCTGACATTTAATCCTAGTAAAAATTCCCTGTCTTAAGTCAGTTAGGATAACCACTTTATGTTAAGAATGTGAAATGTCAGAATAATAGTAGAGAGAATGATTTATTTCAGCTTTTATTTCTTTCATCACATTCCCAGTGGGTCAGAAGATTACATACACTTAATTAGTATTTGGTAACATTGTCTTTAAATTGTTTAACTTGGGTCAAACGTTTCGGGTAGCCTTCCACAAGCTTCCCACAAGAAGTTGGGTGAATTTTGGCCCATTCCTCCTGACAGAGCTGGTGTAACTGAGTCAGGTTTGTAGGCCTCCTTGCTAGCACAGGCTTTTTCAGTTCTGCCCACAAATGTTCTATAGGATTGAGGTCAGGGCTTTGTGATGGCCACTCCAATACCTTGACTTTGTTGTCCTTAAGCCATTTTGCCACAACTTTGGAAGTATGCTTGGGGTTATTGTCCATTTGGAAGACCCATTTGCGACCAAGCTTTAACTTCCTGACTGATGTCTTGAGATGTTGCTTCAATATATTCACATAATTTTCCTTCCTCATGATGCCATCAATTTTGTGAAGTGCACCAGTCCCTCCTGCAGCAAAGCACCCCCACAGCATGATGCTGCCACCTCCGTGCTTCACGGTTGGGATGGTGTTCTTCGGCTTGCAAGCGACCCCCCTTTTCCTCCAAACATAACGATGGTCATTATGGTCAAACAGTTCTATTTTTGTTTCATAAGACCAGAGGACATTTCTCCAAAAAGTACGATCTTTGTGCAGTTGCAAACTGTAGTCTGGCTTTTTTATGGCGGTTTTGGAGCAGTGGCTTCTTCCTTGCTGAGCGGCCTTTCAGGTTATGTCGATATAGGACTCGTTTTACTGTGGATATAGATACTTTTGTACCTGTTTCCTCCAGCATCTTCACAAGGTCATTTGCTGTTGTTCTGGGATTGATTAGCACTTTTCGCACCAAAGTACGTTAATCTCTAGAAGACAGAATGCGTCTCCTTCCTGAGCGGTATGACGGCTGCGTGGTCCCATGGTGTTTATACTTGCGTACTATTGTTTGTACAGATGAACGTGTTACCTTCAGGTGTTTGGAAATTGCTCCCAATGATGAACCAGACTTGTGGAGGTCTACAATTCTTTTTCTGAGGTCTTGGCTGATTTATTTGGATTTTCCCATGATGTCAAGCAAAGAGGCACTGAGTTTGAAGGTAGGCAACGAAATACATCCACAGGTACACCTCCAATTGACTCAAATGATGTCAATTAGCCTATCAGAAGCTAATCTAAAGCCATGACATCATTTTCTGGAATTTTCCAAGCTGTTTAAAGGCACAGTCAACTTAGTGTATGTAAACTTCTGACCCACTGGAATTGTGATACAGTGAATTATATGTGAAATAATCTGTCTGTAAACAATTGTTGGAAAAATTACTTGTGTCATGCACAAAGTAGATGTCTTAACCGACTTGCCAAAACTATAGTTTGTTAACAAAAAAATTGTGGAGTGGTTGAAAAACAACTTTTAATGACTCCAACCTAGGTGTATGTAAACTTCCGACTTCAACTGTAGAAGATAGCCCTAGTTGGTAAAATACCAAGTCCATATTATGGCAAGAACTGCTCAAATAAGCAAAGAGAAATGACAGTCCATCATTACTTTAAGACATGAAGGTCAGTCAATACGGAACATTTCAAGAACTTTGAAAGTTTCTTCAAGTGCAGTCGCAAAAACCATCAAGCGCTATGATGAAACTGTCTCTCATGAGGACCACCACAGGAAAGGAAGTTACCTTTGTTGCAGAGGATAAGTTCATTAGAGTTAACTGCACCTCAGATTGCACCCCAAATAAATGCTTCACAGAGTTCAAGTAACAGACACATCTCAACATCAACTGTTCAGAGGAGACTGCGTGAATCAGGCCTTCATGGTCGAATTGCTGCAATCACTACTAAAGGACACCAATAAGAAGAAGAGACTTGCTTGGGCCAAGAAACACGAGCAATAGACATTAGACTGGTGGAAATCTGTCCTTTCGTCTGATGAGTCCAAATTTGAGATTTTTGCTTACAACCGCCGTGTCTTTGTGAGAAACAGAGTAGATGAACGGATGATCTCCGCATTTGTGGTTGACACTGTGAAGCATGGAGGAGGAGGTGTGATGGTGTGTGGGTGCTTTGCTGGTGAGACTGTCTGTGATTTATTTAGAATTCAAGGCAAACTTAACCAGCATGGCTACCACAGCATTCTGCAGCGATACACCATCCCATCTGGTTTGCGCTTAGTGGGACTATCATTTGTTTTTCAACAGGACAATGACCCAAAACACATCTCCAGGCTGTGTAAGGGATATTTAACCAAGAAGGAGAGTGATGGTGCTGCATCAGATGGCCTTGCCTCCACAATCACCAGACCTCAACCCAATTGAGATGGTTTGGGATGAGTTGGACCGCAGAGTGAAGGAAAAGCAGCCAACAAGTGCTCAGCATATGTGGAAACTCCTTCAAGACTGTTGGAAAAGCATTCCTCATGAAGCTGGTTGAGAGAATGCCAATAGTGTGCAAAGCTGTCATCAAGGCAAAGGGTGGCTACTTTGAAGAATCTCAAATATAAAATATATTTTGATTTGTTTAACACTTTTTTGGTTACTACATGATTCCATATGTGTTATTTCATAGTTTTGATGTCTTCACTATTATTCTACAATGTAGAAAATAGTAAAAGTAAAGAAAAACCCTTGAATGAGTAGGTGTGTCCAAACTCTTGACGGGTACTGTTTGTCTGATCGAAAATGGGCTAAATTTGACACATGATCAATGTCCAGCGCCCAAATTATTTTACCTGTTCAGGCGTCGAAAATCACTGCGCTTCTTCACATGAAGGTGACATATCTGAGCATTCATTTGCACTATATTCAGTAGTAGGCTACAAGGCACGGAAAAGCAAATATTGTCATATTTAATCTAAAGCACATCTCTGCTATTTCTGTTTAAAAAATGAAGCATAGCAAATCCAGAGCTCCAATCACAACATGTTTTCTGTAAAGATGCAAACGTAGACCAGTCTTTACTAAAAATGTATTTTATTTATTTAACAGAAAATAAAAGTTGCACACTCTCAATACTCCTGCCTGCTCTGTTTGTTATGGACGATGGATGCGATGGGTGCAGATTGAGTCATCAGTGGTGCTGGCGGTGGTCCCTCGCAGTCCATACCCAACATGGTGGTAGTGTTGGTCTGTGATCCACTCCAAACTGTCAATGTATAAATCATTAATAAAAATTGTTTTGATATTGCAAGAAAATATTGTAATTTCACATAACCATACCACAATGTAGCTACTCTATCTGCTTCATTCATGATGAGTAAGCTAACTGGAACAAGCTAGATAACCAAGTTGCTAGCTAGATAGGTTGGCTAGCTAACGTTAGATATCTTATATTAACCAGTAATACAAAATTATGCCCAAAAGTTTTAAAACGTTAGCTGTCACCTTGAGGCTTGAAAAAAACAATCCCTGAATGAAGGACATTTCGTTATTTGTTAGCTAGCTAGGCTACCAGTTAGCTTTTACCCCCCTATCAAGCCTAGCTAGCTAGCTAGTCCTACTGGCTGCTGGCCAAATTAGCTAACGTTCTTGATTGTAGTTACTAAGATAAATAAAATATCTCAAATTAGCTACTCACTTTAGCGTTAACTTCTTTGAAGTATTTTCTGAACAGCTTCTCACTTCTTTGTTTCTCCAGTTGTCAGTTCGACCACACACCATTTACAAACTCATTTGTGGCACGAAATTCAAAAATGTGGGTGCCACAGCAGAAAATATGTGATTCTAGTTGCTGGGATACCAGTTACAGTGCTTTTAGATTAGCTTTGTGCATGCCTTTATGCAGATCTAAAACAAAAAGTTTAGCTAGTGTCTGAAATAATAATATGGATTTAATATTTGTCCAATTATTGAACATGTCCTCAACTCAAATAAGCATCAGAAATTGTCCTTATTTAGCATATTCAAAAGCATATCAAGATCCTGATATGGACCTCGGTCAAGAGCATATGTGCTGAGAAAATATACTATGTAGGCCTACTGTCAGTATTTGTAATCATATAGAGAAAATAAGATGTCTACATAGGCCTATCTCAGGATATCTAATGAGTCAATAACCGGCCATACTATGTATGATATCAGGAGGGAATCCCAAAATGATTTGTGCATGAAAGAAAAATATGGATTTCATATTTGACAAATTATTGAGCCTGTTTTATTTTTTTTCACCTTTATTTAACCAGGTAAGCCAGTTGAGAACAAGTTCTCATTTACAACTGCGACCTGGCCAAGATAAAGCAAAGCAGTGCGGAAAAAACAACAACAACACAGAGTTACAGTGAGGGAAAAAAGTATTTGATCCCCTGCTGATTTTGTACGTTTGCCCACTGACAAAGACATGATCAGTCTATAATTTTAATGGTAGGTTTGTTTGAACAGTGAGAGACAGAATAACAACAAAAAAAATCCATTTTTGCATTTTAATGAGGGAAGTAAGTATTTGACCCCCTCTCAATCAGAAAGATTTCTGGCTCCCAGGTTTCTTTTATACAGGTAACGAGCTGAGATTAGGAGCACACTCTTAAAGGAAGTGCTCCTAATCTCAGCTTGTTACCTATATAAAAGACACCTGTCCACAGAAGCAATCAATCAATCAGATTCCAAACTCTCCACCATGGCCAAGACCAAAGAGCTCTCCAAGGATGTCAGGGACAAGATTGTAGACCTACACAAGGCTGGAATGGGCTACAAGACCATCGCCAAGCAGCTTCGTGAGAAGGTGACAACAGTTGGTGCGATTATTCGCAAATGGAAGAAACACAAAAGACCTGTCAATCTCCCTCAGCCTGGGGCTCCATGCAAGATCTCACCTCGTGGAGTTGCAATGATCATGAGAACGGTGAGGAATCAGCCCAGAACTACACGGGAGGATCTTGTCAATGATCTCAAGGCAGCTAGGACCATAGTCACCAAGAAAACAATTGGTAACACACTATGCCGTGAAGGACTGAAATCCTGCAGCGCACGCAAGGTCCCCCTGCTCAAGAAAGCACATATACAGGCCCGTCTGAAGTTTGCCAATGAACATCTGAATGATTCAGAGGAGAACTGGGTGAAAGTGTTGTGGTCAGATGAGACCAAAATCGAGGTCTTTGCCATCAACTCAACTCGCTATGTTTGGAGGAGGAGGAATGCTGCCTATGACCTCAAGAACACCATCCCCACCATCAAACATGAAGGTGGAAACATTATGCTTTGGGGGTGTTTTTCTGCTAAGGGGACAGGACAACTTCACCGCATCAAAGGAACGATGGATGGGGCCATGTACCGTCAAATCTTGGGTGAGAACCTCCTTCCCTCAGCCATGGCATTGAAAATGGGTCGTGGATGGGTATTCCAGCATTACAATGACCCAAAACACACGGCCAAGGCAACAAATGAGTGGCTCACGAAGAAGCACATTAAGGTCCTGGAGTGGCCTAGCCAGTCTCCAGACCTTAATCCCATATAAAATCTGTGGAGGGAGCTGAAGGTTCGAGTTGCCAAACGTCAGCCTCGAAACCTTAATGACTTGGAGAAAATCTGCAAAGAGGAGTGGGACAAATCCCTCCTGAGATGTGTGCAAACCTGGTGGCCAACTACAAGAAACGTCTGACCTCTGTAATTGCCAACAAGGGTTTTGCCACCAAGTACTGAGTCATGTTTTGCAGAGGGGTCAAATACTTATTTCCCTCATTAAAATGCAAATCAATTTATAACATTTTTGACAAGCGTTTTTCAGGATTTTTTAGTTGTTATTCTGTCTCTCACTGTTCAAATAAACCTACAATTAAAATGATAGACTGATCATGTCTTTGTCAGTGGGCAAACGTACAAAATCAGTAGGGGATCAAATACTTTTTTCCCTCACTGTACATATGGAATAAACAAAACATACAGTCAATACCACAATAGAAAATCTATATACAGTGTGTGCAAATGTAGTAAATTATGGAGGTAAGGCAATAAATAGGCCATAGTGCAAAATCATCATTACAATTATAATTTAGTATTAACACTGGAGTGATAGATGTGCAGAAGATGATGTGCAAATAGAGATACTGGGGTGCAAATGAGCAAAATAAATTGCAATGTAAATAACAATATGGGGATGAGGTAGTTGGGTAGGCTAATTACAGATGGGCTGTGTACAGGTGCAGTGATTGTTAAGCTGCTCTGATAACTGATGCTTAAAGATAGTGAGGGAGATAAGTGTCTCCAGCTTCAGAGATCTTTGCAGTTCGTTCCAGTCATTTGCAGCAGAGAACTGGAAGGAATGGCGACCAAAGGAGGTGTTGGCTTTGGGGATGACCAGTGAGATATACCTGCTGGAACGCATACTACGGGTGGGTGTTGCTATGGTGACCAATGAGCTAAGATAAGGCAGGGATTTGCCTAGAAGGGATTTATAGATGACCTGGAGCCAGTGGGTTTGGTGACGAATATGTAGTGAGGTCCAGCCAACGAGAGCGTACAGGTCACAATGGTGGGTAGTATATGGGGCTTTGGTGACAAAACGGATGGCACTGTGCTGAAAACTCAGAAATGTATCAGAAAACGTCCTTATTTTCAGCATATCAAAAAGCATATCAAGATCTTGATATGAACCTCAGCCAAGAGAAACATATCTGGAATCAATATAGATTAATATGTTGAATGTACTGAGAAAACACTGATATGCAATGTATACAGTCAGTATTTGCCTGGGTTTGGAAGGCGGCCCACGTTCCTTCTCCACAAAGGTGGTGACCCCTCCGATCGAAATAATTATCGCCCCATCTCTAAATTTTCTTGCCTAGCAAAAATGTTAGACTCTTTGATCAACTGTCAGCTTAGATCTTTCCTACTACAAAATGTATTTTAAGTGTTCATTAGTCTGGTTTCAGGCCAGGTTATAGCACCATCTCTGCTGCATCCTTGGTCTTAAATAATGTGGTAAAGGGTATAGAAAAGTGGAAACACGGTTCTGCCCTCTTCACTGACCTGTCGAAGGCTTTTGATACTTCTGACCAATGTTCCCTCTAAGCTGCGCACGTGCACAGGTTGTAGGCAGAACACATCGGAGTAGGATTGCATTGACAGGCATGACTCAGGCAAGGACTCTACACAGACGACCTGTGCGGCATAACCAATCAGAGCTGCAGTAGGCCTATATGCAAATAGACCATTGCCATATATGGATCTGTGCCATTCACTTTGAACTGGACTGTTTTTACAGCATCAGCGGTCGTGAGTTGATGCGCTTGTTTTGAAATCAAAGCGAGAGCTACATGTAGCGCCGTGTGTAAATTTGTTCATATCCTTTGCTAGTGAGTGAGTTATTAGCCCAGTTATAGATAATTTGTAGTCAGCAATGGGGGAATGATTGCTTCCTACAAGAGCACAAAATATGTGCATTTCTAGACATCTTTGAAAAACGAGTCAGGTAAAGAGCTTTTTTTTTTTACTTAAAGGGGCAGTGTTGTATTTTGAGACAGGCATGAATAAGCTAAGCAGCCAATAGGCAGAGGGTAGCATAATTTGTCTGATTCTATATAATAATGGTATGGGAATAATGATGCATTTTATTTTGTAAAGCGGTTTAATGCATCAAACATCACAAAACATTTTTTGTCACCTACTTGTCTGAAGGACAAGTGGATAAACAGGTTAATGTCAAGCCCTGCATGTTTTTTTCAAAAGTCTCATGGAATGTAGGCCTACATTGAACACCACACATTGGCTACTACTGTACAGTGGGGAAAACAAGTATTTAGTCAGCCACCAATTGTGCAAGTTCTCCCACTTAAAAAGATTAGAGAGGCCTGTAATTTTCATCATAGGTACACGTCAACTATGACAGACAAATTGACAAAAAAAAATCCAGAAAATCACATTGTAGGATTTTTTATGATTTTATTTGCAAATTATGGTGGAAAATAAGTATTTGGTCACCTACAAACAAGCAAGATTTCTGGCTCTCACAGACCTGTAACTTCTTCTTTAAGAGGCTCCTCTGTCCTCCACTCGTTACCTGTATTAATGGCACCTGTTTGAACTTGTTATCAGTATAAAAGACACCTGTCCACAACCTCAAACAGTCACACTCCAAACTCCACTATGGCCAAGAGCTGTCAAAGGACACCCGAAACAAAATTGTAGACCTGCACCAGGCTGGGAAGACTGAATCTGCAATAGGTAAGCAGCTTGGTTTGAAGAAATCAAATGTGGGAGCAATTATTAGGAAATGGAAGACATACAAGAACAGTGATAATCTCCCTCGATCTGGGGCTCCACGCAAGATCTCACCCCGTGGGGTCAAAATGATCACAAGAACGGTGAGCAAAAATCCCAGAACCACACGGGAGGACCTAGTGAATGATCTGCAGAGAGCTGGGACCAAAGCAACAAAGCCTACCATCAGTAACACACTACGCCGCCAGGGACTCAAATCCTGCAGTGCCAGACGTGTCCCCTGCTTAAGCCAGTACATGTCCAGGCCCATCTGAGGTTTTCTAGAGTGCATTTGGATGATCCAGAAGAGGATTGGGAGAATGTCATATGGTCAGATGTAACCAAAATATAACTTTTTGGTAAAAACTCAACTCGTCGTGTTTGGAGGACAAAGAATGCTGAGTTGCATCCAAAGAACACCATACCTACTGTGAAGCATGGGGGTGGAAACATCATGCTTTGGGGCTGTTTTTCTGCAAAGGGACCAGGACGACTGATCCGTGTAAAGGAAAGAATGAATGGGGCCATGTATCGTGAGATTTTGAGTGAAAAACTCCTTCCATCAGCAAGGGCATTGACGATGAAACGTGGCTGGGTCTTTCAGCATGACAATGATCCCAAACACACCGCCCGGGCAACGAAGGAGTGGCTTCGTAAGAAGCATTTCAAGGTCCTGGAGTGGCCTAGCCAGTCTCCAGATCTCAACCCCATAGAAAATCTTTGGAGGGAGTTGAAAGTCTGTGTTGCCCAGCGACAGCCCCAAAACATCACTGCTCTAGAGGAGATCTGCATGGAGGAATGGGCCAAAATACCAGCAACAGTGTGTGAAGACCTTGTGAAGACTTACAGAAAACATTTGACCTGTGTCATCGCCAACAAAGGGTATACAACAAAGTATTGAGAAACTTTTGTTATTGACCAAATACTTATTTTCCACCATAATTTGCAAATAAATTAATTAAAAATCCTACAATGTGATTTTCTGGGAAAAAAATTATCATTTTGTCTGTCATAGTTGACGTGTACCTATGATGAAAATTACAGGCCTCTCTCATCTTTTTAAGTGGGAGAACTTGCACAATTGGTGGCTGACTAAATACCTTTTTCCCCCAGTGTAGGTTGAACGATAGAACAGCTATTTCCATGTTAAAATGTTATTGGATGCATTTTCTCCATTGTTTTTGATGGAAGGCCACTCTGGTAGGCCTACATTATGATCAAATAGCCACAGTAGCCTACTTGACCACTGTTAAAACTTAATTAAAGCGGGTACAGCCTGTGTTCACAGTAAACGCGCGCCGGAAGTTGCACAGAATTTTCACAACATTCAAGTTTGTGCTCTGCAGACCTGAAATTTGCTCAGTGACTAAAATAATTATATGGAACATTGCTTCTGACCACTCTTTACTAATTCAAAGATTTTCTGACGTTGACTTGGAACAGGCATCATGTAATTGGTTTAAAAATTACCTGACAGACAGGAGGACACAGTGTGTATTTTCTGATGGTGTTATGTCAGGTTTCTTTGATTTTAGGTTCTGTACTTTTTACTGTCTATATAAATAATATTGGTATATCTGCATTTTTTTTATACACCTGTATGCAGATGACACTATTGTGTATGCTATTGCCCCAACAGTTGGCCTTCGATCTCCACTGGGTTGGGTAAATCTGCTTTCAGTTTCTTTGCATCCCATGTATGGAATTATCTACAGTGTTCACTGCAAAACTTGATGTTCTGGTGACTCCGCGGCAGTTCAAATTGTTGATAAAGGACCTCTATGCTGAGGAATGTGATTGTTTTTCTTAAATCCCTATATGTTTTTAATTATGATGTCATTGTAAATGTGTGTAAATTTGATAAATTGTGTATATGCAGGGCTCCCTTGCAAAAGAGGCCTTGGTCTCAATGGGATTCCCTGTGGAAATAAAGGTTAAATACTTATTTTTTTAAATAATTTGAATGCCTATTCTATTGCCAGCATGACTAGCTAAGTTATAGAATACGAACTTACAGTGTTAGGCTTTCACAAGGCACTTCAGAGAAACCGATAGTAATTTTGATAGAATGGAGTCATGAATGCATTCAGGTGTGTGTACCGCGTCAAATTTTCTTTACAATACAATAAAACAGGCTCATTCTGTTCAGAGCAACCCAGGGTATGACACCATAGCTGTGTTCGAATACCCATACTAACATACTGTATACTACATACTTAATGAGTATATACTACATACTATTAGTTCATTTTAGTATACTGTAAACGAACGGTATCCTTTCAGTTGAACATACTAGCGCTTCGCCTGTCTACCGGAAGTTGATGCTGTTGCTATGCAACCTCTTGCTAGCTTGTTAGCATAACAAATGACTAGCTAGACATTTTACAACTTCGGGTGTGTTCGTAAATTCAGAGCATTTCGCTCTCAGAGCGTTCAGAGCGCACACTGGACGCTCTGGCCAAGGAAAAGGGTTGATTTAAGCGTTCTGACCTCACAACGGCAGTCAAGCACCCAAGCTAACTGGCTAACTTTCTAGCTACTTCCAGACACAAATGAGAGAACACCTCACTCATTTTACCATTTTACTCACCCTAGCAGAGCTGGTTAGACTGTTTTCATGTTATCCAGAGTGTTGGTGACCGTAACTGTGCTGCTGGCAACAATATAATTATGCTTTATTGCAGACGTTTACTGACACCGGCCATATTCAACTGATGTTGAGCGTTCGTAAATTCATTAGTTATTCTGCGCTCTGGCACAGGTGCACGTCAGACGAGAGTGCTCTGAAATCGGAGTAGATAGCCAGAGCAAATTTACGAACGAACCCGAATGTCCATTGAGAACGCACAACGACTATACCACTTAGGTAAACTATGAATGACGGGAATAATCAAGTCAATAAATGTTGGGTAGTTAGTTAGATAGCATATAGTAAATATACTGGCAAGTTCGATGCATTAGTAGCCAACTAATGTTAGGTAGCTAGCTAACATACCGGTACATACTGCTGTAATGATATGCTATGCGGTTTGTAAGGATAGCGTTGCTAACAAATTGTCAGCCAACATAACGTGTAAGGTAACTTATTTGAAAAGTCATTACTTTATTACATTGCTGAACATTTTCTTAACATTTGTCATTATTAGTTAAAGCAATGAATTTCTATCCGCTCTAGTTGGGACTATTTTCAGCCATTTTCCTCAAATCTGAAAACGTTGTGAAGCCACGCCCATTTTCTGAAGAATTGCATTATGGGCCCTAAAAATACGGAAATAGTGTCCACTGCTTGCATACTTTGTATTTTGGCGAATGTAGTATGACATCCGGGACCTTTTGGCATACTAACTATATCCATACTATGACCAATAAGCATACTACATACTCAATTTACATCACAAATAGTACGGTTAGTGCGGTTAGTATGAGTATTCGAACACAGCTCATGTCATCTTGTAACTGTACATCAAACATAGTGATCATAGTGAAGTGCACATTGGAGTGGTTTACTTGTATGACATCAATGTAGAATTTATTATAATCCTCAATGTCTCATCTTTCAGAACACATCGAGTCCTCTTGATTTACAGCATCTCACTCACAACAACAAAACATTTGCAAAGGTAGCCCAATTAGCAGGATGGGGGCCTCTTTTTGTTGCGCTTGGTGCTCACGCTTAGAGCAGAGACCCCTTAGCATGTTACTGTCCAGCCACTGCGTTCTAATTTAGATGCTCATCAATGTCCAAATCTGCCATTTTCAACCCGTATATATTGTGAGTGTTAAGGGCTACATTAACCTTTCAATACACTTCGATTCAAATGTAATCTGATGTTATGTGTCCTTACCACAGTCAGTGGGCATAGGGGTAGAGGCCACCTGGTGGATGATGGGGCGCTCTATACCAACGTGGGACAGTGTGCTGTGACAGCCCAGGACAGAGTCCCCCTCTGAAGACTCTGACACCGGGACAACCTCTTTGGTCATCTCCCCCCCAGGGCCTATAGACACACAGACAAGAGCAGAGGAGAAAATATGGGTCATAGTAATCAATCCACGCCAGGCCAGCCTGAAAATATTTCGGGTATTTCTGATTGTTCTGGCAATTCTCACATATAAACTTGGGAGGAACTTATTCCTATTGGGAGGAAGCATATTTGACATTCTTTTTACATGCTTTTTACATTTGTATCACACACCATCTCTGACAATTTTTTATAAATTCTCAAAATAAATTTTGTGTAATAAAAAAAAAAACATTGTTCCTCTCAATTAAGTTTCTATTTGAGAATTAACAGAACAATCTGATACACCCAAAATATGTTCGGGTTGTCCTGTTGTGGAATCGTCCCAATCAAATTATATGAAGACCTTTTTATATCAGCAGTACAGAAGAAAAAAACAGCATTGGCCTATATGCTATATTGTGTCCGATTGTGATAAAACTGTGATAGCCCCCTGAGCTAAAGCCCAGGCATTAGCTTAGATATTTTTAAAAGAAAAGGAAAAGATGCACACTAGTAGCGTCAATGCAATATTTTTTTTACTCAGATCTTCCCACCAGAATCTAACCTAGTACTAGGCCCATTTCATATTCTTTTGCATCTTCAAAGTGGTAGGCATGTTGTGTAAATCAAATTATACAAACCCCCAAAAAATCTATTTTAATTCCAGGTTGTAAGGCAACAAAAAAGGAAAAATGACAAGGGGGGTGAATACTATCGCAAGCCACTGTAACTGCAATGTCACACGCCAAAAATGTCTTCAAGCCCAACATGTGGTACTCACAGAAGGACACCATGGCTAGCAATCAAACAACAACCTCTTCCAAATCCCCCAACAGAGAAATGAAATGAATAACGAGCCCAAAGAAATCTGAAGGATGTATTTGAGCAAATGGGAAGGATGAATACAACTTTGTTGGGTGTTGAATCAGATGTTTCCACGATAAAAGCAACAACTAACGAACTGAAGGACAAAGTGGACATAATGCATGAGAGGATGGTTAAGGCAGAAGATCAGATTTCTACAGCGGAGGATGTCATCACTCATCTTGAGAAGGACAATGAGAAATGAGGAAAAGCTGGAAATGTTGTGGACTCATGTCAAAGACCTTGAGAACAGAAGTAGGAGAAATATGGTAAAATTGGTTAATCTGAAAGATGGAAGTGAGGCTGGCGGTTGATTAATCTTATGTGTGCAGAAAATCATTGCTTGATGACAGCCACGAATACGAAATTGAATGGACCCATCGCACACTAACCATTCCTGACGAGAACTGACCCCGAGTGCAGTTTTCATTCGTTTCCTACGATCTACAGTCCGGGATAAGGTACTTCAAGCGGCAAAAGAAAAGGGTGGCATACAGTGGGAGAGCCGTCGGCTGTCTATCTTTCTGGACCTGTCCAGGGAACTCGCAATGAAGAGGAAGAAGTATTCAGTGACAAACAAAGCAACTGCAGAAAACAAATGTCAGACACACACTGGCATACCCAGCGACACTGCTTTTTACCTGGAAGGGACAGAAAATGACTTTTAAGGACAGCGTGGAGGCAGAGAGATTCATGGAAGAGCAGTTTGTTTAGCAGAAAATAACATTTTATTTGTCACATGCTGTGTAAAAAACAGGTGTAGACTAACGGTGAAATCCTTACTTATGGGCCCTTCCCAACAATGCAGTGAAAAAATTGAAACAATAGAAAACTAACAACACAAGGATTAAATACACAATGAGTAACGATAACTTGGCTACATACACAGGGTACCAGTACCGAGTCCATGTTCAGGGGTACGAGGTAATTGAGGTAGATACACTACATGACCAAAAGTATGTGGATACCTGCTCGTCGAACATCTCATTCCAAAATCTTGGGCATTAATATGGAGTTGGTCCCCTCTTTGCTGCAATAACAGCCTTCATTCTTCTGGGAAGGCTTTCCACTAGATGTTGGAACATTGCTGCGGGTACTTGCTTCCATTCAGCCACAAGAGCATTAGTGAGGTCGGGCACTGATGTTGGGCGATTAGGCCTGGCTCGCAGTCGGCGTTCCAATTCATCCCAAAGGTGTTCGATGGGGTTGAGGTCAGGGCTCTGTGCAGGCCAGTCAAGTTCTTCCACACCGATCTCGACAAACGATTTTTGTATGGACCTCACTTTGTGCACAGGGGCATTGTCATGCTGAAACAGGAAAGGGCCTTCCCCAAACTGTTGCCACAAAGTTGGACGATTCTGTGCTTCCAGAATCCCCGTGTCCGGGGGTATCGTCGGACGGGTCCACAGTGTCCCCCCCCCCCCCCCGTCTCAGCCTCCAGTATCTATGCTGCAATAGTCTATGTGCCGGGGGGCTAGGGTCAGTCTGTTATATCTGCTGTTATTCTCCTGTCTTATCCGGTGTCCTGTGTGAATTTAAGTATGCTTCCTCTAATTCTAGGACCATGCCTCAGGACTACCTGGTCTGATGACTCCTTGCTGTCCCTAGTCCACCTGGTCGTGCTGCTGCTCCAGTTTCCACTCTTCTGCCTGCGGCTATGGAACCCTGACCTGTTCACCGGACGTGCTATCTTGTCCCAGACCTGCTATTTCAACCTCTAAATGACCGGCTATGAAAAGCCAAGTGACATTTACTCCTGATGTACTGACCTGTTGCAACTCTACAACCACTGTGATTATTATGTGACCCTGCAGGTCATCTATGAACGTTTGAACATCTTGGAGAAAAATCAGGCCTTAATGGCCATGTTATAATCTCCAACTGGCACAGCCAGAAGGAGAATGACCACCCCTCAGAGCCTGGTTCCTCTCTAGGTTTCTGCCTTGCCACCGTGCTTTTACATCTGCATTGCATGCTGTTTGGGGTTTTAGGCTGGGTTTCTGTATAGCACTTTGTGACATCTGCTGATGTAAAAAGGGCTTTATAAATACAGTGGGGGAAAAAAATATTTAGTCAGCCACCAATTGTGCAGGTTCTCCCACTTAAAAAGATTAGAGAGGCCTGTAATTTTCATCATAGGTACACGTCAACTATGACAGACAAATTGAGGAAAAAAAATCCAGAAAATCACATTGTAGGATTTTTTAATGAATTTATTTGCAAATTATGGTGGAAAATAAGTATTTGGTCACCTACAAACAAGCAAGATTTCTGGCTCTCACAGACCTGTAACTTCTTCTTTAAGAGTCTCTTCTGTCCTCCATTCGTTACCTGTATTAATGGCACCTGTTTGAACTTGTTATCAGTATAAAAGACACCTGTCCACAACCTCAAACAGTCACACTCCAAACTCCACTATGGCCAAGACCAAAGAGCTGTCAAAGGACACCAGAAACAAAATTGTAGACCTGCACCAGGCTGGGAAGACTGAATCTGCAATAGGTAAGCAGCTTGGTTTGAAGAAATCAACTGTGGGAGCAATTATTAGGAAATGGAAGACATACAAGACCACTGATAATATCCATCAATCTGGGGCTCCACGCAAGATCTCACCCCGTGGGGTCAAAATGATCACAAGAACGGTGAGCAAAAATCCCAGAACCACACGGGGGGACCTAGTGAATGACCTGCAGAGAGCTGGGACCAAAGTAACAAAGCTTACCATCAGTAACACACTTCGCCGCCAGGGACTCAAATCCTGCAGTGCCAGACGTGTCCCCCTGCTTAAGCCAGTACATGTCCAGGCCCGTCTGAAGTTTGCTAGAGTGCATTTGGATGATCCAGAAGAGGATTGGGAGAATGTCATATGGTCAGATGAAACCAAAATATAACTTTTTGGTAAAAACTCAACTCGTCGTGTTTGGAGGACAAAGAATGCTGAGTTGCATCCAAAGAACACCATACCTACTGTGAAGCATGGGGGTGGAAACATCATGCTTTGGGGCTGTTTTTCTGCAAAGGGACCAGGACGACTGATCCGTGTAAAGGAAAGAATGAATGGGGCCATGTATCGTGAGATGTTGAGTGAAAACCTCCTTCCATCAGCAAGGGCATTGACGATGAAACGTGGCTGGGTCTTTCAGCATGACAATGATCCCAAACACACCGCCCGGGCAACGAAGGAGTGGCTTCGTAAGAAGCATTTCAAGGTCCTGGAGTGGCCTAGCCAGTCTCCAGATCTCAACCCCATATAAAATCTTTGGAGGGAGTTGAAAGTCCGTGTTGCCCAGCGACAACCCCAAAACATCACTGCTCTAGAGGAGATCTGCATGGAGGAATGGGCCAAAATACCAGCAACAGTGTGTGAAAACCTTGTGAAGACTTACAGAAAACGTTTGACCTGTGTCATTGCCAACAAAGGGTATATAACAAAGTATTGAGACATTTTTGTTATTGACCAAATACTTATTTTCCACCATAATTTGCAAATAAATTCATTAAAAATCCTACAATGTGATTTTCTGGATTTTCTTTTCTCATTTTGTCTGTCATAGTTGACGTGTACCTATGATGAAAATTACAGGCCTCTCTCTTTTTTTTTATTTTTTATTTTGACATTTAGCAGACGCTCTTATCCAGAGCGACTTACAGGAGCAATTAGGGTTAAGTGCCTTGCTTAAGGGCACATCGACAGATTTTTCACCTTGTCGGCTCGGGGATTAGAACCAGCAACCTTTCAGTTACTGGCACAACACTCTTACCCACTAAGCTACTTGCCGTGGGAGAACTTGCACAATTGGTGGCTGACTAAATACTTTTTTCCCCCACTGTACATTTGATTGAATGATTGAATTGGTGGCTGACTAAATACTTTTTTCCCCCACTGTACATTTGATTGAATGTATGCTGCAGCGTTAAGATTTCCCTTCACTGGAACTAAGGGGCCTAGCCCGAACCATGAAAAACAGCCCCAGACCATTATTCCTCCTCCACCAAACTTTACAGTTGGCACTATGCATTGGGGCAGGTAGCGTTCTCCTGGCATCTGCCAACCTCAGATTTGTTCGTCGGACTGCCAGATGGTGAAGCGTGATTCATCAATCCAGAGAACGCGTTTCCAATGCTCCAGAGTCAAATGGCGGCGATATTTACACCACCAGACGACGCTTGGATTTGCACACGGTGATCTTAGGCTTGTGTGCGGCTGCTCGGCCATGGAAACCCATTTCATGAAGCTCCCGTTGCAACCAAGGACAGACAATTTTTACGCGCTTCAGCACTCGGCAGTGCCGTTCTGTGCGCTTGTGTGGCCTACCACTTTGCAGCTGAGCCATTGTTGATCCTAGACGTTTCCACTTCACGATAGCAGCACTTACAGTTGACCGGATCATCTCTAGCAGGGCAGAAATTATACAAACTGACTTGTTGGAAAGGTGGCATCCTATGATGGTGCCAGTTGAAAGTCACTGAGCTCTTCAGTACAGGTCATTCTACTGCCAATGTTTGTCTATGGAGATTGCATGGCTGTGTGCTCAATTTTATGCACCTGTCAGCAACGAGTGTGGCTTAAATAGCCGAATCCACTAATTTGAAGGGGTGTCCACATACTTTTGTATATATAGTGTATGTACATATACAGTAGGTAGGGATAAAGTAACCAAGCAACAGGATAGATAAACAGTAGCAGCAGCATATGTGAAGAGTCAAAATAGTCAATAGGGTTAAAGGGTCAATGGTTAAATAGTTAACCAATAGCTACCCGGACGAACTATTTAGCAGTCTTATGGCTCGGAGTAGAAGCTTTTCAGGGTCCAGTTGGTTCCAGACATGGTGCAGCAGCAGAGAGAACAATCTATGACTTGGGTAGCTGGAGTCTTTGACCATTTTTAGGGCCTTTCGCTGACATCACCTGGTATAGAGGTCCTGGATGGCAGGGAGCTCGGCTCCAGTGATTTACTGGGCCGTACGCACTACCTCGTAGCTCCTTATGGTCGGATGCCAAGCAGTTGCCCTACCAAGCGGTGATGAAGCCAGTCAAGATGCTCTTTTTTTTTTCATTTTTTTTTTACAATATAAACATATACAGACAAAAGACAACAGACAGATGCAAACAAACATCATTGACATCACACCTGCCCAGACCCACATGGTCCCACCACATCTACACTACCATTCAAAAGTTTGGGGTCACTTAGAAATATCCTTGTTTTCGAAAGAAAAGCAATTTTTTTGTCCATTAAAATAACATCATATTGATCGGAAATACAGTGTCGACATTGTTAATGTTGTAAATGACTATTGTAGCTGGAAATGGCTGATTTTTTATGGAATATCTACATAGGTGTACAGAGGCCCATTATCAGCAACCATCAGTCCTGTGTTCCAATGGCACATTGTCTTTGCTAATCCAAGTTTATAATTTTAAAAGGTTAATTGATCATTAGAAAACCCTTTTGCAATTATGTTAGCACAGCTGAAAACTGTTGTGCTGATTAAATAAGCAATAAAACTGACCTTCTTGAGACTAGTTGAGTATCTGGATCATCAGCAATTGTGGGTTCGATTACAGGATCAAAATGGCCAGAAACAAATAACTTTCTTCTGAAACTCGTCAGTCTATTCTTGTTCTGAGACATGAAGGCGAGAAATTGCCAAGAAACTGAAGATCTCGTACAACGCTGTGTACTACTCCCTTCACAGAACAGCGCAAACTGGCTCTAACCAGAATAGAAAGAGGAGTGGGAGGCCGCGGTGCACAACTGAGCAAGAGGACAAATACATTAGAGTATTTAGTTTGAGAAACAGACGACTCACAGGTCCTCAACTGGCAGCTTCATTAAATAGTACCCGCAAAACACCAGTCTCAACGTCAACAGTGAAGAGGCGACTCCGGGATGCTGACCTAGGCAGAGTTGCAAAGAAAAAGTCCAGTGTCTGTGTTCTTTTTCCCATCTTAATCTTTTCTTTTTATTGGCCAGTCTGAGATATGGCTTTTTCTTTGCAACTCTGCCTAGAAGGTCAGCATCCCGGAGTCGCCTCTTCACTGTTGACGTTGAGACTGGTGTTTTGTGGGTACTGCCAGATTCTATAAAATGACGTTGGAGGCGGCTTATGGTAGATCATTTTACATTATAGTGGCCTTTTATTGTCCCCAGCATAAGGTGCACCTGTGTAATGATCATGCTGTTTAAACAGCTTCTTGATATGCCACACCTGTCAGGTGGATGGATTATCTTGGCAAAGGAGAAATACTCAATAACAAATTTGTGCACAACATTTTAGAGGAAATGTGCACATGGAACATTTCTGGGATCTTTTATTTCAGCTAATGAAACACTTTACATGTTGTGTTTATATTTTTGTTCACTATAAAACTAAAGTATTTGAAAATGCCTACATTAGTCAGTTCAAAATGGCATTTTAATTCTGTCATGAAAATAATTGTATTTCCTATTACCAAGTTATTTAGTTTTCCATGTGGGCCAATTTATCAGTGAATTCTGAAAAGCTATCTGAGGATTGTTCCATAGGGGTGTACTTTTAGGTGGTGATATTGGTTATTGTAGAATCTGTAGAATTGTCTTATATATTGTTATAGTGCTCTTAACTATAAAGTTGTTAATGTTATTAGCTTTGAAAATTGACAAGTGAAAAGATTCTGGGGATGTGCATGCACATTTTCAATATGTACCACAGGAGGTTGGTGGCACCTTAATTGGGATGTCCGTGGTAATGGCTGGAGCGGAATAGGTGGAATGGTATCAAATAAATGGTTTCCATATGTTTGATTCCATTTCATTTGCTCCGCTCCAGCCATTATTATGAGCTGTCCTCCCCTCAGCAGCCTCCACTGATACAATACGTACCCATTGTTCCTCTTTAGCATATTTAACAATATGTCACAAGTAAAAGCCTTTGGTGGAGAGTTGACACAATTCCAGGTCTGGAAGGTTAAAACCCCCCTCAGACTTAGTCAAGATGCTCTCATGGTGCAGCTGTAGATCTTTTTGAGGATCTGAGGGCCCATGGCAAATCTTTTTGGCCTCCATGACTGTGCTGGTGTGTGTGTGGACCATGATAATTGTCCACACACACAGGAACTTGAAGCTCTCGACCCGCTCCACTACAGCCCCGTCAATGTGGATGGGGGCATGCTCGGCCCTCCATTTCCTGTAGTCCATGATCAGCTCCTTTGTCTTGCTGACGTTGAGGGAGAGGTTGTTGTCCTAGCACAACACTGCCAGATCACTGATCTCCTCCCTATAGGGTGTCTCATCGTCGTCGGTGATCAGGCCAACCACCGTCAGCAAACTTAATGATGGTGTTTGAGTTGTACACAGCCACGCAGTCATGGGTGAACAGGGAGTACAGGAGGGGACTAAGCACACACCCCTGAGGGGCCCCCGTGTTGAGGGTCTCCGCGGCGGATGTGTTGTTGCTTTCCATCACCATCTGGGGGAGGCCCATCAGGAAGTCCAGAAGATAAAGGAGACGGGACAATGTAAAATACAAGTTGGATGGTATGCCGATTACAAATACAAGCGAAGGTACTGTATGTGGGTGCAGGACTCTAGGGAGTGTTTTGCTAATTTAGCCTAGGTTAGCTTTTAAGCACCTCACAGACCATAAGGGATTTTGAGATGAGACTACAGGTTATTTTCTGTAGCATGTAAGACAGTTCTGTATTGATGTCACGCCCTGACATAGAGTTCGCTAGTTGGTTTGGTCAGGGTGTGAGTATCTATGTAATGTGTAGATCTAGTATGTTTAGATCTATGTTGTCCGGGTGTGGTTTCCAATAAGAGGCAGCTGTCGATCGTTGTCTCTGATTGGGGATCATACTTAGGCAGCCATTTTGCCTACCTTAGTTGTGGAATCTTGACTCTTGTTTGGCTTGTTTGTGTGTAGCCATTGTGAGCTTCACGTTACGTTGCTTTTGTTGTTTTGTCATGTGTTAACTTCGTTAATAAACATGTATGCATTCCACGCTGCACCTTGGTCCAAATCTGTACTCAACGAACATGACAGAAGATCCCACCACCAACGGACCAAGCAGCGTGGCCAGGAAAAGCAAGAAGCCTGGACATGGGAGGAGATACTGGAAGGAAAAGGATCATGGACGTGGGAAGAGATCCAGGATGGTATGGATCACCTTCCTTGGGAGCAAACAGAGGCAGCGAGGGAGAAAAGACGGCGACTCCAAAATGCGAAATGACGAAGGAGACCCGAGAGGCAACCCCAAGAAAATGTTTGGGGGGGGGCTCACGGGGTGGTCGACGAAGCAGCAGGAGGCCGTGAAAGGGCTGACTGTGGAGGAGGAGGCCGCTATTGTAGAGGTCCTCCAAGACCTGCGGATCAGCAGTTTGAGAGAGGAGGCCATCATATTACGGGGGCTGATAGAGAAGAGGGAGCAGGAGCTCTCACTTCAGAAGGAGGTGCTGCAGGAGGCCCAAAGGGAGAAGGAATTAGTGGATGCACGGAGAGAGGAGCTGGCCAGGCAACAGAGGGAGCGTGTGTTCATTGTGGAACCAAGTTATGCGGAGATACGCACTGTGTCGCCAGTGCGCCTTCACAGCCCAGTGCGTCCTGTGCCAGCGCCCCGCATGTGCCGTGCGAAAGTGGGCATCCAGCCAGGACGGGTTGTGCCAGCTATACACTCCAGACCTCCAGTGCGCCTCCACGGTCCAGTATATCCTTCTCAGACCGGTACAGCCCGTGCCTGTTCCCCGCACCAAACCAGTGGTGCGTGTATCCAGTCCGGTACGGCCCGTACCTGCTCCCCGCACCAAACCAGTGGTGCGTGTCGCCAGCCCGGTATGCCCCGTACCTTCTCCCCGCACCAAGCCAGTGGTGCATGTCGCCAGCCCAGTGCGGCCCGTACCTGCTCCCCGCACCAAACCAGTGGTGCGTGTCGCCAGCCCGGTACGCCCTGTACCTGCTCCCCGCACCAAACCAGTGGTGCGTGTTCCCAGTCCGGATTGCCGGTCCAGGCCCAGATGTCAGCCCCTCTCCAGGGTCGGGGCCTCCCACACCAGGGTCCAGACAGGGCTTGGTGCATCGTGGGAGGACAGAGAGGGGAAGCATCGCGCCGAGGTCCAGACCGGACCAGGGGTGCAACGGGGAGGCAGAAAGGGAGAGGACGTAACGCCCGGAGCCGCCACCGAGGCTAGATGCCCACCCGGACCCTCCCCTGTTAAGTTAGTTTCTGCGGCCGGAGTCCGCACCTGTGGGGGGAGAGAGAGGGGGGGGTACTGTCACTCCCTGACATAGAGTTCGCTAGTTGGTTTGGTCAGGGTGTGAGTATCTATGTAATGTGTATATCTAGTATGTTTAGATCTATGTTGGCCGGGTGTGGATCCCAATCAGAGGCAGCTGTCGATCGTTGTCTCTGATTGGGGATCATACTTAGGCAGCCATTTTGCCTACCTTAGTTGTGGGATCTTGACTCTTGTTTGGCTTGTTTGTGTGTAGCCATTGTGAGCTTTACGTTACGTTCTTTTGTTGTTTTGTCATGTGTTAACTTCGTTAATAAACATGTATGCATTCCACGCTGCACCTTGGTCCAATCCTGTACTCAACGAACGTGACAATTGATGGTTAGCTCATTGAGAAGCAACGTCACATTTGCTTTGTTTTGTGTTTGTTTTTCTACTTTGATACAAACTGTTTTATTGTACAGAAGAGGCTTACATTGTGAAACTGTAGGTAACACATGTATTACCATATGGGAAACTTCAGCTCACAGGCTATAATTATTCAGAGAAAACATGGCTAATGGTTATGTAAACATTATTTATTGGAATCATAATGGTTGTGGGAACCAAGTGAACAGGAAAAAGATTGACATATTTAAAATCAAAACAGGCAGATATTGTATTCATACAAGGTGTTGAATCTAACAGATACAGAGGCACTGACATTTAAAGAAGGTTGGGTTGGAGAAGTTTATCATAGCTCATTTAATTCCAAATGATATGGGGAGATTATTCTGATAAGCAAAAAATATATGTTGTAATGTTAACGCAACACTGATGGGGTCAGCCGGCTTATCTGCATTGAGGCTCTTATAAATGTGATTAAGGTAGAGTTATTCAACATACAGTATATGCTCCAAATAAGAAGGAACCAGATTTTCTTTCATGAGGTTAATGTTATACTAGGAAATATGGAGGGGCATATCATCCTGGCAGGAGATTTTAACCAAGTGATTGATAAAAGTAAATTCACAGGATATGGGTCTTAGAGACATCTAGAGATTTGTTAATCCTAATGATAGAGAATAACATAAAACACTCCAGAATAGACTTCTCCACTGTATGGGAAGCTTCTAAAGCATTTATCAGAGGAAAAATCATAGCCCATGCATCCAAAAAGAAGAGGGGCGGAAGCAGTGAAAAGATTAGAAACTGAGATATGTGTTTTGGAAAAGGAAATGTCTTCAACTGACAACACATTTCAAACCGTCTGCAACCTAAAATTTCAGCTGCACAAAATGTATAATAAAAAGGGAGAGAGTGCCCTGTTTAGGCTCAGAACCTATGAGGGATGTGAGAAAACAGGCAAGTTGCTAGCAAGGCAACTGAAAAAGCAGAACACTTAACATAATCCCAGCAATTAAGAAGGGCAGTGAGCTGGTGACCTGGTATAAAGAGATAAATGTACAGTACAAGTCAAAAGTTTGGACACACCTACTCATTCAAGGGTTTTTCTTTATTTTTTACTATTTTCTACATTGTAGAACAATAGTGAAGACAACAAAACTATGAAATAACACATATAGAATCATGTAGTAACCAAAAAAGTGTTAAACAAATCAAAATACATTTTATATTCTTCAAAGTAGCCACCCCTTTGCCTTGATGACAGCTTTGCACACTATTGGCATTCTCTCAACCAGCTTCATGAGGTAGTCAACAGGAATGCATTTCAATTAACAGGTGTGCCTTGTTAAAACTTAATTTGTGGAATTTCTTTCCTTAATGTGTTTTAGCCAATCACTTGTGTTGTGACAAGGTAGGGGTGGTATACAGAAGATAGCCCTATTTGGTAAAAGACCAAGTCCATATTATGGCTAGAACAAATCAAATAAGCAAAGACAAACGGCAGCCATCATTACTTTAAGATATGAAGGTCAGTCAATCCGGAAAAAGTCAAGAACTTTTAAAGTTTCTTCAAGTGCAGTCGCAAAAACCATCAAGCGCTATGATGAAGCTGGCTCTCATGAGGACCGCCACAGGAAATGAAGACCCAGAGTTACCTCTGCTGTAGAGGATAAGTTCATTAGAGTTACCAGCCTCAGAAATTGCAGCCCAAATAAATGCTTCATAGAGTTCAAGTAACAGACACATCTCAACATAAACTGTTCAGAGGAGACTGTGTGAATCAGGCCTTCATGGTCGAATTGCTGCAAAGAAACCACTACTAAAGGACACCAACAAGAAGAAGAGACTTGCTTGGGCCAAGAAACACAAACATTGGACATTAGTCCGTTGGAAATCTGTCCTTTGGTCTGATGAGGCCAAATTTTAGAATTTCGTTTCCAACCGCCGCATCTTTGTGAGACACAGAGTAGATTAATGGATGATCTCCGCATGTGTGGTTCCCACCGTGAAGCATGGAGGAGGAAGTGTGATGGTGCTTTGCTGGTGACACTGTTGGTGATTTATTTAGAATTCAAGGCAAACTTAACCAGCAGGGCTACCACAGCATTCTGCAGAGACACGCCATCCCATCTGGTTTGGGCTTAGTGGGACTATCATTTGTTTTGCAACAGGACAATGACCCAACACACCTCCAGGCTGTGTAAGGGCTATTTGACCAAGAAGGAGAGTGATGGAGTGCTGCATCAGATGACCTGGCCTCCACAATCACCCGACCTCAACCCAATTGAGATAGTTTGGGATGAGTTGGACCGCAGAGTGAAGGAAAAGCAGCCAACAAGTGCTCAGCATATGTGGGAACTCCTTCAAGACTGTTGGAAAAGCATTCCTGGTGAAGCTGGTTGAGAGAGTGCCAAGAGTGTACAAAGCTGTCATCAAGGCAAAGGGTGGCAACTTTGAAGAATCTCAAATATAAAATATATTTTGATTTGTTTAACACTTTTTTGGTTACTACACAATTCCATGTGTGTTATTTAATAGTTTTGATGTCTTCACTATTATTATACAATGTAGAAAATAGTACAAATAAAGTAAAACCCTTGAAGGAGTAGGTGTGTCCAAACTTTTGACTGGGACTGTATGTATGGCAGACCGATTTATTTTCTGTCTATCTGACCTCAATTTTGTAGCTAGACTATTAACATAATACAAGAGAACAATGTAGATTGTAGAAAGAGCGGAGAGCAACAAAGCAGCCCAAAATGTTAGATGGGGCCTAATGTGTTTTTTTCCCTCCCCTCTCCAATGTCGGATGATCATGGGCATTTTGCAGCACAATCCTGTCTCGGAGCTCTACAGACAATTCCTTCAACCTCATGGCTTGGATTTTTGGTCTGACATGCACTGTCAACTGTGGGACCTTATATAGACAGGTGTGTGCCTTCCCCAATCATGTCCAATCAATTGAATTTACCACAGGTGGACTCCAATCAAGTTGTAGAAACATCTCAAGAATGATCAATGGAAACATGATGAGCTCAATTTCTAGTCTCATAGCAAAGGGTCTGAATACTTATGTAAATAAGGTATTTCAGTTTTTTATTATTAATATATTTGCAAAAAAAAATTTTATTTAACCCATTTTAGAATAAGGCTGTAACATAACAAAATGTGGAAAAAGTCAAGTCAAATATTTACAATTGAGGGAATGTCTGTTAACCTGCTGTCAATTAAATCCAGGAAAGAATCCAACAGTGGAGTATTTGGAATTACTTAAATATAAAGCAGCCAATTTTTACTCTTAGGACAATGGCAACCTGATCTTAAATGTGAAATTGAGCATGATACCTGGTTAAAGATTTTGTCTAACTCAGCTCACTCAATATAAGATACTACATAAGTTATATTGGACTATAGGGCCCTATAAAATCAGTTAAAGTTTTTGCCTGATTCTGTTTCTTTTTTTCAATAATTCAGTTCTCTGCTTAGTTTTTCCAGGTTTCCGTTTCCCCCTGTTTTTTCAAGTTTTCGCTCTCAAAATCACACTTTTTAAAATAGAAAAACAACTAAATTGGATGGCGTAAGTCCACAACAATGCTTAAACCACATCACCACTTTTGAGGTCTGAGAAAAATTTGAGAAACTTACATTTTGGGGTGTAGTTACTCTTTAATTCCAGTGCGCACCTCGCAAAATGCTGTTGTTTAGCAGTGTTTTTGAAGGCAATGTGATGGTAGAATTTTCTAAACAAATACCCACTGGATTGATGCAAATAATCATGATATCATTCTACCAGGTAAGCATTGGCTACTTTGTAGTTAACATTTAATTGAAAAGGTTTTTGGGAAACCTTTCCATCTACCAAAATACTTTTCATTAGCATCATTGCTAATGGCTACACAAAGTGCCCCGCACATACGGGGAATTCTCGCTGCATCTTCAGAACGTTTTAGGAAATACGAATCACTGATGCATTCTGTTCATGTCTTATGATAAACTTGGGCTAATTAATTCATTTTCAATACTTTAGGTGATTCCCTACTAAGTTCAATTTTTTGTTGAATATTGTTGAATTCCGTTTTAATGTCTGATTTCCGTGATTCCGTCCACTTTCTCAGAATCGTGTATTTTATATTCTCTGCATCGCAGATTTTATAAGGCCCTAGGACTCCAACAAGGCTTCACAAAATGGGGTTGATCAACAATAATCTGTGCTGGAAATGTCAAAAAGACACAGACATTCTTACACGCAATATTGGAATATACATTAGTGCTACCTTCTGAAAGGATATTCTGAAATATTTGGGAGAATGCTCGGGATCAACAATCCCAGTTTCGCCAAGAATATGTCTCTTAGGTAACAGAACATAATTAATGTAAGTATCTGATTAATGTTGGTATCGTTACAGCTCCTAGATTGATTCTTAGACTTTGGAAAGGCCATGCCACTCCTACTCTGAAACAGTGGATATAATCAATGCTGGAAGTGGCATCTTATAAACAAATGCTTGCTAGAATCACTGGTAGAAATGAAAACATTAAGAGAATCTGGACACTTTCTTTGTCATGTCGTTTCTTGGACTGGGAGGGGATGGCCCATGTTGTATGGTAATACTGTGCTTGTGAATCCGTTTTGTATTGTAGCTTATGCGATGCTGAAGAGGTACTTGATTTTGAATGTGTGTTATGCTAGAGGGTATGTCTAAATGTCATGTTCAATGTTTTTATGCTATACAATGTGTTTGTTTGATGGGGAAAAAAGGAAAATTAGTATAACTTAAATACCCCCCAGAAATATACATCTTAGAAATTGAAGTTTTATAACTACAGGATAATTAAGAACTAAGATTTTTTTAAATGACTACTGCAAATACCACAATTCCAGTTTTAACAGAAGTAAGTTGATTGTGTAAAATAGGCATTGTCTACTGCCTGGGGTTGAGCAAACCCATTTATTAGGCCTAGAGCCCTTTCAGAAAAAGTGCTAACTCAAAGCAACAGCACATATGTGAAGATGGAGCTTGTCTCCTGTTGATTAGGCTGCCTACCATGGGTGACAGGGTGTCAGTGGTACTGATGTCGATGTGGTGGTGGAGTCAGGCGCAGGACACAGAAGCTTAATCCAAACAGACTTTACTAGTCAGGAAAAGGACAAATACAAAATAAACAGCCTCAAACGACGGAGGCGAGTGATACGCAGACCGTGCGTAAAACACTAAATACAAGAGATGCGCAAACAGTGCGTAACTACTCTTGAAAAACGAGAATGCAAAATCCAACAAACCCCAACAGACAGGCGTACAATTACACACAACTAACTACAAACAAAACGAGAAACTTATAGGGGACATAATGAACACTAAATGGAAACAGGTGTACAAGGAAGACAAAACCAAACAAACATCGATAACATTCAACGGTGGCAGCTAGTACTCCGGGGACGACGAACGCCGAAGCCTGCCCGAGCAAGGAGGAAGAGCAGCCTCGGCCGAATCCGTGACACAGGGTTTGAGACACAGCACCGATTTTTGCATTCATGCTAATTGTGTTGAGACTACAGCAAAGTGATCAAGTAGAGTAGTATTTAAAAAATCTCAACCTCCTTCCCTTTCTTTGAACAAATAGCCTAACCTTAAAGAGGCAATCAGCAGTTGAAACAATAACAAAGTGTTTTCCCCGCTCTGGTTTCGGTAAAAAGCTGAGGGATGGGGCTGGAGAAATGTACCAACTCAAATTCATAAAGCTATGGATGCAAGGACTGACCATCCATGATATCATAATTATAGTTTTAACAATGTTTTGAAGCTACAGTGCACTCGGAAAGTATTCAGACCCCTTGACTTTTTCCACTTTGTTACGTTACACCCTTATTCTAAAACGGATTAAATAGTTTTTTTCCCTCATCAATCTACACACAATACCCCATAATGAAAAAGCAAAAACAGGTTTTTTGAAATATGGAAATATCTCATTTACATAAGTATTCAGACCCTTTACTCAGTACTCTGTTGAAGCACCTTTGGCAGCAATTACAGCCTCAAGACTTCTTGGGTATGACGCTACAAGCTTGGCACACCTATATTTCGGGAGTTTCTCCCATTCTTCTCTGCAGATCTTCTCAAGCTCTGTAAGGTTGGATGGGGAGCGTCGCTGCACAGCTATTTCCAGGTATCTCCAGAGATGTTTGATCGGGTTCAAGTCCTGGTTCTGGCTGGACCACTCAAGGACATTCAGAGACTTGTCCCGAAGCCACTCCTGCGTTGTCTTGGCTGTGTGCTTAGGGTCATTGTCCTGTTGGAAGGTGAACCTTCGCCCCAGTCTGAGGTTCTGAGCGCTCTGGAGCAGGTTTTCATCAAGGATCTCGCTGTACTTTGCTCTGTTCATCTTTCCCTCGATCCTGACTAGTCTCCCAGTCCCTGCCGCTGAAAAACATCCCCACAGCATGATGCTGCCACCACCATGCTTCACCGTAGGGATGGTGCCAGGTTTCCTCCAGATGTGACGCTTGGCATTCAGGCCAAAGAGTTCAATCTTGGTTTTATCAGACCAGAGAATCTTGTTTCTCACGGTCTGAGAGTCCTTTAGGTGTCTTTTGGCAAACTCCAAGTGGGCTGTCATGATGGTTGTCCTTCTGGAAGGTTCTCCCATCTCAACAGAAAAACTCTGGAGTTCTGTCAGAGTGACCATCGGGTTCTTGGTCACCTCCCTGACCAAGGCCCTTCTCTCCCGATTGCTCAGTTTGGCTGGGCGGCCAGCTCTAGGAAGAGTCTCGGTGGTTCCAAACTTCCTTCATTTAAGAATGATGGAGGCCACTGTGTTCTTGAGGACCTTCAATGCTGCAGACATTTTTTGGTACCCTTCCCCAAATCCTTCGACCTCAAGGCTTGGTTTTTGCTCTGACATGCACTTTCAACTGTGGGACCTTATATAGACAGGTCTGTGCCTTTCCAAATCATGTCCAATCAATTGAATTTACCCAAGGTGGACTCCAATCAAGTTGTAGAAACATTTCAAGGATGATCAATGGAAACAGGATGCATCTGATCTCAATTTCGAGTCTCATAGCAAAGGATCTGACTAATTATGTAAATAAGGTATTTCTGTTTTTTATACATTTGCAAACATGTCTAAAAACCTGTTTCTGCTTCGTCATTATGGGGTATTGTGTATAGATTCCTGAGGATTTTGATTCATTTAATCCATTTTAGAATAAGGCTGTAACGTAACAAAATGTGGAAAAAGTCAAGGGGTCTGAATACTTTCCGAAGGCATTGTATATAGCCTAGTCTTTGTTTACATTTACTTTGTTTATGAGCAAATTAATCCTCTTGCCCATGGAGCTAAAACACAAGCAAATGTTAATACATTTAAATTGTATGGAGTCAAATCCATTCAAAAGTCGAACGGGTGCGAGATGGCACGCGCGAGCAAGATGAAACATCATTGCGCGAGCAAACACTGAGTCGAGAGAGAAGAAATTTGGTCAGCAAGAGAGAAGAAATGGGGTGAGCGAGTAGAGGACGGGTCCCACGAGTGCACAGGCCAGTTGAGAGCAGAAATTAAAACTTGAAAGTTTGCAAGTGTGTGTTTGAGTGAGCAGAACATCAAATCAAATCAAATCTGTAGTAAAAACATCGTCACAGATCAAAAAGAAAAAATTCTTTAACAATACATATAGAACTGTAAGCAAAGAAACATGATTAAAACGTGTAAAAATTACATTTGAATGCATTCAATTGTCCACCAGCAATAGTCACTTGTCATTGTCAAGTTTTTGCTCTTAATTTCTCAAATTGCTCTCTCTCAAGTCTTGGCACCTTTGGGTTTCAGGCTGATGGGGGTGGGCTTAAAGGCGGGTGCGTGTCTAGAAACCTTAGATGTGTCACTTTCACTGGAGTGATGGACGAACTAACAAATTCCTGCCCTTGGCCAGTCCAGTGTTGTGATTGGCTATTATGAGCCTTCTGTTTGCGTGCCTTCAAACAGATGCACTGCAGAGCCTTCTGTCTAGCTAGTGAGCAGGGAAACCCAGCAGCTTGAGAACCAAATGAATTGGGAAATAAATATACTACAGTATAAACCTTGAGTTGAGTGGAATCTACTTGCTAAAGTTAGCTGGCTAATTACTTGTTAGCCAGCAACGTTCGTCTGAAAAATGAAAAGCAGACAGTCAACTCTAGGTAACACCATAAAACGAGTCCATAAAACGAGTCCATAAAACGAGTCCACTAATTGAAGCTAGGATCCAATATTAAGCCCAAGGACACACATGCACACAGCACATTGGGATTTTGAATTATATGAAAACACAAAGGGGGGAACCTGCTACAGTTCATACAGTACATAACCAGTCCCAAATAATAGAATGTAAACTGGCAAGAATATGATAAACCAGCTAAACTCAGGTTAACATGTCAGAATCACCTTTATTCACCAAAACATTTGCATGTACAGGAATTTGACACAATAAACAGACAGACAATAAACAGAAAATACAGGCAAGACATAAAGACGTAGAACTTCCACAGATCCACATACAGTATGTACACTGAACACTGTAAGCTAAAAACTACAGACTACACGATGAACACTATAAGCTACATTATAAATTATGCATGTAAGATAAGTGCAGAGAGTGCAAAGAGAAATGTGCAGTTCTGGGATGATAGCGCAGGTTGCATAGTCTGTGGATGAATAGTGCAGAATCCATGGATGAGAGGATCATCATGGACCAGGTGGATGGTTGGTGAGGGCCACGGCGCAGGGAAAGAAACTGTTCAGGTGGCGGTAGGTTTTGGTCGTGATTGACCTGAACTGTTTGCCAGAGGGGCGTCTTTGGAAGAGGGGGTGGAAGGGGTCGGCGATGATCCTGCTTGCACGCGTCCTTGCCCTGGAGTCGTGCAGGACCTCGATGGAGGGCAGGTGGCAGCCAATGGCCCTCTCAGCGACCGGACAATCCGTTGCAGTGATGAGGAAGTGAAGATAGAACTGAATCAGTAAACAAAACAACGCCATGCATTCACCAAACATTGCACTGAGGAAAACAGATTTGTTTTATAGTAATTGTCTGATTGGGAACTACCATTGTCTATCAATGACAGAATCCCACATTTGTTTAATTTGGCATTGGAAGTTTTATTGAATACAGTCAGTAATACAGGAGTCAAATCGCATAGGGAGTCTCATCAGATCAGATGTTATCAGCAAGCCAGAGCCATCTGTGGAAAGAGCACAAGTAGAACAAAGATATACGTGCAAACCAGAGGAGGCTGGTGCGAGGAGCTATAGGAGGACGGGCTCATCGTAATGGCTGGAATGGAATAAATGGAACGGTATCAAATGTATGGAAACCACGTTTGGCTCTGTTCCATTGATTCCATTCCAGCCATTACAATGAGCCTGTCATCCTATAGCTCCTCCCGCCAGCCTCCTCTGCTGCAAACAGATAATAAATATATAATTCAACATAAGATTCCACCTAAAACAATGACATGAGCTCTGTCCCAATTATTCTATGCCCAACTCCTCACTTCCTCTCTACTTGCATCCTTCTCAAAACCCATTGAACGAGGTCTGAGGGGAGGAACCTTGGGTCTTCTCCTCCAATGAGGTTTAAGAAGGAGGCGCGATGGTCAGTCCTTGCGTACCTCTGTCTATGACTTTGAGAGTTGTTACATTTCTCCAGCACCATCGCTCAGCTTTTTACCGAAACAGGGGTGGGGAGTTATTGTTTAAACTGCTGATTGCCGCTTTAAAGGGTAGGAAGCAAGAGTTTTTACTCACCAAAGTAACAACACAGTGTGGTCAACGACTTAGTAACTTAGTTGTAGTCACGATTAGGGCTGTGGCAGTCATGAAATTGTCATGCAAATAACTGCCGGTCTCACGGTAATTGACCGTTAATTAACATAAACACGTTTAGTATCTCCTGGCTTCCACGCATAGCCTACAAGCCACTGATGCGGACCTTTGGAACATCTACATTTAAAAAAGTATAATAAATCCATTTAATATAGCCTACACCATCACAATGAATCCATTATTTATTTTAGACAGGTCTAAAGAAACATGATATGAAGAAAATGTAGCCTATTTCAGAAGAACAGAATACCATACTCTGAGTTGTCCTGATGTTAGGCGCTGATCTGGCTATGCCGTATGGCCGTGGGCTACACTAGTTCATTTAGCAGACAGGATTTGCTTAGAATTCCATGAAATTATTTGACATTAATTAATAGTATGAAGAATACAATTGAACATAGCTGAATAAAATATAAAGGATATTTTCCCCAAATAATTTCAGCTGCACATGTGGCTATTTTGTGTTGAGCGGTTAACAAAGAAAAAGGTCCTGCTATATGCTTAATTTAGAATTATTTATGCAGCTTTAGTTGTCATAGAACATTAGGCTATATGTTTAGATTTTTATACATTCTAAGGCTGTGTAATGCGACTAATGATTATGTGTAAAAAGTTGCATGAAAGGCATTGAGCTTTTCTTTGTTTCTTGCGCAGGCTGCACACACTTCATCAGTCTCTCATTCACAATTTGACAAGCACTTGACAATATTCTCACCCATCAGACTACTCCTAATGTAATCTGGTCTTTACATATAGCCTAGTAATATACGTGCAGATACTTTTAAAATATGTAACCATAGGTGGCCGTCCATAAGGCTAGGGGAAGCTATGCTTTCCCTAAAGTAAATTGAATTAAATTTCCAAAATGATATAGCCTAATTAGCCTACACCTGTCTATAGAGAAATAAATAACATAATTCAAAATAGGCTACTTAAGCATGATTTGGCCACAGAGGATCATTAGCTTCTTTTTAAAAAAATAGTTTTGGATTGTGTTAAATCGCATTGCCTACAGAAGAAAGGAAAGGCAACGCACACAATTTGGGCAGATTATTGTTGAGTTGCGACTGTCTGTGAAATGGAGAGAGGCTAAGCCAGGCATCTCGCAATATTTCAAAATACAATCGCGGGATAACATAGTTTGGAACGCAAATGGTTATTGTTGTAACAAGAAGACAATGAAAAGACTAATCTGTATTTTAGTTATCAATATTCTCAACTTAATTGAGCGAACAACAGCATCGCCTATCTTATTGGCACCAGCGGAGAGCATTTGCAATATCCCCGGTGAGTACCCACTGTGCATATTCACTATTTAGCGTTGTTGGGTCAGTGCTACTTAAAAGTTTGTTTTTGGACAATCATTTCCTCCTCCAGTTTAGATGGACATCATATTCTATTTGTGCCTGCCCTTCTTTTAGGCCTATTATATAATCAATGTCATTTTTATTTATCTGTTTGTCAGTGTCAGCAGAGTAGGCTACCCTGTAATTTGTCATATTAAAAAAGATTCTGCTAATGTCTCCAGTCATATAAAGTGTAGTAGAATTGCATGAAATGTGTTAATAAAAGGCCACATTTTCCTCCATGCATACTCTACGCTATACGCGCTCAGCCATTCATTGAACAGTCTTTTTTGGGAACAGTGATTGAGTTATATTATTAGCCAAAATCAGTGGTTACCAACCAGTCGATTGCAATCGACTAGTCGATCTTCAAGGCATTCCTAGTCGATCACGTAACGTTTCTGTAAAAAAAACAACGATAAAGCCTTGCGTTCCTATTTTTTTTTATTGTTTCGCGCTGTTGGCAATAGGTGCACTTGATTCAGCAGCCTTAGTGCTGGGAAGGCAAAGTGTTCCCATTTTGAACAATTTCATGTGTCTGAAGGTAGAACTCCGCCTACCCGGCAGGCCCAGAGAGCAAATCAAGTGCACTGGCCAATCAGATAGCTCAGATCACCGTGTCTGCACAGTTTCCTCGACCCATAGACTGTAAAAAAAAAAAAAGCCTAGAATGCACAGCAAAGTTGATACTGTGAGATTTCAAAACCATGACTAGAGACTCAACGAATACAGCAAAGAGCTGCTGTTTTTATGAGTAAGTTCATGTTTAAAGTTGTTATTCAGCACTGTCAACACTTTGTTCAACACTTTTATAAGCCATAAAATGTGCTTTCTCCCTACTTCCACTCACGCTGCAACCAGCACTGCAGCTGCAATGAATGAGTACGGCAAAGTGTTCCGATAAGCTTACATTTTTATTAGTGGCTTGCGTCTTTTTTAATATTGAGGAATATTTCACTTTCTCTGGTCATATGAGTAACAACATGAATTGGTGCATGAGGCAGAAATAATACAGTGCGAATTGAGCTTTGCCATCAGCTGGAAGACTGTGTCCCCTTTTCTCAGGGGAGGGAAGGAGAGCGGAGGGACAGAGGCAAACTCACCGCTGCTCCCTCCCTCCCCTCAGACTGACCATCAGACACAGGCCATCAGTCCAACTATGCCTCGCAAGTAATACAACAAATTATCTATTACCAGTGTGGTCATATACCAATAAAAACATATATAATAAAATGGTCTGAGAAGAACAACATTGGCAGGGCAATTCAAGCATAGCCAATATTCAGTGATAATGTATTGGGCCTATAGCCTACTGTACAAACCTTGTTGTTACAGAACTGTTTTTAATTGGTTAATGTTGTATAGGCTTATGTTTTTTAAGTCATGTTTTAAGTCTAGGTAACACTGCCACACTGATCCTCAACACGAGGGCCCCTCAGGGGTGCGTGCTCAGTCCCCTCCTGTACTCCCTGTTCACCCATGACTGCATGGCCAGGCACGACTCCAACACCATCATTAAGTTTGCCGACGACACAACAATGGTAGGCCTGATCACCGACAACGATGAGACAGCCTATAGGGAGGAGGTCAGAGACCTGACCGTGTGGTGCCAGGATAACAACCTCTCCTTCAACGTGACCAAGACAAAGGAGATGATTGTGGACTACAGGAAAAAAAAGAGGACTGAGCACGCCCCCATTCTCATCGACGGGGCTGTAGTGGAACAGGATGAGAGCTTCAAGTTCCTTGGTGTCCACATCACCAACGAACCATCATGGTCCAAACACACCAAGACAGTCGTGAAGAGGGCACGAGAAAGCCGATTCCCCCTCAGGAGACTGAAAAGATTTGGCATGGGTCCTCAGATCCTCAAAAAATTCTACAGCTGCACCATCGAGAGCATCCTGACTGGTTGCATCACCACCTGGTATGGCAACTGCTTGGCCTCCGACCGCAAGGCACTACAGAGGGTAGTGCGTACGGCCCAGTACATCACTGGGGCCAAGCTTCCTGCCATCCAGGACCTCTATACCAGGCGGTGTCAGAGGAAGGCCCTCAAAATTGTCAAAGACTCCAGCCACCCTAGTCATAGACTGTTCTTTCTGCTACCGCACGGCAAGCGGTACCGGAGTGCCATGTCTAGGTCCAAAAGACTTCTCAACAGCTTCTACCCCCAAGCCATACGACTCCTGAACAGCTAATCATGGCTACCCGGACTATTTGCACTGCCCCCCACACCACCATCTTTTTACGCTGCTGCTACTCTGTTAATTATTTATGCATAGTCACTTTAACTCTACCCACATGTACATATTACTTCAACTACCTCAACTAGCCGGTGCCCCCACACATTGACTCTGCACCGGTACCCCCCTGTATATATAGCCTCCCTTGCTCTTTATTTCTCAATACTTTTTTGTTTTATTCTACTTTTTTATTAAAAATAAATGCACTGTTGGTTAAGGGCTGTAAGTAAGCATTTCACTGTAATGTCATGTGGCCAATAAAATTTGATTTGATTTGATTTGAAGTCTCGGCTGGCATTTTGACTCAGAAAGGGATCTTCACTCAGAAAAGGTTGGTGACCACTGGCCTAAATTATGACTATCCAATCTACTCATCACATTACGAATAGTAGGCTATCTTACATAAGTCTGCAAATGCGATGATGCATGGAATTTTTATGGTGAAAATTAGCTTCCCTAAACTTCAAACTTCACACCCCTTGACTTTTTCCATATTTTGTTGTGTTACACGGTGGGAATAAAATTAATTGAATTGTAATTTTTTGTCAATGATCTATACAAAACACTCAACTGGAAGAAAAATTTTAACATTTGTAAAATAAAATAAATATTAAAAATAAAACACTAATTCAACCCCCTGAGTCAACAATACATGTTAGAATCATCTTTGGCATGATTACAGCTGAGACTTTCTGGGTAAGTCTCTAAGAGCTTTGCACACCTGGATTGTACAATATTTGCATATTATTCTTTTTCAAATTCTTCAAGCTCTGTCAAGTTGACTGTTGATCATTGCTAGACATCCATGTTCAAGTCTTGACATATATTTTTAAGCCGATTTAAGTAAAAACTGTAACTAGGCCACTCAGGAACATTCAATGTCACCTTGGTAAGCAATTCCAGTGTATATTTGCTCTTGTGTTTAAGGTTATTGTCCTGCTGAAAGGTGCATTTATCTCCCAGTGTTGGAAAGCAGACTGAACCAGGTTTTCCTATAGGATTATGCCTGTGCTCAGCTCTATTCTGTTTATTTTAATCCAAAAAAAATGACAACAATACCCATAACATGATGCAGCCATCACCATGCTTGAAAGTATGAAAAGTGGTACTCAGTGATGTGTTTTTCTGGATTTGCCCCAAACATAATGCTATGTATTCAGGACATAAAGGTAATTTCTTTCCCAATTTTTTTTTAAGTTTTACTTTAGTACCCTCTGTACAGGCTTCCTTCTTTTCACTGATTTAGCTTAGTATTGTGGAGTAACTGCAATGTTGTTGTTCCATCCTCAGTTATCTCCTATCACAGCCTTTAAAGCATGTAACTGCTTTAAAGTCATCATTGGCCTCATGGTAAAATCCCTGAGCGCTTTCCTATTTAATGAAAAAAATGTTTTGGCCTTACTGCTATTAGCCCATACAACGCATTTAATAAAATATTCACTACATGGAACAACAGATAGTCCCCCCAAAAAATCAAAAGGAAGTTTGTTCTGAAATGTTTGTCCTACATCTGAGAGATATAAGAAAGATCAGGAAATATTATGTACTTAACCCCTTATTTTTGGCAGTAAACAGTCTCCATATACAGTGCATTCGGAAAGTATTCAGACCCCTTGACTTTTTCCACATTCTGTTACATTACAGCCTTATTCTAAAATTGATTAAATGAAAAAAAAAAAAAACTCAGCAATCTACACACAATACCCCATAATGGCAAAATGAAAACAGATTTTTAGAAATGTTTGCACATTTATTAAAAGTAAAAAACAGAAATACCTTATTTACATACAGTGGGGAAAAAAAGTATTTAGTCAGCCACCAATTGTGCAAGTTCTCCCACTTAAAAAGATGAGAGAGGCCTGTAATTTTCATCATAGGTACACGTCAACTATGACAGACAAAATGCGATTTCTTTCCCAGAAAATCACATTGTAGGATTTTTTATTAATTTATTTGCAAATTATGGTGGAAAATAAGTATTTGGTCACCTACAAACAAGCAATATTTCTGGCTCTCACAGACCTGTAACTTCTTCTTTAAGAGGCTCCTCTGTCCTCCACTCGTTACCTGTATTAATGGCACCTGTTTGAACTTGTTATCAGTATAAAAGACACCTGTCCACAACCTCAAACAGTCACACTCCAAACTCCACTATGTCCAAGACCAAAGAGCTGTCAAAGGACACAAATGTTTTTCTTTCTAAAATGTTCTACAAACAAAATTCCAGTTTGACATTATGGTGTATTGTCAGTCACACAAAATATCAATTTAATTCATTTAAAATCCAGGCTGCAACAACAAAATGTGGAAAAAGTAAAGGGGTGTGAATACTTTCTGAAGGTACTGTACATGATGTGGGACTGGACTGAGCTGAGCAAAAAATAATGGCAAAAACAGCACAAACCGTCATTCTGTTACCAAACTTTACATCTGCAATGTTCTTGAAGTGAATGTATTTTTGTAAAATAGTCCTTGTGCATATAGTTGTATGGTTTGTTTAACTTTGCAATCATTGGTTTTTGTTTGACATACATTTTAAAGTGAAAAATCAAGAGTCTCTGCATCACTGTTTCAGTGGAATTGCCCTGTAACAATCCACGCTACTCGTCAGTCAGTATGGCTCAGTATTGAACAGCCTGCTGTGATTTCATGCCGAACCCTCCTTGTGGAGCGCTAGCCTCCTATAGGTTTTCACTTCAACCCTTACCTACACTACTCATGTTGTTTAGCGATCGTTTAGCTATCACATACATTGAGTATAGAACCATCCCCAGTATAGAACCATATTTCTAACCAATAGACAGCAGCTGGTCATCATCCTCTCTGTGCTATGCAAAATGCCTCCATACAACGTCAAAGATATTAGAGTGACTCCAAGTACCACTAATGATTAAGTTACGGGGGTGATTGGTGGATGTCATGGTTACCTGCAGGAAGTCCCCAGAGTGCTGTGCATAGAGGAGAGCCAAGGTAACCTACTTGGAACATAATGGACTCCTGTATCTCCTGTCTCTTTACCACCATATATTAGTGACAGTGGACCTGCACGGAAAGAGTGATGGAGAGAGATAAATGGTTTGAGGTCATTCATTTATTGTAACTGCACAAACACTGACAGAGTAAAAGGTATCAAATCTGTATTTCAATCAGACTGTATCTCAAAGTATGCGGTTAGCGGTTTACAATATTGGCTATTATTTGGCTCCCCCTCCTCAATTACGGACCTCTTCCCCAGTGAGGGTCTTGCCTGTCTGTTCTCACCCTGCCTCTCCCCCCACTTCTGCCACTCCCTCCCAGTCATACTGGTCTTCAAAGTCCTCCTCCTCTAATAAACCCATTGTTGACTTAGCTACAACACTCTTAGTTAAACCAGAGACGGTATAGTAAACGAAACAATCTTTGGTTAAATCACAGGGTTAAACGTTAGCTAGCTAGCTAACGTTAGCTAGTTAGCTTCCTAGCTAGCTGACATTAACCTAGCTTGCCTCATCAATGGCCTGCTTTAATAAGAAATGCCCAAATAACTACCTACTTCAATTTCAATATTGAAATCATAGTTGATTAGCTAGCTAGTTGGTTGATTAGTTTCTCCTCTGAAAAACTGTCGAACTTACCGCTATTGTCAGCCATTGTTCACCTTTCATTGTCCCCTTTCATCTGTGGTCCAAAATCTGGTTAGAGAGCAGTCAAGCCGTGATTGGTCCAAAAACCTGACCAAATGCATTTCAGTAGACTCGACAGGCTATGTTCATTGGCTATAATTTTCCCGTTATAAAATGATAGTAAGCAGTTGCAAGAGCAAAATGGATTTTGGAGAGCAAACTGGAAAATTGGTGTGAGGGAGAGGAGACATCTGTATGGGGACGCTGCATATTTGTGAGAGTGCAGTAATTTCTTGACATGTAGTATGTATTTCTTCAGGAGAACAAAAATCTCCGCTCTCAAATTAATTTACTGCATGCGGCAATGCAGTTCTGCTCGCTCAAAGTTACACCCGCAAGTTTAATTTGAGCGCACCATACTGGCCTGGTCGACCACATTTCGTCTCTCTCAACTCAAATGTTTGCTGACGCAATGATGTTTCATCTAGCTCGAGTGCACCATCTCGCTCCCGTTTGACTTTTGAAATGGATTTGACTCCATGCAATTGTGTTTAAACATAACATCCAATTTAGTCAATATTAGAGGTACAAAAGAAGAGGAGAGGGGTGAATATTCAGACTGTATGTGTGTAGGTATGTGTGTTCAGGTGTGTGGCACAGAGAGGGAGAGGGACAGCATGGGAGAAAGATAGAGTGAACAAAAGTGAACACCTTTCCACTTCCACAAATCTTGGTTCCGCAAGTTGCGTCATTCGTCACAGTGGACGACGGCACGTAAAAATATACTTTTGCTAGAATCACCATTACGCAATACATACGGCTAAGCAAATGCTACTGTATGTAGACTTACTGTACAACACATGGCTCTGTGTGTGTGACAACAAGACAGAGAGACAGAGAGAACAAAAGTTAACGTCAAAGCGCCGTTATCTAAAGCCACACAACCGCCTCCCAGTTTCACACTCTTGCACCTCCACCCTTGACCAACAACACTCACTGTCCTCTCGGCCCTGAGGCTCTTGGTGGTCCTTGTCCATGGCAGCTTCTCACTTCACAGTCCAGAGTTGGAAAGAGAGAGACTCCTACCAATGGCCAGGTCCTAACGGGTACTACGACAAGCACAGGGTGGTACTTCCAGCCAAACTAACCGCCCTGCTCTCCCCGTCGTTCTCTCCCCTGTTGACCTAACTAGTCAGACACAGTCCGGTCCTGGAGCTATTTCTAGCTTGAGACTTCCATGGCATGCCATTCCTAACTCGACTCTCATTTGCTTGATACAGTATCACTCTCCACTCTCGCTTGCCACCGCCGAAGGTGGCTATCGGGTGGCTATGCACACAAACATTGTGTAGGCAAAATATACAGTCTGTGTCTGTCTCATGTAACTTTTAGCTGGCACTCGTGTGTGTGCGTGTGTGTGTGTGGGGGGGGGGGGGGGGTTATTATAGTAACTGAAACTAAAACTAATCATGAAAAAAATTAAATGAAATAATTAACAAACCCGTTTGAAAAACTAAAACTATACTGAAACATTGAAGTAAAACAAGCTCATATTTTGGGTTCTGATGGGGTACGAAAGTTGAACGAAGCTCATGAGGCATTTGTAAGTTCTATTCTTAAGAATTAATGGGTATATATCATTATGTAGCAATTAGGGATTCTAGCTTTAAAAAGAGGCAATCAGCAGTTGCTACATCCATTTTTGGACTTTATGTATTAGTGCCCCCAGTCAAAACTAATTGAAACTGAATTTAGAATTGACAAAAAAATAAAAAAAATAATAGAAATAAAAACGAATATAAAACACAAAACTATAATAGCCTTGGTGTGTGGTGTGTGTGTTTTCGTGTGTGCATGCAACATTGCCCCATGCTTAACCCTCCCGTTGTCCTAGGGTCAAAATGACCCGCCACTGTGTTGAACCAACTTTATTTAATTTTTATTTTTTGGGGATCATTTGTGAGAAGGAGGCAGTGAGACTTTAAAGAAAGTATCACTGCCTTCTTCTCACAAATGATCCAAAAAATATTAAAATTAAATAAAGTTGGTTCAACACAGTGGCGGGTCATTTTGACCCTAGGACAACGGGAGGGTTAAGGCCGAGATGGGGAATTCCTCAGATCATGTGCCTCCTATTACATCATCAACCAGCTTTGCCAAGGATTAGAATTTGGCAGTGAGGCCTGACTGCACCCAGCAGCCTACTTTTTCAATGAGTCCCTTCATCAGCACCGCTCTGCCAGAAAACAAAACACAGGAATGAAAGTTAATGAGGTCATCAATACATCCTCTTACTCAGAACCAATGAGGGCTAAGAACAGCCCAAAAATGTGACATGCTTCAATCAGACAATAGCTTTCTTCTAAAGATCAGGCCTATTATCTAGCTGTACTTTGGGCTAGAGTCTAGACTATGTACTAGAGTTCAGGCCTAGGCTAACTTAGACAACAACTAGTGAGAGATTGGGCTAGGCTACCAACTGAGTACATTAGAAGGCTTATTGGTCCAAGACATGGTGATGGCTGGGTATGATATTGATCCATTATATGATGATAGCTATGTTTGCAATTACATAAAGTGTTCATTTGACAGACTGAGTCTATCCAGCAATTTTGCTGGAGCGTTCGGCTACCGGGAAGATCATGAAATATTACAAGCATGGAATTCATGCTTGTGGATTTTTCAAACAGAAATACATTTGCTTGTTAACATGAACACACACTGCACAATGCGCACTCCATGAAACAAGTACAAGCCAATATTGAAGCAGTTAATTACTAGAGAGATTATTAATGTTCAGGCTTACGTGTTGGCATTTTTGGAAAGGATTATTGTTGACCAACATCATCCACACTGATGTAATACTTAGAGTAGCCTAAGCTTTTTCTATTTAGCGTACAGTACCAACGTACATAAGGGGATGTAAAGCCTTTTTCACGTTAAGAGTTCTTTCTTGTATCGTTTCAGGAAGAATTTACTTAAAAGCTATAAAAGGCTACTTCACAACACACGCAAGAATTTAACTCAACGTACTCTACTTGTATAGGTACTTCATTGGGAAAAATAAAACATGCAATTGATGCCAATGCCTACAGCAGCCAGGTGGCACCACTTGGGTAACCCAACATCCTGCCCAGCCCCACTGAGCGAGAAAAGGAAACCTTTTCCCTGGTATTGTATAGAAGGGATACAGCTTTTGTCAAAATTGACTTTTAATAGCAGGTTTAGGAGAACTTAGGTAGCTGGTTAGGAGAATTAGGTTAAGGTTGGGAAAAGGGTTAGGGTTAGCTAAAATGCAAAAACAAATCAACTTTTCACGTCAATTGGACAAAAGCTGTATCCCTTCTAGACATTACCTTTTTCCACTGCCACCCGTCCTCTTAGATGCCAGGCAAATAAAGACACACACTTGTCTCGGAAATCCCTATGTTGGAGCATTGTTAATGTGAGATGCAACCCGTCTGCCTAGGGAGACAGACTGCACGTTTACCAGAAGATACTAATCCTACTGTTATGCTTGTTTACACTGTGCTGTACTGGGGTCGGAATGCAATCATGGTTATATTAAGACACCGTAGAGCCGCAGCCATTTTGGAATGGCAGTGTCAGCCAATCAGCTCCTTTGTTGTTCAACACGATGTGCCATTCTAAAATGGCTGCTGTGGCTACTGCTAGCTAGCATGAGGACGAAAAGGGCAGTTTTCCGGGAAAACTAGCAGTATTTCAATCTTCTCAATGGAGCAGTGTGGATAAACGTAACATTTGGAGTACAGTGGCATATCCCATCCCTGGATTAAGGTAGCCTACGTTTTCAACCCATATATCGCGCCGGTTCCACGGTGTCTTAATGTAACTACGATTGCATTCTGACCCCAGTGCAGCTCATTGTAAACAAGCGTAACAGTAGGGTCAGTAACTTCTGGCAAACTACAGGTGTACACAGACATACAAAAAAGCTAGTTCAAAAAGCCAACAAAAGAGCTGTCATACACACACACAGGGAGCTCCGTCTGTCCCTCACAAATGAACATGTCATTGTGGCAGCAGTTAGCAATACAGACTCCAAAGTGGGGTAGCTTTTTGACTATTAACCTGGGCCCGGTTTCCCAAAAGCATTTTCAGGCTAAATTCATCGTTAGAACCTTTATAGGAGCATTGTTAAAGCTCCAATATGTAACTATTTGGGCGACCTGACCAAATTCACATAGAAATGTGTGTTATAGATCTGGCACTCATTGAAAGCAAGTCTAAGAAGCGGTATATCTGTTCTATTTGCGCTATTTCTATTCTTCCTGTTCTTAAGTTTTGTTTTTGCTTTTAATTTTGTTTTTGTACATCAGCATCAAACATCTGAAAATATTTTGGGTTATGTCAAATATATTTCACAGTGGTTTTGATGGTACAATGAGTCTCTACACTATACTTGCTTGTTTTATCACATAAACTGAAATTAGGCAAACTAGAATTTTAGCAACCAGGAAATGGCGGAGCGATTTCTGCATAGTGCATCTTTAAACCTCCGAGCTGTTTCCCAAAACCATCGTTATTAACGTTGCACTTGAAAACTCTCGAACAGCTGAGTGCGTCGTTAGATGCTTTTCTGCCCTCCCGCGTCACTTTATACACAGAAGATCTCCACCAAACATAGAATCACATGGTTTATCTGTCTCTCTGTGACCGCTGATAACTACAGAACAAAGTTGACTACAAATAGAAAGTTGACAGTCTTTACAATTTATACAAACAAGCGACATATAAAAATATGCTTCAAATGAAAACCGAGATGACTGCATTAAAATATAAATACAGTAGGCTATAGTCCTATTTCAATCATATTAAAATACATTTAATGTTCAATCAATTGAGTTCTATTTTGCTACTTCTAAGCTACAGTATTCATGATGTGTGTAGACTAACATGTGTGCAATTGTTGGAACTCAGGAATTTCACTGTACCCTGCAATTACATCAGCAACCCTGATCTATAAACTCATCTAATCATTATCAATGATTTGCCAAATCAGTGATTTAGTGAATTTCTATTGGGTAAGCATTAGAATAAGCCGCCTCAATATTTGCAGCCGTAAGTAGTAATATCTCTCTAGAAGCTGATCCATTGTCAGTATTGTGAAATAATTATAATGTTAAGGTAATATTTGAATGAAGAATGCTGATCCGAGAGCAGCGCTCCCTTTCTATCGATCCTATCAGTACAGACATATTCTCCAACGACGCAGTTAGCGACCGTTCTCTCTGCGTGGTGTTTTGGGAAACGCATGTTACATCTTCGGGCCGTTGTAGGAAAGATACATCGTTAAAACACTCGTAAGCCTAATGCCGGGCATACACTACGATATTTTGCCGTCCCAGACATATTTTCATGACCGGTGTGAAATCCTATGAACTTGGACTAGGATCTTTACATTGTGACTCGTGTAGTTTTAGCGGGTCAAGGACGCACCGATGATGGCTGTTCCGTTCTCCAGACCCGTCAGTTGGCCCGGTAATTTTCCGAAATGTTGGTCATGCAACTTGTAGTATGAGCAGTGCTACGACGCGATTGGACAAGGACTACTGCCAATAGTATGGTGGAAATTACAAACTTTGTTATGCACATGCACTGTATAAGCCTTATACCTGTACATTTCCACTGTCTGTTTCGGTCATGTGAGGAGAAACCAGTGTTTTTCCTCTCTTGTTTCTGAGTAACTTAGTCACACGCGTATTCTAATGCTTACCCAATAAAGATTAACTAAATCAAAGATTTGGTACTTCATTGTGCACATGATGGGCTACACATCATTAAATATATTGAGACAAATTAGACAGTAGCCTACAAGTATCAAAATATAACTTAATTGATTGAACATGAAATGCATTTAAATATGATTGAAATAGGCCTTTAACCTACTGTTTACACCAATTGTGCAAAACATTAAGAACACCTTCCTAAAATTGAGTTGCCCCCCTCCCTTTTGCCCTCAGAACAGCCTCAATTCGTCGGGGCATGAACTCTACAAGGTGTCGAAAGTGTTCCACAGGGATGCTAGCCCATGTTGACTCCAATGCTTCCCACAGTTGTGTCAAGTTGGCTGGAAGTCCTTTGGGTGGTGGACCATTCTTGATACACACGGGAAACTGTTGAGCATGAAAAACCCAACAGTGTTGTAGTTCTTGACACAAACCGGTGTGCCTGGCACCTACTACCATACCCCGTTCAAAGGCACTTAAAAATGTTGTCTTACCCTCTGAATGGCACACACACACAACCCATGTCTCATTTGTCTCAAGGCTTAAAAATCCATCTTTAACCTGTCTCCACCCCTTCATCTACACCGACTGAAATTATATCAATAAGGGATCATAGCTTTCACCTGGTCAGTCTATGTCATGGAAAGAGCAGGTGTTCATAATGTTTTGTCCCTACTGACCAAGTCTGCCCAACCATTTGAGGCTCCATATTCTGCGTCTCTTTTTTTATGTTTCTGCACATAATAATGTGCACAATTATAAAGCTTCTTGCGTGTTGGCAGTTTCTTCCTACGAGAACTGAGAAACGCAGGGCAGGATCAAACAGTTGCCGTTGTCGGCATGATTCAACACGATTTATAGTCGAACCGGAGATTCTGAATCAGTGGAACAGGAGCCGGCATTTAAAAAACAAGGTAGGCAAAGTTCCTACAAAGTTACTACTCATTCTGACATCTTGGGGAGACTAGAGTCATGGGCTGAATACAAATGACCAGATACGGATCTGGAAAGCCTGAGTTTATTCAGTAGGCCCGCTGTAAATACTACTGGTAGACCTAGGGGTTGGGGCCCCTAGGGGGGTTTAGCCACCAGAAGGTAAGCCTGAACAGGGTAGTCCCTGCGGAGGGTAAGTCTTAGGGGGTAAATCCTGATTGGGGGGGGGGGGGGTGAAAGCCCAGTGTGTGTGTGTGTGTGTATGGATAAATTGTTATGCATGTGTCCTAATACGGTAGGTTGTAAAGAAGTAGTCCATGGAGAAGGACAACAGGAGGGAATGTGGATGGTGATAAAAGTTTGACTATAAGTTCTGGAGGAGAGCCACATTCATGGTTAGAAAAGCAAAAATATATTCTAATGTTGCTTGCACATGATTTGTGTGTATTAGCAGTAGCAATAAGGAGAGAGGTTGGTTTATTCCCTATTGGGACGGGGAACCGTGACATATTATGTGCAAATAGGAAGACAATTGTGATAATTGTGGTTATGTGTGTTGTCAACAAAAGTGATATTTGAAGCATGACACTGGTATAAGACATTAGGTCACCCGTATTCTCCAGCAGTAAATGATTATATTTTGCCTCGTAACTAGCCATGCCCGAGGGAGTTCAGAGAGCGTGTCAGTATGACGGAAACGGCCCTTTTTACCCAAGAGTATAAAATATTGAGTTAATTAACCAATAGACCAGACGGACTCAAGCTGCAGCTTTTGTCTCCATTGGTTACGACCCTGAAAATCAACACGAGGTGAAGATGATAAAGTTGCCTCCACTAACAATCAATGTTACGGCTGAGTAGCTGTTCTAAGTACTGCATCTAAGAAGGTGAATTTAAGTGGGACCATCCTGTTACTCTCTTCAAACCATCGTCTACTACACTGCTCTCATCACCCCACTGGGGATCATCGACACGGCTGATTAGCCATCCTGAGAAGACCACTTCCAGAACGAGTGAAAGTAAACAGACAACTAAGAGGAAGGACATTGTGACCTCTTGTGGACAATCAGAGCCTTACATCTGAGAACAAAGGCCCATCCGAAGGAGAAGGCCACGAAGGCCTGGGTCCAACAGAGATACAAGACGAAGACCTTCAACACGTAAATACATGCATTACTTCTTACCCAAAAGGGCTGGCAGTTCGGGGCAAGTTATTAGGATTACTGTGAGAGTAGTTCCCAAATGATTCCAAGTGTTGCTTCTCTTCCTCTCTCGCTTTCTCTCTTTCTTTAACTCTCCACCTTTTGTAACAAGTGTCATATTGTGTTAGTCCGCTACATTTACATTTTAGTCATTTAGCAGACGCTCTTATCCAGAGCGACTTACAGTTAGTGAGTGCATACATTATTTTTTTTCATACTGGCCCCCTGTGGGAATCGAACCCACAACCCTGGCGTTGCAAACGCCATGCTCTACCAACTGAGCTACATCCCCGCTAGGAACCTGTCGTCATCGTATTAAGTTTCTAATCAATTATTTATACCGTGTGTGTGTGTGTATCCTGTGTTATCATTTAGTTTGGTAGTAAATAAATAATAAAATCAATTTGTGTGGTACGGAATGATCAGTAAGACTTTGGTTTGTGCAGATTCAAGAAGTCTGCGACGTTCAGAATGAGACTGATATGCGGTAAATGATTAATAAGTGACTGTTATCGATATCTATATATTATTGAGTTTAATTCGGGAGATGATAACTCGTTAAACAACTTCTCCCGTGGTGCCCCAAATTCCTAATAAGTTAATTGTTACATTATTATTTTAATCTAGTAACAATTAAACATAGTAGGTAATTATTCAATAAATAACAGTCATCACATTCATGAAAGTCACGTCACGTCAGCACAATGACATGAAATAAAAAATTCAATAGGCCAGCGTGTTAATGTCAGTGTTTTATCAACAGAAAAGCAAAACCGATAAAACCAAAGTTAGTTATGTACTCAGGAAAAAAAAGACTAGGTACGTGAGTACATTGATAGAATGTGTATGTCTGCTTTGATGGCAGGTTTGAAACCTGTTATCGAAATGGCTATTGCGTGGGTAGTGGACCAACATTTTAATTGGGATGAAATAGTGCGGGAGGCTTTGAGAGTGGAATCCAATTCCGCTCACTTTGCAGCCGTGCGTGTGGTTAACACGGCCACAGTGAAAATTACTAACAGTGGTTTTAATGGCCAAAGTAAGACAAAGAAACAGGGAGGGAAAGGAAACAGAATAATACAGAAGCATAGGGCGATAGATCCCTGTTTTAGGTGTGGGGCCGTTGGTCATTGTAAAAGTGAGTGTAGCGTGGCAAGGGAGCTCGAAGTTGGCCAAATTACGACAGGAAAAAGTATTATATTTAGTAGGGTAACGGGCAGAATCGAAAGCGATACAGCTATTACCTATGTCTTTGAACATAGGCCCAGTAACAATACCCGGATAATTTTACATAGCGACGAGAGTAGAGCCGATTTGGGGGTTGGATAATCTTTGCGAGATGCCAGGAGAGTGGATTCTAAAAGGTAACACATTTAAATTGGCAGTACGGACGGCGAAAGCAGAGCAATTGTTGTTTCAGGATCATCCACTATGGGCAAAAGACGCATTAGATTGTGGTCTGATTAAAGGTTGCAAGCCTGTTGTGGTGGAGGGAGAGCCACCGCCACCAATGAAGCAATACCCTATTAAACCGGAAGCTGAGAAATTGGTGGCGGAGGATCTTCCAATATTACTTGAACGAGGCATAGTGGTACGCAGACCAGCTTAGTGCAACAGCCCTTTATTCCCAGCTAAAATGGCGTATTACTGTGCATATATATTTCAACTGTACTGTGATGTTTGACAAAAGTTATAAACCTTTCTACTCTCATTTTTTCTACAGATTGTGAATTGAAAATAAACATTTTTGCGAAAAGTATTATTATATTATTGATCGATTGACTATGACTTTTCAGATCACCCAGTAATGCAAGGTTAGCTCCAAATAAATATTGCATTCCTGGACCTGTGTCCAAAAACAAGCTACAAATGGACAGTACCAAAACAAATGATCTAATGATTCTGTCACTTCGCAGCTAAATCTGCAGAGCTGGGAAGATTGTATCCCCCATATAAATAACATTCTATTGGTAGCAAGAATTTTATATAATAATTTAAATTGAAAGATTCTAAGTTTTGAATCCGGTGTCGTTTTGCGTACAGTGGGGAAAAAAGTATTTAGTCAGCCACCAATTGTGCAAGTTCTCCCACTTAAAAAGATGAGAGAGGCCTGTAATTTTCATCATAGGTACACGTCAACTATGACAGACAAAATGAGGAGAAAAAATCCAGAAAATCACATTGTAGGATTTTTTATGAATTTATTTGCAAATTATGGTGGAAAATAAGTATTTGGTCAATAACAAAAGTTTCTCAATACTTTGTTATATACCCTTTGTTGGCAATGACACAGGTCAAACGTTTTCTGTAAGTCTTCACAAGGTTTTCACACACTGTTGCTGGTATTTTGGCCCATTCCTCCATGCAGATCTCCTCTAGAGCAGTGATGTTTTGGGGCTGTCGCTGGGCAACACGGACTTTCAACTCCCTCCAAAGATTTTCTATGGGGTTGAGATCTGGAGACTGGCTAGGCCACTCCAGGACCTTGAAATACTTCTTACGAAGCCACTCCTTCGTTGCCCGGGCGGTGTGTTTGGGATCATTGTCATGCTGAAAGACCCAGCCACGTTTCATCTTCAATGCCCTTGCTGATGGAAGGAGGTTTTCACTCAAAATCTCACGATACATGGTCCCATTCATTCTTTCCTTTACACGGATCAGTCGTCCTGGTCCCTTTGCAGAAAAACAGCCCCAAAGCATTATGTTTCCACCCCCATGCTTCACAGTAGGTATGGTGTTCTTTGGATGAAAAAGTGCTAGAGTGCATTTGGATGAAAAAGTTCTATTTTGGTTTCATCTGACCATATGACATTCTCCCAATCCTCTTCTGGATCATCCAAATGCACTCTAGCAAACTTCAGACGGGCCTGGACATGTACTGGCTTAAGCAGGGGGACACGTCTGGCACTGCAGGATTTGAGTCCCTGGCGGCGTAGTGTGTTACTGATGGTAGGCTTTGTTACTTTGGTCCCAGCTCTCTGCAGGTCATTCACTAGGTCCCCCCGTGTGGTTCTGGGATTTTTGCTCACCGTTCTTGTGATCATTTTGACCCCACGGGGTGAGATCTTGCGTGGAGCCCCAGATCGAGGGAGATTATCAGTGGTCTTGTATGTCTTCCATTTCTTAATAATTGCTCCCACAGTTGATTTCTTCAAACCAAGCTGCTTACCTATTGCAGATTCAGTCTTCCCAGCCTGGTGCAGGCTACAATTTTGTTTCTGGTGTCCTTTGACAGCTCTTTGGTCTTGGCCATAGTGGAGTTTGGAGTGTGACTGTTTGAGGTTGTGGACAGGTGTCTTTTATACTGATAACAAGTTCAAACAGGTGCCATTAATACAGGTAACGAGTGGAGGACAGAGGAGCCTCTTAAATAAGAAGTTAAAGGTCTGTGAGAGCCAGAACTCTTGCTTGTTTGTAGGTGACCAAATACTTATTTTCCACCATAATTTGCAAATAAATTCATTAAAAATCCTACAATGTGATTTTCTGGATTTTTTTTTCTCAATTTGTCTGTCATAGTTGACGTGTACCTATGATGAAAATTACAGGTCTCTCTCATCTTTTTAATTGGGAGAACTTGAACAATTGGTGGCAGACTATATACTTTTTTCCCCCACCGTATATCTTCTAGTTATAATGTATCAATGACATTCACAATTTCCTTAAGAGCATGAGGGTGATTGTTTGTGGTGTGATTTCCTTTACAGTCCATTGAACTATTTAAAACAGTATTATAATCCCCCACCATAATAATATTGTCTTGAATTGCTTGCAGGGTCGATAATTTATTATATATATATATATATATATATAGTCAAAGAAGTGTGGATCATCATTATTTGGTCCGTAAAGGTTAATGAGCCATATCTGTTTATACATATTTAAAATAATCCATCTACCTTGCGTATCTATTTGGACAATTTGCACATTCGGATCGAAATTACTATTAATTAATATCATCACCCCTTTTGAGTTTCTTTGCCCATGGGAGAAGTATATATACAATTAGTATTAACACTGGAATGATAGATGTGCAAGAGATGATGTGCAAATAGAGATACTGGGGTGCAAATGAGCAAAGTAAATAACAATATGGGGATGAGGTAGTTGGGTGTGCTAATTTCAGATGGGCTGTGTACAGGTGCAGTGATCGGTAAGGTGCTCTGACAACTGATGCTTAAAGTTAGTGAGGGAGATAAGAGTCTCCAGCTTCAGAGATTTTTGCAGTTCGTTCCAGTCATTGGCAGCAGAGAACTGGAAGGAATGGCGGCCAAAGGAGGTGTTGGCTTTGGGGATGACCAGTGAGATATACCTGCTGGAGCGCATACTACGGGTGGGTATTGCTATGGTGACCAATGAGCTAACATAAGGCGGGGATTTGCCTAGCAGTGATTTATAGATGGCCTGGAGCCAGTGGGTTTGGCGACGAACATGTAGTGAGGACCAGCCAACAAGAGCGTACAGGTCACAGTGGTGGGTAGTATATGGGGCTTTGGTGACAAAACAGATGGCACTGTGATAGACTACATCCAATTTGCTGAGTAGAGTGTTGGAGGCTATTTTGTAAATGACATCGCCGAAGTCAAGGATCGGTAGGATAGTCAGTTTTACGAGGGCATGTTTGGCAGCATGAGTGAAGGAGGCTTTGTTGCGAAATAGGAAGCCGATTCTAGATTTAACTTTGGATTGGAGATGCTTAATGTGAGTCTGGAAGGAGAGTTTACAGTCTAACAGACACCTAGGTATTTGTAGTTGTCCACATACACTATTTCAGACCCGTCGAAAGTAGTGATTCTAGTCGGGTGGGCGGGTGCCAGCAGCGTTCGATTGAAGAGCATGCATTTAGTTTTACTTGTGTTTAAGAGCAGTTGGAGGCTACAGAAGGAGTGTTGTATGGCATTGAAGCTCGTTTGGAGGTTTGTTAACACAGTGTCCAATGAAGGGCCAGATGTATACAAAATGGTGTTATCTGCGTAGAGGTGGATCTGAGAATCACCAGCAGCAAGAGCGACATCATTGATATACACAGAGAAAAGAGTCGGCCCAAGAATTGAAGCCTGTGGCACTCCCATAGAGACTGCCATAGGTCCAGACAACAGGCCCTCCGATTTGACACATTGAACTCTATCTGAGAAGTAGTTGTTGAACCAGGCGAGGCAGTCATTTCAGAAACCAAGGCTATTTAGTCTGCCAATAAGAATGCAGTGGTTGACAGAGTCGAAAGCCTTGGCCAGGTCGATGAAGACGGCTGCACAGTACTGTCTACTATCGATCGAGGTTATAATATCGTTCAGGACCTTGAGCGTGGCTGAGGTGCACCCATGACCAGCCGGATTGCATAGCGGAGAAGGTACATTGTGATTCGAAATGGTCGGTGATCTGTTTGTTAACTTGGCTTTCAAAAACTTTAGATTTTCTAGCCCAGATGATTTGTAGGGGTCCAGATTTTGCAGCTCTTTCAGAACATCAGCTGCCTGAATTTGTGTGAAGGAGAAGCGGGGGGGGCATGGGCAAGTTGCAGCGGAGGGTGCAGAGCTAGTGACCGGGGTAGTGGTAGCCAGGTGGAAAGCATGGCCAGCCGTAGCAAAATGCTTGTTGAAATTCTCGATTATTGTTGATTTATCGGTGGTGATAGTGTTTCCTAGCCTCAGTGCAGTGGGCAGCTGGGAGGAGGTGCTCTTATTTTCCATGGACTTTACAGTGTCCCAAAACTTTTTGGAGTGAGTGCTACAGGATGCACATTTCTTTTTGAAAAAGCTAGCCTTTGCTTTCCTAACTGCTTGTGTATATTGGTTCATAACTTCCCTGAAAAGTTGCATATCACGGGGGCTATTCAATGCTAATGCAGTACGCCACAGGATGTTTTTGTGCTGGTCAAGGGCAGTCAAGTCTGAGGAGAACCAGGGGCTATATCTATTATTAGTTCTGAATTTTTTGAATGGGGCATGCTTATTTAAGATTGAGAGGAAAGCACTTTTAAAAAACAACCAGGCATCCTCTACTGACGGAATGAGATCGATATCCATCCAGGATACCTGGGCCAGGTCAATTAGGAAGGCCTGCTCGCTAAAGTGTTTTAGGGAGCGTTTGACAGTGATGATGGGTGGTCGTTTGACCGCGGACCCGTTACGGACGCAGGCAATAAGGAAGTGATCGCTGAGATCCTGGTTGAAGACAGCGGAAGTGTATTTAGAGGGTAAGTTAGTCAGGATGATATCTATAAGGGTGCCCATGTTTACGGATTTAGGGTTGTACCTGGTAGGTTCCTTGATAATTTGTGTGAGATTGAGGGCATCTAGTTTGGATTGTAGGATGGCCGGGGTGTTAAGCATATCCCAGTTTAGGTCACCAAGCAGTACGAACTCTGAGGATAGATGGGGGGCAATCAATTCACATATGGTGTCCAGGGCACAGCTGGGGGCTGAGGGGGGTCTGTAGCAAGTGGCAACAGTGAGAGACTTATTTCTGGAAAGGTGGATTTGTAGAAGTAGGAGCTCAAACTGTTTGGGCACAGACCAAACAGTATGATAGAGCTCTGCAGGCTATCTCTACAGTAGATTGCAACCACCCCCTTTGGCAGTTCTATCTAGACGGAAAATGTTGTAGTTGGGGATGGACATTTCTGCATTTTTGGTGGCCTTCCTAAGCCAGGATTCAGACACTGCTAGAACATCAGGGTTGGTGGAGTGTGCTAACGCAGTGAATAACTCAAACTTAGGGAAGAGGCTTCTGATGTTAACATGCAAAAAACCAATGCTTTTACGGTTACAGAAGTCAACATATGATAGCTCCTGGTGAGTAGGAGTGATACTGGGGGCTGCAGGGCCTGGGTTAACCTCTACATCACCAGAGGGACAGAGGAGGACTAGAATAAGAATATGGCTAAAGGCTTTAAGAACTGGTCTTCTAGTGCGTTGGGTACAGAGAGTAAAGGGGGCAGATTTCCGGGCGTTGTAGAATAGATTCAGGGCATTATGTACATACATGGATATGGAAGGATATGAGTACAGTGGAGGTAAACCTAAGCGTTGGGTAACAATGAAAGAGATAGCATCACTGGAGGCACCGATTGAGCCAGTCTCCGCGTGTATGGGGGGTTGGAACCAAGGAGCTATTTGAGGCAGTTTGAGAGGGACTTGGGGCTTTACAGTGAAATTGTATAATAAGAACTAACTGGAACAGCAATAGGCAAGGCATATTGACATGGGAGAGAGGCATAAAGCAATCACAGGTGCTATTCGAGAGAGCTAAGACAACAACTGGTAATGGCGATGAAAGTTTGGGCTGAGGCTAAACAGATAAACAGGACAGGGTACCGTGTAAAGGAACAGTCCAGCAGGCATCAGCTATACAGCTGAGTGATCATAAGGTCCAGTGAACAGCAATATATACATCCATGAGCAGTTCGAATTGGTGCTACAGCACAGGCTAGCAGGAAGCACGGCTGTTGTTTGCGTGTGCTAGCGGGCCGGGGCTAACAGATGGATCTTCGTGGTCGTCGCAACGGGAAGCCTGTTGAAACCACAGAGGATTACGTCGGCAGACCAGTCGTGATGGATCGGCGGGGCTCCGTGTCAACTCTAGGAGGTCCCGTCCGGTTGACAGAGAGGTAGATAGCCGGGAGATGGGCCTGACTCGAGGCTAGCTCAAAGCTGATTAGCCAACAACAACATCCATTTGGTTGCAGCTAGCTAGTTGCAATGATCCGGAGTTAAAGGTCCAGTGATTCAGTGATTCCGGTAGAAAAATCAATATGTTCTTGGTCGATAACGCGCTGTGCAGACAATGCAAACTGGCCGATAATAGTCCAGGCTAGAGCTGGCTGGTAGGTAGTGCAGGCCACGGACAATGGTGAAAAACCGCTAACGGTGGCTAATAGCAAGTAGCTAGTTAGCTGGCTACTCCCGTCCGGTAGACAGAGAGGTAGATAGCCGGGATATGGGCCTGGCTCGAGGCTAGCTCAAGGCTAACTGGTGCTTGCTTCGGGTGCAGTGGTGATTAGCCAACAGCAACATCCATTCGGTTGTGGCTAGCTAGTTGCGATCCAGTGTTAATGTCCAGTGATTCAGTTATTCCGGCAGAAAATCCGATGTTCTGGGTGAAAACCACTAACGGTGGCTAATAGCAAGTAGTTAGTTAGCTGGCTAGCTAGTTTCAACTTGAGATTCTAGATAAAAGGTAAGTCAAATAATAGAATCCGTTCCACATTGAGTGAGGCGGGTTGCAGGAAAGTATATTTAGTAGAAGGATGAAAAGTGTGATAGGGAAATATGTACAAAAATAAATACAAAAATACAAAAAACTGGCTATTTACACGGACACACACAGAGTACACAACCGCACTGCTACGCCATCTTGGTTAATCATAAAAACATAAAGTGAGAGTTAGTCATATGTTACAGAACAAACCTTTTCCAGTTAGATAATGATTGCTGAACCTGACTGTGCGGTGCATGCAGCCCGCCGACGACCCGCCACAACCTGTTTCCCCACAAGATTTGTGTTCAGGTAATTAAACAATAGGGCTATCAAAACATTGAATTGAATCCCTCTATTTCCCACTCACTGGCACTCATACACACGCTGTTGTTTGGTATTGATAAGATTTAATTGATTCCTTTACTTAACGATCAGATTCCTCAACAATTCTGTTAATGGTTCCAAATTTAGTTTTACTCTTAAAGGCTCTGGAAGAATAAATGGAGTCTCTAGTTTAAACAATGAGCATGTGCCAATTAAAAGCATATCTCCCATAGAATTCCATTCATTAGTAGTTGGGGGAGTTGGGGTATTTAGAGTAGTTGGGGCAGTTGGGGTATTTAGGGTTGTTAAAGAAAGAAAATAAAGAAAGAAAATGTTTTATCAAAGTGGGAGTTAAGCAGCCCTTAAAGTACTCAGGAACTGTTTTAATTTGAAATGACAAGAGATAGAACTCAGCAGACTTAACAATAGCCAATTTGGAATGTTGAGGAAATTGAATAGGAATCTTTGGGAGCTTTTGGGGTATTAAAAGGTCTGTAACATAAAAAGTAAAAGTAGTATGAAGAAGAAAAGTAATAGCTGGAAATAGCATGTAACCCTGGACTGTATACAGTTTAAGTGGTGATAATATTTTAAACGTTTTTTAAAGTAGATAGGGAGCACAGAAAGGAATAATAATATTAAGTATGCAGAATAACATAAATGTTCTTGCTTTTAGCAAGCACATTTATTATAACACCTCCATGAGATTACCTAATTTCCTTTCTGCATGAATGCAGCCAAGCCAATCAGGCAATAGTCTACACAGGCAACACATTTCTGCCAAAATAGGCTCATGAATAAATGCATTTGCGTACCTGAGCCCGACCCTTTTGTGATGTGAAATGACACATTAATGACATGTCGCATTACACAGTCATATTTGTCTAATTTGGCGTGAACAAAACACTTATGAAGACTTCTTAAACCCTGTCTGAGGAAACAAGGTCAGAGGAATGATTTAACAGCTAGTAAGGTTTAGAGACACAGCTCTAGTCGAACTTGTAGCTATAATCATTATCCTCATCTCAATTACTATCACTCTTATTGTATGTGAAAGTTCTGTCCCTTACTTTAAAACAAAACTTTAAAGATGCCATTAAACAATGCAAATAAACTTACCGACAAAAGGGGCAGGACTTGGACCTAGGAAGAGAGTCTGACCCCCTTGTCCTACAGTAAAGGGAGAAATAAAGAGAACATTCAGGCTAATGTCAGCCAACAGATAATTTGTTACAGTCATTATCAGTGACTGTCTGTGATATAAGCCACCTTCTCTTCTTTATGACAAATTGGGTTGGCTTGACAGCAATTATGTTGGCAAAAACCCAGACAGATATGGAAACAGACCACTGACATTATCTTACCATGCAACTGGTTAACAGTTTTGCGGAAGTCCCGCAATTCTTCCAAAGCCTCCATCTTGATCTTCAGCATCTATATTTTCAGTTGTATGTTCAGAGGGGCTTGATACAGACACTAAAATTCAAACAAAGGGCATTCGTCACAATGTTATAAGATATGCTATAGAACAATTGTTCGAAGATGTCATTAAACAATGCAAACACACTGACCAACAGATGAGGCAGGACTTGGTTGTCCTAGGGATGGAGTCTGACCCCCTTGTCCTAAAGGGAGAAACAAAGAGAACATTCAGGCTAATGTCAGCCAAAAGATGATTGGTTACAGCAGGGATTCCCTACCACTAGGCCGTGGACCGGCCTGCCATTTTTATAGTTTATAGCCTGGCTGATGCACAGATCTGTGATACACACAAACAGGTCGGATAACCATTCTTTCCTCCGCAATATTCAAAACACAAACAATTAAGCTGGATTTAGGGCCTACCTAATAACACGTGTAAAACATGGGTGAGCCGTTGGTCTGTATGGGTCGATCTGTGATCACTGACCTGTAGTCAGTAATGTCCAAACGCAACAGCACTAGTTGTGTGCTGAATATGTCTGTTCCATGAACAGCCCTGCATGCTTAATAACTGTGTCGTAGGTTTAGTATGAATGGGTCTGACACGGGATAAACTCACTTAAAATATACTGGGTAAAACCCTGGTTCTTGGTGTGAAAGGGGTATAAGTATTTGCATGGGGTCGAGGCTCCTACCACCCTCTCTGATCAATTCAGTGTTGCCGCATTTCTGAACTGAAATATGAACTGAAGCTTACTTACAAAGGTTCTACCTACTATCTAGCACTTTGCAGTGTCAATATTACAGACTCGTCACATAAACAATATCAAAGAGCCAAAAGAGTCTGGTGCTTTGGTCGGGTCAGATATTTAACTATCCCCAAAGTAATTTTATTTTGGTTTATACTAGAACCAAAAATGATGATGAATCAAGCAATACTTACCATCTATGGGAGGTATATCATCATCTACAGCAACCACAGTTGGTTCCTGTACCTCTTGCTTAGGGATTTTGAAATATACCACTTCGGTTATGGCATCATCCTCTGCTGATGAAGCTATCTTCTTGCATTGTTTGTAAGTCCTTTTATGTGACATTCTATTGATGAACATAGAACACATTTTCAGTGTAAACCAAAGTACTGTTGAAAAATGTGTCATACTTCAAAAGAAATCCATTATAAATGTGTTGGACATACAAACATGGTTATCAGAATCACTAAGGGTCTAGAGAGCTCTCATCTAAAAAGGTACTAAAAATGTACTTATGTAATTGCAGGTATTAATTCTAGCTATGGTGTTTACAAGTGCAACACTGCATAATACTTCTAAAGGCCAATTACATTAATACATCAGGTATTACTTTAGGAATGCATTCATAATTACTGATATATTATCACATAGGAGCTATTACAGTAAGTCTACATTGCATATACTTTTTGTAGTATTAGGTTATTACTTATGTGGAAATGGGTATATCACTTCTTAAGTAACTACAATGTTGGTAACAAATTCTAATGAGCTGGCTAGAGCTATGGCATACAACTAGCTAGCAAGCTAAAGCAGCCAGCTTGTCTAGCTACCAGTAACTACCAGCAAATGGTTTGGCTAAGCTAACCTTAGCTAGCACCACACTGACAGTAGACTAGCCTAGCTAGTAACATTAACCTTAGTTATCTTATTAAATGAGGTTGCTAGCTAGCTAGGCTACTGTATAGGCTAGTGACTTTACATTTGCTTATGAAGGACATCTGAATTAGATCCAGACTATTTGAGTGGGCTTCTATTCGGTTACACATGACCAAGCTATAGCCAGTCTACACATGGCAAATGGCTAAACATGGCCAAGCTATAGCCAGGCTCCTAGCTAATGCTATAATAATGTAATTAGCTTGCTACCTACTGTAGTTAGCTAGCCATCAAGAAGTTATCTGAAAGTTGGATAACCAATGTAAGCTGGCTAGCCTAACAACCACTGTCAGCAAACTGGCTTATCCTGTTATGGCAACGATTAACAGGCCTTTTGCGTCTGTTATATTGTTAGCTAGATAATAACCCATGTGAAGATAAAATAATTCGCAAAATACAACTAGCTAGTTACTGTTTGTGTAAACACTTAGTACTAAGCTAACATTAGCTAGATAGCTTGCTATGTTGCTAACGACAGGCTGGGACTGAGAACGAGATGGTCACACAAAAGGCGCCTAATTTGCACTGAGGTGTCACATGTGTTGGTGGAACCATAAGGAGAGGAAGTACAAACCAACGACGCTAGACAGAGAGGAATATGCTTAAGCAAAAGGCAGTTTATTAAACACAGAGATAGCTGGTACTGCTCAAGCTACATGCATGGGCCCAATGCATGGACCCAATCAATTGCCTCTTATGGAGACAGTTGAGAAGGATCAAAAACAGAGTTTACAGCATTACTTTATACAATGTAACACAAAGGAAGGGGTCCTTCTTCTAGTCCCTTGATTGGTTCCCGAGGCGTAGGAGGCGGGTCTGCTCTGTCCAGAGTAGAAGCCCCTTTGGTGCACGGCAGAGTCCTCTGCCCTTGGCACCCGACCAGTAGAAAGAAGTGCAGTTTGTGTGTGTGCGTAACTCGTGAGGCATGAGGATGAGTGTGCGTATGCATGGAGATGTGTGTGTGAATGTGTGTATGTTCTTAAAGGAAAGACTCGTGGGGAGCAACCAGATTGTGGCCTGTGGCGTGGGTGTTGTCCTTGAGAAGATATTGGCTCTGTCCATTGTTCTTGCATAGGAACAGCATTGATTGAAAACAAGCTCCTAACATTAAAATGGGTCATGCACAAGATTTTAGTCAGACCAAGCTATAACATTTTAATATTTACTACGACACATGAAATCCACCAATTATCAAGACATATTCAAAATTGTAACTACATTAATATCTTACTACTTATTTACCTTGGTTGTCCTCGGTCAAGGTTGACTGTCACTGCGCTTTTGTCCTCGATATCATTCAATAACGTGTGAACAAGTGCATTTTTATTTGTATTTTGCTGAGTAACTTTACAACTTCCTGCACATGGGTATTTCACGACCATTTCTACAATTTCCAGCTGGATACAAATGTAAACTCTTAAAGTGCGTACCCAAATCCAACTGTTTTTACCTGACCCAAGGATTTTGATTTGAACATGGCTCATGTGCTTAGAAAAAACAAAAAAGGTTATCAAATACCTCCAGAAGAAAGGCCTGCTCAAGAAATCTGTGGCCACAAGCAGAAAATGATCTGGCATGTGTGCAAAAATTGATTCATATGTTAAGTTAATGTTACAACTGGTATTGATTGGCCTAGAGAACTTTGGGAAAGTTTGAAATGATGAGTACTGTAAGAGATATTTGAATATGTAAATGTTCAGTGAATTTACCTTTCATCTCAAACTGGTATGTAGCCTAGTTAGCTAATCTCATAGATTATTGGCGTGTACACTGCCAGGCCGAGCTAACCGGGCAAGCATTGACCCATATATTATTTCACCAGCCGGAACACATTTGTAAAAATTTTGCTATGAACATGTATTAGAGATAATAATCTAAGCTTTCCAGTGTGGCCAGTGGCCTTCATAATTGTGCATGTGCTGGTCGATAAATTGTATTTACAGTCTATCATAATAATATGCCATTTAGCAGACGCTTTTATCCAAAGCGACTTACAGTCACGCGTGCATACATTTTTGTGTATGGGTGGTCCCGGGGATCGAACCCACTACCTTGGCGTAACAAGCGCCGTGCTCTACCAGCTGAGCTACAGAGGACCACAACAAGGGCTTGCGCTCCTCTGTGTCCAGGCTGCATTCCAACTCTGGACACTGGACTGCAAGCCTATGAAGAGCAAGTGAAGCGCTTAGTAGATGCACACCCTTCTGGTCTACCTTTGGCCTGCAGCCTACAACTGAAGATTTTTCATGTCTGTCTGGAAAGCATTTGTTCTCCTATTTCCAACAATGTGGATGTATTCCTGCTGCTACTGAAAAAGTTAATTGCTACTAATCATAGTAGAATGGAAATGAATGTAATAGAATGACTTAGCCTACGTTCCATTTCAATTATACTTAGTGTCAGTCTCTAAAACATGCACCTGTGTCTGAGTTAAATGTGCATGTTTCCGTGAAGGATTTGTCGAAACAAGAGGAGGCATCATCAGACTCCCTCCTGCCCCATCCAGAAGGATTAGCCATTCTCCGGTTCCACTTACGGATAGGGTTACATTTCTTCAACGGTAGGTTAATGAATTTGACACACTAAGTTTAAGATAACATTTTTAGAATGTGGTTCACAATCAGGGGCTGCATTACCGAAAAGGGCTTCCAAAAATCCCTAACACTTTTTTGTTTTGTTTTAACACTGGGATGGCATGCTTCATTGATGATTAAATAGTTGGGCTAGTGGTAGACCTGCCAAGGTCAGAAAATTCATCATTTTGACCACTGTGTTTGTTAATAGCTGAAAGTCCATGCTCTTTCAGCCCCCATACAACCATACACAAGGTACTGGTGAGTGTGGGGCTCTCTGCTAAGAAATTACATGTTAGTTAGTGTTCCGTGTGTCACGAACCGGCTAGCAGCCTGTAACAAATAGGGAGACAACATGGAGATAAGGAAAAACGAAATATATGTATTAACTAAAGCAAACTATATACAATTAACAATGGTGTGGGTGCGTGCATAGATGTGATAATGAGGAGTGTTGAAAGGGGCCAAAGTAAACAAACAATACAGCCACAATAATGCCACACCCAAAATATAACAGTGTGTCTGCATGGAGAGTCTCCACAATGAATGGGGGAAAGGTGTATTTATCCCTGGGACACACCCCAGCCCAGGTGTGTCCCATTTCTCTGACGACCCTCCCGGCTCCGCCCACCGACATCCTATTAAGGAAAACAAGAACAAAGAGAGAATTCGGCAGACAGAGTGGGAGGGTCATCACACGTGGCATAGGTTAGTACAGAAGTGAAGCAAGGTATGGTGAGCAGGTCTCTCCAGGCTGAAGAGTGTGGTTTAAGGGCAAGTTAAGGTTGTGTTACCAAAAGCTGGGTCTGAATGGGTTGTGTCTGAGGCTTATCGTGGGTTTCATTTATTTAAAAAAGATTTGAGTTTCTATTGTCATATACTATTGATCTGATTTGTTAATTTCTTTGTTGCAATATTGCAGATTTGCACAGGGTTACTTGAGGCAACTTGACATGACAAAGGATGGCATTGCGCGGAGCTCAAGGACCCTTACAAGAATGACGAAAAGCCTGAGAAAGGTGATATAATGAGCAATTTTTACTCTGAAAAAGCCACCAGCTTTGTATACCTTATTCACTTTTAGGAAATTTTTGCTCACTTACAAACTGTATGTAAAAGGGTGTTTTTAATAATTAGGCTTTTGGGATTTGTCATGCATTATTTACTGGACAGCTTAAAGAGGCTCTCCAAGATTTTCAACATTTAGCTTGATTTGCCACCCATCCCGACCAGTGTTTCCCACAGGTATTTAGGTTAATTGTCATGGTGGCAGGCCGGGAAAGGCACCATGGCACGACTGGGGAGTCTTGCACCACTGCTGCTGCCCTAATTTATTATTCTTGTGAGCCTACACTATTTAGGCAAATTAAGTAAAAGCTGTTACAAGTGTGTTTTGAGTACTGTTTTTAGAGCTGCAACTGACAACTATTTTGATAATCAATCTGTCAGTTATTACTTTGATTACTCAATTTGTTTGAATTTTTAAAGCCTGTTTTGCTGACTGAATGTTTTATCAAATATTAAAATGTTTACAATTCATTACAGTGCAAATAGCAACAACAGACAAACTCAAACTCAGTTATTTTGTGACAACTTCCATTAAAGTGTATTTCCACATGAGACAGGAGCAGTGTCAGCTCAAGACGATTTGGGACCCTAAGTGAGATTTGATTTTGGTGTCCCTCCTATACAAGTTGATGGTCATGCTTTCCTGGGACACTCAATTCTTCTCATGTCACTAACATTTGTCTTACCTCTCATTATTCAAGGTCTGCAACAAAGCCCTGAAGAGGTTCAAGAGGAGGAAGGGTTTCCAAATTGGGTCAAGTTCTCTACGGAGATTGGTGGTGATAGATGAATCCAAGTTCTCGCACAAGAGAAAGGTATAGCATTATCCATTTTGATGTAATAACATCCATTATCTGGGCTTGGGAACAGAGAGATCATTTGTTGATATATTTCACTTATGGTAATCAGTTGCCTTTTTAAAGTACTCCTCAGTAGATATAGGTCCTCTGTAGCTCAGCTGGTAGAGCACGGCGCTTGTAACGCCAGGGTAGTGGGTTCGATCCCCGGGACCACCCATACACAAAAAAATAAAAATAATGTATGCACGCATGACTGTAAGTTGCTTTGGATAAAAGCGTCTGCTAAATGGCATATATTATTATTATTATTATTATATACTGATATGGGTAAAAAATAGAGGGCTTGTTCATTTCATATACTGAATTATTTGATAAATTCATCTCTGTGCTCTTGGACACATCATCAGTGATGTTTCCTAGGATCATGTTTCAGGTCTTTCAACATGCGTTTTTCTGGATTTTTTGTCTTGTTATTCTGTCTCTCACTGTTCAAATAAACCTACCATTAAAATTATAGACCGATCATTTCTTTGTCAGTGGGCAAATGTATAAAATCAGCAGGGGATCAAATACTTTTTTCCCTCACTGTACACTCAATTAGTATTTGGTAGCATTGCCTTTAAATTGTTTAACTTGTGTCAAACGTTTCGGGTAGCCTTCCACAAGCTTCCCACAGTAAGTTAGGTGAATTTTGGCCCATTCCTCCTGACAGAACTGGTGTAACTGAGTCAGGTTTATAGGCTTCCTTGCTCGCATATGCTTTTTCAGTTCTGCCCACACATTTTCTATTGGATTGAGGTCAGGGCTTTGTGATGGCCACTCCAATACCTTGACTTTGTTGTCCTTAAGCCATTTTGCCACAACTTTGGAAGTATGCTTGGGGTCATTGTCCATTTGGAAGACCCATTTGCGACCAAGCTTTAACTTCCTGACTGATGTCTTGAGATGTTGCTTCAATATATCCACATCATTTTCCTTCCTCATTATGCCATCAATTTTGTGAAGTGCACCAGTCCCTCCTGCAGCAAAGCACCCCCACAGCATGATGCTGCCACCCCCGTGCTTCACGGTTGGGATGGTGTTCTTCGGCTTGCAAGCGTCCCCCTTTTCCCTCCAAACATAATGATGGTCATTATGGCCAAACAGTTCAATTTTTCTTTCATCAGACCAGACGACATTTCTCCAAAAAGTACGATCTTTGTCCCCATGTGCAGTTGCAACCCGTAGTCTGGCTTTTTTATGGCGGTTTTGGAGCAGTGGCTTCTTCCTTGCTGAGCGGCCTTTCAGGTAATGTCGATATAGGACTCGTTTTACTGTGAATATAGATACTTTTCTACCTGTTTCCTCCGGCATCTTCACAAGGTCCTTTGCTGTTGTTCTGGGATTGATTTGCACTTTTCCCACCAAAGTATGTTCATCTCTAGGAGACAGAACGCGTCTCCTTCCTGAGCGGTATGACGGCTGCGTGGTCCCATGGTGTTTATACTTGTGTACTATTGTTTGTACAGATGAACGTGGTACCTTCAAGGATGAACCAGACTTGTGGAGGTCTTGGCTGATTTCTTTTGATTTTCCCATGATGTCAAGCAAAGAAGCACTGAGTTTGAAGGTAGGCCTTGAAATACATCCACAGGTACACCTCCAATTGACTCAAATGATGTCAATTAGCCTATCAGAATCTTCTAATGCCATGACATCATTTTCTGGAATTGTCCAAGCTGTTTAAAGGCACAGTCAACTTAATGTATGTAAACTTCTGACCCATTGGAATTGTGATACAGTGAATTATAAGTGAAATAATCTGTCTGTAAACAATTGTTGGAAATATTACTTGTGTCATGCACAAAGTAGATGTCCTAACCGACTTGCCAAAACTGTCAGAACGCTGCGTGTGGATGTGGTGCAGGGAATCAAGCGCAGGAACAGGGGTGTTCGTCAACAGACTTTAGTAAATCCAAACAGGAATGAGTCGCCAACCCAACCGGGTGGCACGAACAATTACGCACAGCAACAACAGTGTGAAAACAAGAAAAAAGCGCACGCAGTGCGAACTCTCAAATACAACAATATGAGAGAGGAAACTCCTCAATGGCAACAGCTGACAATAATAATCACACATAACACCTGACCCAACACACGATAACTAAATAGGAAACAAAATCAAACACTAACAAGGGACAGGTGTACAACTAGACAAAACCAAACAAACATGAAACATCGAACGGTGGTAGCTAGTACTCCGGGGACGACGACCGCCGAAGCCTGCCCGAACAAGGAGAAGGAGCAGCCTCGGCCGAAACCGTGACAGTACCCCCCCCTTGACGCGCGGCTCCAGCCGTGCGCCGATCCCGGCCTCGGGGACGACCAGGACGACGCGGAGCAGGGCGCGTAGGATGACCCCGATGGAACTCGGTCAGCAGGGACAGGTCTAATATGTCCCTCCTCGGCACCCAGCACCGCTCCTCCGGGCCGTACCCCTCCCACTCCACGAGATATTGGAGACCCCCCATCCGGCGTCTCGAATCAAGGATGGACCTCACAGTGTACGCCGGAGCCCCCTCGATGTCCAACGGGGGCGGAGGAATCTCCTCTATCTCATAATCCTGGAGTGGACCAGCTAACACCGGCCTGAGGAGAGACACATGAAACGAGGGGTTAATATTCCTGTAATCAATAGGCAGTTCTAACCTGTAACACACCTCGTTCAACCTCCTCAGGACTTTAAATGGCCCCACAAACCGCCGACCCAGCTTCCGGCAGGGCAGGCAGAGGGGCAGGTTTCTGGTCGAGAGCCAGACTCGATCTCCAGGTGCGTACACAGGCCCCTCACTGCGGTGGAGATCGGCGCTCGTCTTATGCCGACGGATGGCCCGCTGCAGATGAACGTGGGCAGCGTTCCACGTCTCCTCCGAGCGCCGCACCCACTCATCCACCGCAGGGGCCTCGATCTGGCTCTCGTGCCAAGGTGCCAGAACCGGCTGGTACCCTAACACACACTGGAAAGGGGTTAGTTGGGTGGAGGAGTGGCGGAGAGAGTTCTGCGCCATCTCGGCCCACGGAACGTATCTCGCCCACTCCTCCGGCCGGCCCTGGCAATAAGACCTCAGAAACCTCCCCACATCCTGGTTGACATGTTCAACCTGCCCATTACTCTCCGGGTGGTAACCCGAGGTAAGGCTCACCGAAACCCCCAACCGTTCCATAAACGCTCTCCACACTCTGGAGGTGAACTGGGGGCCTCGATCAGACACTATATCCTCGGGTACCCCGTAATGCCGGAAGACATGGGTAAACAGAGCCTCAGCGGTCTGTAGGGCAGTAGGTAGACCCGGCATGGGTAGGAGACGACAGGCCTTCGAGAACCGATCCACAACGACCAGGATGGTAGTATTCCCCTGTGAGAGGGGAAGGTCTGTAACAAAATCCACCGAGAGGTGGGACCAGGGTCGTTGTGGAACGGGCAGGGGTTGTAGCTTACCCCTGGGCAAATGTCTGGGCGCCTTACACTGGGCACACACCGAACAGGAGGAGACATAAATCCTCACATCCCTGGCTAACGTTGGCCACCAGTACTTAGTGCTAAGGCAGTGAACTGTCCGGCCGATACCTGGATGTCCAGAGGAGGGGGACGTATGAGCCCAATAAATGAGGCGATCGCGTACCTCGAGCGGAACGTACGTCCGACCCACAGGACACTGGGGAGGACTTGGGTCGGTGCGTAACGCCCGCTCGATCTCGGCATTGACCTCCCATACCACCGGTGCAACCAGACACGACTTCGGTAGTATGGGAGTGGGCTCAACGGACCTCTCCTCCGTGTCATATCGCCGAGACAGGGCATCTGCCTTCCCGTTCTGGGACCCAGGGATGTAAGTGATTTTAAACACAAACCGGGCTAGAAACATAGTCCAGCGGGCCTGGCGAGGATTCAGTCTCCTAGCTGCCCGGATGTATTCCAGGTTACGGTGGTCAGTTAGAATGAGGAAAGGGTGTTGAGCCCCCTCAAGCCAATGCCTCCACACCTTTAGGGCCTGTACCACGGCTAACAGCTCCCTGTCCCCTACGTCATAATTCCGCTCCGCCGGACTGAGCTTCTTAGAATAAAAAGCACAGGGGCGGAGTTTAGGTGGTGTGCCAGACCGTTGTGAGAGAACGGCCCCAATACCAGCCTCGGACGCGTCTACCTCCACCTGGAAAGGCAAAGCGGGATCCGGATGCGCCAACACCGGCGCTGAGGTAAACAGGTCCTTCAGTCTCCCAAAAGCCCTGTCCGCCTCAGCTGACCACTGCAAGCGCACCGGACCCCCCTTCAACAGAGACGTAATGGGAGCTGCCACCTGTCCAAAACCCCGGATAAACCTCCGGTAATAATTCGCAAAGCCCAAGAACTGTTGCACCTCTTTCACAGTGGTTGGGGTTTGCCAATTACGCACAGCTGACACTCGGTCAACCTCCATCTTCACCCCTGACGCAGACAATTGATAACCCAAAAAGGAGACCGACTTCTGAAAGAACAGACATTTCTCTGCCTTGACATATAGGTCATGCTCCAACAGCCTCCTCAACACTCGGCGCACCAGGGCTACATGCTCAGCTCGGGTAGAACTGTACACTAGAATATCGTCTATGTACACGACTACTCCCTGCCCCTGCATGTCCCGGAAAATCTCATCTACAAAGGATTGGAAGACTGAGGGAGCATTCATTAACCCATATGGCATGACGAGATACTCGTAATGACCGGAGGTCGTGCTAAATGCTGTCTTCCATTCATCGCCCTCTCTAATGCGCACCAAGTTATATGCGCTCCTAAGATCCAATTTTGTGAAGAACTGAGCACCGTGTAATGACTCCGTCATAGTCGCAATCAGAGGAAGTGGATAGCTGTACTTCACTGTAATCTGATTGAGACCGCGGTAATCAATACACGGGCGCAGACCTCCATCTTTTTTCTTCACAAAAAAGAAGCTTGAGGAAGCGGGTGAAGTGGAGGCCCGTATGTATCCCTGTCTCAGAGACTCTGCGATGTAAGTTTCCATTGCCTTCCTCTCCTCTTGGGACAAGGGATACACATGGCTCCGCGGGAGGGCTGCTCCTGACTGGAGATCTATCGCACAATCCCCCTGTCTATGAGGCGGCAGCTGCGCTGCCCTAGTCTTACTGAACACAAGTTTCAAATCCTCATACTCAGGGGGAATCTGCAGTGCTGGCATTAGATTCGGACTCTCCACCGAGGTCGCCCATATGGAAACACCCAGACACAGCCCCACACACTGAGCAGACCACCCTGTAAGAGCTTTCTCTCGCCACGAAATAGTAGGGTCATGGGTAATTAACCAGGGAAGCCCCAGCACCACCGGATACGCAGGAGAGTCAATCAGATAGAGCTGAATCGTCTCCTCATGACCCCCCTGCGTCACCATCTTAAGAGGCGCTGTGACCTCCCTAATCAACCCAGATCCTAACGGACGGCTATCTAGGGCATGTACAGGGAAAGGCTTATCAACGGGACGGAGGGGAATCCCTAACTTTACACAGAACTGGCGATCTATAAAATTCCCAGCTGCGCCTGAATCTACCAGCGCCTTATGCTGGGAACGAGGTGCAACCTGTGGAAAACAAACAGGCAAGGTTAGGTGAACGACAGAAAGCTCTGGGTAAGTAGGGCGCCTACTCACCTGGGAGGACTCCCCAATGCCTGGCCTGACCTCACCTCCACCAGGGGACCCTCCCCAACACCTAGCCGCGGTGTGTCCTCCACGGCCACAGTTGGTGCAGGGAACGGCCCCCCTCGGGTTCCTACTCCTCCGTTCCCTAGCGCCAGCACCTCCGAGCTCCATAGGGCTCGGCTCGGAGGTGCTGGAAGGTGGAATGGGCAACCCCCACCCGGGACGTCCACGGGTAGCGAGCAGGGTGTCCAGCCGAATGGCCATGTCGACCAGTTGATCAAACGACAACGTGGTATCCCTGCACGCCAACTCTCTCTGGACGTCCTCCCGGAAGCTGCAGCGGAAGTGGTCTATGAGGGCCCGCTCATTCCACCCTGCATCTGCCGCTAGAGTCCGGAACTCCAATGCAAAAGCCTGTGCGCTCCTCATCCCCTGTCGGAGGTAGAACAGACGCTCCCCCGCCGCCTTCCCCTCCGGTGGATGGTCAAACACGGCACGGAAGCGGCGGGAGAACTCCGCATAGGTAACAGTAGCGGCGTCTATTCTCCTCCATTCGGCGTTGGCCCACTCCAACGCCTTGCCGGTGAGACAGGAGATGAGGGCGGAGACGCTCTCATGTCCCGAGGGAGCCGGGTGTACGGTGGCGAGGTAGAGCTCCACTTGCAGCAAGAACCCTTGACACACGGCAGCGGAGCCGTCGTACGCCCTCGGGAGGGAGAGCCGAATCCTGCTGGGTTCCGGAAGGGGGACAGGAGGACTGACCGATGGGGATGGTCCGGTAGGTGGGGGCGTGGGTACCCCGCTGGTCTCCCATCGGTGGAGAGTGTTCATCACCTGATCCAGGGCGTGACCGATCTGGTTGATCCTGTCCTCCTGCCCACGAAGACGGTCTTCCATAATGTCCGTTGGCGCGGCTGCTCCTGCTGATTCCATAGTGTGATGTGTGATTCTGTCAGAACGCTGCGTGTGGATGTGGTGCAGGGAATCAAGCGCAGGAACAGGGGTGTTCGTCAACAGACTTTAGTAAATCCAAACAGGAATGAGTCGCCAACCCATCCGGGTGGCACGAACAATTACGCACAGCAACAACAGTGCGAAAACAAGAAAAAAGCGCACGCAGTGCGAACTCTCAAATACAACAATATGAGAGAGGAAACTCCTCAATGGCAACAGCTGACAATAATAATCACACATAACACCTGACCCAACACACGATAACTAAATAGGAAACAAAATCAAACACTAACAAGGGACAGGTGTACAACTAGACAAAACCAAACAAACATGAAACATCGAACGGTGGTAGCTAGTACTCCGGGGACGACGACCGCCGAAGCCTGCCCGAACAAGGAGAAGGAGCAGCCTCGGCCGAAACCGTGACAAAAACTATAGTTTGTTAACAAGAAATGTGTGTAGTGGTTGAAAAACAAGTTTTAATGACTCCAACCTACGTGTATGTAAACTTCCGACTTCAACTGTATACTATAATTGTACTATTGTACAAGTCAATGGGTGGAGAATCACAAAAAGATTGTAACATAATAAATGTACTTTAAAATTAACACAAATATTAAAAATATGAACGTATAAGGTATATAACAGTACAATAAAATGTATTTGTTATGAAGACAAAGCATTATTTAGCCCATCAGAGATGACCACACTGTAACATTTACAGTAACAGCCAACAATGTAAACAGGGGAACAAATACAATGAAAGAGATCACTATCAACCTGTGGAGGAATGGGATGGTCTCGCTGTCTGACAGTCAACTTGACCTCAGCACTCTTGGCAAACAGTGTTAACGTGAGTGTCAGTATCACTGTGATAATACATGGCAGTGGGGAAATATTAAACTTGATGAGTCTTGTATGAAGCAATATTTCACGGTTATTATCCTTGTGATGAGTAGCCTGATTTTACAAACATACACAATTATTGATTGCATGTATACTGTGGATTACATAATGATATGCATGATCAAAGTCTTTGGGTTTGAGTTCAATTGAAAACCCCACAATTTATTCATTTGTAATACTTGAAATAACAATAAGAATGTAGGAGTTGATTTTGAACATTCAGTCCATGTTACTTGGAAGTGTATTTACAATATCCTTTGGCAGTCCATTGAGTTTGACTGGGGCAGTAAACAGTGTGTTTACTGTGTGTTCTATAAAAAGCCACCTGAAAGCAGCCCTGATTACCTTAATGAGCTTAAGGTCTTAGAAGTGTGTGAGTTTTACTTTGCTTTGATGTGCCATATGTGCATACTGTGGAGTTCACTAAAAGACTATCTAATCCTTTCAGCTGCTCGTCCTCTACAAGGTACACAGGGATGTTGTTCCATAGGTCAAGCCGCACTATGTTGACGTTATGCAAAGGGAATCAACAGAAAAACATGAAAATGGATATGCGGACATGTCATTGTAGTCTATCTATGATAGGCGAGAAAATGGGACATTTGAAATGGATTTGTCCAATGGATTTGTGGATTTGTGGATTTGTAGCTGTTATGTGTTGGTTGATGTATTTTTTGTAAGGATAAAGAACCTGCCAGACTCAACAACTCTGTCGGGGATTGGAGACATTTGAAAATGACAGCTGCAGCTGGTGGCTAAGGACCTTGGCTATTATTTTCTTTCATTTGTGGAGGTTTCTTTCCTTTCGTCTTTGTGGGAGTTTCACCAAGATCTTGTTCACTAAGGATATAAACATCAATTGAGCAGCTGCAATGGGATGTTCCCCATCTAAAGGTAACAATTTTGGGGCTAATGGCACCTTTAGGAGGGGCAGGACATTATTACCAGAGGGCAAAGAGAGCACAGGGGAGTCCCAGTCTGATGATGGAGGGAGTGGAGGCTCCTCCGGAACAGGAGACATTGATGGAGAGACTTGGGAGAGGAGAGATGGGGAAAGGGGACTGGCTGGGCAGACCCACTCTGTTCAGAAGGAAGCACCTTCAACCCCACAGAAAAAGAGACCCTCCCTGACCGTGTTGGTTCCAGAGGGGGTCATCCTGGATAAAAAAGTGGGGACTCAAGAGACAGATAACACAGGGCAACATGGAAAAGAGAAACAAGGAGATAAGCAAGAAAAGGGTGGACGAAAGCCAAAGAAAAATGTCAAAGGAGTCAAACCAACTAAAAAGAAAGAGAAGGAGAAAAAAGCTCCCCTTGTGGAGCAGAAAGTTGACTTTCCGGAACCTTTAGTGAAAGCCCACCAGGCTGCTTATGCCTTTTTAAACCCAAGCATTAGCAAATATGAGATTCTACTGGGGTTACTGGACCAGGCAACCCAAACCCAGGTGTCTGTGCAGCCAATGGTGACCTTCATGGCTATGCGCTACGAGGAAATCAACCGAGGGCTGGAGGAAATGGCAGACCAGGGTGAAAGGCTTCTGAAGGACAATGGGGAGCATCTAGCCTGGCCAAGCCCAATGAAAAACCTATCCAGTTCTCCCCCTCTCAAATCTGGTTCCATCAATGCTGAGCCTCCACCAGATCTCTTGCAGCAGCTACTTCAGTATACCACTCAAAGGATGCGAAATGTGGGCCAGTCTGTGGGCGACATTGGGGACTCTGCCTTGGAGGACGCAGCTGAGTACTTTACCTCTGTCTCTGAGCTGCTGGAGGAGAAATTAAAAGCCAAGCATGCGGCGGAGACAAGACTGATGCAGTTGCTGACTCGTATTGAGGCTGCCTCACTTCGTAAGCCCGGACCAGAGGACTCTGCATTGTTCAGTGAGGACAGTGGAATTGGGGCTGAAAGCGAGTCACTAGCTGGGTCTGAAAGACGACTCCGCCGTGAAAGCTGTGAGTCCACTGGGTCCAACCGAACCACTCCTTACAGTCCTATTGGCAGCAATACTAGCCCAGTCCAGCAAGGGGCACCAAGGCAAAAGTTTGTTAAAAAAATGAGCCCCAGCAACTCCCTAAACTCCATAGACTCGGTGTGCACCATAATGGGTAAAGGATCTGCCTCCTTAGACAATGGTGAGGAGGAGGATGATGATGATGAGGGGGAAGAAGAGGGTGAAGGCGGCAGGAAGCGATCTAATGCCTCACTATCTGATCCTAACCAGCAACCTTGTCGCCTGGCACCCAAGCGCATAGAAAACCCTCAAAATGTGGAAATGACCCTGAAAATGAAAGATTCCATAAGTGGTCGGATTCGATTTGTTCCCTCACAACGTGACAGTGCCAAAACTAAACCAACAGACAGCCCCAAGACCAGGTGCCAGTGGACAGAGCAGGGGGAGCGATCACCAAAAAGGCCCCAACGAGCAGCCTCTGTACGGAGGGCAATTAAAAAGACCCCTGTTCCTAAAGAACACCGTTCACAATCTGCAGAATCCCTTCGTAGCAAAGGTGAAGATCCAACACTGATTGAACTAGAGAGGACACAGAGGGATCTGAGTCAGAGATTAGAGAGGATGAGCAACGGCAGGATGGAGGGAAATACCAAGACAGGTCTCAGTAAACAGAAGCCAGGAGATGCTGCGAAGTCCCCAGCATCCAATCGTCTATGCCCGACCCTGCAGAAGAACAACAACAATCTTCCAATCCAGGACAAGGCAGGGCTTACGAAGCATCACTCCAGGGAACAGAGGGCAGGCAAGGACATTGAGGAGGAAAATAAAAAGAAAGACAAGAAAACCATCAAGGGGCCACTGAAAGCCACCCCACCTCCTAGCCCTACATTGGGGCCATTGAAAGCCACCCCACCTCCAAGCCCTCCATTGTCACATCGTCCATCCTCAGGACTGTACCGGGGGAGGAATTCTGTCAAAAGGCTGATTGATACCTTCAGCCAGGGGGTGTTAGAGCCCAACCAAGAAGCATCCAAAGTGTTGGGGCCTCTCAAAGGGGTTCGAAAGTGTGGTGTCCCTGTTATGCCTGGAGTAGGTGACATTGAAGCCATACTGAGCTGTGGGGTCAGCAGTTGTAGGACAGATGACTTGGACCTAGAAAGTCTGCCACCCCCTCCTCTTGAAGTCTTATTGGACAATTCCTTTGAAGGTGCACAGAGCCTCACAGTTTGCGACGTAGATGATGGGGTTGCAAGTAGAGGTCGATCCCCTATTCCCAAGAGGGCTACGGCATCTCAGAAGATGCGTGCCTCCATGCATTCTGTGTCAGTCCTACCCAGCAGAGGCAACCTGCCCCAGGGCTCTAGCAGCATGTCTCCTGCCCGGACTGTACGGCGTGATATCTCTGCTAGTTCCAGGGTTAGCCACCATGAGCCTCAGCTGGAGGTAGACCCTGAGATAGAGGAGGCGGCCACTCTCTACAAGCAAGCTAGAAAAATCATCCACTTGCGGCATTCCTCAGAGTCTCCAATTGAGAAAGGTCAGGCTGTGCCCAGAAGGCCCTCTCCCAATCGAGCAGCATCGGGAGGGAGACAGGGAGATAACAGTCCCTCTGAGACAGTGCCTCCCACTTCAACAGTCAGTAGCCAACCACCTGCCACCCCGCCTGTATCTAGAACCCGAATGCTGCCTTCCACGCCTTCAACCCCAAGCGGCTTGCATCGACGGCTACCCAGTCCCACCACCTTCAGAAAGCAGCCTATGCCTCCATCCTCAAACAGCCCTTCGGTCATTTGCAAACTTCCCACCCCACCAACGCTTCAGAGAAGACTTCCAAGCCCACCTGCCTCAAGACAAGTATTGACCCCAAACTCCAGCTCTTCTGGCTCCACACATTCTTTCAAGGCACCCTCACCACCAGCGTCCCCAAGGGTACAAAGATGGAGACGGGAGAACAGCAGCAAGGACTCCAGCCCAGGGGCCTCAGTTATCTCTCAGTTTATCAGTAACGCTCGCTCTGTTTTCTGCCCGGCCTCGTCCTCACTGTTTGAGGCCCAGCCTTGCCCCGTACCCCGCCCCCCCCAGGCTTGGGCCTCCACCAGTGGTAGTGTTGTCCCGCGATCCTGGGGAGATCGTGGTAGGCTCCCTATGTCTGTGCAAGGGCCCAAGCTTTTCATCCGACGCAGCCACTCAGACAGGAGGCCCAGTCTAACCCTGCCGTCCAGGGCACCCATCGTCTCATTTGCAGAGACTTGTGGGAGTGAACCAGCCATCAGCACACAAGGGTGAGTGTCAATGTTTCCCTCTCTCGAAATCTCTCTTTCAAAACGCAAGATAATGCTGATTAATTGTCTTGCAAATGAAAGATATGCCCGTGATTAAGGATGTTGCAATGTGTATTAGTTTTATTCAAAGCAGGGAAAAGCCTCTTGTCACTATATTTCTAGTCAGCACTCCCTCTCCACTGTAGCACAGTATAGGATCACAAAAAGGGAAACAATATGAACCAAGAAAATTGACTGTTTTCATAATGTGATTATCATCCTGTTAATAATAATTTGCATATATTTGTCCTGTTACAAACAAGTGTGTAATGGAAATGTGTTTCTTGCATATCCCAACTCCCCCTGAGACACCCACAGGGAGTGGGGTCACGGTCACCATTGTCTAGCAACCCCTGGAGCAATTGGGGTTAAGTTCCTTGCTCGGCACAGCAACAGAGTTTTTACCTTGTCTCCGGGATTCAAACCAGCGAATTTTCCGGTTACTGGCCCAACGCTCTAACCTTGAGGCTACCTGTTTTAGTAAATTCTATGAACAAAAGCAAAACATCTGAATCACTTATCTCGCTATGTGAAAGTAGTCAGAAAATACTGTACAGTACATGTATGGTCACTTTTTTGCTCCACCATATACAACTTTCTTCATTTATTTCACAATGGAGACAACTGACGTGTCAGTGCTCTATGAATGAGTACAACTTTTATTACAAATCACAAATATATAAATGCTTGACCTCTGAAGTTAAAGTGGCACTCCAGTCTCCTTTTCACCTCATTTAACACCTGATTTACTTCACAAAAGGCAATGTAGGTGGGGTGGCTTTCAACGGCCCCTTGGTGGTTTTCTTGTCTTTCTTTTTATTTTCCTCCTCAATGTCCTTGCCTGCCCTCTGTTCCCCGGAGTGACGCTTCATAAGCCCTGCCTTGTCCTGGATTGGAAGAGTGTTGTTGTTCTTCTGCAGGGTGGGGCGTAGATGATTGGATGCTGGGGACTTCGCAGCATCTCCCGGGTTCTGTTTAGTGAGACCTGTCTTGGTATTTCCCCTTTTCAGGGTCATTTCCACATTTTGAGGGTTCTCTATGCGCATGGGTGCCAGGCGACAAGGTTGCTGGTTAGGATCAGATAGTGAGGAGTTAGATCGTTTGTGCCACCTTCTCCCTCTTCTTCCCCCTCATCATCATCATCCTCTTCCTCCTCACAATCGTCTAAGTAGGCAGTTCCTTTACCCATTATGGGGCACACCAAGTCTATGGAGTTTAGGGAGTTGCTGGGGCTCACTTTCTTAATAAACATTTGCCTTGTTGCCCCTTACTGGACTGGGCTAGCATTGCTGCCAATAGAACTGTAAGGAGTGGTTCGGTGGGACCCAGTGGACTCACAGCTTTCACGACGGAGTCGTCTTTCAATTCTCTATTGCTCCGCTGTTGTTCCTCAAGCAAGGGGGTAGGATACTATGGATACCATCCGATTAGATGTTGAAAGTTCAAGTGAGACATCACAGCACAGTTGAAAAATATATGGCGCGTGGAAATCAAAAGGGGGTGGTCTATGATAGATAGGTGGGATGGGCTGAGAGTAGCAGAGGGCTGGGTTTAAAAAGCTCATGAATCCAAAATATTATGTGTGTATATATATAAAAAAAACTATTCCTTTGTTATTTAACTGTGTAAAAAAAGTACCATGTACAGCATGTAAAATGTATGTAAAATGTGTGTAAAATATACACTACCAATAAAAAGTTTGGACACAACTACTCATTCAAGGGTATTTCTTTATTTTTACTATTTTCTACATTGTAGAATAATAATGAAGACATCAAAACTATGAAATAACACATGTGGAATCATGTAGTAACCAAAAAAGTGTTAAACAAATCAAAATATGTTTTATATTTGAGATTCTTCAAATAGCCACCCTTTGCCTTGATGACAGCTTTGCACACTCTTGGCATTCTCTCAACCAGCTTCATGAGGTAGTCACCTGGAATGCATTTCAATTAACAGGTGTGCCTTCTTAAAAGTTAATTTGTGGAATTTATTTCCTTCTTAAGCCAATCAGTTGTGTTGTGACAAGGGGGGGGGGGGGGGGGGGGGGGGTTGGTTCCAACCACCATGTCTTTGTGAGACGTGGTGTGGGTGAACAGATGATCTCTGCATGTGTATTTCCCACCGTAAAGCATGGAGGAGGAGGTGTTATGGTGTGGGGGTGCTTTGCTGGTCACACTGTCTGTGATTTATTTAGAATTCAAGGCACACTTAACCAGCATGGCTACCACAGCATTCTGCAGTGATACGGCATCCCATCTGGTTTGGGCTTAGTGGGACTATCATTTGTTTTTCAACAGGACAATGACCCAACACACCTCCAGGCTGTGTAAGGGCTATTTTACCAAGAAGGACAGTGATGGAGTGCTGCATCAGATGACCTGGCCTCCACAATCCCCCGACCTCAACCAAATTGAGATGGTTTGGGATGAGTCGGACCGCAGAGTGAAGGAAAAGCAGCCAACAAGTTCTCAGCATATGTGGGAACTCCTTCAAGACTGTTGGAAAAGCATTCCACGTGAAGCTGGTTGAGTGAATGTCAAGAGTGTGCAAAGCTGTCATCAAGGCAAAGGGTGGCTATTTGAAGAATCTCAAATATATTTTGATTTGTTTAACCCTTTTTTAGTTACTACATGATTCCATATGTGTTATTTCATAGTTCTGATGTCTTCACTATTATTCTACAATGTAGAAAATAGTAAAAAATAGAGAAAAACCCTTTAATGAGTAGGTGTTCTAAAACTTTTGACCGGTAGTGTATATGTAACAAAAAACCTGTAAAAACTAAAATGTAAAAACCAAGTTGCTTTTGTCCTTCAAAGAGAGTGGTGGATGGGCCAACAAAATGAAATAATAAAAGGGGGGAGGCCGATGACATTACAAATTCTGATCAGACCAAGTCCCTGAATGCCCTACTCCTTGAAGTTTGCAGTTGTGTCTAAAAAACACTATTTTGCTCAAAACATGTTTGTTTACCCTTTAGTGTGTGTACTTTACTGTATACTTGGGATATCACTTTTCAACAGGAAAAGTTCAAAAATCACTGAAGGACGTCTTTAAGTTAGCTTATTGTGTTGCATGTTAAAGAAGTTAAAAGATTTCCACTTCAGATTTTCACCATCATTTTATCTCATACCTGAAGTTGAAAATAAGTTTAGAGGAAGTATTTAATCACCGCAATGGTGTTTCAAAGTGCAGCCTTGACTCTTTTTGTGAATTCAGTCTGATTCAGACAATAATATTAGAGGGCTAATTTAATGAATTAACACACTATGAAAACATAATTATTTAATTTGCTTGAAGCCTACTGGTTTCGTTGAGCTATGAGAGGAAATTTTTCTTGAAGATTATACATAACCATTATTGTCACTTGAGTTCAATGACCAATATGGGCGACAAAATCACAAGACACTAGAAAACTACTTCTGGTCACCTAAGTCCTCAACTATTGGAGAATCAAAACATTGTAAAAACAAGCCCCAAGTGCAGTGTTTTTAGTAAGGCTTGAAGGAGTAAAAAAAAAATGTAATGCTACTTATACTGACAGAAAATTGGTCCTGTGCGACAAAAACACAAAGACACACAACAAAAGGTCTGTAGTTTCCCAGTCTTACATAGAAAATGGCTAAAGTGTGTAACTTCAAATGCTGCAAAACAAGTTTGTTTGGATTTTGCTCATTTAGTGCCAACAAATTGACCAGCTTCGTATCGACTGCCTTGAAAGATAAAGACAGAGGGTGAGAGGGGAGGGTGAAATAAGGTCAAGGAGAGGAGAGAGGGGAGCTTTGTATTAAAAATGGAAGAGCCGTAAAGAGATTACAGCAGATACAAAACTGACGCTAAATATAAAATAGCATTACAAAATAATTAAAGTACCCTGACAGTGCCATTTTTAATTACAATGTAATTTATACTGTATTTCTGTGTTTTTTATTCTGATCTTGCCACTGTGAAATCATAACACTGGGTTTTTGTGTGCTGTCTATTTGTCTCATCCATGCAGACTATAGTAGCACTGTTCCTGATCTGAGCTAGGCAAAACTAGCTAATCACTTCTGCATTACCTCTCTATGACTCACGGTAGCTTGTTTTAGCCGGTGAGAACTGGTTGCTGACCCACCTGTCCCATTTCTCTAATCCTCAAACCACTTCTTCGCTTTACTCCCATAGGCTGGAGGACGAGCCAAGCAGAGATGACGAGTTGTGGGACAGCCAATCAGATTTCAGAGGGAATATCCACTCTGCTTCGTACCCAGACCTGTGCATCGTGGGTCAGGGCCTTACATTGTGAATAAGGGGCTGGTTGGTAGAAGACCAAGTCAGATTATGGATAAGACTGAGGATTTAAGACTTTTTTACACTGGGAAGAGAGGAAGTGCTAATTCAAGAAAGCTTCTTTACCGGGTGGTACCACTACCCACTCCTCCCTTTTTATTTTCTTCAGAGACGTTTTTCTATTACGTAATTTTTTTCTTCGATGTGGTTTGTTTGTTTGTGTGTGCGTACGTGCGTGTGTATGTGTATGTGCATGAAAAATACAAATAAAATGTATATAAACACACAGGCACACAAACACTTTTATGTTTACATTACAATGAATTTACCAATTTGCTCCACATACAGTACACTTAATAAATATTGTGATAAAACAATCATAACGTACAATACCTTCCAGACATACAGTACATGGTCACTGAAAGATACATGTTTTGCCTTTGATACAGATTTAAAAAAAACATGGAATAAGACAATTTAATTTGCACTTAAGGATGGTGTGCATAATTTACATACATTTGGTTGTTATTAACTACGAGTGTGATTATCCAACAAAATTACAATGAATGAAATTAGGAATATCAAATATAAAATATGTGAAATCATAGCCACCTATTTGAGATTTCTTTATTTTCGGTTGGGAAAATGTTTTATAAACTCTCTTTTTGACTGATATTTTCATTAACAAATGTTGATCTCCATATTTCCTGTTTCGGTTTGTCAATGTATTTCTGATGTTTTTTTACCGTCATGTTTCCAAAACAAATGTGCATACATGCACAACTTTGACTTTGGACTCAAATCAATACTATAGGCTGGAATTCAAACCCATACCGTAATGCAATTCATTTTCACAGAAAATATCAACTTGTTATTGATTTTCCCAGAACATTTCATTCACATTCACATATTCAGAATACAATTGTTTAGCAGATTTCTTACTTAGCTATCATGCTAATTTTAACTGGGACTATTGTTTTTAACCCTAAAAGAGGCCCAATAAAATTAGGCAGAGGCTGTGGATCTGTATATGTAACCACCCTGTCCCGTCCCCCTGGATACCTTTTCCCTAGAGCTGAAGATCCGAATAACGTTTTGTGCATGTGTTTCTATACCGCAAACATTTGTAACTGTCAATTATTAATAATAATTCTTCAAGTTTTACCGTTGACACGTCCATGCAGCATCGGCATGCCAAACATTTGATCTCAATCAGTTTTATGGGGATATGCATTTATACTGAACAAAAATATAAACGCAACATGTAAAGTGTTGGTCCCATGTTTCATGAGCTGAAATAAAGGATCCCAGAACTTTGCCATATGCACAAAAGCTTATTTCTCTCAGATTTTGTGCACAAATTTGTTTACATCGCTGTTAGTGAGCATTTCTCCTTTGCCAAAATAATCCATCCACCTGACAGGTGTGGCATATCAAGAAGCTGATTCAAAAGCATGATCATTACACAGGTGCACCTTGTGCTGGGGGACAATAAAGGCCAAGCAACACAATGCCACAGATGTCTCAACAGCTCAGGGAGCGTACAATTGGCATGCTGACTGCAGGAATGTCCACCAGAGCTGTTGCCAGAGAATTTAATGATAATTTCTCTACCATAAGCATTGTTTTAGAAAATGTGGCAGTACGTCCAACCGGCCTCACAACCGCAAACCACGTGTAACCACACCAGCCCAGGACCTCCACATCCGGCTTCTTCACCTGCGAGATCGTCTGACACCAGCCACCTGGACAGCTGATGAAACAGTCAGACAAACTGTCAGACACCGTCTCAGGGAAGCTCATCTGCGTGCTCGTTGTCCTCACCAGGGTCTTATAATACAATTTGATTTGATTTGATTTGATGTTGTGTTTATGTACAGTGAGGGAAAAAAATTATTTGATCCCCTGCTGATTTTGTACGTTTGCCCACTGACAACGAAATGATCAGTCAGTCTATAATTTGAATGGTAGGTTTATTTGAACAGTGAGAGATTAATAATAATAATCACACCAACTGTTGTCACCTTCTCACCAAGCTGATTGGCGATGGTCATGTAGCCAATTCCAGCCTTTTGTAGGTCTACAATCTTGTTCTTGACATCCTTGGAGAGCTCTTTGGTCTTGGCAATGGTGGAGAGTTTGGAATCTGATTTATTGATTGCTTCTGTGGACAGGTGTCTTTTATACAGGTAACAAACTGAGATTAGGAGCACTCCCTTTAAGAGTGTTCTCCAAATCTCAGCTCGTTACCTGTATAAAAGACACCTGGGAGCCAGAAATCTTTCTGATTGAGAGGGGGTCAAAGACTTATTTCCCTCATTAAAATGCAAATCAATTTCTAACATTTTTGACATGCGTTTTTCTTGATTTTTTTGTTGTTATTCTGTCTCTCACGGTTCTAAAAATCCCACTATTAAAATTATAGACTGATCATGTCTTTGTCAGTGGGCAAACGTACAAAATCAGCAGGGGATCAAATACTTTTTTCCCTCACTGTACATAATTTTTCATTATATACATTTGAAGTCGGAAGTTTACATACACCTTAGCCAAATACATTTAAACTCAGTTTTTCACAATTCCTGACGTTTAATCCTAGTAAAAATTCCCTGTCTTAGGTCAGTTAGGATCACCACTTTATTTTAAGAATGTGAAATGTTAGAACAATAGTAGAGAGAATTATTTATTTCAGCTTTTATTTATTTCATCACATTCCCAGTGGGTCAGACATTTACATATACTCAATTTGTATTTGATTGCTTTGCCTTTAAATTGTTTAACTTGGGTCAAATGTTTTGGGTAGCCTTCCCAAGCTTCCCACAATAAATTGGGTACATTTTGGCCCATTCCTCCTGACAGAGCTGCTGTAACTGAGTCAGGTTTGTAGGCCTCCTTGCTCACACACGCTTTTTCAGTTCTGCCCACAAATGTTCTATAGGATTGAGGTCAGGGCTTTGTGATGGCCACTCCAATACCTTTACTTTGTTGTTCTTAAGCTATTTTGCCACAACTTTGGAAGTATACTTGGAGTCATTGTCCATTTGGAAGACCCATTTGCGACCAAGCTTTAACTTCCTGACTGATGTCTTGAGATGTTGCTCCAATATATCCTCATAATTTTCCTTCCTCATGATGCCATCTATTTTGTGAAGTGCACCAGTCCCTCCTGCAGCAAAGCACCCCCACAGCATGATGCTGCCACCCCCGTGCTTCACGGTTGGGATGTTGTTCTTCGGCTTGCAAGCGCCCCCCTTTTTCCTCCAAACATAACGATGGTCATTATGGCCAAACAGTTCTATTTTTATTTCATCAGACCAGAGGAGATTTCTCCAAAAAGTACGATCTTTGTCCCAATGTGCAGTTGCAAACCATAGTCTGGCATTTTTATGGCAGTTTTGGAGCAGTGGCTTCTTCCTTGCTGAGCGGCCTTTCAGGTTATATCTATATAGGACTCGTTTTACTGTGGATATAGATACTTTTGTACCTGTTTCCTCCAGCATCTTCACAAGGTCCTTTGCTGTTGTTCTGGGATTGATTTGCACTTTTCGCACCAAAGTACGTTCATCTCTAGGAGACAGAATGCGTCTCCTTCCTGAGCGGTATGACGGCTGCGTGGTCCCATGGTGTTAATACTTGCGTACTATTGTTTGTACAGATTAATGTGGTACTTTCAGGCATTTGGAAATTGCTCACAAGGATGAACCAGATTTGTGGAGGTCAAAAAAAAAAATTCTGAGGTCTTGGCTGATTTCTTTTGATTTTCTCATGATGTCAAGCAAAGAGGCACTGAGTTTGAAGGTAGGCCTTGAAATACATCCACAGGAACACCTCCAATTGACTCAAATTATGTCAATTAGCCTATCAGAAGCTTCTAAAGCCATGACATCATTTTCTGGAATTTTCCAAGCTGTTTAAAGGCACAGTCAACTTAGTGTATGTAAACGTCTGAACCACTGGAAATGTGATACAGTGAATATTAAGTGAAATAATCTGTCTGTAAACAATTGTTGGAAAAAGTACTTGTGTCACGCACAAAGTAGATGTCCGAACCGACTTGCCAAAACTATAGTTTGTTAACAAGAAATGTGTGGAGTGGTCCTGTGTGTCTTAATTGGTAAGAGTGTGCAATTTCAGTTTAATCCACCAGAAAAGACAGAACAAATAATACAACAAATATTGTGGGTAAACTCAAATATACTAATTGATAAAATATATACTAATTTTCAATACAATGTTTAAAAAAGGTATAATCTTTGTAAATGATATCATAAATAGTGTGGAGTTATGTCACACATGCAGCTAACAAAAATATATTGAAATGTCTGCTCTACCCAAAATTACAAACAACTAATTGCAGCATTACCACAAAAATGGAAGAGGCAAGTGGAAGGGGGAAAAAGTAAGGAACTTGTCTGTCAGCCCTGCATTAAAGACCAAAAATCAAACTGGATGGACATCAGAAATAGATGGGAGAGGTTGAGGGTAGAGGAAGGACAATACAAAAAAACAAACAAAATATAACTATTGTAAAATAGATTGTGTCAGTAAAATGTATAAAGTATGTATAAGCTGGAAGTAGAAGCCTAAGTGTTGTTGTGCTTCAGTTTACTCCAATTAGGGGAGAGGTGGTAGGGTTAGTGGAAAATAATAAAGGAAAATATATTTTTAAAAGATAAACATATACTAATATACGAATAGAATACAGTATATACAGTGGGGAGAACAAGTATTTGATACACTGCAGATTTTGCAGGTTTTCCTACTTACAAAGCATGTAGAGGTCTGTAATTTTTATCATAGGTACATTTCAACGGTGAGAGAAGGAATCTAAAACAAAAATCCAGAAAATCACATTGTATGATTTTTTAAGTAATTAATTTGCATGACATAAGTATTTGATACATCAGAAAAGCAGAACATAATATTTGGTACAGAAACCTTTGTTTGCAATTACAGAGATCATACGTTTCCTGTAGGTCTTGACCAGGTTTGCACACACTGCAGCAGGGATTTTGGCCCACTCCTCCATACAGACCTTCCCCAGATCCTTCAGGTTTCGGGGCTGTCGCTGGACAATACGGACTTTCAGCTCCCTCCAAAGATTTTCTATTGGGTTCAGGTCTGGAGACTGGCTAGGCCACTCCAGAACCTTGAGATACTTCTTACGGAGCCACTCCTTAGTTGCCCTGGCTGTGTGTTTCGGGTCATTGTCATTGTGGAAGACCCAGCCACGACCCATCTTCAATGCTCTTACTGAGGGAAGGAGGTTGTTGGCCAAGATCTCGCGATACATGGCCCCATTCATCCTCCCCTCAATACGGTGCAGTTGTCCTGTCCCCTTTGCAGAAAAGCATCCCCAAATAATGATGTTTCCACCTCCATACTTCACGGTTGGGATGGTTTTCTTGGGGTTGTACTCATCCTTCTTCTTCCTCCAAACACGGCGAGTGGAGTTTAGACCAAAAAGCTCAATTTTTTGTCTCATCAGACCATGTGACCTTCTCCCATTCCTCCTCTCGATCATCCAGATGGTCATTGGCAAACTTCAGACGGGCCTGGACATGCGCTGGCTTGAGTAGGGGGACCTTGCGTGCGCTGCAGGATTTTAATCCATGACGGCGTAGTGTGTTACTAATGGTTTTCTTTGAGACTGTGGTCCCAGCTCTCTTCAGGTCATTGACCAGGTCCTGCCGTGTAGTTCTGGGCTGATCCCTCACCTTCCTCATGATCATTGATGCCCCACGAGGTGAGATCTTGCATGGAGCCCCAGACCGAGGGTGATTGACCATCATCTTGAACTTCTTCCATGTTCTAATAATTGCGCCAACAGTTGTTGCCTTCTCACCAAGCTGCTTGCCTATTGTCCTGTAGCCCATCCCAGCCTTGTGCAGGTCTACAATTTTATCCCTGATGTCCTTACACAGCTCTCTGGTCTTGGCCATTGTGGAGAGGTTGGAGTCTGTTTGATTGCGTGTGTGGACAGGTGTCTTTTATACAGGTAACGTGTTCAAACAGGTGCAGTTAATACAGGTAATGAGTGGAGAACAGGAGGGCTTCTTCAAGTAAAACTAACAGGTCTGTGAGAGCCAGAATTCTTACTGGTTGGTAGGTGATCAAATACTTATGTCATGCAATAAAATGCAAATTAATTACTTAAAAATCATACAATGTGATTTTCTGGATTTTTGTTTTCGACTCCGTCTCTCACAGTTGAATAGTACCTATGATAAAAATTACAGACCTCTACATGCTTTGTAAGTAGGAAAACCTGCAAAATAGGCAGTGTATCAAATACTTGTTCTCCCCACTGTATATATACACACACACTACCAGTCAAAAGTCTGACACACCTACTCATTCAAGGGTTTTTCTTTATTTTTACTATTTTTTACATTGTAGAATAATAGTGAAGACATCAAAACTATGAAATAACACATATGGAATCATGTAGTAACCAAAAAAGTGTTAAACAAATCAAAATATATTTGAGATTTGAGATTCTTCAAAGAGCCACCCTTTGCCTTGATGACAGCTTTGTACACTTTTGGCATTCTCTCAACCCGCTTCATGAGATAGTCACCTGGAATGCATTTCAATTAACAGGTGTGCCTTCTTAAAAGTTAATTCATGGAATTTCTTTCCTTCTTAATGTGTTTGAGCCAATCAGTTGTGTTGTGACAAGGTAGAGGGAGTATTCAGAAGATTGCTCTATTTGGTAGAAGACCAAGTCCATATTATGTCAAGAACAGCTCAAGTAAGCAAAGAGAAACAACAGTCCATCATTACTTTAAAACATGAAGGTCAGTCAATACGGAACATTTCAAGAACTTTGAACGTTTCTTCAAGTGCAGTCGCAAAAACCATCAAGCGCTATGATGAAACTGGCTCTCATGAGGAACACCACAGGAATGGAAGACCCAGAGTTACCTCTGCTGCAGAGGATAAGTTCATTAGAGTTACCAGCCTTTGAAATTGCAGCCCAAATAAATGCTTTATAGAGTTCAAGTAACAGACACATCTCAACATAAACTGTTCAGAGGAGACTGTGTGAATCAGGCCTTAATGGTCGAATTGCTGCAAAGAAACCTCTACTAAAGGACACCAATAAGAAGTAGAGACTTGCTTGGGCCAAGAAACATGAGCAAAGGACATTAGCCTGGTGGAAATTTGTCCTTTTGTCTGGAGTACAAATTTGAGATTTTTGGTTCCAACCGCTGTGGTTTTGTGAGACGCGGTGTGGGTGAACGGATGATCGCCGCATGTGTATTTCCCAGCGTAAAGCGTAGAGGAGGAGGTGTTATGGTGTGGGGGTGCTTTGCTGGTGACACTGTCTGTGATTTATTTAGAATTCAAGGCACACTTAACCAGCATGGCTACCACAGTATTCTGCAGTGATACGCCATCCCATCTGGTTTGGGCTTAGTGGGACTATCATTTGTTTTTCAACAGGACAATGACCCAACACACCTCCAGGCTGTGTTGGGTCAAATCACAGACAGTGTCACCAGTGAGAAGATGGCGCCGAAGGGGATGGCTGCCGTTTTATGGACTCTTAACCAACCTTGCTATTCACAACGACGAGACAGCCTATAGGGAGGAGGTCAGAGACCTGGCTGTGTGGTGCCAGGACAAGAATCTCTCCCTCAACGTGATCAAGACAAAGGAGATGATTGTGGACTACAGGAAAAAGAAGAGGATCGAGCACACCCCCATTCTCATAAACGGGGCTGTAGTGGAGCAGGTTGAGAGCTTCAAGTTCCTTGGTGTCCACATCACCAACAAACTAATGTGGTCCAAGCACGTGAAGAGGGCATGACAAAACCTATTCCCCCTAAGGAGACTGAAAAGATTTGGCATGGGTCCTCAGATCCTCAAAAGGTTGTACTGCTGCACCATCGAGAGCATCCTGACAGGTTGCATCACTGCCTTGTATGGCAACTGCTCGGCCTCTGACCGCAAGGCACTACAGAGGGTAGTGTGTACATCCCAGTACATCACTGGGGCCAAGCTTCCTGCCATCCAGGACCTCTATACCAGGCGGTGTCAGAGGAAAGCCCTAAAAATTGTCAAAGACTTCAGCCACCCTAGTCATAGACTGTTCTCTCTGCTACCGCACGGCAAGCGGTACCGGAGCGCCAAGTCTAGGTCCAAGAGGCTTCTAAACAGCTTCTACCCCCAAGCTATAAGACTCCTGAACATCTAATCAAATGGCTACCCAGACTATTTGCATTCCTCTCAGGTCTCCGTCGTCGGCACTGTTGGCGCCGTTTCTCCTCTCCTACCTGGGCATCCTCCTTCATCGCCCTCCGATAACGGACGGCCTCCTCCTCCGTAATTCTCCCCCAACCGAGGAGGACATCTACTAACGTAACCTCCTGTTGAGTCCCAGGCGTTTGCTCCTTCTCGGCACGATGCTTGGTCCTTGTTTGGTGGGATCTTCTGTCACGTTCGTGGAATGATGGGACAGACCAAGGCGCAGCGTGATATACGTACATGTTTATTAAACTTAATAACACACGACAAAACAATAAACAAAACGAAACGTGAAGTCCTAAGGTAGATACAACAAACCTTAACCGGAACAAGATCCCACAACACAATAGTGCCAATAGGCTGCCTAAGTATGGTCCCCAATCAGAGACAACGAGCGACAGCTGCCTCTGATTGGGAACCACACCGGCCAACAGAGATCCACACATGCTAGATATACAACATAGAATATATACAACAAGGAATATACACACCCTGACTCAACATATAAGTGTCCCCTGAGTCAGGGTGTGACACTGACATGCACTGTCAACTGTGGGACCTTATATTGACAGGTGTGTGCCTTTCTAAATCATGTCCAATCAATTGAATTTACCACAGGTGGACTCCAATCAAGTTGTAGAAACATCTCAAGGGTGATCAATGGAAACAGGATGCACCTGAGCTCAATTTCGAGTATCATAGCAAAGGGTCTGAATACTTATGTAAATAAGGTATTTCTGTTTTTTGTTTTTAATACATTTGCCAAAAAAATCTAAAAACCTGTTTTCGCTTTGTCATTATGGGGTATTGTGTGTAGATTGATTAGGGAATGTAATCAATTTTAGAATAAGACTGTAATGTAACAAAATGTGGAAAAAGGTCTGAGTACTTTCCGAAGGCACTGTATATTTACAAAAAATATGTATGGGGGATTGGTAGTGATGCAGACAATTACATTGATATAAGCTACAATCTACAGTATCTGCAATATTAAAGCTGATCTTCCCCCTAAAAAATGTAATGAAATAGAAAATAAGAATGTGGTGCTAGAAACCTAAAGGTTTTGGGTTCAATTCCCACAGGGATAAATGTTTATTTTATCTTTATTTAACCTTGGAATTCTTATTTACAGTGACGGCCTGGCAAGAGGAAAAATACCTCCTGTGGGGACCGGGGCTGGGATAAAGAAAATAAAAAAAACTATGTAAGACTGAACGGACAGCAGAGCAAAAGGCAAATAAAGCACAAATACAACAGCAAACAAACAGTGGATGTGTGTGTGTGCGTGCAGGCATGTGTGATGTGTGATGTGTGTGTGAAGTAAAACAACATGCTTCCTTACATAAGGCAATTCAAACTAGTGACATCGGGTGACAACTATAAACCACTACATGTCTCAACAACCTGTTAATCTATTTTTCCTTTGAACTCTTCCATGTCCTGAAGTTTTAGGTTGGCTTGGAGGGAATTCCAAGACCAGGGGACTTAGTAATGAACTGACCTTTTCTCATGCTCGGTTCCAATTTTCAAGATTAAGATCTGAGCTTGTACATGTTTTTATTTTGAGCTAGAAGAGAATATAAATAAAATGGTAGTTTTCCTAAAATGGCCAACCGACAGAACTGTAGAGATCACAATGGTAAGTTAGACATATCTGATTGGTGACAAAACGAAGGGCTGCTTGATACACAGAGTCAAGAGCCTTCAGTGTAGAGCTTGAGACTTGCACATAAATAGTATCACCATAGTCCAATACAGAGACAACAGTGTCATCCGCATAAACATGTACATCAGCTTTTTCTATTTCTCCCAATCTTGTTGATCTATATAATAAACAACCGGGGACCTCAAACTTATCCTTCAGGCACACCGGAGCACAACTCTACGGTGTCCGACCTTCAACCATCTGCCTTAACACACTGGGTTCCATTTGACAGGTAGTTCACAAACCACTCCAGAGCATGACCAGTAATCCCAACACACTTCAATCTCTGCACCGACAGTATGGTCCACAGTGTCAAACGCCTTTGACAAGTATATTGTATTTCTTTGTGATTTTTTTTGGTATTCTTTCATGAAACTAAATTGTTGGTTAAGGGCTTGTAAGTAAGCATTTCACTGTAAGGTCTACACCTGTTGTATTCGGCGCATGTGACAAATACAATTTGAATTGATTTGATTTGATTTTGACACACAATGCAGGTTCCTATCCAGGTCACAATGAACATCATTCCAAATCTTCAAAGTCGCTGTGACAGTGCAGTGACAAGACCTGAAACCTGATTGCATACCACTCAAAATATTGTTTTCCTGGTGGTAGGCCTTAACCCTCCCGTTGTCCTAGGGTCAAAATGACCCGCCACTGTGTTGAACCAACTTTATTAATTTTTTATATTTTTGGGATCATTTGTGAGAAGGAGGCAGTGAGACTTTAAAGAAAGTATCACTGCCTCCTTCTCACAAATGATCCCAAAAATATACAAATTAAATAAAGTTGGTTCAACACAGTGGCGGGTCATTTTGACCCTAGGACAACGGGAGGGTTAAGCTGCTTATTGACTAGGGACTCCAATACCTTTGCCAGAGTAGACTATTTAGATATGGGCTGATAGTTATTCAGTACAGTGGAATCCCCTCCTTTCAAAAGATGTAGGACAAATGCTGATTTCCACAACCTGGGGATTTCATTACATTCTAGGGTGAGGTTAAAGATCCATGTTAAAGGGGGAGCAATGATGTCTGCAGCTTGTAGTAGGCAGCGGTCTAGATCCTCAGGATCAGGGGATTATTCTTTTTGTTTTACATCAATTGCTTTCAGGGCTCTACACACCTCTGAGACAGAGAAGGGCAAGGAGGAGAACCTGGAGAAGGAGTGCTCGGTAGTGTCAGGTAATTTCACGTTGACCTTTACACCTATCAAATAATCTGCCTGCATCAAGAACATTTTGATTAAAAGAGTTCAGAATAGAGGTTCTCTCAGTTACCACCTGTTTGTCAACCAGCAGTTGTTTATGCACTCTAAACCTTTCACTCCTTGCCATAATTTGGAAGGATTATTCAGATTTTCAGCAGTAGATTTGAGGTAGTGGTCTGCTTTCAGCTTTCAGTTCAAAGCCACACCCTGATTACGAAGGCGTTTCAAAGCCATCCAATCTCATACAAAAAGTGTATGCTCTAACTGTATCGCTTTTAAAAAGTGGCATAATCATATAATTTTTTATAATATTATTATACAGGAATAGTAAGAAACATAACCTTATAAAGCATTAGTAGTCTGATGGTGCTAGAGGAATCGAATGCACTATGCCTGCATTTACAGTGTATTCGGAAAGTATTCAGACCCCTTGACTTTTTCCTCATTTTGTTACGTTACAGCCTTATTCTAAAATGGATTGAATAAATAAAAAATCCTCATCAATCTACACACAATACCCCATAATAATGAAGTGAAAAAAGGTTTTTAGAATCGTTTGCAAATGTACAAAAAAATAATAATAATGAAATATCACATTTACATAAGTATTCAGACCCTTTACTCTGTACTTTGTTGAAGCAGCTTTGGCAGCGATTACAGCCTCAAGTCTTCTTGGGTATGACGCTACAAGCTTGGCACACCTGCATTTGGGGACTTTCAATTGAATTTACTACAGGTGGACTCCAATCAAGTTGTAGAAACATCTCAAGGATGATCAATGGAAGCAAGATGTACCTGAGCTCAATTTCGAGTCTCATAGTAAAGGACCCTAAGCACTTCGGGACAAGTCTCTGAATGTCCTTGAGTGGCCCAGCCAGAGCCCGGACTTGAACCCGATCGAACATCTTTGGAGAGACCTGAAAATAGCTATCCAGCGATGCTCCCCATCCAACCTGACAGGTTTTTTTTACCCATCTACCAATAGGTGCCCTTCTTTGTGAGGCATTGGAAAACCTCCCTGGTCTTTGTGGTTGAATCTGTGTATAAAATTCACTACTCGACCGAGGGACCTTACAGATAATTCTATATGTGGGTACAGATCTAAGGAAGTCATTCAAAAATCATGTTAAACACTGTTATTACGCACAGAGTGAGACCATGCAACTTATTATGTGACTTGTTAAGCCAAATAACTTTTTTAGGCTTGACATAACAAAGGGGTTGAATACTTATTGACTCAAGACATTTCAGCTTTTAATTTTTTATTCATTTGAAAACTTTGACATTATGGGGTATAGTGTGTAGGCCAGTGACCCGAAATCTTAATTTTATCCACAACAAAATTTGGAAAAAGTCAAAGGTTGTGAATACTTTCTGAAGGCACTTTAGGTAATATGTCTCTCCAATTATTTAAAGAATGAAATATGTCAAATAAAGTTGGCCCATTGAAGTGGATCTTCTGTGGAGCGATTTATCACAAAGAAACACACCATCAAGTAATGGGATATAAGTAGGAAAGATAAAAAATGACATTTTGTGAAGGAATATAAGTGGGGGGGTATTCACTTCTACTGTATGTAACTTTTGCGACTGTATGTATAACATTTATGTGTGTAATTTTTGTGACTTCCAACTGCAGCTACCTTGAATAGGTCTCTCTTGCAAAAGAGATCTTTACCTCAATTAAACAAACCTGTATAAAAGTGTAATGGGCTTCTTCTGACCAATCCTGGCTCTTCAGGTCTCTCATGGCCTGTGATAGGCTGGGCTCTGGCTGAGGTAAGGGGTGTGGCTCCTCACTGTCCGTGTCTCTGCCCCCTTCCTCCTCCGGATGATCAGATTGCAGCAAGGTGCCTGAAGGAACTACACACACACATATGTTTGTAAAACAAACGTGTGTGTGTGTGTGTGTGTGTAAGGACTTTTTGGGGACCAAACATTTATTCCCATTCAAAATCATATTTTCACTAACCCTAACCTTAACCCCAAACCCCTAAACCTAACCCTTACTCCTAACCCTAAACTTAAACCCTAAGCCTAAAATAGCCGTTTTCCTTCTGAGGACCGGCTAAATGTCCTCACTTGTCTGCATTGTCCTTGGTTTACTATTCTTGTGAGGACTTCTGGTACTCAGAAGTATACTAAAAAAGTGTCACACACACACACCCCCCATGAGTGTCTTCTCCTATGAAAGAGGTGATGTCTGGGAGAGAGGGTCGGTGTGTTGCTCGACATGGGCGAACACTGAAACTCATCCGATGAAGGCAACCTGAAAAGATACTGTTTTCAGGATGCACATTTTACACTTGAGTTCAATACACACAACAAGAACAGTACACACATTTTACACTTGAGTACAATAAACACAACAAGAACAAAGCAACATCTGTAATATTTCTTATCTGAACACAATTTATGAACGTAGCCCCACCTCTATGTGAGCATACTACGGCCACTGCCAAGAGGTTTGACGTCTGAGCTTATATTCACAAAGAGTTTCAGAGTAGGACTGCTGATATGGGATACATTTAGCCTTTTAGATCCTAATGAATAAGACTATGGACAGCGAAGACCTCATTCCAAGATCAGCACTCCTACTATGGGAAGCTTTGTGAATATGGGCCCTGGAATTATTTGGTACAGAACAAAGTGGGCTTGCTGTAATCATAATCGTTCAACTTTGCAGATATTGTGCAAATATGGAGAAAGAGTCAACACAAATACACAAACAAACAAATAGTACACACACATTTCCAGACACTCTGTTTACCTTCGCTGGGGGAAGCTCCTTCTCCTTCCCGTCACTTCCCTGACCAGTCTCTGCAGGATCTGCCACAACACTCCCCTCTATGGGTGATATATTTTCATTGCACTCTTTGTGCTGGGAGGTGGACTGTGCTGTGGCACATTGTGCCTCACAATGCTGTATACTGATTGATGAGGGACTATTAGGGATGATGTCCTGCTTCTCTCTGGTCTTGGTGCATGGGGGAGGGACAGTGGCTGGGGGGAACACTGGCCCTCAGTTGAGAGCCTTGGGGGGACATGGGGACATAGGGACATCACAGAGTTAGAGGACGAGCGGATAAGCGGATGTGAAAAGTAAGTCAAAAATATAAAAAGGTACTCATAGCATCCTAATAATTGGTATTACTTCTATGGGGAAATTATTAATATTGAAAAGAAAGCAATGACAGTACTGACATGATTTTATTTGATATTGATTAGAGCTTGGAGATATCAAATAAGAGAATGCACGTGCAGGGACCAGCCTGAAATGTGAGATTTTAGATTTCACCTATTGTACTGTGATAACCCATGATTATGTTTGTAGTTGTAGGACACGTAGCTCTGTTCCTTGCTTATTTCTGATTGGTCGGCTGCACCAGGCCAAGGGCTGGGAGAGAGGGCGGACTCCAAAGACTCTTTCTCAGAGCACTGGAGCACACAGCAGACAGAATCTCCATGGTGTCCCCCTCCCAGAGTGCAAAGAACCTTGGCGTGACCCTGGACAACACCCTGTCGTTCTCTGCAAACATCAAAGAAGTGACTCGCTCCTGCATGTTCATGCTCTACAACATCCGTAGAGTACGACCCTACCTCACACAGGAAGCGGCGCAGGTCCCAATCAAATCAAATCAAATCAAATTGTATCGGTCACATACACATATTTAGCAGATGTTATTGCGGGTGTAGCGAAATGCTTGTGTTCCTAGCTCCCACAATGCAGTAGTATCTAACAATTCACAACAATACACACAAATCTAAAAGTAAAATAATGGAATTAACAAATATATAAATATTAGGACGAGCAATGTGGCATTGACTAAAATACAGTAGAATACAGTATATGCATATGAAATGAGTAAAGCAGTTTGTAAACATTATTAAAGTGACCAGTGATTCCATGACTATGTACATAGGGCAGCAGCCTCTAAGGTGCAGGGTTGAGTAACCGGGTGGTAGCCGGTTAGTGATGGCTATTTAACAGTCTGATGGCCTTGAGATAGAAGCTGTTTTTCAGTCTCTCAGTCCCAGCTTTGATGCACCTGTACTGACCTCACCTTCTGGATGATAGAGGGGTGAACAGGCCGTGGCTCGGGTGGTTGATGTCCTTGATGATCTTTTTGGCCTTCCTGTGACATCGGGTGCTGTAGATGTACTGGAGGGCAGACAGTGTGCTCCCAGTGATGCGTTGGGCAGACTGCACCCCCCTCTGGAGAGCCCTGCAGCTGCGGGTGGTGCAGTTGCCGTACCAGGCGGTGATACAGCCCGACAGGATGCTCTCAATTGTGCATCTGTAAAAGTTTGAGAGGGTCTTAGGAGCCAAGCCTAATTTCTTCATCTTGAGGTTGAAGAGGCGCTGTTGCGCCTTCTTCCCCACACTGTCTGTGTGGGTGGATCATTTCAGATTGTCAGTGATGTGTTTGCCGAGGCACTTGTCCAGGCACTTGTCATCTCCAGTCTGGACTACTGCAACTTGCTGTTGGCTAGGCTCCCCGCTTGTGCCATCAAACCCCTGCAACTTATCCAGAACGCCGCAGCCGCCTGGTGTTCAACATTCCCTTGTCATCCCGCTCCTCCGCACACTCCACTGGCTTCCAGTCAAAGCTTGCATCCATAAGACCATGGTACTTGCCTACGGAGCAGCAAGAAGAACCGCCCCTCCCTACCTTCAGGCTATGCTCAAACCCTGCACCCCAACCCGTCCTGCCACCTCTGGTCTCTTGGCCCCAGAGGAGGCTGATGGGATGAGCTTTAGGAGGACGGACTCATTGTAATGGCTGAAATTGAATTAATGGAACAGAGTCAAACAATGAGCCCATCCTCCAATAGCTTCTTCTACCATCCTCCTCTGCTTGGTCTCGCTCAGCCCAGCCCTTCTCTGTCCTGGCACCCCAATGGTGGAACCAGCTTCCCCTGAAGCTAGGACAGCAGAGTCCCTGCCCATCTTCAGAAAACATCTGAAACCTTACCTCTTCAAATAGTATCTTAAATAATCCCACAGCACCCCCCCTTCACACCACTTCTTATAAATTGTGAACTAACACTCGCACTTCACTTTTTTTCCCCTTCCTAGCTCTGACTTTATTGAGCAAAAATGTACTTACTATGACAGTGATATGTGATTGTCCCACCTAGCTATTTTAAGATTAATGCACTGTAAGTCTAAATGAATCAAATGTAAATGTAAAAATGTAAATCTGACCAGACATACAGATGGACAGACATGTCTCTGTTGTAGTACATTCTCCTGGCAATTGATCCAGTTACAAAGGTCAATAATTTGCAGTCCAACGACAATCACCATTATAGTATACTGTACATCAACATAGGCCATTTCATACGTCAGCACTGAGTGCTTTCAGGACTCATTATCTCTGGTCTCTCCTCTTGGTCACTCTCAGGGTCTTGTTGGCTCTTATTTTTCACTATTGCCCCCAGAGGGAGCTGCTGTGACTGGGGGTAAGGGCCCAGGATGGGGGCTTGAAGGGGTTGGAGGTTGACAAGCCCTCAGTCTGGCCAGCCTGTCAATGGGGATAGGCAGAATGGAGTGTTGTCTTGTCCATTAGGGAGAGGTCTTGCTCAACACTCATCTCTCTTTGAGCTGGAAGACAAAACAAAACAACAGAGGAAAATATTTACATTTCACTTGTAATAGTTAGGTGACAATTTATTCAATATGAAGAAAAAATATGTTCAAATATTCCTCTTCCTTTAAAGCTAGAATCCGCAGCTGAAACAAATAACAATAACAAAGCCATTACCCAGCCTTTGTTTTGGTAGAAAGCTGAAGGATGGGCCTGGAGAAAGCAAATCAAATTACATTTTATTTGTCACATGCTTCGTAAACAACAGGTGTAGACTAACAGTGAAATGATTACTTACGGGTCCTTTTCCAAGTTTCCGAGTAAAAGATAAAAAATATAGAACATTTAAAATAAAAATAGAAAATAGTGACACAAGGAATAAATACACAGTGAATAACGAATAGCAATAACAAATAAAACTAACATGGCTATATACAGGGAGTACCAGTACATAGTGATGTGCAGGAGTACAATGTAATTGAAGTAGCTATGCACATATAGGTAGGTGTAAAGTGACTTGGCAACAGGATAGATAATAGACTGAGCTGTAGCAGCAGAGTATGTGGAACAGTAGCAGCAGTGTATGTGGTGAGTGTGAAAGTGTGTGTGGCGTCAGTATGCATCATGTGTGCACATCTTATGTGTGTGTGTGTGTGTTGGGGTGTCAGTGTAAGTATGTGTGAGTGTATGGGTAGAGTCCAGTGTGTGTGCATAGAGTCAGTGCAAGAGAGTTAGTTCAAAAAAGGGTCAATGCAGGTAGTCCGTGTAGGCATTTTGATGAGCTATTTAGCATCCTTGTTTAGCAGTCTTATGGCTTGGTGGTAAAGCTGTTCATGGTCCTGTTGGTTCCGCTTGCCTTGCGGTAGCAGAGAGAACAGTCTATGGCTTTGGTGGCTGGAGTCTTTCACAATTTTTTGGGCCTTCCTCTGACACCGCCTGGTATAGTGGTCTTGGATGGCAGGGAGCTCGGCTCCAGTGATGTACTGGGCTGTACTCACCACCCTCTGTAGCACCTTGCGGTCGGGTGCCTTGCAGTTGCCGTACCAAGCAGTGATGCAGCCAGTCAAGATGCTCTCAATGGTGCAGCTGTATAACCTTTTGAGGATCTGAGGACCCATGCCACATCTTTTCAGCATTCTGAGGGGGAAGAGTTACTGTCGATCCCTCTTCATAACTGTGTGGGTGTGTGTGGAGCATATTAATTCCTTAGTGATGTGGACACCGAGGAACTCGAAGCTCTCGACCCGCTCCACTACAGCCCCATCGATGTGAATGGGGGTGTGCTTGCCCCTCCATTTCCTGTAGTCCATGATCAGCTCCTTTGTCTTGCAGGCATTGAGGGAGAGGTTGTTGTCCTTGCACCACACTGCCAGGTCTCTGATCTCCTCCCTATAAGCTGCCTCATCGTTGTTTGTGATTAGTCCTACCACCGTTGTGTCGTCAGCAAACTTGATGATGTTGTTGGAGACATGAGCAGCTATGTAGTCGTGGGTGAACAGGGAGTACAGGAGGGGACGGACCCCTGAGGGGCCCCCATGTTGATGGTCAGCGTGGCGGATGTGTTGTTGCCTACCATTACCGCCTGTGGGCGGCCGTCAGGAAGTACAGGATCCAGTTGCAGAGGGAGGTGTTCAGTCCCAGGGTCCTGAGCTTGATGAGCTTGGAGCAATGAACACATCTTACATAGATATTCCTTTTGTCCTTGTGGGTGAGGGCAGTGTGGAGTGCAATCGAGATTGCGTCATCTGTGGATCTGTTGGGGCGGTATGCTTATTGGAGTGGGTCCAGGGTGTCTGGGATGAGGGTGTTAATTTCAGCCATGACCAGCCGTTCAAAGCATTTCTTGGCTATAGATGTGAGTAATACAGAGCGATAGTCATTTAGGCAAGTTACCTTGGCATTTGTTGGGCACTATGGTGGTCTGCTTGAAACAAGTTAGTATTACAGACCGGGTCAGGGATAGGTTGAAAATGTCAGTGAAGACACTTGCCAGCTGGTCAGCACATGCTCTGAGTACGCTTCCTGGTATTCCGTCTGGCTCTGAGGCCTTGCAAATTCTAACCTATTTAAAGGTCTTCCTCACATCGGCTACAGAGAGCGTGATCACACAGTCATGCTGTCATGTATGGTTCGGTGTTGCTTGCCTCGAAGCGAGCATAGAAGGCATTTAGCTCATCTGGTAGGCATGCTTCGCTGGGCAGCTCACGGCTGGGTTTCCCTTTGTAACACATTATAGTTTTCAGGCCCTGCCACATCTGTTGATCTTAGTCCTGTTTGACGGCTCGGAGGACATAGCGGGATTTCTTATAAGCTTCAAAATTCAAACACTCTCAATTTAAAGACAGAGCCACGGATGCAAGGACTGACTATCCATGATATCATAATTATAGTTTTTTAACCATGTTGAAGGAAAATATTCTCATTTAGCAGACGCTCTTATCCAGAGTGACTTACAGGAAAAATTTGGGTTAAGTGCCTTGCTCAAGGGCACATCGACAGATTTTTCACATAGTCGGCTCGGGGATTAGAACCAGCGACCTTTTGGTTACTGGCACAACGCTCTTAACCACTAAGCTACCTCCCACCCCAATCTCATATTTGGTTTCTGATGGGGTAGGACAGTTGAACAAAGCTCATAAAGCATTTATAAGATATTCTTCAAGTATCAATGTATTAAATTGACCTTTGTTGGTCACTGGCCTAAACACAAAAACCCATCATGTCAAAGTGGAATTATGTTTTTAGAAATGTTTACAAATTAATTACAAATGAAAAGTTGAAAGGTCTTGAGTCAATAAGTATTCAAGCCCTTTGTTATGGCAAGCCTAAATAAGTTCAGGAGTAAAAATGTGCATGGCCTCACACTGTGAGCAATAATAATGCTTAACATGATTTTTGAATGACTACTTCCATCTCTGTACTTTCCACCAGACACTGGCAGATTAATTCACCTTTCAGCAGGATAATAACCTAAAACACAAGGCCAAATCTACACTGGAGTTGCTTACCAAGAAGACAGTGAATGTTCCTGAGTGGCCGAGTGACAGTTTGGACTTAAATCTACTTGAAAGTCTATGGCAAGACCTGAAAATGCTTGTCTAGCAATGATCAACAACCAATTTGACAGAGCTTGAAGAAATGTGTAAAGATGTTGCACATCCAGGTGTGGAAAGCTCTTATAGACTTACCCAGAAAGACTGTAATCACTGCCAAAGTTGCTTCTACAATGTATTGACTCAGGGGTGTGAATACGTATGTAAATGAGATACACTATATATACATAAGTATGTGGACACCCCTTCAATTTTGTGGATTCGGCTATTTCAGCCACACCCATTGCTGACAGGTGTATATAATCGAGCACACAGCCATGAAATCTCCATTGACAAACATTGGCAGTAGAATAATCTTACTGAAGACTGGCAACGTCATAGGATGCCACCTTTCCAAGAAGTCAGTTCGTCAAATTTCTGCCCTGCTAGAGCTGCCCCGGTCAACTGTAAGTGCTATTATTGTTAAGTGGAAACATCTAGGAGCAACAACGGCTCAGCTGTGAAGTGGTAAGCCACACAAGCTCACAGAAAGGGACCCCTGAGTTCTGAAGCGCATAGGGCATAAAAATCATCTGTTGCCTCACGAGTGGCGCAGCGGTCTAAGGCACTGCATCGCAGTGCTTGAGGCATCACTACAGTGTCACAGCCGGCCGTGACCGGGAGACCCATGAGGCGGCACACAATTGGCCCAGCGTCGTCCTGGTTAGGGGAGGGTTTGGCTGGCCGGGATTTCCTTGGCCCATCGCGCTCTAGCAACTCCTTGTAGCGGGCCGGGCGCCTGCAAGCTGACTTCGCTAGCTGGACGGTGTTTCCTCCGACACATTGGTGTGGCTGGCTTCCGAGCTAAGCGAGCAGTGTGTCAAGAAGCAGTGCGGCTTGGCAGGGTCGTGTTTCAGAGGACGCATGGCTCTCGACCTTCGCCTCTCCCAAGTCCGTAGGGGAGTTGCAGCGATGGGACAAGACTGTAACTACCAATTGGATATCACGAAATTGGGGGTTAAAAGTACCAACAAAAAAAATTGTATGTTCTCGGTTGCAACACTCACTACCGAGTTCCAAACTGCCTCTGGAAGCAACGTCAGCAGAATAACTGTTCGTTGGGAGCTTCATGAAATGGGTTTCCATGGCCAAGCAGCCGCACACAAGCCTAAGATCACCATGAGCAATGCCAAGCGTCGGCTGGAGTGGTGTAAAGCTCGCTGCCATTGGAGCAGTGGAAACGCGTTGTCTGGAGTGATGAATCACGCTTCACCATCTAGCAGTCCGACGGATGAATCTGGGTTTGTTGGATGGCAGGAGAACACTACCTGTGCGAATGCATAGTGCCAACTGTAAAGTTTGGTGGAGGAGGAATAATGGTCTGGGACTGTTTTACATGACTCGGGCTAGGCCACTTAGTTCCAGTGAAGGGAAATCGTAACGCTACAGCATACAATGACATTCTAGACAATTATGTGCTTTACTCAGTACTTTGTTGAAGCACCGTTGGCAGTGATTACAGCCTCAAGTCTTCTTGGGTGTGACACTACAAGCTTGGCACACCTGTATTTGGGGAGTTTCTCCCATTCTTCTCTGCAGATCCTCTCAAGCTCTGTCAGGTTGGATGGGGAGCGTCGCTACACAGCTATGTTCAGGTCTCTTCAGAGATGTTCGATCGGGTTCAAGTCCGGGCTCTGGCTAGGCCACTCAAGGACATGCAGAGACTTGTCCTGAAGCCACTCCTGTGTTGTCTTGGCTGTGTGCTTAGGGTCGTTGTCCTATTGGAAGGTGAACATTCACCCCAGTCTGAGGTCCTCTGTACTTTGCTCCGTTCATCTTTCCTTCGATCCTGACTAGTCTTCCAGTCCCTGCCGCTGAAAAACCCCACAGCATGATGCTACCACCACCATGCTTCACCGTAGGGAAGGGGTCTGAATACTTTCTGAATGCACTGTATGGCATTGTATCAGCAAGCCATAAAACACTCATCTCTGAGGGAACATACAAAGGGTTCTTCTTTCAAATGGGTGCAAAGTGACGGTATTGTCAACCGCAAACGGGTTGGTAATTTGGGTCCAGTGCAGAAATAATCTCAGCACCTAGACTCTGGAAGCTGAGGTGTTAAAATCTGGAACTTTATCAGTGTTGTATTTTATTGTATCAATGTCCATCGATAATACGCATGGAAAGTGTATATTCATGGAAAAGCGTCACAGTGAGTAAAATGTCAACACAACCAGAGACACCTTGTAATTTTTGGAGACATATTGCTAGGACAGTGTAGGGGTGTTTTTTTAATAATAATGTATTATTGTCCCATCCACCACCCCCCTCTTCGGAGGACACAAATAACTGTTTTTTATGTACATTGTACATACATGGTACTTTTCTTTGGGGAGGGGGGGTTGTTAAAGCTGCAAAATACTTTTTGGGCGACCCAACCAAATTCACATAGAAATGTGAGTTATGTCGTAGTAAATATATAATGTTATAGCTTGGTCTGACTAAAATCTTGTGCATGACCCATTTTGTGTTGGGCCTTTGTATTCAATACAATGGACAAAAGAGTCCTATCTTGTCAGCCTTGTCAGCAGGTGGCCAAGGACAACACCCACGCCATAGGTCTCTCAGTTCTTCCAACTCACGAGTTCTTGCTCTGAGGACACACACACACACACACACACACACACACACACATCATCACTGATAACACACACACACACACACACACACACACATCATCACTGTTAAACACACACACACACACACACACACACACATCATCATCACTGTTAAACACACACACACACACACACAAAAATCCCCTTCTCTTAGGCTGAACATCTGAAGACAGAGAACCCGACTCAGAGCCAATGCAACAGTGACACTAGCCTGGAGGGGACCTCGCCCAACTCATCAGGACCAATCAGAAGATCAGAACTACTAGATTCAACCTACTTCATTTTATTGTATAAAATGTCAGCACACAATGTTTCGGGGCTCTCTTCTGATAAACTCCCTACGAGTTTGACGAACGAGTCCGTGCACGCTATTCCAGATATCTTTACCTCTGAATAAACTGCCTTATATTATACAATTATCCACCTTGTCCAAAAGTCTCTACTTGGTCTCCGTTCTCCAGTAAACTTGTGATCATCAACAAAATTGGTAGCAGAGGATGGTTTTCTAACTCTGAATTCGGTCCATAAAAGTTGATAGAGAAAGGAGACAAGTAAGAGACGGATCAGAAAGGACGGGTGACCTGTTCGCAGGAGCAGCCGGGAATCCAGCTCGCCTCAGGAAACTGATCTAAACGGACGTCAATACAAAGGTAAGCAGAACCTGTTAAAACAAAATCTGCATATTGTATTGTAGGATAAACCAAATTAAGATCAGTAGTACTGAGCGTGAGTATGGATTACTGTTAAATTTATAACATATCTATTATGACTCAAAAGGCATATATGTAAAGATATCTGAATTCTTTAGGTTTTTACTGTTGAAATGTGACTCTCTAGGTGAGGAGTCTAGTTACAGAGGTTGTGGTTCACAAGAGAAGGACCCTTTTATTTTTGCTGTTGATGCTGATAAATCTTAGGTTTTTACTGTTGAAATGTGACTCTAAGAGAAGAAGTCTAGTTACAGTGGTTCACAAGAGAAGGACCGACTTTTATTTTCTGTTGAATTGTGGCTCTCTAGTGAGGAGCCTATTTACAGAGGTTTTGGTTCACAAGAGATGGACCCTTTTATTTGATCCACAAGAGAAGGATCTGGTGACTTGATAAAAAGATTCAGATAGTCGGGTTGAGTTAATTCCGTGAGAATCCAAGTCCAGAAAAGGTTCTCCCGACTAGACGCCAGTTGAATGGTTTAAACGACTGGGAGTCTTGGTTGTGGAGAATCATTAAAATAAAATAAAAATACAAGTTCAGATAGTCGGGCAATGGTTGACTTGGCACTCAACTAGATGTACTGTGAAGAACTCAAACTGAATTCGTGTGTTGATGTTGATATGTAAATGCAAAATGTAAATGTTGAAATGTTAACCTGAATGTTGTGTAAGATTGGCCGTTTCATGAGACTAACTAGTTGATAACTTTTAAGAGGACCACCGAGTCCTATTTTGCCTGTTATGCAGCCGCTGCGCTAAAAGCTGACTTGTACTTTTTCCCTCTTGTGGTGTTGGTATTTCCTAAATTCCTAGAATTAAATTGATAATTATTTTAGGAGCGCTCGAGTTTGCTAATATATTCTTCCAAAAGGGCGATTCTGATACCTTTTGGGAAAATATATAATAACTCGAATACCTGAAAAACAATAATAACTTTTGCAAATAATTCCTAAAATTAAATTGATAATTATTTTAGGAGCGCTCGAGTTTGCTAATATATTCTTCCAAAAGGGCGATTCTGATACCTTTTGGGAAAATATATAATAACTCGAATACCTGAAAAACAATAATAACTTTAGCAAATAATTCCTAAAATTAAATTGATAATTATTTTAGGAGCGCTTGAGTTTGCTAATATATTCTTCCAAAAGGGCGATTCTGATACCTTTTGGGAAAATATATAATAACTCGAATACCTGAAAAACAATAATAACTTTTGCAAATAATTCCTAAAATTAAATTGATAATTATTTTAGGAGCGCTTGAGTTTGTTAATATATTCTTCCAAAAGGGCGATTCTGATACCTTTTGGGAAAATATATAATAATTCGAATAATTGAAAAACAGTAATACCTTTTGCAAAATAATTCCTAATAATGAAGTATTGAACATTTTTTGTGTACGAGGGTGGGACATCAGAGATAAGTCTCAGTCAGCGCCAAGAATACATTGCTGGTTTCGGCCAGTGACGGGCTAAGTGCACCAAGATAGTCTAAAAACTGTATAACCATGGCAACTACTACCGTCCCAAAACTCAAATTTAATGAATATCTAGATCAAAAAATACAGGATAGAGCGGGAGGGAAAGAACAGTATAAGACAGTGAAGAAAGTGTGGGAGGGAGTGAAACTCAAATGGACACAGGCAGGTTACTTTAGCGGGGGTGCCCCGTCGAAAGGGCAACTCACCTCTATGGAGAAAGAGCTAGAGGAGGCCCAAGACCGATGTACCAGCCACATGCTGCCCTACCAGCATATAACCACCCACAACAACACCCAAACCAACAGCCTAACCAGCAGCCAGCTCCTACCTTCCAGGGCATGTCAGACGAATATCCTCCCTGGCCCTGAAGCTGCCCACCACCACAGAACGGGAATGGGGGTCAGCATTTTCCACTCCACACCGAACCAACTGTCATGTGTGAAGTGGAGGGAGTTACCCACCAATTTTTGGTAGATACAGGATGTACGTACTCTGCCATAAGATCTCGTCAACCACTCTCTTCGGAATCAATACAGGTGGTGGGGGTATCAGGAACACCCGAAGCACAAAACAAGACCATACCATTGCTCTTCCAATGGGGCCCTTCCAATTTGAAGCATCAATTCCTATATTGTCCCAACTGTCCACTCAACCTATTAGGAAGGGACCTATTGTGCAAACTGAAATGTTCAATCTACCTTACCGAAAAGGGTGTGGAGGTTTCCATTGATCCCATTACCTCCACACCAGTTCATCCAGTTAGGGTGCTGATGCTACCCATCATCCCAACCCCAGTGCTCTCCCTGACCCAAGAAATATACTGGTTGAAATGCATCGAATCCGGCCAAGGAACCCCTGAGGTTCAATTCAAGTTCAACCAGCTGAGACAACTCATTTACACATTTCACCCATACAAGACTCCTCAAGCTGAAATCCACTGTACACTTAATGTGACTGACAATGATGTCAACCCATATACCGATGACTGGGATGAAAACATGATGCACCTGACACCAACAATCAGATGTTGTACCATAGTGTGTGGACAAGAAGGAGTGGCTGCTCCGGTTATCCTACCTTCCCATTTGAAATCCTGGTACCTACTGGGCGAAGAATCTGCTCCCCATGTTACACTGGCAGTTGGACACGGTTTTGAAGCAAGGAGCCTTGGGCCTATGATCAGAAGAGCATCCAAACTCCAGTGGGAACCCACCCAAACTCCAGGAATAACCAAAGCCACCACTGAGAACATGTGGAGGTTTATGACAGTTGACACAGAGGAACATTGCCTTCCTGAACGTTTGACTCTCCCAAGACACCATGGTAAACCTTACACAGACCACCCCTCATCACAAGCACTGCTTTCCACCATTGATGAAGGCATATGGACACACACCCCATTTGATGTTGGACAACTACAGGTGGCACCAGTCACCATCACCTTACTCAACCCTGATCAAATTCCTATCTACCGAACACAGTACCGTCTGAAACCTGAACAGACCATGGGGATCAAACCAACCATAGATGGGTTGTTGGGAGCTCGTGTCATATATCGCACTGTGTCTCCATGGAACACACCAATCTTACCAGTCTTGAAAACAGGAGGTGAAACATACCGGATGGTACAAGAATTCCGAGCAGTGAACGACGTCACTGCACCCATTGACCTACCTGTCCCTGACCCTCACATTACACTGAGTAATCTCTCACCAAAACACCAATACTTCACCGTTGTGGATCTGGCTAATGCCTTCTTCAGCATTCCACTGGATGAGGCTTCACAGCCTCTCTTTGCCTTCACATATGAACATCAACAGTATACGTATTCGGTTCTTCCACAGGGTTACAGGTGTTCTCCCGGAATCTTCAATCATATCTTGAAGACACACCTGGCCGAATTGAAAATCCCTGAAGGAGTGATACTCATCCAATATGTAGACGACCTTTTGCTGGGGGCTCCCACATCTGATCTCTGTCTACAAATGACAAAAACCCTACTTGACTTCTTGGCTGTAAAAGGCTACAAGGTCAAAATGAGCAAAGTCCAGTCCTGTCGCAGAACTGTCCTTTTCCTTGGCAGAGAAATCTCAGGAGAAGGTGCTGGTCTCTCGAAATCCCACCGAGATTCCATACTCCATCATCCACGTCCCATCACAGTGTCAGGCATGTTGTCCTTCCTGGGGTTGACAGGGTACAGCCGTACCCACATCCCTGACTACACATCCAGGACTGAACCACTGAGAGAAATAGTGAGAGAAGCAGGACCAAGAAACTTACACTCCTCACTTACCTGGACACCTGAAGCATCAACAGCATTTGCTCTCCTAAAAACCGATCTCTCGGTGGCAGCAGCTCTGACAGCACCCGACTACAAAAACAAATTTCATCTTGATGTTTCTGAAAAGGAGGGGTTCACTTCTTCCATCCTTTTTCAGAAACAAGAGGGGGAGAGAAGAGTACTGATGTATCATTCCTCTAAGTTGGACCATATTGAAGCAGGTCAGACAACATGTTCCAGGTACGTGGCTGCAGTGGCAAAAGCTATTGAAAAAACCGCCCACCTGGTAATGTGCCACAAATTGGAAATCCATACGCACCATGGGGTTGCAGCATATCTGATGAGCAAGGAATTCACGTTCAGCGCTGAAAGAAAGAACAAAATCCAGAATAAATGCACCCAATCACACATTACTTTTGTCAACACCGACAAAAACATGGCAGACGCACTCAATGCAGAAGAAGGGTTGGCACACTCCTGCGAAGAGAGGGCGGCACAGGAACTGAAACTGCGACCAGACTTGGGAAACGAACCCCTTACCAATCCTGATCTATGGTTGTACACCGATGGATGCTGCTATAGAGGAGAAGAAGGGAACATAGCAGCATATGCAGTGGTACAGCAGCTTCCAGACGGGTCACACGTGACCCTGGAATCAGACATCATCCCACAACCTGCCTCAGCCCAACTAGCTGAGATCATTGGTTTGACTCAAGCCCTGGAAAAGGCTGAAGGAAAGACTGTGAACATCTACACTGACTCAGCATATGCTCATGGAGCAGTCCATACAGATGGACCACAATGGGTCAGACGTAACTTCACCACAACAGGAAACCTTCCGATCAAACACAAGGCACAAATGGAGAGACTGATAAAAGCAGTCTCACTACCTGAGCAGGTGGCCATCATGAAGTGCAAAGGACATCAGCAACTCAAGAACAAAGTCAGCGAGGGAAATGACGCAGCTGACAAAGCAGCCAAGAAAGCTGGGGGCTACACTCCAAGACAGATGGTGCTGCAGACTCAACCAGCTAGAACAGAACTCACAGACCAACACATAAAGGAACTACAATTCACAGCGGGCCCGTATGAGCACTCGGTATGGGGACAGAATGGAGCCACCAAAGGACCTGATGAACTTTGGAGATGCCATGACGGCAGGTTGGTGGCCCCAGCTAATCTCTGTCCCGAGCTGATACGTGAGGCTCATGGGCCCACCCATGAAGGGAAACTCAAAACTTTACAGAAGGTTTCCCATATTTGGTGGCACCCACACATTAAGGACATGACAGACTTGTTTTGTGATGAGTGCAGCATTTGTGGCAGCCACAACCCAAAGAAACCTTTCCAAACACCCATGGGTTCATACCCAGTACCTAATGCATGTTTTCAGGACATTAGCATAGATTACACTGACATGGGGGCTGATAATGTAACTAATGGGAAAAGGTACTTATTGGTAATGGTAGATCGATTCTCCAAATGGGTTGAGGCAATACCAACAGCACGTGAGGATGCCAGGTCGGTCATTAAGTGGCTGCAGACTGAACTCATACCAAGGTATGGGGTTCCAAGACAAATCCGATCCGACAACGGGTCCCATTTCAGTAACCAACACCTGAGACAGGTGGAGGAGAGGTTCGGCATTGTGCACAAGTTTGGGTCTGTGTACCGGCCGCAATCTCAGGGCCTCGTGGAACGTGCCAATCAAACTTTGAAGGCTAAGATAGCCAAGGTATGTGCAGGTTCAAAGTTGACGTGGGTTGAAGCTCTGCCCCTGGCGTTGATGGCCATGAGAGCCTCTCCAGGAGCAGGCACCCATCTCTCTCCACATGAGATTATGACTGGTAGAGTCATGCCTGGTCCACCAAGGGAGGGAGGTCATATGCCCGCCCTTGATGTACAACAAATTGTAATGTCTGATTATGTGAGAAAACTAACGGAACTCTCTGCAGCTCTCTCCAAACAGATTCACAAGGTCCAAGAGGGGGAGCTGACGGGAGATCCGGCGCCGCTGAAGGTAAAGGTTGGGGACTGGGTGAGGGTTAAGGTCCACAAGAGAAAGTGGCAAGAACCCAGGTGGACTGGACCGTACGAAGTGAAGGAGGTTACTTCACACTCAGTCCAGGTCAAAGGTAAATTGGGCGCACCTTGGCACCACCTTACACATTGCACACCAGCACCAACTCCTTCCAGAACTTTGACTGAGGTCAGGGCTGACTTGAGCGCCCTAAATTCGGCACCAAATACAGAGGCTCCTAGTCTGTGAGAATGTGGAGGAGACTCTCATTAACAGAGACTGGAGGGCTTCGCCCTGGGAGGAGACATAGACCTCCCTGGGAGAGACTGGGTATCTCTGGTCCCTTGTTTGTTATTTTCATTATAGTCACTGGAGTTTCCATGGGAACTTTTACATGGCTAATACAGCAACTAGCGCATCCACATACTAATATCACTAGTCCTAATAATATCACATCTCATGCCACCGTCAGAACAAACACCCATACCTTACGAAAACGACATGTTTTAAATAGCGACCAAAACTGTACTACCAACCAAATTAGAAGTACCACCCTATGTATCCCTATAAATACTACCACCACTGTCACCGTCCCTTGGGGAATGTTGGAAAGTACTGGGCAGAATGAAAACAGGAAGTTATGGCAAGTCCAATATCATTGGTACATGACATTGGGGGGTTTGGATAAATGGTCCTGGAAAAACCTAGTCGCCGAGACAGGTCCTGATTGGTCAAGTTATTCAACAGGACGGAACGTCTTATTATGGCGAAAGGGACTTACATTGGCCAAAAAGAACAAAATGGCCTGAAGTTAATTATCCCACCAGGCCAGAGGGAGGGCTGCCAATATTTCATATTGGCTCCATATATGGACACCGGTCCATATAGTCCATATAGGGCTCCATTTTATATTTACTATTTTAAATGGAACTTGATTGTTTGTTTTGTATCAACACCCGACCCTTCCACTTCTACAATTAAGGACGATAGAAAAAACATTGTGAAACCCACAGGTAGAGGTAGATGGGGACCAATTACCATGGTTACCACTCCACCTACTTTGGATGATGCAATCCTGACCGCTACAGGTGTCTCCGGCCTTTCTAACAACTGGCTCTTGTTGACTGAGGAAGCGGCAAGGGTGACTCATCAGAGTTGTGTGGTTTGTATGGGGGCACGGCCATTGCTTCGCATTATCCCTGCCGCCATTACGCCAGAATGCTTCCTGTCTGTCATGAAACATGACAACCCTTCCGCCAATTGTACACTATGGGACGTAGTTCATCCCTTGGTTACTAAAGTAACTAAGAAACCAATTTTTTCCTATCAGGTGGCTAGAGCTAACTTTACCTGTGTTAATCTCACGAAAGGTCTACCATTGTTGGGTATGGTACCTGTTGGATGGTGTCGGTTTACCTATACGCCTAATGCTGAGTTTAAACCTGTTTCCAGGGCTGATGTCTGGTGGTGGTGTGGAGGCGTTCGTCTGTTTGATGGACTGCCTAAAAATGCCACAGGCACCTGTGCACTAGTCTCTCTTTTGCTACCAATTTCTGTGTATCCAACAGGTGTTCAGGACCTGGTGACCCGTGTGTCTAACTTAATTCCTACCAGGACCAGGCGCGCTGTGGGCCCTACTCGTGGGGACCCAACCTACATTGATGCAATTGGGGTCCCTAGGGGGGTACCAGATGAGTATAAATTGATTGACCAAGTAGCCGCAGGTTTTGAATCTTCATTTTGCTGGTGGTGCACGATTAATAAAAATTTTGACAGAATCAATTATGTCCATTTTAATGTTCAAAAATTAGGCAATTGGACACAACAAGGTTTTGAGGCGGTGCATGGCCAGTTGGCTGCGACCTCTCTCATGGCTTTCCAAAATCGTATTGCTGTCGACATGCTCCTGGCTGAAAAAGGAGGAGTATGTGCTATGTTTGGTGAACAATGTTGTACCTTTATTCCCAACAATACAGCCACAGATGGCAGCTTGACTGTCGCCCTGGAAGGGTTACGAACTCTTAATGGCAAAATGAAGAGCCACTCAGGGGTGGATACTTCAATGTGGGACTCTTGGATGGATGCGTTTGGTAAATATAAAACGCCTGTTTCTTCTATACTTGTATCCATCTCTGTTTTTGCTGCAATTCTAGTGCTTTGTGGATGCTGTTGCATTCCATGCATACGGAAGCTGACAACCAGGATTATAACCACCGCTATTGATCCAAATCCTGCAGATAACGGTCAGATGTTTCCTTTGCTTGCTATTGACGATGCTGACCAAGGATATCTGGATGATGAATAGCATTTAAGCTTTTTGTCACGTCTCTTGTGAGACGTGAAGAGGGGGAATGTAAAACTTTATCTTCTGATAAAGTTTTCCCTATTTTGCCAATTGCACTATTAGCTTGTGTCACGTCTCTTGTGAGACGTGAAGAGGGGGAATTAAAACTTTATCTTCTGATAAAGTTTTCCCTATTTTTGCCAAATTGCAGCATTTAAGCTTTTTGTCACGTCTCTTGTGAGACGTGAAGAGGGGGAATCAAAACTTTATCTTCTGATAAAGTTTTCCCTATTTTGCCAATTACACTGTTAGCTTGTGTCACGTCTTAAGTTTTCCTTCTTTACTGTTACTTGGTCACGTCTCTGGGGAGACGTGAAGAGAGGGATTTGTCGTAGTAAATATATAATGTTATAGCTTGGTCTGACTAAAATCTTGTGCATGACCCATTTTGTGTTGGGCCTTTGTATTCAATACAATGGACAAAAGAGTCCTATCTTGTCAGCCTTGTCAGCAGGTGGCCAAGGACAACACCCACGCCATAGGTCTCTCAGTTCTTCCAACTCACGAGTTCTTGCTCTGAGGACACACACACACACACACACACACACACACATCATCACTGATAACACACACACACACACACACACACACACACACACACACACACACACACATCATCACTGTTAAACACACACACACACACACACACACACACACACATCATCACTGTTAAACACACACACACACACACACACACACACACACAAAAATCCCCTTCTCTTAGGCTGAACATCTGAAGACAGAGAACCCGACTCAGAGCCAATGCAACAGTGACACTAGCCTGGAGGGGACCTCGCCCAACTCATCAGGACCAATCAGAAGATCAGAACTACTAGATTCAACCTACTTCATTTTATTGTATAAAATGTCAGCACACAATGTTTCGGGGCTCTCTTCTGATAAACTCCCTACGAGTTTGACGAACGAGTCCGTGCACGCTATTCCAGATATCTTTACCTCTGAATAAACTGCCTTATATTATATAATTATCCACCTTGTCCAAAAGTCTCTACTTGGTCTCCGTTCTCCAGTAAACTTGTGATCATCAACAGTTATAGATCTGTAATTCTCATTGAAAGCAAGTCCTATGTGCGCTATTTCTATGTTTCCCTTTCTTAAGTTTCGTTTTTGCATCTTTTACTTTGGGTTTTGTACACCAGCTTCAAACAGCTGAAAGTACAATATTTTTGGTTATGGAAAATATATTTCACAGCGGTTTAGATTTTCTAAACTATACTTGCTTGTTTTGTTACATAAACTGAAATTAGGCAAACTATTAGAATTTTAGCAACCAGGAAATGGCGTAGCATTTCTACATAGTGCACCTTTAACTAAATTTAAACAACTTTAGCTGGCTAGCTAAGCATCTTGGGTAACTGACTAAGTAAGCATCTTGGCTAACTGAGTGAATCTATTCACGTATTTACAGTGAATTACTAGACCAGAAATGTGTGAAGTGCACACTGTTGGTATGTTGTTTTCATTCAAACTAGTGTTTATTTTGACAGAAATTATTTAATAATCACTACAGTTATAGGGCTATAAAGCCATGTTTACATTGGCAGTTTGAAGTGACTCAAATCCTATTGTATATTTGATTTGAATTAGTTCTTTTTCCTCCAGTCTGAGCAGCCAAAAAGCATATGGAATCTGATATTTCAAGCCACATTTCGTATGCGGTTTGAAGTCAGATACAAATCTGATTCCTGGCCATGTGACTTGTGTCTGAACGGTCAAATCTGATTTATTTGCCCTCAAGTGGTTTTTAGACTGTTATTCGGCATATCTTGTTGCTTGCTAGCTACTCTGTTGATAGTTTGACAAGAACATGTGGTAGCTAACTAGCTTGTTAATTGTTTACAAACAATTAGTGAATGTGCTAGAAAGCTAAACAGCTACCTAGCTAGCTAGTTGACTGCTGTGGCTAGCCAACAAGGACTCGTTTTGAAAGTTGAATCATCTTATCCTTTCAGTCTTTAAAAGTGTTCTTACCATATTATTTTGAACATTGAAAGCAATAGGGAAACATCCATGGCAGGCATTGTTGTCATCTTAGCTTGCTACATAACTTCTGATTTATAGGAAGCGCAAGCACCACCACCAACTAGCCTATACCCCTGCACACAAATCCGTCATTACTACGACAACTAGCATAGCCTTGTCTGAACACACACAAATCCGATTTGGTCACTTGTAACTTGCTGTTTGGACAGTCAGTAGTCCAAAACAGATTTAAAAAACAAAACTGATTTGAGCATTAAGGCCCAAAGGGGAGAGGGTATTGATAATCTCATTTTCATCAATATGATGCTATGATCTTTTTGTTAGCCACCAAACAAATCACACACCCTCTCCCCCTTGGCCTTAACACTTTGTTTCTGCAGATATCTAAGGTAGTTGATGATCCACCAGTTCACTGCTTATACCTATCCAGACACTACAGAGCTGAAAACATCAAGGGGTTAGGGAGAGGGGTAGGGAGCAATTTGGGACCAGATGGCACTGAGGAAATAAACTTTTGACAGTGTGCAATGCTTCTCCATTGCACTAGGTGGCAGTGTTGGCAAAGGAATCTGTCTTAGAGCAACCTCAGCGGGGCTGTTATAAAAAGCATCCAGTTTAGGGGAAAAGCATAAAGGAAGAGGCGAAGCCTGAAACCTACGTTAGCGTTAGGTTAGTCTTAGATTAATGCCTCTCTGTGGGCACAGATTTGACTGGCAGTAAAATGAGACTTTCCACTCTTCTTTTTTAATAGGTGGAGGAGTCGCAGCATATCTGTGCTTATTCATTTTTAATAGATACAACCTAGAGATTGGTTTCAACTTTAAATCTACACGAAATGAACCCACTAAAAGACATGGCAATAACAGAACGTTTTAGTCATGCACTGATCAGTCATGACAGATCAGTCATGCACTGTATTTGTTCGTGCCTATGATGAAAGTGAAACTAATTATTACACACAACATAGAGATGAAAATAACACACCTGACTGACCATCACACAAAGTTGGTAAAAAGCCCCAACTTTGATTGGAAAAGACTGGAAAAATGATTCCAGCGACATTCAGGGATCCTTTATTCCAGAACAGAGTTAGTGCCTGTGTTCCGATCTCTACCCTTCTCCTGAAGTGTGCACTCGTTCTCGCTCATGCATTTAAAAGGAAGCAGATTGGTGCAAGCATGCAGAGCTGGAGAGAGTTCCCACCATACTTCTTACACCAGTCCATTCCCTTTAAATCCATGAGGGGTAGTGTACGAGTGCACAATTTGGGAGAACGATTAAGAATTTTTGACCATACTGCCCACATGTGGTGTTTCCACCAGCATAGAGGATGACATTGTGTCGTGAAAGCTTTTGTGAAAGGTCAGGTAAGCGACAGTGACACTCTTCCCCTTCTAAAATGTCAGGGTATCCCACGATTCAGCCTGCCTAACAGGAGACCTTATCAAGTGGATCATACTACTGGTGGAGGGGAAGGCCACGGACTGCTGGATGGTGGTGTTTCTGTGGGCTGCCTCTTCATCTTCCTATACCCTGTCCCCCATTCCCCCCTTTCATTACTTTCAGCTCGGGCTATTGTTTCTGTAGCAGCCCTGATGCTTGAGGGGGAGGTAAATGATAGACAGTTCCTCCTTCTATTATGACAGTGACAAAGCTTCCCTGGCAACAGCAGCAGCAATAGTTCCGTTGGCAGCAGTGGTGACCTTTCTCATCCTCTCTGTCAAGCAGCATTGGATTTTACCTAAGGTGGCACCTCTAGACACAAGATAAATTAGGAAATTCCCTTTCAAACAATGGGGATTTGATGGTATTCAAGGTAGCATTAGCAATTGACATCATTTTTGTAGACTCAGCTAAATGACTTTTCCACAAGCAGCACCACAGATATTGAGATGCAAGACTTCGCTCTCACACAGTCACACTCAGTATCTCCGCATGTGCACAGGTTTGCTTCACGCTGTTCACAGCGTGGTAGCCATGGCACCAAAACAAGAGGAGAAGTTGAGGCTCGCACTTCAACGCTCTTAGTTGTTGCGGAAATTTACCCACTATGCTGTTTACTTTCTGTATCTACATCATCGCTGTGTCTACCTTTAACAGTAGTCTCTAATAGGCTACATTAGACTGAAGAGTAGTATAGCATTTTCGCAGCTGTTATTAGAAGTAGAAGCTATAATAGACACAGCACAGAAAACAACTGAAATGGCAATAGAATCTTAGCAGAGGACGCAGTTGGAGTCACAGTGTGAAGTATCAAAACCCTCAAGTGTACGGCGTCATCCTACGAATTCAACGCCGTGGCGCCCCAACCTCCGTCACCTCTTATTAACTGACCTTAATCAGGAGATTTGAGGGAACATGGAATGGGAATTTAGGCGCGCCATTCTCTATGTAAATAAGTCTGCACTAATTTGAACAAATTATTCCAGCTGCAGCTGAAATGAATGAATCCCCACATGGGCATTTAATTCAATCACAGCTGCTGGGAGGGGAGAACCGTAACACTTTGTTGTCTCTCTGGTCCCCCTGTTTGCTATTAAAGAGGCAATCCGGGAGGTGGTTCCAGTTAATTTACAGTCACAAACCAAGCTGGAAGGAAAGAGTCTGTAGGCTGATAAATATAATCTGAGTTGGTGGGTGGGGGTTGGTAGGGGCACTTGCATTGGTCAGTCAGCAACATTGACGGGATATGTGATGAAGAAAAGGTGAAAATGAAAAGGTGAAAAGTTCCATTTGAGTATTCTCTCTGAACATAGCAAGGCAAGCAACTGTTAGCAGCTAACTATCCTAGAAGCTAGCTACTCGGCTGCTCAAAGCCGGAAAAATTGTGACTCTATGGCAAGGGCACAGCTACTGAAGAACAATGTAAAGTAAGCAAATAAAGCAGAAGATACTAGAATTAACAGCACGGAGTAAACTGGCATGGTTGTGTACAGTTCAGGATGATCCGCTCTGGTAATGTTGAGTAACTGAATGAAAGAGAATCAGTTTTGTTATTGTTATTGTAATTATACAGCTTCAGTCATGCTGGTTAATCAATCAAGTTGGCAGTCTTGTTATTTCAAACTACTTACGCCGCATGTACACTAGGGGTGGCACCGTGCTGTGAAACACCGCTTCCCATCAATTTTCAATGGAAGGAAAGCAGTGAGAAGTGGAGTGGGCGGGGGACCGTTGTGCGGCACGACAGGTCGTGAGAGGGTGTGAAAAAGTTAAGCATTTCCCAACTTTATGCAAATCACCAGCGGCGAACGCTGTGCGATGACCAATCATATCGAGGGTTCCCATGACGAATTTGACGCTATGCGACCCAACGCTGGAGGCTTTCTTCAGCAAAGATGGCTGACAGAAATACTAGGATGGAAGCAAATGTAAGTAATTATAACATCATAACGAATCATGCAAAAAATGTACAGTTGAGAGGAATATGTTAATGTGAGGACAAACGATTATGCATTTTTTTTGTCATAAAGTTAATTTACGAAAATCGCTATTTAGCTAGCTAGCTAGTGGCATTTTGACATGAATATGAAATTGTAATTTGTGTTGTTTAATGATTTACGGACTCCTGAGAAAACCAGCTAACCAGGCTGTCATCTGTGGATGTAAGGAATCTAGCTAGCTAAAGCATTTACTGCAAATTGAATGTACAATTTTCTAAGCGTGCCTTGCTAATATTTGCCATGTAATGCAGCTGAAGTAACGTAGCTAGCTAACTATTTTCTTGCTTATTGTGTAGTGGAGGATATAAATACCTGTATGCCTATGGATATGTAGCTGGCTATGTAGCCGATGTGTGTATGGACCCTAAAACGTTTGGTATAATTTTTTGTTCAGAACAGTGGTTTTAATTGCTTCCAACAGTTAATCATTAATCCCCAAGAAACTGCAGAAAATGACTGTTACACACATGACTGTTACATGTCACCTAGCTATGATTCTCAGCTATAATAGCCTGTTGTATTGACTTCAAGACAGTCTGAATGGCATCAATGAAGCCTATGGATTGAGTAAAATATGATATAACTTGTGCCAAGGATGCAAATCATACACTGTATACATGTAGTTATCACCAAGCATGAGTTCCCTATATTGTAGCCTGTACATTGAATATATTCACTGATCATGTACTCAACCTTGGCAAATAAAGGTGCGGTTCAGGTATGAATGTCTGTGAGACATTATTTTTCAGTCATATCCAATACCAGGAGTATCAAACTCCAGTCTTTGAATGATTCTGTGTCTGCGTGTATGTCTTACAATTACACACTTCAACAGTGTTTACCAATTCTGGTCCTGGGACATCAATGTATACACATTGTAACTATGCAATAGACTAGAACATATGACTTAACTAGTTAAAGGCTGATTTGTAATTCATATATACAGAACCAGAATTTTTTAAAACAGTACACTAAACATCCTATGCATCATGTAAATACTCTAAAACAGGTTACCCTCAATATCAAATTCAATTAATCTGCACTGATCTGAGGACACATGATAGGTGTAGTATTTCATCAAATGAGAGACTTCATTTCAACCAGTAGAGAATGTGAACCAATTCCAGTAGAGAATGTGAAAAGCTTTATTGAAAGAAGTTCATTATCCAAGTGTTATAAATACATAATATATGTATTATAAAAATCATAAGTGTAATATTATATTATAAATACAAGTTCAATCTGTACTTCAATGCACATCTGGTGTGCATTATAAAAACAGAGGAAGAAAAAGGAGGTGTGGAGAGAGGTCTGAGAAAGAGTGTCAAAGACAGAAAGGGAAAGAGATAACAGAGGAGCAAAGAAGACAGCATATGATTAATGAATTACAGTGCTACTAAACTTAATATTCTCTCAAGTCATCACAATTACATAATAGTGTCTCTAGCGGTGTCTCCTAACCAGCCTTGGGCCCCCAGTTGGCTGGAAGGTTATCTTAGAGCAGGTGAAGTGGCGATGATTGGACTGGGGGTTGGCATCCTCTCTCACATCTAAACATACCTGCAGGCGAGAGACAGATGGAGAGAGAGATAGCATGATTAAGCCTTGTGTTTTTTAAATTCTAACACTGTCGGTCATCATAATCAGGAGGTGAAATGCAAAACTGACCTTGGATCATTAACTCCGGGACTACTACTTCTCTATCTGTACTTCAATGTAAAGCATCTCTTTAATAATACTTCCTGTTGACCCAATAAAGGGACCTCTGTTAGGTTCTAAATAAATAGAGTAACACTCACCGACTACTAGGAAAAGCTAATTTATTCACCCACTGGGTCAAGCAGCTGAAAAGACAAAGACATGTTTACACAAGCACATATATTTATACCCTCCGTCTATGCAGAGTCTCCTCCTTGCACATCTGGACAGCCAATACATCTTTGTAGCCTGATTGGAGGTCGTCGGGTGAGGTTGTGTCTCTCTCTGGCGGGAGGTAAGCTTGGCTTTATACATAGTTTGGGCTTTGTCGAGTAAAGCTTAAACTATGTATTTAGATTGTAGTTAGGTATTGTAGGTAGTTATCGTGGGTTGTTGTATGTAATTATTGTAGGTTAGTATTGTATTCGGCTGAGCCCGGTGAAGCACGAAGCTAGCTAGCTAACCCACTACCTGGACTAGCTAGCGGGTAGCTACTGGCAACTATTAGCAACGGTGGATAGTTTTTTCACGCCTGAGAGTGCCTGTAATTACGCCAGCTGGCTGCCTACAATAATTACATACAATAATGCCTACCATTCAGCTGTTTCCTAACCTCAATTTCTGAAGCGTTAACATTAGGTATTAAGTGGCTACTGTGCTTGATATTTAGCTAGCTTGTTGCTACCTGGATAGCTACTAGTAAACAATAGCTGGAATGACCTAGCGAACAGACGCAAACTGGCTGAGTGAATTCAGTGGCTAGCTTTGCACTTGGCTAGCTAACAGTAGCTGCTAGGGGTAAGTTATAACCTACATTTGTGTTTTGTTTTTACATATTGGTAGCCAGAGTCATTCAAGGGAATTCGGGACATGGGTGACTAGTTAACATTAGCTTGGCTCTCTCTGTGTGTTCGTGCCGTGAAAGGAGGGGTTTCTTCTTTGTCTGAAAGCAATGGCTAGCTAGTATGCTAACTATTCTAGCTAACTAACTGGCTGAATAAGTTGACGACGGACTCGCTCAAGCTGTCGGGACTAACCCACAACGTTAGACACGGACACGAATGATCTGCTTGGCGTGTTGACACACTGGTGGTTTGTTGTGGCCGAGTATTGGTGCTAAACCGTGTTGTTGGAGTCCGGCATGCTAGCTGGCTGTGGCGTCTTATGACTAGGTGCCCTGGACGATTTTCACGGAAGAATACTGTACCAAGTTAGCTAGCTGAATAAACAAAGTTAGTCTATTCCTAGAAAACATTGAACCACTGTAGTTTACAACAATTATAGTTTCTGAGGTGGAATTTGGGTGTTGTGGTGAGGGAGGCCCCGCTCTCTCCTTTCCCAGATGTTTAGGTCATTTCATTCCGATCTCCTTTGCATTATTGTAGTCATTTTCTGTAGCCTTTCAACTATGCCTCTGTCTATCCCTGTTCTCTCCTCTCCGCACAGGCTATACAAACGCCTCACACCGCGTGGCTGCTGCCTCTCTAACCTGGTGGTCCCTGCACGCACCACCCACGTGGAGTTCCAGGTCTCAGGCAGCCTCTGGAACTGCCGTCCTGCTGCCAACAAGGCAGAGTTCATCTCAGCCTATGCTACCCTCCAGTCCCTCGACTTCTTGGCGCTGACAGAAACATGGATTACCACTGAAAACACTGCTACTCCTACTGCTCTCTCCTCGTCTGACCATGTGTTCTGGCATACCCCGAGAGCATCTGGTCAGCGGGGTGGTGGCACAGGAATCCTCATCTCTCCCAAGTGGACATTCTCTATTTTTCCCCTGACCCATCTGTCTATCTCCTCATTTGAATTCCATGCTGTCACAGTCACTAGCCCATTTAAGCTTAACATCCTTCTCATTTATCGCCCTCCAGGTTCCCTTGGAGAGTTCATCAATGAGCTTGACGCCTTGATAAGTTCCTTTCCTGAGGATGGCTCACCCCTCACAGTTCTGGGGGACTTCAACCTCCCTACATCTACCTTTGACTCATTTCTCTCTGCCTCCTTTCCACTCCTCTCCTCTTTTGACCTCACCCTCTCACCGTCCCCCCCTACTCACAAGGCAGGCAATACGCTTGACCTCATCTTTACTAGATGCTGTTCTTCTACTAATCTCACTGCAACTCCCCATCATGTCTCCGACCACTACTTTGTATCCTTTTCTCTCTCGCTCTCCTCCAACACTACTCACTCTGCCCCTACTCAGATGGTAATGCGCCGTCGCAACCTTCGCTCTCTCTCTCCCGCTACTCTGTCCTCTTCCATCCTATCATCTCTTCCCTCTGCTCAATTCTTCTCCCTCCAATCTCCTGATTCTGCCTCCTCAACCCTCCTCTCCTCCCTTTCTGCATCCTTTGACTCTCTATGTCCCCTATCCTCCCGGCCGGCTTGGTCCTCCCCTCCAGCTCCGTGGCTTGATGACTCATTGCGAGCTCACAGAACAGGGCTCCGGGCAGCCGAGCGGAAATTGAGCAAAACTAGACTCCCTGCGGACCTGGCATCTTTTCACTCCCTCCTCTCTACATTTTCTTCATCTGTTTCTGCTGCTAAAGCCACTTTCTACCACTCTAAATTCTAACCCTAGGAAGCTCTTTGCCACCTTCTCCTCCCTGCTGAATCCCCCCCCCCCTCCTCCCTCTCTGTGGATGACTTTGTCAACCATTTTGAAAAGAAGACATCCGATCCTCGTTTGTTAAGTCAAATGACACTGCTGGTCCTGCTCACACTGCCCTACCCTATGCTTTGACTTCTTTCTCCCCTCTCTCTCCAGATAAAATCTTGCGACTTGTGACGGCCAGCCGCCCAACAACCTGCCCGCTTGACCCTATCCCCTCCTCTCTTCTCCAGACCATCTCCGGTGACCTTCTCCCTTACCTCACCTCGCTCATCAACTCATCCTTGACCGCTGGCTATGTCCCTTCCATCTTCAAGAGAGCGAGAGTTGCACCCCTTCTCAAAAAACCAACACTCGATCCCTCTGATGTCAACAACTACAGACCAGTATCCCTTCTTTCTTTTCTCTCCAAAACTCTTGAGCGTGCCGTCTTTAGCCAACTCTCTTGCTATCTCTCTCAGAATGACCTTCTTGATCCAAACCAGTCAGGTTTCAAGACTGGTCATTCAACTGAGACTGCTCTTCTCTGTGTCACGGAGGCTCTCCGCACTGCTAAAGCTAACTCTCTCTCCTCTGCTCTTGTCCTTCTAGACCTGTCTGCTGCCTTTGATACTGTGAACCATCAGATCCTCCTCTCCACCCTCTCCGAGCTGGCCATCTCCGGCGCGGCTCACTCTTGGATTGCGTCCTACCTGACCGGTCGCTCCTACCAAGTGGCGTGGCGAGAAGCTGTCTCCGCACCATGTGCTCTCACCACTGGTGTCCCCCAGGGCTCAGTTCTAGGCCCTCTCCTATTCTCGCTATACACCAAGTCACTTGGCTCTGTCATATCCTCACATGGCCTCTCCTATCATTGCTACGCAGAAGACACACAACTAATCTTCTCCTTTCCCCCTTCTGATAAGCAGGTGACGAATTGCATCTCTGCATCTCTGGCAGACATATCAGTGTGGATGACTGATCACCACCTCAAGCTGAACCTTGGCAAGACGGAGCTGCTCTTCCGCCCAGGGAAGGACTGCCCGTTCCATGATCTCGCCATCACGGTTGACAACTCCGTTGTGTCCTCCTCCCAGAGTGCGAAGAGCCTTGGCGTGACCCTGGACAACACCCTGTCGTTCTCCGCTAACATCAAGGCGGTGACCCGATCCGGTAGGTTCATGCTCTACAACATTCAGAGAGTACGACCCTGCCTTACACAGGAAGCGGCACAGGTCCTAATCCAGGCACTTGTCATCTCCCGTCTGGATTACTGCAACTCTCTGTTGGCTGGGCTCCCTGCCTGTGCCATTAAACCCCTACAACTCATCCAGAATGCCGCAGCCCGTCTGGTGTTCAACCTTCCCAAGTTCTCTCACGTCACTCCGCTCCTCCGCACACTCCACTGGCTTCCAGTTGAAGCTCGCATCTGCTACATGACCATGGTGCTTGCCTACGGAGCTGTGAGGGGAACGGCACCGCCGTACCTTCAGGCTCTGATCAGTCCCTACACCCAAACGAGGGCATTGCGTTCATCCACCTCTGACCTGCTGGCCCCCCTACCTCTGCGGAAGCACAATTCCCGCTCAGCCCAGTCAAAACTGTTCGCTGCTCTGGCACCCCAATGGTGGAACAAGCTCCCTCACGACGCCAGGACAGCAGAGTCACTCACCACCTTCCGGAGTCACTTGAAACCCCACCTCTTTAAGGAATACCTGGGATAGGATAAAGTAATCCTTCTACCCCCCCCTTACCCCACCCCACCCTCCCAAAAAAAACTTTGAAAAAAAAACAAACAAAAAAACATTGTAAAGTGGTTATCCCACTGGCTATAAGGTGAATGCACCAATTTGTAAGTCGCTCTGGATAAGAGCGTCTGCTAAATGACGTAAATGTAATGTAAATGTTGCTAGGCAAGACTTTAGTGGTGACTTCTTTCATCTGACCTGACCTCGGCCCAAATTCCTCATTCCTCCCTAACTCACGGCTGTCCTACCTTATCTGTGACTGAAACCAGTCCGTTGCCCTTCTCCTCTCCATAGGATACATGAGAGTTAACCATAACATGTTCTGACAGAATGTAACTTTCAGCACTCCCCTTTCTCACTCAGTAGATTCCATCCACTCAGTTCTAATAGTGTCGGATATTTCAAGTTAGAAGTTCGAATCCAACACCTCTCACCTCTGATCATGCTGTGCCCTCTATGTGTCAGGCAGTTCAGAAGCGGGAGGGGTTCACCGACACAGGATTGCCTCCCATGCTGCGTTGCTGGCCCCCATCCTTGCAACATCCTGCAAAGCAGCAGACCTCTCCTCTGGCACACGGCGGCGAGCTGCAGGTCCCCTTCTGGTCCTCGTGTCCATCCTCATGAAGTTATGCAGGACACAGGTAGCCTTCACACAAGCCTGAATTCCCCCACGAGGCAGTCCCAGATGACCCTGGTCACCAAACTGTGCAGTGCCATACACGGTAACTGTAAGCAATTGTTTTGAAGGAATCTCCAGTTGCAATGTACGGTATCTGTAGGAATATGGAAGATAATGTCATTATTAGACTTTTACATCACCAGGTCATTGTGGATTGCAAAGTATAAAATATCTTATAACAAATCATGATAACATTGCATAGATAGATGCATGTGCACACACATGTGCATGTGTAGCATTTGACAACAGCAGGATCATATCAGGGAAACCATCACAAATGAATACATAAATACCACTTGAAGCTTGATGATAATTTTTTTTTTTTGTATTTTACCCCCTTTTTCTTCCCAATTTCGTGGTATCCAATTGGTAGTTACAGTCTTTGTCCCATCGCTGCAACTCCCTTACGGACAAGGGAGAGGCGAAGATCGAGAGTCGTGCGTTCTCCGAAACACAACCCAACTGAGCTTCTTGACACAGTGCCCGCTTAACCCGGAAGCCAGCTGCACCAATGTGTCGGAGGAAACACCGTACACCTGGCGACTGAGTCAGCGTGCACTGCACCCGGCCCGCCAAAGGAGTAGATAGTGCGCGATGGGACAAGAACATCCCTGCCGGCCAAACCCTCCCCTACCCTGGACGGCGCTGGGCCAATTGTGCGCCGCCCCATGGGTCTCTCGGTCACGGCCGGCTGCGACAAAGCCTGGACTCAAACCAGGATCTCTAGTGGTACAGCTAGCACTGCGACACCTTAGATAAGTTGATTATTTTAATCAGCTGTGTAGTGCTAAAACAAGAATGTGCATGCCGTCGAGTCCCCAGGACCAGGACTGAGTACCACTGCTCTTCATTGGGACCTCTTCATCTGCATACAGGTTTTCACAGCTCTCTGTATCTGAGGACAGAAAACATCACAAGAAGCAGACTTCATTATAATCAAATTAGACAGCACTGAATATTATGTTACTATTATCTCTGTCCTCACTTCTCTCTAGGGACTGTAACTACACAAAAGCACCTGCCCTATCCAGAATAGCCTACTCTCTCCCTTCTTTGACAGTTGGGGCTGCTATCCTTTCACCCACTTCCATGGCTGTTAGCTAGCTACCTACAAATGCATTTGAAGTTAGTTTTTTACAATGATAAATACATCAAGATAGCTAGCTAATAAGAAGTTAGGTAGCTGGTGATATTTAATTCACTTAGCTAGCTAGCTATACAGTATGTAAAGTTGGCTAGATAGATAGCTAGCTATTTTGAGTTAGCCTGCACTATAGCTAGTTAGCTATTAATACACAGTTTTTTTTTTACATTTTCAAAATAATAATAAGCCACTTAGCAGACGCTTTTATCCAAAGCGACTTACAGTCATGCGTGCATACATTTTTGTGTATGGGTGGTCCCGGGGATCAAACCCAATACCCTGGCATTACAAGTGCCGTGCTCTACCAGCTGAGCTACAGAGGACCAAGTAAACCAAGTAAATGTATTTACTTACTTGAAAAGGTTATCCTAGCCATGTGGACGGTTGGAAACAGGGAAGCAAAGTTTGTTTGTCACCAGAGCGGTTTAGAGCATGTTACTATTTACCTGTGAATAAATTAATGAAATGGAGAATGGATTAAACTATTTACCCATTTAATAACCAGACCTTCATACAAACTTGCTATGCTGAATTATTGATGCACAACCGAACTGCTGCTATATGCTGCCATATGCTGCCAGCATGCCCACAAGCGAGCCACTCTGGGTGGCCGAAGCGGCACGCGGCAATTTACTGCGTACTAGTGTACACAGGCCGTTATCCCTTGCTTATAGAAATGACTTGAAATTAGTAAAGGGCTAACAAAGTATATATTAAAAGAACAGAAAGGCCTGCACACTATTATGCTCCCAATTACCACCTTAATTCACAATGTTTAATCCCAAGGATCTTCATTCTAGCTGCAATTTTATTGATAAAATATTCAAACATCAGTTAAGCTGTAAAGTTATTGATTAAACACTCCCTCTGGCCCTATATATCATGGCTTTATGCTACGGAAACTGGAGACTCACAGAAAGCAGGACCCTCGTTCAATTTCATCTTTCTCACAAAGATGTGAAACTGTTAGTGAATATAGTTTTCCCCCAATGGCTTGAAGCCTAGCACAAATACATTAATAAAGTCTAGTGTTGAAGCCCCATTTGACTTTGGGCATGAAGGCATATGCACCATCTGAATAAAACAACACCCACTAATCCATTGACTTTTCATCTACATCCCTTCCGGATACAACTCTTCACTGTCTGCGTCTTGCTCGCCCAGGCGGACCATATTCGGTTTCAGATTTCCAACAGAGAAAGTGATGAAATGGTGGCTTTAAAATAGAGATTTAAAGACACATCTTGAAGTGCCTGAAAAAGGGATATGCAGTGAGAGTGTATGTGTACACAAAAACCAGACAAGTAACAGAGTAAATAAACTACTCAGTGCAAACCACTTGAGAAAATGAAAGTAAACGCATCCAGTGTTAACCATACATCCAGGACTTGTTTAAAGTAATACATTGTATGCGATGATGACTTCCACTTCAGCATCTATTCGTTCGTTTTTGTAAGGCTGTAGAGTCCAATCCTCGAGCCACATTGCTTTTACAGACAGGCCACGTAAAATATTGGTTTGGTGGTAGAGATGCATCCAGCAAGGGCCTGTAGACATTATAGTATTGTTTTTAACTGTAAAGCGCTAAGACGCTAGTCTATAGTCTTAACACGTGTCAATTTATCTATTTGAAGATCAACGCAGTCGCCTCCACTCTCCTTTAGATCCAGTATGAGAGTGATGACATCATCATCCACATTGTTATTATCATTCTCATGGTGACAATCCAGGGCTGTATTCCGAAGGCTTGGAGTGTATGAGGAGGGCGGGAAGCCATGTGGAGAATGTCGTAGAAATATTTGACTCAAAAGTAGTCAACTCAAAAATATCTCTCAAGAAACTGGAGCTTGTGAATCCAAAAATTTGACTTTATTATTGCGTAACAAAGCCGAGCTGCTCCATGGAACACCTGCCTCTCCTTGGCTCAAAGATCTCCTTTTATACAAATACAAATGCATAGTCATGCTTACATAGAATATACAGTTACCCCCTTAAGGCAAATGATTAACTTCTTTCAGTGCCACATGTTGTTTTACTCACAAGGGCTACTTGCGCTTCTCTAAATGGGGCCTCTGTATCTTATTAGTGGCGTGACTCAAAAAAGTATGTACATACGTACGTTAAAGAACAATCACACTCTGTATTGACTATATTCACTATCCAGACATGCATCTGGAGTACAAAGTATCAATCATGTTCATTCTGTTTTACCCTTAAACTTTCATAACACATTATAAAACATATCAATTAATACTTAAACATGGTTTAAACATGTCATGGCCATAACCCATTGTCAACCACATACATTTAAGCCAATCCCAAAAAGCATCCTCCCAGGATCCTGAGCCGCTATGGTTTTTCCTTGTGACTATGTGTATGTGGCTATGTGTCAGGTCATAAGCACAAACAAATGATAACACTAGTTCCATTGTTACTCCAATCTCCACACAGCCACCACGAGGAGTTGTATCTCCATCACATGTCATTGACATACCCAGATCATCTGCAGGGAATTAGATAGATCATTTCATTTATCTGAAGTACAGCATTTGCACTAAAGAAATGTATCTGCTCTGTTTTAACCCTTCAACTGGTTCTCAATCCATAAGCATTTAAGGCATATAGGTGTTTTATTCTACAACATATGTACTAGAAAATCATCCATAAGAAAGAAATGGAACCAAACCCAAAACGCACACAAACAGAGTCACAAAGCCCTATGTTCAGCTATCACTCCCTTTTATGGGATGCTGTAAAAAAATTTACAGTAAGAAAATTAGCCTCATTACAGCAACACAGCTGTATTATATACAGTGAGCTCCAAAAGTTTTGGGAAAGTGAAATTTTTGTTGTTGTTTTGATGTGAAAGTTGAGAAAGTTACAGAAGCAAAATGTCATACCCCCAAGACATGCTAACCTCTCACCATACAATTACAGGGGAGAGTAGCATTTTTTGGGGGGTATGATATTTTGCTTCTGTAACTTTCTCATTCATCATTAATCACGATTCATTCAGAATTATCTGTAATCTTTGTAGCATGCAGATTAATGTAGAAGTGTTAAGAAACATATTATAATATTGTTTGCAATAAAAGTGACTCCAAAATGACACAATAGATAATTTACCATTCATTTCTTTGGCACAAACTAATCTGAAACACAACCAAAACAAACAACAAATGCATCCAACAAATGTGTAGAGTCAAAAGCTTGATGTAGTCAATGAGTGCTATGAATATGGGACCAAATACTTAACTTTTTACTATTTTAACATACATGTAAGTGAATTTGTCCCAATAGTTTTGGTTATCTAAAATTGCAGCTGTTTGACCCATTGGGGGAATAAACTTGGTTTGAGCGTTTACTCTGTTTGTTTAGAACCTAACAGTTGGCATTGTCGGCAGGATTCACAACGATTTACAGTCTAACTAGAGAATCCGAATCAGTGAAACAGGAGCCAGCACCAAAAACAAGGTAGGCACAGTTCCTACACCTGTTACCACTCATTCTGACATCTTGGGGAGATGAGAGTAGTAGGCTGAACCAATTATAGAATACCGACCTAGAAAGCCTGAATTTATTCAGTAGGCCCATTGTGTAATGACCGGTCGTAGATTTATGGTAATTCCCGAAAGGTCTAATGGTAAGTCCCGAAAGGTAAGCCCAAGCAGGGTAGTCCCTGCGGAGGGTAAGTCCTAGGGAGTAAATCCTGAGTTGGTTGGTTCCTGCTAGCTTCATATAAGCATAGGGTAAGTCCCGGAATACTAGACCCGTAAAGGGGGAGTGAAAGCCCAGCCGCAGTGGCCATGAGGCCGTAGAGTGTGTGTGTTTATTTGGGGTATCAGGTTGATTGTGGGGGTCTGAACACTGGAAAATGTATGGTAATTTTGACAAAAAATGCATTGAGATTCCGATCTGTCCTTAACATGCCACTCGCGACAGTGTAAGACAGGGATAAACAGTGGCCGTGATGAGAATAGTTAATGCTAATAATATAAGTAGTACATACTGTATATATATTTCCCCCTGTCTATAAATGTATATTCTGCCAGTGTCGGTTTGTGCTAAGTTGAGGGTCTTGAATTCGAGTGATAGACTCAACGTGAAGCACTAAGGACTGTCATTCTAAATTTGGGTTGGATAATTTATCAATAGTTCTAATTATGATTTGCAAAGCCTGCTCCTAAACTGTAAGGAGAGCACAAAGTGAGGGGAGGGACGGTTTTTGCCCCAATCTCATTTTCATCAAGGGTGGTGTGAAAGTATTAAACATGTATTCTCTCTCTTCACTGTTCAAGTCAATATGTTTTCTAGGTGACATGGAACATGTGAGTTATCCTTGTTCCCGATGAGGGATTGTTGGAAACGGACTAATTGACTTGAGCACGTTATAGTATGTTTATAACTATATAAGTGGCATAGCAGTAGTGATTAACGTGTTATGGGTTAGATAGAATGATCTAGGTGCAAATGTATTTGAGGCCGGAGGCAAAGTACATAGGGGGGCAGAGTTTGAGACAGAATGTTTCCATATGGGGTGTTAGTTGCAGATTCTGTCAGGACCGATATCAGTGCATTCTATGGAGTCTCAAAAACCAAGGCGTTAACATTACAGGGAATTGGGAAAGCGGAATTTAATATGACTGGGGCAGAGATTTGCGAGGCTCATAAATTAGGGAAGTGGGTAATAGAGTCTCTGGGGAACGATACCACTCCTCTGTGTATAGTGATACAGGGGATAGCTCGTGGTAGAGGAAGGACAGCTAACTATGCACAATATAGAGGCTACTATGAAGACGAGTTGAACGTCACGCATACCCAGATCATGGTGGGAGTAGCAGAGATAGTGTTATCATTTCAGACACTATTGTCAACTTCAGTGAGGTACAACAGATTCCTGTATACAGGAAGCCACCTCACCAGAAGGAAAGTTCACTGTGATAACAGCATCATATCGCCTGCAGGGTGTGATTAAGAAACATGTGACTCAGAGTTTTGTATGGTTGGAGACTCTTCCAATGCCACTATTCTCTCCCCCATTCCTAACTGTCAGCATTGGGACCGAGTGACGGTAACAGGAAAGTGTCGGAAGGTTGCTGCTTATCAACCGTTGGGACCCAAAGTTTACACTGTAACGAGGGTGTTCACAAAGGGGTGGGGTGTAGTTCGGCCTTGGGATGAGAGATGTGTACCTAACCTGAGCACACGGAAGTATTATCCACAGATACCGACTGTAGCAGAACATAGGATGTCATTGGAGATGTTGGTGGCTAGAAAACCGGGTAGGAGTTGGGAGACAGGTAGGGAGTATCTGAAAGATTCAGTTCTAGATCTATCGGTGAACCACAAAGGCAATAGGAGATCAGGCGCAGGAGACCGATTCAATGCAATAGCTATTCTCACGGCAGTCGCTGTAGGGACAGCAATTGAAGGAGCAGTAGTAGTGGTGAAGGATGCTATAGTAACAGCATGGAAATGGACTATAGCGCAAATGAGGGGTATCTTGAAGTATGCATCATGGGTAGTGTTAGTGGTAGCAGGGGTTACCTTGTAATCATTGCTGGGATATCACCTTCTGAAGGTGTGGTTGTTCAAATGTGTATACAGTGCTGATTTACCTCAAGATTAGGAAAAGTTGATTAAGGCTACCGCACGTGTATATCAGTGGCCATGGAGGAAGAAGGAAATGGGGGGCGAAGTGAAGATGATATGGCATGGGAACACCTTTTGTAATATGTGGCCTAACGAGGGAAGACTGGGTGAAAGCATTTTTTAGGGCCTTCATTTTTGTGGACCCCAGCAGAACAGTCTCCCGAATGTATAGTCAGGCTAAGGTTTTTCTTTTAATATATAATTATGCATAGCTTAACTCATTATTAATACTTGTTATGTTTTGTGTTTTATTTTGCTTTTCAAGTCTTTTGCTATCACTCTCTTATGAACCCGAAGGAGGAAACTAGAAAGTAAAAAGCTCCAGCTGACATGGAGAAAGTCAAAAGCTCCAGCTGAAATTTCACTATCAGTTGTATAACAGGAGGGGAAATAAGAGTGTGCATAGTGTGATTATAGATCAGAGGCCATAAGTCTTAACAAATCAACTGTGAATGTTAATCATGTTTTATTTTCTGTTCATATTATTTATTTTCCAAGTTTATACAATGTTGAACAGTATGGAGTTACTATTCAAAACGGAGGGAATGTTGGATTCTAGCTTAAATTATACTTATTCATGTTATCATACTAGAACTTATTCATAACTTTACATGTATAATGAATGTATATGTTGGGGTCAATGGAGGGTGGGTGAGAAATAGGTGTATGGAAAGTTACTGAGTGAGATTGGAGGGTGCAGAAAGTTTACATTCTGTCAGAACATGTTATTGTTAAATGTCATGTATCCTATGGAGTGGGGCAAAGGGCAACAGTCTGGTTTCAGTCACTGATAAGGTAGGACAGCCGTGAAGTAGGGAGGAGTGTGGAATTCTGCCCGAGGTCAGGTCAGATTAAGTGACAAGGAACAGTCCTGTTACACACATATACTTGCACGCCCACTACACTTACTCCTGAGTGGCGCAGTGGTCTAAGGCACTGCATCGCAGTGCTAACTGTGCCACTAGAGATCCTGGTTCGAATCCAGGCTCTGTCGCAGCCGGCCGCGACCGGGAGACTCATGGGCGGCGCACAATTGGCCCAGCGTCGTCCAGGGTAGGGGAGGGAATGGCCGGCAGGGATATAGCTCAGTTGATAGAGCATGGCGTTTGCAATGCCAGGGTTGTGGGTTCGATTCCCACGGGGGGCCAGTATAAAAAAAAAAAAATATGTAATCACACAACTGTAAGTCGCTCTGGATAAGAGCGTCTGCTAAATGACTAAAAATGAAAAAAAATGTAAAAAAATGTACACCAGTGAGAGGAACCAATTAAGTTCCTGACTAGCAACAGAGATGTATTGGCTGTCTAGATGTGCAAGGAGTTGACTCCGCCTAGTAGGAGGGTATAAATATATGTGCTTGTGTAAACATGTCTTTGTCTTTGCAACTATTTGACCAATTGGGAGAATAAACTTGGTTTGAGCTTTTCCTAGTAATCCGTTTGAGTTTGTTTAGAACTTTACACAAATCAAATCAAATCACATTTTATTTGCCACATGCGCCGAATACAACAGGTGTGAATTACAGTGAAATGCTTACTTACAAGTCCTTAACCAACAATGCATTTTTTAAAGAATTTAAATAAAAAAAAGTGTTAGGTAAAAAAAATAAAAGCAAATAACTAAAGAGCAGCAGTAAAATAAAATAACAGTAGGGAGGCTATATACAGGGGGGGTACCGGTGCAGAGTCAATGTGCGGCGGCACCGGCTAGTCGAGGTAATTGAGGTAATATGTACATGTGGGTAGAATTAAAGTGACTATGCATAATTAATAAACAGAGTAGCAGCAGCGTAAAAGAGGGGGGTGGGGGTGGGGTGGGGGGGGGGGGGGCATTGCAAATAGTCCGGGTAGCAATGATTAGCTGTTCAGGAGTCTTATGGCTTGGGGGTAGAAGCTGTTGAGAAGCCTTTTGGACCTAGACTTGGCGCTCCGGTACCGCTTGCCATGTGGTAGCATAGAGAACAGTCTATGACTAGGGTGGCTGGTGTCTTTGACAATTTTGAGGGCCTTCCTCTGACACCGCCTGGTATAGAGGTCCTGGGTGGCAGGAAGCTTGGCCCCAGTGATGTACTGGGCCGTACCCACTACCCTCTGTAGTGCCTTGTGGTCGGAGGCCGAGCAGTTGCCATACCAGGCGGTGATGCAACCAGTCAGGATGCTCTCGATGGTGCAGCTGTATAACTTTTTGAGGATCTGAGGACCCATGCCAAATCTTTTCAGTCTCCTGAGGGGGAATAGGCTTTGTCGTGCCCTCTTCACGACTGTCTTGGTGTGTTTGGACCATGATAGTTCGTTGGTGATGTGCACACCAAGGAACTTGAAGCTCTCAACCTGTTCCACTACAGACCCATCAATGAGAATGGGGGCGTGCTCAGTCCTTGTTCCTGTAGTCCACAATCATCTCCTTTGTCTTGATCACATTGAGGGAGAGGTTGTTATCCTGGCACCACACGGCCAGGTCTTGGACCTCCTCCCTATAGGCTGTCTCATCGTTGTCGGTGATCAGGCCTACAACTGTTGTGTCGTCAGCAAACTTAATGATGGTGTTGGAGTCGTGCCTGGCCATGCAGTCATGGGTGAACAGGGAGTACAGGAGGGGACTGAGCACGCACCCCTGAGGGGCCCCCGTGTTCAGGATCAGCGTGGCAGATGTGTTGTTACCTACCCTTATCACCTGGGGGCGGCCCGTCAAGAAGTCCAGGATCCAGTTGCAGAGGGAGGTGTTTAGTCCCAGGATCCTTAGATTAGTGATTAGCTTTTAGGGCACTATGGTGTTGAACGCTGAGCTGTAGTCAATGAACAGCATTCTCACATAGGTGTTCCTCTTGTCCAGGTGGGAAACGGCAGTGTGGAGTGCAATAGAGATTGCATCATCTGTGGATCTGTTGGGGCGGTATGCAAATTGGAGTGGGTCTAGGGTTTCTGGGATAATGGTGTTGATGTGAGCCATGACCAGTCTTTCAAAGCACTTCATGGCTACAGACGTGAGTGCTACGGGTCAGTAGTCATTTAGGCAGGTTATCTTAGTGTCTTTAGGCACAGGGACTATGGTGGTCTGCTTGAAACATGTTGGTATTACAGACTCAGTCAGGGACATGTTGAAAATGTCAGTGAAGACACTTGCCAGTTGGTCAGCACATGCTCGGAGTACATGTCCTGGTAATCCATCTGGCCCTGCAGCCTTGTGAATGTTGACCTGCTTAAATGTCTTACTCACATCGACTACGGTAGTAGTGGTTTCTTTGCAGCAATTCGACCATGAAGGCCTGATTCACACAGACTCCTCTGAACAGCTGATGTTGAGATGTCTCTGTTACTTAAACTCTGTGAAGCATGTATTTGTGCTGCAATTTATGAGGCTGGTAACTCTAATGAACTTAGCCTCTCCAGCAGAGGTAACTCTAGGTATTCCATTCTGTGGCGGTCCTCATGAGAGCCAGTTTCGTCATAGCGCTTGATGGTTTTTGCGACTGCACTTGAAGAAACTTACAAAGTTCTTGAAATGTTCTGTATTGACTGACCTTCACGTCTAAAAGTAATGATGGACTGTCGTTACTCTTTGCTTATGTGAGCTGTTTTTGCCATAATATGGATTGGTCTTTTACCAAATAGGGCTATCTTCTGTATACACCCCCTACCTTGTCACAAGACAACTGATTGGCTGAAACGCATTAAGAAGGAAATAAATTCCACAAATTAACTTTTAAGAAGGCACACCTGTTAATTGAAATGCATTCCAGGTGACTACCTCATGAAGCTGGTTGAGAGAATGCCAAGAGTGTGCAAAGCTGTCATCAAGGCAAAGGTTGGCTATTTGAAGAATCTCAAATATAAAATATATTTTTATTTCTTTTACTTTTTTGGTTACTACCTGATTCCACATGTGTTATTTCATAGTTTTGATGTCTTCACTATTATTCTAAAATGTAGAAAATAGTAAAAATAAAGAAAAACCCTTGAATGAGTAGGTGTTCTAAAACTTTTGACCAGTAGAGTATTCGTGGATGCCAAGGGAAGCAAGCCACTGCCACTTTGTGACCGTTGTCTTCTTATTGTCTCAGCCTTAGGCCTATATATCACGGTGGCATATAAACTAACAGGTTATAGAGCAAACTATTCAATTATCACAACACATAAGTTGTAATATGGCTTTTTTTCCTGGCTTGGCTTCCCCACTGATTTTACCCACGCACCTTTACTGGAAAAGATTATCCCCTACGTTTTCTCTACACCCGATTACCCTGACAAAACCTTGCATTCTAAGGTTTCTAAACATTGCTACTAGCCGACATGTGCATTGAATATGTCATGTCTACTCCCACTCCCCCGCTCCGGCACTCGACGTCGCCAGTTTACTAACCACCGGTCCTGGCAACCCATCATTATGCAGATCTGGCAACCATCATTACACACACCTGCGCCCCATCATCAGTCTCACCTGGACTTCATTACTACCTTGATAACTCACCATTTATCTACACTGTAAAACATTTCCCTTTAAATGTACAACGTTATACTGGCACCACAGTTGCCTGCTTAATACTGTAATTTTACTTTACAGCAGAGATGCTGTAATATGTTTACAGTACTATTTTCCTTACTGTAAATACCTATTACAGCATCCTTCCTGTACATTTACAGGGATGGTGTAATGTTTTACATTAAGGAAAATAGTACTGTAAAGCAAAATTACAGTATTAAGCTGGCAACTATGGTGCCAGGACAATGCTGTCAATTTACAGTGAAATTATACATGAAATCTAAATGTAAGAAAAACAATACATTTGTACATAAAATACATTTATTCAAATTGGTAACAACCTAAAAAATGAATTAACAACATAATTGACAATAGAAGTAACAAGAAGTTAACACATATGTAACCAAATAAGAGAATCATTACAACACTAATGTAAAAACGATATTGGATTGGGTACAATCCTAGATCTTCAGATTCAGAGCTCCGAGCTCCAACATGCAGGACTAAGGGAAATAAAACAATGAAAATGGTAATAAGAAAAATTGAAATAGTACTATATACAGTCGTGGTCAAACGTTTTGAGAATGACATAAATATTAATTTTCACAAAGTCTGCTGCCTCAGTTTTTATGATGGCAATTTGCATATACTCCAGAATGTTATGAAGAGTGATCAGATGAATTGCAATTAATTGCAAAATCCTTCTTTGCCATGAAAATGAACTTAATCCCCCAAAAATATTTCCACTGCATTTCAGCCCTGCCACAAAAGGACCAGCTGACATTGTCAGTGATTCTCTCGTTAACACAGGTGAGAGTGTTGACAAGGACAAGGCTTGAGATCACTCTGTCATGCTGATTGAGTTAGAATAACAGACTGGAAGTTTTAAAAGGAGGGTGGTGCTTGAAATCATTGTTCTTCCTCTGTTAACCATGGTTACCTGCAAGGAAACACGTGCCGTCATCATTGCTTTGCACAAAAAGGGCTTCACAGGCAAGGATATTGCTGCTAGTAAGATTGCACCTAAATCAACCATTTATCGGATCATAAAGAACTTCAAGGAGAGAGGTTCAATTGTTGTGAAGAAGGCTTCAGTGCGCCCAAGAAAGTCCAGCAAGCGCCAGCACCGTCTCCTAAAGTTGATTCAGCTGCGGGATCGGGGCACCACCAGTGCAGAGCTTGCTCAGGAATGGCAGCAGGCAGGTGTGAGTGCATCTGCACGAACAGTGAGGCGAATACTTTTGGAGGATGGCCTGGTGTCAAGAGGGGCAGCGAGGAAGCCACTTCTCTCCAGGAAAAACATCAGGGACAGACTGATATTCGGCAAAAGGTACAGGGATTGGACTGCTGAGGACTGGGGTAATGTCATTTTCTCTGATGGATCCACTTTCCGATTGTTTGGGGCATCCGGAAAAAAGCTTGTCCGGAGAAGACAAGGTGAGCGCTACCATCAGTCCTGTGTCATGCCAACAGTAAAGCATCCTGAGACCATTCATGTGTGAGGTTGCTTCTCAGCCAAGGGAGTGGGCTCGCTCACAATTTTGCCTAAGAACACAGCCATGAATAAAGAATGGTACCAACACATCCTCTGAGAGCAACTTCTCCCAACCATCCAAGAACAGTTTGTTGACGACCAATGCCTTTTCCAGCATGATGGAGCACCTTGCCATAAGGCAAAAGTGATAACTAAGTGGCTCGGGGAACAAAACATCGACATTTTGGGTACCTGGCCAGGAAACTCCCCAGACCTTAATCCCATTGAGATTTTGTGGTCAATCCTCAAGAAGCGGGTGGACAAATAAAACCCACAAAGTCTGACAAACTCCAAGCATTGATTATGCAAGAATGGGCTGCCATCAGTCAGGATGTGGCCCAGAAGTGAATTGACAGCATGCCAGGGCGGATTGCAGAGGTCTTGAAAAAGAAGGGTCAACACTGCAAATATTGACTCTTTGCATAAACTTAATGTAATTGTCAATAAAAGCCTTTGACACTTATGGAATGCTTGTAATTATACTTCAGTATACCATAGTAACATCTGACAAAAATATATGAAAACACTGAAGCAGAAAACTTTGTGAAGACCAATACTTGTGTCATTCTCAAAATGTTTGACCACGACTGTACAACTGTAGCAGTGATGAATAAATAAATGTCCATTGGGGTGGACATTGACCATAGGGGGAGCAGCAGTCAGACTAAATTACCATTGAGGGGGTGTGGGGACCAAGTGAAATAAACAATAAAAATAATAATGTATACATACTGTATTTACAACTGCAGCAGTGATGAAGGTTATTGGGGTGGGGGCAGAGTAAAAGTCTGGGGGTGGAGGGAAATGTCCATAGGGGTAGCAGGTAGTGGTGGCTATTCAGCAGCCTGATGGTCTGGGGGTAGAAATGATTGGCCAGTCTTCCAGTTTTCACCATAATGCTCATGTGCCACCTAGTAATGGAAACGGGGAGAACAGTCCATGGCTGAGGTCCCTGAGGATCTTCTTGGCCTTCCTGCGACACCTGGTGTCTTGGAGGGCAGGCAGTGTGCACCCAATAATGCGTTAGGCTGTGCGTATCACCCTCTGAAGCGCATTGCAGTCCGCGGCGGTGGAGTTGCCGTACCAGGCTTTGATGCAGCACAATCTATGATCAGGGGCAACTTTGTTTGGGGTAAGGGGATCCAGAAGCGGTGAAACACACAACAGGACAGTTTGGGCCGGAGAGCATCCAGGAGAGTGAAGTTAGCGCAGCATCAGGTGTTCCTCATGGGGCTCCGTAACAAACCTCCTCAATTCTGATTTGTCAGCTCTTCTCACCCCTAGGGCAAGCATAGAAAAATAATTAATAGAACGAGAGACAGGGAGCACCAGGGCTGTTACTCTGTTGGTAAAAAGACAAGGGACATATCAAGCTGGTGTTATGTGTATGTGTATGTGTACTTACCTCACTAGAGGTCTTCATTCAAACTCAGTGAGCTCTTGGAATAATGGTGCAAGGTAGGGATTGAGAACAAACCGCTGGCTTCTTCTGGGCCACCTTGTCATGCACTTTGTTCCATCTTCAGGATTCATAATCTTGGGTTGATTTGAACCTACAGCATGTATCCAATATAGTTTATGAAATCAATTGTGGCATTGAACTAATACAAATACGACAGCTAGATACACCTACTTCAAACCCTAGCAAACTAATACATTGCTATAGCCTACACAATATCACAGATTATTTGACCAGACTCACAACATTTTCCTTTCTAGCTGTGCCACCAAATGTTTGCATACTACTGGTAAAGTGAACAAGTTTAGCTAATACTGTAACAATACTGAGTGGGGCACAGAGATGAAGCAGTCTTTTAAAAAAATAATGTCCATGCAACTTATGTGAGTTGTTAAGCAAATTTTTACTCCTGAACTTATTTAGGCCAGACTCGACATTTCAGCGATTCATTTTTTATTAACTTGTAAAAATGTCTAAAAACAGAATTCCACTTTGACATTATGGGGTATTGTGCAGTGGTGGAAAAGTACCCAATTGTCAAACTTGAGTAAAAGTAAAGAGAGAGCTCAGTTTGTTGTTTTGGCATGTTTTGAAAAGTTTCTTAGTAGCTAGCTACCTTTTGAGTTTGGATCCCGCGACGTTGTTGGCTTCAGTTGTTGGGACTGCTACTATCTGTCCAGTGATCCTGCCGGGTCCGAGGAGCTGTTTGGCTTAGCAGCTAGCCTAGCTGCTAGCTAGCTGCCTATCAAGCTAGCAGGGGTTTGTTGAGGGCTTGAACGCAGCCCGCGACGCGGTTAGCCATTGTGGCTGGGACTGCGGATTGTCCCGGCCTTGTGGCTGTCTAGATCCCTGCTGTTTGTTGTTATTTTCAATCTTCCCTGTGACCTACCCTGTCTGGAACTGCGAGGAGTAACATCGTAACCTACTTTGCTACCATGACAAAGACCAAAGCCTGCGGGAGTACCGTTGAGGACAGTGGTGTCGCTCTATCACAGGTGAAGAATCTTTTAAACAAACAAAAAGAGTTCTACAAACAGTTGTTACAACAATAAAAAAATTGCTTAAAGAGAGGACATCAGTTCTGTATTTGAATCCATGATAACAGTGACAGAGAAATCAGATTGTCTCGAGAATGGTTATGGAAGGAATTGCAGAATCTCCACGAGACATGGACGGAGTCTGAGGACAAAATGAGGGAAATTATCTCAGAGAAATTGAAGATGGACGACAGGGAGATTGAGGTTATGTCAAGTGTAATTGAAGTGTTGTGGTTGCAGGTTCACTTGGCACATCTAAAGCCTTTTATTTTGGGTTGTTGCTATAGGCCACCAAGTGCTAACAGTCAGTATCTTAAGTAATATGTGTGAAATGCTTGATAGTGTATGTGATTTAAACAGAGAGGTCTACATTCTTGGGGACCTGAATATTGACTGTCCGCTCAAGAGGAAGCTTCTCACTTTAACCAGTGCCTGTAATCTGGTTCATGTTATTTATTTATCAACCTACCAGGGTGTTTACAAAAACAAGATCATCCACATGTATTGATCACATTTTTACTAATACTGTAGAACTTTGTTCTAAAGCTGTATCTGTACCCATTGGATGCAGTGATCACAATATAGTGGCTATATCCAAGAAAGCCAATGTACCAAAAGCTGGGCCTAAAGAGATCATACAAAATATTTTTCTGTGACTCTTATGGCGATGATGTTAAAAAAAAAATTGTTGTCTGATGTGATTAATAAGGAGCATCCAGACACTGCACTTGAAGAAATTATGAAATTGCTTCTTCCAATTATTGATAAAAGAAGAAACTGACTGTTAGAACTGTTAAGGCTCCATGGATTGATGAGGAATTGAAAAACTGTATGGTTGAAAGAGATGGGGCAAAAGGAGTGGCTAATAAGTCTGGCTGCACATCTGACTGGCTGACTTACTGCAAAATGAGAAATGATGTGACTAAACTCAACAAAAAGAAAAAGAAAGCCAAGATCAATGATATAAAGAATGTTGACTCTATAGCCACTCCCATCTGTCATAGCTTTAATCTGAGTTTAGAGGTGAGTCTTTGTCCTCAGGCCTGGAGGGACGCCACAGTCATTCCTCTACCCAAGAGTGGTCAAGCGGCCTTTACTGGTTCTAACAGCAGACCTATCAGCTTGCTGCCAGCTCTTAGCAAACTGTTGGAAAACATTGTGTTTGACCAAATACAATGCTATTTCTCTGTAAACAAATTAACAACAGCATGCAGGGCACTCAACATGTACTGCACTGACACAACTGACGGATGATTGGTTGAAAGAAATTGATAATAAGAAGATTGTGGGAGCTGTACTGTTAGATTTCAGTGCAGTCTTTGACATTATTGACCATAACCTGTTGTTGAGAAAACGTATTTGTTATGGGTTTTCTTTAATGGAAGTTTCTCTAATGTCAAACATGTAAAGTGTGGTGTACCGCAGGGCAGCTCTCTAGACCCTCTACTCTTTTCTATTTTTACCAATGACCTGCCACTAGCATAAAGCAAAGCATGTGTGTCCATGTATGCTGATGATTTAACCATATGATTAACTGTATCAGCAACCACAGCTAATGAAGTCACTGAAACCCTTCACAAAAAGTTTCAGTCTGTTTTGGAATGGGTGGCCAGTAATAAACTGTTAATTTTAACTGTTAATCACTGGCAGTTATCTTTCCAAGGAAATGTACTTCCTAAATATGATTAACCTATAGTTTTGCCGAGAAATGAATATTGGTCATTTGTCTTTTTCTGAAAATTGTCACGCTCCTTAAAGGTAGGCTATAAAAATAGCTCAAGAGAAAGTGCAAGTCTCGAACTCTGCTCTCTTCAAACTTTGTTTAGCATATTGGCTACCGATAGCTTAACATAATAGGCCAGGTGAGAATCTCTGGTTATTTAACCTAGGCTATTTCTTAGGTTATTTTGAATTTGTCTATAGGGCGCACAATTGTTTGGACCATGGCTGGCAAGTGAACTGTGTCCACGCTTAAAATAACATGTGGTTGGGGTTGGGAACCAGTTCGTTCTTGTGGTAGTGGGTGGGAGTTGGACAAAAAGCCAGCTGTTGTCACGGAATCAGCCGAGGCTGCTCCTCCTCCTTGCTCGGGCAGGTTTCGGCGTTCGTCGTCCCCGGAGTACTAGCTGCCACCGATCTATGTTTCGGTGTTTGACTTGTTTTGTCCTGATTGTGTACACCTGTTCCCCATTATGTTGTATTGTTTCCCCTATTTAACCCTCTGTCGTGCATTGTGTGTTGTGTGTTATTGTATTCGTCTTCGGCCATGTTAGTGTGCGGGTTGTTTTCCTCCTTGTATGGAGATGGTTTTCTTCTCTGGTTCCTTTCAAGTAAAGTACGTTTCCAGTAAGCTCTGTGTCCTGCGTTTGACTTCGCCTACCGCATTTCACCGTCGCCTTCTGACAGAATAACACACCTTCCGATGGAGTCAGCAGGATCGACCGCGCTCAGGGGAGCACTGGAGGAGCGTGTAACCCAACAAGAGGCCGTGATCCAGCACCTGGGCACCACCATCCAAGGGGTGATGGATACCTTGAGGCGATGGGAGAGTGGAGGTTTGCCCACACCTCATCCTACGATACCACCACCATCAGCCATACCCATCGGTCCATCTCCGGAGTCCAGTGGGATTCGGCTCTCGCTCCCGAGGGCTTATGATGGCACCGCGGCCGGGTGTCAGGGTTTCCTACTCTACCTAGCAACCATTCACCCGGCGCCCTCGGGATACGAGAGCGTGTCCGCCCTCATCTCCTGTCTGTCCGGCAAGGCGCTGGAATGGGCCAATGCCGAATGGGGTGGGATAGACGCCGCTACGGCCAGCTATGCGGAGTTCACCCGGAAGGGTAAAGCGGCGGTTGAGCGTCTATTCCACCTTAGCCCCATACACTACCCACCACTGTGACCTGTACGCTCTTGTTGGCTGGTCCTCACTACATGTTCGTCGTCAAACCCACTGGCTCCAGGCCATCTATAAATCACTGCTAGGCAAATCCCCGCCTTATCTTAGCTCATTGGTCACCATAGCAGCACCCACCCGTAGTCTGCGCTCCAGCAGGTATATCTCACTGGTCATTCCCAAAGCCAACACCTCCTTTGGCCGCCATTCCTTCCAGTTCTCTGCTGCCAATGACTGGAACGAATTGCAAAAATCTCTGAAGCTGGAGACTCTTATCTCCCTCAATAACTTTAAGCATCAGTTGTCAGAGCACCTTACCGATCACTGCACCTGTACACAGCCCATCTGAAATTAGCCCACCCAACTACCTCATCCCTATATTGTTATTTATTTTGCTCTTTTGCACCCCAGTATCTCTATTTGCACATCATCTCTTGCACATCTAGCATTCCAGTGTTAATACTATTGTAATTATTCTGCACTATAGCCTATTTATTGCCTTACCTCCATAACTTGCTACATTTGCACACACTGTATATATATTTTCTGTTGTATTTCTGACTTTATGTTTTTTTTACCCCATATGTAACTCTGTGTTGTTTTTACTGCACTACTTTGCTTTATCTTGGCCAGGTCGCAGTTGTAAATGAGAACCTGTTCTCAACTGGCTTACCTGGTTAAATAAAGGTGAAAAAATAAATAAATAAATAAAAAGGAGGAGCGCGCAGGAGTTCGCGCTGGACTTCCGGACGCTAGCAGCCAACACGGGATGGAATGAGAGGGCCCTCATCGACCACTACAGATGCAACCTGAGGGAGGACGTGCGTCGGGAATTAGCCTGCAGGGACACCAACCTCAGCTTTGACCAACTGGTGGACATGTCGATTCGCCTGGATACCCTGTTGGCTACCCGCGGACGTTCGGATTCGGGGCCGTCCATTCCATCCCCCAGCACTTCCAAGCCGACCCCTATGGAGCTCGGGGGTGCTGGTGCTAGGGAGACCAGGAGGGAGACCAGGAGGGAGGCCGTCCCCTGCACCAACTGTGGCCGCAGAGGACACACTGCTGGTCGGTGCTGGGGAGGGCCTCCTAGGAATCGAGGCAGTGGGCGACGCACTGATGAGTCATTCCAGGTGATTAGGCACCCAACTCACCCAGAGCTCTCTGCTGATCATATGTGTATTAAAGTGGTGGTTTCCGAGGTTTCTCCTCACTCCCAGCAGAAGGCGCTAGTAGATTCAGGCGCAGCTGGGAATTTCATTGATCGCCAGTTCACCTAGAAGTTAGGGATTCCTATCGTACCTGTTGATGTGCCCTTCCCCATTCATGCCCTAGATAGCCGCCCATTGGGGTCTGGGTTGATTAGGGAGGTCACGGCGCCTCTCCGGATGAAAACGCAGGAGGGTCATGAGGAGATAGTACGTTTGTATTTGATTGATTCTCCTGCGTTTCCCGTGGTGTTGGGGCTTCCCTGGTTAACCGCTCATGACCCCAACATTTCATGGCAGCAGAGAGCTCTCCAGGGATGGTCTGAGCAGTGTACTGGGCGGTGTGTAGGCGTTTCCGTAGGGGCAACGACGGTGGAAAGCCCGAACCAAGTTCCCACCTTGCATATTCCACCTGAGTATGCCGATTTGGCTCTCGCCTTCAGTAAGAAGAAGGCGACTCAATTACCACCTCATCGACAGGGGGATTGTGCGATAGACCTCCAGGTAGGCGCTGCGCTTCCACGTAGTCACGTGTATCCTCTGTCTCAGGAGGAGACGGCCGCTATGGAAACCTACGTCACTCACCGAATGCGAAGGCGGAGAAATGTCTGTTCTTCCAGGAGTCCATCTCCTTCCTGGGACATCGGTTGTCCGCGTCAGGGGTAGAGATGGAGATTGACCGCGTTTCTGGCGTGCGCAATTGGCACACTCCCACCACGGTAAAGGAGGTGCAGCGCTTCTTGGGTTTTGCCAATTACTACCGGAGGTTTATCCGGGGCTTTGGACAGGTAGCAGCTCCCATTACCTCTCTGCTAAAGGGGGGTCCGGTGCACCTGCAGTGGTCAGCTGAGGCGGACAGGGCGTTTAAACGTCTGAAGGACCTGTTTACCTCGGCTCCGGTGCTGGTGCATCCGGAATCCCTCTTTGGCATTCCAGGTGGAGGTGGACGCTTCCGAGGCTGGGATCGGCGCTGTGCTGTCTCAGCGCTCGGGTACGCAACCTAAACTCCGCCCCTGTGCTTTCTATTCTAAGAAGCTCAGTCCGGCGGAGCGCAATTATGACGTGGGGGATAGGGAGCTGCTGGCTGTGGTTCAAGCCCTGAAGGTGTGGAGACATTGGCTTGAGGGGGCTAAACACCCTTTTCTCATTCTGACTGACCATCGTAACCTGGAGTACATCCGGGCAGCGAGGAGGCTGAATCCTCGCCAGGCAAGGTGGTCAATGTTTCTTTCCCGCTTTGTATTTAAGCTCACCTATATACCAGGGTCCCAGAACGCTAAGGCAGACGCCCTGTCCCGACTATATGACACAGAGGAGAGGTCCATTGAGCCCACTCCCATACTCCCGGAGTCTTGTTTAGTGGCAAAGGTGGTGTGGGAGGTGGATGCGGAAATCGAGCGGGCGTTACGTTCCGACCCTACTCCTCCACAGTGTCCAGAGGGTCGGAGGTACGCGCCGCTCGAGGTTCGCGACCGGTTGATATACTGGGCTCACACGTCACCCTCCTCTGGTCATCCGGGTATTGGTCGGACAGTGCACTGCCTTAGTGAGAAGTACTGGTGGCCAACCTTAGCCAAGGACGTGAGGGTTTATGTTTCCTCCTGCTCGGTGTGCGCCCAGTGTAAGGCACCTAGACACCTGCCCAGGGGGAAGTTACAACCCCTACCCGTTCCACAACGGCCGTGGTCTCACCTATCGGTGGATTTTGTCACGGACCTTCCCCCCTCCCAGGGGAACACTACGATCTTGGTCGTTGTGGATCGGTTTTCTAAAGCCTGCCGTCTCATTCCCCTGCCAGGTCTCCCTACTGCCCTACAAACTGCTGAGGCCCTGTTTACACACGTCTTCCGGCACTATGGGGTGCCTGAGAATATAGTGTCTGATCGGGGTCCCCAGTTCACCTCTAGAGTCTGGAGGGCATTTATGGAACGTCTGGGGGTCTCGATTAGCCTTACCTCAGGTTTTCACCCCGAAAGTAATGGGCAGGTGGAGAGAGTTAACCAGGATGTGGGTAGGTTTCTGAGGTCATATTGCCAGGACCGGCAAGAGGAGTGGTCGGGACATATTCCCTGGGCAGAGATAGCCCAAAACTCCTTCCGCCATTCGTCCACTAACCTGACGCCTTTCCAGTGTGTGTTAGGTTATCAGCCGGTTCTGGCACCTTGGCATCAGAGCCAGACCGAAGCCCCTGTGGTGGACGAGTGGTTTTGGCGCTCGGAGGAAACTTGGAACGCTGCGCATGTCCATCTGCAGCGTGCCATCAGGCGGCAAAAGGCGAGCGCCGATCGCCACCGCAGTGAGGCTCCGGTGTATGCACCAGGAGACCGGGTCTGGCTCTCGACCCGAAACCTGCCCCTTCGCCTGCCCTGCCGGAAGCTGGGTCGGCGGTTTGTGGGGCCCTTTAAAGTCCTGAGGAGATTGAACGAGGTATGTAATAGGTTACAACTGCCCAGGTATTATCGCATTAACCCCTCGTTCCACGTGTCTCTCCTCAGGCCGGTGGTGGCTGGTCCACTCCAGGAGAATGAGGTACGAGAGGCTCCTCTGCCCCCGTTGGACATCGAGGGGGCTCCGGCGTACTCAGTCCGTTCCATCTTGTATTCGAGGCGTCGGTCGGGGGACCTGCAGTATCTCATGGAGTGGGAGGGGTATGGTCCGGAGGAACGGTGCTGGGTCCCCAGGAGGGACATTCTAGATCCCTCCATGTTGAGGGACTTCCACCGGAGTCAGCCAACTCGCCCTGCTCTGCGTCCTCCTGGCCGTCCCCGAGGCCGGGGTCGGCGCACGGCTGGAGCCGCGCGTCAAGGGGGGGGGGGGGTACTGTCACGGAATCAGCCGAGGCTGCTCCTCCTCCTTGCTCGGGCAGGTTTCGGCGTTCGTCGTCCCCGGAGTACTAGCTGCCACCGATCTATGTTTCGGTGTTTGACTTGTTTTGTCCTGATTGTGTACACCTGTTCCCCATTATGTTGTATTGTTTCCCCTATTTAACCCTCTGTCGTGCATTGTGTGTTGTGTGTTATTGTATTCGTCTTCGGCAGTGTTAGTGTGCGGGTTGTTTTCCTCCTTGTATGGAGATGGTTTTCTTCTCTGGTTCCTTTCAAGTAAAGTACGTTTCCAGTAAGCTCTGTGTCCTGCGTTTGACTTCGCCTACCGCATTTCACCGTCGCCTTCTGACAGCTGTTGTGGTATGAAAAGTTGCAGGTGAAGAATAAAAAACTCAGTCCCGCTCAGACCTCTAAATGGAAGTTCAATATGTAGCTAGATATAGTAGGCTAATGTTAAATAGCTGGTCAACATTGCCAAGGAAGTTAGGCTAACGAGCAAGCATTTTAGCCAGCTAGTCTAGGTAGGACAACAAAAACTAAAAGCTTGTGCTGTATGACAGAGTCATAGACGTGTTGGCAACATGAAAGAGAGGAGGATGGCATTGGCGTTCCTCTACAAGTAGGGTGAGTCAACATGTTTTTCCTACTTGCACGCATCCACACACACACACACACACAGAGAAATCAGTACCATGGACAGCCACGTCATATTTAGCTTACGCTAACTGGACTAAATAGTTTTTGCTATCTTTTAATTGTCAATGTATTAAGACTAAGCATAGGTGATTTGATGATGTTGAAATGTTCAAGTTAAAATGGTGCTGGAATAGTGGAGGCAGCTCCTGTTTTCTTTGCGACTTGCGGTAACTTACATTTACATTTTACATTTTAGTCATTTAGCAGACGCTCTTATCCAGAGCGACTTACAGTTAGTGAGTGCATACATTTTTTTCTTTTCTTTTTTTCTTTTTTTAAATACTTACCATGGTTGTAAATCAATAGTTGTTTAACAGTCTGAAAATGTCGGAAACATTAACTTGCTTGACCATGCTGTAGGTCATGTAACTGTTTGTTACATGCAATATGCTTTGTGGACTTCACTGGACAGCTGTTGCTCTCCAGTTTTGTGATGAAACAAACGTGTGGTTGACTAGTTTCAGTCTTATTTCTTGTTTGTTTCATAATTTTTTTTATTTTGCATCTTCAAAGTGGTAGGCATGTTGTGTGAATAAAAATGATACAAACCCCCCAAAAATCTATTTTAATTCCAGGTTGTAAGGCAACAAAATAGGAAAAATGCCAAATGAAAGCTTTTTCTTTTTGCCTCTGGTGTATGTTGTACATCATCCAGTTGAATGGGGCACTTAATTTTATACAAATAAAGGTAATCCGTTACATCTAAAATGACATTACACCCACTTACTTTAGATTTAGAACATTTATTGAACTTTTCTTTCAGTAAAATCAGTGTAAACAGATATGAAAACAGTAAGTTAATAAATAAATGAATAAATATATATAAGATAAAGTGTCATATAAAGTGTCATGAATTCAATACTTTTTTGAGAGCGAGTCAGAGCGAGAGAGGGCGAGAGAGAAATGTGCTGTGGGAAGAATCAGCTCTTTTCTGCCTGGATGATATACAATACATATTTCAAATTCAAAGAAAAAACAATAATGAATTAATGTACACTATACAACTCAGACCGTAAACTTGAATTCAATAACATATTATGATTTTGTTTGTGTGAACTATAATACTCTGAGCACTTACACACTGAATTTGAATCACTTGAATCACTAGTGTTTGAAGAGTCAATCAGGCCATCAGATAAACAAAACAAACCTAGAGGGGTGTAGACAGTAATGTAACAGGGCCAACATAATTTCCTAAATACTTGTTCAACACAATACATTTCTGCCTGAACATTCTATAACATTCCATAACTTTGCAACCTGTTGAACTGACCTAGGGTTCTTCAGAAAGCTCACCTCCCAGGTGAACAAGATCCTATACAATATACAACTCTAAGTGTGTGATGTAAGTATTACTTGCAGTAATTCTGACATGGAGAACTTCGGTGCCTTCTCCAGCAGAACATCTGCCTCGATCAGTGTTTTAACAAAGTCCAGGACAAACTCCATCCTCTCTGACATAGAGGGTGTCTTGGCCAAACACTGTACCAGCGTCTGAATTCTTGATTGACCTGTAGGAAAACAATAAAAACATGGGTTAATATAAATATATATTATATATACCAAGGATAATTTAAAGCCATAATCTGGTTTTGGCAAAACAGACTCTCTCCCTCTCTCGCACGCACACACACACACAGATCCCAACAACCCCAACCCCACACACAGCACACAAAAGGACGCCCCATCATTTATTTTCTTTTCATAACCTAGGCCTATTTATTGTTCTGGTCATTATTTCCTCCATGCTAATCCTAACCCTATTTAGGCCAGTGAGTAAATACAGGCTAGGAAAGCTAGCAATATTGGCCATGGTTGCCTTTGATCAATGTGCCACAAAGCTGTGCATAGCACTCTCTCTCCCTCTCACACAGACCCCAACAACCCCCCACGCCACACACACACACACACACACACACACACACACACACACACACACACACACACACACACACACACACACACACACACAAACCACAGCTAGCCAACTTTTACCTCACAAATAGCTAGCTTGCACTAAGCTAGGAAGCTAACATAGCTAGCTAGCCTACAAAATGTACCTCAGTTTGCCACTGGTGAAGATAGCTTATACAATGCAACATAACAATTGGGCTACTATGTTACCCTACTATCAAAATAAAGATGCACTATGCAGAAATTGCTCCACCATTAGTTGGTTGCTAAAATTCTAATAGTTCATCCAAATTTCAGTTTATGTGACAAAACAAGCAAGTATAGTGTAGAGAATCATTGTACCATCTAAACCGCAGTAAAATATATTTTCCATAACCAACAATATTGTATTTTCAGCTCCTTGAAGCTGATGTACAAACCAAAAGTAAAATATACAAAAACGAAACTTAAGAATGGGAAGCATAGCAATAGCACACATAGAACAGATTTACCGCTTCTTAGACTTGCTTTCAATGAGAATGACAGATCTATAACAAACACTTCTATGTGAATTTGGTTGGGTCGCCCAAAAAGTTACATATTGCAGCTTTAATAATGTTTACATACTGTTTTACTCACGTCATACAGTGGGGAAAAAAAGTATTTAGTCAGCCACCAATTGTGCAAGTTCTCCCACTTAAAAAGATGAGAGAGGCCTGTAATTTTCATCATAGGTACACGTCAACTATGACAGACAAAATGAGAAAAAATAATCCAGAAAATCACATTGTAGGATTTTTCATCTTCAATGCCCTTGCTGATGGAAGGTTTTCACTCAAAATCTCACGATACATGGCCCCATTCATTCTTTCCTTTACACGGATCAGTCGTCCTGGTCCCTTTGCAGAAAAACAGCCCCAAAGCATGATGTTTCCACCCCCATGCTTCACAGTAGGTATGGTGTTCTTTGGATGCAACTCAGCATTCTTTGTCCTCCAAACACGACAAGTTGAGTTTTTACCAAAAAGTTATATTTTGGTTTCATCTGACCATATGACATTCTCCCAAATCCTTTTCTGGATCATCCAAATGCACTCTAGCAAACTTCAGACGGGCCTGGACATGTACTGGCTTAAGCAGGGGGACACGTCTGCACTGTAGGATTTGAGTCCCTGGCGGCGTAGTGTGTTACTGATGGTAGGCTTTGTTACTTTGGTCCCAGCTCTCTGCAGGTCATTCACTACGTCCCCCCGTGTGGTTCTGGGATTTTTGCTCACCGTTCTTGTGATCATTTTGACCCCACGGGGTGAGATCTTGCATGGAGCCCCAGATCGAGGGAGATTATCAGTGGTCTTATATGTCTTCCATTTCCTAATAATTGCTCCCACAGTTGATTTCTTCAAACCAAGCTGCTTACCTATTGCAGATTCAGTCTTACCAGCCTGGTGCAGGTCTACAATTTTGTTTCTGGTGTCCTTTGACAGCTCTTTGGTCTTGGCCATAGTAGAGTTTGGAGTGTGACTGTTTGAGGTTGTGGACAGGTGTCTTTTATACTGATAACAAGTTCAAACAGGTGCCATTAATACAGGTAACGAGTGGAGGACAGAGGAGCCTCTTAAAGAAGAAGTTACAGGTCTGTGAGAGCCAGACATCTTGCTTGTTTGTAGGTGACCAAATACTTATTTTCCACCATAATTTGCAAATAAATTTATAAAAAATCCTACAATGTGATTTTCTGGAAAGAAAATTCTCAATTTGTCTGTCATAGTTGACCTGTACCTATGATGAAAATTACAGGCCTCTCTCATCTTTTTAAGTGGGAGAACTTGCACAATTGGTGGCTGACTAAATACCTTTTTTCCCCACTGTATGTATATACTGTATTCTAGTCAAGACTCATCCTATATAACACCTGCTGTACACACCATTTGTCACGACTTCCTCCAAAGCTACCACCTCTCCTTGTTCGGGCAGGCTTCGTCGTTCGTCGTCACCGGCCTTCTAGCCACATGCCGCTCCTCATCTCATCATTCCATTTGTTTTGTCTTGTTTATTACACACACCTGGTTCATATCCCCTCATCAGTACCTGCATAAGTGTTCCCTCTGCCCCCTTGTCTTTGTGTGTGATTGTTTATTGTGGAGGAAAGAGAAGCTCAGTGGAGCACCGTGTATTTTGTGTCGCTGGGATAATTCCCCGTGTGCCGTGTATTTTCCAGTGTGCCTGTTTTGCGCCCTGGAGTGTTTTGACGCATTACTGCGTAACTCTGTGTTTCAGAATAAATCCTGTTATTCTGTGATTTACCCTCCTGCGCCTGACTCCTTCGAAATCACCTCATCACACCTTTTCTATTCATATACTGTACATAATGTCTATACACACCATCATATACATATATATTTATATTCCGGACTTTGACATTGCTCGTTCTAATATTTCTATGTTTGTTAATTCCTTTCTTTTTCTTTTTTTTTGGATTTGCAAGTATTATTTTGTATTGTTAGGTATTACTGCACTGTTGGAGTTAATAACATAAGCATTTGGCTACACCCACAAAAACATCTGCAAAAAATGTGTATGCGACCAATAACATTTGATTTGATTTTGATTCGATTATTAATACAGTAGACTATTACATTGCTTCCAGTAATTGAATGGGTAATTTCCTACTTTACCCAGAGTCAAACAAACTCTTGAATAAGTACTAGCTAGCTCCTCTCAAATGCAGGGAAATACACCTAACCACTAATCGATATTTTATAAATGTGTTCATTTTACTGATAATCATAAGAACTTTGATTCTATCAACTTCCTCATTTACGGACAACTTTGGGTTCTGCCTGCGCTCTCTTCCCGCATGACTTGGTGTGGTTTTGTAAATAAAACTCCCAGGAGACAACCAGCTGTTGCGTACTCTAGTAGCTGAAGAAGCTAGCTTGCTTGCCTATTGGCAAATCATCATAACATTTGATAAACATGTCTGACTGAGGTAGAAGATTAATACTTTTTTTTATTCAGAGTCATATTTATATTCAAGCCAGAACTTACTGAGGAGGAACTTATGCTGTTAGATGCTGAGCGAGCACGGAGGGAGGCAGAATCAGTGGATCCGGTACCAGGAGCGGTGGCGAGAGCCAGCTCTGAGGGGGGGGTGTTGGTGCATCTGCGGGGCATGTCAACCAATGGCAACTGATAATGAGTGTTTGTGCTGCGCAGTGGGACTTGTTATTGCCATCGATTGGGGGGCTTGATATCTACGGCGATGAAAGCAGCGCACCCAGAGACTGTGTAACAAACCTCAAGGACTTTTCTGCACTCGTCAATCCTGGGGTCACAGTGCCTTCATAAAGTATTCACACCCCTTGACTTTTTCCACATTTTGTTGTGTTACAGCCTGAAATTAAAATGGATTACATTGAGATTTTGTTTCTCTGGCCTACACACAATATCCCATAATGTCAAAGTGGAATTATGTTTTTACAAATGTTTACAAATTAATTAAAAATAAAAATCCGAAATGTCTTAAGTCAATAAGTATTCAACCCTTTTGTTATGGCAAGCCTAAATAAGTTCAGGAGTAAAAATGTGCTTTATAAGTCACATAACAAGTTGCACGGACTCTGTGTGCAAAAATATTGTTTAACATGATTTGTTTTTAACAATAATGTGAGAATATTGTACAATCCAGGTGTTTAAAGCTCTTAGAGACTTATCCAGAAAGACTCATAGCTGTAATCACTGTCAAAGGTGATTCTAACATGTATTGACTCAGGGGTATGAATATTTATATTTATTTATTTCATTTTCAATACATTTTCAAACATTTCTAAAAACATGTTTTCACTTCGTCATTATGGGGTATTGTGTATAGATGTGAAAACACATATATTTAATCCATTTTGAATTCAGGCTGTAACACAACAAAATGTGGAATAAGGGGTATGAATACTTTCTTAAGGCACTGTAAATGCGATGTTAGATGTTTTTTTGCCCTCCGACGTCACTAAACATAAATTCAGAACAAAGTTGACTACAAATACAACGTTTCAGAACTTTTATTTTTATTTCACCTTTATTTAACCAGGTAAGCCAGTTGAGAACAAGTTCTCATTTACAACTGTGACCTGGCCAAGATAAAGCAAAGCAGTGCGATAAAAACAACAACACAGAGTTACATATGGGGTAAAAAAACATAAAGTCAAAAAATACTACAGAAAATATATATACAGTGTGTGCAAATGTAGCAAGTTATGGAGGTAAGGCAATAAATAGGCTATAGTGCTAAATAATTACAATTAGTATTAACACTGGAATGCTAGATGTGCAAGAGATTATGTGCAAATAAAGATATTGGGGTGCAAAAGAGCAAAATAAATAACAATATAGGGATGAGGTAGTTGGGTGAGCTAATTTCAGATGGGCTGTGTACAGGTGCAGTGATCGGTAAGGTGCTCTGACAACTGATGCTTAAAGTTAGTGAGGGAGATAAGAGTCTCCAGCTTCAGAGATGTTTGCAGTTCGTTCCAGTCATTTGCAGCAGAGAACTGGAAGGAATGGCGGCCAAAGGAGGTGTTGGCTTTGGGGATGACCAGTGAGATATACCTGCTGGAGCGCAGACTACGGGTGGGTGCTGCTATGGTGACCAATGAGCTAAGATAAGGCGGGGATTTGCCTAGCAATGATTTATAGATGGCCTGGAGCCAGTGGGTTTGACGACGAACATGTAGTGAGGACCAGCCAACAAGAGCGTACAGGTCACAGTGGTGGGTAGTGTATGGGTCTTTGGAGACAAAACGGATGGCACTGTGATAGACTACAGCCAATTTGCTGAGTAAATTGTTGGAGGCTATTTTGTAAATTACATCTCCGAAGTCAAGGATCGGTAGGATAGTCAGTTTTACGAGGGCATGTTTGGCAGCATGAGTGAAGGAGGCTTTGTTGCGAAATAGGAAGCTGATTCTAGATTTAACTTTGGATTGGAGATTAATGTGAGTCTGGAAGGAGAGTTTACAGTCTAACCAGACACCTAGGTATTTGTAGTTGTCCACATACTCTAGGTCAGACCCATCGAGAGTAGTGATTCTAGTTGGGTGGGCGGGTGCCAGCAGCGTTCGATTGAAGAGCATGCATTTAGTTTTACTAGCCACGGAAGGAGTGTTGTATGGCATTGAAGCTCGTTTGGAGGTTTGTTAACACAGTGTCCAATGAAGGGCCAGATGTATACAAAATGGTGTCGTCTGCGTAGAGGTGGATCTGAGAGTCACCAGCAGCAAGAGCGACATCATTGATATACACGGAGAAAAGAGTCGGCCCAAGTATTGAACCCTGTAGCACACCCATAGAGACTGCCATAGGTCCAGACAACAGGCCCTCCGATTTGACACATTGAACTCTATCTGAGAAGTAGTTGGTGAACCAGGCGAGGCAGTCATTTGAGAAACCAAGGCTATTTAGTCTGCCAATAAGAATGCGGTGGTTGACAGAGTCGAAAGCCTTGGCCAGGTCGATGACGACGGTTGCACAGTACTGTCTATTATCGATCGCGGTTATAATATCGTTTAGGACCTTGAGCGTGGCTGAAGTGCACCCATGACCAGCTCGGAAACCGGATTGCATAGCGGAGAAGGTACGGTGGGTTTCGAAATGGTCGGTGATCTGTTTGTTAACTTGGCTTTCAAATACTTTCGAAAGGCAGGGCAGGATGGATATAGGTCTGTAACAGTTTGGATCTAGAGTGTCACCCCCTTTGAAGAGGGGGATGACCGCGGCAGCTTTCCAATCTCTGGGTATCTCAGACGTTATGAAAGAGAGGTTGAACAGGCTAGTAATAGGGGTTGCGACAATTTCGGCGGCTAGTTTTAGAAAGAAAGGGTCCAGATTGTCTAGCCCAGCTGATTTTTAGGGGTCCAGATTTTGCAGCTCTTTCAGAACATCAGCTGTCTGAATTTGTGTGAAGGAGAAGCGGGGGGGGGGAGGGGGCATGGGCAAGTTGCAGCGGAGGTTGCAGAGTTCGTGGCCGGGGTAGTGGTAGCCAGGTGGAAAGCATGGCCAGCTGTAGCAAAATGAACAGGTGTATATAAACTGAGATCATGTGACAGATGCTAGCTTCGAGGCAAGCAACACTGAAGCATGCATGAGAGCATCAAATGTTCAGGATGACTATGTGATCAAGCTCTCTGTAGCCGATGTGAGTAAGACTTTTAAGCAGGTCAACATTCACAAGGCCGCAGGGCCAGACGGATTACCAGGACGTGCACTCCGAGCATGCGCTGACCAACTGGCAAGTGTCTTCACTGACATTTTCAACATGTCCCTGACTGAGTCTGTAATACCAACATGTTTCAAGCAGACCACCATAGTCCCTGTGCCCAAGAACACTAAGATAACCTGCCTAAATGACTACTGACCCGTAGCACTCACGTCTGTAGCCATGAAGTGCTTTGAAAGACTTGTCATGGCTCACATCAACAGCATTATCCCAGAAACCTTAGACCCACTCCAATTTGCATACCTCCCCAATATATCCACAGATGATGCAATCTCTATTGCACTCTACACTGCCCTTTCCCACCTGGAAAAGAGGAACACCTACGTGAGAATGCTATTCATTGACTACAGCTCAGCGTTCAACACCATAGTGCCCTCAAAGCACATCACTAAGCTAAGGACCCTCGGACTAAACACCTCCCTCTGCAACTGGATCCTGGGTAGGTAACAACACATCTGCCACTCTGATCCTCAACACAGGGGCCCCTCAGGGGTGCATGCTCAGTCCCCTCCTGTACTCCCTGTTCACCCATAACTGCATGGCCAGGCACGACTCCAACACTATCATTAAGTTTGCTGACTACAGTGGTAGGCCTGAACACTGACAATGATGAGACAGCCTACAGGGAGGAGGTCAGAGACCTGGTGTGGTGCCAGGTTAACAACCTCTCCCTCAACGAGATCAAGACAAAGGAGGACTGAGCACGCCCCCATTCTCATCGATGGGGCTGTAGGGGAACAGGTTGAGAGCTTCAAGTTCCTTGGTGTCCACATCACCAACAAACTATCATGGTCCAAACACACCAAGACAGTCGTGAAGAGGGCACGACAAAGCTTATTCCCCCTCAGGAGACTGAAAAGATTTGGCATGGGTCCTCAGATCCTCAAAAAGTTATATAGCTGCACCATCGAGAGCGTCCTGACTGGTTGCATCACTGCCTGGTATGGCAACTGCTCGGCCTCCGACCGCAAGGCACTACAGAGGGTAGTGCGTACGGCCCAGTACATCACTGGGGCCAAGCTTCCTGCCATCCAGGACCTCTATACCAGGCGGTGTCAGAGGAAGGCCCTAAAAATTATCGAAGACTCAAGCGGTACCGGAGCGCCACGTGTAGGTCCAAAAGGCTTCTTAACAGTTTCTACCCCCAAGCCATAAGACTCCTGAACAGCTAATCATGGCTACCTGGACTATTTGCATTGCCTCCCCACCCCACCCCACCCCACCCCAACCTCCTCTTTTACGCTGCTGCTACTCAGTTTATTATTTATGCATATTCACTTTAACTCTACCCACATGTACATATTACCTCAATTACCTTGACTAACTGGTGCCCCCGCACATTGACTCTCTACCCGTACCCCCCTGTACAGTGGGGAAAAAAAGTATTTAGTCAGCCACCAATTGTGCAAGTTCTCCCACTTAAAAAGATGAGAGAGGCCTGTCATTTTCATCATAGGTACACGTCAACTATGACAGACAAATTGAGAAAAAATAATCCAGAAAATCACATTGTAGGATTTTTAATGAATTTATTTGCAAATTATGGTGGAAAATAAGTATTTGGTCACCTAAAAACAAGCAAGATTTCTGGCTCTCACAGACCTGTAACTTCTTCTTTAAGAGGCTCCTCTGTCCTCCACTCGTTACCTGTATTAATGGCACATGTTTGAACTTGTTATCAGTATAAAAGACACCTGTCCACAACCTCAAACAGTCACACTCCAAACTCCACTATGGCCAAGACCAAAGAGCTGTCAAAGGACACCAGAAACAAAATTGTAGACCTGCACCAGGCTGGGAAGACTGAATCTGCAATAGGTAAGCAGCTTGGTTTGAAGAAATCAACTGTGGGAGCAATTATTAGGAAATGGAAGACATACAAGACCACTGATAATCTCCCTCGATCTGGGGCTCCATGCAAGATCTCACCCCGTGGGGTCAAAATGATCACAAGAACGGTGAGCAAAAATCCCAGAACCACACGGGGGGACCTATTGAATGACCTGCAGAGAGCTGGGACCAAAGTAACAAAGCCTACCATCAGTAACACACTACGCCGCTAGGGACTCAAATCCTGCAGTGCCAGACGTGTCCCCCTGCTTAAGGCAGTACATGTCCAGGCCCGTCTGAAGTTTGCTAGAGTGCATTTGGATGATCCAGAAGAGGATTGGGAGAATGTCATATGGTCAGATGAAACCAAAATAGAACGTTTTGGTAAAAACTCAACTCGTCGTGTTTGGAGGACAAAGAATGCTGAGTTGCATCCAAAGAACACCATACCTACTGTGAAGCATGGGGGTGGAAACATCATGCTTTGGGGCTGTTTTTCTGCAAAGGGACCAGGACGACTGATCCGTGTAAAGCAAAGAATGAATGGGGCCATGTATCGTGAGATTTTGAGTGAAAACCTCCTTCCATTGGCAAGGGCATTGAAGATGAAACGTGGCTGGGTCTTTCAGCATGACAATGATCCCAAACACACCGCCCGGGAGACGCATTTCAAGGTCCTGGAGTGGCTTAGCCAGTCTCCAGATCTCAACCCCATAGAAAATCTTTGGAGGGAGTTGAAAGTCTGTGTTGCCCAGCGACAGCCCCAAAACATCACTGCTCTAGAGGAGATCTGCATGTAGGAATGGGCCAAAATAACAGCAACAGTGTGTGAAAACCTTGTGAAGACTTACAGAAAACGTTTGACCTGTGTCATTGCCAACAAAGGGTATATAACAAAGTATTGAGAAACTTTTGTTATTGACCAAATACTTATTTTCCACCATAATTTGCAAATAAATTCATTAAAAATCCTACAATGTGATTTTCTGGATTTTTATTCCTCATTTTGTCTGTCATAGTTGACGTGTACCTATGATGAAAATTACAGGCCTCTCTCATCTTTTTAAGTGGGAGAACTTGCACAATTGGTGGCTGACTAAATACTTTTTCCCCCCACTGTATATAACCTCCCTACTGTTATTTTATTTTACTGCTGCTCTTTAATTATTTGCTCTTTTTATTTTTTTCTCAAACTGCATTGTTGGTTAAGGGCTTGTAAGTCATCATTTCACTGTAATGTCTACATCTGTTGTATTCGGCGCATGTGGCAATTTTTTTTTGATTTGATTTGATCATGTGACACTTAGATTGCACACAGATGGACTTTATTTAACTAGTTATGTGACTTCTGAAGGTAATTGGTTGCACCAGATCTTATTTAGGGGCTCCATAGCAAAGGGGGTGAATACATATGCACGCACCACTTTTCCATTATTTATTTTGTATAATTTTTTGAAACAAGTTATTTTTTTCATTTCACTTCACCAATTTGGACTATTTTGTGTATGTCCGTTACATGAAATCCAAATAAAAATCCATTTAAATTATAGGTTGTAATGCAACAAAATAGGAAAAACGCCAAGCTCAAGATAAAAAAACAATTTGGGACACATATTTAACCCCTTTTTTGGGGTAGGCACAAAACTACCTCCATACTTCCATTAATTTTTTTAAACGGTACCGCTTACCTTCAGACGAGTCCCGTGACACTTGTGGGGGTCGAGGAGCATCTTGTTCGTGTTCGTGAAAGTCTCATCTTTCCATAAGAGTGGTCATATTAGTTTTTATAGGCCAAACCGTTTTGTACAGCCGTTTTCATGAGACGACAGATTTTCTGGATGTCTCATGGTCTGACAAACACAGCTGTAGCTCGGTCACCTTCCACCGCAGATGCGGAAGGCTGCCATATGCAACTTTTGATGGGGATTTTTTTATTGTGTTACTTATATTGATTGACGCACTGGTCAATAGACTCTAGGAGATTTAAGTAGTACTTCAAAGAGTTTTTCCTTAAGTAGTTTACACCACTGTGTGGAAGGGGGAAAAAGCATCTAACGACACACCAAGCTGTTCTACAAGTGGTCTGAGGCAGTCAGTACATAACGAGCATTTTCAAGTGCAACCTTTTTAACAATGTTTTTTTGAAACAGCTCTGAGATTTAACCATGCACCAATGAAGGTTGTAACGATGAACTTAGCATTAAGATGCGTTTGGGAAACCGGGCCCGGGTTATCTGTATGAGATGTCACCTACTGTAGCGACACATACTGTACCTCATTAGAGTGATTAATTCGATCGTCGGAAAGTATTCAGACCCCTTGACTTTTTCCATATTTTGTTAGGTTACAGCCTTCCAAAATTGATTAAATTGTTTTTTTCCGCCCTCATCAATATACACAAAATACCCCATAATGACAAAGTAGAAACAGGTTTGTATTTTCTTTTGCAAATTTATATAAAATACAAAACGGAAATATCACATTTACATAAGTATTCAGACCCTTTACTCTGTACTTTGTTGAAGCACCTTTGGCAGTGACTATAGCCTCAAGTTTTCTTGGGTATGATGCTACAAGCTTGGCACACCTGTATTTGGGGAGTTTCTCCCATTCTTCTCTGCAGATCCTCTCAAGCTCTGTCAGGTTGGACGGGGAGCGTTGCTGTATATCAATTTTCAGGTCTCTTCAGAGATGTTCGATCGGGTTCAAGTCCGGTCTCTGGCTGGGCCACTCAAGGACATTCAGAGACTTGTCTTGAAAGCCACTCCTGCGTTGTCTTGGCTTTATGCTTACGGTCGTTGTACTGTTGAAAGGTTGAACCACCCCAGTCTGAGGTCCTGAGCGCTTTGGAGCAGTTTTTCATCAAGGATCTCTTTGGACTTTGCTCCGTCCATCTTTGCCTATATCCTGACTAGTCTCCCAGTCCCTGCCGCTGAAGAACATCCCCACAGCATGATGCTGCAACCACCATGCTTCACCGTAGGGATGGTGCCAGGGCTGTCATGTGCCTTTTATTGAGGAGAGCTTCCGTCTGGCCACTCTACCATAAAGGCCTGATTGGTGGAGTGCTGCAGAGATGGTTGTCCTTCTGGAAGGTTCTCCCATCTCCACAAAGGAACTCTAGAGCTCTGTCAGAGTGACCATCGAGTTCTTGGTCACCTCCCTGACCAAGGCCCTTCTCCCCCGATTGCTCAATTTGGCTGGTTGCCAGCTCTAGGAAGAGTCTTGGTGGTTCCAAACTTCTTTCATTTAAGAATGATGGAGGCCATTCTGTTCTTGGGGACCTTCAATGCTGTAGTACCCTTCTACAGATCTGTGCTTCGACACAATCCTGTCTCGGAGCTCTACGGACAATTCCTTCAACCTCATGACTTGGTTTTTGCTCTTACATGCAATGTCAACTGTGGGACCAACTGTGGGATTGTCTGTGTCAATCAATTGAATTTACCACAGGTGGACTCCAATCAAGTTGTAGAAACATCTCAAGGATGATCAATGGAAACAGGATGCACCTGAGCTCAATTTCAAGTCTCATAGCGAAGGGTCTGAATACTTATGTAAATAAGGTATTTCTGTTTTTTGTTTTAATACACCTGCAAACATTTCTAAAAACGTGTTTTTGCTTTGTCATTATGGGGTATTGTATGTAGATTGCTGAAGATTTGTATTTATTTAATCAATTTTAGAATAAGGCTGTAACGTAACAAAATGTGGAAAAAGTCAAGGGGTCTGAATACTTTCCGAAGGCATCTTTTTTATTTTTATCAAGAACCTACGGCTGAAACTAGCCAGCTAGCCAGCTAACTAGCTACTTGCTATTATCCACCGTTAGCGGTCTTCACCACTGTCCGTGGCCTGCACTACCTACCAGCCAGCTCTAGCCTGGACAATTATCGGCCAGTCTGCACAGCGTGCTATCGACCCTGAGCTTATCGGATTTTCTGCCGGAATCAATGAATCACTGGATCCTAACACCGGACCATCGCAACTAGCTAGCTGCAACCGCATGGCTGTTGTTGGCTAATATCCACTTCCCGACGTACCAGTTAGCCTTGAGCTAGCCTTCGAGCCAGGCTCATCTCCCGGCTATCTACCTCTCTGTCAATCGGACGGGACCTCCTAGTGTCGACACGGAGCCCCGCCGATCCATCACGTCTGGTCTGCCGACGTAATCGTCTGATGTGGTTTCAACAGGCTTCCCGTTGCGACGACCACGAAGATCCATCTGCTAGCCCCGGCCTGCTAGCACGCGCAATCAACAGCTGTGCCTCCTGCTCGCCTGTGCTTTAGCAGCCTACGATCTGCTCCGGGACTTACTTAGTGCTGTTCACTGGACCTTATGATCACTCAGCTACACAGCTAATGCCTGCTGGACTGTTCCATTACACGGTACCCCATCCTGTTTATCTGTTTAGCTTCAGCCCAAACTTTCATCGCCATTACCAGTTGTTGTCTTAGCCCTCTCGAATAACACCTGTGATTGCATTATGCCTCTCTCCCATGTCAATATGCCTAGCGCATTGCTGTTTGGGTTTGTTCTTATTATACAATTTCACTGTAGAGCCCCAAGTTCAGCTCAACCAGCCTCAGAGAGCTCCTTTGTTCCACCCCCCATACACGCTGAGACCTGCTCAATCGCTTCCTCCAGTGATGTTATCTCTTTCATAGTTACCCAATGCTTAGGTGTACCTCCACTGTACTCATATCCTTCCATATCCTTGTCTGTACATAATGCCCTGAATCTATTCTACAACGCCTGGAAATCTGCCCCCTTTCTCTGTACCCATTTCATAAATAAATCTCTCACTGTTGCCGCTTGCTACAGACCCCCCTCAGCCCCCAGTTGTGCCCTGGACACCATATGTGAATTGCTTGCCCCCCATCTATCCTCAGAGTTCGTACTGCTTGGTGACCTAAACTGGGATATGCTTAACACCCCGGCCATCCTACAATCTAAACTAGATGCCCTCAATCTCACACAAATTATCAAGGAACCTACCAGGTACAACCCTAAATCCGTAAACATGGGCACCCTCATAGATATCATCCTGACTAATTTACCCTCTAAATACACCTCTGCTGTCTTCAACCAGGATCTCAGCGATCACTGCCTCATGCCCCATGCTTTCCACCTGGCTACCCCTACCCCAGCCACCAGCTCTGCACCCTTCGCTGCAACTTGCACATGCCCCCCCCCCCCCCTCCCCCTTTGTTACCTGTATAAAAGACACCTGTCCACAGAAGCAATCAGATTCCAAACTCTCCACCATGGCCAAGACCAAAGAGCTCTCCAAGGATGTCAGGGACAAGATTGTAGACCTACACAAGGCTGGAATGGGCTACAAGACCATCGCCAAGCAGCTTGGTGAGAAGGTGACAACAGTTGGTGCGATTATTCGCAAATGGAAGAAACACAAAATAACTGTCAATCTCCCTCGGCCTGGGGCTCCATGCAAGATCTCACCTCGTGGAGTTGCAATGATCATGAGAACAGTGAGGAATCAGCCCAGAACTACACGGGAGGATCTGGTCAATGATCTCAAGGCAGCTGGGACCATAGTCACCAAGAAAACAATTGGTAACACACTACACACTACAGCCAAGGCAACAAAGGAGTGGCTCAAGAAGAAGCATATTAAGGTCCTGGAGTGGCCTAGCCAGTTTCCAGACCTTAATCCCATAGGAAATCTGTGGAGGGAGCTGAAGGTTTGAGTTGCCAAACGTCAGCCTCGAAACCTTAATGACTTGGAGAAGATCTGCAAAGAGGAGTGGGACAAAATCCCTCCTGAGATGTGTGCAAACCTCGTGGCCAACTGCAAGAAACGTCTGACCTCTGTGATTGCCAACAAGGCTTTTGCCACCAATTACTAAGTAATGTTTTGCAGAGGGGTCAAATACTTATTTCCCTCATTAAAATGCAAATCAACTTATAACATTTTTGACATGCGTTTTTCTGGATTTTTGTTTTGTTATTCTGTCTCTCACTGTTCAAATAAACCTACCATTAAAATTATAGACTGATCATGTCTTTGTCAGTGGGCAAACGTACAAAATTAGCAGGGGATCAAATACTTTTTTCCCACACTGTACACATTCGTCGCCAAACCCACTAGCTCCAGGTCATCTATAAATCACTTCTAGGCAAATCCCCGCCTTATCTTAGATCATTAGTCACCATAGCAACACCCACCCGTAGTATGCGTTCCAGCAGGTATATCTCACTGGTCATCCCCAAAGCCAACACCTCCTTTGGCCGCCATTCCTTCCAGTTCTCTGCTGCAAATGACTGGAACGAACTGCAAAAATCTCTGAAGCTGGAGACACTTATCTCCCTAACTAACTTTAAGCATCAGTTGTCAGAGAAGCTTACCGATCACTGCACCTGTACACAGCCCATCTGTAATTAACCCACCCAACTACCTCATCCCCATATTGTTATTTACATTGTTATTTATTTTGCTCATTTGCACCCAAGTATCTCTATTTGCGCATCATTTTCTGCACATTTATCACTCCAGTGTTAATGCTAAATTGTAATTATTCTGCACTATGGCCTATTTATTGCCTTACCTCCATAACCTACTACATTTGCACACACTGTATATAGATTTTCTATTGTGTTATTGACTGTACGTTTTGTTTTTGTTTATTCCATATGTAACTCTGTGTTGTTGTTGTTTTTGTCGCACTGCTTTGCTTTATCTTGGCCAGGTCGCAGTTGTAAATGAGAACTTGTTCTCAACTGGCTTACCTGGTTAAATAAAGGTGAAATAAAAAATACAAAAACATGGCTGGCTAGCTAGCTAGGCTAGCTCTACTAGTGTAGTTGGCTACCTAATATCTGGTAAGATATTTCCAAGCATTGATGACTGGGGGAAACATGGTTGTCGCGACGGTGGGGTAATGTTAGCTAGATAGCTGGAATTTAAATGGTGGAAACTATGGAGGTAAATCATTGACATAATGATTTGATAATGATTTGAGCGTGTAGAATAGATTTTTTGTTGTAAACACACTCTCAATCGTGTAACAGATGATATGTGAACATGAAAAAAATTAAATGTAATTGAAATCTCATTTGCAAACTTGTAATTTAATAATTTCATCTATATACCTGTGTATGCTCAGACTTTTGGCAGTGCTTTAGCGCCCTACCATGGCAAAAATAATCTGAGATGTGCAAACATCGATTTGCAAGCATGGAGAGAGAGAGGTGGGACCTGTTTCTTCTAACCAATCAGATGAGGTTTTCATAGACCAGCATACTCTACACTGGTTAGCTGGTAAGCTGTATCGCATTATTGGAAACCAAGACTATTCTCAGGGCAAGTCTGCCGGTTTTGACTAGCAGAAGTTACTTTTCGTAGCACGTTATGAGAATTAAATAGGCAGGTTAGGAGAATTACCATGTCAGGTTAGGACAATTAGGTCAAGTTTAGGAAAAGGGTTAAGGTTAGCTAAAATTGTCTAAATTGACAGAAATTGTTATTCTACCTACCCTCCTGTCTATATGCCAATTAGTAAGAGTTCTAAGCCCTGTACATCAGTGGCTGTGAGTTTGGTTTAAGTTTCAGATTTGTGTTTGTGTTTGCTTAAAGCTATTTTCTGTAACAGGATCAACAGGACAAGATCCAGAGCGCCAAAATAAATCTGATGGATTGTGTGGCAGAGGCCCAGAACAGTCCCACCCAGCCACCTACAAGTGGGCCTCCTGGGGCCATTTGTGCAGGGACCAGTGTGCCACCTGGGGCCATCTGTGCAGGCACTAGTGGGCTTCCTGGGGCCATCTTCGCAGGCACTAATGGGCTTCCTGGGGCCATCTGTGGAGGGACGAGTGGGCGTCCTGGGGCCATCCGCCCAGACCCACCGTCAATAATGAAATGCATAGGTTTGTTCTTATTAAGAAAGTTACTGAGGTTTCATCTTGTTGGCAACCAGGCCGGACAGCAGTTTCTTACAGGGCCTTCACTCTACTGGGATGTTTACAACCTACAAAGGCTACAGTGAACACCAAAAGTAATTGGACAGTGACACAAACTAAAGGCATCCAAACTACAGTTGAAGTCGGAAGTGTACATACACTTAGGTTGGAGTTATTAAAACTCGTTTTTCAACCACTCCACACATTTCTTGTTAACAAACTATAGTTTTGGCAAGTCGGTTAGGACATCTACTTTGTGCATGACACAAGTCATTTTTCCAACAATTGTTTACAGACAGATTATTTCACTTATAATTCACTATATCACAATTGCAGTGGGGTCAGAAGTTTACATACACTAAATTGACTGTGCCTTTAAACAGCTTGGAAAATTCCAGAAAATGATGTCATGGCTTTAGAAGCTTCTGATAGGCTAATTTGAGTCAATTGGAGGTGTACCTGTGGATGTATTTCAAGGCTTACCTTCAAACTTAGTGCCTCTGCTTGACATCATGGGAAAATCAAAAGAAATCAGCCAAGTCGGAAGTTTACATACACCTTAGCCAAATACATTTGAACTCAGTTTTTCACAATTCCTGACATTTAATCCTAGTAAAAAGTCCCTGTCTTAGGTCAGTTAGGATCACCACTTTATTTTAAGAATATGAAATGTCAGAATAATTGTAGAGAGAATGATTTATTTCAGCTTTTATTTATTTCATCACATTTCCAGTGGGTCAGAAGTTTATATACACTCAATTAGTATTTGGTAGCATTGCCTTTAAATTGTTTAACTTGAGTCAAACGTTTCGGGTAGCCTTCCACAAGCTTCCCACAATAAGTTGGGTGAATTTTGGCCCATTCCTCCTGACAGAGCTGGTGTAACTGAGTCAGGTTTGTAGGCCTCCTTGCTCGCGCACACTTTTTCAGTTCTGCCCACAAATGTCCTATAGGATTGAGGTCAGGGCTTTGTGATGGCCACTCCAATACCTTGACTTTGTTGACCTTAAGCCATTTTGCTTTGGAAGTATGCTTCCTCATGATGCCATCTATTTTGTGAAGTGCACCAGTCCCTCCTGCAGCAAAGCACCCCCACAGCATGATGCTGCCACCCACGTGCCTCACGGTTGGGATGGTGTTTTTCAGCTTGCAAGTCCCCACTTTGTCCTCCAAACATAACGATGGTCAATATGGCCAAACAGTTCTATTTTTGTTTCATCAGACCAGAGGACATTTCTCCCAAAAGTACAATCTTTGTCCCCATGTGCAGTTGCAAACAGTAGTCTGGCTTTTTTATGGCGGTTTTGCAGCAGTGGCTTCTTCCTTGCTGAGCGGCCTTTCAGGTTATATAGATATAGGACTCATTTTACTGTGGATATAGATCATTTTGTACCTGTTTCCTCCAGCATCTTCAGAAGGTCCTTTGCTGTTGTTCTGTGATTGATTCGCACTTTTCGCACCAAAGTACGTTCATCTCTAGGAGACAGAACGCGTCTCCTTCCTGAGCGGTATGACAGCTGCGTGGTCCCATGGTGTTTATACTTGCTTACTATTGTTTGTACAGATGAACGTGGTACCTTCAGGCGTTTGGAAATTGCTCCCAAGGATAAACCAGACTTGTGGAGGTCCCAAAAATTTTTTTGAGGTCTTGGCTGATTTCTTTTGATTTTCCCATGATTTCAAGCAAAGAGGCGCTGAGTTTGAAGGTAGGCCTTGAACTACATCCACAGGTACACCTCCAATTGACTCACATTATGTCAATTAGCCTATCAGAAGCTTCTAAAGCCATGGCATCATTTTCTGGAATTATCCAAGCTGTTTAAAGGCACAGTCAACTTAGTGTATGTAAACTTCTGACCCACTGGAATTGTGATACAGTGAATTATAAGTGAAATATTCTGTCTGTAAACAATTGTTGGAAAAATTACTTGTGTCATGCACCAAGTAGATGTCCTATCCGACTTGCCAAAACTCTAGTTTGTTAACAAGAAATTTGTGGAGTGGTTGAAAAATGAGTTTGAATGATTCCAACGTAAGTGTATGTAAACTTCCGACTTCAACTGTATGTATGCATGCTTGTAGTATGTGTGTATGTATTACTGATATAGTAATTGATGGTGATCATTCCTAGGTCTTTCATGAAAAAACAAGGCAAACGCCGCTTCCAGGAGGTGAAACCAACAAGGAGCGTCTCCATCTAATTCATCCTCCTTCCTGAACACACAGATAGAACACCTAAAGGGACAGAGGAGCTTAGACTGCTCCAGGCAGGCCTTGGCCAGAGGGTTGTCTCTTTAGCAGAGAACTGTTTCCTGTGTATTTTAACTGTCCTGTCTTGTAGTTTTTCACTGGAACCCTTATTTGGTACACCCTTGTCCTATAATATTCACATACCTCTACCAGTTTAATGGGGTATGGTAAATTAGGGTTGGAGTGAAAATCTACAGCACAGTATATCTTTGAACTATTTTAACTGATACATGTTTTCTGCTAAGAGGCTATGTGGCAGACTGTCCACTATACAATGTTTATATAGTCACATTTTACATTTGTATGTTGATTTATATTGAAAATGTCTTCAAAGAAGAATATCAGAAAATGAAGGGACTGGCCGGGGGCTGGTTGTGCTATAAAGCTTCAGGTGCAGTGTGTGTTGATGCCTGTTGGATTGGCTTTAAGTAGGTTTTGTTGCGTGTTCCTCTAACCAGTGGTGGGACAGATGGCCTGCACACAAGGGTATTGCAATAGAAGGGTGTTCCTTCCTTTGAGTCACCACTACAGGTTTGAGAATGTTGGTCCCTTGAAAGGGTACCTGGCCATCTTGGGGATGGTTCCTGCTGCAGGGATGGGGCTTTCGCTGGGAGTAGGACTATTTGTCGTGACAATCCAAATCCCAGGGAGGGAGGTGGTTGTGGTGTACAGAGCATTGTCAATCATTTTTATGAGGTTGTAAATTCAATTGGTTTTCAAAGCTGCCTCTTAGGCCCCACCATAAGGCTTGTCTATTCAGAACATTAACATAATTATTACACTGTTCCTCAAGTGAGCCGAACCCTAAAGAGGAACCACTATCCAGACAAACATGCTATTTCTGATAAAGGTTGACAGTTTAAAAGGGTTGTCACAGTTCCCCTGTGATGGGTCTGTAGCAATGTTTTTTACACTGCTGCTACTCGCTGTTTATTATCTATGCATAGTCACTTTACCCCTACCTACATGTACAAATTACCTCGACTAACCTGTACCCCCACACATTGACTCGGTACTGGTAGCCCCTGTATACAGCCTCATTATTGTTATTTTATTGTGTTACTTTTTATTTAATCATTTACTTTAGGTTATTTAGTAAATATTTTCTTAACTCTATTTCTTGAACTGCATTGTTGGTTAAGGGTTTGTAAGTAAGCATTTCACGATATTCGACACATGTTACAAATAACATTTGATTTGATGATCTTGAATTTGGGCTTGTTGATGTTTCTCCTTTTTAGTAAACTAAGTGGAGAAGGGGCTGCTTTTTAGTCAATTCCAAATTGAGTGTTGTAGTTAAAAGGAGGTATTTTCTATTTTCTATTCAGGCAACACAGGGATGACCTTGCTGTTTGAGGGCCAGACTGATCATCTTGTTCCTTCTACTTCCCAAATACTTGTGGAGAGTGACCTCTTCTTGATGGCGGGCAGGATGGTGGGCCATTCATTCATCCATGGTGGCCCATGTCTGCCTGGGATCAGCACAGCAGTGATCCATGTATTGCTAGGGGGACCTGCAGAACAGCCACCATTCAACTAAAGGACTGCCCAGACCTAAACCACCGGGAGACCATCAAGCTGGTATGTAGTGTAATACAATATATAACAACAAACTACTAAGCACTTTGAAATATTGTAAATACTATCAATCAATCATTACAAATGTATGTTTCATGAAGCTTGAGGGAGACGCTGACCTGTCAGATCAGGACAAGAAGGCTGTCCTCGACTTGGCCCTTTCATGGGACCTCCATGGGGTCACAAATGACAATAGTAAATGGCTGTTCAACCAACTCCTGCAGCATGCGGTAATTAATATACTATTTTGTAATAAAGCGTTTCACCTGTGTGGATCTACTGTGGACGTGGCATTCACGTGGCATCAACACCAGTATTATTATTGTTGGTCACTATAATATCACGATCTATTCTACCCTACTTGCCCCACTGTAATATCACTGTATTATCACTAATGAGTCAGACTGTAAATAATGTAGACAGCCTGCCTACTTGAAAGATTTTGTCTTTGGTCTACATATGACGTCATTCAGGTCCTGGGACGGACAAGTCGTCAAATAAATACATTCAGACGTGGTATAAAAGAGACAAAAGTGTGGCTGCTGCTGAGTGAACGAACCGATGTGGTTCCAGTGATGTCTCCAAGAGAGTCCGAAGCTGCATGTAGCACACAGGTATTGGTTATATAGAACGATCATTTTGTACTGTGTAAGCTTACATTTCTACGTTCATCATCCACAATTACATCTTATTAGCACAACTGCAATAACGGATAATTATGTTGTAGTTCAACGACATAACAGCTGTTTCTTTATGGTCATTATTTCTTTCTTAATGCCACCTAGATTTATTGTCTTCTGAATCTTTACTGTTCTTCCATTTGAATCCATTTTGTATCCACATCATGTGGCCCTTGGAGGAGGAGGATGAAGATGATGATACATAACCAGTTAACATCAAGTGTTGCATCACAGGGTACTTCCTGTTTATCATGCTTATGTCTCTGATGTGGTTCTTCATTTGAACAGACATTATTTGTAAAAAATGCAATATGAATAGACAACATTTCTTGTTTTGAGATTCCTTCTCTTGAACAAAAGTAAACACACCACAGAATACCAATGTGCTAATTCTAAGCTACACCTGTCTGGGCCACTAAGACCTCAGAAAAATTGGTGTAGTCACATTTCATCATAACATTGTCCCTAGATGCATAATACTGCTGTAATCTGTTCTTGTTTTCTGTTTCAGCATCCTCAGACAAGCTCCAAGAACTGGTGAAGTTATGGGTGGGGTGGGAGCTTCCCATGCAGGTTGAAGTGTTCCTTGGTGATCACCCCAGATCATCCACATGCTTCCAAACCCTGCGCTTGCCTGGTCACTATGCTACATTCCAAGAGTTCTGCACTGACTTGGAGGCATGTATTGCCACCAATGACACCGGCTTTGGTTTAATTTAAAGAAATGGTATATTGAAAGACTTTGCATACACACCACAGACACAACACTGACAAAGCATAGTTCATTATGAAATATAAAACAAGTACCAAAAACATGAAGAAATTAACAATCAATTTAAGCAAGAGTCTCTCAGTGCCAGGTGAATAGGGAAGCACCATTATTCTTAGAGTGGTTCCCCCTCTGCACAAAACAGACTCAGAATCATTGTATGCGTGCATTGGTCACAAAACCTCTCATGCCATGAGAGTCCTCCTCCTGGAAGAGACTTGTTGAATGTTGAGTTATGTAAGGTCATCAGTAGGTTTAAGAGCTGCAGCACATGGATATGTGTCAGTTCCTATGGAACTCAATCAAACACATCACTGCAGACCAACAAAGCACAGGACAGCCCATCACATACAAAATGGTGGTGACAAAATGGATGTGCCAACCCCTGTCACAACTAAGGATGAAAACAAAGCATTACATTTTCACACATCCCCTTACACTGAACAAATGTTGCTGTACATAGTGCACTGCTGCAATATAAATACCACTGCCAAAACTCTCTGATGGTCCCATTGGGTTAATCGCTGACACCAGTCCTGCAACAACCTCTGTACTTAGCGGGCACTCTGTAACAGGTATCTGGATGCCAGTGTTTGTTTCATCGGTTCATGCTGTCCCAATCAATGTGGGAAATGTTCTAGTCCTGTATCATGCAGAAGAAACAGACACTATTGATGTACTCTGCTGCTCGTCTCAGAACAGGGTTTCTGCTAATTATGCTACAGTGGGGAAAAAAAGTATTTAGTCAGCCACCAATTGTGCATGTTCTCCCACTTAAAAAGATGAGAGAGGCCTGTAATTTTCATCATAGGTACACGTCAACTATGACAGACAAAATTAGAAAAAAAAATCCAGAAAATCACATTGTAGGATTTTTTATGAATTTATTTGCAAATTATGGTGGAAAATAAGTATTTGGTCAATAACAAAAGTTTCTCAATACTTTGTTATATACTCTTTGTTGGCAATGACACAGGTCAAACGTTTTCACACACTGTTGCTGGTATTTTGGCCCATTCCTGCATCCAGATCTCCTCTAGAGCAGTGTTGTTTTGGGGCTGTCGCTGGGCAACACAGTCTTTCAACTCCCTCCAAAGATTTTCTATGGGGTTGAGATCTGGAGACTGGCTAGGCCACTCTAGGACCTTGAAATGCTTCTTACGAAGCCACTCCTTCGTTGCCCGGGCGGTGTGTTTGGGATCATTGTCATGCTGAAAGACCCAGCCACGTTTCATCTTCAATGCCCTTGCCAAACACGACGAGTTGAGTTTTTACCAAAAAGTTCTATTTTGGTTTCATCTTGACATATGACATTCTCCCAATCCTGTTCTGGATCATCCAAATGCACTCTAGCAAACTTCAGACGGGCCTGGACATGTACTGGCTTAAGCAGGGGGACACATCTGGCACTGCAGGATTTGAGTCCCTGGCGGCGTAGTGTGTTACTGATGGTAGGCTTTGTTACTTAGGTCCCAGCTCTCTGCAGGTCATTCACTAGGTCCCCCGTGTGGTTCTGGGATTTTTGCTCACCGTTCTTGTGATCATTTTGACCCCACGGGGTGAGCTCTTGCGTGGAGCCCCAAATCGAGGGAGATTATCAGTGGTCTTGTATGTCTTCCATTTCCTAATAATTGCTCCCACAGTTGATTTCTTCAAACCAAGCTGCTTACCTATTGCAGATTCAGTCTTCCCAGCCTGGTGCAGGTCTACAATTTAGTTTTTTGGTGTCCTTTGACAGCTCTTTGGTCTTGGCCATAGTGGAGTTTGGAGTGTGACTGTTTGAGGTTGTGGACAGGTGTCTTTTATACTGATAACAAGTTCAAACAGGTGCCATTAATACAGGTAACGAGTGGAGGACAGAGGAGCCTCTTAAAGAAGTTACAGGTCTGTGAGAGCCAGAAATCTTGCTTGTTTGTAGGTGACAAAATACTTATTTTCCACCATAATTTGCAAATAAATTCATAAAAAATCCTACAATGTGATTTTCTGGAGAAAAAGATTCTCAATTTGTCTGTCATAGTTGACGTGTACCAATGATGAAAATTACAGGCCTCTCTCATCTTTTTAAGTGGGAGAACTTGCACAATTGGTGGCTGACTAAATACTTTTTTTCCCCCACTGTACCTGTGCAACAGACAATCCCGTAGGACATCTGTGTGATTGTGCAGATACTGCCATCAAACATGATTAATAAGACATGCACCTCATCATTCTCTGGAAGAACCTGGTGATGCTGTCCCATCTCCCACAGCTGGGTGACAGTCAGATTTCCCTCTGTGTTTAGAGGATGGTTGTCCCACCCATCACGGAAGGTGTCAAGATGATCTTGCAGTCGAGGGATGAACACTGGCAGCAGAAGAAATGCAGACCATTTGACAGGTCCAGCTGTCCATCCTCTTCTAGATGGTGTATCACATCAAATCAAAATCAAATCAAATTGTATTTGTCACATGGGCCGAATACAACAGATCACCTTACCGTGAAATGCTTACTTACAAGCCCTTAACCAACAATGCTGTTTTAAGAAAAATAATACGAGTTAAGAAAATGTTTACTAAATAAAATAAAGTTTAAAAAAAGTTACACAATAAAATAAGAATAACGAGGGGGTACCGGTCCGGGTCAATGTACAGGGGTACAGATTAGTCAAGGTAATTTAGGTAATATGTAGATGTAGGTAGGGGTAAAGTGACTATGCATAGATAATGAACAGCGAGTAGCAGAAGCGTACAAAAAGGGGGGGTCAATGCAAATAGTCCGGGTAGCCATTTGATTAGCTGTTCAGCAGTCTTATGGCTTGGGGGTAGAAGCTGTTAAGGAGCCTTTTGGACCTCCGGTACCGCATGCTGTGTGGTAGCATAGAGAACAGTCTATGACTAGGGTGGCTGGAGTCTTTGGCAATTTTTAGGGCCTTCCTCTGGCCCCAGCGATGTATTGGGTCGTACGCACTACCCTCTGTAGCGCCTTGCGGTCGGATGCCGAGCTGTTGCCATACCAGGCAGTGCTGCAACCAGTCAGGATGCTCTCGATGGTGCAGCCATATAACTTTTTGAGGATCTGAGGACCCATGCCAAATCTTTTCAATCTCCTGAGGGGGAATAGGCATTGTCTTGCCCTTTTCACGACTGTCTTGGTGTGTTTGGAGTTTGGACCATGATAGTTTGTTGGTGATGTGGACACCAAGGAACTTGAAGCTATCGACCTTCTCCACTACAGCCCTGTCGATGAGAATGGAGGCGTGCTCGGCCCTCCTTTTTCTGTAGTCCATGATCATCTCCTTTGTCTTGATCAAGTTGAGGAAGAGGTTGTTGTCCTGGCACCACACTGCCAGGTCTTTGACCTCCTCCCTATAGGCTGTCTCATGTTGTCAGTGATCTGGCCTACCACCATTGTGTCGTCGGCAAACTTAATGATGGTGTTGGAGTGGTGCTTGGCCACACAGTTGTGGGTGAACAGGGAGTACAGGAGGGGACTAAGCACGCACCCCTGAGGGGCCACCGTGTTGAGGATCAGAGTGGCAGATGCGTTGTTATCTACCTATACCACCTGGGTGCGGCCCGTCAGGAAGTCCAGGATCCAGTTGCAGAGGGAGGTGTTTAGTCCCAGGGTTCTTAGCTTAGTGATGAGCTTTGAGGGCACTATGGTGTTGAACGCTGAGCTGTAGTCAATGAACAACATTCTCAAGTAGGTGTTCCTTTTTGTCCAGGTGTAAAAGAGCAGTGTTGAGTGCAATAGAGAATGCGTCATCTGTGTATCTGTTGGGGCAGTATGCGAATTGGAGTGGGTCTAGGGTTTCTGGGATGATGTGAGCCATGACCAGCCTTTCAAAACACTTCATGGCTACAGACATGAGTGCTACGGGTCGGTAGTCATTTAGGCAGGTTACCTTGGTGTTCTTGGGCACAGGGACTATGGTGGTCTGCTTGAAACATGTAGGTATTACAGACTAGGTCAAGGACAGGTTGATTATGTCAGTAAAGACATTTGCCAGTTGGTCAGCATATGCTTGGAGTACACGTCCTGGTAATCCGTCTGGCCCTGTGGCTTTGTGAATGTTAACCTGTTTTATGGTCTTACTCACATTGCCTACGGAGAGCGTGTTCACACAGTCGTCTGAACATCTGGTGCTCTCATGCATGCTTCAGTGTTGCTCGCCTTGAAGCGCGCATAGAAGTCATTTAGCTCGTCTGATAGGCTTGTGTCACTAGGCAACTTACGGCTTGGCTTCCCTTTTTAGTCCGTAATAGTTTGCAAGCCCTGCTACATCCGACGAGTGTCAGATCCGGTGTAGTAGGATTCAATCTTAGTCCTGTACTGATGCTTTTCCTGTTTGATGGTTCGTCTGAACGCATAGTGGGATTTCTAATAAGCGTCCCGCTCCTTGAAAGCGGCAGCTCTACCCTTTATTTCAGTGCCGATGTTGCCTGTAATCCATGGCTTCTGGTTGAGGGTATATAAGTATGGTCACTGTGGGGAAGACGTCATCGATGCACTTATTGATGAAGCTGGTGACTGATGTGGTACACTGCCTAATGCCATTGGATGAATCCCGGAACATATTCCAGTCTGTGCTAGAAAAACAGTCCTGTAGCTTAGCATCTGCGGCATCTGACCACTTCCATATTGAGCAAGTCACTGGTACTTCCTGCTTTAGTTTTTGCTTGTAAGCAGGAATCAGGGGGATAGAATTGTGGTCAGATTTACCAAATGGAGGGTGAGATGTGGTAGATGTTGGTGACTGCTGTCCACACTCCTCTTCAGAGCCTCTCTATTCTGTTTGGTTTGAGGGAATTATGTTTTGACACATGATTCCAAGTGACCATGCTTACTGGTACTGGATTTTTTAAATATGGAAATTTGAATACAGTGCATACTTAAAAAGCCTATATGGAAAACATGTGTACACTTTTCACTGCGATAAACCTGCTCCTTCCTGTCCCACGAGCCGAGAACATCAAGCATGACACATCAACATTCTCAACCCCATGGTCACCCCTGACCCCAAAAAATATAAATATAATTTTTAAACATAACCTTATGAAAATCCATAGGTTTCCTGAAGCAACATTGCAATGTTGAGAATGCATAGAATACCTGTCACGATCGTCTACGAAATGAGTGGACCAAGGCGCAGCGTGCGATACGAACATGACTTTAATTGGTAAAGTACACGAAACAAAACAAAACACGATCGTAAAGTCCACAGTGACAATGACTGACAAGGAACAAAAACCCACAAACACAAGGTGAACACAGACAGTTTAAATATGGCTCCCAATCAGAGATAACGAGCCGACAGCTGAAACTCATTACCTCTGATTGGGAGTCACTCGATCAACCAAGAAAACACAACCAAAGACAACCAACCAAAACACAACAAAACGAACACACCCTGGCTCAAAATACAAAGTCCCGGAGCCAGAGCGTGACAGTACCCCCCCCTAAAGGCGCGGACTGCGAACGCGCCTCAAAAACCCCAAACAGGGGAGGGCTGGGTGGGCATTACTCCTCGGAGGCGGCTCCGGCTCCGGGCTTGACCACCACCCTTCTTCAATCCCCCCCTAGCGCCCCCGGTCCGATCTGACCCAGCTGGTAGGATCTGGACTGACGACGCGCACCCCTGGCTTGGCGCGTGAGGCAGGAACGGACCGGACCTGGCCGACGATATGCACCCTAGGCTTGATGCGTGGATTCGGAACGGGCCTCACCAGGCTGACGACTCGCATCCCTGGCTTGGTGCGAGTAGCAGGAATGGGCTGGATCAGGCTGACGGCTCGCACCCTTGGCTTGGTGCGAGTAGCAGGGACGAGCTGAACCAGGCTGACGACTTGCACCCTTGGCTTGGTGCGAGTAGCAGGAACGGGCTGGACCAGGCCGACGACTCGTACCCCTGGCTTGGTGCGAGTAGCAGGAACGGGCTGAACCAGGCTGACGACTCGCACCCTTGGCTTGGTGCGAGTAGCAGGAACGGGCTGGACCAGGCTGACGACTCGCACCCTTGGCTTGGTGCGAGTAGCAGGAACAGGCTGGACCAGGCTGACGACTCGCACCCTTGGCTTGGTGCGAGTAGCAGGAACAGGCCGGGCTGGGCTGGCGACGCACACCGTAGGCTCTGTGCGTGGAGCAGGAACAGGCTGGACCAGGCTGACGACTCGCACCCTTGGCTTGGTGCGAGTAGCAGGAACAGGCCGGGCTGGGCTGGCGCCGCACACCGTAGGCTCTGTGCGTGGAGCAGGAACAGGCCGGGCTGTGCTGGCGACGCACACCGTAGGCCTTGTGCGTGGAGCAGGAATAGGCCGGGCTGGCGACGCGCACCATTAACTTAGTGCGTGGAGCAGGGACAGGCCTCACCGGACTGTGGAGACGGATAGGAGACCTGGAATGAAGAGCGGCCACAACCCGTCCCGGCTGAATGCCTACCTTCACACACTCTGTGTGAGGCATCCGCACAGGACGTACAGGGCTGTGTACCCGTACCGACATGACAGCACGTGATACTGGAGCAGGATATCCGGGACCGCGGAGAGGCCCAGGAGACCACGAGCGTTGAGCCGGCACACTCCGTCCTGGCTGCATACCCCCCTTCGCACGACACGTGCGGGGTGCTCGCACAGGACGTACAGGACTGTGCCGGACCACTCGTGGCACCATACGCTGCTCCGCATACCGCGGAACCTGCCCCGTCCCATGCTGCCATGCCTGAGTACGGGAAGTTGGTTATGCTCTCCATCCCGGCCTCGCCAACCTGCCTTCTGGCCCCCAAAACCCGGTGGCCTCCTCTCCAAATTGCCCTGTGGCAGCCTCCTGCTGCCCAGCCGCCCAAGCCATGTGCCCCCCCAAAAATTTTTTTGGGGGTTGCCTCTCTTCCATCTGACGATGGCCCTGCTGACGCTGTTGCTCCTCTCCATCCTGGGTCTCCCCCTTCATCGCCCTCCGGTACCGGACGGCCTCCTCCTTCGTAATATGCCCCCAGCCGAGGAGGACATCCACCAGCGTTACCTCCTGCGTGTGTTCCTGGACACGCTGCTTGGTCCTTTTGTGGTGGGTTTTTCTGTCACGATCGTCTACGAAATGAGTGGACCAAGGCGCAGCGTGCGATACGAACATGACTTTAATTGGTAAAGTACACGAAACAAAACAAAACACGATCGTAAAGTCCACAGTGACAATGACTGACAAGGAACAAAAACCCACAAACACAAGGTGAACACAGACAGTTTAAATATGGCTCCCAATCAGAGATAACGAGCCGACAGCTGACACTCGTTACCTCTGATTGGGAGTCACTCGATCAACCAAGAAAACACAACCAAAGACAACCAACCAAAACACAACAAAACGAACACACCCTGGCTCAAAATACAAAGTCCCGGAGCCAGAGCGTGACAATACCATTCTGAAGGAATGATTGTATTTTGGTCCTTGGATCATCTCTGCCATGCGTCGCCCCGCTCTTTCTGCTAGTGACATCAGAATACCCAGTGTACCCTAAGAGTTAACATATATAAAAAAAAAAAAACTATTACATGTGTTTTGGATGAATCCAGGAAGATTAGTCCAATGGATGGGTGTCTCAATAAACCAAAACAAACAGATTTTGAGAAATGATTTCATTGAAAGTGGCCCCCTACTAGTTTATTACATGCCAGTCTTTTAAATAAATAAATGACAATATTTACCTGAGTGGAAAACCAAATCTGTCAACTGATTACTGGAAGGACAGGATTGTTAGGCACAGCACCAAGGTACATGATCTACATAATAAGAGTTGTCACTAAATGTTGTTACACATTTAAAAGAACCAGACGGAGTCAAGTCACTTTATTACATATTGTTTGATTTCTCTTGATTGTAGTTTGTAAAATGCAATGTGGGCTAACAGTTCTCTATGCAATAGTCGGAAATATGGAGTTGTGGATTGGAGTTTTGCTTCTTCATACTATGCAAGGTATTTCTGGAGATGATGGTGATGGTTGGTTTCCTTGTTCAGAGAAAGTAGTCATTAAGGTTTGATATCTAAATTCACATTCTACAATCTTTCCCAAAAAAATATATTAACTTAACTTATCTGACCTTAACTGTAGAAAGAATCAGAACAATTTAAATCCTATATGTAGCACCTTAAAGTATGAGTTGACTTTTAAGGACACCTAGCAGAAAGAGTTGCCCAGTTTGGTGCCACGGTCATAGGATGGACTTGAACCCAGGTATCCCCTTTGGTCAGACTTGAGACATACCTTCCTAGAGAAACCATCAATGGCAGCGAAAATCACAATGTTGTACCTAGTTTTGGAGAAAAATAACATTTAAAATATCATAATGCTAGCCCAGCTATGAAATTTGCATTATCTTGTTTAGGATGTGTACATACCAGATGAGCTTGTGATTGGTATACATGTGCATCAGTGCTCTTAGGCTGGGTACAGAGTAGGTTCTTCGAACCATACATCCCAACTGTGTCAGTCTAGAGATGGTGCCTATGTAACCGGTGTGAAATGGCTAACTAGTTAGCGGTGCGCGCTAGTAGTGTTTCAATCGGTGACGTCACTCGCTCTGAGACCTTGAAGTTGTTTCCCTTGCTCTGCAAGGGCTGCGGCTTTTGTGGAGCGATGGGTAACGGTGCTTCGAGGGTGACTGTTGTCGATGTGTGCAGAGGGTCCCTGGTTCAAGCTCAGGTAGGGGCGAGGAGAGGGGACGGAGGGAACACTGTTACACCTATAATGTCAACACGATGCATGGAGCAACAGATCCTCTCCCACTGGCCACGATGTCCCTGGGCCTGCAGCATCCCCTTCACCATCCTGTATCCAACTCTTCATCTCTTCATCTGATATAGTGCTATATGTCCCCCTCACGAAAGTACAATTTCTGCAATTCACCTAAAAACTGTCCTGGTGAACACCCTCAGCAGTTTAGCGATACAAGGCACCGGCAGGGACATGCTAAGGAGTCTGGTAATGTACTCTTCAGAAATACTTATCCTTGGCCGTCCAACCTTTCCCTCTTCATAGTCCACAGCAGTGTGTGCTTGATTTCCACTTTGATTGAAGTTGGCAACCAACCTTAGTACCTCTCTGAGACCATCAGCAACACCTTGTGGAACCGCTACCTGGTTTGAGACTGCATTTGGGAACACACTCTCCTGGGAGCATATGAACACCAAATAATCCAGGTCAAGGGGAGGTCGATTGAGCAGATGAGACAAGCGTGAGTAGTCTCTCCAAAATGGTGTCCAACAGCAATTCCTTTTGAAATCAGAATGTAATTTACCACAGCTGTAACGTAACAGGCTACACACACTCCTCTGTTTACTGTTTATGTTGAAACATTTTGTTTTACTGAAAGAAAATTCAGCTGAGGTGGGACTGGCCAGTTCTCTTCAGCCATGCTGCAGTACAGTATTGCCTTTAATAATGGAAAACTGGTCTCTATAATAATGTGTACATACTGTTTTACCCTCTTCATATGAATGTACTGTATTCTAGTCAAGGCCTATCCTATTTAACTATTGTTGTGCATATACTATTCTGTATTCTTCAGATATACTACATATTCTATACATATACTGTCCATAATGTCTATACATCCCATCATATATACATACTGTATATACTCTGGACTCCAACATGGCTCGCCCTAATATTACTGCATTGATAGAGCTAGGAACACAAGCATTTCGCTATACCTGCAACAACATCTGCTAAATATGTGTATGCGACCAATAACATTTTATTTTATTTTGGCAATTCGATAAATTCGACTTGAGTACACAAGTGTATGAGAATAAAAGCTCTGCTATTCATATTGTTAGTTTAACAGTGCTAGGAGCTGACTCTTAAACCATCTAGCTACCTACACTGCATTCGGAAAGTATTCAAACCCCTTGACTTTTTCCACATTTTGTTATGTTTCAGCCTTATTCTAAAATGGATTAAATTTTATTTTCCCCTCATCAATTTACACACAATACCCCGTAATTACAAAGCAAAAACAGTTTTTTTGAAATTTAGGTAAATGTATATATGAAGATAACAGAAATATCACATTTACATAAGTATTCAGATCCTTTACTCAGTACTTTGTTGAAGCACCATTGACAGCAATTACAGCCTCGAGTCTTCTTGGGTATGACGCTACAAGTTTGGCACATCTGTATTTGAGGAGTTTCTCCCATTCTTCTCTGCAGATCCTCTCAAGTTCTGTCAGGTTGGATGGGGAGCGTCACTGCAAAGCTATTTTCAGGTCTCTCCAGAGATGTTCGATCGGGTTCAAGTCCGGGCTCTGACTGTGCCACTCAAGGACATTTAGAGACTTGTCCCGATGCCACTCCTGCGTTGTCTTGGCTTTGTGCTTAGAGTCATTGTCCTGTTGGAAGGTGAACCTTCTCCCCAGTCTGAGGTCCTGAGCGCTCTGGAGCAGGTTTTCATCACTTTGATCCGTTCCTCTTTCCCTCGATCCTGACTAGTCTCCCTGTCCCTTCCGCTGAAAATCATCCCCACAGTATGATGCTGCCACCACCATGCTTCACCGTAGGGATGTTGCCAGGTTTCCTCCAGACGTGACGCTTGGTATTCAGGCCAAAGAGTTCAATCTTGGTTTCATCAGACCAGAGAATCTTGTTTCTCGTAGTCAGAGTCCTTTAGGTGCCTTTTGGCAAACTCCAAGCTGGCTGTCATGTGCCTTTTACTGAGGAGTGGCTTCCATCTGGCCACTCTACCATAAAGGCCTGATTGGCGGAGTGCTTCCTTCTGGAAGGTTCTCCCATCTCCACAGAGGAACTGGAGCTCTGTCAGAGTGAACATCGGGCTCTTGGTCACCTCCCTGACCAAGGCCCTTCTCCCCCGGTTGCTCAGTTTGGCCAGGCGGCCAGCTCTAGGAAGAGACTTGGAGGCTCCAAACTTCTTCCATTTGAGAATGATGGTGGTCACTGTGTTCTTGGGGACCTTCAATGCTGCAGACATTTTTTGCTACCCTTCCCCAGATGTGTGCCTCAACACAATCCTGTCTCGGAGCTTTATGAACAATTCCTTCGACCTCATGGCTTGTTTTTTTGCTGTGACATGCACTATCAACTGTGGGACCTTATATAGACAGTTGTGTGCCTTTCCAAATCATGTCCAATCAATTTACCACAGGTGGACTCCAATCAAGTTGTAGAAACATCTCAAGGATGATCAATGGAAGCAGGATGCACCAGAGCTCAATTTCAAAGGTTGCTGGTTCTAATCCCCGAGCTGACTAGGTGAAAAATCTGTCGACGTGCCCTTAAGCAAGGCACTTAACCCTAATTCCTCCTGTAAGTCGCTCTGGATAAGAGCGTCTGCTAAATGACTAAAATGTAAAAAATGACATTTTGTCAGCCGGTGATTGTCATGCATATAACTGACTGTCTCAAGGTAATTTACTGTTAATTAACAACACGTTTATTATCTCCTGGCTTCTACACATAGCCTACAAGCCACTGATGCAGACCTTTGGAACATCTACATTTAAAAGGCTAATAAATACATTTAATATAGCCTACACCATCACAATAAATCCATGATTTATTTTAGACAGGCCTAAAGAAACATGATATGAAGAAAATGTAGTCTATTTCAGAAGAACAGAATAGCATACTCTGTGTCTTCTTTATGTTCGGTTCTGATCTGGCTAAGCCATATGGCTGTGGGCTACACAATTTCATTCAGCAGACAAGATTTGCTTAGAATTCCGTAGCATTATTTTATAGTATGAAGAATATAATAGAACATAGCTGAATAAAATAGAAAGGATATTTTCTCCAAACGATTTCCGAGGGAGTGTGCACATGCGGCTAATCTGTGTTGATGGGTTAACAAAGAAACAGATCCTCTTATATGCTTAATTTAGAGTTATTTATGCAACTTTAGTTTTGATTCAAACATTTGGCTATACGTTTAGATTTGTTATACATTCTAAGGCTGCATAATGCGACTATTGATGATTTGAAAAAAGTTGCATGAGCTCTGCTTTGTTTCTTGTGCTGGCCGCACACACTTCATAAGTCTCTCATTCACAAATTGACAAGCGCTTGATAATATTCTCACCAGGCCTCGAATTTCACGGCGGCATCTCCCTTGTGTGGCCGTAATGACCCCTAAAAAGCCATGCCTTTTACGGCCAAAGTGGCTGTTGTGCCCTTGGGCTTAATATAATAATTATAATTCCCTTCTCCCGGCCGTGCGTCGACGCACCTCTCACTAACATGGCTCTTTCAGATATCTCAATTCTCATTAGCCAATGACCATCACCTGATCGATCCTGCTCACATGCATCTCAGCTCCAAAGTAGGCTACAAGTGAAGACAGACACATCGGCGACGCAACTGCGCGCGTACTTCTTATTGAATTCCGAGGCGCTTATTGAAGATGTTAGAAGAACTGTCCACATTTACTTTTCGTCAGCCAACAAGATGAGTTGTCCTAACAAACAGCAAAAGCACTATCCTATGTCAATCTACTATTCCCCATTGTACAAAAGTTTACCAATTCTATTCACTCGCATCAAAAAACCTTTTAAAAGCAATGAGGCTGATGCAACAGATCAGTACGTTAGCTTAAAATGTTGAATGTTCCAAAATGCAATCAACTAGTGGGAAACACTGTTCTCAAAAGTGACCACAAATGCGATTATGCATGTAATGTTTTATTGTAAAAGTGAATTTTTATGGTGAAAATTATCTTCCCCAAACTTGAAACTCATGCCAGTTAGGCTCTACACCGGTTGTAAAGCGGATTCATGTGCTTAATTTTAAGAAGTTATTTGGCCACTTTAGTTGTGATACAAACCTTATCAAAACATATAGGCCTATGGGCTAGGCTACATGAGCTGTGCGACTATGATTTGAAAAAAAGTCACAAAAAAAGGCATGCACTATTTCTTGCCTTACTGCATATGCTGAGCATCATTCAGAAGTGATAATACATCATTCACAAGGTATAGGCTAATATTGTCACCCATCAGACTATTCTTAATTTAATTTTGTCTTTACATACAATAAATAATATATGTGTGAAATTTGTTTTGATTTAGAATGGACCATTATCATGCACCTGTCTCGAAACAGGGGCAGAGGAAAGAATTACATGTCATCTATGCACTTAAATAGCGAATGGAGGACACTTTTCCCATGGTTCATTTTCATGCCAGCCAGGTAGGCTGCACTGCTGTCGTAAAGCGAAGAAATGTGCTTAATATTAGGAAAGTTAAGAAAGAAATATAGTAGGCCTAGCCTATAGAAAGCTGATGGGATCCTCCTGTTTTGCAATTGCTGTTTTCTCACGATATTGCATAGCCTATAGAAATGTTGCACAACATGAGCTCATGAGCTCTCATGAAGTGTTTGATTTCCGATTACATTTGCAGAGTGATTAGAGAGACAATAGAGTACTGAGTACCAGGCAGTTAGCAAGTTTGGTAGCCTACTAATGACCATCAGCAACATCAGAGCTTGGAGAGGCCTAGTTACCGTGACTAAATGGTCACGTGGAATTTGACTGCAGTCTTGACTCGTGATCGCCGGTGTGGCAGTAAAATGGTCACCGTAACAGCCCTAGTTATGGCAAGCCTAAAAAAGTAAAAATGTGCATAACAAGTCACATAATAAGTTGCATGGACTCACTCTTTGTGCATTTAATGACTACCTCATCTCTGTACCCCACACATACAATTATCAGTAAGGTCCCTCGGGTCGAGCAGTGAATTTCAAACACAGATTAAATCACAAAGACCAGGGAGGTTTTCCAATGACTCGCAAAGAAGGGCACCTATTAGTAGATGGGTAAAAAAAACACATTGAATATTACTTTGAGCATGGTTAAATTATTAATTATACTTTGGATGGTGTTTCAATACACCCAGACACTAAAAAGATACAGGCGTCCTTCCTAACTCAGTTGCCGTAGAGGAAGGAAATCACTCAGGAATATTAAGGTCTATGGTAACTTTAAAACAGTTACAAAGTTAAATGGCTGTGATAGGAGAAAACTGAGGATGGATCAACAATATTGTAGTTACTCCACAATACTAACCTAATTGACTGAGAGAAAATAAGGAAACCTGTACAGAATACAAATATTTCAAAATATTTATCCTGTTTGCAATAAGGCACTAAAGTAATACTGCAAAAAATTTGACAAAGCAATTCACTTTTTGTCCTGAATACCATGTGTTATGTTTGGGGCAAATCCAATACAACACATTACTGAGTACCACTCTCCATATTTTCAAGCATAGTGGTGGCTGCATCATGTTATGGGTATGTTTGTAATCGTTAAGGACTGGGGAGTTTTTCAGGATAAAAAAGAAATGGAATGAAGCTAAGTACAGGCAAAATCATGGAGAAAAAGCTGGTTCAGTCTGCTTTCCGCTAGACACTGGGAGATGAATTCACCTTTCAGCAGGACAATAACCTAAAACACAAAGCCAACTCTACGCATGAGTTGCTTACCAAGAAGACAGTGAATGTTTCTGAGTGGTCACGTTACAGTTTTGACTTAAATCTATTTGAAAATCTATGGCAAGACCTGAAAATGGTTGTCTAGCAAAGATCAACAACCAATTTGACAGAGCTTGAAGAATTTTGAAAAGAATAATGGGCAAATGTTGCACAATCCAGATGTGGAAAGCCCATAGAGACTTACCCAGAAAAACGTACAGCTGTAATCCCTGCCAAAGGTGCTTCTACGAAGTATTGACTTAGGGGTGTGAATACATATGTAAATGAGATATTTCTGTATTTCATATGCAATACATTTATCAAAAATTTCTAAAAACATGTTTTCACTTTGTCATTATGAGGTATTGTGTGTAGATGTTGTGTGTCTTGTCTGTACATTGAGCAAGATTTTGGACTGATGTTTGGTGACACAACTTCTGCAGAATTCCTGTGGAAATGGCTTACTGTCTTCAAACAGAAGTTCATCCTGCAGAGCCATGGACTCACACCAACAACTGAGCTGATACACAATGCTGAGTCCATAGCAGTGGTGGAAAATGGCACAGACATACCACTTTACACTGTAATATGAAGTTCTAGCATGTGCATGTGGGAGGGAGACGAAATGAAGGATTGTAGTTAAAAAGGAAGTGGGTTACATTTTAATACTGGCAAACATGTTCTAACATTTTTTGGTCAGAATTCTAATTTGTGTTTCTAGGCTGCTTCCCTCCGCTCAAGGCCGTAAAAAAGATGTCAGCAAGACACGCAGCTGAACATCTTGTGAAGTTCATAAAGGTCAGGCTACAATTCAACACGAATTTGTTGCTGTATCCTGATCTCTCTCCCCCCCCACCACCCCCCCCCCCTCTCCCTCAAGTGTACAAAGCCTTACCCCAGCAAAGAGCACTATCATCAACTCTACTGCTACACTGGGGGAAAAAAGTATTTAGTCAGCCACCAATTGTGCAAGTTCTCCCACTTAAAAAGATGAGAGAGGCCTTTAATTTTCATTATAGGTACACGTCAACTATGACAGACAAATTGAGAAAACATCACATTGTAGGATTTTTAATGAATTTATTTGCAAATGATGGTGGAAAATAAATATTTGGTCACCTACAAACAAGCAAGATTTCTGGCTCTCACAGACCTGTAACTTCTTCTTTAAGAGGCTCCTCTGTCCTCCACTCGTTACCTGTATTAATGGCACCTGTTTGAAATTGTTATCAGTATAAAAGACACCTGTCCACAACCTCAAACAGTCACACTCCAATCTCCACTATGGCCAAGACCAAAGAGCTGTCAAAGGACACCAGAATCAAAATTGTAGACCTGCACCAGGCTGGGAAGACTGAATCTGCAATAGGTAAGCAGCTTGGTTTGAAGAAATCAACTGTGGGAGCAATTATTAGGAAATGGAAGACATACAAGACCACTGATAATCTCCCTCGATCTGGGGCTCCACGCAAGATCTCACCCCGTGGGGTCAAAATGATCACAAGAACGGTGAGCAAAAATCCCAGAACCACACGGGGGGACCTAGTGAATGACCTGCAGAGAGCTGGGACCAAAGTAACAAAGCCTACCATCAGTAACACACTACGCCGCCATGGACTCAAATCCTGCAGTGCCAGACGTGTCCCCCTGCTTAAGCCAGTACATGTCCAGGCCCGTCTGACGTTTGCTAGAGTGCATTTGGATGATCCAGAAGAGGATTGGGAGAATGTCATATGGTCAGATGAAACCAAAATAGAACTTTTTGGTAAAAACTCAACTCGTCGTGTTTGGAGGACAAAGAATGCTGAGTTGCATCCAAAGAACACCATACCTACTGTGAAGCATGGGGGTGGAAACATCATGCTTTGGGGCTGTTTTTCTGCAAAGGGACCAGGACGACTGATCCGTGTAAAGGAAAGAATGAATGGGGCCATGTATCGTGATATTTTGAGTGAAAACCTCCTTCCATCAGCAAGGGCATTGAACATGAAACGTGGCTGGGTCTTTCAGCATGATAATGATCCCAAACACACCGCCCGGGCAACGAAGGAGTGGCTTCGTAAGAAGCATTTCAAAGTCCTGGAGTGGCCTAGCCAGTCTCCAGATCTCAACCCCATAAAAAATCTTTGGAGGGAGTTGAAAGTCCGTGTTGCCCAGCGACAGCCCCAAAACATCACTGCTCTAGAGGAGATCTGCATGGAGGAATGGGCCAAAATACCAGCAACCGTGTGTGAAAACCTTGTGAAGACTTACAGAAAACGTTTGACCTGTGTCATTGCCAACAAAGGGTATACAACAAAGTATTGAGAAACTTTTGTTATTGACCAAATACTTATTTTCCACCATAATTTGCAAATAAATTCATAAAAAATCCTACAATGTGATTTTCTGGATTTTTTTTCCTCATTTTGTCTGTCATAGTTGACGTGTACCTATGATGAAATTACAGGCCTCTCTCATCTTTTTAAGTGGGAGAACTTGCACAATTGGTGGCTGACTAAATATTTTTTTCCCCCACTGTATAATACCTCTTACTAGTTAAACTACTACAACTGTGGTAATATAACACTGTAATATATATTAGAATCACTGCTGTCTGGCTTCAGAGACTTATAGTAGATGTTGTGAGAATTAATAGGAGATGTTCTAACGATACATTATTTTCTTACAGGCAGGGACCAGCATCCAGCAGCATCTTGATGGCATCACCGGAAGTCAACAGCCATAGACGCTTGCCATGGGGACCCAGAGAACGAGCATTCACGCCTACTTCATCAGGATTGACAAACATGCGGTACCTTGTAAGGCATCTGGCTCACTGGGTTGTTTTGATGAGCTTTTCAAAGCTTACTTTGTCTTTGGTCCCTCATACAGTCAGGGTCTGGCAAACATGTACACTCTTCTACAGACGACAATCTACGACATTGACATTGACACAACTAAGGTCAATCCCAGGGTAGCAGAGCTGAGGGCAAGAATGTTGCATTAAACAGATCTGTTTGAGTCACAGAAATGTTTTCTTTTGTTTGCAAATGCTGCCAGGCAAATGCCAATAGCCTTGTAAAACATCTGAAGATAATCCACGGTCTTTGTCCAGGGAAATCTCTGCATTTAAAGTGTGGTGAGGTTGGTCGTTCACATGTATTTGACACTTTTTCTGGATTTACAAAAAAATCTTAAAATGTTACACGACGAGAGTACAGAAAGCAGTTTCTGATAATGATGGCGGAGGCCCCTCTGCTAACAGTTTTGCAGCAAACAATTTTGGTGATGTGCCAGCACAAAGCTCACATTGTGATTTAGCTCTGTATAATATTATTGTAGATAATTGTGCCGCAACAATAGCTCAACTCATAGCAGTGGGAGTTGGTGAAACAACAGTGAACACTTTAGTCAGTTCCATGGAAGACATAGATGATGATATCCACAGTCAAGCTAAAGAGTCAGTGAAGAAGTGTCTGTCTTTACAGGAAACTGGCTACAATGATATTGAGTGTAAAATACACTGAACAAAAATATAAACACAGCATGTAAAGTGTTGGTCCCATGTTTCATGAGCTGAAATAAAAGTTCCCAGAAATGTTCCATAAGCACAAAAAGCTTATTTCTCTAAAATGTTGTGCACAAATTTGTTTACATTCCTGACAGTGAGCATTTTTCCTTTGCCAAGATAATCCATCTACCTGACAGGTGTGGCATATCAAGAAGCTCATTAAACCGTATGATCATTACAAAGGTGCACCTTGTGCTGGGGACAATAAAAGGCCACTTTAAAAAGTGCAGTTTTGTTGCACAACACAATGCCACAGATGTCTCATGTTTTGAGGGAGCGTGCAATTGGCATGCTGACTGCAGGAATGTCCACCAGAGCTGTTGCCAGATAATTTAATTTTCATTTCTCTACCATTTCTTCAATGTTGTTTTAGAAAATTTGGCAGTACGACCAATTGGCCTCACAACCGCAGGCTACGTGTAATTACGCCAGGCCAGGACCTCCACATCCGGTTGCTGAGGAGTATTTATTTCTGTAATAAAGCCCTTTTGTGGGGAAAAAACTATTCTGATTGGCTGGGCCTGGCTCCCCAGTGGGTGGGCCGAGTGAGCCAAGTAGGTGGGCCTATGCCCTCCCAGGCCAACCCATGGCTGCACCCCTGCCCAGTCACATGAAATCAATAGATTAGGGCCTTATACATTTATTTCAATTGACTGATTTCTTTATATGAACTGTAAAATCTTTGAAATTGTTGCATGCTACATTTATATTTTTGTTCAGTATAGATCAGTGTTCTGGGCAAATGGAAAATCCTTTAAGTGTATTGAATTCTGAAACCAAAAGGTTAAAATAATTATCAGATAACTGGGGAACTGTAGATCCAGTTGAATATGTTCTTGACACAAGATTTGACAAGCCATCATTTTGATATCATGGATGGTCAGTCCTTGCATCCATAGCTATGTCTATGAATTTGAGAGTGGTATCATTTCTCCAGCCTAATCCCTCAGCTTTTTCCCGCTTTGTTATTGTTTCTATTGCTGATTGCCGCTTTAAGCATTACGATGGTCGTACCAGATGCATCATTATGTACGATCCAGTGTTTCCCAAACAAGCACGTAGAGTGAACCTGTAAGAGCAACAGCTAAGAGCGTCGTTGGTGGCGTGTTTGGTTTTTCACATGATTTTGTTGGGGGAGCTGTCCAGTCCCTTGTGCTGAAATTGATTCTGCATGTATCGTAAGCAAACACGACTAATAGCCCACATTTCATGTGAAACGTAGGCCTATACATTTCGCAGACTAGTTTTTATGAATGAAAGTAAATAACACCATAATCTACAAACTAACCATTATCGTCATGAAGTGTTGAGTGATTTCAAGATTTGAACCCCAGTTGTCTTCTTATCTCCACAGTGCTTTAGCACAATGCAACACAATGTTTTGACTTCTGTGTTATGTCCTGAGCTCTGTTTTTTTACTGTATGATATATTTAAGTTTTTCTGTTTTGTATATAATGTTTCCATGTCTAGATATTCACCTATGTCTAGATGTTTTAGGGACTATAGATGGAAATTAGCTATTAGCTAAATCTGGTGGGACACATGTTTTCTCAGTGCTTTGAGACTTAGCCTATGTTTTTGTTGAGCATTGTCTCTGCCAAATAATCGGTCTCAGATAGTTTCCTTTTAGCCCACAAATATATACAGTAACTAACCCTCTACTGCACACATTACATTTTTTATTTTATGTTCTGAGGACATGTCCATCCCCAAGGACCTGGAGAAAACTCCCCACTGGGTAAAAGCACAAGACTGTTGGAAGCTGCACCTCAGCACTCAGCGCAAAGTTGCAGTGGGTTGGTTGGCTGATTGAGGGGGACACAAGGTCCCACAGTCTGAGTATCTCCTCTCCTGTATTTCTGCCCCATCATTGTGTCTGCAACGGGCTCAGATTTTGGAGAAGATGTGCCAACCGACTGCGAGGCCGGCTCTGCTGGTTATGTTGGAGAGCAACAATCTGCTGAATAGCAGCTATATGCTGTATTATTGTTGTTCCGCTGACGTCTGACAATGACTTGGCGTTCATAGTGTTCCAGATGTTTCCAATTTGTACCGGATAAGATTCAGCTTGGGATAAATCTAATCTTGACAAAATGTTACAAATACATATTTCAAATATTACATTAGATCCTATACATTACCCAAATTAAACATTTATCATCGCATGATCATGCCCATTTACACAAAACTTTAATAAATTGTTTTAGAATGATATCTTGTGAGATAAGGTAGCAAATAAGCCTAACGGTGCACTTTGGCTGCTCTATGTGTGGTCTGGATCAATCATAGATGTGCAAGGGTTTCAAGAGCCACGTTACTAACGAAGGCTCTGGGAAACCCCTTGGCTACAAAAGATACATCGTAAGATGTTTCTAACAATGATTTTAACGCTATACGATGTCTCTGGGAAACAAGGCCCAGTGCCCGGTTTGCCAAAAGCATCTTAAGTTCATTGTTAGAACCATAGGTCCTTGGACAGAACTCTTTATTTAAATGTTTTAATATCATACCTTATTGGTGTAGCTTATAGGCTCATCACAAATAGCCAGATCCTGACATAGGCAAAACTAAAAACTGTTCTCCATGTATAGATCGTTGGTTATGACGCGCAAATTTCACCGTACGCCGGCTGACTGCCCATGTTGTCTAAACTCGTAGGCACTGAAGCTTGTGGTGATCGGTGGCATGTTATAGAGACTATCCACAATTATGTACGCTACATGTTAGTTGTTAAGGTTCTAAAGGTTGTGGAAGTGGCTGTCTCACTGACCTAGGCCAATTTGGACTGGTCACATGACCCACTACAGTGACTGTCAATCATCAAATCATTGTAATGAGAAACATTTGTGTAAATAAATCATGTTTATCTGTTTTTTTCAATTACATTTGCAGATTAAAAGCATAAATAAATACCTGTTTATAATTTTCTGTGTTGTCTGGAAACCACAACTATTAATTTGCCTAAATGTATGGTGCCCGGGTCGAACTAGAACCTATATTTAAAAACACAACATTTGAATGATCAAATCATTATTCCGTTTCTCTCTATTTTATTTTATTTCCTTGAGACAAAAAAAATAAGAAAAAACGATTGATTTGATTTCAGATGCAAATCAAATAAATGAGGAATTACCCTTTATTCTATTTTTTTTATTTTGTCATCTAATAGGAAATATTAATTGGCCGAAAAGTACACGGACCCAAAATGTACAGTGTAGATCCAGAACCGTTAATTGAAAACACAACATTTAAATAATAAAATAATTATTCAGTTTCTAGTTATTTCATATTTCCTTTAGACAATAAAAACAAAATTTCAAACAGTTGATATGTTGTTTGATTTCAGATTCAAATCAAATCTAATCTTGTCATCTGATACGAAATAGACAGTCCCACGATAGTATTGCAAGAAATCCCACTCTGCCCTATGTGATGTGTGTTAAAAAATATTGCCTCTTAAATTCATTACAGTACTTTCATACAAGTGAGCATTTTTCAGTTGATATCATGCATGATCATCTTGGAGGGTGTTGGGCAATATGAGGTGAAATTGCTCATACAGCACTTGCAAAATGAGTATTTAAAAGAAATTGACATGAGAATTCAGAGCTTCAGCTATAGTTATATGGAAAGAAAGAACAGACCCCCTGCTGTGAAGTTACTTGAGGGTTCCAATGATTTGGGCTTAAATGGATACATTGGGATTTTGGCAATAGTTTCACGAGCCAATGCTAACTAGCGCAATGACTGGAAGTCTATGGGTATCTGCTAGCATGCTTTTGTCGCCCAGGAGACTCCGGCTCGAACCCTGTCGTCGCACATTAAATGTTTCTCTTGCCAGCGAAAATAAATCAGTCCAAAATCATTATAGCTTGAGGCAACTCTTTAAGAACAGTAGTACCAACAATTATAAATCCTTTCACATATTAGAATGTACACTTCAATAACACATATTCCCTCTTCCCTGTCTATACTCTATGTACTCGCCTTAGCCTTGGTATCAGCCACGTCCGATATCTGAAAGGCTGGAGCCACAGCTTCGGACCAGAATTGAATCATTTAGGGTCCCATCTCTCTTGGTCTTTCGCGAGTCACCCCTTCTCAACTCTGGAACGCCAGAGACCACCGGTGAGTAAATTACCTACCACCCAGTTTCATTTGTTTGATTACGCAAGCCCAAATTGAATTTTAACCAACGTACCTTAAGGGTCCAGAAAGCCTAGCAGGCAAAGGAATTAGCATCTCATGCTAGCGAAGTCCTCCACATAATTGCATTTAATTAAACCACCTAGCTACTGTGCTGTACAATGAATGATGTGGCGCTGCTCAGTGTGGATACCACAGCAAACCACTCAGGAGGCTGGTTATTTCACAATTTTACCACAGGTTCTTGTTATGATGATTGGTGCAGAGGTTCGCGAGGTAAGATTAATTGCTATTGCTCAGATACGCAGTGATGTCATTTATTTTTGATAACCGCATTGAGGAAGTTTAAATGAGAGCAAATCTGTGGGAGGTGCTCACTTCATTGTTTGGGAAATTGCTTCATATGGGTGTGGAATTTGTTACGCTAAGCCTTGTGTACACTAGTGTGTCTATCTCCGGTTGAAACCATGTGCCACAATGAATTAGTTATACACTACATGACCAAAAGTATGTGGACACCTGCTCGTAGAACATTAATATGGAGTTGGTACCCCCCTTTGCTGCGATAACAGCCTCAACTCTTCAGGGAAAGCTTTCCACTAGATGTTGGAACATTGCTGTGGGGACTTACATCCATTCAGTCACAAAAGCATTAGTGAAGTCGGGCACTGATGTTGGGCGATTAGGCCTGGCTCGCAGTTGGCGCTCCAATTCATCCCAAAGGTGTTCAGTGGGGTTGAGGTCAGGGCTCTGTGCAGGCCAGTCAAGTTCTTCAACACTGATCTCGACAAACCATTTCTCTATCGACTTTGCTTTGTGCACGGGGGCATTGTCATGCTAAAACAGGAAAGGGCCTTCCCCAAACTGTTGCCACAAAGTTGGAAGCACAGAATTGTCTAGAATGTCATTGTATTGTGTAGCGTTAAGATTACCCTTCACTGGAACTAAGGGGCCTAGCCCAAACCATGAAAAGCAGCCCCATACCATTATTCCTCCTCCACCAAACTTTACAGTTGGCACTATGCATTGGGGCAGGTAGAGTTCTCTTGGCAACTGCCAAACCCAGATTTGTCCGTCAGACTGTCAGATGGTGAAGCGTGATTCATCACTCCAGAGAACGCGTTTCCACTGCTCCAGAGTCCAATGGCATTGAGCTTTACACCACTCCAGCCGATGCTTGGCATTGCACATGGTGATCTTAGGCTTGTGTGCGGCTGCTCGGCCATGGAAACTAATTTCATGAAGCTCCCGACAAACAGTTATTGTGCTGACGTTGATTCCAGAGGCAGTTTGGAACTCGGTAGTGAGTGTTGCAACTGAGGACAGACAAATTTGATGCGCTTCAGCACTCAGCGGTACTGTTCTGTGAGCTTGTGTGGCCTATCACTTCGCGGCTGAGCCGTTGTTGCTCCTAGATGTTTCCACTTCATAATAACATCACTTACAGTTGACCGGGGAATCTCTAGCAGGGCAGAAATTCAACAAACTGACTTGTTGTAAAGATAGCATCCTATGACGGTGCCACGTTGAATGTCACTCTACTGCCAAAGTTTGTATACCTCTGACCACCCACCCAACCCCACCCCTCAACACGGGTCAATGCATCACTACCTACCTAGAAACCCCCACCCTCCACCTCCTTATCCATTATCCTCCCTCACTCTCCTTTCCCCCAGCCACGCTCCAGACTCTAGGAGTAACTAACAGTCTCTCTATGCATGGGGGCTGTCACCGGAGGGGGAGTTGTTGGAGGGGAACCAGGAGCACAGATCCCAATTTACTCTGCCTCTCTCCTCACAGCTGCCCCACATATTGTATAGCCTAGGAAAGGGAGGGGGGATGCCTTGGGGGGCTCTAAGAGAAAATCTCTCTCTCTCTCTTAGGCACATGCACCCTCAAACACACACTGGAACACAGTCACACACGCACACGTATACACTCTCTCTCACATACCGTCTCTCTTCTTCATATACACACTTGAACACACACACTCTCTCAGGGCAAGGAGCAGCACAGATGCGGTGTTAGCTCAGTAATAAAGGTAAGGAAAACACCTTGGGCTGCCCAGACTTTTCAGCAGCGATCCCTGCTGCAGCTGGTGGGTGTCACCAGGGTCCTCGAGATGGATCGACACACAGGTGCAAGACAGATGTCTCTGGGTTTAGGGGAGAGCAACGATAGCCACAATGCACTGAAGGCCCTTGAAGCCGAAAGCTGTTGTTTACCTATTGGTGAACGGTGTCCGAAATGGCATCCTATTGCACATATAGGGCACTACTTTTAACCAGGGCCAATAGGGCTACTTGGTCAAAAATAGTGGACTATGTAGGGAATAGGGTGCCATTTGGGACGCAGCTTAAGACTCCGGCTAAGTCTCCCACTCAGGGCGTATGGAGTTTTTTTTATTATTGGAAATTGTGTGAGCACTAGGCCTATATACTGTTCAATGACTCACTCAATAGAGTTAAAATAAATTAAGTGGCCGAGCAGAGTAGGCAGGGTTAAGGATCTGAATGTAAAGTAGGCGACTGGTTCAAGAATGCTTGCCATGTTGTGTTATGGGATACCATGAGCAGTCAACTATGGTGTTGTAATGCTAGACAACATATGGTGGTTTGTAATCTTAGATCAGAAAAGATGGTGCAGACACGGACTCATCATTATGCTTTGAAACTTAATCGATGTAACTATCATTACATCTTTGCCTTTTATGTTTATAGATACAGCAATAAGACATCCCAGCTTTTTCAATCTCTTCTCAATGTTCCCTCTAAATATCATGATTGATAGTTTCAAGAAGATAATCCCTAAATTAACAGTATGAGTCATCGCAAACCAGCCTTAGAAAAAATATGACAAAAAAATAGGTTTTAACTTAGACCTTTACATTTAAGTCATTTAGCAGACACTCTTATCCAGAGCGACTTATAGTTAGTGAATACATTTTTTATTTACTTTTTCATACTGGCCCCCCGTGGGAATCAAACCCACAACCCTGACGTTGCAAACGCCATGCTCTATCAACTGAGCTACATCCCTGCCGGCCATTCCCTCCCCTACCCTGGACAACGCTGGGCCAATTGTGCGCCGCCCACGAGTCTCCCGGTCGCGGCCAGCTGCGACAGAGCCTGGATTCGAACCAGGATCTCTAGTGGCACAGCTAGCACTGCGATGCAGTGCCTTAGACCACTGCGCCACTCAGGAGATTTACACTTTACATTACACTTTACATTAATGAATGCAGGCTCTGAAGTGCCGTGCCACAATGGCAAATAAGTAACAACAGCCAATATCTGCTAATGTTTGTAACAGATAAAAATGAAAACTTAAAGTGCTTCTATTACTCTGGAGCAGTAGATGAAAAACAGGAAGTCATTGGTTCAATCAAGAAGAAGCCACCTCAACAAATAAATATGATTTGTATAGTGCATTGAGGTTTCCCAGAAGCGCAGAACAAGTTAAGTTGAGACGTCACCTTGGGTCTATGTGGCCGTTGGGAGGAATTATTGAAATTATAGCCCTTGTTTTGTTCCCATGTGTCACGTATACTCCCCCTCCGGCCTCTAGGTCACCAGGCTGCTCTTCACCATCGTTACGCGCACCATCGCCTCATCAGACTCACCTGGACTCCATCACCTTCCTGATTACCTCCCCATATATGTCACTCCCTTTGGTTCCTTCCCTAGGTGTTATTGATTCTGTTCCTGTCTGTACGCTACTCTTGTTTTATCCCATGTTTTATTTATCATTAAATGCACTCCCTGTACTTGCTTCCCGACTCTCAGCGTACATTGTTACACCATGGCAATGGTGATCAACAAATTAAACTCTTTCAGGCACCACTAGTATGGCATGATTTCAGTGCCAACCGAAACTGTATTTAAATTAAATACTTTTTATTTTTTATTAAGATATTGAATTTGAATTCAATATATTTACATTTGTAAGGCACAACTTGAATCATTGATTCATAAATTGAACTTGATTTGAAACTGAATTTAATGAATATTGCATTCAGTTGTAAAATTACATTTAAAATTAATTGGAAAAGTGAATGACTGGGTTCCTTGCTGAGCTAAAGCCTAGGCATTTGTTCTATGACTTGGATCGGTCTCTTCGAGAAGGAGGTCAAAGGGGGGGTTAAGTGAAACACAGGGTAACCACGCTTGTGTGATAAGACCTGATGATTTGCATTGGCTGTCTGGTGCGCAGGAGACCTGGGTTAGCACCCCATTGGTCAAGCTAACACGTCTTCAAGTCTCAGTCAAGATGATCACCGAAACATCTTTGTTGTACTCTCATTATATGGGGTGCACAGATCCTTCTGCTTCTGTTTTCCACAGAAAATGCTTTTGTTGTGAGTTCAAACTCAGTCAGTTATATTAGTGCTGTGATCTCTGCGAGGATGAGGTCAAACGGGGGTGAAATGTAACAGAGGTGGTTTGATATGAGTCTAAGGCTAACCATATACCAGATTTTGTACATGCCCTGTAAGTGCTGACACATTAAATTGTTTAGTGTAAATCCAACCCAAATCCAACTAAGCATATATCCCCAAAGTCCATATTGATACAGAAACATGAAACAATGACTAAGATTTATTAAGAATAAGTTGAACAAAGTCATGAAAATTGTGATGAATTTAATCAACCTTCTTTGGCCTATGATAAAAAATATACGGTCGGTGGCAGAGACATTAGCAAAGTCAGTAGCGATCACAATGCCGTGCGACCAAGAGAGGAGGGACTCACATGTGACGTCATCACTTTAGCAGTGTATAAAAAACTCTGAAACATGCTACCATGCTCTCTTTAGCAAAGTCATTTGCGATCACAATGCCGAGCGACCAAGTGAGGAGGGACTCACATGCTGGAGAGCCGTGTGCCGGAGAGCCAGGAGAGCGACATTCAGTAAGTGTACGCAACCTCACAATCGCACCTAGCGTTGGGTAATTTGCTGGACTGAAACCATTAGGACAGCTAATAGCTAGCTAGTTACCTAGCTAGCATGACCAGTTTAGCAATCCATGTTAAACAAAACTGTACTGTCTTTACTCGCTAGCCCATCTTGCTAATCTGAATAATATAGCAACCAAGTGAACATGAACATTAGTTAGCAGCATCGTGCGTCTCACGCTTTTGACTAGAAAGGTCAGTCAGGTAGCTATCTACGGGGCTCCTGTGTGACCATTTAGTTGCATTTTGAGACCCATTGACTTGGCTGTGCTAGTTTAAAAAATAATAATAGGCCAAGTAAGTGTGTCAACCCTGTTGCGTATGTCCTTGACAGGCAAATAACTCCAAAGTGGTGAGGTCAGCCAGGCATCTGATCTCATTACTGGAAGACCAGGGTGGTGATGACAAGGCTACACCCATCAGAGTCAAGCGTGAAACACCGGCCAGGAGAATGTCATAATTGTGTTTATACAACGGGTGGTTTGGAATTCCCATTGTTAGAGCCTCTCCTGCCCATTATAGAATAGAATAGAACTAACGACCAGAGAACACCTAAAATGTCACTTGACAACCGGTGTTAGTTAATGTAGCATCATGTTTTGTTGAAAAATGTATGGTTTGGATTATAAGCTTGATTTTTATTGCTGGTAACCCGTTGTATAAAATTAATGATACACTCGAGTCCATATGTTATGACATTTTTATCATGGCTGTGGTGGTCTACGCCACTCGGCTTGGCCCTCGTGGCTATGACCACATCACAGCCATGTATTATTGCTTAATTTAAACGCTATCTTCATTTTCCATGGTTTCACTCTCACAGGCAGGGTACAAGTCAGGGAGGTATTCAGACAGAAGCACAATATACAAACGGAGAGGACAATGTCGTACAAGTTTAACATATTGTTTATGTTCACTCCAGATATGTTTTATAATTTGTGATGTATATATATATTTTTTTCCTTTTCGAAAATGCATTATGTCTCAACAAGTGTTTTCCTACTTTCTTCAAGGCACACTTTCCATGCAGGGCCTACCTCAACACCCCCCCCCCCCCCCCCCCCAGCCAAAATGACCCCAATTCATTTTTATCTACTGCAGAGATGACTCCCAAAGGCTCAGAAGAGATCGTCCATATGCAGGTAGGGTTGGGTCGCAGGTCCACCCTGTTTAATGACCACATGACTCATGATGAGGTAACTCAAGAGTGTTATAGCTCAATGCAAGAGACATAAAATGATTACTTTGAAAGAGGACATGTTCTGCCCGTGCATGCGCACACAGAAAAGTATCGCTCGAGTCCAACAAAATGGAATATAACGTTACGGATAAAGTTCGAAATGACACAATTTCATGTGTACAACATCTAAAGACCTGCATCACCATACTGAGAGCATTGCAGTTTCTAAAATGACATATTTGGGTGTTTTTGGAGCCTTTGTTCATGTTTTATATGTGACCGACCGGCTCGATTCAGTCTTACGTAGCAGAATTTGAAATAGTGTTTTTTAAGTTGGATTAAAGTAAAGACTCAGAGCTAAAAAATGGTATATCATACACTACAGTTAAGGAACAATGGGGAAGTAATTCTGCTTTGAAAGTTGATAAATTTGTAACCCCACTTTTGAGAAAATGGCCCTTGAATGTTTTGGTACACCTACTGGAGAGCAATGCAAATAGTCAGGGTAGCCATGAGTAGCTGTTCAGGAGTCTTATGGCTTGGGGGTAGAAGCTGTTAAGAAGCCTTTTGGACCTAGACGTGGCGCTCCGGTACCGCTTGCCGTGCGTGTGTTGTTACCTACCCTTACCACCTGGGGGGCGGCCTGTCAGGAAGACCAGGATCCAGTTGTAGAGGGAGGTGTTTAGTCCCAGGGTCCTTAGCTTAGTGATGATGAGAGAACAGTCTATGACCAGGGTGGCTGGAGCCTTTGATAGTTTTTAGGGCCATCCTCTGACACCACCTGGTATAGAGGTCCTGGATGGCAGGAAGCTTGGCCCCAGGGATGTACTGGGCCATACGCACTACCATCTGTAGTGCCTTGCGGTCAGAGGCCGAGCAGTTGCCATACCAGGCGGTGATGCAACCAGTCAGGATGCTCTCGATGGTGCAGCTGTATAACTTTTTGAGGATCTGAGGACCATGTCAAATCTTTGCAGTGTCCTGAGGGGGAATAGGCTTTGTCGTGCCCTCTTCACGACTGTCTTGGTGTGTTTGGACCATGATAGTTTGTTGGTGATGTGGACACCAAGGAACTTGAAGCTCTCAACCTGTTCCACTACAGCCCTGTCGATGAGAATGGGGGTGTGCTCAGTCCTCTTTTTTTCCTGTAGTCCACAATCATTTCCTTTGTCTTGAAGACGTTGAGGGAGAGGTTGTTATCCTGACACCACACGGCCAGGTCTCTGACCTCCTCCTATAGGCTGTCTCATCATTGTCGGTGATCAGGCCTACCACTGTTGTGTCGTCGGCAAACTTAATGAGTGTGTTGGATTCGTGCCTGGCCATGCAGTCATGGGTGAACAGGGAGTAGAGGAGGGGACTGAGCACGCACCCCTGAGGGCCCCCGTGTTGAGGATCAGTGTGGCAGATGTGTTGTTACCTACCCTTACCACCTGGGGGCGGCCCGTCAGGAAGACCAGGATCCAGTTGTAGAGGGAGGTGTTTAGTCCCAGGGTCCTTAGCTTAGTGATGAGCACTATTGTGTTGAACGCTGAGCTGTAGTCAATTAATAGAATTCTCACATAGGTGTTCCTCTTGTCCAGGTGGGAAAGGGCAGTGTGGCGTACAAATGAGATTGCATCATCTGTGGATCTGTTGGGGCGGTATGCAAATTGGAGTGGGTCTAGTGTTTCTGGGATAATGGTGTTGATGTGAGCCATGACCAGCCTTTCAAGCACTTCATGACTAAAGACGTGAGTGCTACGGGTCGGTAGTCGTTTAGGCAGGTTATCTTAGTGTTCTTGGTATAGGGACTATGGTGGTCTGCTTGAAACATGTTGGTATTACAGACTCAGTCAGGGACATGTTGAAAATGTCAGTAAAGACACTTGCCAGATTTTCAGCGCATGCTCGGAGTACACGTCCTGGTAATCCGTCTGGCCCTGCGGCCTTGTGAATGTTGACCTGCTTAAAAGTCTTACTCACATCGGCTACGGAAAGCTTGATCACATACAGTGGGGGAAAAAAGTATTTAGTCAGCCACCAATTGTGCAAGTTCTCCCACTTAAAAAGATGAGAGAGGCCTGTAATTTTCATCATAGGTACACGTCAACTATGACAGACAAATTGAGAGAAAAAAATCCAGAAAATCACATTGTAGGATTTTTAATTAATTTATTTGCAAATGATGGTGGAAAATAAGTATTTGGTCACCTACAAACAAGCAAGATTTCTGGCTCTCACAGACCTGTAACTTCTTCTTTAAGAGGCTCCTCTGTCCTCCACTCGTTACCTGTATTAATGGTACCTGTTTGAACTTGTTATCAGTATAAAAGACACCTGTCCACAACCTCAAACAGTCACACTCCAAACTCCACAATGGCCCTAGAACAAAGATCTGTCAAAGGACACCAGAAACAAAATTGTAGTCCTGCACCAGCCTGGGAAGACTGAATCTGCAATAGGTAAGCAGCTTGGTTTGAAGAAATCAACTGTGGGAGTAATTATTAGGAAATGGAAGACATACAAGACCACTGATAATCTCCCTCCATCTGGGGCTCCACGCAAGATCTCACCCTGTGGGGTCAAAATGATCACAAGAACGGTGAGCAAAAATCCCAGAACCACACGGGGGGACCTAGTGAATGACCTGCAGAGAGCTGGGACCAAAGTAACAAAGCTTACCATCAGTAACACACTACGCCGCCAGGGACTCAAATCCTGCAGTGCCAGACGTGTCCCCCTGCTTAAGCCAGTACATGTCCAGGCCCGTCTGAAGTTTTCTAGAGTGCATTTGGATGATCCAGAAGAGGATTGGGAGAATGTCAAAGGAAAGAATGAATGGGGGCATGTATCGTGAGATTTTGAGTGAAAACCTCCTTCCATCAGCAAGGGCATTGAAGATGAAACGTGGGTGGGTCTTTCAGAATGACAATGATCCCAAACACACCGCCCGGGCAACGAAGGAGTGGCTTCGTAAGAAGCATTTCAAAGTCCTGGAGAGGCCTATCCAGTCTCCAGATCTCATCCCCATAGAAAATCTTTGGAGGGAGTTGAAAGTCCGTGTTACCCAGCGACAGCCCCAAAACATCACTGCTCTAGAGGAGATCTGCATGGAGGAATGGGCAAAAATACCAGCAACAGTGTGTGAAAACCTTATGAAGACTTACAGAAAACGTTTGACCTGTGTCATTGCCAACAAAGGGTATATAACAAAGTATTGAGAAACGTTTGTTATTGATCAAGTACTTATTTTCCACCATAATTTGCAAATAAATTCATAAAAAATCCTACAATGTGATTTTCTGGAGAAAAAAAATCTCATTTTGTCTGTCATAGTAGACGTCTACCTATGATGAAAATTACAGGCCTCTCTCATCTTTTTAAGTGGGAGTACTTGCACAATTGGTGGCTGACTAAATACTTTTTCCCCACTGTATTCATCCAGAACAGCTGATGCTCTTATGCATGCTTCAGTGTTGCTTGCCTCGAAGTAAGCATAAAAGTGATTTAGCTCGTCTGGTAGGCTTGTGTCACTGGGCAGCTCGTGGCTGTGCTTCCCTTTGTAGTCTGTAATAGTTTGCAAGCCCTGCCACATCCGACAAGTGTCAGAGCCGGTGTAGTACTATCAGTCTTAGTCCTGTATTGACTCTTTGCCTGTTTGATGGCTCGTCGGAGGGCATAGCAGGATTTCTTATAAGCGTCCGGGTTGGAGTCCCGCTCCTTGAAGGTGGCAGCTCTACCCTTTAGCTCAGTGCGGATGTTGCCTGTAATCCATGGCTTCTGGTTGGGATATGTACGTACATTCACTGTGGGGACGACGTCATCAATGCACTTATTGATGAAGCCAGTGACTGATGTGGTGTACTCCTCAATGCTATCGGAAGAATCCCAGAACATATTCCAGTCTGGGCTAGCAGAACAGTCCTGTAGCTTAGCATCTGCATCATCTGACCACTTCCTTATTAACCGAGTCGCTGGTGCTTCCTGCTTTAGTTTTTGCTTGTAAGCTGGAATCAGGAGGATAGAGTTATGGTCAGATTTGCCAAATGGAGGGCGAGGAAGAGCTTTGTACACATCTCTGTGTGTGGAGTAAAGGTGGTCTAGAGTTTTTTTTCCCTCTGGTTGCACATTTTACATGCTGGTAGAAATTAGGTAGAACGGATTTAAAGTTTCCCTGCATTAAAGTCCCCGGCCACTAGGTGCGCTGCCTCTGGATGAGCGTTTTTCTGTTTACTTATGGCCTTATACAGCTCATTAAGTGCAATCTTAGTGCCTGCATCGGTTTGTGGTGGTAAATAGACAGCTACAAAAAATGTAGATGAAAAGTATCTTGGTAAATAGTGTGGTCTACAGCTTATCTTGAGATACTCTACCTCAGGCGAGCAAAACCTCAACACTTCCTTAGTATTAGATTTTATGCACCAGCTGCTGTTTACAAATATACACAGACCGCCACCCCTTGTCTTACCGGAATCAGCTGTTCTATCCTGCCGATGTAGCGTATATCCCACCAGCTGCATATTATCCATGTTGTCGTTCAGCCACAACTCGGTGAAACATAAGATATTACAGTTTTTAATGTCCCGTTGGTAGGATAACCATAATCTTAGGTTGTCTAATTTATTTTCAAATGATTGCACATTGGCTTATAGGATTGATGGAAGAGGCAGTTTACTCGCTCACCGTCAGATCCTTTCAAGGCACCCCGACCTACGTCCACGATATCTCCGTCTGTTTCTTATGCGAATTATGGGGATTTGGGCCTTGTCGGGTGTCTGTAGGATATCCTTCGCGTCCAACTCATTGAAGAAAAAATCTTTGTCCAATACGAGGTGAGTAATCGCTGTCCTGATATCCAGAAGCTCTTTTTGGTCATAAGAGATGGTGGCAGAAACATTATCTACAGAATAAATTACAAATATTGCGAAAAAACAAACATAATAGTGCAATTGGTTAGAGGGCTGTAAAACGGCTGCCATCTTCTTCGGCGCCATTCTTGTCCATACAGAGTGAGCATGATAGTGTACTATAGAGTGAGTACGGCAGTGTACTAGACAACCAAAGATTTCAAGACTAAAGGCTGGTTTATACTACGTCTATCGACATGTCTGTAGACAGTTGTCGCAGTGACATCATGAACATTCTATTGTCATCTGACATCAAACTTGTCGTTGTTGTTATGAAAAAATATGAACACAAAAACAACAGGCTGCATGACATCAGCAGCCTGGTGATCCAAAACAACATAACTGGTGTATTTTAACACCAATAAACCCATCCGTTTAAAAATGAATTGAGTATATGTCAATCTAGCAAACCAGGCAACTAAAAGCAGCTTTCTAAACAATGTTTTGGTTAGTTTCTAGCTTGTTAGCTAGCTAGCAATGTTAAGTTAGCTGGGTAGCCAATTCAAATAATGACCATATCATATAGCTGACAAGCTGTATTCATTATTACAGGAAAATAAACTATAGCTAACCAACTAGCTAGGTTCAATGTTAGCTAGCTAGCTAACATTAGGGTATAACTAGCAATGCAAATGGCTCTGAGATACAAATAATATTACTACACAGATCATACACGTAACGTTAGCTAACAAGCCAGCCAGCTAACATTAGCTAGCTAGCTAACAGTACGTTTTAACTTGCAATGAAAACGACTTTCTGACAAAGTTAGAAAAGTATAATATATGAAAATGTAAATAGCTAGACTATCTTACCTGTATACATGGATGAACGCTTCTCACTCTCTGTCATGGATGCCATGGTTGCCCTTAGTTTGAAGATGTAATCCGGAGACAGGTGTTTAATACAGCAGCCTTCTTCTGTGTGTTCTCTTTTCGACTCCCTCCGCATTATTTGCAATCAAACTGAATAATTTTCTCAATTTCCTCAGCTATCATACTCTGTTTCCACAGGGCATTCTACTGATTTCAAAACTCGGTCCTCCAGAAAGCGGAGAGTATTAGCAGTAATTATGCAGTTCTTTGTGATATCTTTAAAAAAAGCTGCATTAGAAAGGATTACCTACACATACTGAGCAGCTCATGTTATAGACAGAAGTGTGCTACAGTACATGGCAGACCAATCTGAACTCATCTCTCGGCATGTCCAGCCCATCCATTATCACAGTCAATCATGGCTAGCTTCCTGTCTTTTTCCGTGGCTTAACCAACTAGGCTCTTAACTTAACAATTTGATTTGTATTTAGAGATGGCATACAAGTTTGTTACTAAGGCATATGAAAGTTCACATGTTCCAGAAGGCATTTGTGCCAAAAAACGCATTTTGATAAAAAATAAATGTTTATGTTCAAATGCTTCTCCTGTGAAGTAGTGCCGTGTGACACACGCCTAGTTTCCTGAAACGAGTCACATATACAGTTGAAGTCGGAAGTTTACATACACTTAGGTTGGAGTCATTAAAACAAGTTTTTCAACCACTCCACAAACTTCTTGTTAACAAACTATAGTTTTGGCAAGTCGGTTAGGATATCTACTTTGTACTTGACACAAGTAATTTTCTCAACAATTGTTTACAGACAAAATATTTCACTTATAATTCACTGTATCACAATTCCAGTGGGTCAGAAGTTTACATACACTAAGTTGACTGTGCCTTTAAACAGCTTGGAAAATTCCAGAAAATGATGTCATGGCTTTAGAAGCTCTGTCAGCTAATTGACATCATTTGAGTCAATTGGAGGTGTACCTGTGAATATATTTCAAGGCCTACCTTCAAACTCAGTGCCTCTTTGCTTGACATCATGGGGGAATCAAAAGAAATGAGCCAAGACCTCAGAAAAGAAATTGTAGACCTCCACAAGTCTGGTTCATCCTTGGGAGCAATTTCCAAACGCCTGAAGGTACCATGTTCATCTGTACAAACAATAGTACGCAAGTATAAACACCATGGGACCACGCAGCCGTCACACCGCTCAGGAAGGAGACGCGTTCTGTCTCCTAGAGATGAACGTACTTTGGTGCGAAAAGTGCAAATCAATCCCAGAACAACAGCAAAGGACCTTGTAAAGATGCTGGAGGAAACAGGTACAAAAGTATCTATATCCACAGTAAAATGAGTCCTATATAGACATAAGTTGAAAGGCCGCTCAGCAAGGAAGAAGCCATTGCTCCAAAACCGCCATAAAAAAGCCAGACTACGGTTTGCAACTGCACATGGGCCAAAGATCGTACTTTTTGGAGAAATGTCCTCTGGTCTGATGAAACAAAAATATAACTGTTTGGCCATAATGACCATCGTTATGTTTGGAGGAAAAAGGGGGACACTTGCTAGCCGAAGAACACCATCCCAACCATGAAGCTCGGGGGTGGCAGCATCATGCTGTGGGGGTGCTTTGCTGCAGGAGGGACTGGTGCACTTCACAAAAATAGATGGCTTCATGAGGAAGGAAAATTATGTGGATATATTAAAGCAACATCTCAAGACATCAGTCAAGAAGTTAAAGCTTGGTCGCAAATGGGTCTTCCAAATGGACAATGACCCCAAACATACTTCCAAAGTTGTGGCAAAATGGCTTAAGGACAACAAAGTCAAGGTATTGGAGTGACCATCACAATGCCCTGACCTCAATCCTTTAGAAAATGTATGGGCAGAACTGAAAAAGCGTGTGCGAGCAAGGAGGCCTACAAACCTGACTCAGTTACACCAGCTCTGTTAGGAGGAATGGGCCAAAATTCACACAACTTATTGTGGGAAGCTTGTGGAAGGCTACCCGAAACGTTTGACCCAAGTTAAACAATTTAAAAGCAATGCTACCAAATACTAATTGAGTGTATGTAAACTTCTGACCCTCTGGGAATGTGATGAAAGAAATAAAAGCTGAAATAAATCATTCTCTCTACTATTAGTCTGACATTTCACATTCTTAAAATAAAACAGTGATCCTAACTGACCTAAGACAGGGAATTTTTACTAGGATTAAAATGTCAGGAATTGTGAAAAACTGAGTTTAAATGTAATTGGCTAAGGTGTATGTAAACTTCCGACATCAACTGTACAGTATGCCCCTGCAACTGCAGAACAAGCATGAGGAAGTCTATCGCTGGTGGGGTACGTTTCTTAAAACCAAGTGAAATCGCAAAAGAAGTGTCTGGACACTTCTATAACATGCCATTTACATCCAACATTTATTTTAACTAAGTTATCTTGTCCTTTAAAGCTGCAATATGTAACTTTTTGGGCGACCCGACCAAATTTGAAACATGTGTTATAGATCTGTCATTCTTATTGAAAGCAAGTCTAAGAAGTGATAGATCTGTTCTATGTGCGCCATTTCTATGCTTCCCATTCTTACCCCAGGATTACGGGAGCGGGCCGCGGCACATCTGTCTGTTTGTTTTGCTCTGGGTGGTTGGGGTTGCAGAGGGGAAGGTGTTGGGATGGTGAGGATCAGTATGGTTTGTGAGGAAGCCTTGCCACCCTGTTCCTTATCCAAACCTCCAGGATCCTCAGCAGGCAGACAGGGCACAGATGCTTTGCTCTGACTGCTGCCCAGAACATATGGTGCCCACAACGAGAGGCAGGCAGACCAGAACCCGGTTACAGAGTAGAGCGGAACAGTCAGTAATGCCAATATTGCATCGCAAAATAACCCCCTATTCCCTACTTTTGTCAAAAGTGTTGTACTATATAGGGAGCCATTTGGGACACGAACCAAGTCTCTGCCACAGTGTATTCGATGATGATTTCAGGAGTATTATGTTCTTGTATGTTTTTGAGAAAACAAGTGTGCTCACCATTCACGCTGATGTTCACCTTTGATTTATGCACTTTTCTGCACAATGCACTTTTTGGGCATGTTGATATCCCAATAAATCTATATTTTTGCATTTAAACCTTCGTTTTGGATTAGTCCAGATTTTCGACAGTGTGCAGGTCTCTATGTCTTCCTGCATTCTCATTTTCATAACTATGCACCTGTAACAGACACTATTTGGTATAAAATGACTTTTAAAGATTTTAGACGGCCACCGATCATTTCTTTGAGAACCTCAGTAACGATTAGAATATTGAATGGCCCTAGATGAAAATAGGTAATCGTGTTTGAACAATTGGATTTCTTATTCCCTGCAAAATGATTTGCATAAATTCTACTTTCATGGCCAAAAGAAAACATGCCAAAATGTATTTTTAACAGCTATCAGCAAATCAGAATAACACCACAGCCAGTCTGCCGAGCGTAAAACGGTTTTTCCACCATCGCTACAAAGGAAAAGAGGGATAAAAACCTTACAAAATGGCTCCAATGTGACATAATGGAATCTTCACCTTTCTGTGAGCCTATGTACCAGTTGACCTACATGCAAACAGAAGTATTGCAATATAGCCAATTCTGCGAAAAGGCCTAACACAAGGCCCTGCTGAGGCAGAGACAATATCAATAACGCAACCCCCAAAATCCTATTATCATTATAATGAAACGCGGGGGTGCATGCGGAAGGCGGACGGGAGAGCAGATCAAAAAGACGGGTCTTCCTCTGAAAAGACCCACACACATCTCCTCGTCACCAATGTCTTTCAGACTGAATGCCCTTCAGACTGAATGCTCACTGCCCTGGGATAGGACTTACCCTTGAAAGAGATGTATAATAATAATAATAATATGCCATTTAGCAGACACTTTTATCCAAAGCGACTTACAGTCATGTGTGCATACATTTTTACGCATGGGTGGTCCCAGGGATCGAACCCACTACCCTGGCGTTACAAGCGCCATGCTCTACCGATTGAGCTACAGAGGACCACAGTTAAGGCTGTTCTGTATCTCAAGACAGTCTGTTTCAGGGAGTTTGACTTTTGATCATGTGAATGAGTGAATAACAGAAAGTAAGTAAGTGTAAGTCCTGAGTATCGGTTTACGGTAAATGCTTGGTTGGAGTCCAGAGTTAACTGTTATGCTGAGATCAATTCTGGTTTGTGCATTATAATGTAATTGCTTACAATTTGAAAAATTTAAACATTTTCACACCGCTTATTAATCATTACTCCCACATGTTTTTATGTTAGTGATTTTATATAAAATGTCCATTATATTTCCTTAAACATCCTGTGTTGTGTGCTTATTCTTTTACCATTGATATTTTCTAGGTCATTTTAAGACCTTAAGGAGGATCAGGTACTGCTGGAATGTCTACTAATGGCATACCATTAGGGCGGCAGGTAGCTCAGTAGGTAAGCGCGTTGTGCCAGTAACCGAAAGGTCGCTGGTTCTAATCCCCGAGTCGACTAGGTGAAAAATCAGTCGATGTGCCCTTAAGCAAGGCACTTAACTCTATTTGCTCCTGTAAGTCGCTCTGGAGAAGAGCGTCTGCTAAATGATGTAAATGTAATGCCCATCTTTTGTGAGAAATTACACTGGTCACTCAAAACATTTATAAAGTATTTCTAAAGTATAAATAGTGCTCACTTTAGATTAGGGACTGCAAAAATACTTTACTAATGATTAGTAAATGGTTTATAAGTCTATTTTAACTTAGACAGTTACACCGTGTTGGCCTTTTTAAGTCATAACCCATTCCTGGGTTAATAATTGATTTGGGTGGGAGAAACCCCTGTGCACATGCACAGATGCTTAGCTAAGGCTGTTCTTCATCCGATTAACAACTGCAGTGTTGTAGACTCAAGTCCCAATTGTCATGACTCAACCATTAGTGAATTGGACATGGACTCACCTTCTCCTGACTTGGAATATTAGCAGCACTAGAGGCGCAGCGCAGCGAGCGTTCTGTTCACCGGTTATGTGCCACACAACACACACAGGCTACAGTAGTTGGTGAGTTGCGGGGAAGCAAGTGATGAATGCAGGCTATAATCATACATATTGCGCAGGCGACTCTCTTGCTTCCACCGTTTTTTAAGATGCATGCCAGCAAAGCCACAACACAATACTAAACAAAACATTAATTGCACTATAACGGTGACAAACGGTGCCCACAAACTGTTAGGGCCCTATATAAAGCTGTCCCAAGAGAAGAGCTTTCTTTTCAGCACCATGGAGTGAATCCTTACCACCGCTACACCTGGCTATCAGTGGAGCCTTATCTGGCAGCAAAACAGTTCATTCAGCCTTTTTTTTTTTAAACATAGCTGATATGGCTGACTTGCTTAAACAAATGTGGTTTCTACTGATAATTGAGATGTACAAACTATGTCATAAGGAAATGATGAGCGGATAAGAGGCAATCTGTAATTTTGATTAAGACATTAATGAGCGAGCTAAGACGGACGTAGTCAATATAACGCTTTTGAAATGTACAGAGAGAGAATTCAGAACATGGGCCGTTCTTACAGTATTCTCCCTGTACACCAAGTCAGAACCGTAGGATAAATAAAGGGGGCATATAAGCAGACAATGAAAGCTCTTACAATATTCGATGATGACATTTATCTAAAACAGGCTATAGGCTACATATGCACCACCAAGTCAGAACAGTAGGCTAAGTTATGGAAAGACACCAAATTATTAGGGTGAGGCACATGGGCTACTAACAGCTTACTACACAACATACACTTAGTATTACTTTCTTAGCTACAGTTTACATATCTCCCTGGCATATTACATCATTTATGCTGCAGCATACAATACATTTTTGGACTCACCATTGTGCTGTGCTTAATTGAACAGGAAGGTGGCGCGGCAGTCCTTCTTGTGGGAAAATACATTTTGTCATGAAACTTTGTCATCAAAGTTTGTCATTCTCTGGATTTCTGGTTCTTTCAAGACAACTGGGAACTCTGAAAAAAACAAGGTTGAATCATGACGTCAGTGATCTTCAGGTCGGAGCTCTAGAAAGAGGCCCAAGTTTCCGACTTGGAATTCCGAGTTGGATGACCGTTCAATATGTATTTTCCCAGTCAGAGCTAGTTTTTCCCAGTTGTCTTGAACTCACTGAAGTCATGGCCAATGTATTCAACCTTTTCTGGCCCATGGTGTTGCGTGTGAATGTTTATGTCACTGGTGGGTGCCAGAAGGTCTGTGTGCCAAGAAGGCTGGGGGGCCACTGATGTTCATTTTAGAATGAGTATGTGATGGAATGTCCTGACTAGGGTGCAAGATGATACCATCTAGGGTGATACTATTGTAGTTGGGAGTGACACCCAATAATGGTTAGCAACTGTTGGATAGAATTAGCTTGCAAAGCAGTATATGAACTGAGAGATTTTGTATGCCTATCATTCAAATAGCAAGGTGCAACTCGCGTGCAGCTTGTTATGTTTAATCCGGTACCGTGTTTATTAAATACATGTATCAAGTGTTTAACTATTTTCTTGCATCCTGAATTCCTTGATACCAGAGAACTCATCATAACAGATTGGTGTCTAAACGAACAGGATACAGTTTACAGCCTAACTAACAGGTAAGCAGACTTTCATTTTTTATATTATGTTAAAATCTGCTCATCTGTGGTAAAGCTGAGTTGTAAAGAACATTTAAAAATTAAATATTTTTGAGGGGGAAGATGAGTTGTTTAACGGGATGTGAGGAGAAATAACAAATTAGACAATGACATGGTGCTATGATTCAAAACAGGGTGCGTTCAGATTAATGAGTAAAAACTACAGAGGATAAAGTTGTGAGGTTTGAGTCCTTTAATGTGAAAAATCATTATAAAGTTGTATGGTTTGATACCTTAAATGTGTTGGTTGAAGGTTAGAGTCCTTTATTACAGGTTTGAGTCCTTTGGTGTGTTGAATCATCATAGTGTTACACATTTACATTTTAGTCATTTAGCAGACGCTTTTATCCAGAGCGACTTATAGTTAGTGAGTGCATACATTATAATTTTTTTCATACTGGCCCCCCGTGGGAATCAAACCCACAACCCTGGCGTTGCAAACGCCATGCTCTACCAACTGAGCTACATCCCTGCCGGCCATTCCCTCCCCTTGCATGGACAGATAATGGGTATCCTCAAGATGGTAGTTTTAAAAGGGAATAAATTACAGGTAGCGCGAAAATATATTATTGACAATACAGCCATACGGAACCCGAAATGGGATTTAGATTATATGAAAGAGGCGTATAAATTAAGTAATTTGGCAATGGCACAAACTAGTTTACCAGGTGTAAGGAATGAGCCCACAGGGTATATAAAAGGATATGACAACATGAAAGGGATTTATCCACAGTTAGAAAACTCTATTAACCCTCCAGATTATAGCACGGAGGACAACTTTGACGATGATAGTGACATATATGATTGGTTATTAATAGAATCTTATGGAAGTCAGGCTAATAAAATATGTAATCCTAAAATCAGTTATAGTAAAATGTGATGGAATTGACATTCCACGTTTGGCCCCTTTTATAGAATAAGATATTTCTGCAGGTTATAAAAATATTGATTAAGTGTGTTTGAAAATAGTATTGTGTGAATATGGAAATGTCACGCCCTGGCTCTGGGGACTCTTAAAAGTTGAGCCAGGGTGTGTAGTGTCTGTGTTGTGTTTTCTATGTTATGGTTCTAGCTCATGTGTTTCTATGTTGGCCGGGGTGGTTCCCAATTGGAGACAGCTGTGGCTCGTTGTCTCTGATTGGGAACCATACTTAGGCAGCCTATTGTGCACTTGTCTTTTGTGGGATCTTGTTATGTTTAGGTTTGTGTTGGTGAACCTTAGACTTCACGTTTCGTGTTGTTGTTTTGTTTTTTGTGCTAAGTACTCATTAAAAGATGTACGCCTATCACGCTGCGCCTTGGTCCGGTTCTTACGACGATCGTGACAGAAGATCCCACCAATACAGGACCAAGCAGCGTGTTCAGGAGCAAACGCCGGGAAAGGAGCTGGAGAGGTTGGCGATGGCCCAGGTGGGCCAATGGTGGTCCTGGGAGGACATGTTCGCGGGCAAAGGGCCATGGGCTAAAGTTAAAGCCCTGGCGAGAGAGGAGGTACGGCACCAACAGTGTCATCGTCGGACAGGAGAGAGGCAACCCCAATAAACATTTTTGGGGGGGCACACGGCATGGACGACGGGGCTGCTGGAGGCAGCTACAGGGCGAGTTTGTGGACTAGGAGAGGAGGCCACCACGTTACGGGGGCCATTGGTCAGGAGGGAGAAGGAGAGTGTGGAGGCACGGCGAGAGGAACTGAGTAGGCAGCAGAGGGAGCGGAGGTTTATGAGGAAACCCAGTCCCGCTCCTAGCACCAAGCAACTGGTGTGTGTCACCAGTCCGGTCCGGCCCGTTCCTAATTCCCGCACCAGGCCAGTGGTGTGTGTTCCCAGTACGGTCAGGCCCATTCCTGCTCCCCGCACTAAGTTAGTGGTGTGTGTCACCAGTCCGGTCCGGCCCGTTCCTGATTCCCGCACCAGGCCAGTGGTGTGTGTTCCCAGTACGGTCAGGCCCATTCCTGCTCCCCGCACTAAGTTAGTGGTGCGTGTTCCCAGTACGGCCCAACCCGTTCCTGCTCCCCGCACTAAGTTAGTGGTGTGTGTTCCCAGTACGGTCAGGCCCATTCCTGCTCCCCGCACTAAGTTAGTGGTGTGTGTCACCAGTCCGGTCCGGCCCGTTCCTGATTCCCGCACCAGGCCAGTGGTGTGTGTTCCCAGTACGGTCAGGCCCATTCCTGCTCCCCGCACTAAGTTAGTGGTGCGTGTTCCCAGTACGGCCCAACCCGTTCCTGCTCCCCGCACTAAGTTAGTGGTGCGTGTTCCCAGTACGGCCCAACCCGTTCCTGCTCCCCGCACTAAGTTAGTGGTGCGTGTTCCCAGTACGGCCCAACCCGTTCCTGCTCCCCGCACTAAGTTAGTGGTGCGCGTCGCCAGCCCGGCCCGGCCTGTTCCTGCCCCTCGCACCAAGCCAGTGGTGCGCGTCGCCAGCCCGGCCCGGCCTGTTCCTGCCCCTCGCACCAAGCCTGTGGTGTGCGTCGCTAGCCCGGCCCGGCCTGTTCCTGCCCCTCGCACCAAGCCTGTGGTGCGCGTCGCCAGCCCGGTCCGGCCTGTTCCTGCTCCCCGCACCAAGCCAGTGGTGCGCGTCGCCAGCCCGGTCCGTCCTGTTCCTGATCCCCGCACCAAGCCAGTGGTGCGCGTCTTTAGCCCGGTCCGGCCCGTTCCTGCTCCCCGCACCAAGCCAGTGGTGCGTGTCGTCAGCCCGGTCCGGCCCATTCCTGCTCCCCGCACCAAGCCTGTGGTGCGCGTCGTCAGTCCGGCACAGCCCGTGCCTGTTTCACCGGTGCCTGGTCAGGTACCGGTCAGCTGCTCCACACCGGAGCCTAAGCAATCCGCTCCACCGATGTCCAGTCCAGCTCCAGCCAGCGGGACCAGACCAGGGGCGCTACGGGGGGTTAATCAGAGGGTGGTGGTCACGCCCAGAGCCAAATCCGCCTCCGAGGCGGAATGCCCACCCGGCACCCTCCCCTGTTGGGTTTAGTTGGCGCGGTCGCAGTCCGCGCCTTTGTGGGGTGGGGTACTGTCACGCCCTGGCTCTGGGGACTCTTAAAAGTTGAGCCAGGGTGTGTAGTGTCTGTGTTGTGTTTTCTATGTTATGGTTCTAGTTCATGTGTTTCTATGTTGGCCGGGGTGTTTCCCAATTAGAGACAGCTGTGGCTCGTTGTCTCTGATTAGGAACCATACTTAGGCAGCCTATTGTGCACTTGTCTTTTGTGGGATCTTGTTCTGCATAGGTTTGTGTTGGTGAACCTTAGATTTCACGTTTCGTTTTGTTGTTTTGTTTTTTGTGCCAAGTACTCATTAAAAGATGTACTTCTATCACGCTGCGCCTTGGTCCGGTTCTTACGACGATCGTGACAGGAAATATGTATTAATCTGATAATAAAAGATAGAAATGGGTATGATAAAATGATTGAGATTTGGATAATAAGCTTTGATATAACGTTATCTTTTGGTTCCGTACATCAATTCCCATCATAGTATATCACAGAGTGGTATTGACAGTGGGATGTAGTTTAGAGAGTAGTGACAAGTCTATATTTTCCGGGGTTTCCGGAAGGTTAGAGAACCGCTGAGTATCCCATGACAGGAAGGTCAGTGTCCTGGAAACTAAAGTTGTTGGTTTTTTTGGTTCCGCTGGGAGTATGTTTGAAGATGCTGATGTGTGTCGATTGAGAATAGTTAAAAACTCGAATGGATTGGGTGATATGAGTACCTAAGATTTTCTAACGTTCTATATGGATTATGTGAATATATGAAAATATGATGAGTTTTATGTGTGTGTAATCGATTACTAGAGATTTGATAAAGTAATAATTGGAATAATTTTCATATACTAAATTTGCAAACCCAAACGTAGACGTACGTGAGGGGTAGGAAACAATAAATAGATAATGTATCAAGGTGATATAGTAAAGGAATTTCATTATGTCACAAGGGAAAACATAATCCATTTGATTAACTCATCAGATCTATTTCCAGTGGTTCTCTTTCTAATCTTCGTCTCGGCATTTATTCCCTAATGTTTTATTTTTTAGTTTTTACTTCTTTACATATATGTTTATACCTGGATGGCCAGTCCATATCTCAAATTCTCCTATCCAGATTACCCCAGTTACAATGGTTTGTAGTCTTAAGGCAGATATGATATAACGTGGATATTAACAGGGGAAGACAGGGTGATGACTCTGACCAAGAGTCACAGCAAGGAGCTACGGGAGGCAAATTAAAAAGAGAATTGAGAAACAGAAAGACAATAAAAAAAACAGATGTTAAGACTACAAACCATTGTAAATTGCAAATTGCTATTTGCGGGATTCCTTTATAATTTCAATAGCATTGGGTCAATGGCATAGACTAAAATCTGGGTTTTTGATTGTAATTCAACTGTTGGTACAGTGATGGAAAAAAGTATTTGATCCCCTGCTGACTTTGTACGTTTGCCCACTCACAAAGAAATGATCAGTCTATAATTTCAATGGTAGGTTTATTTGAACAGTGAGAGACAGAATAACAACAACAAAATCCAGAAAAGCGCATGTCAAATATGTTATAAATTGATTTGCATTTTAATGAGGGAAATAAGTATTTGACCCCCTCTCAATCAGAAATATTTCTGGCTCCCAGGTGTCTTTTATACAGGTAACGAGCTGAGATTAGGAGCACACTCTTAAAGGGAGTGCTACTAATCTCAGCTTGTCACCTGTATAAAAGACACCTGTCCACAGAAGCAATCAATCAATCAGATTCCAAACTCTCCACCATGGCCAAGACCAAAGAGCTCTCCAAGGATGTCAGGGACAAGATTGTAGACCTACACAAGGCTGGAATGGGCTACAAGACCATCGCCAAGCAGCTTGGTGAGAAGGTGACAACAGTTGGTGCGATTATTCGCAAATGGACGAAACACAAAAGACCTGTCAATCTCCCTCGGCCTGGGGCTCCATCCAAGATCTCACCTCGTGGAGTTGCAATGATCATGAGAACGGTGAGGAATCAGCCCAGAACTACACGGGAGGATCTTGTCAATGATTTCAAGGCAGCTGGGACCATAGTCACCAAGAAAACAATTGGTAACACACTACGCCGTGAAGGACTGAAATCATGCAGCGCCCGCAAGGTCCCCCTAGTCAAGAAACCACATATACAGGCCCGTCTGAAGTTTGCCAATGAACATGTGAATGATTCAGAGGAGAACTGGGTGAAAGTGTTGTGGTCAGATGAGACCAAAATCGAGCTCTTTGGCATCAACTCAACTCGCCGTGTTCGGAGGAGGAGGAATGCTGCCTATGACCCCAAGAACACCATCCCCACCGTCAAACATGGAGGTGGAAACATTATGCTTTGGGGGTGTTTTTCTGCTAAGGGGACACGACAACTTCACCGCATCAAAGGGACGATGGACGGGGCCATGTACCGTCAAATCTTGGGTGAGAACCTCCTTCCCTCAGCCAGGGCATTGAAAATGGGTCGTGGATGGGTATTCCAGCATGACAATGACCCAAAACACATGGCCAAGGCAACAAAGGAGTGGCTCAAGAAGAAGCACATTAAGGTCCTGGAGTGGCCTAGCCAGTCTCCAGACCTTAATCCCATAGAAAATCTGTGGAGGGAGCTGAAGGTTCGAGTTGCCAAACGTCAGTCTCGAAACCTTAATGACTTGGAGAAGATCTGCAAAGAGGAGTGGGACAAAATCCCTCCTGAGATGTGTGCAAACCTGGTGGCCAACTACAAGAAACATCTGACCTCTGTAATTGCCAACAAGGGTTTTGCCACCAAGTACTAAGTAATGTTTTGCAGAGATGTCAAATACTTATTTCCTTCATTAAAATGCAAATCAATTCATAACATTTTTGACATGCGTTTTTCTGGATTTATTTGTTGTTATTCTGTCTCTCACTGTTCAAATAAACCTAACATTAAAATTATAGACTGATCATGTCTTTGTCAGTGGGAAAACGTACAAAATCAGCAGGGGATCAAATACTTGTTTCCCTCACTGTACTTCCTGTTCTTGGCCCTCCTATGTTGAACATAATAAATGGCTCCCTATCCACCGGATGTGTACCAAACTCACTAAAAGTTGCAGTAATAAAGCCTCTCTTGAAAAAGCCAAACCTTGAACCAGAAAATGTAAAAAACTATCGACCTATATCGAATCTCCCGTTCCTCTAAATTTGTTTTGAAAAAGCTGTTATGCAGCAACTAACTGCCTTCCTGAAGACAAATAATGTACACAAAATGCTTCAGTCTGGTTTTAGACCCCATCATAGCACTGAGACTGCACTAGTGAAGGTGGTAAATGACCTTTTAATGGGGTCAGACCAAGGTTCTGCATCTGTACTCATGCTCTTAGACCTTAGTGCTGCTTTTGACACCATCGATCACCATATTCTTTTGGCGAGATTAGAAACCCTAATTGGTCTACACGGACAAGTTCTTGCCTGGTTTAAATCTTATCTGATTAGAGACGACACACAGCTGTACATTTCGATGAAACATGGTGAAGCCCCAAATTTGCCTACCCTGGAAGCCTGTGTTTCAGACATAAGGAAGTGGATGGCGGCGCAGTTTTTACTTTTAAACTCGGACAAAACAGAGATGCTAGTTCTAGGTCCCAAGAAACAAAGATATCTGCTGTTGGATCTGACAATTAGTCTTGATGGATGTACAGTCGTCTCAAATAAAACTGTGAAGGACCTCGTTACTATGGACCCTGATCTCTCTTTTGACGAACATATCAAGAATATTTCAAGGACAGCTTTTTTCCATCTTTGCAACACTGCAAAAATCAGAAACTTTTTGTCCAAAGATGATGCAGAAAAGGTAATCCATGCTTTTGTCACTTCTAGATTAGACTACTGCAATGCTTTACTCTCTGGCTACCCGGATAAAGCACTAAATAAGCTTCAGTTAGTGCTAAACACGACTGCTAAAATGTTATCACATTACTCCAGTGCTAGCCTCTTTGTGAGAACTGGATTCCTGTTAAGGCTAGGGCTGATTTCAAGGTTTTACTGCTTACCTACAAAGCATTACATGGGCTTGCTCCTACTTTTGTCTCCGTAAGCTACGGTCACAAGATGCAGGCCTCCCTATTGTCCCTAGAATTTCTAAGCAAACAGATGGAGGCAGGGCTTTCTCCTATAGAGCTCCGTTTGTATGGAATGGTCTGCCTATCCATGTGAGAGATGCAGACTCGGTCTCGACCTTTAAGTCTTTACTGAAGACCCATCTCTTCAGTAGGTCCTATGATTGAGTGTAGTCTGGCCAAGGGTGCGAAGTCACAGACGTGATCTTTGAGTCACAGACGTGATCTTCCTGTCCAGTTGTGCGCCCCATCGGGCTCGTGCGGTGGAGAGGATCTTCATGGGCAATACTCAGCGTTGTCTCAGTGTAGTACGTTTTTGGTCTGTTGATATTTTACATTTGAGTAATTTTGCAGACGCTCTTATCCAGAGCGACTTACAGTTAGTGAGTGCATACATTTTCATACTGGCCCCCCGTGGGAATCGAACCCACAACCCTTGCGTTGCAAGCGCCATGTTCTACCAACTGAGCTACAAGGGGCCCGTGGTGTGGTGGCTGTGCTTTGGCAGAGTAGGTGGGGTTATATCCTGCTTAGTTGACCCTGCTGGTCATCTATGAACATCTGATCATCTTGAAGAACAATCTGGCCTTAAATGGCCATGTACTCTTATAATCTCCACCCGGCACAGCCAGAAGAGGACTGACCACCCCTCAGAGCCTGGTTCCTCTCTAGGTTTCTTCCTAGGTTCCTGCCTTTCTAGGGAGTTTTTCCTAGCCACCATGCTTCTATATCTGCATTGCTTGCTGTTTGGGGTTTTAGGCTGAATTTCTGTATAGCACTTTGTGACATCTACTGATGTAAAAAGGGCTTTATAAATAAATGTGATTGATTGATTGATCACTGATCATCATAGCAGATGAGTTTGTGAGAACTAAGGAAGTAGCAAGAGTCGTCAGAGGTCTGAAACTAGGGTATTTGGTGCAGTGCACAGAACTGGGAAATATCCAACATACTAACCACTCACCATCTCACCATCTCAATAATATCTATTAATAATAACCATTATGAATTTGTAAGACCAATTGTATAGAAGTTAATATACCATTCAATAGTAGAGCATGATGGAACATTTATTACTTTTGTAGTTGATTGGGAATTTCTGCTGCACTCTACCTCAAGCACTCAGCCACTTGTCTTTTTATCTCACACACCTCTCCTCTGAAATATGGAGATTTTAAAAGCCACAGGTTAATCGTTTTGCTGGCCTGTGCTATAACTAATACGTACGCCTACATAAAGATGGCCCATTGTAATGACTGCATCTTCATGGCAATTAGGTTTAGACATCTCATTAGTATCCTTCTACTTGAAAACAGCCTCTGCATGCTAGCTGTACCTGTAGACTTCCTCCAGTCATTGAGCTAACACTAGTTAGCAATGGGTCGCAAAACTACCTTCAGTTTCCTTTAAACTGCACACAGAGATATACAAATGGTGTCCATGAGTTCATCTGAATCTGGGTAAGTAAAAAAAGGGCTTAATTGCCAACATCTTGCACTATCCCTTTAAAAGGGATAGCAAAGTTTACTGTATTTCAACTATATTAACACTTTGATGTCTTTGGGGATTCTTTATGACTAAGGCTTTGATATGAGTCCTTTGGATTGAGAGAGAGAGAAAAGCAGTGATGACATGACGAGTCAAAAAGAGGCTTCACAGTCATTGTAACATATTGCACATCAATTTTCATGATACACACTACATGACCAAAAGTATGTGGACACCTGCTCATCGAACATCTCATTCAAAATCATGGGCATTAATATGGAGTTGGTCCCTCCTTTGCTGCTATAACAGCCTCCACTCTTCTGGGAAAACGTTACACTAGATGTTGGAACATTGCTGCGGGACTTGCTTCCATTCAGCCACAAGAGCATTAGTTAGTGAGGTAAGGCACTGATGTTGGGCGAGTAGGCCTGGCTCGCAGTCTGCGTTCCAATTCATCCCAAAAGTGTTCGATGGGGTTGAGATTAGGGCTCTGTGCAGGCCAGTCAAGTTCTTCCACACCAATCTCAACAAACCATTTATGTATGGACGTCGCTTTGTGCAAGGGGGCATTGTCATGTTGAAACAGGAAAGGGCCTTCCCCAAACTGTTGTCACAAAGTTGGAAGCACAGCAGCATCTAGATTTGTATTTTATTTTTTTATTTAATCTTTATTTAACCAGGTAAGCCAGTTGAGAACAAGTTCTCATTTACAACTGCGACATGGCCAAGATAAAGCAAAGCAGTGCGATAAAAACAACAACAACACAGAGTTACATATGGAATAAACAAAATGTACAGTCAATAACACAATAGAACATCTATATACAGTGTATGCAAATGTAGTAAGTTATGGTGGTAAGGCAATAAATAGGCCATAGTGCAAAATAATTTCAATTTAGTAATAACACTGGAGTGATAGATGTGCAGAAGATGATGTGCAAATAGAGATACTGGGGTGCAAATGAGCAAAATAAATAACAATGTAAATAACAATATGGGGATGAGGTAGTTGGGTGGGTTAATTACAGATGGGCTGTGTACAGGTGCAGTGATCGGTAAGCTGCTCTGACAACTGATGCTTAAAGTTAGTGAGGGAGATAAGTGTCTCCAGCTTCAGAGGTTTTTGCAGTTCATTCCAGTCATTTGCAGCAGAGAACTGGAAGGAATGGTGGCCAAAGGAGGTGTTGGCTTTGGGGATGACCAGTGAGATATATCTGCTGGAACGCATACTACGGGTGGGTGTTGCTATGGTGACCAATGATCTAAGATAAGGCAGGGATTTGCCTAGAAGTGATTTATAGGTAACCTGGAGCCAGTGGGTTTGGCGACGAATATGTAGTGAGGGCCAGCCAACGAGAGCGTACAGGTCACAATGGTGGGTAGTATATGGGGCTTTGGTGACAAAACGGATGGCACTGTAATAGGCTACATCCAATTTGCTGAGTAGAGTGTTGGAAGCTATTTTGTAAATGACATCGCCGAAGTCAAGGATCGGTAGGATAGTCAGTTTTACGAGGGCATGTTTAGCAGCATGAGTGAAGGAGGCTTTGTTGCGAAATAGGAAGCCGATTCTAGATTTAACTTTGGATTGGACATGCTTAACGTGAGTCTGGAAGGAGAGTTTACTGTCTAACCAGACACCTAGGTATTTGTAGTTGTCCACATATTCTAAGTCAGACCCGCTGAGAGTAGTGATTCTAGTCGGGCGGGCGGGTGGAAGCAGCGTTTGATTGAAGAGCATGCATTTAGTTTAAATAGCATTTAAGAGCAGTTTGAGGCCACGGAAGGAGTGTTGTACGGCATTGAAGCGCGTTTGGAGGTTTGTTAACACAGTGTCCAATGAAGGGCCAGATGTATACAAAATGGTGTCGTCTGCATAGAGGTGGATCTGAGAGTCACCAGCAGTAAGAGCAACATCATTGATATACACAGAGAATAGAGTCGGCCTGAGAATTGAACCCTGTGGCACCCCCATAGAGACTGCCATAGGTCCAGACAACAGGCCCTCCGATTTGACACATTGAACTCTGCCTCGCTTGGTTCTACTACTTCTCAGATAGTCATTTGAAAAACCAAGGCTATTTAGTCTGCCAATAAGAATGCGGTGATTGACAAAGTCAAAAGCCTTGGCCAGGTCGATGAAGACGGCTGCACAGTACAGTCTTTTATCGATCACGGTTATTATATCGTTTAGGACCTTGAGCGTGGCTGAGATAAACCCATGACCAGCTCGGAAACCAGATTGCATAGCGGAGAAGGTACGGTGGGATTCAAAAGGTCGGTGATCTGTTTGTTAACTTGGCTTTCAAATTCTTTCGAAAGGCAGGGCAGGATGGATATAGGTCTGTAACAGTTTGGATCTAGAGGCAGCTTTCCAATCTCTGGTGATCTCAGACAATATGAAAGAGAAGTTGAACAGGCTAGTATAGGGGTTGCGACAATTTCGGCGACTAATTTTAGAATGTCGTTGTATGCTTTAGCGTTAAGATTTCCCTTCACTGGAACTAAGGGGCCTAGTCCGAACCATGAACAACAGCCCCAGACCATTATTCCTCCTCCACCAAACTTTACAGTTGGCACTATGCATTGGGGCTGGTGGCGTTCTCCTGGCATTCGCCAAACCTAGATTTGTCCGTCGGACTGCCAGATGGTGATGCGTGATTCATCACTCCAGAGAACGCTCCAGAGTTTAATGGCTTTACACCACACCAGCCGTTGCTTGCCATTGCGCATGGTGATCTTAGTCTTTTGTATGTGCAGCTGCTCAGTCATGGAAACCCATTTAATTAAGCTTCCAATTAACAGTTCTTGTGCTGACGTTGCTTCCAGAAGAAAGTTTGGAACTCGGTAGTGAGTGTTGCAACCGAGGATAGACCATTTTTAAGTGCTTCAGCACTCAACGGTCCCGTTCTGTGTGCTTGTGTGGCGTACCATTTAGTGGCTGAGCCGTTGTTGCTCCTAGACGTTTCCACTTCACAATAACAGCACTTACAGTTGACCGGGCTGCTCTAGCATGGTGGAAACTTGACAAACTGAATTGTTGGAAAGCTGGTAGTGCTACGTTGAAAGTCACTGAGCTCTTCAGTATGGCCATTCTACTGACAACGTTTGTCTATGGAGATTGCATGGTGGTGTACTCACTTTTATACACCTGTCAGCAACGGGTGTGGCTGAAATAGCTGAATACACTCATTTGAAGGGGTGTCCACTTACTTTTGTAAATGCAGTATAGTGTATTTTTGAATTTAATTAAATCTATAATATGTAACTTTTTGAGCAACCTGACCAAATTCACAGAAATGTGAGTTATTGATCTTTCATCCATTTGAAAGCAAGTCTAAGAAACGGTAGATCTGTTCCATGTGTGCTATTTCTATGCTTCCCATTCTGAAGTTTCATTTTTGCATCTTTTACTTTCGGTTTTGTACACAAGCTTCAAACAGCTGAATATACAATCTTTTTGGTTATGGAAATGGTATTTCACAGCGGTTTATATGGTACAATGATTCTCTACACAATGACTGCTTGTTTTGTCTCATAAACTGAAATTTTACTATTAGAATCTTTGCAACCAGGAAGTGGTGGAGCGATTTCTGCATACTGCATCTTTAAACAAGAGAGATACCTGGAGTACTTCTCCTGTCTTATCCAGTGTCCTGTGTGAATTTAAGTATGCTCTCTCTAATTCTCTCGTTCTCTCTTTCTCTCTGAGAACCTGAGCCCTAGGACCATACGTCAGGACTACCGGGCATGATGACACCTTGCTGTCCCCAGTCCGCCTGGCCTTGCTGCTATTCCAGTTTCAACTGTTCTGCCTGCGGCTACGAAACCCCTACCTGTCCCAGACCTGCTGTTTTCAACTCTTAATGATCGGCTATGAAAAGCCAACTGAGAGACCTGAGCCCTAGGACCATACGTCGGGACTACCGGCCGTGGTGACTCCTTGCTGTCCCCAGTCCGCCTGGCCTTGCTGCTATTCCAGTTTAAACTGTTCTGCCTGCGGTTATGGAACCCCTACCTGTCCCAGACCTGCTGTTTTCAAACTCTTAATGATCGGCTATGAAAAGCCAACTGAGATTTATTCCTGATTATTATTTGACCATGCTTGTCACTTATGAACATTTTTGAACATCTTGGCATGGTTCTGTTATAATCTCCACCCGGCACAGCCAGAAGAGGACTGGCCACCCCTCATAGCCTGGTTCCTCTCTAGGTTTCTTCCTAGGTTTTCGCCTTTCTAGGGAGTTTTTCCTAGCCACCGTGCTTCTACACCTGCATTACTAGCTGTTTGGGGTTTTAGGCTGGGTTTCTGTACAGCACTTCGAGATATTAGCTGATGTAAGAAGGGCTATATAAAATAAAATTGATTGATTGATTGATTGAGAGATGACAATGTGATAGATCGAAGTTGTGACCACAGATCTTGGCAGTACGAGACATAGAGGCAGAGAGAGAAAGACAGAGTGAGCATACTGAGTGTGCAGCTGAGTGCGCCTGGAACCTGGAAGTGCTGTTCGACACGTTCCTGCACGGAGTATCAGAGTAAGTAAATGACGAGCTTGCAGCCCAGGAACTACCGACGGATCTCGACTCGCTCATTGCCTTGACTATTCGGATCGATGGGCGACTACGGGAACGAAGGAAGGAGAGTAAATCCGATTCCACTCGCCCGCTCAAGGATTGCACCTCGCCTCCGAGGCATCCCGGAAGTCCCCGGCGGCTCCGTTGCCGAGAGAACCCGAGGCTACCCGAGCTCCCCAGAGTGTCTCCGAAGTCTGCCGATTCACCTCTTCCCGAGCCTATGCAACTAGGCAGAGCTAGGCTGTCTCCAGCCGAACGGCAATACAGGCTTCACATGAAGATTTGCCTGTATTGCAGGACTACTGGTCATTTTGTGTCCACCTGTCCACTAAAAGACCAGCCTCACCGGTAGGAGCGAGTACTCTGGTGGGCCATACGGATAATTTTTCCTCTCCCCTTACTCGCACCCCCTTTCATGCCATCTTGCTGTGGGGGAACCAGTCGAAATCTCTCCAGGTACTCATCGACTCTGGGGCCGATGAGAACTTTATGGACGCTACCCTGGCGTCCGAGCTGGGCATTACCAATCAGCCCCTCTCCATTCCCATGGACGTTAGAGCGCTGGATGGGCACTCTATTGGCCGGGTCATGCACAATACCACCCCCATCAACCTACGAGTATTAGGGAACCACAGCGAGACGATCCAATTCCTGATAATTAAGTCTCCTTAGGTTCCTGTGGTATTGGGTTTCTCTTGGCTCCAGCGACACAACCCTTTTATTGACTGGTCTACTGGTGCCATCATGGGCTGGAGCCCGTTCTGCCATGCTCATTGCCTGAAGTCAGCGCAGCCTGCCCCGGGACGTCTTCCTGGTGGCTCGGAAGTTGCCTCGAACCTCTCCGCCATTCCCGCGGAGTACCAGGACCTCCGGGAGATTTTCAGTAAGGCCTGGACCACTTCGCTTCCGCCGCACCGACACTACGACTGAGGAATCAACCTTTCCCACAGGCACCACTCTGCCCCCGGGGACGACTGTACTCACTGTCGGGTCCGGAGACCAAGGCTATGGAGACCTACATTGAGGACTCCCTAGCTGCCGAGTTCATCCGTCCTTCTGCCTCCCCCGCCGGCGCAGGGTTCTTCTTTGTGGAGAAGAAGGACAAAACCCTGCGCCCGTGCATCGACTACCGGGACCTCAACGACATCACGGTGAAGAACCGCTTCCTGCTACCACTCATCTCCTCAGCCTTCGAGCCGCTCCAGGGGGCCAACGTGTTCTCCAAGCTGGACCTACAGAACGCTTACCACCTGGTGCGGATACGAAAGGGGGACGAGTGGAAGACTGCCTTCAACATGGCCAGCGGTGACTATGATTAACTGGACATGCCATTTGGCCTTAACAATGCTCCAGCTGTGTTTCAGGCCCTGGTTAATGATATTCTCTGTGACATGTTGAAACGGTTCATCTTCGTCTACCTCAACAACATCCTCGTCTTCTCCCGCTCCGTCCAAGAACACGTGCTCCACGTCCAACAGGTCCTCCAACATCTCCTGGAGAACCAGCTTTTTGTGAAAACTGAGAAATACGAATTCCATCGCTCCACCATCCCCTTCCTGAGTTACATCATCGCTGCAGGGAGTGTACAGATAGATCCCGGGAAGGTGAGAGCAGTTGTGGATTGGCCCCAGCCTACGTCCACAGTGCAGCTGCAACGTTTCCTGGAATTGCCTACTTTTATCGCCGCTTTATCCGGGGATACAGCACCCTGGCTTCCCCCCTGTCTGCACTCACCTCTCCCAAGGTTCCGTTCACATGGTCCCCAGCTGCTGACCGGGCGTTCCGGGACCTCAAACACCGTTTCACCACTGCTCCCATCTTGGTTCATCCTGACCCGTCCCGCCAGTTCGTGGTGGAGGCCGATGCTGGGGAATACTGAGCTTCTCGCGGTGAAGATGGCGTTGGAGGAATGGAGGTACTGGCTGGAGGGGGCAGGACATCCATTCATTGTGTGGACAGACCACAAGAACTTGGAATATCTCCGCACCGCCAAGCATATCAATTCCAGACAAGCCAAGTGGGCCCTGCTTTTCACCCGGGTTCAACTTCTTCCTCTCATACCGACCGGGATCCAAGAATGTCAAGCCAGATGCTCTGTCACGCCGCTATAGCCCCGTGGCTACACCCCCGGAATCCGAGACCATCCTTCCCACCTCGTGCTTGGCGATGGCACTCAGTTGGGGAATAGGGAAGCAGGTCCGGGAGGCTCAGCGTTCCCAGCCGAACCCTGGGGGGGACCCAGATAACCGGATGATTGTTCCTGACGCTGTCCGCTCCTCGGTCCTGGATTGGGTCCACCCCTCCAGGCTTGCCTGCCACCAGGGCTACCTTTCCTTTGTGCAACAACGCTTTTGGTGGCCTACAATGGTTCCTGACGTCTCCGCGTTCGTCGCCGCCTGCATGATCTGTGTGCAGAACAAGACTCCTCGGCAGGCTCCGATTGGTCTCCTCCTACCTCTGCCTGTTCCTCACCGCCCCTGGTCTCACATTTCCCTGGATTTTGTCACGGGTCTTCCCCCGTCTGAAGGCAACACCGCCATCCTGACAGTTGTGACCAGTTTTCCAAAGCCTCCCATTTAATTCCTCTCCCCAAGCTACCCTCCGCCAAAGAGACGGCCCAGCCCATGGTGCAGCATGTCTTCCGGATCCATGGACTCCCAGGGGACATGGTCTCCGACCGGGGTCCTTAGTTCTCGTCCCGGATTTGGAAGGCGTTCTGCACACTCATTGGGTCGTCAGCCAGCCTGTCCTCCGGTTTCCACCCTCAGTCCAACGGCCAGTCGGAGCGAGCCAACCAAGAGCTGGAGACGACTCTACACTGCCTGGTCTCCGCCAACCCCACCACCTGGAACCAGCAACTAGTGTGGGTCGAGTACGCCCGCAACACCCTTCCCTGCTCTGCCACGGGTGTTTCGCCATTTGAGTGTTCCCTGGGTTATCAGCCCCCGCTCTTCCCGGAGCAAGAGGAAGAGATTGGCTGTCATGAATCCCGCTTCCTGAGTCTGTTTTTGCCTGAGTTGCCTGTTTTCTGTCTTGGAGTCTGTTTCCTGAGGTTCCTGAACGCACCCTGTCTGGTTACCGGGCGACGAGGCTAGGCGGGAGATCTCTCGATTACCCGCACCTGCATCTCTCAGCTATCTGCACACCTGGTCCTGATCATCACCTCTCCATTTCATAAGCTCTGACCTGACATCCATTCCCTGCCGGATCGTTAGCCATGAACAGTATGTTGTGTCAGCGTATCAGCCTCAAGTTTACTAGAGTTAGTTTTGTTGTTCTGTACTTTTTGCTTGCCGTGTACTCACCTCTGTTTACTCTGTCTACAGTCATTCTCCCGGAACATTCACCCCACCCCTGCCTGGTCGTCGGTGGCTTCTGTGACACCAATGGATCTGCCTATTCACTCCCACCAACTCACCTCCGCTGCCCGCTCCGTCTCCTGGATTATTCTGCTTCCACATTTGAGTATGTAAATAAATACTCACCTTCGTTCTACTCACCTTGTCCTGGTCTGCTTCTGGGTTCTGCTTTAGAGAATCGTGACAGAACGATCCGGCCAAGGATGAACCCAGCGGACCTGGACTCCGTTCGCCATGCCATTACCCATCAGGAGAAGATGTTGGGACAACACAGCACGGCGCTACAGGAGATAGCGTTTTCGGTTCGGAACTTTTTTGCTAGTCTGACGAGTATCCAGGCTCAGCTCAGTTTGCTGGTGGATCATCCACCACCTGCTTCACCCCTCTCACCTGCCGCTTCTGGAGCTGTTTCCTTCCGTGAACTCAAGGTTCCGACCCCAGATAAGTACGAAGGGGATTTGGGAAGATGCCGTTCATTTCTTATGCAGTGTGGATTAGTGTTTGATCTGCAGCCCCACTCTTATTACACAGACAAGGCTAGGATAGCTTTTGTTATTGAACTGCTGCGTGGAAGAGCTCTGGAGTGGGCTTCAGCCGTATGGGAATGACAGGACACCTGCATGGTGTCATACCAGGAGTTCACGGCAGAGATGAGGAAGCTTTTTGACCATCCAGTCCGAGGTAAGGACGCAGGTAAGCATTTGTTCTCTCTTCGCCAAGGAGCTCGCAGTGTGGCAGACTTTGTTATCGAATTCAGGACCTTGGCTGTGGAGAGTGGGTGGAATTAGGAGTCACTACAAGCGGTTTTTTATCAGGGGTTGTCGGAGCAACTCAAGGATGAGCTGATCTCCTATCCGGAGCCTAGTGACCTGGACAGTTTGGTAGCATTATCTATTCGGGTGGATAACAGAGTCCGAGAGAGAAGGAGGGAGAAGCAATGGGGCCCGTCCAATCAATCAGCTACTCGGTTACCATTCAGGTCAGGAAGTGGACCAGAACGAGTTAATCATTATTCACCACACGGGATTAGTAGAGAGGTCCTGCCTCCAGATCCTGAAACCATGCAAGTGGGGCAGCACGGGTTAACCAAGGAGGAGCGCCAACGTAGACGTGAGACCAACAGCTGCCTCTACTGTGGTAGCTCGGGACATTACATCTCCGCTTGTCCCCAGCGCCTATTAAACTGCCCGGCTCGCTAAGTTTGGGAGGACTTTTAGCGAGCCAGTTTCAACCTCTCAATAGGCCTGTCAGACCCCATTTTCCTGCAACCCTCATGAACAAGAATCAGAGTTTAGCGATTAACGCTTTTATCGATTCAGGTGCCGATGGCAGCTTTATTGATGCCAACTTGGTGGAACAGCTGGGGCTTTCCAATGAGCGATTACCGGAAGCCATTGAAGCTACCACTCTGAACGGCAGTAGTCTGGCACGTATCACTATGAGGACTGAACCTGTTAAGATGCTGTTGTCAGTGAATCATTCAGAGGTTATCTCCTTCTTCATTCTGCCTTCTCCCCATGTTCCTCTGGTTCTTGGATACCCATGGCTGAGAGAACACAATCCCACGTTCGATTGGGTGACTGGCAAGGTAACTAGTTGGAGCATTGAATGTCATGCTAACTGCCTTAAGACTGCCTGTTCCCATTCTGTTCCCAGTCAGGTCATTGATTCTATCCCCCCCCCCCAGATTTCTCCCTGGTTCCTGAAACATATTACAATTTGGGTGAAGTGTTCAGTAAGCAGAAGGCTCTGTCACTTCCATATGATTGTGCCATTGTCACGCCCTGGCTCTGGGGACTCTTATATGTTGAGCCAGGGTGTGTAGGGTCTACGTTTTGTGTTCTATGTTCAGTTTCTAGTTCATGTGTTTTCTAGGTTGGCCGGGGTGGTTCTCAATCAGAGGCAACGAGAATCAGCTGTTGCTTGTTGTCTCTGATTGGGAACCATACTTAGGCAGCCTGTTGTGCACTTGTGTTTTGTGGGATCTTGTTCCGTGTTGTTTTGTGTTCATGACCGAGGACTTCACGTTTCGTTTTGTTGTTTTGTAATTTTGTATCGTGTTGCTAGTACACTATTAAAAAGATGTACGCATATCACGCTGCGTCTTGGTCCAATCATTATGACGAGCGTGACAGAAGATCCCACCAAAACAGGACCAAGCAGCGTTTCCAGGAGCAAACGCCGGGTAAGGAGCTGGAGAGGTTGGCGATGGCCCAGGTGGGCCAATGGTGGTCCTGGGAGGATATGTTCGCGGGCAAAGGGCCATGGGCTAAAGTTAAAGCCCTGGCGAGAGAGGAGGTACGGCGCCAACAGTGTCGTCGTCGGACAGGCGAGAGGCAACCCCAATACATTTTTTTTGGGGGAGGCACATGGCATGGACGACGGGGCTGCTGGAGGCAGTTACAGGGCGAGTTTGTGGACGAGGAGAGAAGGCCACCAGGTTACGGGGGCCAATGGTCGTTAGAGGGAGGGAGAGTGTAGAGGCACGGCGAGAGTTACTGAGGTGTGTTACCAGTCCGGTCCAGCCCGTTCCTGATCCCCGCACAAGGCCCGTTGTGTGTGTTCCCACTACCGGCCGGCCTGTTCCTGTCCCTCGCACCAAGCCTGTGATGCGCGTCGCCAGTCCGGCCCGGCCTGTTCCTGCTCCCCGCACCAAGCCTATGGTGCGCGTCGTCAGCCGGGCCCGGCCTGTTCCTGCTCCCCGCACCAAGCCAGTGGTGCGCTTCGTCAGCCCGGTCCGGCCCGTTCCTGCTCCCCGCACCAAGCCAAGTGTGCGCGTCGTCAGCCCGGCCCGGCCTGTTCCTGCTCCCCGCACCAAGCCAGTGGTGCACTTCGTCAGCCCGGTCCGGCCCATTCCTGCACCCCGCACCAAGCCAGTGGTGCGCTTCGTCAGCCCTGTCCGGCCCATTCCTGCTCCCCGCACCAAGCCTGTGGTGCGCGTCACCAGCCCGGTCCGGCCCGTCCCTGCTCCCCGCACCAAGCCTGTGGTGCGCGTTGTCAGTCCGGCACAACCCGTGCCTGTTTCACCGGTGCCTGGTCAGGTACCGGTCAGCTGCTCCACACCGGAGCCTAAGCAATCCGCTCCACCGATGTCCAGTCCAGCTCCAGCCAGCGGGGCCAGACCAGACCAGGGGCGCTACGGGGGGGTTGTTAGAGGGTGGTGGTCACGCCCGGATCCGGATCCGCCTCCGAGGCGGAATGCCCACCCGGCCCCTCCCCTGTTGGGTTTATGTTGGCGCTGTCGCAGTCCGCGCCTTTGGGGGGGGGGGTACTGTCACGCCCTGGCTCTGGGGACTCTTATATGTTGAGCCAGGGTGTGTAGGGTCTATGTTTTGTGTTCTATGTTCAGTTTTTAGTTCATGTGTTTTCTAGGTTGGCCGGGGTGGTTCTCAATCAGAGGCAACGAGAATCAGCTGTTGCTTGTTTTCTCTGATTGGGATCAATACTTAGGCAGCCTGTTGTGCACTTGTGTTTTGTGGGATCTTGTTCCGTGGTGGTTTGTGTTCATGACCGAGGACTTCACGTTTCGTTTTGTTGTTTTGTATTTTTGTATTGTGTTGCTAGTACACTATTAAAAAGATGTACGCATATCACGCTGCGCCTTGGTCCAATCATTAGCGTGACAGCCATTAACCTGTTCCCTGGAGCTGCCTATCCCAAGGGACGGTTATACAGTGTCTCTCGACCTGAACGTGAAGCTTTGGAGACCTACATAAAGGAGTCTCTAGCTGCTGGTCTCATTCGTCCCTCGTCATCACCCCTGGGGGCAGGATAATTTTTTGTGAGTAACAAGGATGGCTCTCTTCGACCTTGTATTGAGTATCGGGGTTTGAATGATATTACGGTCAAGAACTAGTATCCCCTGCCCTTGATGAGCTCTGCTTTCGACTCCTTACAGGGTGCTACTGTATTCACTAAGCTGGATCTACGCAATCCGTATCATCTTGTCCGGATCAGAGAGGGGGACGAGTGGTTGACTGGTTTCAAAACACCGATGGGTCATTTCGAGTATCAGGTGATGCCGTTTGGACTGACCAATGCTCCAGCCGTGTTCCAGAGTATGGTGAATGACGTCCTGAGAGATATGATTGGTCTTATTGTATTGGTGTACCTAGATGACATTCTTATCTTCTCTAAGGAGCTTTCCAGCCATGTCCAGCATGTCAAGCAGGTTCTGCAGCGATTGTTGGAGAACCGACTGTTTGTGAAGGCCGAGAAGTGTGAATTTCATGCCCACGCTACATCCTTCCTCGGGTACATCATCTCCAGGGGAGAGATTAAGATGGACCAAGAGAAGGTTAGGGCAGTTCTGGATTGGGCCCAGCCCGGTACGAGATTGCAGCTCCAGAGGTTTCTGGGGTTTGCGAATTTCTATCGTAGATTTATCCGTAATACAGTCGTGTGGCCGCTCCATTAACTGCCCTGACTTCTACTACCAGAACCTTTTGTTGGAATCCTGAGGCAGACCGAGCATTTCTGGATTTGAAGAGTCAATTCACCAACGCCCCGATTCTCTCTCAACCTGACACTGCCCATCAGTTTGTCGTTGAAGTGGACGCGTCTGATGTGGGGGTTGGCGCCATCCTGTCCCAGCGAAGCTCCACTGACAGTAAACTCCATCCCTGCGCCTTCTACTCTCGTCGTCTTTCGTCTGCAGAGAGGAACTACGATGTGGGTAACCGGGAGCTTCTCACGGTGAAACTTGCCTTGGAGGAGTGGCGCCACTGGTTGGAGGGGGCGGAGCAACAGTTTGTTGTCTGGACTGACCACAAGAATCTTGCTTACGTGCAATCGGCTAGACGTCTCAACTCCCGTCAGGCCAGGTGGGCTTTGTTTTTTGGACGCTTTAATTTTTCCCTGACGTTCCGACCTGGGTCTAAGAACGGCAAGGTGGACGCCTTGTCCCGGATGTTCTCCAAGACGGAGGAGAGTGGAGCCAAGACTGAGATGATTCTTCCCCGGAACTTCGTTGTGGGAGCAGTTACGTGGAGGTTTGAGGAGGAGGTTATGGCGTCCCTTCGGACGCAGCCCGGTCCCGGTAACGGTAACGGTCCACCCGGTTGGTTGTTTGTGCCAGAGTCTGTCCATTCTGCTGTTCTCCAATGGTCCCACGCCAGCAAGATGGCTTGTCACCCTGGCGTGGCTCGGACGATGGCGTTACTACGCAGACGATTTTGGTGGCCTGCCATGGGAGAAGATACCCGGAGGTTTGTTGCTGCCTGTCCAGTTTTTACGCAGAATAAAAGTGTAAATCGGCCCAGCTCTGGACTTCTTCACCCACTACCTATTCCCCGGCAACCATGGTCGCATCTGGCCCTGGACTTTGTCACTGATTCCATGTGTGTTATTTCATAGTTTTGATGTCTTCACTATTATTCCACAATGTAGCAAATAGTAAAAATAAAGAAAAACCCTTGAATGAGTAGGTGTGTCCAAACTTTTGACTGGTAATGTATATACTGTATTATATTCTATTAAATTCTACAGTTTTTAGTCTATGCCACTCGACATTATTCATCCCCCTTGGCATTTTTCCTATTTTGTTGCATTAAAACCTGTAATTTAAATGGATTTTATGTAATGAACATACACAAAATAGTCCAAATTGTTGAAGTGAAATGAAAAAAATAACTTGTTGAAAAAAATTATACAAAATAAATAACAGACAAGTGGTGTGTGCATATGCTATGAAGCCCCTAAATAAGATCTGGTGCAACCAACTACCTTCAGAATTCACATAATTAGTTAAATAAAGTCCACCTGTGTGAAATCTGTGTCACATGATCCGTCACATGATCTCAGTATATATACACCTGTTCCGAAAGGCCCCAGAATCTGCAACACCACAAAGCAAGGGGCACCACCAAGCAATTGGCACCATGAAGACCAAAGAGCTCTCAAAACAGGTCAGGAACAGTTGTGGAGAAGTACAGATCAGGGTTGGGTTATAAAAAAATATCCGAAACTTTGAACATCCCACGGAGCACCATTAAATCCATTATTAAAAAATGGAAAGAATATGGCACCACAACAAACCTGCCAAGAGAGGGCCGCCCACCAAAACTCACGGACCAGGCAAGGAGGGCATTAATCAGAGAAGCAACAAAGAGACCAAAGATAACCCTGAAGGAGCTGCAAAGCTCCACAGCGGAGATTGGAGTATCTATCCATAGGACCACTTTAAGCCGTACATTCCACAGAGCTGGGCTTTACGGAAGAGTGGCTAGAAAAAAGCCATTGCTTTAAGAAGAAAATAAGCAAAAACGTTTGGTGTTCGCCAAAAGGCATGTGGGAGACTCCCCAAACATATGGAAGAAGGTTAGATGAGACTCAAATTGAGCTTTTTGGCCATCAAGGAAAACGCTATGTCTGGCGCAAACCCAACACCTCTCATCACCCCGAGAACACCATCCGTGTTTTTCATCGGCAGGGACTGGGAAACTGGTCAGAATTGAAGGAATGATGGATGGCGCTAAATACAGGGAAATTCTTGAGGGAAACCTGTTTCAGTCTTCCAGAGATTTGAGACTGCGATGGAAGTTCACCTTCCAGCAGGACAATGACCCTACAGTGAGGGAAAAAAGTATTTGATCCCGTGCTGATTTTGTACGTTTGCCCACTGACAAATAAATTATCAGTCTATAATTTTAATGGTAGGTTTATTTGAACAGTGAGAGACAGAATAACAACATAAGTATTTGACCCCCTCTCAATCAGAAAGATTTCTGGCTCCCAGGTGTCTTTTATACAGGTAACGAGCTGAGATTAGGAGCACACTCCTAATCTCAGCTTGTTACCTGTATAAAAGACACCTGTCCACAGAAGCATTCAATCAATCAGATTCCAAACTCTCCTCCATGGCCAAGACCAACGAGCTCTCCAAGGATGTCAGGGACAAGCTTGTAGGCCTACACAAGGCTGGAATGGGCTACAAGTCCATCGCCAAGCAGCTTGGTGAGAAGGTGACAACAGTTGGTGCGATTATTCGCAAATGGAAGAAACAGAAAAGACCTGTCAATCTCCCTCGGCCTAGGGCTCCATGTAAGTTCTCACCTCGTGGAGTTGCAATGATCATGAGAACGGTGAGGAATCAGCCCAGAACTACACGGGAGGATCTTGTCAATGTTCTCAAGGCAGCTGGGACCATAGTCACCAAGAAAACAATTGGTAACAAACTACGCCGTGAAGGACTGAAATCCTGCAGCGCCCGCAAGGTCCACCTGCTCAAGAAAGCACATATATAGGGCTGTCAGAAGTTTGCCAGTGAACATCTGAATGAGTCAGAGGAGAACTAGGTGAAAGTGTTGTGGTCAGATGAGACCAAAATCGAGCTCTTTGGCATCAACTCAACTCGCCGTGTTTGGAGGAGGAGGAATGCTGCCTATGACCCCAAGAACACCATCCCCACCATCAAACATGGAGGTGGAAACATGATGCTTTGGGGGTGTTTTTCTGCTAAGGGGACAGGACAACTTCACCGCATCAAAGGGACGATGGACGGGGCCATGTACTGTCAAATCTTGGGTGAGAACCTCCTTCCCTCAGCCAGGGCATTGAAAATGGGTCATGGATGGGTATTCCAGCATGACAATGACCCAAAACACATGGCCAAGGCAACAAAGGAGTGGCTCAAGAAGAGGCACATTAATGTCCTGGAGTAGCCTAGCCAGTCTCCAGATCTTAATCCCATAGAAAAGGAGCTGAAGGTTCGAGTTGCCAAACGTCAGCCTCGAAACCTTAATGACTTGGAGAAGATCTGCAAAGAGGAGTGGGACAAAATCCCTCCTGAGATGTGTGCAAACCAGGTGGCCAACTACAAGAAACGTCTGACCTCTGTGATTGCAAACAAGGGTTTTGCCACCAAGTACTAAGTCATGTTTTGCAGAAGGGTCAAATACTTATTTCCCTCATTAAAATGCAAATCAATTTATAACATTTTTGAAATGCGTTTTTCTGGATTTTTGTTGTTGTTATTCTTTCTCTCACTGTTCAAATAAACCTACCATTAAAATTATAGACTGATCATGTCTTTGTCAGTGGGCAAACGTACAAAATCAGCAATGGATCAAATACTTTTTCCCCTCACTGTAAGCATACTGCTAAAGCAGCACTCAAGTGGTTTAAGGGGAAACATTTAAATGTCTTGGAATGGCCTAGTGAAAGCCCAGACCTCAATCCAATTAAGAATCTGTGGTATGACTTATAGATTGCTGTACACCAGCAGAACCCATCCAATTTGAAGGAGCTGGAGCAGTTTTGCCTTGAAGAATGGGCAAAAATCCCAGTGGCCAGATGTGCCATGCTTATAGAGACATACCCCAATAGACTTGCAGCTGTAATTGCTGCAAAAGGTGGCTCTACAACGTATTGACTTTGGGGGGGTGAATAGTTATGCACGCTCAAGTTTTCTTTTTTTTTGTCTTATTTCTTGTTTGTTTCACACAAAAAATTATGTTGCATCTTCAAAGTGGTAGGCATGTTGTGTCAAACTGAGAATTCTGAAAGAAATGGAGACCCGCACACTGTCGAAAAAATGAATAAATCCAAAACTGAGGCTTGAATGCGCAAAAACGTGGAAGTTTCCACAATTGGGATAATTTCACATACAAGCATATACAGCAAGCTTTGAAAAACACTGATTTTCAGCGACAAAGCCTCACGATGAAGGAAGCGCCTCCATTGGCTCGGCCTCGGAGACCGTTCTTTATCTTAATATGCTCTCATTGCGCTCTGACAGCTGGCCGACCCAGAGGCAGTAGACTGGAGTGGGGAACTTAAATAAAAGCAACTCCTTCCATCAATTTCTGTCAGGTGATCTCCCATAACACATTCCAGGCACGCAATTGGTGGGAGTGGTCACTCCCTCCCTTCTGTGACGAAGCTCAATGTAGTGTAATGTATGTGCCCTGTAATGTGGTGCCCGATGATTGTGTCTATTGGTGCCACCTGTGGCCAGGATGTGGGGAGTTGGAGGCACAGCTGGAGTTGGGAAAGTGCAGCAGGGTGCAGGCATTTTATCTGCTTTTGCTCTGTTGGCTGGAGGAGATACTGGCCAAGACTAAGGGAGGGGTCAGCAGCGCTGTGTGCTATCTCAGGATAGGTGTGTGGAGGCTATCAAACTCCAGCTTTGGAAGCATAGTCTGATTTCCCGCCTAACCTACGCTGGTGATGATCTGTTTTAAAAGGAAAGGGAGTGAGAGGGGAAAACTGAGGGGGCAAATGCAGAGTCATCTGTTATTGAACACATACCAGTTACATAGCTCCATTAAAACGTAACATTTGTAAATGGTGCTTATCCTTGCTATATTATCAACTCTTTTGTAAGATTGTTGTAAACAATATTTTACATGTTTGCAACATTTGCTAACATTATGGGCATACCTTTCTTAAGCTAAGACCAAACAGAGGCAGCATACAGGAGCTCTACAAGACGTAACTTTATTCATGACAGGCAACCACCATCTCAATTATCTTACATGACACAATAATTTATCGCCAGGCATTAATAATCAATCACTAACATCCAATTCCTATCCTTACACTATGATGACCACACTACGAAAACCTTCAGGAGAAGCAAGCCTTTGTTAATTCAATGTCCCTCTGCATGCCTGCGTAGTTAGCCATAGACAATGACAAATGATTCTACACAGTGTTGATAGTGGTAAGACATCCATTGCACCATTCTGGGGGAAACAGAGCGCTGGGACCAGAGAATGTTCGATTGCTGTGGAATTGTCTGAGAAAACAAACAAAGGAGCTATCATTTCATATTCTAGCCCTGATCTCATGGTACACAGAGCAATGAATGTTCTCCTGGTAATATTCTATATTCATGAGAGCAAAGAATCATGATAATTAAATTATTTGCCTAGCATTTTGCATGCAAATAGCTTTTGAACACAATGCAAACATCTCTCTCTCTCTCTCTCTCTCTCTCTCTCTCTCTCTCTCTCTCTCTCTCTCTCTCTCTCTCTCTCTCTCTCTCTCTCTCTCTCTCTCTCCAGTTGAAGTCGGAAGTTTATATACACCTTAGCCAAATACATTTAAACTCAGTTTTTCACAATTCCTGACATTTAATCCTAGTAAAAATTCACTGTCTTAGGTCAGTTAGGATCACCACTTTATTTTAAGAATGTGAAATGTCAGAATAATAGTAGAGAGAATTATTTATTTCAGCTTTTATTGCTTTCATCACATTCCCAGTGGGTCAGAAGTGTACATACACTCAATTAGTATTTGGTAGCATTGCCTTTAAATTGTTTAACTTGGGTCAAACGTTTCGGGTAGCCTTCCACAAGCTTCCCACAATAAGTTGGGTGAATTTTGGCCCATTCCTCCTGACAGCACTGGTGTAACTGAGTCAGGTTTGTAGGCCTCCTTGCTCGCACATGCTTTTTCAGTTCTGCACATACATATTCTATAGGATTGAGGTCAGGGCTTTGTGATGGCCACTCCAATACCTTGACTTTGTTGTCCTTAAGCCATTTTGCCACAACTTTGGAAGTATGCTTGGGGTCATTGTCCATTTGGAAGACCCATTTGCGACCAAGCTTTAACTTCCTGACTGATGTCTTGAGATGTTGCTTCAATATATCCACATAATTTTCCTTCCTCATGATGCCATCTATTTGTGAAGTGCACCAGTCCCTCCTGCAGCAAAGCGCCCCCACAGCATGATGCTGCCACCCCCGTGCTTCACGGTTGGGATGGTGTTCTTCGGCTAGCAAGCCACCCCCTTTTTCCTCCAAACATAGCGACTATTGTTTGTACAGATGAACGTGGTACTTTCAGGCGTTTGGAAATTGCTCCCAAGGATGAACCAGATTGGTGGAGGTCTACCATTTTTTTTGGCTGATTTCTTTTGATTTCCCCATGATGTCAAGCAAAGAGGCACTGAGTTTGAAGGTAGGCCTTGAAATACATCCACAGGTACACCTCCAATTGACTCAAATTATGTCAATTAGCCTATCAGAAGCTTCTAAAGCCATGATATCATTTTCTGGAATTTTCAAGCTGTTTAAAGGCACAGTCAACTTAGTGTATATACATTTCTGACCCACTGGTATTGTGATACAGTGAATTATAAGTGAAATAATCTGTCTGTAAACAATTGTTGGAAAAAGTACTTGTGTCATGCACAAAGTAGATGTCCTAACTGATTTGCCAAAACAATAGTTTGTTAACAAAACATTTGTGGAGTTGTAGAAAACGAGTTTTAATGATTCCAACCTAAGTGTATGTAAACTTCCAACTTCAACTGTATTTATATTTATATATATTATGTAATTGAATCCCTTTTTCTTGGTAAAGCATATAGACAGGATATTTTTTCCAGGGCAAAGGAAACGGTCAATGCAGTGTTGGTGTTCTAATGTGATCCTGCAACTTAATGAAAGACTGAGGCCTCCAGGGTACCACTAGATTCTGTAGAAGGACTACTGACATGTACCATGGTTGCGTCCCTTGTTCCTAGATATATAAATGTGTTTCCTGAATATGGAATAGGGGAATTAAATTGCATTCATATTGGGCCAATCCGCTAACCTGGACCTGTCATTTCCTTGAAATGACTTGAACTTTACTGATCCCTGGGACATTGGCAAATGGGCTAACAGATGGGCTTTTACTTGGTTTAACAGGGATTGCTAGTGGAAAATGTATTTATTTAACCAATCACCATTTTTGATCGAGAGCCTGTAGGCCAAGGTTCAGTATTTCTCTGAATTTAATCTTGGCCAGAATCATGGCACTGCTAATAACAACTAAAGTATATACTAATTCACTAATTACTATTTGGCCAAAAGCTTGCTTCACATAGATAACAATAATGCCTTACTTAGCATCTGGGATCTTAATGGTATGCTCAGATAAGTGTGTATCATACAGTTAATATTATAAACCGTAGAATGTATTGAAAACATCTGCAGGCAATTTGGGATAATGGAGATCTTGCAGCTAAGATAAAATCCAAACTTGAGCCCAGACCATTTGAACTGCAAACAATTGCAAGGTAATTATCCTGAACAAAAATATAAACGCAACATGCAACAATTTCAAAGATTTTACTGTTACAGTTCATATAAGGAAATCAGTCAATTGAAATAAAAGCATTAGGCCCTAATCTATGGATTTCACATGACTGGAAAATACAGATATGCATCTGTTGGTCACAGATGCCTTAAAAAAAAGGTAGTGGCATGGATCAGAAAACCAGTCAGTATCTGGTATGACCACCATTTGCCTCATGCAGCGCCACACGTCTCCTTCGCATAGAGTTGATCAGGCTATTGATTGTGGCCTGTGGAACGTTGTCCCACTCCTCTTCAATGGCTGTGCGAAGTTGCTGGATATTGGCGGGAACTGTAACACGCTGTCGTACACGTTGATCCAGAGCATCCCAAACATGCTCAATGGGTGACATGTCTGGTGATTATGCAGGCCATGGAAGAACTGGGATATTTTCAGCTTCCCGGAATTGTGTACAGATCCTTGCGATATGGGGCCGTGCATTATCATGCTGAAACATGAGATGATGGTGGCGGATGAATGGCACTACAATGGGCCTCAGGATTTCGTCACGGTATCTCTGTGCATTCAAATTGCCATCGATAAAATGCAATTGTGTTTGTTGTCCGTAGCTTATGCCTGCCCATACCATAACCCAACTGCCACCATGGGGCACTCTGTTTGCAACGTTGACATCAGCAAACCGCTCGCCCACACGATGCCATACACGTGGTCTGCGGTTGTGAGGCCGGTGGGAGGTACTGCCAAATTCTTTATAACGACATTGGAGGTGGCTTATGGTAGAGAAATTAACATTAAATTCTCTGGCAACAGTTCTGGTGGACATTCCTGCAGTCAGCATGCCAATTGCACACTCCCTCAAACTTTGAGACATCTGTGGCATTGTGTTGTGGGACAAAACTGCAAATTCTTGAGTAGCCTTTTATTGTCCCCAGCACAAGGTGCACCTGTGTAATGATAATGTTGTTTAATCAGCTTCTTGATATGCCACAGCTGTCAGGTGGATGGATTATCTTGGCAAAGGAGAAATGCCCACTAACAGGGATGTAAACAAATGTGTGCACAAAATTGAAGAGAAATAAGCTTTTTGTGCGGATGGAACATTTCAGGGATCTTTTATTTCAGCTAATGAATCATGGGACCAACACTTTACATGTTGCGTTTATATTTTTGTTCAGTGTAGAAAGCAATCATTGCACCATGTCTCATATCTAATCTTGCAGTAACAGCCCAGCGAAGCTACAATTGTTAACGGGTTGCACAGTATGAAACAGCAACCTCAGTTTATTGCCAATAAAACTGCCAAACAAAAAGATAATGAGACATGATATTGAATGATAATAAAACATAACAGTGTAATGTAGAAATTAAAGTAATAGAAAGAGTGGGATAGGCAATATTGGAGTCACCAAGATACCACAGTGTTTAGTTTATTAGGGTCCCCAATTAGCAGCTACTCTTCCTGGGGTCCACATAAAACATAAAAATACATAACAGAGCACAAAACAGTTATAGACAAGAACATAAGATACTATTACATACATTTAAAAATAAAATAAAAGTAATATATTGGCAATACAACAAGAGACAACAAAAATACTATTTACACACTATTCATATACATATTAATTTTCCTATATACAGTACAGTTAAATTAGATCTTTAGAAAGAGGAGAGGCGCTGTGATACAATGTGTTTTTATCTGTTTTTTTTTTAGCTACACTTGCTTTCTGCCTGAGTGTCACGGTTTCGGCCGAGGCTGCTCCTCGTCCTTGTTCGGGCAGGCTTCGGCGGTCGTCGTCCCCGGAGTACTAGCTACCACCGTTCGATGTTTCATGTTTGTTTGGTTTTGTCTGTTTGTACACCTGTCCCTTGTTAGTGTTTGATTTTGTTTCCTATTTAGTTATCGTGTGTTGGGTCAGGTGTTATGTGTGATTGTTATGTCAGCTGTTAGCTGTTGGTGGGTTTTCCTCTCATGTTGTTTGTTTTTTGAGAGTCCGCACTGCGTGCGCGTTTCTACTATTTTACGCACTGTTGTGTGTGTGCGTAATTGTTCATGCCTCCCGGTTGGGTTGGCCAGTTACCTGTTTGGAGTTATATTTTTGGATCACTAAAGTCTGTTGACGAACGCCCTTGTTCCTGCGCTTGATTTCTCGCACCACATCCACACTCAGCATTCTTGACACTGAGTAACCTCTCGTGGCAGAGCATTCCACGATGACATGACTCTGTACACAACTGAGCGACGCATTCAATCTGTTTTTGGTTTGGGTACCGTGAAGAAACCCATTGTGGCATGTCTGCTGGGGTATGTACAGTGTATGTCTGTTTGAAGTGTATGCAAATAGATTATAGAAGCGCTTAGGAATTTTCAATGATGGTCATTCACAAATTAAATATGATATTCTGTCACACAACACAGCAGGTAATCATGTTTCTTAAATCCTAACAAGCTTGCCCGTAGTACTAAAATCCAGTAGTACATATACTTCATGTTTGTTACCACACAAACATTCCTGGAAAGATTCATGTTTTTTATAGGTATCTTCTCGTCACATTTTTTCTATCTCTCTTTATTTCCCTTTAATTCACGGGCAACAGTACCCTTGAGAAGCAATTAGATATGGTAAGATTTCACCTGACTCCTTTTTAACGAGTTCCCAATAGTTCTTAGTGCATCAAATAAACCAATATGAAGCTGCAGTCACCACCTTGGTCTTGCGCGGGCGCTCTGCTAATGTAAGATTGGACAGTTCAGTTGGGGGTATGGACACAGGTTCACCTGGATGTATTTTCATGTCAACATGGGAATGATCTTAAAGGTTGGGTTCAAACATTGTAAAACCCAATAAAAATACATTTCTAGACCAAAGTGGATGCCTATAATGGCTAACAAAAATGAAACAAGGTTTTGAGGTAAAGGAAAAAAAATAATTGAAGCAAGAACAAGCCAAAGCTAGCACGATATGTCTCTTCTCTGAATGATGATCTTGCCACTGTTTCTAATGATTCCAACGCCTATGGTTCAGTACACACTAATGAGCAATACGATGTGTGCAACATCAATCTGGGGCTCTCTTAACCCTCCCATTCCCTTCATGTTAATCATAATGCTTTCACTGATGTCTTCCTCGTGTGCCATTATGACTACGTGTGTGAGAAAGCCCCAGTCTATTTTTGTCTGGGAATTCAATAGAGCATAGTCTGTCGCCTGATTGAGATGGATGTGTCAGGGGATGAGGAAGTAATAACCATATCACCACCAGAACTTTATTGAGGGAATTACTTTTGTTGGATTCTATTTTTATTTTGTTTTAAACCTGCACATTTTGGGAGTTTTTACGTCTGTAATAAAGTCATTTTGTGGTGAAAAACTCATTCTGATTGGCTGGGCCTGGCTCCCCAGTGGATGGGAATAGCTCCCAAGAGGCCCTCCCAGGCCCACCCATGGATGTGCCCCTGCCTAGTCATGTGAAATCCATAAATTAGGGCCTAATGAATTTATTTCAATTGACTGATTTCCTTCTATGAACTGTAACTCAGTAAAATCTTCGAAATTGTTGCACGTTGCGTTTATATTTTTGTTCAGTATACATATATTTCAGGATGTTGTATCCCTGGAAATAATCAGAAATCATGTAAACATTACAGTTTTGAAAAAATTGCTTGGCACAATTTACCCCGGGTAAGTTGAGCAGCGGGACAGGGTACAGATGTCGGATCTTAATATGATCCATTTTGTTGCAGGAGGAAAATAATCCTGCAATAGGAACATTTGAAAGGATATTTCATATTTTGAATCGCCACCAGGGGGCAGCTGGAAGTGGTGTTACAATAACTTAGACTGCAGGTACACTGGGCTTCAGTTCAAGTAGCCTATGTAAACTAGAAGCATGCTACAGGGCGTCTCATGTGAATTCTTATGTGGATTATAATGAATGGACAACATTTGCAGGGGGTAGATCAATATTAAAGGCAAGCATTAGACAAAATAAATTAATGTTTTTCTCAGTGCCTGTGTAGCCCAGCGGGCACGTAAAGTATTGGTTTGGTGGTAGAGGTGCATCCAACAAGGGCCTGTAGACGTTATAGTATTGTTTTTAATTATAAAGCGCTAAGACGCTAGTCTATAGTCTTAACACGTGTCAATTGATTTATTTGAAGATCAACACAGTCGCCTCCTCTCTCCCTTAGATCCAGTATGAGAGTGATGACATCATCATCATCCACATTGTTATTATCATTCTCACGGTGCCAAACCAGGGCTGTGTTCCGAAGGCTTGGAGTGTATGAGGAAGGCGGGAAGCCATGTGGAGAAAGAAACGGAACCAACCCCAAAAAAGCTGCGGTAGCAAGGATTATCTACACATACTTAGCAACTTATGTTATAGACAGAAGCATGCTACATGGCAGACCAATCCGAACTCATCTCTCTGCATTTCCAGCCCGTCCATTATCTCAGTCAATCATGACTAGCGGGAAGGTTACTGTCTTTTTCTGTGGCTAAACCAACTAGGCTCGTAATTTATAACAATTGTATTCGTATTTACAGATGGCATACAAGTTTGTTATGAAAGTTCACATGGTCCACAAGGCATTTCTGCCCCAATTTTTTTTTTATCTGCCTCTGTAACTGGTGTGAAATGGCTAGCTAGTTAGCGGTGCGCACTAGTAGCGTTTCAATCGGTGACGTCACTCGCTCTGAGACCTTGAAATAGTTGTTGCCCTTGCTCTGCAAGGGCCGGGGCTTTTGTGGAGCGACGGGTAACGGTGCTTCGTGGGTGACTGTTGTCGATGTGTGCAGAGGGTCCCTGGTTCAAGCCCAGGTAGGGGCGAGGAGAGGGACGGAAGCAACACTGTTACACCTCTCCTGTGAAGTAGTGATGTGCGACATACGACTATCTTATTGAAACGGGCCACAAATGTCATTCTGTTTTTTATGGCAAGATCTATAAGCACCTCTGTCATACAGTCACTGTATCATCGCAGTAAGCTTTTTGTGCTATTTACAAAAACATTTTTTTTTTGTCTGTGTCTTTTTTTTACAGCTTGTAGCGGCACAACCAAATGGGGAGGAGAATGGGCAAGAGATGCAGGGTAAATCCAGTTGTCTAGAAGGGACACAGTTTTTGTGAAAAATTGACTTTTCGTTGCAGGTTAGGATAATTAACATAGCAGGTTAGGAGGAGTAGGTTAAGATTAGGACATTATATTGTAAAATAATGTTTAAATGCTATTGAAATTGTAAAATGATTCCAATCTCTTGAGTACCATATACCTTTACATGAAATTGTGCACATAGATAGATATTAAGTCAACATTGAATGACCGTAATTGAAACTGTACAGCTTACAGACTTTGTTTGATGTCAGTCTTCATTGTAGACTACCTGTGCTGGGGGACATCTGCAAGATGGTGCTGGTAGACTTTAATACACAGTTTACCATAACATGTAAAAGATTACCAAACAAAATTTGTTTTCTGACTGGATACTTTTTTACTCTTACTTAAGAAGGCACATTTTACTTGATTAAATTACAATCTAAGTAACAGTAATTGTACTTAAGTACAGATTTTCAGTACTCTGCCCACCTCTGCAAATGATACATAGCCTAACTATAAAACGTGGGCGAGCATCCACACTGGAGTTCATCGTTCTACAGTAGGCCTACATCTGTCAATCAACTGATGGCCCAAATCAACTAATCAAGGAAAATACAAACAGTAGATTATCGGTTTTCACACCGTTCACTATGTGACTAGGCTAACAGGGAGCCTACAAAAGTTAGCCTATTGGAATATAATCAAATAACAAGGGGCCTATTGCAACCATCGATGGCACTAGATTATCGCCAACTGATGTCTCATTAAACCATCAATATGCCCTAAATTCTCCTGCTCAGCTGATCTCAATTGCAACCATTATTGGTCACATTATTACCACACCCTAAAAGATGACGTCGGTGTTACGTTAATCAGAGATCTGTAAATAATGACGAGATGCTCATGTCTCCACCCTAACAATGGTAGTCGTCCCAAAGGCAGGCGAAAAGCTTATTCTGGATTTATTTTGGCGAGAGTGAGCCCACTCGCTTCGCCTTGTCCTCTCTGACTTAGTCCTGCTTGCAACCAAAGTCTTTCAAGATACACTATATATCAAAAAGTATGTGGACACACCTTAAAATTAGTGGATTCGGCTATTTCAGCCAAACCGATTGCTGACAGGTGTATAAAATCGAGCACACAGCCATAATATCTCCATAGACAAACATTGGCAGTAGAATGGCTCTTACTGAAGAGCTAAATGACTTTCAATAGGATGCCACCTTTCCAACAAGTCAGTTCGTAAAATGTCTGCCCTGCTATAGCTGCCACGGTCAACTGTAAGTGCTGTTATTGTGAAATGGAAACGTCTAGGAGCAACAACGGCTCAGCTGCGAAGTGATAGGCCACACAAGCTCACAGAACGTGAACCTCGAGTGCTGAAGTGCGTAAAAATCGTCTGTCCTCAGTTGCAACACTCACTACCAAGTTCCAAACTGTCTCTGGAAGCAACATCAGCACAACAACTGTTAGTCGGGAGCTTCATGAAATGGGTTTCCATGGCCAAGCAGCCGCACACAAGCCTAAGATCACCATGCGCAATGTCAAGCGTCGGCTGGAGTGGTGTAAAGCTTTCCACCATTGGACTCTAGAGCAGTGGAAACTTGTTCTCTGGAGTGATGAATCACACTTCACCATCTGGCAGTCCGATGGACAAATCTGGATTTGGAGGATGCCAGGAGAACGCTACCTTCCCGAATGCATAGTGTCAACTGTAAAGTTTGGTGGAGGAAGAATAATGGTCTGGGGCTGTTTTTCATGGTTCTGGCAAGGCCCTTTAGTTCCAGTGAAGGGAAATCTTAAAGCTACAGCAATGGCATTCTAGACAATTCTGTGCTTCCAACTTTGTGGCAACAGTTTGGGGAAGGCCCTTTCCTGTTTCAGCATGACAATGCCCCGTGCACAAAGCGAGGTCCATATACAAATGGTTTGTCGAGATCAGTGTGGAAGAACTTGACTGGCCTGCACAGAGCCCTGACCTCAACCCCATCGAACACCTTTTTCGACTGCGAGCCAGGCCTAATCGCACAACATCAGTGCCCGACCGCACTAATGCTCTTTTGGCTGAATGGAAGCATGTCCCCGCAGCAATGTTCCAACAACTAGTGTAAAGCCTTACCAGAACAGTGGAGGCTGTGATAGCAGCAAAATGGGGCCAACTCCATATTCATGCCCATGGCTTTGGAATGAGATGTTCAGCAGGTGCAGGTGTCCACATACTTTTGGTCATGTAGTGTATGTTCGCCCTCAGGTTGGTATTGTCATCGGAGCAACTTAGTCCTTTTTGAACAGACTAAGGGCGATTTATCTATTTGACACGCATTCTGTACAATAAAAATAAAGAAAATAAAGAAATAAAGCATTTCCTTGTTTATCACGGCCAATCTACTGTGACAATTTATCTGACACTTTTGTATGAATGGAAACTAATGTTGCTGTACTGTTATTATTTGTTTGTTTACTATTTATGTTATCCAAAAGTGTCTGGTATCGTCATTTCTTATCAAGATCGGGGTAAAATAACCCTAGACTGTCCATATTTGACTAAGTCAATTGGGAGATTGTGTTATTTGTGCCAGAATCGAACCGATGCCGACACAGTAGGCCTAGATGTGCACGCTGAAGGCAGCGGTCCTAACCGCTAGACTACACTAGGCCACAATTGAACTCAATTTTGACAGTTCATTCGTCCCCTTAGGATACACTAGACACTTGTATGTCATAGCCTAGTGGAGACCAATATCAATCTTGTGTTATTAAGCTGTATATAGAACTACGGTTTTTGATGTGTATAGCTGCATTTCAGATATATTTTTGTACATTTGAATGTTGCAGTAATAGGACCTTGGCCTATAGCATTTGAGCGAGTGAGAGAGAACATTATTTTAAGATAGCGAACTCTCATCCCAATGACTCTACTGCCCCGCATGGAGAGAAAGAGAACTGCTAATTTTTTGCCAATCACGAGGCTCATTTGAATTTCCTGATGCATCAGGAAAATTCTCTGCAACAAAAGAGTGATCAAGTTAAGATCTGACATCTGTAAGTTAAGCCGCCTAAAAATGTCTGTACTGAATGAAGTATTACCACTATCTTTTTCAAACCATGACAATCTTTATTTCCCAGACATAATTCAACACAATCACACTTGCTTTTTGGTCTTTTAATCATGTTTAGCATATTTTAACACAGGTTTAACACCTAACAAACACTTTGTACTTTTTTTAACACCTAGGAAGAAAACACTTCCATTTTCTCAACTTGCCATTGGCTCAACCATTGTCTCAACTTCCCCCATGGCCATTGGCTCAACTTCCCCAAGGCAAACATGTTGACTATTAGCCCACACAGCTACAATGATGCACTTTCATGCTAGGTTTAGGACATCATATTGAAGATTATAGAGACCCCAACTGATGTATAGCACAATCTTGCAATTATCTACTTTGGTTTAGATAGAAGTATCATCATCCATTTTTTGGACTAACTTGCTTACCACGTTTCCCGTCATGTAATAAATTGTAAACAGTAATTGCTATTAGCTAATTCATATTATGGTTTCTGTCAGCCGAGAGTTGGCTAAATGTGACCGCTTGTGTTCACTCACTCTTTTCTCAGTTAGCACTAGGACTAATGTAGCCTACATTTTCCGATTTGGATGAAAATGGTGTTATGCTGATGCTACTTCTGTGAATGTCTGAACATCGGCATCCAAAAAGAAACTGCTCACATTGAGGACATAAAGTTCTAAAGACTGTGTTTGTGCAAAATGTTTCTGTAAAAAAGCAGTGTGGCCAGCTCAATCATAACCAGACGTTCTAATGAAGTGTTCTAATCACACCGGTTTGAGGGTACGCTGCAGGGACCACTGTAGAATGATCACACCTGTGTGCTCGTACGCATCAAAAGGTTAATTGGTTCACAGTTATCCACAAGGTTTTCACTTCAAATAGAACTCCTGGATCACTAAAGTGCACAAAGTGATATGTTGTAGCATTGGTTGGGTCATAGAGTGTAGAGTTTACTGACATGGTCACTGGCCACTACATTTCCTCTTACTACAAAAGGTTGGTCTTCATATTTAAACTTATTTCTCAATCCCCTTCTTACCACTTTGTGTGTGCCCATTTTATGGCTTGACCACTCCCTCATTGAACAGTATGCAGAATGTTTTGGCATACAGGTATATCCCACTGGTCACAAACTGGTTGAGTCAACATTGTTACCATGTAATTACATGTTGAATCAACATGGAAAACTGATTGGATTGTGCAAAAAGTCAAAGGAGTTTTGGGAAATATAGTGTCACCTAAATGTGTACCTAAATCCAATGACATGGTTACATTTTTGGTTGATTTCACTTTGAATTCACATTAGTTGACAACTCAAATTAAATCAAAACCAGTGGGACACTTGAACTTTACAGAATTCGACACAGTTGACTGGGAACTGTACTGACAGAAATATGTTAACAGATATTCTGCATAAGGCAGGCTCAATGTGACTGTGACTCAAATGTGACTGCCACATTAACTCAAGTACAGTACATTTTTTTAAGGCCATCTTTGCCAGTTCTGTCTGGTACTCTCCTCATTGCCTTACATGGAAGTAATGAGGTGTAGTAATAGGTATTCAATGAGCAATATTTTTTTGCATCACTTACCAATAATCCAGAAAGGCCAGCAGCATGACAAAGCACTTTTTTGGGGGGGGGACCCATAGCTTGAACAAACACAAGGAAGGTTGAATGGTTTCCCTGCTTTTGATGAAAAATGGCTGCCTTTGGATCATGCCAGAAATGTAAACCTTCATCATAGTTTTCTGGAAATGCATTCAAAGTCTCTCCAACCGTATGTCTATGTTAATTGCCATGTAATTGACTATTAATTAAATATAAATAATCAAATATATTAGCATTGAATAATCTGTAGTGTGGATGTAGTTATACAAAGCTCCTTTTCATTTAACAATGTAATTCAATGCTGTCCATTACTTTTCCGACTACCTACATTAAGTACACAATACACAAAGTAAACGTCCCCTTTTAAAAAAAGACAAAAAGATACATCTTAATTAAATCAATCAACATGCTTACTGAGACAAATCCATATTTTATCTTTAATTATACTGCATGTCTTTGTCATTTGACCGACACAGTTGTACTCAGCTGTTATCCTTCAAATTGTCTACATTCACACGACTGCAACCAACAGTGGGAATTCCCCCCGACCAGGCTGAGCTGCATATTCTATCACTACTGTATCAGTTTAGCTGGAGATTAGGTTAGCAACCCAGAGTGCAACGGCTTACTCTGAGAAGCTAGTGAATTGGATTTTCAACAACTTGAATATCTCTTTGACGGTTCAGGTTAGACGATGATAACGCAAATTATTTCCCCCAATTAGACAATTTCAGGCTGTCTCAAGGGGCTCGAGAGAAAAAGAGGGTGAGAAGATGCATTGGAAAGGGGAAAGGCTTTTCTGTGACTATAACGGAGTGCGAGGTTAACTAATGGCAACCGTAACATTGTAAGATCACAGAGATTGATCACCGGTAGGGAAACCAATTATTTTGGCTTCTTCAAAGTGCATTTTGAATCATCAATCCTGCTTAAGTCATTATGGGGATAAAGTGGTGTGGCCTAAAAAAAAGGAATCATATCTCCACCCTGTCTCCATTCCAGTGCACACACTCAGCATGTTGAAAGGCCCACTGCATTGTGGCTATGGCTTTTTTTATGCAATTGTAATAACCTGTAATACTCAACCCTTTTGTAATGTTTATCAATATGCTATTCTCCATTTATTTACTAAGTACACAAGTCATTTACATTTACATTTTAGTCATTTAGCAGACACTCTTATCCAGAGCGACTTACAGTTAGTGAGTGCATACATTATTTTTCGTATTTCTCATACTGGCCCCCCGTCCTTTGTTAGGAAAGGAAAATAAGGTAGTTGCTGCACACTGTAGCTCCAATGAAACACATTTAATACTCATCAACCAATGCTTCAATAGCAAGCTGCATTCATCTGGGTTGGCTTTATCACTTGTTATAAGCCTAATTATGTATATTACTTCACTGACTGCATGTTTTTCTTGTGTTAAACTACTTAGTGGTGTTATTTTTGAACGGCACCAATGGCCTTTATTCTAAATGATATCTTTGTATAAATATACAAAATAATTGTGTGTATATTTATACCCTCCAGGGAAGCAATTTTTGTTATTATTATTGTGCTATTTACTCCAGCATTTTGGATTTGACATAAAATGTTTCATATGAGGCGACTCCAGAATGTCACCTTTATTTGAGGATATTTTCATTCATATCTGTTTTAGCGTTTAGAAAATAAAATAGTTTATATATCTAGTCCCCCCACTTGAAGAAGTCATAAGTATTTGGACAAATTGTTGTCAAAAGTTTAGTATTTGGTCCCATATTCCTAGCACGCATCGGGCTTGTGACTCTACAAACTTATTGGAAGCATTTGCAGTTTGTTTTGGTTGTGTTTTGGGTTATGTTTGAACGTCTTGAAGAACAATCTGGCCTAAATGGCCACGTACTCTTATAATCTCCACCCGGCACAGCCAACAATGAATGTTTGTTCCGTCATTAGCAGCGCTAGCTAGTTAGCAGCGCTATTACATTTACATTTTAGTCATTTAGCAGACACTCTTATCCAGAGCGACTTACAGTTAGTGAGTGCATACATTTTCATACTGCTATCTATTTTGCTATGTCGTTAGCCAGTGCCAATTTTAGCATATAAATCTTGGAGGGGCAAACTCAACTCATGATGGCAGTCAAATTCCATGTGACCGTTTAGTCAGGGTAATTAGGCTTTTCCAAGCTCTGATGCTACTGATGGTCATTAGTAGCCTACCAAACTTACTAACTGCCTAGTACTCAGCACTCTATTGTCCCTCTAATCACTCTGACATCAATGCAAATGCAATCGAAAATCGAATCAAACACTTCATGAGAGCCCATCAGCTCATGTTGCGCAACATTTCTATAGCCTATGCAATTGCGTAAGAAAACAGAGTGATGGCCTCTATTAAAAAGAGGAGGATTCTATCAGCTTTCTATAGGCTAGGCCTAATATATTTATTTATCAACTTTCCTAATAGTAAGCACATTGCTTCACTTTACAACAGGAGTATAGCCTATCTGGCTGACACGAAAATGAACCACGGGAAAAGCGTCCTCCATTCGCTATTTAAGTGCATAGATGACATGTATTTTTATTCCCTGGCCCTGTTACTGGTTGTATTAATTTGGGATCTATTGCATCCCACAACTGTCCTATACTATGTTTAGAATATTTATTTCTCGCACAGAATAGAATAGGTTAACGTTTGTACTATAGAGGATAGTAGATTGACATATGTCAAACTACTATCCCCCATAGTGCAAAGGTTGACAGGCTAGTGCTTTTGCTATTCATTAGGCCTACTCATCTTGTTGGCTAACAAAAAGTAAATGTGGACAGTTCTTCCAATATCTTCAATATGCGCCTCGGAATTGGATGCACAGTTGCTCCCCGATGTGTCTGTCTTCACTTGTTGCCTATGAGAACGACCCGATCACGTGACGGGAATTGGCTAATAAGAACTGAGCTATCTGAGAGAGCCATGTGAGTGAGAGGTGCTTCAGAGCACGCAGCCGGAAGAAGGGCATTATAATTATTATACTCAGCCCAAGGGCACAACGGCCACTAGCCGCAAAAGGCATGGATTTTCTTAGGGCATTACGGCCAAACGAAGGGGATGTCGCCAGGAAATTCGAGGCATTACCAAGTGCTTGTCAAATTGTGAATGAGAGAATGATGAAGTGTGTGCAGCCTGCGCAAATAACAAATCATCATTAGAGTCGCATCATGGAGCCCTAGAAGGTATTAAAAATCACAACATATAGCCCAACGTTTGTATCAGAAATAAAGTTGCAGAAATAACTCTAAATTAAGCATATAAGAGGACCAGTTTTTTTGTTTACCGCTCAACACGGAATAGCCTCATGTGCGCACTCCCTCAAATCGTTTGGAAAAAATATCCTTTCTATTTTATGGAGCTATGTTCAATTCTATTCTTCATACTATAAAATAATATAACATAATGCCACGGAATTCTAAGCAACTCTTGTCTGCTAAATGAACTAGTGTAGCCCACAGCCATATGGCATAGTCAGATCAGGGCCTAACATAAGGACAACTCAGAGTATGCTATTCTGTTCTTCTGAAATAGACTACATTTTCTTCATATCATGTTTCTTTAGACCTGCCTAAAATAAATAATGGATTTATTGTGATGGTGTAGGCTATACTACATGGATTTATTAGACTTTTTAATATGTAGATGTTCCAAAAGTCCGCATCAGTGACTTTTAGTCAATGCGTGGAAGCCAGGAAATGCTAAATGTTTTTATGTTAATTAACGGTTAATTACCGTGAGACCAGCAGTTATTTGCTTGACAATTACTGGCTGACAAAATGTCATGACCACCATAGCCCTAGTCAGAACCGCAGGATCAATAATGGGGGCATATAACAGACAATACAATATTTGATGATGACATTTCTCTAAAACAGGCTGTAGGCTACATGTGCACAACCAAGACAGAACAGTAATCTAATTTCTGAGGGGGAGAGGGACCAAATTCTTAGGGTGAGACACAAAGGCTACTAACAGTTTACTACACAACATACACTAAGTATTACTTTCTTAGCTACAGTATACATATCTCCCTGGCATATAACATAATTTATACCGCAGCATACAATACATTTTTTTTGGCTCACCATTGTGTGCTCACTTGAACAGGAAGGTGGCACGGCGGTCCTTCTTGTGGGCAAACATTGTCATCAAACTTTGTCATCAAATTCTGGCATTCTCTGGATGAAGACATGCTTGATTGACAGCATGGCCAATGTATTCAATATTTTCTGGCCCATGGTGTTGCATGTGAATGTTTATCCTTTTAGCTTGGAAAAGAAACCCTTTCAGACAGATATTTGAATCCTTAAACTCAGACATGGACCACACACCCTCTCCACCGAATAGCAGGCAAGGGAAGCAAAATAGTTATTGCTTTGCGACGGTTAGCCACTGATTCCTTCCAAACCACTCATTGTTGAATTTACGAATGTATGTCCAATGGCCGATGAGCACCGATGCGTTTTAGCTATAATTTCTCTTCATATGACTAGGACTGAAAAGGATTTGCCAGTATATTGTCGACATGATTCATGATGATGACTGCCTGTCTAGCTAGCTAGCTTGCTAAGATTTTGACAGTACCATAAATCTATGGCAGCACCCAAGCGGGCTTGAACTGCCTAGCTCTCCCTGTAGATTCTGCGGTGATGTAGAGAATATTACCAACGCTTACGCTCTGTGCTTTCACTGGCTGCCCCTCCACCACAAAAAGCACTGAGCTAGGTTGAAACACCTGCATTTTGGTGCTGCCTTACTCAAGAAAGAGACCATGTTTGTATGCGGCTTTGTTAACTCAAGGATAACGTTGTTTTTTTTTACATTGTTTGTAAACTGATATGTGACAATAATTAATGCCAGAATATTTTTATTTTTTTGCCCCACCTGCCTTGAATGACGGGTTGCCACTGTCATTAGCAATGTAACAAGTTAGCTACAACGTTAGCAGCGCTAGTTAGTTAGCTACAACGTCAGTGTTGGCCTTTGAAATATTTTGCAGGCCTTCGAAATATACTGAACAAAAATATAAAAGCAACATGCAACAATTTCAAAGATTTTACTGAGTTAAAGTTCATAGAAGGAAATCAGTAAATTGAAATAAATTCATTAGTGTTACGAACGTTGAGGGACGGGTCGGACCAAGGTGCAGCGTGAAAAGCGTACATGTTTATTAACTAAATAAACATTCAACAAAACAAGAAACAACGTAACGTGAAACCCAAATGGCTATACACATACCAGCCTAACAGGAACAAGATCCCACAATACACAGTAGGCAATGGGCTGCCTAAGTATGATCCCCAATCAGAGACAATGAGCGACAGCTGCCTCTGATTGGGAATCATACCCGGCCAAACATAGAAATAGAAAATTAGAACCTAAACATAGAATCTCTAACATAGATTTCCACACCCTGACTCAACAAACAAGAGTTACATACGTCAGGGCGTGACAGTACCCCCCCCCCCCCCCCCAAAGGTGCGGACTCCGGCCGCACAAACCTGACATGACAGGGGAGGGTCCGGGTGGGCTTTCAGCCTCGGAGGCGGATCCGGCTCCGGGCGTGACGACCTCTCCCTCCCCGTTGCGCCCCTGGTCTGGTCTGGACCTCGGCGCGATGATTCCCCTCTCCTTCCTCCCACGATGCACCAAGCCCTGTCTGGATCCTGGTATGGGAGACCCCGAACCTGGAGAGGAGCTGACGTCTGGGCCTGGATCGGCAATCCTCCCGCGATGCACCAAGCCCTATCTGGACCCTGGTGTGGGAGGCCCCGACCCTGGAGAGGGGCTGACTTCTGGGTCTGACGTGGAGCCGCTGACCGGAGCTGAACTGGACCCCGGTGGAGCGGACTGCTCTGGCTCCGAAATGGATCCGCTGACCGGAGCTGGACTAGGCACCGGTGGAGCGGACTGCTCTGGCTCCGGAATGGAGCAGCTGACCGGAGCTGGATTGGGCACCGATGTAGCGGAACACTCTGGCTCTGGAGTGGAGCAAACTTCCGAACCCGTATCCATCCCCATATCTGGAGCAGGACTAAACGCCGTGCCCAGCCTGGGCACCGACGCAGAGGAAAATTCCAGCCCTGTAGTAGGACTGGTTGCCGGCCCCAGACTGGGCACCGACACGTTTAGGAGCTCCTGCTCCAAAACGGGGCTGTACGTCGTGCCCACCCTGGGCACCGACGCAGAGGTGGTTTCCAACCCTGTAGTTGGGCTGGTTGCTGGCCCAAGACTGGGCACCGACACGCTAAAGTGCTCCCTGCAGGGGACCGTCAGTGCAGATCGGGTGAGTTGTGTGGTTGGAGGAGGTGTAGAAACGCCACCTCTCTCCCATCGCTCCAATGTACTCACCACGCGCTCCATTGCGCTGCCAAGAGCCTGGATCCTGCTCGCCTGCCGTTGGATACGTTCCTCCGACCGACTGTACCTGCTGACTCCATTTAAGGTGTGTGTTTCTGTCCTGGAACAGGCCGTGCCGGACTGGGAACACGCATCACTGGCTTGGTGCGAGGAGCAGGCACGGGCCGTGCCGGACTGGGAACACGCACCACTGGCTTTAATTACTTAAAAATCATACAATGTGATTTTCTGGATTTTTGTTTTAGATTCCGTCTCTCACATTTGGTGTGTACCTATGATAAAAATGACAGACCTCTACATGCTTTGTAAGTAGGAAAACCTGCAAAATCGGCAGTGTATCAAATACTTGTTCTCCCCACTGTATGTAGCCTATAGTGTATCATTATAGTTATCATTATAGTCATTGGCTTGGTGGATGGCCCTCAACTCTGACACAGCACAACTAACGTTATCACAACAGAACTAGTAGTAGGTCTAACTAACGTTATCACAACAGAACTACTAGTAGGTCTAGCTAACGTTGGCAAACTTGAAATAAATAAATATAAAATTACATTTACACTTATATTTTTACTTGACTTTTATACTCTAGGTGAAAAATCTTTTGATGTGCCCTTGAGCAAGGCACTTAACCCCTAATTGCTCCTGTAAGTCGCTCTGGATAAGAGCGTCTGCTAAATGACTTTAAAACTTACATTTTTGGTTGAGATGGAGACGTGAATCCAACATATCAATTATTAGTTTGTAGACAAACTGGATATTGAATTGTGTTTGGTTGTCAATGCAACCAAATATCCACACTTGAAGGAGATGCTTGGATATTTCCATCTGTGCCACTAGCTTAATCATATTCTATTACTTTTATTTTGGTTTTAGTTGGAGACTTGAATCAAACATATAATTTGTTAACTTGTCGACAACTTAATAGGCCATTTACTGTATTGCAAAAGTGATATTGAATTTTGTTTGGTTGTCAACACAACCAAATATCAACATTTGAAGGAGATGTATCTTCTGTTCCACTGACTAAGTCTGGCTTTAATTCAAATAAATACTAAGTCAGTGGCACAGAAGATACATCTTCAACTGTTGATATTTGGTTGCCTATTAACTTTTCGACAATTTAATATATGTTGGATTCACATCTCCAACTAAACCAAACATGTAAGTTAAAGAATAGGATTAAGCCAATGGCTCAGATGAAACTATCCAAACATTAGATACATCACCTTTAAATGTTAATATTTGTTTGCTTTATCAACCAAACACAATTCAATATTACTTTTGTAATACAGTAAACAGCCTATCATTAAGGCTATCTTACAAACTAATGTAACAGTATTTATTCAACCTTAAAATGAGTAACACATCCATGGCCACATTTTGAGGCTACTTTAACTAAATGTCTTCTTAACTAAAAGTCTTATTAATAGACTTAACGACCAGGTCAAAACATCCCAATAGAACTAACTAGCCTGTTTGGCTAGGAACTAAATTTGTCCTAGTACTTATGGCTTCTTCAAATGGGGAGACTAAGTACATAAAGTGATTTCATTTCTAAGCGGTAAAACAGATATGTATATCTATTTGTGACATTCTGTACTTTATCCTCATATGAAACATTTGATCTCAAATCCCAAATGCTGGAGTATAAAGCCCAATAATTATAATTTAAAAAAAGCTTCACTGTCCAAAGAAATACAGAAGGGAGTGTATTTATTTTAGTGTTGATAAAACCAGAGAAGAAAATATTAGTACAACTTGACCCACCACTGTGAGCTACAGCTAGTCCTTCCTTGGAGATTCCATAGGTTCACTATGGGGTCATCCCAGTGGTACTTAGTGTTCAAGGTCTCTCATATTGAATACAAGCTAGTGAGGCTGCCAGCCAAACTTGATCACAGTGCCCAATAGGGAACTGTTCCATCAACAGTGAGCACACAACTCCTGAATACATAGACATAACATTTCCTGTTCTTTTGTTGACAGAAACCATGATGAATTATGATTATTCTCTGACAGAGGTCAAGAGAGAGACTGAAATGTTGGCATCCGAATAAGAAAGGTGAAACTTTGTCATTGGGAAAAACACTGGCACATGTCAAATAAATTATTGTGTAAGGAGTACTTTTAGATTGATTTCGGGTTTTGCTCAAGATCTTTGGTGGCAAATCATTTTCATTAAATTAGTGCCTGACACTTGTATTTTGGGGTATTGTTTCTTATGATCCAATGACTTGTGCAGACAGCAGACCATTATTTACCCAAGGGCCACACCGTGGAACTCTTGTTGACGTCAATTACCTTCTGAAAGTACTGCCATGATACTGGCACAAGTTCAACCTGAACGGCCACTTGCCCTAAAAGGTTACATTAGCAAGAATAATAGGGAACATACTGCACCCAATACACACAAATCTAAGTAAAGAATGGAATTTAAGAATATATACATATATGGACAAGCAATGACAGAGCGGCATGGACTAAGATACAGTAGAATATTATAGAATACAGTATATACATAAATATTAGATGAGTAATGCAAGATATGTAGACATTATTAAAGTGACTAGTGTTCAATGTCTTAAAGTGGCCAGTGATTTCAATAGGCAGCAGCAGCCTCTAATGTGCTAGTGATGGCTATTTAACAGTCTGATGGCCTTGAGATAGAAGCTGTTTTTCATTCTCTCGGTCCCAGCTTTGATGCATCTGTACTGACCTTGCCTTCTGGATGATAGCGGGGTGAACAAGCAATGGCTCGGGTGGTTGATGTCCTTGATTATCTTTTTGGCCTTCCTGTGACATCGGGTGCTGTATGTGTCTTGGAGGGCGGGTAGTTTGCCCCCGGTAATGCGTTCGGCAGACCGCACCACCCTCTGGAGAGCCCTGCAGATGCAGGCGGTGCAGTTGCCGTACCATGCAGTGATACAGCCCGACAGGATGCTATCAATTGTGCATCTGTAAAAGTTTGTGAGGGTTTTAGGTGCCAAGCCAAATTTCTTCAGCCTCCTGAGGTTGAAGAGGCTCTGTTGCGCCTTCTTCACCACACTGTCTGCGTGGGTGGACCATTTCAGTTTGTCATCCTGGAAGAGACCACTCCCATCAGGATAAAAGATGCTCACTCAGAATGGCTGTTTATTTATTGGTTTTTACCTTGCCCTCTAAAGGGTTGGGTTGACCTAAACCATGCCAGGAAAATGCACCCCACACCATTACATTTTTTTAAATGTGTTTCCTTTATTTTGGCAGTTACCTGTATGTCGACCTACAGTATGTCTGTTATTACCCATCCAAAATATCCTAAAAACTGCTAAAGTGCCCACAAGTTTGTTTGATCTGAAGTCTTAATCTCGGCAGTACTCTGGGGTTTGTTTTGGTGTCACTCTTGTTAAGGCTTGTCTCTCTCTGGGTGAAAATGGCACCAGTGACTCCATTACGCACACTTGGTATTCTGTCGGTGAGCTGTAAAGAGCGGACCGCGAGTCTCTTGTCTTTTGGCGTAAGTGATTTAAACGCCACAGGATGGAACTCACAGTAACAGAATTTCCCCAATGATTATTTATGCCGTCTTCCTGAAAACAAATTCAATAAGAGTTGGAATGCTGAGCCATGGATATCAATTCGCTATATCTCCTCTTCTTTCCCTCCCTCCATCGTACTATGAGCTTAGGGGTGTGATGCAGCGAGAGTGAGAAAAGAGAGAGGGGGAGAGAGATGGAGGGAGGGAAAGAAGAGGAGGATGCTTTGCTGCTGGTGGAATTCCCCAACAGTATCTGAGAACTCAATGAAAGCCTGTTGCTGGAGGGCAGTATCCTCTCTGTGTGTTGCTGTGAAAACAGTTCTGGACACTGGGGAAATTGCGAATGAGATGCAGCAATCATCTGGATCAGTGAAGGGGAAGGCCACATTGACTGACATGCACGCCATTGTGTCACTGATATCTATCTAGCCATGTATTCTCTCCATTTTAAATTGGATTGACTGGTCCTTCTTCATTTTTCAACACTTGAATCCAATGTGAAATCTGAACTTTGACTAACCTGTGCTGGCTGAGCTTGTGCTCTTGTGTATTTATCAAAGATCATCAGGTAAAATGGGGAGTAACATCACAGCATCAAAGGTTATAACGAACGTCTTTGCAGGACAGAGTTCAATGCTCCCAATCCACCTGCGCTTTTTCTCAGAACCCTCACCTAATTGATGGAGCGAGGCCCATTGTTTGTAATGATATTTCAGGGGTAAAGTTGTGGTCAGCGCCTTAGAGGCCCAATGCAGCTGTTTATATTCCATATCAAATCATTTCTGGGTAAGAATTAAGTACCTTACTGTAACAATATTTTGCTATGACTGCCTGGGAGTGGTCTGAGTGGGTAGGGGAAAACTTAAAACTAGCTGTTATTGGCAGAGAGGTTGGAACTCTCTTTGGTATTGGCCTATTAACCAATTTACCGTCTGGTGATGTCACCAGGCAAGCTGAAACTCCCGCCCATGCAAACAGTTTGTAAGGGTTTTAGGTGCTAAGCCAAATTTCTTCAGCCTCCTGAGGTTGAAGAGGCTCTGTTGCGTCTTCTTCACCACACTGTCTGCGTGGGTGGACCATTTCAGTTTGTCGTGATGTGTACGCCAAGGAACATGAAGCTTTCCACCTTCTCCACGGCGGTCCCGTCGATGTGGATAGGGGGGTGCACCATCTGCTGTTTCCTGAAGTCCACGATCATCTCCTTTGTTTTCCTGGCACCACACTCCCAGAGCCCTCACCTCCTCCCTGTAGGCGGTCTTGTCATTGTTAGTAATCAAGCCTACTACTGTTGTGTAGTCTGCAAACTTGATGATTGAGTTGGAGGCGTGCTTGGCCATGCAGTCATGGGTGAACAGGGAGTACAGGAGGGGGCTGAGCACGCACCCTTGTGGGGCCCCAGTGTTGAGGATCAGCGAAGTGGAGATGTAGTTTCCTACCTTCACAACCTGGGGGCGGCCCGTCAGGAAGTCCAGGACCCAGTTGCACAGGGCGGGTTTCAGACCCAGAGCCTCGAGCTTAATGATGAGCTTGGAGGGTACTATGGTGTTGAATGCTGAGCTATAGTCAATTAACAGCATTCTTACATAGGTATTCCTCTTGTCCAGATGGGATAGGGCAGTGTACAGTGTGATGGCGATTGCATTGTCTGTGGATCTATTGGGGCGGTAAGCAAATTGAAGTGGGTCTAGGGTGACAGGTAAGGTAGAGGTGATATGATCCTTGACTAGTCTCTCAAAGCACTTCATGATGACAGAGGTGAGTGCTACGGGGCGATAGTCATTTAGTTCAGTTACCTTTGCTTTCTTGGGTACAGGAACAATGGTGGCAATCTTGAAGCATGTGGGAACAGCAGACTGGGAAAGGGAGAGATTGAATATGTCCATAAACTCACCAGCCAGCTGGTCTGCGCATGCTCTGAGGACGCGGCTAGGGATGCCGTCTGGGCCGGCAGCCTTGCGGGGGTTAACATGCTTAAATGTCTTAATCACATCGGCCATGGAGAAGGAGAGGCCACAGTCCTTGGTAGTGGGCCTCGTCAGTGGCACTGTGTTATCCTCAAAGCGGGCGAAGAAGGTGTTTAGCTTGTCTGGAAGCGAGACGTCCGTGTCGGCGACGTGGCTGGTTTTCCTTTTGTAGTCCGTGATTGTCTGTAGACCCTGCCACATACGTCTCGTGTCTGAGCCGTTGAATTGCGACTCCACTTTGTCTCTATACTGATGTTTTTCCAGTTTAATTGCCTTGCGGAGTGATTAGCTACACTGTATGTATTCTGCCATATTCCCAGTCACCTTGCCACGGTTGAATGTGGTGGTTCGCGCTTTCAGATTTGCGCGAATGCTGCCATCTATCCACGGTTTCTGGTTAGGGTAGGTTTTAATAGTCACAGTGGGCACAACATCACCTATACACTTCCTGATAAACTCAGTCACCATTTCAGTGTATATGTCAAAAATATTTTCGGAAGCTACCCGGAACAGAGCAAAATGGAGTCGTTGTCAGATTTGCCGAAAGGAGGGCGGGGGAGGGCCTTATAACCATCCCAGAAGTTCGAATAGCAATGGTAGAGGATTTTAGCAGCGCGAGTACAACAGTCGATATGTTGATAGAACTTCGGCAGCCTAGTCCTCAAATTAGCTTTGTTAAAATCCCCGGCTACAATAAATGCAGCCTCAGGATATGTGGTTTCCAGTTTGCATATCCAGTGAAGTTCTTTGAGGGCCGTCATGGTATCGGCTTGATGGGGGATATACACGGCCGTGACTATAACCGAAGAAAATTCTCTTGGGAGATAATACGGTCGGCATTTGATTGTGAGATATTCTAGGTCGGGTGAACAGAAGGACTCGAGTTCCTGTATGTTATTACAATTACACCATGAGTCGTTAATCATGAAACACACACCTCCACCATTCTGCTTCCCGGAGAGATATTTATTCCTGTCTACGCGATGAACTGAGAACCCATCTGGCTGGACCGATTATCCCCAGAGAGCCATGTTTCCGTGAAACAGAGTATGTTACAGGCCTTGATGTCTCTCTGGAAACAAATCCTTGCCCGTAGTTCGTCGAGCTTGTTAACCAGTGACTGAACATTAGCGAGTAGAATACTTGGAAGTGGTGGGTGGTGTGTGCGCATCCTAATTCGAACCAGCAGGCCGCTCCGAGTGCCTCTCCTCCGCCGGCGATGTTTTAGGTCAGCCGCTGGAATCAGTTCAGTTGCCCTGGGGAGAGCAAACAAAGGATCTGCTTCAGGAAAGTCGTATTCCTGGTCATAATGCTGGTGAGTTACCGCCCCTCTGATATCCAATAGTTTTTCCAGGCTGTATGTAATGATGCAAAACACTTTCTGAGCTAATGATGTAAAAAATAATACATAAAAAAAACAAAGTACTGCAAAGTTTCCTAAGAGCTAGCAGTGATACATTATTTTTACACTTTTACAGTGTTAGTTTCATCAGCTGTTTTACAGTATAATACAAAACACAGGAAAAAAAATCATTATGACTGCACTGGGCCTTTAAGGAAAGAGATCAGAATCAGAATCTGAGAATTAACCTCAAGTAGTGCATGCTGGGAGGATGAGAGGCAAAAATAAATACACGGAAATAGTCTTATTGGTTACAAAAAGCGCAGTGTGTATGAGCTCTGACTGGCTGCAGGGTGTGAAAGAAAACGTCAGCCAAGATCAAAGTGGCGAAACGGCTGTGAAAGGGGGATAGGAAGGGGTGGAAGACGAGTGGATTCATCCCTTTACAATCCCTGGAGGATTCATCAGTGGCACTCAATCGCGACCTGCCTCATCTCAGGTAACACATAAATCAGTTTAACTTAATAAGTAAGTGTCACCTAGCTGACCCTGAGAACTCTCTTAAGTCAAATACCCACAGACTGTGGTAGGATCTGACAAGATAGGTAACAATATATTTCCTTTACAATATATTGAAAATATGTTTTTGTTGAAGAGGGAGGCAAATGTAGCCCGTATGATGAAGACTATGGCTCAAATCATTTGTCATTTTATTAGGGTCCTATAAAATCTGCAATGCGGAGAACTCGGATGGAATCACGGAATCCAGACATAAAAACTTAATTGAACAATATAAAAAAATATATTCAAATTGTCATGACTGTCCTGTCTGAGGATCCAAGGCCTCAGATCAGCTTGGCAAATGGCTGACAACAACCAGACCCCCTCTCACCCACAGAAGAGGGGAGGGGGGGCTGGCCGGGTTTTGACATCTTAACACTCGGTCGTAAATTAGGCATGAGGGGAATCTCCCTCTTGCTCTTCAGTATTGGTAAAGGAATGTCCCTTTGTCTCCAAAAAGAGAATACTGGAACAATATTTCTAACATCCGAATGTGTGGAATGATGACAGTTGGTCTATGGAAAATGAATGTCTATTTTGTGATGTCATTAAAAATGGTATAAAAATGTTATAACGAAAATACTGTAATTTGGAAAGTATACATACTCTATCTGTCAAATTTACCTCCAAATGTTGTAGAAGATATATGATTAATGATAATAGTATTTTTGTTAAGATAGGAATGTGATTTTAGTTTTCTAATGAGATAATTTTCCGTGCTGCTGTGCTGTTTGTTGCTACTTGGCTACCTGCCAAACTATTCACGTTTTACTTTTAATAAACGTTTAATCAATCTCTGTGTTCAACAAATTTACCAACTTTTTAGTTTTGTCCTCACTCATCTTTTTTCGTTAAACTTTTTCACCCCGGACGTTTTATCCCGAGACAGAAGAGTCATTTTCCTGTGCGTTTTTGCTGCCAACTGTACTTTATTTTCCTTTTTTCCATCGCAACTTTTTTCCCTTATTCAACTTTTTCACTCCGGACGCTTTATCTGGACATGGTTCGTCAACATCTTCAACAGCCGAAGCTAAGTAGTAACATTAACATGATATCTTCTAATTGCAGTCGCTGTACTCATAATATACAGTTGAACGATCGCCTTACGGCGAGAATAGCTGTGCTACAAGCCCAGCTTCAGACGCAATCGTTAGGCAAGGGTAATCTCAGTGTAGGAAAGGAAGAAACAGCGTCTGTGCCACCAGTAAGTACAGATAGTAACGTTAGTATAAATCCCCCCGCACAGTCCCCGCAGCCGGACAACTTTCTCATGGCTTCTGGAGGGAAATACTGTTGGAATGCTCAACCGGTGTCGCTCATTCAGCCGACAGAAACTTTCAACCGGTTTTCCCCATTATGTAGCGAGTCGGAGTCTGAGTCTGAGTCTTCTCTTGTCTCTACTCCTCCCGTTACGGGGTCTGAGACGCCGAAGGCTCCCACCATTAGCTCTGACAAATTGAAAACCCTAGTCATTGGCGACTCCATTACCCGCAGTATTAGACTTAAAACGAATCACCCAGCGATCATACACTGTTTACCAGGGGGCAGGGCTACCGACGTTAAGGCTAATCTAAAGATGGTGCTGGCTAAAGCTAAAACTGGCGAGTGTAGAGAGTATAGAGATATTGTTATCCACGTCGGCACCAACGATGTTAGGATGAAACAGTCAGAGGTCACCAAGTGCAACATAGCTTCAGCGTGTAAATCAGCTAGAAAGATGTGTCGGCATCGAGTAATTGTCTCTGGCCCCCTCCCAGTTAGGGGAAGTGACGAGCTCTACAGCAGAGTCTCAGCACTCAATCGCTGGTTGAAAACTGTTTTCTGCCCCTCCCAAAAGATAGAATTTGTGGATAATTGGCCCTCTTTCTGGGACTCACCCACAAACAGGATCAAGCCTGACCTGCTGAGGAGTGACGGACTCCATCCTAGCTGGAGGGGTGCTCTCCTCTTATCTACCAACATAGATAGGGCTCTAACTCCTCTAGCCCCACAGTGAAATAGGGTGCAGGCCAGGCAGCAGGCTGTTAGCCAACCTGCCAGCTTAGTGGAGTCTGCCAATAGCACAGTCAGTGTAGTCAGCTCAGCCATACCCATTGAGACTGTGTCTGTGCCTCGACCTAGGTTGGGCAAAACTAAACATGGCGGTGTTCACCCTAGCAATCTTATTAGGATAAAGACCTCCTCCATTCCTGCCATTATTGAAAGAGATCGTGATACCTCACATCTCAAAATAGGGTTACTTAATGTTAGATCCCTCACTTCAAAGGCAGTCATAGTCAATGAACTAATCACTGATCATAATCTTGATGTGATTGGCCTGACTGAAACATGGCTTAAGCCTGATGAATTTGCTGTGTCAAATGAGGCCTCACCTCCTGGTTACACTAGTGACCATATTCCCCGTGCATCCCGCAAAGGCGGAGGTGTTGCTAACATTTACGATAGCAAATTTCAATTTACAAAAAAAAATGGCGTTTTCATCTTTTGAGCTTCTAGTCATGAAATCTATGCAGCCTACTCAATCACTTTTTATAGCTACTGTTTACAGGCCTCCTGGGCCATATACAGCGTTCCTCTCTGAGTTTCCTGAATTCCTATCAGACCTTGTAGTCATAGCAGATCATATTCTAATTTTTGGTGATTTTAATATTCACATGGAGAAGTCCACAGACCCACTCCAAAAGTCTTTCGGAGCCATCATCGACTCAGTGGGTTTTGTCCAACATGTCTCTGGACCTACTCACTGCCACAGTCATACTCTGGACCTAGTTTTGTCCCATGGAATAAATGTTGTAGATCTTAATGTTTTTCCACAAAATCCTGGACTAACTTTCTACTTTTAAACTCGGACAAAACAGAGATGCTTGTTCTAGGTCCCAAGAAACAAAGAGATCTTCTGTTAAATCTGACAATCCATCTTGATGGTTGTAAAGTCGTCTCAAATAAAACTGTGAAGGACCTCGGCGTTACTCTTGACCCTGATCTCTCTTTTGACGAACATATCAAGACTGTTTCAAGGACAGCTTTTTTCCATCTACGTAACATTGCAAAAATCAGAAATGTTCTGTCCAAAAATGATGCAGAAAAATTAATCCATGCATTTGTTACTTCTAGGTTAGACTACTGCAATGCTCTACTTTCCGGCTACCCGGATAAAGCACTAAATAAACTTCAGTTAGTGCTAAATACGGCTGCTAGAATCCTGACTAGAACCAAGAAATTTGATCATATTACTCCAGTGCTAGCTTCCCTACACTGGCTTCCTGTTAAGGCAAGGGCTGATTTCAAGGTTTTACTGTTAACATATAAAGCGTTACATGGGCTTGCTCCTACCTATCTTTCCGAGTTGGTCCTGCCGTACATACCAATACGTACGCTACGGTCACAAGACGCAGGCCTCCTAATTGTCCCTAGAATTTCTAAGCAAACAGCGGGAGGCAGGGCTTTCTCCTATAGATCTCCATTTTTATGGAACAGTCTGCCTACCCATGTGAGAGACGCAGACTCGGTCTCAACCTTTAAGTCTTTACTGAAGACTTATTTCTTCAGTAGGTCATATGATTGAGTGTAGTCTGGCCCAGGAGTGTGAAGGTGAACGGAAAGGCTCTGGAGCAACGAACAGCCCTTGCTGTCTCTGCCAGGGGTTCTCTGCCTCTAACCCTGTTACAGGGGCTGAGTCACTGGCTTGCTGGTGCTCTTTCATGCCATCCCTAGGAGGGGTGCGTCACTTGAGTGGGTTGAGTTACTGACATGATCTTCCTGTCTGGGTTGGCGCCCCCCCTTGGTTTGTGCTGTGGTGGAGACCTCTGTGGGCTATACTCGGCCTTGTCTCAGGATTGTAAGTTGGTGGTTGAGGATATCCCTCTAGTGGTGCGGGGGCTGTGCTTTGGCAGAGTGGGTGGGGTTATATCCTTCCTGTTTGGCCCTGTCCGGGGGTTTCTTCGGATGGGGCCACAGTGTCTCCGGACCGCTCCTGTCTCAGCCTCCAGTATTTATGCTGCAGTAGTTTATGTGTCGGGGGGCTGGGGTTAGTTGGTTATACCTGGAGTACTTCTCCTGTCTTATCCAGTGTCCTGTGTGAATTTAAGTATGCTCTCTCTAATTCTCTCGTTCTCTCTTTCTCTCTGAGAACCTGAGCCCTAGGACCATACGTCAGGACTACCGGGCATGATGACACCTTGCTGTCCCCAGTCCGCCTGGCCTTGCTGCTATTCCAGTTTCAACTGTTCTGCCTGCGGTTACGAAACCCCTACCTGTCCCAGACCTGCTGTTTTCAACTCTTAATGATCGGCTATGAAAAGCCAACTGAGAGACCTGAGCCCTAGGACCATACGTCGGGACTACCGGCCGTGGTGACTCCTTGCTGTCCCCAGTTCGCCTGGCCTTGCTGCTATTCCAGTTTCAACTGTTCTGCCTGCGGTTATGGAACCCCTACCTGTCCCAGACCTGCTGTTTTCAACTCTTAATGATCGGCTATGAAAAGCCAACTGAGATTTATTCCTGATTATTATTTGACCATGCTTGTCACTTATGAACATTTTTGAACATCTTGGCATGGTTCTGTTATAATCTCCACCCGGCACAGCCAGAAGAGGACTGGCCACCCCTCATAGCCTGGTTCCTCTCTAGGTTTCTTCCTAGGTTTTGGCCTTTCTAGGGAGTTTTTCCTAGCCACCGTGCTTCTACACCTGCATTACTAGCTGTTTGGGGTTTTAGGCTGGGTTTCTGTACAGCACTTCGAGATATTAGCTGATGTAAGAAGGGCTATATAAAATAAAATTGATTGATTGATTGATAATTGTTTTTCATATAAGCTATGCACAGTAACTAGCCACGCCCGAGTGAGGTCAGAGATCGTGCCATCATGATAGAATTCCCTTTTACCCAGAGTGCATAAAAAGCCTTGGTAACAAAATTCACATTAGACCAGAAAGTGTGGAGCTGTGGCTACACATTTGAAATGGTTAGAATGTTTACCTCAACCCGAGGTGAAGAGGATAAACTCACCAGACTAGGCCTGAACATTGCCAGTCTGCAGCTGTGTGTGTGAAGTGCTTCAAACTCTGACAAAAGGCACAAGGTGGGAAGGAGAAAATCCAATCTCAGACAATCATTGGTGCATCTGAGTATCTGCTCTGAAAACACTCCACTACAAGACCAGGACAACTAAGAAGAAGGACATTGTGACCTCTGATGGACAACCAGAGCCTTACACCGACTTACAACTGACTCCTTCACAAGAAGGCTTGAGTCCAACAGAGATAAACGACGAAGGAAGACATTCCACACGTAAATACATTCATGATCTCTTACCTCAAACGGGCGATGGTTCGTGAGCAAAGTATTATGATTACTTTGAGGGTAGTTTCCAAATGTATCAACGATAAGTTTCTCTCTCTCTCTCTCCCCCTCCCTCTCTCATTTCTACCCCTCCCTCTTTTGATAACCAAGCAGTCATGTCGTTGTTAGTCCACTAGGGACTTTTTCTCATGTATTAATAATAATAATAATAATAATATGCCATTTAGCAGACGCTTTTATCCAAAGCGACTTACAGTCATGCGTGCATACATTTTTTGTGTATGGGTGGTCCCGGGGATTGAACCCACTACCTTGGCGTTACAAGCGCCGTGCTCTACCAGCTGAGCTACAGAGGACCACATTAAGTGTGTATGTTATTATTTAGTTAGCTAGTAAATAAATAATTTAACCAATTTGGGTAGTACTGAATCATAAGTAAACGAGTAACAATTAAACATAGTTAATTGATTCGATAAATAACAGTCATCATATAAAGTCAAGTCACAACAAAATGCATTCATTAATTTGTATAATTATAATATAGTCCCCTAATATATAATGACCACCCGCATTTTCTATTCTGAAAGAACATCATCCAGCTTTGCGTGCAGTGTGTGTGTGTGTGTGTCGTGTTGTGTGGCTGAGTGTGTCACGTGGACAACTGCGTGCAACTTGTCACTCACTGTGCATCCTGGTGGTAAAACATGTCGAAGCGACCCTCCTCTGAGGGAGGGAAAATCTTCCAAATAGAAATTCGATGTTAACTGCAAAGTTGAGGGCAGAGCAATACCCCAATGATTTACATTATATGAAACGGACGGGAGATCAAAAGTACATACCAAAAACAAGGAGAACAAATTCAATGCTCCCCTACAATCTTTAGAACCTGACCTCATTGACATTGTCTCAATAACAGTTATAGCACAAAATATGTCAAATCAGGTAAGAGGATATTTCTGTCTGAAATAAGTATTCTTTGGAGTGATTGAAATGCATCAGCAAGGCATTGGAAAGTTCAGGAAAACATCAGGGACGATCATCAAACAATCTTATGTATAATTGTTTGTGGAGATCAATTAATTTCCCTCTGTTATTCTTTGCAGATTCATCACTCTCCCTTCTAACGAGTCTAGCACAGCTTGTGTCGTAGGTGGAAACAGAAGACACATACAAGTCTTAGCTTTCAGGGATGGGGTCATAGCCCAAAATCATTAGTTAAAAATCTAGAGGCAGATTCATAGGAAGAAAACGATTTTAAGATGCGCCAGAAGCGCTTGAAACACTTTTACTGCTCCGTTTGTCCCAGCCGCTAATATGGTTACTTACGTAACCACGGTTCTATGAACTAAGCAGCGCATTCAGCTTACTGAGGAAAACTCAACACATTCTTTCAGATGCGGCTCGCGTGCCACGCAATGACTATGCCTGCCCTAAAGCATCGAGAGTGATGTTAGCAAAATGTCTTACCATGTTAATTGTGAAGGCACAATATAACGTAGCTCAAGGAAAGTCATTGCATGACTCGATGAGATATGAGGAAAGAACAACACTCTAACTGTAATGCAAACACAAGAATACACACAATTTGGTTCATAGGAATTCTTCATTTTTATGTTATTTTGTAGCAAAATGTTTTCAACACATCATTTTTTTTCTAAACTTCAGGTGTGAATTGTGATTTTCTCACATCATGTACACACTTATAGGGTTGTTCTTGATTAGCAAAATGGAAAGTGACCTCTCAACATGGAATGTATAAATGTAAGATCTAAAACAGACACAGCTCTATTCCACACGAAAGCTGCTCTGTGAATTTTGTAACACTTTCATTATTTCAAATGGTCCAGATATATTTTATTTTTGTTTTAACCTAATGAACAATATCATGTCAAAGCGACCATTTAGAATAAAGTGGTACCATATTTCTATTTGCACCGTTATGCAGTGTCATCTTCCATTGCGCCAACTAAGCACATCCCATGTTGTAAAACCACAGTAAAGCACAATCTCACTTTTGCTGAACAAGAAAATAAAAGGACTACTGCACAGATTCCCCTTTTTACATTCTCACCCATAGTTATTGTACAAAACATGTCAATTTACAGAACAGTATACACCAAGAGAAGTAACAAATAAAAAATATGAAGAAAAAAAATATTGCAATGCAGCAAAGAGACAGAAAGAGAACATTAAAGGGCATCAGAATCTGCACACGATGCTAGAGAACTCATCGCTATGAGTTGATCACATTGGCAGTAGTTCAGATAGAAACTAATTGTACAATTCATCACGTTCATATGCAACGTTATACACAGTCTCAGTCTGTTACTGTAACGTGGGGAGGAGGATTAAATTACAAAATAAACCAAAATCCAAATTAATAAAATTAATTCAGACATTTGATATCTTAACTTAAACAAACCAACATGGTTCTGTTTATTCAGCCAGACACTATAATTATTTATACATTTGCAGATAAATATCCTTCTTCTTCCCTTAGTACTCAATTTTTTTTTTCAGAAGTTGGATTACAGCAGCACAATGACATTAATTTAAATTGTTGAGGGTTCTCAATAAGTCTCTACTCTCTGTGTAACACATGGCCAGTGTATCATCCTGGCTAAACTGCCATTTTCAAAATTCACTGTCACACATTTTCAGCCACTCAAAGTGGTTAGTACAGTACTGCAGTTTCATGATGTAGAACTTGAGGTAGAAAACTAGTTTGAAAATCAATCGCTACATATTTTAATATCACAATGCCCCTAATGAAACAACCATTGATATTTTTGAAATAAATGACCAGGGTTATCAGATGGTGTAGATTTAAGATTTCCTTCATGATTGTGTCAAAATTGAACGCAGGCTGTAATGTTGTCTTTCTGAGGGGACTGGTTCAATATTTAGTATATTATTCTTGATTGACCATAATCTATAATGTTTTTTTTCTTTACGCATAAAGTAGAACTCTCAATGGTGACATAACATCTAAAAAACAAAAGGAAACATACAAAATTATTCATTTCGTTACATACAGTGCATTCGGAAAGTATTCAGACCCGTTGACGTTTTCCACATTGTGTTATGTTACAGCCTTATTCTAAAATTGATTAAATTAAAATTTTTGACCCCTCTGCAAAACATGACTTAGTACTTGGTGGCAAAACCATTGTTGGCAATCACAGAGGTCAGATGTTTCTTGTAGTTGGCCACCAGGTTTGCACACATCTCAGGAGGGATTTTGTTCCACTCCTCTTTGCAGATCTTCTCCAAGTCATTAAGGTTTCGAGGCTGACGTTTGGCAACTCGAACCTTCAGCTTCCTCCACAGATTTTCTATAGGATTAAGGTCTGGAGACTGGCTAAGCCACTCCAGGACCTTAATGTGCTTCTTCTTGAACCACTCCTTTGTTGCCTTGGCCGTGTGTTTTGGGTTATTGTCATGCTGGAATACCCATCCACGACCTATTTTCAATGCCCTTGCAGATGGAAGGAGGTTCTCTCAGAAGATTTGATGGTACATGGCCCCGTCCATCGTCCTTTTGATGCGGTGAAGTTGTCCTGTCCCATTATCAGAAAAACACTCCCAAAGCATAATGTTTCCACCTCCATGTTTGACGGTGGAGATGGTGTTATTGGGGTCATAGGCAGCATTCCTCCTCCTAAAAACACGATGAGTTGAGTTGATGCCAAAGAGCTCGATTCTGGTCTCATCTGACCACAACACTTTCACCCAGTTCTCCTCTGAATCATTCAGATGTTCATTGGCAAACTTCAGACGGGCCTGTATATGTGCTTTCTTGAGCAGGGGGACCTTGCGGGTGCTGCAGGATTTCAGTCCTTCACGGCGTAGTGTGTTACCAATTGTTTTCTTGGTGACTATGGTCCCAGCTGCCTTGAGATCATTGACAAGATCCTCCCGTGTAGTTCTGGGCTGATTCCTCACCATTCTCATGATCATTGCAACTCCACGAGGGGAGACCTTGCATGGAGCCCCAGGCCGAGGGAGATTGACAGTTCTTTTGTGTTTCTTCCATTTGCGAATAATCGCACCAACTGTTGTCACCTTCTCACCAAGCTGCTTGGCGATGGTCTTGTAGCCCATTCCAGCCTTGTGTAGGTCTACAATCTTGTCCCTGACATCCTTGGAGAGCTCTTTGGTCTTGGCCATGGTGGAGAGTTTGGAATCTGATTGATTGATTGCTTCTGTGGACAGGTGTCTTTTATACAGGCAACAAGCTGAGATTAGTAGCACTCCCTTTAAGAGTGTGCTCCTAATCTCAGCTCGTTACCTGTATAAAAGACACCTGGGAGCCAGAAATCTTTCTGATTGAGAGGGGGTCAAATACTTATTTCCCTCATTAAAAAGCAAATCAATTTATAACATTATTGACATGCGTTTTCTGGATTTTTTTGTTGTTATTCTGTCTCTCACTGTTCAAATAAACCTACCATTAAAATTATAGACTGATCATTTCTTTGTCAGTGGGCAAACATACAAAATCAGTAGGGGATCAAATACTTTTTTCCCTCACTGTAAGTATTCAGACCCTTTACTCAGTACTTTGTTGAAGCACCTTTGGTAGTGATTACAGCCTCGAGTCTTCTTGGTTATGATGCTACAAGCTTGGCACACCTGTATTTGGGGAGTTTCTCTCATTCTTCTCTGCAGATCCTCTCAAGGTCTGTCAGGTAGAATGGGGAGCGTTGCATCACAGCTATTTTCAGGTCGCTCCAGAGTTGTTCGATCGGGCTCAAGTCCGGGCACTGGCTGGGCCACTCAAGGACATTCAGAGTCTAGTCCCAAAGCCACTCCTGCATTGTCTTGGCTGTGTGCTTAGGGTCGTTGTCCTGTTGGAAGGTGAACCTGAGCGCTCTGGGGCAGGTTTTCATCAAGGATCTTTCTGTACTTTGCTCCGTTCATCTTTCCCTCGATCCTGACTAGTTTCCCAGTCCCTGCCGCTGAAGAACATCCCCACAGCAAGATGCTGCCACCACCATGCTTCACCGTAGGGATAGTGCCAGGTTTCCTCCAGACGTGAAGCCTGGCATTCAGGCCAAAGAGTTCCATCTTGGTTTCATCAGACCAGAGAATCTTGTTTCTCATAGTCTGAGAGTCCTTTAGGTGCATTTGGCAAACTCCAAGTGGGCTGTCAATTGCCTTTTACTGAGGAGTGGCTTCCGTCTGGCCACTCTACCATAAAGGCCTGATTGGTGGAGTGCTGCAGAGATGGTTGTCCTTCTGGAAGGTTGTCAAATCTCCACAGAGGAATTCTGGAGCTCTGTCAGAGTGACCATTGGGTTCTTGTTCACCTCCCTGACCAAGGCCCTTCTCCCCCGATTACTCAGTTTGGCCGGGCGGCCAGTTTTAGGAAGAGTGTTGTTCGTTCCAAACTTCTTTCATTTAAGAATGATGGAGGCCACTGTGTTCTTGGGGAACTTCAATGCTGCAGAAATATTTTGGTACCCTTCCCCAGGTCTGTGCCTCGACACAATCCTGTCTCGGAGCTCTACGGACAATTCCTTCGACCTCATGGCTTGGTTTTTGCTCTGACATGCACTGTCAACTTTGGGACCTTATATAGACAGGTGTGTGCCTTTCCAAATCATGTACAATCAATTGAATTTACCACAGCTGGACTAAAATCAAGTTGTAGAAACATCTCAAGGATGATCAATGGAAACAAGATGCACCTGAGCTCAATTTCGAGTCTCATAGCAAAGGGTCTGAATACTTATGTAAATAAGGTATTTCTGTTTTTTAATACATTTGCTAAAATTTCTAAAAAACAGTTTTTGCTTTGTCATTATGGGGTATTGTGTGTAGATTGATGAGAGAAAATAATTATTTAATCCATTTTAGAATAAGGCTGTAAGATAACACAAAGTGGAAAACGTCAAGGGGTCTGAACACTTTCCGAATGCACTGTAGTAGTCGCATTTTCATGCTGAGAGTCTAAAGCATTTAGATGCACATCCACTTTGCCAGTCTGGGTAATTCCCCTTGGCTTAGAGCTCGATAGACAAAGACAGTGGAAATCCACTTTGAATTCCTCGCCTTTATTTCCCCCGTTTCTCCAAGATACTCCCACATTCATTCCCAGCGGTTTGGGCAATATTCCATATAGGCTGTATCTGCACAATTCCAAAGAGGCCTTGTTCCGTAATGCCTCCTTTTTTCAAATGCGGTTGAGGACAGTCATTCCTGCCAGCGGATTGAGAGCGTGGCAAACCCTGGCGTGGTTGATTTGTACAGTTTTAAGATCCACTAACCTGAGTGTTTGTTTCGGTAGAATCAGATCGACAGAAGGATGATAGTATTCACATGGATGAACTTCATGCAGTACAGCACTGTGGATGCCCCATAGGTATCCTTTCAACTCACTCTTTGGTCCCTTGGTTCCTTCTGTAAAGTATGTTTCTGTTTTGACCAGTGACTTCCTGGTCCGACAAAAATCTGTGTTCAAACCGTGCTCTCCATCACCCACTCCGAGCTCTTGAACGGCGCCATTCCGCCCTCACCGTCTTCGCTGTCGTCGTACTGCAGTAGCATCCCATTGACTGACAGGCTCCTCTTAGTCCAGATGTTGCTGATGCGACGGGGGTAGCTGCTGAGGCTCTGTGCGCCGCCGCTGCTACCCACGTGGCCGTAGTCAAATGAGTGGCTCCTCTTGGGCATCCCTTCCTGGGACAGGCCTAGTAAATGCCCCAGCATGGTGGTGGACTCGGCCCGGCCCAGCAAGGGTTCCTTGTCAGATGGAGGGGCCTTGGTTATGGCCACCAATGCACTGGAGGTTGTGGTGGAGGAACAAGACACCCCATGGTCCCTTGTCGTAGCCGTGCCACGGAGCTCCAGTGAGACAAAGGCCCCTAAAAGGTTGTCCAAGTTGGGCCTGGCCTTGACCGACGATGGCCTCCCATGCCTCCTCCACTTACTGGTGCTGGGGAGTGTGCTGCACTTGCTGTTCCGAAGACTGTACTGGTCCCTGTCTCCTAGTCTGCCTCTAGCGTCGCGAGTGTCCAGCGAGTCAGACGAAGACGAGGAGAGGCTGCTCTGGAGCGATCCACATTTGAACTCCACCAACTCATCCCGCATGACCACCACTGTGGTCGTGGTCTGAGGTTTGACCTGTGGCGGCGGGACACCATTGAGCCGGTTCAAGCCTCCATTGGTCTGCGAGTACGTGTTGCTAACCACAGGCAGCTTGCTGGACTGGGTGCTGCTGCACACTTTGTACCGAACCATGAGGATGATGATGAAGACGAGGAGCGTGGCCACGATGATGCCACCAATCACCAGGATCATGGTGCCACCCAGGAGCTGGCTGTGGAGTGACTGGCACTGTGGGTATTCATCACGGGTGATGAACTGGACACAGCCCACCACGTTGGTGGCAGTTAGGGTTGTGGCGGTGTCGTCCCAGATAGCCAGGACACATAAGTCATACTGCATCCCTTGGACCAGGTTGGTGACCAAGAAGGCTTTGCTGGCCACGGGAATCATCCTATGTAAAAAAAAAACAAGAGGGGAAACAAGAGTGTAGAGTTAGATGAATGTAGCATAGCGTACCATTAATCATTTGTCCCACTGCAAAGGGAGATCAAGAAGAGGCTAAGGCAGTTTTGAGTGGAAAATATAAATGAGTCAGACCGGGACAGATCAAAGTAACAGTCTAAATCTCTCCCCAGAATATGGATCACACAGTCAGATTTAATATATGAAGCCATGTTGATATTAAAATGTGTCTGACAATATCAATAAATGTACCTATCCTAATTCAATTCTAAAGGTTAGGAAGAGATTGGAAAGCCATGGTGGAGCAACCTTTACTCGGTTTGACCTTGTACTAATGACCAAAGGACAAGACCAAGTGAAGCTAGTGTGGGAAACAGTAATGAAACACGGCCATTTGTCTCTAAAGTACACCTGCGGAAAAACACACTCGTACTAGCAGCAACCGAATAGCCTACAAAACACTTGCATTGTATTGCAGACAGAAAAACACTCATACAAGCAGCCTCTGCCTAGCCAAACATGTTCCAATCCACGGTCACTGATGTTCCCTTTTCTTCCCCAAACGTCCCCCAGGTGGATTCGTAATTATGCGAGACTTGCTAAATGTGTTTCGAAGCCGAGGGAAAGCTAGGAGCTCCAATTGTTCCAGATGAGATCTCTTTCTGGATGGATATTCTGCCTAATTGTATCATTTAAAGATGTGCCAGTCAAGTGTGATAAGTGGAACATCTGGACGATGACAATGGTGTAGCCTAGGCAGCTGATAGTGCAGATCTGTCCTCTGTGGACCGGCTCGTACATAAAGCATCCTCCATTCAGGCTGCAAAGGCATACTTTTCTTCCTTAAATAGCTATAAAGCGAGAAGGTAGATTTTCTTCCAAATATGCATACTTTCTTTATGAAACGCCATTTTCCATCACCATATTCAATGGTGGATATTGGACACCCTTGGCTGAATGCGGTGTGCAACATCCAAGTTATCCGAAAATACGAAAGTGCATATTTTCCCTGTTTTTTTCCACCTTCTCGCCATTAAAGCTAGTTAAGGAGGGAAATGATGCCTTTGCAGCCTGAATGGAGGATGCTTTCTGTACAAGCCGGTCCACAGGGGACACGGGTGTATTACTGGGAATGCACATCAAGCCTAGGCTACCCATGGTGGGCACAGGTGAGAGGACAGATGGCTGGCGTGTCCATGGTGAGGCCTCATATTTGTGGGACATACTGTATGCTGCTCTCCTTATAATAGACCTTAATTAACCCTCCCGTTGTCCTAGGGTCAAAATGACCAGCCACTGTGTTGAACCAACTGTATTTAATTTTTATATTTTTTGGATCATTTGTGAGAAGGAGGCAGTGAGACTTTAAAGAAAGTATCACTGCCTCCTTCTCACAAATGATCCCAAAAAATATAAAATTAAATAAAGTTGGTTTAACACAGTGGCGGGTCATTTTGACCCTAGGACAACGGGAGGGTTTTAACCAATATCCATATTGATGTCAAATTAAGTATATGTACAGTATGTTGGAGTAATTTGAAATCCCTATTTTGTAGGTGTTCATTGATGATATAAATTATTGATTGTTTCAGCCTCATCTCCTTAGTTAGCTAGGTGTTCGTGGAATGACAATTCATGTCTCAAAGAGTACAAACCATTATTCATTCTTAATAGCATTTTCCATAACCAGTATGAAAATGTATGCACTCACTAACTGTAAGTCGCTCTGGATAAGAGCGTCTGCTAAATGACTAAAATGCAAATGTAAACCCAAAGCTACTGATATTTGATTCCAATGTCCACCAATGGCACACAAGCAGGATTTGAACATCACAGCTTAAAAGGATTTCCTGACTCTTTGTGATCATTTAGAACTTATTGGAACCGTAGGGTTGTTAACCCTGGTGTCCTGGCTGTATTCCAGTTGTTAACCCTGGTGTCTATGACCTAATTATCCATGTGGCTTAACCTAGGTGGGTGCTACACATTGGTCGTGGATGAAGTGACTTCTCTCTTACTATGCAAAGCACTTTGAGCTACTGGAGAAAACCAGATAAATAATATTACCAAATAAATCCAATCAATTATTATTCAATTATTATAACAGAGCAGAAAAAGGAAAATATTTACCTGTGAGAGAGAGAGGACAAACACATACTCAGTTTTGAAGCACCTCTAACAATTAAACATGATTATTATTTTTATTTTTTTACCCCAATCGTCAATAACGTCAATACTTCCCTGCTGTGACTGTACATAAATAAATAGCTTTGATCCTACAGTGCAGCGAGTGTACTTCCACTGCAGAAGGCTCACGTTTCCACTCAGCACCACCGGTGGTGTACTCCATTATTCATTCTTAATTCCCATAACCGGGAAGAGGGCACGTTGCCTCGTGACATCTATACGAGGGGATTTCGACTCTCGAAGCACTGATTGATTTTTAATAATGCGCTTCCTCGGGTTAACGCAGAACTTTGTATATTCTCTGAGAAAGTGAACGCTCTAGAAATGTCAGTTAAGTAAGAGATGCCATTCAGGGACTAGTGGGATGTTTTTCAGGTGACGGTGGCCTTTTTCCAAAGGGCCCTGGTCACTATCAATGAATGGGACGTTTTTCTGGATGTACTCAAAAAAACTAGTTTGACATTTCCACACATAATTTTTTATTTCTAGTAAAGTTACACAACAGCTCAAAAAGGTATTTGGATCAGAAATGGGATTTGATCGCAAACGTTTGTAATAAATAGTCCTTGTCTATGTCCCAATTAGATCTCCTTCCTCCCAAAGTGGGCACTTGCTCACAAGAAATTACTGCTATAACAAAATATGGTGGAAACTTCCACTAGCCCATGCCTCCACCAATCCAATGCTTTTAGATTTGTGGGAAGTACTGAATGAGTGTAAACTTCGGGAGAAAATAGATATTATTAGGACACACCCCAAGTGTGCCAGGTACTGTATCTCCTCACACATAGACTACAAATAATCATTGGATCAATGAAGACGGGGTAGTAATGAAGGATCATTTATTCGTCTATTACACAACAGATTCACCATGCTCATAAAACACGATCCCAGATGACCCCTTATTTATATTTCAGAGTATTTATGTGCAACACAGAGAATCACTGAGCAGTACTAAAGCTATCATCTCCTAATCCAAGTAATTATGGGATATCCACATAAAATTTACTATAGATTTTCACATGTTCCTTTGTTATTTCACACCCTGGTTAAGGCTCTTTAGGTGAGACGTAGGTAACATAAATCCACATAAGACTTTCTTTTTAATTTGTCTAGTCCTTGTTATTTCTACCATCTGCTCGCATGAGTCACATTGGATTCATGTGTGGCTGATAGAAAAATAAAGAAATTATAGTTCAAATTTCCATGGAGACACTCAAAATGGCTCACACTACAAAATACACCAATTAAAATATCAATATAAGAACATTGCTTGGGCTGCTTGTGTTTGAGCTGTCGTGCCTCCTGAGACGGGCTGACAGACTACGTAATTAACATATGGTCCTGTCTATTTGGTTGTGTCTTCTTCTCTATGGGATTATTAGCTTTAGGGTCGAGTGAGTTACACCACATGCTGAGTGAGGGCTCATGTGCATTGGAAAATAAACACATTTTCACTATGAAAGTTGTGGCTCAGATGATGCAGTTCCTAGACGAATGTTACTAGTGATAACCCTAAACTTGTGGGCTACATTTTATACTGGAATCACCTAAAATGTATTTTTGAAAACACTTGCCATTGTAAAGTGACATGAATATGAGAAACTAATCATTTAGCTTTCTCCTACAAAGCAGAACATATCTTAATCTTACATTTAACATTTTAGTCATTTAGCAGACGGTCTTATCCAGAGCGACTTACAGTTAGTGAGTGCATACATTATCATACTGGCCCCCCGTGGGAAATGAACCCACAACCCTGCCGTTGCAAGCGCCATGCTCTACCAACTGAGCTACAGGGGGCCCGTGTGAAGTCCATTGGACATTAATTGATTTTGTACTCCATGATTATTTAATGCATATCGATGGACAGATGCTAACACAACAAAGTCATTAAGACAAGGTCTTAATTATACTCAATGTTACTCATTTATCATCCCTGGGTAATTAATTGGCTGTTGCAAATTAATGAGCAATGGAAATGTAAGCTGTTTGACTGAGATATGGAAGAAACCAGCCATTTTACAACAACCCCGCTCCAGATGAATAAGTCCAGAACTTTATACATATATACAGTATTCCTAACTTGGATCTGCAATATTTTCAGCGCCAGTGTATGTAAACAAATTTGTAGAAATGCAGGGATAAGAATGCATTAATATAAATTGTAGGTTGGTGGAAATACAGTTGAGTCACACACCCGCCACATTCATTGGACAGAGAAAAGCTATAGCTATATAGAGGAAATTATATTACTTTTGGTCTGTACGAGAGCAGGGTGGAAAAACTAGCATTGAATATGCCTGACGAGCAAATCAGATAAATGTATCCTATTATTGTATTCTTAGAGATTATGAGTTCTATTCAGTCTTTTGAGCAATGTAATATCTCAACCCAACGCTGTGCATGATTTCAATTCGCATTCACCTAGTAAACCGATAAGAAACAGCAGATCTCCATAGTGTCTGCTCTATGTTATTAAACAATTCAGAAGTCGGGACTTGTATAAGAGGTCAATCTCGCAGGGCACGTCGGCCATTATAAGGTAAAGTATTGGTATTCAATTTCAAGTGTTTCCGAAGGTTTATGGCTGACACATTACTTACTGTAACTGCCGCTTTATCAATTCCCGCACAATGTTGATGCAGCCCAATAATGTCATTAACATACTAAGGGTAGTTAATCTCTAGGGGCAATCTCTAGGCACCTTTAATCACATAGCGTTATAGGGAGGCAGGGGAGATATATTGTTTACTCTCGGGCCTGCTAGTCTAGATGCGTTCAATGTGTTTCCCTTAACTTCTTATAGCGATGGAGTCAGATATGCGGCGGGGTATCCGTTCCGATAATTTTGCTGCAGCAGATGATTTATATCCTGTGAACAATGGAGGGAAATGTCTAGCTGTCAGGATTATATACGATTTAAGAACTTAATGCGTGTCAGGGCATTTCAAAAGCACACACTGGATCATGGGAATGACAAAATAGTATGTATTTTGTGAGCCACATGTATAGGAATCTTGACATGACATTCCTCCCCACTCCATTGCCATGCAATTCTAATGCTATTAGGTTTAAACATGCTGTTACTAGTGTAATTACAACATTACTACACAGGCATAAGAGCAACCTACATGTAAAGTGTTGTAGTGCCAGGCTAACTGTCATATACTTATTCTCTGTTTTCTGTTCATTTGTTCTACTGGGAACATTTGTGGTTGTTTGTATCTCTTCCATCACTAAAGCAAGCACTTATTTTGCCAAGCTGGAAAATGTTTGGATGGCGGTGACATTTTATAGATTGAATGTCACAGAGCCTACAGATTTCTTTCTAAAAAAGTGATCTATTTATTGCTAATTGACTTGGGTGCTGTGATTGGGATAAATAGTTGATAGAAAATGAAAATAATGCTCTTTGTTCTTATGATTAAATGAATAAATAATTTAAAGGTTGGATTCTTTTTGTGGTTGGTTTCACTTTGATAAAAAATATGCACTGCAATTTTGAGGTGAAGTGCCTGGCTAACCGCTTGTTAATTGCAGGGGTAGGTAGGTATTGTTATTCTCTGAAGAATCTCTTGTCTTTATTGGGTTATCAAAAGCAAAAGTTGAGGAAAGGTTCAAGAGCATATGCTCAAGAAGGAAAAAGATGAGTGTCAATACTTATTTAGTGACTAAATAGCAACAGAATAGTTATGAACAATTGAAGTATTATAAAGTTCTGAAGGTCAGTAGGGGCCCTAGGGGCTTGTTAAGCAATATTAATAAAAACCCTCAAGTCTATTCTAAAAAAAGACACATTTTTAATGTTATTTACCTGTAAATCAGGACTTCATCTTCAGAGCAGTTGTACTGGAGCTGGTACATCTTGACCTTGGGTGCTGTTTTGCTAACAGTCCACTTGACCAGAGCTGAGGATGCGGACACCTCAGATATGGATACCACCTTTTCCGGCACAGGCTTGGACTCCCCCTTACTAGTCTTGGTAGAGCTGGTGATGTCAGAGAGCCTGGACTTGGGCTGTGCTGTGCGGTTGGTACCATTGCTGAGGTGGGGGAGTTGAATGATGGATAGTTCTATAGAGGCGGTGGATTCCCCTGCGGCGTTGGCTGCGATGCAATTGAAGGTGCCGTAATCCTTGGACGTGGTAATGGTAATATCCAGAGTGCCGTTCTCATACACTGTCGCTCTGGACGAATTGCTGATCAAACGGTCATCCGGGGCAACCCAGTGTATGATCGGCATCGGGTCGCCGACGGCTTTGCAGCGCAGGCTAGCTGTTTGGCCCTCCAGCACTAAAAGCTTGTGTGTGTGTTGGGTGATCAGGGGCGGTTCACAGACAAACTCCTCCTCCCGCACGTACCAGAAGTAGTGCCCCTTTAGACTGGGGGGTGAAGCGCAGGTTTCCATATCGTCCTCTCGTTCCAGCCTCCGGAGCCAAAGCACTTCACAGTTGCAGTGCAGGGGGTTTCCGCCGAAGCTCAGGGAAAGCTGAGGGGCATAGGGAGTGCTCAGTATTACATTAGTCTGAGAACGGGCGAAGATGGGGTCTGGCGGGAGCTTTTGGAGCCGGTTGGAAGTGAGGTCCAGGCGCGCCAGCTTGTCCAGGTCCATAAACGTTCCCTCTGTGATGTGCGAGATGAGGTTATGCTCCAGACTCAACTGATGGAGGTTGACCATTTTGCGGATGGACTCCCAAGGCACGCCCCGCAAGTTGTTGTAGGACAGGTCCAGGTCTTCCAGCGTCAGCATCAGATCGTCAAAGGCCATCTTGGAGATGCGGTTGAGCTGGTTGTTGTTTAGGATGAGGTGCTGCAGGTTGACCAGGCCCCGCAGGTCGTCTGGACCCAGCTCGGTCAGGCGGTTACTGTCCAGGTGCAGAGAGCGCAGGGTCTCCAGGTCGAGGAAGGAGAAAGGCTGGATGGCGCTGATGGTGTTGCGGGACAAGGTGAGGTCCACCAGGCCCGTCATGTTGGCGAAGTCCTGCGGTGTGACCTTGAGGATGAAGTTTCCGCCCAGGCGGAGCTCCACGGTCCGCCGGTCGATGTCTAAAGGCACGAAGAGTAGGCCTTTGGATGGGCAGAGGGTGCCAAGGGACTCGGACAGGTTCTGGCAGACACAGTACTTGGGGCATGCGTGGGCCATCATCACTGCGGTTCCCAGAAGCAGGAGGCTGCTGAGCACTTTGTCCATGGTAGATCATACGCAGGGACCTAAGAAAGACAGAGGAGAAGAGAAGAGCATGGTACGATCATTTTGTCCAAGTAATGACGAAAGACCTTACAGAACAAGGAGGCACAGATGTTAAAATTACATACTTTCATCGGTGGTATTAAGTTCATCACATGAAATACTCATTAGTGTAATATCCTGTGGTGTACCCTTGGTAATGTACAACTATGACTTATGGCTATAAGTAAATAACTAGTAAATAACTACTAGAGAGACAGCGCTGAACTTGAACTTGGTTTGCTCCATGACTGCCATACAATACAACCCCCGAGCACCCCAACCGTGCGCATTGGGCTAGTACATCATGTTATAGGCTTTGTGGTTTTGCACGATTTCGAGGTTGGTTCTCTTTGGGTGTGGCTTGCCCTGATTGGAATCATCCTTGTTGGTCAGGATGTGTTGCACCTGTCGCCTCGGTAGTCAGTCGTTAGTTTCACCTGTGCTGGCATAGGTGATATTTAAGGGCTGCAGATCCAGTGCTCTTTTACTCCATTTTATAGTTTTTTTTAATTTATTTTTTAAATGCCTTTTCTATGGCAAATTTTGTCTGCACTTATGGTTGGTGTCTTTTAGGGCCCATATTTCTTGTTGCTTTCAACTTTCAATGAACACCCCCATAGGTGTCTTTGAGAACCCCTTCGAAAACCTACCTGTTTCGTCATATTTGTTTCAATGACACATTTGTTAGCTCCCTTTTTATGTTGAGCGATGATTTTGGGTTGGTTATTGGGGAACGTAACAATCACACTCCTTCCCTATAAGCAACAATGTCTCCACCCCCACTGTACACCACTGTACTCAATACCTAGCCCTCAAACTGAGCTCTAAAAGTCCATGATGCAACGATTCACAGTCTCCCTAACCGTAAGTCCACGACTTAAACAGTCCAAACAGTCTCTTGACTAAAACAGTCTCTTTCAACCTCTTTTTTTTGTGTCTTTGGGCCTTTCCCTTATAAAAATTGTTATTAAGGGTAAGTCTCATAGGGACTTGCTGTGGGGTTTGAGGTGGCCATCTGCCCTTGTTTCCCTTGCTTTAATTCTGTCTCTGGCATATGTGGCAGAGGAGTCACTGCTGGTGATCCCTCTAGTAGTGGTGGGGCCTCCAGGCCCTGGGGTTGAGACAGACCTTTGTCCTCCATGTCTTGCCAAGCTCCCTTCCACAGATGATCCAGGTGCACGAGCCTCAGCTCCACGCCGATTCAGACCACAAATGATCAAAGTCCCCTCCTTTGCTCTACAACTCCTTTCACCCATTTACACCCCCCTCCTCTCCAGTTTTTCACCCAAACTTTATCACCTTCCACAATCTGCCGTTCTGTGTGGTGTGTCACATCATTAGATGCTTTTTGTCTGTCCTGCTGTGCCTCTATAGTTTTTTCCAGGTGTGGTTTTAATAAAGTCATTTGTGTGCGGTTCTCCCACTTGAGGAACAGTTCCGCAGGTATCCTCCCAGTCACCGAGTGGGGTGAGCTCGTGTAGGTGATGAGGAAATTTGCCAAGCGGTGTTTCAGGGACCGGTGAGTCTGTGTTTGTGCTCCTGTAGAACATAATTAGCCAAAGCTTGCTTCAGTATCTGCACTGAGTGATCTTCTGCCCCATTTGTGGCTGGGTGGTACAGTGGGGACAGGGTGTGTTTGATGCCGTTTGCTCTGGTCCACTAGGCCCACTCTGTAGACTGGAACTGGGTAACATTATCCGAGACCACCTCCTCAGGAATCCCATAGGCTGCTAAAATCCTCCTCAGACAGTCGATCGTACTGGTGGATGTAGTCGACATCATGGGTTCCACTTCAATTAATTTTTAATGGCTGTCAATCAACACAAGGAAATGCTGTTGATGTGCACATGCTGCCACACTCAATTTGGCCATTTCCAGCAGTGTAGCAGTGCTGGGTTTGGCAGGTTCCTCACTGACATACAAATGTTACATTGTAACCCTAACCCTTTGTTTACAATGTCTTTATCTAGCCCTGGCCACCACACATGGTTTCATGCCAGTGCCTTCATGCGGCACATTCCAGGGTGCCCCTCATGCAGGTCATTGAGTAGCTTTGCTTGCTTTTCTGTTGGTATGATTACCCGGCGACCCCAGAGTAGATAGCCTTACTCAGTTGATAGTTGCAGTCTTTGGTGAATTATCCCTCAGGGTTCACACAATGTGCTTGAGGTGCTTTCAAGTAATTCAATTTTGGCATTCTGAAATTCAAGTACTGGATTACCTTGAAAATCTGATATTTTTTCAAGTTGGTACTTGAAAAGTGCTTGAATTAAAATGAGAGGAGAACAGAAAATTATCAAATATGTTAATATGAAAAATATTTGAAAAATGTACTGGTCTTGCCAATTAATTTCCAGGCAGACTACCAAGTTTTATTTACTCGTGTTTCACGCTCTGGTTTCCAGGCGAGCGCGCTCATTCCACCCACACTGCCACTCAGCCAGGCAGGTACAGAACTGACTGATTAGGCGCCGCCAAACATCACATCAATAGCTAAAATGCCGGGCAAAAGTAGATTGAATCCTGCCTGGCAAGATATTGATGTTTACTAATGGGTTTTGCTAGACCCAACCAGGGATGTAGTGGAAGGTAAACACACGTAAACGCTGTTTACGCACCTTTTTATTTGTAAAATAGCATTTACTCACCTTTTTATTTAGTTAATTATCATTTACCCACTTATTATTGCGTTCCCAGCATTGATCAGAAGGCTTCTCAGAAGGCTTCTTGATCTGGGTTCTAATCTACCTCTGTGAACGAGTGGAATCATGAAATGATTCATGTATGCTCGTTATGTTTCCTTGCTCCCCCGAATGTAACTTGTTAGCAGGTCATTAATTCACTACTCTGTCCAAATGGGAAACTCCACCCACAACATAGGCCGAGAGGTGAAATAAACTCCTCAGCCCAGACCTATGATGGCAAGTAGCAGAGAGACACCACTGACAGAGGGACTTCTTTTAACATCCCTTGACTCCTGCCGTGTCAACAGACATCCCCCAAACAAACCCCCCCGACACTCGGAGAATGAGTGTACGACTGGTAAATAGTCGCTGATATTTCAGTCAGATGTCTAGCTAGCTAGGTAGCTCAAGGGCTCTGGCGATTAACCAGGTAGCTAGCTATAACTAGCTGGCTAGAAGGATGACGTTAGAAGCTAACGATGAACGGAGCCTGACCTCAGCAGCAGCAGTTGACTGAAATTAAGCTAGCTATAATCAAAAGATGGGCTACTATATGTTCTCATAACAAAATACCTTTTCTATAAAGAAATAGAGAGTAGTGAGACAGACAGTGGTGAGTCATGCTGCATTGAAGCAAGCAGGGAGAAAGGTTAGTACTACAGTGGTTCCCAAACATGGAGTACGGGACCCTTGTGGGGTCTCCTAAAGTTGAAATAGGGTCCCCTAAGAGAGTCTTTAATCTTATCAAACACATTAATAACTTGTTTCTCCTCAAATGGGTATAGAATACACTATTCTAGAGTCAACTAAGGGCCTTTTACACTGTCAGAACTCACTTTCATGTCATTATGTGTTGGGACAGCCTGTGGGACCTAATCTTTAGTGAAATGTAAAGACAATTTATATATAAAGACACTTTGATATTATTATCATGTACACTGAATAAAAATATAAATGCAACATGCAACAATTTCAAAGATTTTACTGAGTTACAGTTCATATGTGACTCGTTTCAGGAAACTTGGCTTATGTCACAGGAGAGGCATTTGAACGTAATTGTTTTATTTTTATCAAAATGAATTTTTTTTTCAGAAATGCCTTCTGGAACATGTGAACTTTCATGTTCCTTAAAAAAAACTTGTATGCATCTGTTGGTTTAGCAACGGAAAAAGACAGGAACCTCCGCGCTAGCCATGATTGGCTGAGATAATGGATGGGCTGGACACGCCGAGAGATGAGTTTGGATTAGCATGCCATGTAGCACGCTACTGTCTATAACATGAGCAGCTTAATATGTGTAGGTAATCCTTTCTAAAGCGGCTTTTTTGAAAGATATCATTGCAGTCCACCTGTGGTAAATTCAATTGATTGGACATGATTTGGAAAGCCACACACCTGTCTATATAAGGCCCCACAATTGACAGTGCATGTCAGAGCAAAAACCAACCCATGAGGTTGAAGGAATTGTCCGTAGAGCTCCGAGACAGGATTGTGTCGAGGCACAGATCTGGGGAAATGTACCAAAATATTTATGCAGCATTGAAGGTCCCCAAGAACAGAGTGGCCTCCATCATTCTTAAATGGAAGAAGTTTGGAACCACCAAGACTCTTCCTAGAGTTGGCCACCCGGACAAACTGAGCAATCAGGGTAAAAGGCCTTGGTCAGGGAGGTGACCAAGAACCCGATGGTCACTCTGACAGAGCTCCAGAGTTCCTCTGTGGAGATGGGAGAACCTTCCAGAAGGACAACCATCTCTGCAGCACTCCACCAATCAGGCCTTTATGGTAGAGTGGCCAGACGGAAGCCACTCCTCAGTAAAAGGCACATGACAGCCTGCTTGGAGTTTGCAAAATGCACCTAAATGACTCTCAGACCATAAGAAAAAATATTATTTGTTCGGATGAAACCAAGATTGAACTCTTTGGCCTGAATGCCAAGCGTCACGTCTGGAGGAAACCTGGCACCATCCCTACGGTGAAGCATGGTGGTGGCAACATCATGCTGTGGGGATGTTTTTCAGCGGCAGGGAGTGGGAGACTAGTCAGGATCGAGGAAGAGACTAACGGAGCAAAGTACAGAGACATCCTTGATAAAAACCTGCTCCAGAGCGCTCAGGACCTTAGACTGGGGTGAAAGTTCACCTTCCAACAGGACAACGACCCTAAGCACACTGCCAAGACAACGCAGGAGTGGCTTCGGGACAAGTCTCTGAATGTCCTTGAGTGGCCTAGCCAGAGCCCGGGCTTGAACCCGATCGAACATCTCTGGAGAGACCTGAAAATAGCTGTGCAGCGACGCTCCCCATCCAACCTGACAGAGCTTGAGAGGATCTGCAGAGAAGAATGGGAGAAACTCCCCAAATACAGGTGTGCCAAGCTTGTAGCGTCATACCCAAGAATACTCAATGCTTTAATTGCTGCTAAAGGTGCTTCAACAAAGTACTTAGTAAAGGGTCTGAATACTTATGTAAATGTGATATTTCAGTTTCTTTTAATATAAATGAGCAATAATTTAAAAACAACTGTTTGTTATTTGTCATTATGGGGTATTGTGAGTAGATTGATGAGGATTATTTAAAATAATATCCATTTTAGAATAAGGCTGTAACGTATCAAAATGTGGAAAAAGTCAAGGGGTCTGAATACTTTCCGAATGTACTGGACAAGCCCTTGTGTGTGTTCACCATCAGATACTGTTTTGATCTCTCTTCTAGCTCAAACTTTTGGTAGGCATGGGTGAGGTCTAGTTTGCTGAAGAACTTGCCCCCAGCCAGGGTGGCAAACACAGATCCTCTGCATTAGGTAGAGGGTATGGTTCCTCCTCTATGCTGATGTTCACAGTGACTATGTAATTGCCACAAACTATTTATTTTTGGTAAGATTTTACTGATGTATTTTTTGTAACTATACAAAACATTCACAAACATCCACAACATCACGCCTGCCCAGACCCACCTGCTCACATCCACATCTCTCTTTGGTAAAATATCAAGTGCATATTATGTTAAGAACAGCTTAAATAAGCAAAGAGAAATGACAGTCCATCATTACTTTAAGACATGAAGGTCAGTCAATACGGAACATTTCAAAAACATTCAAAGTTTCTTCAAGTGCAGTCACAAAAACCATCAAGCGCTATGATGAAACTGGCTTATTCTTATTGGCAGACTAAATAGCCTTGGTTTCTCAAATGACTGCCTCGCCTGGTTCACCAACTACTTCTCAGATAGAGTTCAATGTGTCAAATCGGAGGGCCTGTTGTCTGGACCTATGGCAGTCTCTATGGGGGTGCCACAGGGTTCAATTCTTGGGCCGACTCTTTTCTCAGTTTTTTCTGCAGGTGACTCTCAGATCCAACTCTACGCAGACGACACCATTTTGTATACATCTGGCCCTTCATTGGACACTGTGTTAACAAACCTCCAAACGAGCTTCAATGCCATACAACACTCTTTCAGTAGCCTCCAACTGCTCTTAAACACTAGTAAAACTAAATGCATGCTCTTCAATCGAACGCTGCTGGCACCCGCCCACCCGACTAGAATCACTACTCTCGACGGGTCTGACCTAGAGTATGTGGACAACTACAAATACCTAGGTGTCTGGTTAGACTGTAAACTCTCCTTCCAGACTCACATTAAGAATCTCCAATCCAAAGTTAAATCTAGAATTGGCTTCCTATTTCTCAACAAAGCGACTATCCTACCGATCCTTGACTTCGGCGATGTCATTTACAAAATAGCCTCCAACACTCTACTCAGCAAATTGGATGTAGTCTATCACAGTGCCATCCGTTTTGTCACCAAAGCCCCATATACTACCCACCACTGTGACCTGCGCTCTTGTTGGCTGGTCCTCACTACATATTCGTCGCCAAACCCACTGGCTCCAGGCCATCTATTTTTTTTTTTTATAAATCACTGCTAGGCAAATTCCTGCCTTATCTTAGCTCATTGGTCACCATAGCAACGGCCACCCGTAGTATGCACTCCAGCAGGTATATCTCACTGGTCATCCCCAAAGCCAACACCTCCTTTGGCCGCCATTCCTTCCAGTTTTCTGCTGCCAATGACTGGAACGAATTGCAAAAATCTCTGAAGCTGGAGACTCTTATCTCGCTCACTAACTTTAAGCATCAGTTGTCAGAGCACCTTACCGATCACTGCACCTGTACACAGCCCATCTGAAATTAGCCCACCCAACTACCTCATCCCCATACATATTGTTATTTATTTTGCTCATTTGCACCCCAGTATCTCTATTTGCACATCATCTTCTGCACATCTATCATTCCAGTGTTAATACTAATTGTAATTATTTTGCACTATAGCCTATTTATTACCTTACCTCCATAACTTGCTACATTTGCACACCCTGTATATATATTTTCTGTTGCATTTTGACTTTATGTTTTGTTTTACCCCATATGTAACTCTGTGTTGTTGTTTATATCGCATTGCTTTGCTTTATCTTGGCCAGGTCGCAGTTGTAAATGAGAACTTGTTCTCAACTGGCTTACCTGGTTAAATAAAGGTGAAATAAAAAAATTAAGGTGTCTTTGTGAGACGCGGTGTGGGTGAACGAATGATCTCCGCATGTGTATTTCCCACCGTAAAGCATGGAGGAGGAGGTGTTATGTTGATGGGGTGCTTTGCTGGTGACACTGTCTGTGATTTATTTTGAATTCAAGGCACACTTAACCAGCATGGCTACCACAGCATTCTACAGCGATACGCAATCCCATCTGGTTTGGGCTTAGTGGGACTATAATTTGTTTTTCAACAGGACAATGACCCAACACACCTCCAGACTGTGTAAGCGCTATTTTACCAAGAAGGAGTGTGATGGAGTGCTGCATCAGATGTCCTGGCCTCCACAATCCCCCGACCTCAACCCAATTGAGATGGTTTGGTATTAGTCGGACCGCAGAGTGAAGGAAAAGCAGCCAACAAGTGCTCAGCATATGTGGGAACTCCTTCAATACTTTTAGAAAAGTATTCCAGATGAAGCTGGTTGAGAGAATGCCAAGAGTTTGCAAAACTGTCATCAAGGCAAAGGGTCGGTTTTTGAAGAATCTCAAATATATAATATATTTTGATTTGTTTAACACTTTTTTTTGTTTACTACATTATTGTTATATATGTTATTATATATTATGTGTTATTTCATAGTTTTGATATATTCACTATTATTCTACAATGTAGAAAATTGTAAAATAAAGAAAAACCCTTGAATGAGTAGGTGTGTCCAAACTTTTGACTGGTAGTGTATATGTCGCAAGTAAATGCCCTTGGTGGCGAGTTGATACAATTCCAGGTCTGGAAGATGAAAACCCCCCCTCTGACTTAGGAAAATGTAAAACATTCCTTTTTATTCTTTGTTGTATTTGTCCATATAAAGTCTGTTATGACCGAGGATACTTTTTTAAAAGAATGCCTTAAGTGGGGTGATTGGTATTACCGAGAATAAATATAAAAACTTTGGAAGCCATGCCATTCTGAACAGTTGTATTCTACCTGTAAGATTTATGGGAAGATTCTTCCATTTAATTAGATCTGCTTTCATATTGTTGAGTAATGGAATAAAGTTATCTTTATATATTTGTTGTTTGTTGTCACTTATTAAGCATCCTAAGTATTTGATATTTTTTGTGGTCCACTTAAAGGATTGCTGTAGATCATTAGTTATTATTTTTTCCTATTGTCATTTTTACAGTTTATTCCACATTAAGTTTATATCCTGAGATTTGAGTATTCAAAAAATATTTTTAGCAAAGGGGGACATTGAGTTTTCAATATTGGTTACGTATATCAGGAGATCATCTGCAAATAAGTTTAGTTTATTTTCATGTTTACCAATACTAATACCTGTTACGTTTGGGTTCTGTCTAATTCTTTCTGCAAGTGGTTCAATTGCTAGTGCAAACAGGAGGGGGGAGAGAGAATATCCTTGTCTAGTGCCCCTTTCTAAAGCAATTTCATCACAATGTTTTATTTGTGTATACTTTTGCTTTAGGACATTTATATAATATATTTATTAAATGTATTATTTCAGGTGGAAAGTTGAAAGCTTCAACGTTTTGAATAGAAAAGGCCATTCAAAATGATCTAAAGCCTTTTCGGGATTAATAGCCATTATTGAAAAATCTAAATCTTGTTTTTAGCGTATTGTATTAAACTGAAACATGTTCTTGTTTTTAAGTGTCTATTTTTAATAAACCCTGTTTGATTGATATGTATCAAGTCTGGTACGACGTTTGCCATTCTATTCTTTATGAGCTTTTTATTATTTTGTAACAACTTATTAAACTTGTGGGTCTGTAATCAGCAGGGGACTCTACAGATTTTCCTGGTTTTAATATAACTGAAATAACAGTTTGATACATGGAACTAGGAAGCACTGAATTAAGTGACATATGTGTTGTCATTTGTGTAAATAGGGGCGCTACTTTGTCCCAAAATGTTAAATAGAATTATATGGGAAAGCAATCCAATCCTGGTGCTTGTCTCCACGCAAATGTTTTAACAGTTTATAATATTTATTTTGGGGCATTTTATGTGATAATTTTTTGTCTGCTGATAATTGCTACATAGTTGTTGAGTCTAAGAAGCCTGTAAGATCAGTCCAACTGTTGTTTAATTCTGATTTTTATAGATTTTCATAGAAGCATTTAAAATGGTAATTAATTTCATTGGTTCTAATTAACACATTTGTATCTTTATCTTTTAAAATTATAACTGGTTTATCGTGTATTCATTTTGTGATGGCTGCGAGATATTTACCAGGTTTATTTGCCATTTAATAGTATGCTTTATTTGAGTTCAACCTGTAGTTGTTGTCTTTCTTCTAAAGTAAAATATTATATTCCTGCTTAAGTTCAGAAATTTTATATTCTTCTTTACCTTGTAAAGATTTGATGTGCTTTTTCTAAAATAGTTAATTATTTTTCTTTAATTTATAACTCAGATTTAACTTTTGCAGCGTATGAGATTATCGTACCCCTAATGTACACCTTAAAAGCATCCCAAATTACATCGGGGGATGGCTTTTCTCTGTCCTCTGTCTACATTTGTAATGGTATCAATTTTTTTTTATTGACTTATTTAATACATTTCGGGTCTTAAAGATGCATTCTGTTCATTCTCCATATTCTGTCGTTAAGTGTATTTTCTTGGTGCAATTGGTGCAATTAAGCATGATACCGGAGAATGATCCGCTATCACTATGTCATGTCACCCAGTAAACTGTTCAAAGCATTTTTGGAAATAAAAATTTCACAAATTCTTGAATAGCTTTTCTTACTTTCAGAAGAAAAAGGAGTAGTCTTTTGTAGTTGGGAATAGTAAACTCCAGGTGTCCTGTAAATTATTTGTAGAGATGACATTTTTCAGCCTCTTTGGTTGTTCTTTGAATTTGCCTTTTTTGTATACATCTTATCAAATGTATGATTTAGGTCTCCTGCTAAAATAATATTTCCTGTCTGGATTTGATATAATATACAGTTGAAGTCGGAAGTTTACATACACCTTAGCCAAATACATTTAAACTCAGTTTTTCACAATTCCTGACATTTAATCCTAGTAGAAATTCCCTCTCTTAGGTCAGTTAGGATCACCACATTATTTTAAGAATGTGAAATGTCAGAATAATAGTAGAGAGAATGATTTATTTCAGCTTTCATTTCTTTCATCACATTCACAGTGGGTCAGAAGTTTACATACACTCAATTAGTATTTGGTAGCATTGCCTTTAAATTGTTTAACTTGGGTCAAACATTTCGGATAGCCTTCCACAAGCATCCCACAATAAGTTGGGTGCATTTTGGCCCATCACTCCTGACAGAGCTGGTGTAACTGAGTCATGTTTGTAGGCCTCCTTGCTCACACACGCCTTTTCAGTTCTGCCCACAAATCTTCTATAGGATTGAGGTCAGGGCTTTGTGATGGTCACTCCAATACCTTGACTTTGTTGTTCTTAAGCCATTTTGCCACAACTTTGGAAGTATGTTTGGGGTCATTGTCCATTTGGAAGACCCATTTGCGACCAAGCTTTAACTTCTTGACTGATGTCTTGAGATGTTGCTTTAATATATCCACATAATTTTCCTTCCTCATGAAGCCATCTATTTTGTGAAGTGCACCAGTCCCTCCTGCAGCAAAGCACCCCCACAGCATGATGCTGCCACCCCCATGCTTCACGGTTGGGATGGTGTTCTTCAGCTTGCAAGCGTCCCCCTTTTTCCTCCAAACATAACAATGGTCATTATTGCCAAACAGTTCTATTTTTGTTTCATCAGACCAGAGGACATTTCTCCAAAAAGTATGATCTTTGTCCCCATGTGCAGTTGCAAACCATAGTCTGGCTTTTTTTGGGCGGTTTTGGAGCAGTGGCTTCTTCCTTGCTGAGTGGCCTTTCAGGTTATGTCGATATAGGACTCATTTTACTGTGGATATAGATACTTTTGAAACCTGTTTCCTCCAGCATCTTCACAAGGTCCTTTGCAGTTGTTCTAGGATTCATTTGCACTTTTCGCACCAAAGTACGTTCATCTCTAGGAGACAGAACATGTCTCCTTCCTGAGCGGTATGATGGCTGCATGGTCCCATGGTGTTTATACTTGCATAGTATTGTTTGTACAGATGAACATGGTACCTTCAGGCGTTTGGAAATTGCTCCCAAGGATGAACCAGACTTGCGGAGGTCTACAATTTTCCAAGCTGTTTAAAGGCACAGTGAACTTAGTGTATGTAAACTTCTGACCCACTGGAATTGTGATACAGTGAATTTAAAGTGAAATAATCTGTCTGTAAACAATTGTTGGAAAAATTACTTGTGTCATTCACACAAAGTATATGTCCTAACCGATTTGCCAAAACTATAGTTTGTTAACAAGAAATTTGTGGAGTGGTTGAAAAACAAGTTTTAATGACTCCAACCGAAGTGTGTGTAAACTTTCGACATCAACTGTATAACGTATCTTGTGTTATCATTTTTAATTAGTTAGTAAATAAATAATTAAATCAATTTGTGTGGTATGGAATGATCAGTAAGACCCGGTTTCGTGCAGACTTAAAGAGCCTACGACTTTCAGAATGAGACTGATATGAGGTAAATTATTAATAAATGACTGTTAAATGATAAGACATATATAGATATCTTTAGAGTTAATTTGGGAAACGGTAACTCGTTAAACAACTCTTCCCGTGGTGCCCCAAATTCCTAATGAGTTAATTGTTACATGATTAATTGAATCTAGTAACAATAAAACATAGTAGGTAATTATTCGATAAATAATAGTCATCACAATAATGAAAGGCACGTCACGACAACCTCTTGAATTTTGAGAGTTATTTGACAAAGGTAAGTGTCATAGAAACAACAGAATATGCTCTTTCTGATACTATATAGAATTCAAAATGTTTTACCTGCATGTGACTCTGAAGGAGGATTTGATAAAGTGTTGCTCTTTACCCTGCATCTGTACATTACAAGATGCACCCATTTTTTCATGAACAATAGGCTGATATCAACTGATAGGCTTAATATTGTCACTCATCAGATTATTTTCAATGTAATCTTGTTTGTAGGCTAACTCTTATTATATGTGAAATTAGTTTCGGTATAGTTAAGGTGTAGTTTCAATGGGCCGGCTGTGCAGGCTGACTGGCATCGTTTCCCGCTCATCAACTTGGATAGAGTCAATTATATGTTTTGCATTATTCTAAAGGCCTACTGCAACACATAGCATGTTTTTGTTACCCTTACAATACATTTGATTTGTAATAGAGTTATAGTAAATAAAACAGTCCTGTAACAGATTATTTTTACAAAGTAAAACGTTAAAGAGAATGGTATCAACCCCCAAGGCACGTGGTCAAATTATTTGCTGCTGATAAATAGGCATAACACAAACTCATCAATACACTATGGTCTTTCTAAATTAAATCAACCTCTTCACCCTCCTTATCATTCAGTTAGGCCTAATTTAAGTTCAATTGTGAAGTAAGGTACACAAGTATCACCCATTCATCCATTTGTCATTAATTCAGTGAAGAGAGAGATGCATTAGTGCCTGGCTGGGTACCAACGTCCTACAGAACATTGACTTGGCGGGTTAAGTTGGGAATAGGTGTGGGAAAAATCAGGTAAAAAGGCTGTAAATATATGTGATTTCAAAATTCTGACAAATGAGCAGTGTAAAATGTAGGAACATTTAGGAAATTTCAGGGAACGAGCAGGACATTGCTTTTTTGGGGGGCAGATTTATCAGTGGCCGTTGGCCTATGGTGGTTCTAGTGTTAAAGTACCTGATAAAACATTTTAGCAGGCATGTGGTATGAGGGAAGTGGGCATTCCATGAAATGGTAAAGTATGAGTACTAGTTATTGTACATATTACATACAGCAGGGTTCTTCAATTCCGGTCCTGGAGGGCCGAAACACTTCTGTTTTTTATTTCTACCTGGTAGTTAATTGCACTCACCTGGTGTCTCAGGTCTGAATTAGCCCCTGATTAGAAGGAGATGATGAAAAACAGAGGTGTTTCGGCCCTCCAGGACCGGAATTGAAGAACCCTGACATACAGTATATAGAGCGTGTGAGCATGAATAGACATTTAACAGAAAGTACACAAAAAACATAAAGTCAAGTACTTCTTTGTACTTTAAGGCGCTATGCCTTTTTAGGGCTTTTGAGCTCCAACTCGTAATGTACCAAAAGTCTGTGGATTAGGTCATTGAACGTACACTACATGGCCGAATGTATGTGGACACCCCTTCAAATTAGTGGATTCGGCTATTTCAGCAACACTCGTTGCTGACAGGTGTATAAAATCGAGCACACAGGCATGCAATCTCCATAGACAACCATTGGCAGTAGAATGGCCCATACTGAAGAGCTCAGTGACTTTAAACATGGCACCGTCATAGGATGCCACGTTTCCAACAAGTCAGTTAATCAAATTTCTGCTTTGCTAGAGCTACCACTGTCAACTGTAAGTGCTGTTATTGTGAAGTGGTAATTTCTAGGGGCAACAACCGTACAGCCGCAAAGTGGTCGGCCACACAATCTCACAGAATGGGACCGCCGAGTGCTGAAGCGTGTAAAAATCGTCTGTCCTTGGTTGCAACACTCACTACCGAGTTACAAACAGCCTCTGGAAGCAACGTCAGCACAAGAACTGCTCGTCGGGAGCTTCATGAAATTGATTTCCATGGCCGATCAGCCGCACACAAGCCTAAGATCACCATGCGCAATGCCAAGCGCCGGCTGGATTGGTGTAAAGCTCTCCGCCATTGGACTCTGGAGCATTGGAAACACATTTTCTGGAGTGATAAATCATGCTTCATCTGGCAGTCCGACGGACAAATCTGGGTTTGGCGGATGCCAGGAAAACGCTACCTGCCCCAATGCATAGTGCCAACTGTAAAGTTTGGTGGAAGAGGAATAATGGTCTGGGGCTGTTTTTCATGGTTCGGGCTAGGCCCCTTAGTTCCAGTGAAGGGAAATCTTAACACTACAGAATACAATGACATTCTAGACGATTCTCTGCTTCCATCTTTGTGGCAACAGTTTGGGGAAGGCCCTTTCCTGTTTCAGCATGACAAAGCCCCCATGCACAAAGCGAGGTCCATACAGAAATGGTTTGTCGAGATCGGTGTGGAAGAACTTGACTGGCCTGCACAGATCCCTGACCTCAACCCCACCGAACACCTTTGGGATGAATTGGAACGCCGACTGCAAGCCAGGCCTAATTGCCCAACATCAGTGCCCGACCTCACTAATGCGTTTGTGGCTGAATGGAAGTCCCCGCAGCAGTGTTCCAACATCTAGTGTAAAGCCTTCCCAGAAGAGTGGAGGCTGTTATAGCAGCAAAAGGGAGACAAACTCCATATTATTGCCCATGATTTTGGAATGTGATGTTTGACGAGCAGGTGTCCACATACTTTTGGCCATGTAGTGTACATTGGAGAAAGACTACCACTTAAGTATTGTGGTCAGTTTGTATTACCTTGTAAATTAAAATATAGTGGCTGGTCTACTTGGGGACAGTGAAGTGAGGTAAGTGGAGGCCCTACACACACCTCAGAGAAGTGTCTGATTCCCTCCCAGTCATCCTGTCCCAATCCCACGGATAGAGCTCCTCTCCACTCTCACCGATAACCACCATTGAATCTTAGCTATAATGACAAACAAGGAATAATAATGACTCGACATCCTCTCCTAATCTGTCCAGAACTCATTTCATTTTACAGCAGGTTTGCAAGTCGCAAAAATAAATACAATTACATTGTAGTATTATGCTTCCCTCTCTCCCAAACCAAACCCATCCCTCTCCACCTCCCCCTCCCTGTTTTCTTCAAGCTTGTCCCAACCTCCCGTCCTTACCCACCCTTTTTCCCACCCAAGCCAAGCTTATCCCAAACGTCCATCCTTGCCCACCCAAGCTAAGCTTGTCCTAACCTCACATCTTTTCCCACCCTCCCTACCTCTCAGACACACTAATCGCCACAAATTCTGATTGCTTGGTCTGCCTTATGTACCACTACAATCGGGGCTGCCCATTTGATGTGTTGAACCTTTATTTTCAGTTCTTTTTCCACCTTTTTTCTTAAGGTGTAAGGAACAGGGTGTGGCATGTGACATTTTGGGTTGGCCTCTGGTTTCATTTTGATGTCCACTTTGAACTCCTTAATCAGGCCTAAACCCTCTTTGAAAACATCTGTGTTTCTCCAACACTTTGTTGAGGGACAGTGGCTGTTTGTCATTCACTTGGAAAATGTTCTCCCAGTCTAACCAGATGTGTTTTAACCAGTTTCTCCCCAATAAGGCTGATTTGTTGCCTTTTGGGGACCACTAGTGGTAGTTTTGCACATTGCATGTTCTACTGCACTGGTACTGCGAGTGCCCAGCAGTGGCATTTTCTCCCATGAGTATCTGTGTAATTGCATTTGTGTTTGCTCCAGTGGGATGTTTTCTAAAGCCTTAGCATAATTCATCTCTGAGATGATGGTGACTGTTGCTCCTGTGTCTACTTGCATTTAAACTGGTGTGTCCCTTAGTTTCACTTCAACAACAATTCCTTGAATAGTGTCATTCGCTCTGAACACTGAAAACAGTCCCATGTCATCATCTGCATTTTCTCCTGTCTCATTGCTTTCTAAGATTAGCTTTGCTTCGTTGCTATTTTTTTGCTTTCCTGCACACTCTCGTTAAATGTCCTACTTTTGAGCACACATAGCACGTTTCTTTCTTGAATCTACAGTTCTGAAAATGTGTTTCTCTCCACAACAGCATTTTGGGTCTGCCCATTTCTCCCTCCCCTTTTTGCAAAAAAGGAGCGGGCGATCTCCCAGCTGATTTCCGTGAGCTCCTACAACTTTTTGCACAGGCACGCTCATGACTGCACTATGCACAGCAAGCTCTCTCGCATTTGTATCTGCTAGCTCCATAGCCAGTGCTGTATCACAAGCATCATTGAATGTGCACTTGAACTTGGTTTACTCCATGACTGCCATACAATACAACCCATGCTCACCCCTCAAGTCCCCGAGCACCACAACTGCGCGCAGTAGTTTTAAGTTCTGCTTAGCGTATACATTTACAATAACGCAATTGCTAATAAGGTGTTGTTTAAGCATTTAACCAATGTATCAGTCTTAACTTAAGCTTTAGCTGCACTAGTCACGCTAGCCCAACATGCTAGACACGACAAGTCAAATATTGTGGAGCATAAGATTTGAACATTACTCCATCCAGCAAATAACAAATCTCTCTCTTTCAAACTCTCTCTCTACCTTCACACTGTTCCTCACTCTGATCTATTTCTCTCCCTCTCTCCCTCACTCTGAGAGGATGCTACAGTATGACATATGGTCCAAAGCCGCAGGTGCCGGCCGTGCAGACTGGGCTGCGGGTGTCTGCATGCTCGTGTGAATATCTAAGCAGCCCTGACTCGTCCATGCCTCAGGAAAATGGATGGCCACACTCGGCTTCCTCCGACGCCATTTAATTCCTGCTGACATTTGTATCATTCATTCCAAATGAACTCAAAACTTAAAAATCTATTTTAATCAGCTATTTTAACAAGGCCATGCGTTAACGCCAAGCCAAGCCCCGGAGTAGCGTATAGGGGGGCCTGCCGTGGTCGCCTGCCTCGAGTCACTGGTGCGAGGGATAGTCGGTTTCATTTGCTAGATTCAAGGCATTAGTCAATACTATTATCGATAATTCAACTTTTTAAGATGTGGGCCACCGAACAACCACTCCTTATGTTCTACCTCCCTGCAATACCCCCATTCACATGTATACTGTGGTTTTCAATAACTCATAATTATGAGAGGCATTATATTTAACAACCTCACTTCTTACCAGTTTTGCAATTATGCCATGTAGCATCGCTGCATTTGGACTGAGTGTCACACAGAGATAATTGGAGGCAGACAGCAGAATCCTGTTAGAAGGGGAGCAATGCCAGGGCTTTAATTCTATTGTCTAAAGATTATGGTTAGGCTACGATTTCTCTCACACCAAAGGAATGCGCAGGAGCTAGCATGGTTATTGCTAGACAGAGTGTTATCATTTTGGAACACTATGTAATCAAGTCTGACTGTTTCGAAACAAAGAAATTACAGGATTCTAATTATTCTTGCTTAGGCAATGGGTTATTTATTGGCCCATCTTTTCCTCTGATTTTGGCAGAAAAAAGTTCTGAAGCGGTAACATGTTAAATAAGCATGGGTACTATCAGCATGCCAAGGTTTCCAACATCGAATATACAAGTAGACAGCTTGATGATATGACTGCAGCTTTCACAGGTCAAAACAATCTCCATATGGCTCCTGCTTGATTAAACTATACAGCTGATGACCCTAAGGGGGAGATTTGAGAGTTTAAGATTTAAGTATTCAGACCCCTTAACTGGTCCTCATTTTGTTATGTTACAGCGTTATTCTAAAATGGATTAAATTGTTTTTTCCCTTTCATCAATCTACACACAATACCCCATAATGACAAAGCAAAAACTAGTTTTTAGACATTTAAAAATAAACGTAAATATCACATTTACATAAGTATTCAGACCCTTTACTCAGTACTTTGTTGAAGCACCTTTGGCAGCGATTACAGCCTCGAGTCTTCTTGGGTATGACGCTACAAGCTTGGCACACCTGTATTTGGGGAGTTTCTCCCATTCTTCTCTGCAGATCCTCTCAAGCTCTGTCAGGTTGGATGGGGAGCGTTGCTGCACAGCTATTTTCAGGTCTCTCCAGAGATTTTCGATCAGGTTCAAGTCCGGGCTCTGGCTGGGCCACTCAAGGACATTCAGAGCCTTGTCCCGAAGCCACTCCTGCGTTGTCTTGGCTGTGTGCTTAGGGTCGTTGTTCTGTTGGAAGGTGAACCTTCGCCCAGTCTGAGGTCCTGAGCGCTCTGGAGCAGGTTTTCATCAAGGATCTCTCTGTACTTTGCTCCGTTCATCTTTCCCTCGATCCTGACTATTCTCCCTGCCGTTGAAAAACATCTGCACAGCATGATGCTGCCACCACCATGCTTCACCGTAGGGATGGTGCCAGGTTTCCTCCAGACGTGACGCTTGGCATTCAGGCCAAAGAGTTCAATCTTGGTTTCATCAGACCAGAGAATCTTGATATCATGGTCAGAGTCCTTTGGATGCCTTTTGGCAAACTCCAAGCAGGCTGTCATGTGCCTTTTACTGAGGAGTGTCTTCCGTCTGGCCACTCTACCATAAAGGCCTGACTGGTGGAGTGCTGCAGAGATGGTTGTCCTTCTGGAAGGTTTTACCATCTCCACAGAGGAACTCTGGAGCTCTGTCAGAGTGACCATCGGGTTCTTGGTCACCTCCCTGACCAAGGCCATTCTCCCCCGATTGCTCAGTTTGCTCTAGGAAGAGTCTTGGTGGTTCCAAACTTCTTCCATTTAAGAATGATGGAGGCCACTGTGTTCTTAGGGACCTTCAAATCTGTAGACATTTTTTGGTACCCTTCCCCAGATCAGTGTCTCGGAGCTCTACGGATAATTCCTTCGACCTAATGGCTTGGTTTTTGCTCTGGCATGCACTGTCAACGGTGGGACCTTATATAGACAGGTGTGTGCCTTTCCAAATCATGTCAAATTAATTGAATTTACCACAGGTGTACTCCAATCAAGTTGTAGAAACATCTCAAGGATGATCAATGGAAACAGGATGCACCTGAGCTCAATTTCGAGTCTCATAGCAAAGGGTCTGAATACTTATGTAAATCAATTTCTACAAACCTGTTTTCTCTTTGTCATTATGGGGTATTGTGTGTAGATTGAGGCAATTTTTTTTATTTAATACATTTTAGAATAAGGCTGTAGTGTAAAAAATGTGAAGGGGTCTGAATACTTTCCGAATGTATTTGAGATGTAACTTCATAAAAATAGAAAATTAACTTGCATAACCCAATGCATTTCATACCTTATCACGTTCCCTAACAGGGTTTTCGCTTCGCACTCATTCCAAATTCTAGTGGTACTCCATTAAACTGGATAAATATTAGTGGAATCATTTCCTACTCCACTCTGTGCTATCACTGGCGTACCGGACACCTCCGCAGCCCCTGCAAGGCGGGGGGCCCACGAGCTCTGAGGGCCCATGTGTTTGTCATCGATGTCTATTTTTTATTTTTTTTTAATAATTTTGACAGTAACCCTCCAAAAAGTCATTTATAAACCCATTTGTTTTGCTTTCTCTGCTGTAATTAAACAAAGGGCACTTGTAACCAATGTGCCACACCAGCCAAACTCAAATCCTCCTTTCAATTACTTTGGGTGCACTTAATTTTGCTTGCTTGATGGGGTTTGCACTTTTTGTTACTATACCACTGGTAACAATGTGATAGGTGACCTAAATCAAGCGCACTCAAAGCATTTGAAAGAAAACAAATACTATTATGATTGAGATTTGCTTGCAACATACAGTGAGGTCCAAAAGTATTTTGAAAGTGAAATTTGGCTCTGTACTCAAGCACTTGAAATTATTCAATGACTATGAGGTTAAAGTGCAGACTCAGCTTTAATTTGAGGGTATTTTCATCCATATCGGATGAACTGTTTCTAAATTACAGCAGTTTTTGTACATTTTAGAGAACCAAAAGTATTTGGACAAATTCACTTATGTGTATTAAAGTTGTCAAAAGTTTAGTATTTGGTCCCGTATTCCTAGCACGCAATGATTACATAACGCTTATGATTCTACAAACGTGTGTGGATGCATTTGCAGTTTGTTTTGGTAGTGCCCAATAGAAATGAATGGTAAATAATGAATTGTGTAATTTTGGAGTCACTTTTATTGTAAATAAGAATAGAATATGTTTCTGAACACTTCTTCATTAATGTGGATGCTACCATGATATTGGATAATCCTAAATGAATTGTGAATAATAATGTGTAAGAAAGTTCCAGAAGCATAAATATCCTCACCTGTTATTGGTAATGGTGAGAGGTTAGTATGACTTGGGGGTATGATCTTTGTGCCTTTGTAACTTTCATCATTATTCACGATTCATTCAAGATTATCTGTAATCATGGTAGCATCCACATTATTGTAGACGTGTTCAGAAACATATTATTCATATTTACAATAAAAGTGACTCTAAAATGACACAATACATAATTTACCATTCATTTCTATTAGGCACAAAATAATCTGAAACACAACCAAACAAACTGCAAATGCATCCAACAAGATTGTAGTCACCTGATGTAGTCATTGCGTGCAATGAATATGCGATCAAATACTACACCTTTGACTACTTTAATACACATAAGTGAATTCGTCCAAATACGTTTGGTTCCCTAAAATGGTAGACTATGTACAAAAAGTACTATAATTTCTAAACGGTTCACCCAATATGGATGAAATTACCCTCAAATTACAGTCTGCACTTTAACCTCATAGTCATTGTATCATTTCAAATTCAAAGTGCTGGAGTACAGAGCCAAAACAAAACAAAATTGTCACTGTCCAAATACTTTACTTCATATGGCAGCCTCTGAAGTACAGAAGGTGAAAGGAGGTGAGGTTGGCTTATGTGTAAAGTGATGATGTAAGTGCAAAACCATTTAATTTCAGATGACGGACAAAGTGCTGTGGCCCTGATGAATGGAGGATTGGATAAGCTGACCATTGTAAAAGCGTCTTTCATCTGTGAAGGTGAAGAGGACGGTAGGAGGGTAAAGAAAGAGAGGAGGGAGATAAGGAGAGGGACAGATGGAGAGGTGCGAAAAAGAGAATGACCTTTCAGGAGAGAGGCAAAATCCAGGGGGTACGATCACAGATGCATTGAGAGACAGGGTGAAGGTAGGTAGGAGCCCCTGGTATCAAAGTCTATTTACTGGAGACCCAGAGATGGAGAGCCCAGGCTCACAATAGCAACCCCTAAATGGTCAGTCAGACCATAGGGTCTAACGAAACAGGGTTGGAGAGAACCAGATGCAGGGCTTTAATTGAAACCAGTGTGAATGTCTGGACACAAGGTGAAATGAAAGTAGCCCTTAACTGCAGATGGTCAACCCTATTTAGCTAGCACATCTAGCTAATCGTTACATCATCTGATGATAACAGGGTTTGAAATATGAGAGGGCTGCGCTTCTTTGATCTTGTGTTATTATGAAGGACCCTGGGTCATGGGCTTTGTAGACTCCACGCATCAGTGTGAATAATTAGAGGTTATACACGAGGAGAATTACCGGTTAAATGCATCTTCTTTCTCGCCATTTTCTGAAATTATGAGTTTATGGTTTTATAGTTCTATAAAATTCTAATAAAATGTGTTAACCTATTTCAAAGCCACATACTTACAATATACTGTACATTGCTTATCCCATTTTGAAACAAAGATACATCTCTGAAAACATACAGTGCAATCTCAACACACAAGCCACCAAATTGTAATAAATGGTTATGTGCGAATAGCGCATTAGCAAGGAAGTAATTGCTATTTGGATGAAAGGTTGCGGCTTTTGGAAGCAAAGGCATATTGCATTGAGTAGACATAAATACTAATGGTCACTGACAGGCAGTATAGGAAAGGGAGACAAAGAGACAAAGGATACGATACTTAACAAGGAAGAGCAGGAGAGTAGGAACGATACTGTGAGAGAGAGAGATGGAGTTGGTTAGACAATAGTAACCTTCAGAATAGCATTTGAGCACAGCTGTATTGCCATCTGTTAGACGAAGCTCAGGCTCAGGTAGCCCTTGAGGGAGAGAGGAGCGGGATCATTCTGACAGTTCCTTCCTCCCCTGCCACCACCCAATAAGCAGCACCCATCAATCAAGGCCTGAGCCATTGATATGCAAACACACCAGTACACCTAGAACACAGTCAAACACTGGTGAACCATTTGAGGTGCTATACTGTGCCAATCCCTCTTCCCCTATCTCTTTCCAACAGCCCTCACGTTAATCTCTTTTGTTGTCTCTCCCATGGATCATTTTGTTGGGCGGGTAAACTTCAATTCGATTTATAAAACCTTGATTGCATCAACGATCACATGGAGAACTTTTGGGTGCAACCACTGACCATGTAAATGTGGAAACAACAGAAACCTCTACATTGTTCAAGATAATAACAGAGATATCTTCTCTTTCACTAACTCACAAACACACACAAGGGTTGCGCTGATCCACTGTATCTAATGAATATGAGAAGAAAATGTCTGAATCTGTAAGGACCAGCTTGGTCTGAGCCATGTAGATACTGCAGGGCTCGACATTAACGCTTGTCCGCTTGCAAGTAAAAAAATAAAAAGTTGAACAAGAATATAGATTTAAGTTTTCCGAATGGACAAGTAAAAATAACGCTAAAGTCCCTATATCAAACAATTAGGCTACGATCAGAATTGGATCAGTGTCCTTCAGATGCAATGTGTTGCACAGTGTCCTCCCAATCTCTGCAGAGCGCATCGGAGTATAATTATTCTAGGCCTGCATTGACAGGCACGCGCGGTCTTTCAACCATGCAAGGTGCGTTTTTGAGATCAAAGCGAGCCGAGTGTGCACATTTGTTGATATTCATTGCTAGTTAGTGAGTTATTTGTCCAGTTATAGCTCATTTTTGGTCAGCAATGAAAATCCTGGAAAAGTCATGGAGTGTGCATCACCTGCGTGTCCCAGTGTGACGTTGCCAGAGAAGAAAGAGACAGAGCGAGAGACATTTGTGCAGCAGTTAAAATAATGATATACAATATACTAACTAGATAGCCAATTCAAAACATATTGTGTAGTTTGGCTGGTTATCTCCCCAGTTACCTATTTAGCTATTAGCATGTATTAATGTCATTGTCGTGTCCGATGTCCTAAAATAACTTTCCACTGGCATTGGTGTATAACCGCAAATGGTAGACAGTTGATACGGGTGTGCAGTTGATGAAACCAATGATCCATACTCCGGTTGCAAAAACTGTCTCTCAAGCGTTCAAAATTGGCTAGGATTCTCCTCTATTCAATACTTGCCAAGTAATTCTGACAAAGTAAAAAAACATTCTTAGAATAGCCTAATTGACAAGTACAGTGAGGGAAAAAAGTATTTGATCCCCTGCTGATTTTGTACATTTGCCCACTGACAAAGAAGATCAGTCTATAATTTTAATGGTAGGTTTATTTGAACAGTGAGAGACAGAATAACAACAAAAATTTTAAAAATGTTATGAATTGATTTGCATTTTAATGAGGGAAATAAGTATTTGACCCCCTGTCTCTCACTGTTCAAATAAACCTACCATTAAAATTATAGACTGATCATGTCTTTGTCAGTGGGCAAACGTACAAAATCAGCAGGGGATCAAATACTTTTTTCCCTCACTAACTCTTATGCTGTCAAGATCTCCCCTGAACACTGAATATTTTAACCTTACAAATAGATAAACATCTTAGTTAGCTACCTCACCCACCTTAGCCATTGATCCCGGTTCATTGAATGAGGGAATTATTTTATGAAAAGTATTTGGTTGTAAATGTAATGTTGCAGGTTGGCCAACCATCCGCTAGGAGATTCCAGGAGACTTACTGGGTGTGCAGGCTTTTGCTCCAGCCCTGCTCGAACACACCATATTGTAAAAATTCAGCTGCTAAACAGGACCTTGATAAGCCATCACTAGCCGACTACCACCGGGTTACTCAACCCTGCCATTAGGCTGCTGCCCTATGTACATAGACATGGAATCACTGGTCACTTTAAATGGAACACTAGCCACTTTAATAACGTTTACATACTGTTTTACTCATTTGATATGTATATACTGTATTCTACTGTGTTTTAGTCAATGCCACTCAGACATTGCTCGTCCTAATATTTATATATTTCTTAATTCCATTCTTTTACTTTTAGATGTGTGTATTGTTGTGAATTGTTAGATACTACTGCACTGTTGGAGCTAGGAACACAAGCATTACACTGCACTGCAATAACATCTGCTAATTATGTGTACAGTGGGGGAAAAAAGTATTTAGTCAGCCACCAATTGTGCAAGTTCTCCCACTTAAAAAGATGAGAGAGGCCTGTAATTTTCATCATAGGTACACGTCAACTATGACAGACAAAATGAGAAAAAAAATGCAGAAAATCACAATGTAGGATTTTTAATGAATTTATTTGCAAATTATGGTGGAAAATAAGTATTTGGTCAATAACAAAAGTTTCTCAATACTTTGTTATATACCCTTTGTTGGCAATGACACAGGTCAAACGTTTTCTGTAAGTCTTCACAAGGTTTTCACACACTGTTGCTGGTATTTTGGCCCATTCCTCCATGCATATCTCCTGATGCAGTGATGTTTTGGGGCTGTCGCTGGGCAACACAGACTTTCAACTCCCTCCAAAGATTTTCTATGGGGTTGAGATCTGGAGACTGGCTAGGCCACTCCAGGACCTTGAAATGCTTCTTACGAAGCCACTCCTTCGTTGCCCGGGCGGTGTGTTTGGGATCATTGTCATGCTGAAAGACCCAGCCACATATCATCTTCAATGCCCTTGCTGATGGAAGGAGGTTTTCACTCAAAATCTCACGATACATGGCCCCATTCATTCTTTCCTTTACACGGATCAGTCGTCCTGGTCCCTTTGCAGAAAAACAGCCCCAAAGCATGATGTTTCCACCCCCATGCTTCACAGTAGGTATGGTGTTCTTTGGATGCAACTCAGCATTCATTGTCCTCCAAACACAACGAGTTGAGTTTTTACCAAAAAGTTCTATTTTGGTTTCATCTGACCATATGACATTCTCCCAATCCTCTTCTGGATCATCCAAATGCACTCTAGCAAACTTAAGACGGGCCTGGACATGTACTGGCTTAAGCAGGGGGACACGTCTGGCACTGCAGGATTTGAATCCCTGGCGGCGTAGTGTGTTACTGATGGTAGGCTTTGTTACTTTGGTCCCAGCTCTCTGCAGGTCATTCACTAGGTCCCCCCGTGTGGTTCTGGGATTTTTGCTCACCGTTCTTGTGATCATTTTGACCCCACGGGGTGAGATCTTGCGTGGAGCCCCAGATCGAGGGAGATTATCAGTGGTCTTGTATGTCTTCCATTTCCTAATAATTGCTCCCACAGTTGATTTCTTCAAACCAAGCTGCTTACCTATTGCAGATTCAGTCTTCCCAGCCTGGTGCAGGTCTACAATTTTGTTTCTGGTGTCCTCAAATCAAATCAAATCAAATTTTATTGGTCACATGCGCCGAATACAACAGGTGCAGACATTACAGTGAAATGCTTACTTACAGCCCTTAACCAACAGTGCATTTATTTTAAACAAAAAAAGTAAGAATAAAACAACAACAAAAAAAGTGTTGAGAAAAAAAGAGCAGAAGTAAAATAAAGTGACAGTAGGGAGGCTATATATACAGTAAAATAAAGTGACAGTAGGGAGGCTATATATACAGGGGGGTACCGTTGCAGAGTCAATGTGCGGGGGCACCGGCTAGTTGAGGTAGTTGAGGTAATATGTACATGTGGGTAGAGTTAAAGTGACTATGCATAAATACTTAACAGAGTAGCAGCAGCGTAAAAAGGATGGGGTGGGGGGGCAGTGCAAATAGTCCGGGTAGCCATGATTAGCTGTTCAGGAGTCTTATGGCTTGGGGGTAGAAGCTGTTGAGAAGTCTTTTGGACCTAGACTTGGCACTCCGGTACCGCTTGCCGTGCGGTAGCAGAGAGAACAGTCTATGACTAGGGTGGCTGGAGTCTTTGACAATTTTGAGGGCCTTCCTCTGACACCGCCTGGTATAGAGGTCCTGGATGGCAGGGAGCTTTGCCCCAGTGATGTACTGGGCCGTACGCACTACCCTCTGTAGTGCCTTGCGGTCAGAGGCCAAGCAGTTGCCATACCAGGCGGTGATGCAACCAGTCAGGATGCTCTCGATGGTGCAGCTGTATAATTTTTTGAGGATCTGAGGACCCATGCCAAATCTTTTTAGTCTCCTGAGGGGGAATAGGCTTTGTCGTGCCCTCTTCACGACTGTCTTGGTGTGTTTGGACCATGATAGTTCGTTGGTGATGTGGACACCAAGGAACTTGAAGCTCTCAACCTGTTCCACTACAGCCCCGTCGATGAGAATGGGGGCGTGCTCAGTCCTCTTTTTTTTCCTGTAGTCCACAATCATCTCATTTGTCTTGGTCACGTTGAGGGAGAGGTTGTTGTCCTGGCACCACACGGCCTTTGACAGCTCTTTGGTCTTGGCCATAGTGGAGTTTGGAGTGTGACTGTTTGAGGTTGTGGACAGGTGTCTTTTATACTGATAACAAGTTCAAACAGGTGCCATTAATACAGGTAACGAGTGGAGGACAGAGGAGCCTCTTAAAGAAGAAGTTACAGGTCTGTGAGAGCCAGAAATCTTGCTTGTTTGTAGGTGACCAAATACTTATTTTCCACCATAATTTGCAAATAAATTCATTAAAAATCCTACAATGTGATTTTCTGGATTTTTTTTTCTCATTTTGTCTGTCATAGTTGACGTGTACCTATGATGAAAATTACAGGCCTCTCTCATCTTTTTAAGTGGGAGAACTTGCACAATTGGTGGCTGACTAAATAATTTTTTCCCCACTGTATGTGACCAATAACATTGTATTGTATTTGATAAGCTGAATGGTGTTTGAGCAGGGTTGGATCAAAAGCCTGCACACCCAGTAGCTCTCCAGATGGAGGGTTGACGGACCATGTGTTTTATACAGTAGCCTATCAGTGCAGTATTTTACTTTGTGGGGAGTTAAGTGCCTTGCACAAGGCCACAACAGCAGGAGATAAGGTATAATACAAGGGATCAGAGACAGCAGCCTTCCATTGTCAATACCGGTGATGTGATAAATGTTATTTTGTGAAGTGGTTCATTGCATCAAACAACAACATTTTCAGTCATCTTTTTGGCTCGTGGTGTTACAGACCTGTTCTTTTTTTGGGATAAGAGACTTGAGCTTTCGGACAAGTAAAAATCAGTCCTACTTGTCCAAAGGACAAGTGGCTAAACACGTTAATGTCAAGCCCTGTACTGGATTGCCATCTAGTGTGATATGAGGAAGGCGATCAACTCCCAGATGCATTCTTGGAAAAGCTATAAAATGTGGTGTTTCTGAAAAGCCATTGCTGGAGAAATAGAGAATGGATTGATTGAATACTTTATTGTCCCTGTGGGGGAAATTTGTCTGGCAACATACAGCAGCTCCTGGCATACATACACAAAATCAAAAACATAGTACATACAGCCCTTCACTTATGGACAACACATATCACAAGATATAGATGAATACTGTAGGTGTGGGGTTATGGTTTATAGTCTGTCTGTGTTTAGGAATCTGATGCTTGTTAGAATGAATGACTTGCGTGCCCGGTTTGTTCTGTAGAGTGGGATTTTGAGTCTTCAACCGGAACTGTAATGTTTGGTACTGGTCATACAGCGTGTGTGTGATGTCTTTATTGATCTGTCTGGCTTTGTGGATGGTTCTGGTTATATAAAGGGATAAGATGCTTTGGCACTTGACACTGCAGACTTGCTTGAAATGTTGACTGTTTTGTGAATAGTGTTGGTGTTTGTTATTGACAGTGAACGATACCAGCCAAGGAAACAGAAGTTCAGAATGCTTTAGATGAATGCCTTTGTCACGATCGTTGAGAGACGGGTCAGACCAAGGTGCAGCGTGGTATGCGAACGTGTTTATTAACTCAAATAAACAAACAAGAAAACAATGTACCGTGAAGTCCTCAGGCTAAAAACATACAAGCCTAACATGGAACAAGATCCCACAACTTAGGTAGGCAAACAGGCTACTTAAGTATGATCCCCAATCAGAGACAACGAGTGACAGCTGCCTCTGATTGGGAATCACACCCGGCCAAACATAGAAATACGAATACTAGAATCCTAAACATAGAAATACTAACATAGATCCTCACGCCCTGACCAAACCAACTAAAGACAACCGGCCTCTCAAGGCCAGGGCGTGACAGCCTTATAGAAGAGGTGGAGTATTGTGTTGTCAAAATTTAATTTTCTACGTTTACGGAGGAGGTGCAGTCTTTGTTGTCCTTTTTTAAATATTGCCTGTGTGTTAGAATTCCGTGGATGTGTAACTGTCCTAATATGGACTCTGTATAAAGAAGTCAGGGCGATATCCATTAATCAGCTACGACATCGGTTCTCAAAACAAGCCCCTGCAATGGAAAAGGTCAGCTTTATTAACAGTGCTTTTCCCTCTAGTTCATCGTCTTCTCATGCTAATCACCAGCCAGTCCTCCTTGACAAACACTATCCTCCCTCCCCCCACCAACGGTGATTAATTTGACACCACCACCTTTCGCATGCAGGCTTAACTGGCGCGTGTCAGAAGCTTCTCCATACAATATGAAGGGTCAACACAGGGGAGGCTCAATCTCACATGATTATATCAATTAAATTACACAAGCAGAAGTTAAAAATGAAACTGTTTTCTGGCTGATTAACCTTTGATTGACCTTTGTTGTGTCTACCGTATGTGTTGCATGGTGACTGTTGTGTCTGAGTACGTGTTTGTTTTTGTGTGTTTGTTTCTTCCAGATGTGCCCGATGATTGGTTCCCCAATGAGACTGGTGGGTAGTAGCTAACAGCCATCAATACTTTTTCCCCTCTCCAAATAATCCCTGATGACAATAAATCACTGAAATGAATGTTTAAAGGAGAAGTTTACTTTTATACAACCAAATCTGTATTTTGGATGCAAATGGAATGTTATAGAAATTAGACACTTTTTTAGCGATTTCACTAATTTTTGAGAAACTTAATTCAACCAACGAAGCAGTACAGGCTGGGGGTGTCCGTATAGTATAGTGTACGGACACATCCGGTATAGTATACGGACATATCCAGTATAAAGACCTACTTCACTACACTGAGAGTGTGTCCGTTTCTAAAAAGGACGTACACTATATATACAAAAGCATGTGGACACCGCTTCAAATTACTGCATTCGGCTATTTCAGCCACACCCGTTGATGACAGGTGTATAAAATCGAACACACAGCCATGCGATCTCCATAGACAAACATTGGCAGTAGAATGGCCTTACTGAAGAACTCAATGACTTTCAACTTGGCACCGTCATAGGATGACACCTTTCCAACAAGTCAGTTTGTCAAATTTCTGCCCTGCTAGAGCTGCCCCCGGTCAACTGTAGGTGCTGTTATTGTGAAGTTGAAACATCTAGGAGCAACAACGGCTCAGCCGCAAAGTGGTAGGCCACACAAGCTCACAGAACGGGACTGCCGAGTGCTGAAGCACGTAAAAAACACTCACTACCGAGTTCCAAACTGCCTCTGGAAGCAACGTCAGCACAAGAACTGTTTGTCGGGAGCTTCATGAAATGGGTTTCCATGGACGAGCAGCTGCACACAAGCCTTAGATCACCATGCGCAATGCCAAGCGTCGGCTGGATTGGTGTAAAGCTCTCCGCCATTGGATTCTGGAGCATTGGAAACACATTTTCTGGAGTGATAAATCATGCTTCACCATCTGGCAGTCCGACGGACTAATCTGGGTTTGGCGGATGCCAGGAGAATGCTACCTGCCCCAATGCATAGTGCCAACTGTAAAGTTTGGTGGAAAAGGAATAATGATATGGGTCTGGGGTTCATGGTTCGGGCTAGGCCCCTTAGTTCCAGTGAAGGGAAATCTTAATGCTACAGCAGACAATTACATTCTAGACGATTCTGTGCTTCCAACTTTGTGGCAACAGTTTGGGGAAGGCCCTTTCCTGTTTCAGCATGACAATGCCACCATGCATAAAGCGAGGTCCATACAGAAATGTTTTTTCAAGATCGGTGTGGAAAAACTTGACTGGCCTGCACAGAGCCCTGACTTCAACCCCATCAAACATCTTTGGGATGAATTGGAACGCCGACTGCAAGCCAGGCCTAATCGCCCAACATCGGTACCCGACCTCACCCATGCTCTTGTGGCTGAATGGAAGCAAGTCCCCACAGTAATGTTCCAACATCTAGTGTAAAGCCTTCCCAGAAGAGTGGAGGCTGTTATAGCAGCAAAGGGGGGACCAACTCCATATTAATGCCCATGATTTTGGAATGAGATGTTCGACGAGCAGGTGTCCATATACTTTTGGTCATGTAGTGTATTTGCACAAACACAATAGTAACCATCACGTAGGTTTGCTGTTCAAAGAAGTCATGAGCTGACTTCAAATAAGGCTGGAGACAAAGATATTTCCCTGACTGGAATGGATAACTGACAACTCAGTGCCCTGCCTGGTGCTCTGAGCCCTTTTATCCAATTCAGCAAAGTTACTGGTGTGTCTCTTATTCATTTAATATTTGTTCCGCTACGTCATGCACACTGCACATCACATCACTTCAGACCACTGAGCTTTCCAGCCCAAACCGCAGAACCAATGAAGCGTGAGTGAAAGTGAAGGGATAGATATTCAAGACCACAACCCATGGTACAAATGTGTGTGTCTGTATGTGTGAGAGAGCATGTATGGTGCATTCTAGTTTGTGTGTGTGCGCGCATACATGTTTGTGTGCATGCTGAGCGTGTGCCTGCAGAGTGGGTACATGTGCATTTTCAAGGTTGACAACTCATTGAAAAATTAAAAAAGAAGCTTACGATTCCCAGTATGAAGTAAAAATTTTTTATCTTAGAATAGCCTAATTGACAAGTACAGTGAGGGAAAAAAGTATTTGATCCCCTGCTGATTTTGTATGTTTGCCCACTGACAAAGAAATGATCAGTCTATAACATTAATGGTAGGTTTATTTGAACAGTGAGAGACAGAATAACAACAAAAAAATGCAGAAAAACGCATGTCAAAAATGTTATCAATTGATTTGCATTTTAATGAGGGAAATAAGTATTTGACCCCCTCTCAATCAGAAAGATTTCTGGCTCCCAGGTGTCTTTTATACAGGTAACGAGCTGAGATTAGGAACACACTCTTAAAGGGAGTGCACCTAATCTCAGTTTGTTACCTGTATAAAAGACACCTGTCCAAAGAATCAATCAATCAATCAGATTCCAAACTCTCCACCATGGCCAAGACCAAAGAGCTCTCCAAGGATGTCAGGGACAAGATTGTAGACCTACACAAGGCTGGAATGGGCTACAAGACCGTCGCCAAGCAGCTTGGTGAGAAGATGACAACAGTTGGTGCGATTATTCGCAAATGGAAGAAACACAAAATAACTGTCAATCTCCCTCGGCCTGGGGCTCCATGCAAGAACTCACCTCGTGGAGTTGCAATGATCATTAGAACGGTGAGGAATCAGCCCATAACTACACAGGAGGATCTTGTCAATGAGCTCAAGGCAGCTGGGACCATAGTCACCAAGAAAACAATTGGTAACACACTACGCCGTGAAGGACTGAAATCCTGAGCGCCCGCAAGGTCCCCCTGCTCAAGAAAGCACATATACATGCCCGTCTGAAGTTTGCCAATGAATATCTGAATGATTCAGAGGAGAACTGGGTAAAAGTGTTGTGGTCAGATGAGACCAAAATGGAGATCTTTGGCATCAACTCAACTCGCCGTGTTTGGAGGAGGAGGAATGCTACCTATGACCCCAAAAACACCATCCCAACCGTCACACATGGAGGTGGAAACATTATGCTTTGGGGGTGTTTTTCTGCTAAGGGGACAGGACAATTTCACTGCATCAAAGGGACGATGGACGGGGCCATGTACCGTCAAATCTTGGGTGAGAACCTCCTTCCCTCAGCCAGGGCATTGAAAATGGGTCGTGGATGGGTATTCCAGTATGACAATGACCCAAAACACACGGCCAAGACAATAAAGGAGTGGCTCAAGAAGAAGCACATTAAGGTCCTGGAGTGGCCTAGCCAGTCTCCAGACCTTAATCCCATAGAAAATCTGTGGAGGGAGCTGAAGGTTCGAGTTGCCAAACGTCAGCCTCGAAACCTTAATGACTTGGAGAAGATCTGCAAAGAGGAGTGGGACAAAATCCCTCCTGAGATGTGTGCAAACTTGGTGGCCAACTACAAGAAATGTCTGACCTCTGTGATTGCCAACAAGGGTTTTGCCACCAAGTACTAAGTCATGTTTTGCAGAGGGGTCAAATACTTATTTCCCTCATTAAAATGCTAATCAATTTATAACATTTTTGACATGCATTCTTCTGGATTTTGTTGTTGTTATTCTGTCTCTCACTGTTCAAATAAACCTACCATTAAAATTATAGACTGATAATTTCTTTGTCAGTGGGCAAACGTACAAAATCAGCAGGGGATCAAATACTTTTTTCCCTCACTGTACTGTCAATCTGAGGAAGGTTCACCTGTGCAACTAGAGGGAAAACTACTGTAGATCACCTCAAATCAAATCAAATGTTATTGGTAACATGAGCCTAGTACAACAGGTGTACACTCTTCAGTGAAAGGCTTATTTACAAGCCCCTTCACAACAGTGCAGATTTATAAAGTAAGACAAATATTTGCTAAATATAAAAGTAAATAGTAACACAATAAAAACTAATGAGGCTATATACAAGGAGTACCAGTACCGAGTCAATGTGCAGGGGTACGAGGTAGTTGATACAGTATGTACATGTGGGTAGGGGTAAACGTGACTACGCAATCAGGATATATAATTAAAAGAGTAGCAGCCACGTATGTGAAGTGTGAAAGTGTGTGTGTGTGTGACGTCAATATGCATGTGTGTTTTGTGTACAGATGCATATCTGTATTCCCAGTCATGTGAAATCCATAGATTAGAGCCTAATTAATGTATTTCAATTGACTGATTTCCTTATATGAACTGTAACTCAGTAAAATCTTAGAAATTGTTGCATGTTGCGTTTATATTTTTGTTCAGTATAAATTGTCCGGGTAGCCATTTGATTCACTGTTCTGCAGTCTTATGGCTTGGGAGTCGAAGCTGTTCAGGTGCCTTTTGGTTACAGAGTTGGTGCTCCGTGCGGTAGCAGAGAGAACAGTCTATGACTTGGGTGGCTGGAGTCTTTGACGATATTTAGGGCCTTCTTCTGACACCGCCTGGTATAGAGGTCCTGGATGGCAGGGAGTTCGGCCCTAGATATTGTACTGGGCCCTACTCAATACCTTCTGTTACGCCTTGTGGTCGGACGCCAAGCAGTTGCCATACCAAACGGTGATCCTGCCAGTCAAGATGCTCTCAATGGTGCAGCTGTAGAACTTTTTGAGGATCTGAGGGGTCATGCCAAATCTTTTCAGCCTCCTAAGGGGGAAGAGGCATTGTCGTGCCCTCTTCACAACTGTGTTGGTGTGTTTGGACCATGATAGGTCCTTAGTGATGTGGACACCGATGAACTTGAAGCTCTCGACCCGCTCTACTACAGCCCTGTCGATGCGAATGGGGGCGTGTTCGGCCCTCCGTTTCCTGTAGTCCACGATAAGCTCCTTTGTCTTGCACATGTTGAGGGAGAGATTGTTGTCCTGGCACCACACTGCCAGGTCTCCGACCTCCTCCCTATATGCTGTCTCATCGTCATCGGTGATCAGGCCTACCACAGCCGTGTCGTCTGCAAACTTAATGATGGTGTTGGAGTCTTGCGCAGCCACACAGTCATGGGTGAATAGCGAGTACAGGATGGGACTAAGCACGCGCCCCTAAGGGGCTCCTGTGTAAGGGTCTGCATGGCAGATGTGTTGTTGCCTACCATCACCACCTGGGGTTTGCCCATCAGGAAGTCCAGGAACCAGTTGCAGAGGGAGGTGTTCAGTCCCATGGACCTTAGCTTAGAGATAAGCTACGAGGGCACTATGGTGTTGAACGCTGAGCTGTAGTCAATCAACAGCATTATCACGTAGGTGTTCCTTTTGTCCAAGTGTGAAAGGGCAGTGTGAAGTGCAATAGAGATTGCGTCACCTGGATCTGGTTTGCGGCAGTATGCGAATTGGAGTGGGTCCAGGGTGTCTGAGATGATGGTGTTGATGTGAGCCATGCCCAGCCTTTCAAAGCATTTCATGGCTACAGATGTGAGTGCTATGGGACAGTAGTCATTTAGACAGGTTACATTCTTGGGCACAGGGGCTATGGTGGTCTGCTTGAAACATGTAGGTATTACAGACTGGGTCAGGGAGAGGTTGAAAATGTCAGTGAAGACACTTGCCTGCTGCTCAGCGCATGCTCTGAGTATGCATCCTGGTAATCCCTCTGGCCCTGTGGCCTTGTGAATGTTTAAAGGTCTTACTCACATTGGCTATGGAGAGCGTGATCACACAGTCGTCCGGAACAGCTGGTGCTATCACGCATGGTTCAGTGTTGCATGCCTCGAAGCGAGCATTGATGGCATTTAGCTCATCTGGTAGGCTTGTGTCTTGTGGCTGGGTTTCCCTTTGTATTCCGTGATAGTTTGCAAGCCTTGCCACATTTGACGAGCGTCAGAGCCAGTGGGATTAGTAGGATTCGATCTTAGTCCTGTATTGACGCTTTGACTGTTTGATGGGTCGTCAGAGGGCGTAGCATGATTTATTATAAGCATCCGTTAGTGTCCCGCTCCTTGAAAGCGGCAGCTCTAGCCTTTAGCTCAGTGCGGTTGTTGCCTGTAGTCCATGGCTTCTGGTTGTGATATGTACGTAAGGTCACTGTGGGGATGACGTCATCGATGCACTTATTAATGAACCCGGTGACTGATGTGGGAAACTCATTTTAAACTAAATGTATTTGAGTGTTTACCAGCATTTGTAACTTGAGTCTGATAATTATCTGTACAAAACAGTTCATCTGATAATACTTGTGGAATATAAAAATACTTGCTTGAAATATGTTTTCCAGTTTCTTGAAATACTTTGCAAATGCAACTTATTTCTATGTGAAAACGGAAATGGTCTATTCATTCCTTTTAGTAGATGCTCTTATCCAGAGCAACTTACAGTAGTGAGTGCATACATTTTCATACTTTTTCATAATAGTCCCCTGTGGGAATCAAACCCACAACCTTAGCTTTGCAAGCACCATGCTCTGAGCTACATCTTCACATCACAGCATCCCAAACCACTTGATGTCTCAGTGTAATCAATTACTGTATTGTGCATTGTTTTTCATCATGGTGATCGAATGTCTACAGGTACAAACCTAGATGGCCAGCCTATGTACAATACAGTAATGTACATTTACATTAAGTGGTTTGTAAGGATGGTAAATTAATACTGCACAAAAAGTGGTTGTTTTCCATGTTATTTGATCAACAAAAATATTTAATTTGATGTGGATGTTTTGTGTCTTTGCACATAACTTTTGCACCTTTGATGTAAATGTTTGAGGATAGGGTTTTGTTCTTTCTGGATTCCATTAGAATGACTATCGCAGAGAAAGGGACAGGGCAACAACTCTTACAATTCCAACTATTGAATCCTGCAAGATACTGTTCTTAATTATACAACAACCTTTATGTAGGTCCGCTACTACTAGTATAGGCCCAGTGCACAATATATTTAAAATATATATATATATATATATACAGTGGGGAGAACAAGTATTTGATACACTGCCAATTTTGCAGGTTTTCCTACTTACAAAGCATGTAGCGGCCTGTAATTTTTATCATAGGTACACTTCAACTGTGAGAGACAAAATCTAAAACAAAATCCAGAAAATCACATTGTATGATTTTTAAGTAATTAATTAGCATTTTATTGCATGACATAAGTGTTTGATACATCCGAAAAGAAGAACTTAATATTTGGTACAGAAACCTTTGTTTGCAATTACAGAGATCATATGTTTCCTGTAGGTCTTGATCAGGTTTGCACACACTGCAGCCGGGATTTTGCCCCACTCCTCCATACAGACCTTCTCCAGATCCTTCAGGTTTCGGGGCTGTCGCTGGGCAATACGGACTTTCAGCTCCCTCCAAAGATTTTCTATTGGGTTCAGGTCTGGAGACTGGCTAGGCCACTCCAGGACCTTGAGATGCTTCTTACGGAGCCACTCCTTAGTTGCCCTGGATGTGTGTTTCGGGTCGTTGTCATGCTGGAAGACCCAGCCTCGACCCATCTACAATGCTCTTACTGAGGGAAGGAGGTTGTTGGCCAAGATATCGCGATACATGGGCACCATCCATCCTCCCCTCAATATGGTGCAGTCGTCCTGTCCCCTTTGCAGAAAAGCATCCACAAAGAATGATGTTTCCACCTCCATGCATCACGGTTGGGATGGTGTTCTTGGGGTTGTACTTATCCTTCTTCTTCCTCCAAACACGGCGTGTGGAGTTTAGACCAAAAAGCTCTATTTTTGTCTCATCAGACCACATGACCTTCTCCCATTCCTCCTCTGGATCATCCAGATGGTCATTGGCAAACTTCAGACGGGCCTGGACATGCGCTGGCTTGAGCAGGGGGACCTTGCGTGCGCTGCAGGATTTTAAGCCATGACGGCGTAGTGTGTTACTAATGGTTTTCTTTGAGACTGTCGTCCCAGCTCTCTTCAGGTCATTGACCAGGTCCTGCTGTGTAGTTCTGGGCTGATCCCTCACCTTCCTCATGATCATTGATGCCCCACGAGGTGAGATCTTGAAAGGAGCCCCAGACCGAGGGTGATTGACCGTCATCTTGAACTTCTTCCATTTTCTAATAATTGCACCAACAGTTGTTGCCTTCTCACCAAGCTGCTTGCCTATTGTCCTGTAGCCCATCCCAGCCTTGTGCAGGTCTACAATTTTATCCCTGATGTCCTTACACAGCTCTCTGGTCTTGGCCATTGTGGAGAGGTTGGAGTCTGTTTGATTGAGTGTGTGGACAGGTGTCTTTTATACAGGTAACGAGTTCAAACAGGTGCAGTTAATACAGGTAATGAGTGGAGAACAGGAGGGCTTCTTAAAGAAAAACTAACAGGTCTGTGAGAGCCGGAATTCTTTCTGGTTGGTAGGTGATCAAATACTTATGTCATGCAATAAAATGCAAATTAATTACTTAAAAATCATACAATGTGATTTTCTGGATTTTTGTTTTAGATTCCGTCTCTCACAGTTGAAGTGTACCTATGATAAAAATTACAGACCTCTACATGCTTTGTAAGTAGGAAAACCTGCAAAATCGTCAGTGTATCAAATACTTGTTCTCCCCACTGTATATTTGTTATAGAAAAAAAAGTTTTTATTCAGATTTTTTAGGGGGTGCTGCAGCACCCTCAGCACCCCTACTTTTCGCGGCTATGAGAACAAATCTACTGCTTCTTAGACTTGCTTTCAATCATGGTGGAAGCAGAAGTGCTGGTTGATTCTGATGGCACATTGAGCAAGCTTATCGATACTGAGTGGAAGACTGTGGCAACTAAAAAAATAGCAAAAGTTGTACATGATCATCGATTTCTTGTTGGTGTTCGATTTGTTAATAATGTATACTTGGGAGATCCATTTGAGGTCACAAAGATGATAAAGGATGCATTATGAAAGGCAGAATCAGTCAGAGTTACCAGGAGTGCTTTTGTTCTGATTTCATTCATCTCGGAAGTGCAGAAGGAGAAAGCTTTGTGGCTCCATAAGTTGTCGACATATGAAATAGTGAGCATTGATTTTTGGAGCAGGGCACTGATTAAAGGTGTGGTATCAGGAGTAATGTTGAACATAGAGGCTTCATGTCTTACAGTGCCTTGCAAAAGTATTCATCCCCCTTGGCGTTTTTCCTATTTTGTTGCATTACAATCTGTAATTTAAATTGATTTTTATTTGGATTTCATGTAATGTACATACACAAAATAGTCCAAATTGGTGAAGTGAAATGAAAAAAAGAACTTGTTTCAAAAAATAAAAAAAATAATAATAATGGAAAAGTGGTGCGTGCATATGTATTGACCCCCTTTGCTATGAAACCCCTAAAAAAGATATTTTGCAACCAATTACCTTCAGAAGTCACACAATTAGTCAAATAAAGTCCACCTGTGTGCAATCTAAGTGTCACATGATCTGTCACATGATCTCAGTATATATACACCTGTTCTGAAAGGCCCCAGAGTCTGCAACACCACTGAGCAAGGGGCACCACCAAGCAAGCGGCACCGTGAAGACCAATGAACTCTCCAAACAGGTCAGGGACAAAGTTGTGGAGAAGTACAGATCAGGGTTGTGTTATAAAAAAAATATCAGAAACTTTGAACATCCCACGTAGCACCATTAAATCCATTATAGAAAAATTGAAAGAATATGGCACCACAACAAACCTGCTAAGAGAGGGCCGCCCACCAATACTCATGGACCAGCAAGGAGGGCATTAATCAGAGAGGCAACAAAGATACCAAAGATAACCCTGAAGGAGCTGCAAAGCTCCACAGCAGAGATTGGAGAATCAGTTTATAGGACCACTTATAGGACACTCCACAGAGCTGGGCTTTACAGAAGAGTGGCCAGAAAAAATACATTGCTTAAAGAAAAAAATAAGCAAACACATTTGGTGTTCGCCAAAATGCATGTGGGAGACTCCCCAAACATATGGAAGAATGTATTCTGGTCAGATGAGACTAAAATTGAGTTTTTGGCCATCAAAGAAAACGCTATGTCTGGCGCAAACCCAACACCTCTCATCACCCTGAGAACACCATCCCCACAGTGAAGCATGGTGGTGGCAGCATCATGCTGTTGGGATGTTTTTCAACGGCAGGGACTGGGAAACTGGTCAGAATTGAAGGAATGATGGATGGCGCTAAATACAGGGAAATTCTTGAGGGAAACCTGTTTCAGTCTTCCAGAGATTTGAGACTGGGACGGAGGTTCACCTTCCACCAGGATAATGACCCTAAGCATACTGCTAAAGAAAAAAAAAAACCTTGAGTGGTTTAAGGGGAAACATTTAAATGTATTGGAATGGCCTAGTGTTACGTTCCCCAGTTTCTATGTTGTGGTTTGTGTATTTACATGTAGGTATTTCAGGAATGGGTTCCTGAAATTCCCCAACAAGCAGCTGATTGGTTAAAAAAAACATTGATGATTGGAGAGCTGACACCGCGCCCTCGTCAGGACGCAGCTGTCTCCAATTTAACAACTCCTCCTGAAGCTATATAAGCCCCAGTTGCTCAGAAAAGGCAGGAAAAAGGGGAACTAATTGCTGAGAGTTACAGCATGTTGGTTATATGCTAAGAGTTGGTATGTACTGTGTTGTTGTTGCTCTGAGAACCAATTATAATGTTTTGTGTTAGTTTGTGGCTCAGAGTTTTCTATAATGTCCTGAGTTAGTTATTTCTCAGGTTTTTGTTGTGAACCAGTTTATGCTATTTTTGTTTCATTTGTTCCCAAGGGGGGAAGGGGAAGGCACCTAGGGAGTGCTTAGGCAAGAGGCCCGCGGGCATACATTACCCGTAGAAGTTGACTGTCTATGCACACTAGGAAAGACCTGGGCGGACCATCCCTTTTATTTTGGTTAGTGCACCAGGTGGTGCTAGTTCAGTAAGTAGTGGGTAGGCAGGTAAGGTAGGAGAGGGGGCTTTGATATTTACTTTCTTTGCTTTGGTTCCGTCCAGCCCCTTTTCCCCAAACTTACCGTGCGAAGGAATAAATTCCCTGTTAACGGTATTCTCTGCCTTTTGTCATCCTTACTCACACCTACAGTCCCATACCTCTTTCACACCACGGAGAGTTGAGTTGTAGCAGGGTGTTGCGTTCCCTCTTCCGAGAGGAGTGCGTAACACCTAGTCAAAGCCCAGACCTCAATCCAATTGAGAATCTGTGGTATGACTTAAAGATTGCTGTACACCAGCGGAACCTATCCAACTTAAAGGAGCTGGAGCAGTTTTGCCTTGAAGAATGGGCAAAAATCCCAGTGGCTAGATGTGCCAAGCTTATAGAGACATACCCCAAGAGACTTGCAGTTGTAATTGCTGCAAAAGGTGGCTCTACAAAGTATAGATTTGGGAGGGGTGAATAGTTATGCACGCTCAAGTTTTCAGTTTTTTTGTCTTATTTCTTGTTTGTTTCAAAATAAACAATATTTTGCATCTTCAAAGTGGTAGGCATGTTGTGTAAATCAAATGATACAAACCCCCAAAAATCAATTTTACTTCCAGGTTTAAGGCAACAAAATAGGAAAAATGTCAAGGGGGCAGTGTTGCCAACTTAGCGACTTTGTCACTATATTTACCGAGTTTTCAGACCCCTCTAGCAACACATTTTCAAAAAAGCGACTAGTGACAAATCTAGCAACTTTTTCTGGTGTTATTGGAGACTTTCGGAGACTCTGACGTGAAAGCACGTATTGTTCTTACTCTTCTCAATGAGCAGCGGGTGCTTTGTTAACCCCGTCCCAAAGCACTCACTGGCGGCCCAGTCCTCGCATAGCAGTCCCTCCCAGCTGCAGTCAGAGCAGGAGATGTTCACCCCTCCGCGTGCAGACTGCAAATGAATCGCGCATGCAGGAAGCTGCCGTTGGCTGATCCCGCCCTTGTTTACATTCAGGTCAGGATGTAAATGTAGGGTGTTTTTGACTCACTCTTTGTCTCTCCCACGACGTTATTCCTCTATCCTACAGCTTCCATCACAATTACATGCACATTGCCAATTATGCAAATTAGGTGATGACATCATTTAGCGACTTCTAGCGACTTTTAGGACAGTGTGGGGATCTATTTTCTTATAACTAGATGTGATGCCTAGCTTAGAAAGAATACATTAATGATTAAACATAATAGGTTTGTACTGTACTGATAATAGATTGTTTAACATAACAAGCTGTGATTAATGTGGGGAACTGTTAGGGGGTAGGATGAGATAAGACTTGTGTCTCACATACACACACACAGCCTCTTTGTTAAACCGCTCAAGGACATGTGTTCTGCTACAAAGATGTCTGAGGTTGCTGACTCAAGACAAGTTGTGACGATAACAACTAATGCATGGCAACAGTGAAGCGCCAAGGGGCTGGGACCAGCCTGTGCGCCAACGATAGGCTGAGTAAGTCTAAACCACGCTCAGTCTCTACTCTGATAGGCCAGCAGGGAGCGGGAACTATCTCTGTCAGAGTATTTAAAGAAGAACTTATAACAATGGACCAGTTCTCTGAGTGCCCTGCGTGGTGTTTCAGTGGACCCGTATATACGAACATCATATTTACCATTGAAGTGATTTGCATTAATTAAAATACTAGTCTATTTTAGAAGACGTGTATTGACCTCTTTTTGTTCCAATACCAGATTTGAATTGACGCAACTTAACAATTGGTGACCACCGATGTGATCTGGTAGAGGGACTTCGCTGGGTATTGTCTGGCCCATTGGACATCTCTGTCATTGGACGGTGTGTTTCACAAAGAGTCCGGACTACTAAAAACATGTAAGCAGACACCTATTGTTATATAACTAAAGTTCTGCACATTGGCTTTATCCAAATTAATTTTGTGAAACACCTGTTTGATGTAAGTGAACTAAATTATGAATTATTATACAAATTATTATGAGTAGATAAGCACCATATTGTGACATGCAAACCTGTGGTGAATGTGATGTTAAACCTTGGTACCATAGAGTATTGTTCCACCGACACGTACCAGAGGGCTAGGTACGGCTAGGATCGGGGAAAATACTGAAATCCCCAGGGGTGGGAACTGTGGGATATAGGGAATTATTGGATTAAAAGTGTTGCGCTACTGGCAAGGATCGTAACTACGAGGGTACGGCTAGGATCAGAGGGACACTTACAATTTTAGATAGTGTTGCGCTATCGGCAAGGTCCGTAACTAGTACGGCTAGGATCGTGGGAGCACTTTAAAGTACACTATAGTGTTGCGCTTCGGCAGGGAGTTGTACTTGGGGGTACGACCCAGATCGGAGGAGCACTTTAAAGTATAGGGTGTCGTATGAATGAGAGTGCGAATGATCCCAGTGTAATAAAATAGTGAATGCGGGTTATTAAAATTAATAAACCTGTATACCTTGATAGAAAACTAATTAGGAGTTAAAGAAGTCTGTGGTTGCTTAAACCATATAAAGGTAAAAATAATGAATAACTAGTATGACTAAACTGAAACGTTTGAACTGATATAATTGAACTGTAACGTTTGATGTTTGACATAGCATAATACTGGTTTTAAATAATTATGTTGAAGCAATTTGGTTTATTATTTGATTTAATGTTTGATGTTCGACATAGCATAATACTGGTTTTAAATAATTAAGTTGAAGCTATTTGGATTATTATTTAATTTAACGTTTGATGTTTGACCCTGCAAAATACTGGTTAAATAATTAGACAGAAATAATTTGGTTTATCGTTGAAATATAAAGTAGAGAATATTTACATTTGCATTTTTGGTCATTTGGCAGACGCTCTTGTCCAGAGCGACTTGCAGGAGCAATTGGGGTTGGGTGCCTTGCTCGGGGGCACATCGGCAGATTTTTCGCTTGGTCGGCTCGGGGATTGGAACCGGCGACCTCTCGGTTGCTGGCATGGTACTCTTGGTTACTGGGCTACCTGCCGCCCCATATGAGTTTAAGGTTGTGCCGTTGTTTGATCATGTGATGGGGTTTGATGGGTGATCGGACCATGACTGGTGTGGTTATGGAAGTAATGTATAAATAGTGGAGAGCCAATAGGGGGCTCCATTGAACTATTATGTTTTGCTGGGCATTTCGGTGGCATGGAGTGTGGTCTGTGTGTATGAGTGAATTCGGCGGCTGGTATGGGTGGTGACCGGATAATACTGAGTATTTGGTTTGGTGATGTCGAATGGATGATTTCTAGCGTGTTTTGGGTTAAATAGAAAGGCTCACTTATTCAACCGAAATAGGTGCGGGGAGAGAGTTTTTGTGTTACTGAATGAGGTGAGAGTTAAACTACTGAGAATAGAGAAGTATTATGGACACTCCGTAATAAATAAACTGAACCAAACAAGACGTTAATACAGCAATAGAGGATGGTTAATGTTGTTACGTTAGTTTTTAAACCCGATAATAGAGGTAAATGCAGAACGCTGTTTGAGAGTGTGTTTTATTTTTGCTACTAGGGGATTTAGTGTTTGAGATTAAAGGGCTGGCTAGTCGGGAGTGATGACGTGGCTGGTTGTGCGACATGGAAGTGGTTGTTTGGCGTGCTTTGAAAGGATCGCGGATTGTGTGGGGTGACTGCCAATGTATGTAGAGGGTCCCTCGTTCGAACACAGGTAGGGACAGTGAGTAAAGCTTTCGCATTGGGGCTATAGACCAAGCGAAAAAGAAATGTGAAAGGTTGAATTAGATAGCTTAAGTAGAAGTATTCTAGCACGGTCCCCGCGCCTTCCCCGTTGTGTAGGAAGGAGCAAGGGGAGGGGTGAGAGATAGTTCAAATGATAGGAATATCATTAAATGTATGCTTATCAACGATAGCAAGTATTTGTTTTATTAATTAGGGCCTAATCAGAGAGAACAGTTAAATAAATTGAATAGCGAACTGAAATGGCGATAGAGCTGTGAAAATTGAGTTGAGGACAAAGGAGAATAATTTATGGCTCTGGTTAGCGGAAAAAATAGAGACAGTCAAGCGAGTTAGATTGAGCTGTAAGATTTCAAGTAGAGGTCTAAATACTTGACTGAAAGGCAGTGCTTTAATAAATTCTAATTGTTATTACTTTATTCGATAGGTTGCTTAACACCAGAGGTGTATGCAAATGGTTGGTGAATTCTAGAACGATAATTTATTTTCGTTACGGGGACCAGGGGATGCAAGTAGCTTTAGCTATTATGCTGAGGGAATAGCACCAACCTATAGTGGGTTCTAGATTTGTTAAATAAACAAACTTATATTTTAAACTAAAGTAATGCAATAGGCTACAATTATAACATTATCAGAAAAAGGCACAATTTAATGTGAAATAGTTATTACAATTATTATTAATAGTTATTACAGTTATTATCATTGATCCAGTAATGATAGAAGGATAGTAGAGGAAAGGCAAGGGATTACATCTCATTTAGGGAAAGAAGAAGAGTATGAAGATATATTAGGGAGAAAATACCATTAACTGAGGGATATAAAAAGTTTAGCTGAAAAAGACAACAGGAATAATTTACCTTACACCCTAATATAGACATTAGACCACACCAGAAGTAGAGATGGCAGGATCACCAGTAGCAATCATGAAGAGAAGGTTCCCAGAAAATAGTGAAGATATTGGTAATATCTCTAACAAATGAGAAAAAGGACCAGAAAGATAGTAACTAAATGGCCTAAGGAGGGAACATTTGATGTAACCGTGATTGTATTGGCTAAAACATGAAATATGACATTTACAGGGGGGACAGGAACAATAGAAGGGGAGACAGATTTTCCTAGGGGGTTGATCAAATAATTGATAATGGATCATATGAGATGAGATCACATGTAGCAGATTTAGGGTAATCAATTAAATAATCATTGTATACTCGAGGAATTTTGAGTGGTTTTATGGATTAGTTATGAGGAATTAGATTGATCCAAACAATTATTGATGGGTTAGGACTGGGGATATCTGTATCATGTTTTGTGTGTACTACCATCTTTAGATTACTGATGGTAATTGAAGGTTAACAAAATTATAACCAGGACAAATATATTAGCTTATCTCATTGGAATATTGCCCAGGGCTAGGGGGAGCAGTAGTGAAGTTAGGCAGTATTTAGGTCATAAAAGTGAGCTACCAAATCAAGTGGGGCCTGGCTATTTGTGGTTGTTGTTTTTCAAATTGGGTTTTTCAAATAAAAAAACAACACACCTAGTATGATGGTTATAAAGGGTTGTTATGTTAAAATTAGGCAGTATTTAAAAATAAGGGATGGCAATTGGATGATAAATTACCAATATTACCTAAGTGATTGTTTAGGTAGGTGGTAATATTGACACATGAGCAAAACATGTGTCAAAAGGGGGATGGTAGGATTAAATAATAAATATATACGAAGGAGAGGACAAAATACTTAAAAAACATTTTTTTGATACAGTCTAGAAAGAGAATCCAGTCAGAAATAGAAATTGAGCGCTGAACATGTGTGAAGATAGTTTATTAACCACACCCTTATGTCAGAGGTTTTGTGCCCCACTGGTGAACTAAAGGAGAAGGTGACTGGTGAGCATCCAGTCCCTAAAGAAAAAAAAAAAACTGGAAGCAGGCCTGTTGGGAAGGGCCCTATCAGGTTATATTGGTCACTGCCTTTGCCATTACAATAGCAGAAAGAGCAACCTGGGTCCACGTTACCCACTGCAAAAAGGTAAGAACACATGCAAGCACCACTGAACACATGCAGAGTTAGAGAGAAGAACTGAACCAATAGGGTCTGGGGATCACCTCTGTTAACGAAGATCTCCTACCCCGACCTATCATCACTGTAGTGTGTTCTCAGGGTGTGAGTATGGGGTAGTACCAAGCAGAAAGACTGAGGAGAGGAGAGGGTTGGCGGTTTTTGGGAATATGGATAACTTGAGTTACATCATAGTCTCGGTAATGGTCTTGATATGTCAAGATCCACCACCAATTGTGCTATGCCCTTACCATTGTTAAGAAGTAAAAGAGAAGAGAAGCGACCCGACATACTGACCGTCAAGGACGAGTGGCCTAAAAAATGGGAGTCAGAGAAGGGCAGACTGTCAGATTCAAAATAAGGGTTAGGGACGTAGCCAATGGGTGGGGTACATGTCAATAAGCAGTTTGGGATTATAAAATCCCATTATATTCGTGTTCGGCCCCCACGGCGGATTGTTCCTAGACTCAAGTGTTTAAACACACTTGGGGATATGAGACCGGGTGGGACTGAACATCCAGAAGGGGGGTAAAGAGAAATAAAGACATCACCAATTATCAATTGGAGATAGTAGTAATGTGACAGACTTAAGTTCGGAAGCACAGGAGAGAATTCTGAACCTTACAGCCCCTGTATCCGATGTGTGGTGGGCGTGTGCCAGTAAGGGCAGTGTAAGGCAGAGAATTCCAAAGGGGTGGCTAGATACATGCGCCCTGGTTCTACTGGTTCAGCTAGTTAGAATTAGTCACCAGGAACCAAGGATTAAACAGATGTAGGAGGAGTTTTAACAAGAAGGAGAATAGCCCTATTTAGATGGATGCGATTGGGATACCAAGGGGGGTATCGGATGGATACCGAGCTATGAAACAATTAGGGGAAGAGTTTACTACCACGTTCTTTTGGTGGGTGATAATAAACAAAATTGTGAATTGGATTAATTATATCTATTACGGCCAACAACGATTTATTGGCTGGGCTAGGGATGCAACGGAAGGGATCTTTTGAACAATTATCCGCCACCTCACTCTAATGACTTAGTAAAAAGAGGTTGGCTCTAGATCAGGCAGAAAGGGGTGGTGTCTATAGAATGGTAAGCCATTGTTGTACGTTTATCCCTAACAATACCAGTCCTGACGGGAGTATCTCTAAAGCCCTAGTTGGTTTAGATAAACTATCAGCTGAAATGAAGAGCATGGCTGGAGTGGAGGAAACCTGACTGTTCAGTATGCTGCACTGGTGGTTACTGGATTTCTGACCCTAGTAGTTGTGTTTCTAATATTAATGTGCTGTGCTGCCTGTGTAATTCCTTGTTTGAGAAAGTATGTTACAGATGTCGTGCATGCTGCTGGTATGATGCCCCTCCTAGGGGCTCAAGAAGGAGATGCAGACACTGAGATGGGGTTGACAAAGGATGACCCTTGGTTTGCTATTGGTGAGGTGGTGGAGTGACACCCTAGAGGGTGTCTAAAGGGGGCCAAAGTTTACTTCCCTGTTTATGTTTTATGATTTATTAATCAAGTTAACCATTGTGAATGTTTGTCTTTCCTTATGTGAAGGTTTGAAGTTCCTGGGTGGCTGATAGCCAACCTAGTACAAGTTAGGTGTAGATGGAAGGACTGAGGGTTTTTATTTTGTATTATCATTATTGCCTATTAATAAAAGTGTGATTCTTTTTGTTTGTATTATATTTTAATGAGTGACACCCTAGTGGGTGTCAAAAGGGGGAATCCTAAATTTCCCAGAACATTTCTTATTTTGGGTTCACACCCAGCGGGTGTGGAAAGGGGGATTGTGGGGATCTATTATCTTATAACTAGATGTGATGCCTAGCTTAGAAAGAATACATTAATGATTAAACATAATAGGTTTGTACTGTACTGATAATAGATTGTTTAACATAACAAGCTGTGATTCATGTGGGGAATTGTTAGGAGGTAGGATGAGATAAGACTTGTGTCTCACATACACACACACAGCCTCTTTGTTAAACCGCTCAAGGACATCTGTTCTGCTACAAAGATGTCTGAGGTTGCTGACTCGAGACAAGTTGTGACGATAACAACTAATGCCTGGCAACAGTGAAGCGCCAAGGGGCTGGGACCAGCCTGTGCGCCAACGATGGGCTGAGTAAGTCTAAACCACGCTCAGTCTCTACTCTGATAGGCCAGCAGGGAGCGGGAACTATCTCTGTCAGAGTATTTAAAGAAGAACTTATAACAATGGACCAGTTCTCTGAGTGCCCTGCGTGGTGTTTCAGTGGACCCGTATATACGAACATCATATTTACCATTGAAGTGTTTTGCATTAATTAAAATACTAGTCTATTTTAGAAGACGTGTATTGACCTCTTTTTGTTCCAATACCAGATTTGAATTGACGCAACTTAACAACAGCCAATAGCTACTTTCCTTACTGAGGAGTTGGCAACATTGCAAGGGGAGTGAATACTTTTGCAAAACACTGTAAGAAGAAGATTGCAGGAGTGATGGGAGCACGGCGCCTGTACTGTGTAGTGGATGGAAAGAATGAAGAAAGTCAGTTGTTTACTGGTGTTTTATGAAGAGTATCTGCCTACACATGTAATGATGGGATACGTGAGATACGCTGTAAGAGCCTTCGTAAATATACCGTTACAGTACGGATATTGCAAAAACTATGGCCATGTCTCAAGTGTGTGTCGACAGAATCAACATGTGTAGCAATTGTGGTGGAAATTACATTGCCGAATTCCTGGAGTGCCCTGCTAGGGTAAAGGAGTTTGAGGTCACAAGGATCTGAGCTGTACAACAGGTCTCCTACAGAGAGGCGCAGGAAATAGTTGAAGGAGCAAGTGGAGCTGAGGAAGCTATGGCAGGGGATGACCCGCAGCCGGTTCAGAATGTCGCTCAACAGTTGAGGGATACTGATACATTGATTGTAAAGATGGTGGATTTTGTGTTATCTGCTGGAATGACAGGTTTTTATTGTCACGTGCAGTGAAATGTGTTGTTTTATAAGCCAAAGCATTGCAGGGAACATTGAATGAAGATGTTCCCCCCTCCACGGCCCCTGAGCCTGTGTACAGATTTGATTTGGACTGTGACTTAAGGAGTGGGATGGTTTTCAGATTTATCTGTTGTAGATTATTTTACCAAAAAAAAAATACATTCCGCAATGGACATTACATTTTTCTACAGTTTACTAACCGTACAGTAGGTGGTGGAATGCACATTACATTTGCATGAACACCATTATACCAGAGAAGAAGAAGAAGAAACCAAAGAGAGGTTTAGAAGCTCTGTGAAGTAACGTTAGGACATAATCATAAGAGATTGGATTATTGTACCAGTGTTGCTAACTAGCTATTATGTTAAGGTAAGAATTAATTACGGTAAAGAGTTGTTGCTTTGTTTATCGCTGGGCATTGACATTGTATCGCCGTGTGTGTAATAATGTGTACATCTCCCGCCAATGTGACACCCCCAGGTGCGAGCCCGCTTTGAGAAGATTCTGGAGGAGGTGACACGCTACACCTCTCGCTACATGGAGGAGATGGAGTCTGTCTTTGACCAATCACAGCAGGCGGAGAGGAAGACAATCAGCAGTGATCCGCAATGGACGTCAGCAACAATGAGAGGTAGGCTACACCTGCAATCAGACTGTTACACAGCGGACTAATGGAAGTTAATGGGGACTAATGGAATGTACTGTAAAATGGGATGATGTAGATTTCCGGCCCTTTGTTATTGTCAGAGTTAGTCTAATGTAGTGAACAGGGTTACAAGCTAATGTAGGCGACTGTATAACAGTAGTGTAGGTCCAACAACGTGACCATTATTAGATACTGCTGGAGGGTAATATACTGGACCGGTCTGCCTTGTTGTTCAGTGGAGCCTCTGTCTCTGTGTGTGGATGGATGCATTCACAGACACAGCGATCAGCTTGTTGGGGGTGAACTGGGCACAGTGCTGTAGCGGTGGGACAGATGATGCGGCACCAGAGAGGGCTTCGTCCTGAGCCCTATACTACGAATCAGGTTTGAGGAGTTAGCGAGATAACTTTGGTCAACTCGGGATAACCGGTACCATGAAAGTGGCTCACCTTTTAGCAAGGTACATTTATATGGCAACAAATCCTTCAGGACTAACCTGCTCCGGGGCAGGCCAACTCAGGACTAACTCCATTTATCCTGAATGAAGTGACTGAGCCACGAAGGACCAATGAAATCAGATTCCATCCCTCTCACAAAGATTGTGTCATCATCCTATTCATTTGAGGAAGACGACTGAATAAATATTTTATTAATCAAAACTTTTTGTGTGTAATAAAATAAAATAAATACCTATCACATTAAACATTTACTAAGGACAGCATTTGCTTTCCAAACTGTATGTTTTTCACACGATTGTATTTAGAAATTTGCGAAAGGCAAACTGACAGCCACAACCAACCATAGACATATAATCCATAGATGGCAGTTCCCATTCAAGTCAAGACTGGCAGCCATTGCTAGTGTACCCATAAATTTAACCCATAACAGTCTAAGCCCTGTCTAAGCCGGGGGGTTTCAACTAAGCTACATGGAATTGTTTTAAGAAGGTCACACATCAAGGACTATTTAGCTATTTGATTTAGAATTTTAAGACCCCTTAAAAATATGGGGCCTTACTGCTATTAGTCCATACAAACACATTGAATAACATATTCACTACATATACACAACAACATATAGTCCCCCCAAAACATCAAAAGGAAATTTGTTCGGCAGCCTTTAGGGTGTTAACATGCTTAAATGTCTTACTCACGTCGGCCACGGAGAAGGAGAGGCCACAGTCCTTGGTGGTGGGCCTCGTCGGTGGCACTGTGTTATCCTCAAAACGGGCGAAGAAGGTCTTTAGCTTGTCTGGAAGCGAGACGTCGGTGTCGGCGACGTGGCTGGTTTTCCTTTTGTAGTCCGTGATTGTCTGTAGACCCTGCCACATACATCTCGTGTCTGAGCCGTTGAATTGCGACTCCACTTTGTCTCTATACTGATGTTTTGCCAGTTTAATTGCCTTGCGGAGTGAGTAGCTTCACTGTTTGTATTCTGCCATATTCCCAGTCACCTTGCAATGGTTAAATGTGGTGATTAGCGCTTTCAGTTTTGCACGAATACTGCCATCTATCCACGGTTTCTGGTTGGGGTAGGTTTTAATAATCACATCACCTATACACTTCCTGATAAACTCAGTCTCCGTTTAAGTTTATATGTCTAAATTATTTTCGCAAGCTACCGGGAACATTTCCCAGTCCGCGTGATCAAAACATTCGTGAAGCGTGGATTCTGATTGGTCAGACCAGCGTTGAATAGTCCTTAGCACGTGTACTTCCTGTTTGAGTTTCTGCCTATAGGAAGGGAGGAGCAAAATGTAACCATCCCGGAAGTTTGAATAGCAATGGTCGAGGATTTTAGCAGCCCGAGTACAACAGTCGATATGTTGATAGAACTTCGGTAGCCTAGTCCTCAAATTAGCTTTGTTAAAATCCCCAGCTACAATAAATGCAGCCTCAGGATATGTGGTTTCCAGTTTGCATAAAGTCCAGTGAAGTTCTTTGAGGACCGTTGTGGTATCGGCTTGAGGGGGGATATACACGGCCGTGACTATAACCTAAGAAAATTCTCTTGGGAGATAATACGGTCAGCATTTGATTGTGAGGTATTCTAGGTCGGGTGAACAAAAGGACTTGAGTTCCTGTATTTTACTACAATTACATCATGAAACACACACCTCCGCCCTTCTGCTTCCCGGAGAGATATTTATTTCTGTCTGCGCAATGAACTGAGAACCCATCTGGCAGGACCGATTTCGACAGAATATCCCCAGAGAGCCATGTTTCCGTGAAACAAAGTATGTTACAGGCCTTGATGTCTCTCAGGAAAGAAATCCTTGCCCTGAGCTCGTCGACTTTGTTATCCAAAGACTGAACATTAGCGAGCAGTATACTTGGAAGCGGTGGGTGGTGTGCTCGCCTCCTAAGTCGAACAAGCAGGCCGCTCCGAGTGCCTCTCCTCCACCGGCGATGTTTTGGGTCAGCCACTGGAAACAGTTCAATTGCCCTGGGGAGAGCAATCAAAGGATCTGCTTCGGGAAAGTCGTATTCCTGGTCGTAATGCTGGTGAGTTACCGCCGCTCTGATATCCAATAGTTTTTCCTGGCTGTATGTAATGATGCAAAAAACTTTCTGAGCTAATAATGTAAAAAATTATACATAAAAAAACAAAATACCGCAAAGTTTCCTAAGAGCTAGTCGTGAGGCCGCCATCTTCGTCGGCGCCAAGATATGCGGAGTGAGTAGCTTCTCTCGGGAAGTATTCAGACCCCTTGACGTTTTCCACAATTTGTTACATTACAGCTTTATTCTAAAATTGATTAAATTGTTTTTTCCCTCAACAATCTACACACAATACACTATAATGACAAAACATTTTAGCAAATGTATTCAAAATAAAAAAACGGAAATTTTACATTTACATAAGTATTCAGACCCTTTACTCAGTACTTTGTTAAAACACCTTGGTCAGCGATTACAGCCTCAATTCTTCTTGGGTACGACGCTACAAGCTTGGCACACCTGTATTTGGGGAGTTTCTTCCATTCTTCTCTGCAGATCCTCTTAAGCTCTGTCAGGTTGGATTGGGAGTGTCGCCGCACAGCTATTTTCAGGTCTCTCCAGAGATGTTCAATCGGGTTCAAGTCCAGGCTCTGGCTGGGCCACTCAAGGACATTCCGAGACTTGTCCTGAAGCTGTGTTTTATTGGCTGTTTGCTTAGGGTCGTTGTCCTTATGGAAGGTGAACCTTCGCCCCAGTCTGAAGAACTCACTTTAACATGCATTGGCCAATCTAAACCTAAGAGGAGCTGTTGTTCGATAGCTGGCCCTAGAACTCAAGATAAGCAGCTCTGTTTAAAATCGAGATGTCTGAACGACTCCCTCTCATAAAGAGGAGGCGAATCACATCGCTACAAATCTAAGGGGAGATGCTTCTCAGATAAGTAGGGCTTAGTCCAGGGGTCTCCAACAAGTAGATCGAAAGCTACCAGTAGCTACCAGTAGCCCATCTATGAGTAGCTCTCCAAACAATTCTGAAAGTACATGCAATTTTCACGTGTTCCACCACAAACTGTCATACACAAGTCTCACAAGTATCAGACACCGGAAGCTCCCAGCTACTATTTAATCAACACAACATTGACATTATCCAACCCCTGGTTATCCACTATTGGCTTGAAAAGCCAAACCTAATTCAATATCTGCCAATTAATTTCTAGAAATATTGCCCTTGTCTGTCTGTGTGGTGCACAGATTTGTCTATTACTCCATGTGTAGCCAATTGATGTGATAACCGTCGTATGATTTGACAGAAATACTTTCCCCAAAACCTTGTCAATTAAATGTTAACTGCAAGGCAGGCTTACCTGGCAGAAGTACAGTACCAGCTAAAAGATTGGACACACCTACTCATTCAAGGGTTTTTCTTTATTTCACTATTTTCTACATTGTAGAATAATAGTAAAGACATATAACTATGAAATAACACGTATGGAATCATGTAGTAACCAAAAAAGTGTTAAACAAATCAAAATATATTTTATTTTTGAGATTCTTCAAAGTAGTCACCCTTTGACTTGTTGGCTGCTTTTCCTTGTTCTTAACTGACTGGCCTAGTAAAATAAGAAAATGCAAGTCTGTTCTTCTTATTGTTGTCCTTTAGTAGTGGTTTCTTTGCAGCAATTTGACCATGAAGGCCTGATTCACGCAGTCTCCTCTGAACAGTTGATGTTGAGATGTGTCTGTTACTTGAACTCTGTGAAGCATTTATTTGGGCTGCAATCTGAGCTGCAGTTAACTCTAATGAACTTATCCTCTGCCGCAGAGGTAACTCTGGGTCTTCCATTCCTTTGGCGGTCCTCATGAGAGCCAGTTTCATCATAGTACTTGATGTTTTTTGCGACTGCACTTGAAGAAACTTTCAAAGTTCTTGAAATGTTCCAGATTGACTGACCTCCATTTGTTAAAGTTATGATGGTCTGTCATTTCTCTTTGCTTATTTGAGCTGTTCTTGCCATAATATGGACTTGGTATTTTACCAAATAGGGGTGTCTTCTGTATACCACCCTACCTTGTCACAACACAACTGATTGGCTCAAGCGCATTAAGAAGGAAAGAAATTCCACAAATTAACTTTTAACAAGGCACACCTGTTAATTGAAATGCATTCCAGGTGACTACCTCATGAAGCTGGTTGAGGGAATGTCAAGAGTGTGCAAAGCTGTCATCAAGGCAAAGGGTGGCTACTTTGAAGAATCTCAAATATAACATATTTTGATTTGTTTAACACTTTTTTGGTTACTACATGATTCCATATGTGTTATTTCATAGTTTTGATGTCTTCACTATTATTCTACAATGTAGAACATAGTACAAATAAAGAAAAACCCTGGAATGAGTAGGTGTGTCAAAACTTTTGACTGGTACTGTATATCATGAGTAAGTATATCATTTGTATCTATAATTTGTTATTTGCAAACTTTGCCATGAAATGTGCAGCAGCAGTACAGAACCAACGCTAGACCGCACATTCAATAGATGTGCAATTAAAGGGCCAAATGTGCAATTAAAGGGTAATTACACAAAAAAATCTAAATGTGTTAGTTTTCTTCCAGACCTAAACTTTTTTTCCTCTGATGTGATATACTGTAAGCATTAACATGGACTCAGAACATCCAATTTCATTGTTTCTCTATGAACAATTGTAATTCCAAGAGTGAAAAACAAAACTCTAAAACCAGGCAATGTTCCACTGAGAACATATTTTTGGAAAATATAAAACACAATTTGGGGGGGAAGAACCTATTTTATAGGGGCCCCCTTATTTTTTATTTTTTATTTTACTAGGCAAGTCAGTTAAGAACAAATTCTTATTTACAATGACGGTCTACACTGGCCAAACCCGGACGACGCTGGGCCAATTGTGTGCCGCCCTATGGGACTCCCAATCACGACCGGTTGTGATACAGCCTGGAATCAAACCAGGGGGTCTGTAGTGACGCCTCAAGCACTGAGATGCAGTGCCTTAGACCGCTGCGCCACTCTTAGACTTGTTTACTAACCGTTATTTTACCAGGTATATTGTGCTACTTTCTCTTGTAAACTAAGGACCCCGGGAAGAGTAGCAGGGGAGAGGAGATGAAAATAATATGGCTTTTTGAAAGCTACAAAAAGTTGTAGACCCCTGGCTTAGTCAGAGCTAGTCACTGCAGCTCTTTCTGCAACCTTATCACCATCCGTTGCCTCAAGCTTGTTCTTACTGGGTTTGTATCACCAGCAACTTTTCTGGGGGCGGCTGTTCAAAAGGGTGACCCTCATGAAATCCTCCATGTCCTTGTCCGGGTAATCATAAAAGTATGGCCTAACTAAGAAGACACTTCAAATGACAAGTTGCTCCGGATGGGATTTGGGGGTTATCCTCAAAGTAGCTCCAGACCTATGGAATTGGTCTTTGAGACTGACTCCGCTGGTTTCTTAACAGGGTCTTACTGCACCGCAAAGGCAAAAAAACACTGCCCAGCGGTGTCCCCGACGCCCCCGCCTAAAAACCTTGCAGAGAAGCTCCTCTCTCCCTCGTCTTATCAGAGACTGCCAGACACCAGCCCACGATGGCATCCCACGCAAAGCCTTGAGGTGTACTTCAATATGAAGGTTTCTCACATTAGAGAAAGAGCGAAAGAGAGAGAGGAGAGAAAGAGAGACCCCTATCCTGAGAACATTTGACGGGAAAGAGTGGAGAGCGGAGGAGGGCTCGATCTTAAGCAGCAGGAGGCCAGGAAAGCAGATTGGTAGTCCAACAACTCGCTACCTTTCCCCCGAGCTCCGAGAGCTGATGCAAAAACACACACACACACAAACTTCTCTGGCTTTGACAGAATACAGGTTGGGCTCTATAAAACTCTTGCTGTATGGCTGTCGCTCTAGCAGCTCTGTGCCAGACTGTCAGTGTGATGGGGGTAAAGATGCAGATAAGTTACAGACAACAGGTCCAATCCATCTCCTTCACTCAAGACTTATTCAAATTAAGGGCAACCATGGCATCCGTGACAGAGAGGGAGAAGCGTTAATCCACGTATACGGCTAAGAGAGTCTAGCTAGCTACATTTTCAGATATTATACGTTTCTAACTTTGTCAGAAAGTATTTTTATTGCAAGTGGCTGGTTCACTAGATAAAATTACTTGTATTATCTGTGTAGTAATATTATTCATAACTATTATTTGCATTGCTAGTTATAGCCTAATGTTAGCTAACTAGCTAACATTGAACCTAGTTGGTTAGCTTTAGCTACCTGCAGGTTAGTAACGTTATGAGTTGGGATTATGGTTAATTGTTTAGCTAGCTAGCTAGCTACATGTCTAAACAAAAGACAACACTATGCAAGTAACCATTTCCCTGTACCGTTTACACCTTCTGTATCCTGTGCATGTGACAAATAAACTTAGATTTTATTTGATATAGTGTGTGTTTACCAGAGACGGTAATGTGAAGAACAACATGATCTGCACCAAAGTCAAATAAGGATATAATGTTAGTCCTAGAATTCGAAAATGTTCTGGTAGAATGAACTGCTTTTATTTCCTCACACTCACAACCGTAAACTATTTTATGTAATTAGCTCACCACTAACTTGTAAATAATGATCTTGTTGTGAGTTTATTTTCCTGTAATAATTAATAGAAATTAGCTAAAGTTAAGACGTTGTCAGCTATGATATGGTCATTACTTGAACTGGCTAGCCAGCTAACTGGTTTGCTAGATTGACATATACTAAATTCATTTTTGTTGGTGTTAAAATATACCAGTTATGCTATTTTGGACCACCAGGCTGCTGATGTCATGCAGCCTGTTGTTTTTGTGTTTAAACTTTTTCATAACGACAATGACAAATTTGATGTTGGAAGACAATAGAATGTTCATGATGTCACTGCAAAAACTTCTACAGACATGTTGATAGATGTAGTATAAACCAACCTTTAGTCTTTAAATCTTTGGTTGTTCAGTACACTACCGTACTCACTCTGTTTAGCACATGGCCTCACATGTGAATCCTTAAAGAGATGGGTGGGGATAAGGCTTAAGAGGATGTGAACGATGCTGAATGGGTGTAGACAAAGAAGAGCTCTCCAGTAGGTGTACCAAATCATTCATTGGCCATTTTCTCAAAGGTGGGGTTTCAAGTTTATCAACTTGTATGATATGCCATTTTCTAGCTTTTCACACACACACACACACACACACACACACACACACACACACACACACACACACACACACACACACACACACACACACACACACACACACACACAACTTCTCTCTCTCTCTCTCTCTCTCTCTCTCTCTCTCTCTCTCTCTCTCTCTCACACACACACACACACACACACACATACACTTTCTCTCTCTCTCACACATACACACAATCACATAGTGCCTGGCAGCTGTTCACCACTCCAACTTCAGGCTTCAAACTGCCAGAGAAAGCTGATTAACATTGCCAGTAGCCCCCTCACAAACAACACAAGAGAGGGTGTGTGTTTGTGTACGAGAGAGACACCTCAGAGGAGGGGACAAAGCAAGAGCACTAGAAGTAGACAGGGACTCTTACTGCAGAAAACACACACCGGTACAGCAAGAAATAAATGTAGAGAGACAGTGATAGTTAGAGGTATACAAGAGTGAAGCGCAGAGACAGTTGAATCATCTCCCAACACAAAGGACAAAACCACTTCAACCAACAGAATTGACAACAAGTCGCAATCATCCCAATGGCAACCTTAAAGTCAACCCTTGTCGCCTAATTGAGATAACAGAAGATGTGACATGTGACATATGTGTTTGTGCGCTGTACTTATGCAGCAAGATTATTTTGTTTATGCAGAAGGCTCTGCTTGGCCATGTGGAGGACTGTTATATAATTCATATTGCAGGTGTTAAGAGCTGAAACACCCGGACGGTGAGGGACAAGCAGATTTGCTTCAGTGCCTGGGTTTGCTTGTGGAAGACCACAAGCTGGTTGACAAAACAATCAAATGTATTTTGACAGAAAGGGACAGCAAGAAAAATACTGCTAATATACAAAGGAGATTATTTTACTACTCATAACTTAGGTAATTAAATGACCTCAGAAGTTTTTGTATTATGGTGAAAGGGGTACATACACTCAATGGCCAGTTTATTAGGTACACCACCCCGTTAACGAAAATGGTTTGCTCCTAAAGACAGTAAGTCACGTGGTTGTGGCTTGCTATATAAAGCAGGCAGACTGGCATCAAGGCATTCAGTTTGGTTGAACATTGGAATGGGCAAAACGAGTGACCTAAGTGACTTTAAGTGTGTATGAGCGGCGTTGCCAGGCACGCCAGTTACAGTATCTCAGAAATGGCCGGCCTCCTGGGCTTTTCACACACGACAGTGTCTAGGGTTTACCGAGAATGGTGCGAAAAACAAAAAACATCCAGTCAGCTGCAGTCCTGTGGGCGAAAACAGCTCATTGATGAGAGAGGTCGAAGGAGAATGGCAAGAATCGTGCAAGCTAACAGGATACAAACAGGCAAGTAATGGCGCAGTACAACAGTGGTGTTCAGAACGGCATCTCGGAACGCACAACTCGTCAGTCCTTATCACCGATTGGCTATTGCGTCAGATGGCCACACTGAACAAAAATATAAATGTAACATGTAAAGTGTTGGTCCCATGTTTCATGAGCTGAAATAAAAGATCCCAGAAATGTTCCATACTCACACAAAAAGCTTATTTCTCTCAAATTTGGTGCACAAATTTGTTTACATCCCTGTTAGTGAGCATTTCTCCTCTGTCAAGATAATCCATCCATCTGACAGGTGTGGCATATCAAGAATCTGTTTAAACAGCATGATCATTACACAGGTGCACTTTGTGCTGGGGAAAATAAAAGGCCACTCTAAAATGTGCAGTTTTGTCACACAACACAATGTAATAAAGCCCTTTCGTGGGGAAAAACTCATCCTGATCGGCTGGGCTTGGCTTCCCAGTCATGTGAAATCCATAGATCAGGGCCTAATGAATTTATTTCAAATGACTGATTTCCTTCTATGAACTGTAACTCAGTAAAGTCTTTGAAATTGTTACATGTTGCGTTTATATTTTTGTGGAAAAGAAATTGCCTGGTCCGACGAATCACAGTTCCTATTGCATCATGTTGATGAGTCCATGGCCCCATCCTACCTGGTGTCAATGGTACAGCATGTTTTCCTGGCACACATTAGATCCCTTGATACCGATTGAGTAACGTTTGAACGCCACATCTTGTAGAATCCATGCCCAGAAGAATTCAGGTTGTTCGGGAGACAAAGGGGGGTCCGACACGGTACTAGATGGGTGTACCTAAAACTGGCCACTGAGTGTATATTATTTAAAGGTTGAGTAAGTTAGAATTTTGTCCACAAATGTCCCCAAAATACTATTATATGTAAAAAGTTTATGATTAGTGAATGCCTTGATGTAGTTATTTTGTTAGATACTTCTCCCTATTCTCCCGAGTGGCGCAGTGGTCTAAGGCACTGCATCTCAGCGCTTGAGACGTCACTACAGACCCCCCGGTTTGATTCCAGGCTGTATCACAACCGGCCGTGATTGGGAGTCCCATAGGGCGGCGCACAATTGGCCCAGCGTCGTCCGGGTTTTGCCGGTGTAGGCCGTCATTGTAAATAAGAATTTGTTCTTAACTGACTTGCCTAGTTAAATAAAGGTAAAATATTAGCTGAAATCTTATTTTTCAATGCCAATTTCGCTGTCACGCTAGCTGTTCGGTCCAAACCTAGCATTGAATCGTGGGAATTTGTTGTGCTATGCAGACATTGCCTCCCTCCGAGGCACGTGTTGCTTGTCAACCCCCCTGGACTTGCTAAACCAAGTGTGAGAAATTTGCTAGCAAACATTTGTCCTATGAAACTAAATAAATAGTGTTCTCTGACCCACAAAACTTTGCTAGAGTCATGATAATGTTGTTCAGTGGTGGAAAAAGTACCCAATTGTCATACTTGAGTAAAAGTAAAGATAACTTAATAGAAAATGACTCAAGTAAAAGTGAAAGTCACCCAATAAAATCCTCCTTGAGTAAAAGCCTAAATGTATTTGGTTTTAAATATACTTAAGTATCAAAAGTAAACATAATTGCTAAAATATACTAAAAATATAACTCATTTCAAATTCCTTATATTAAGCAAACCAGACGGCACCAATTTTTTGATTTATTTTTATTAACAGATAGCCAGGGGCACGCTCCAACACTCAGACATCATTTACAAACAAAGCATGTGTTTAGTGAGTCCGCCAGATCAAAGGCAGTAGGGATGACCAGGGATGTTATCTTGATGAGTGTGTGAAATAGACAAATTTCCTGTCCTGCTAAGCATTCAAAATGTAATGAGTACTTTTGGGTGTCAGGGGAAATGTATGGAGTAAAAAGTACATCATCTTCTTTAGGAATGTAGTGAAGTAAAAGTAAAAGTTGTCAAAAATATAAATAGTAAAGTAAAGTACAGATACCAAAAAAAACTACTTAAGCAGCACTTTCAAGTAGTTTTACTTAAGTACTTTATACCACTGGTGTTGTTATACAAAGCAAAGAAAGTGAACATAAAAATGTGAACTTTTCTGCAACTGTTGTTGGTAGATAATGAATCAGCTAGCTTCTGAAATAACTTACTCATTCTTTAAGACACTGAAATAATATTTTGAAAATTTCCTGTGAGTGGTTCAGATCACAGACAGACAGTAATATTCAAAAAGTACATAGACAAAGAATAGACTTACAGTAGAAAATAAAAATATGGGTACAATTCTAAACACCAAACAAAGCACAAATAAATAAGTTAATGAAATAAGAAGCCGATAATTGTCCTGTCTGTCCCATCTCCCCTCTCCCTCCCCCTATTAAGCCTATACACAATTAAGTCCTATAATATCCCATATTTTACAAGATCTCATTTATAATTATGCTTGCGTTTATGGCCAATTTAGATAGTAGGGTCTCCAATCAAAAACACATATTTTGACCAATGGGTAAAATAATATGTTAATCGTGTAGATAATCCTATAAGAAAACACATGATCCAAACCTCATGTCTCTATCATATGTTCAAAAGGTATTGGAGTTTTTACCCTTGTAGGATGGCCAAAATCAATGGAGTCCAGAAAATTTTTTTTTTATGGTAAAAAATAAGGAAAATTGCACAGCGTCGGGTCAGCTAGGCTGGATGCTGTGCGAGTATAAAGGCTATCTTACAGGATACTTTCATTTACATTTACATAATTTAGCAGACACTCTTATCCAGAGCAACTTACAAATTGGTGCATTCAACTTATGATAGCCAGTGGGACAAGCACTTTTATTTTTAATTTTTTATGGTGGGGTGGGGGAGGGGGTAGAAGGATTACTTTATACTATTCCAGGTATTCCTTAAAGAGGTAGGGTTTCAAGTGTCTCCGGAAGGTTGTCAGTGACTCCGCTGTCCTGGCGTCGTGGGAGAGCTTGTTCCACCATTGGGGTGCCAGAGCAGCGAATAGCTTTGACTGGGCTGAGCGGGAACTGTGCTTCCGTAGAGGTAGGGGAGCTAGCAGGCCAGAGGTGGATGAACGTAGTGCCCTCGTTTGGGTGTAGGGTCTGATCAGAGCCTGAAGGTAAGAAGGTGCCGTTCCCCTCACAGCTCCGTAGGCAAGCACCATGGTTTTGTAGTAGATGCGAGCCTCAACTGGAAGCCAGTGGAGTGTGCGGAGGAGCGGGGTGACATGAGAGAACTTGGGAAGGTTGAACACCAGACGGGCTGCAGCGTTCTGGATACGTTGTAGGGGTTTAATGGCACAGGCAGGGAGCCCAGCCAACAGCGAGTTGCAGTAATCCAGACGGGAGATGACAAGTGCCTGGATTAGGACCTGTGTCGCTTTCTGTGTAAGGTAGGGTCGTACTCTGCGAATGTTGTAGAGCATGAACCTGCAGGATCGGGTCACCGCTTTGATGTTAGCGGAGAACGACAGGGTGTTGTCCAGGGTCACGCCAAGGTTCTTTGCACTCTGGGAGGAGGACACAATGGAGTTGTCAAACGTGATGGCGAGATCAAGGAGCGGGCAGTCCTTCCCCGGGAGGAAGAGCAGCTCCGTCTTGCCGAGGTTCAGCTTGAGGTGGTGATCTGACATCCACATTGATATGTCTGCCAGACATACAGAGATGCGATTCGCCACCTGGTTATCAGAAGGGGGACTCATCATCCTTCTTGAATACGCAGGATATAAAACAATATAGAGGTAAGATAGATATATATTTTGAGACATTACATAGTACACTTCTTATGTTAATGTGAAATTCCTGTTCTTTTAAAAATATTTCTTACAAAAACAAGCGTATCTCTGTGAAATGTTAATGGAGCACTGAGCACAACCTTTTTATTTTCAAAGCCTTTTACATTTAATTCAGCTCGTGTCATGCTAATTTTGCTTTTTGCGACCTGCGGAAACAACTTTGAAGATGACCAAAACAACATGTAAAATCCTCAGAATTTGCAGTGAGAAAGCTGCAACGCTCGGTCAACAGAGCTCAGTGGTTATTATCGGATGTATTGGGTTATGAAATCTGACATTTTGGATAATTAAATGTTTCAGAAAGACCACACTGAATGATTCAGAACATGAATAATCATATGTATCTTGGTAAAATGTATTTTATAACATAAGGAGGTGAAATTGTATCACCAAAGCATGTTTTCACCCACTATGGACACCCAATAGATAGACACAAGTGTCCAAGGATGTAATGCCTGTTGAAACTGAGGGGGCACAGGCCCTCTGTGACGGACCTCAGTAGACTTCCTTACTCATCTCCCTTGCTCATCTTCACGTCTTCATCATCATCAGCACTAATCTTAATAAGTAAAAGCCTGAAAAGCAACACTATTCAGTCCCTTCACACTGCTGTCATTATGGAAGGCAATGAGGAAAGGCGGCCATTTTGTGCATAGAGGTCATGTGTGTAGCTTTAGCTACAGGCAGGGGCGGTGTGTTCAATAGGGCGATATGGGCGACGCACTGCCAAACGGGAAAAGGAAGGGATTTTTTTTCTAATCAATTATATCACGGCAACAGTAGTTATCAGTGTTGTAATCTAGACGTCTGATCTGCCACAGTGCCACTAAATGTCCAATCAGGCTAAAGTCGTGCTTCAAATGCCCCCCCCCCCCCCCCCCCTTTTGGGGCGATTTCAGTCAGGTTGAAAATCGCCCAGAAGTCTGTCATAGACTCCCATGTAAAATCTATTTTTTTCAAATATCAGAGCTTTCAATACAATCTCTATGGGTTTCTGAGGGCTTGCACTTACGCGCTTTCGTCATACGTAACATATAACCATGAACGTAACTAAGAAAAGAGCGGGTAGCCTCGTCAATCAATTCACTACTTCTATCAAAATGGCTAGGCTTCAGTGCAACTCGATTGTGTCTTTGAAAGAAGTTCCTTTTTGTCGGCGAACAAATGAAGATAAATTGGCAACGAAACAATTAGGACCTCCCAGACCAAATTTAATAATTCAACAGGTTTCTACTAAAGGGGGGAAGTCCTACACCCGAGGATTTTCCAAAAATTGGTACGAACGAAAAACCTGGCTAGCAGGCTGCGATGTAGCTAATGCAGTCTTCTGCTACCCCCTGCTTACTCTTTCACCCTGAAGGCGGCACGGCAGACAGCACCGCTTGGACAGCGACTGGTGTGTAACGGACATGCACCATCTTTCAGGAAAGATTAAGAAACATGAGCTGTCAAAGACTGTCTGCTTTGGGGAGAGTGAACATTCCCACTCAACTGGATGAGGGATACAGGCTAGCTGTCCGCCGCCACAACGATGAGGTTAGTGTTGATAATCACAAGTTTACTGGAGAACTGAAACTGACAAGGCTGACAAGATAGGACCCTTTTGTCCATTGTTATTGGATAGGAACAGAACTTATAACCAGCTCCTGACCTAAATAGATCTTAGCACAACATTTGACTCAACATATCATATTCCATATTCACTATAACAAATATATTTACTACGACATTAGCAAGAACCGCCACATCCTCAGCCGGCTAATCCAGTGTGTGAAGTTTTGCGGAGTGTTTGAGTTAGCTTTGCGAGGCAAAGATGAAACTGAGGGCTCCACCAACCCTGGTAAGCCAACACTTTTGAGATCAGTCAATAAATGCTTCTGGTATTGACTTATATGCTGCCCCTGTCTTCATGTTGTTGCTGGACATATCTTTTTTAAAATGTGTGTAGGTCACCTAAATCATCAGAAAAATTGCCCCCCCCTGAGAATTTTTTCAGGAGCCGCCACTGGCTACAGGTGACAGGGGTCAGCGATGTCCATTGATCGAACCACTCACACACCCTGCAGGGAGTTACACTGAGTGAGTGGGAGGAGTGTGAAGACTTTTGTATGCCGCCTAGTAGGGGTTGCTTACTGCTGAAATCTATAAATCAATTCTCGTTGGCTGCTCGCTGGTCCATTTTACAAGGTAGGAACCTCCCTATACTAACTACAATGACCTCTCATGGAGGGGGCCACTTTATGTTGACTGTGCCAGAATCCAAAGAGAACAGGTGGGAGTTATTCTCTTCACCAAAAGAGAAGGATAGAGGTTGTTGTAATTAATAAGCTTTGTTGATTTATTTAATTTGACAATTTTTATATTGAGGCAAAAGGTGTTGGTCCTTAAGTGAATGTTCTTTGAAAATGGATCACAAAGCATGGATTAAAATGCATGCAATCTGAGGCTAATAGCTCTATTGGGTTCTGAATCGTCAGGCTGAGGATACAATTGCTAATACAAAATGTATACTATAGAGCCACCACAGACCAAGCAATTGTCAGTCTCAGATCCTCTCAATGAAGTATTGACTTTTGAATCACTTTACCCATTTGCAACCATTTACCTACCACATGTAGAATTCAGGGGCTGCTGTATAGAATAGCTGTAAAGATTGATTTTGAACCAATATGTATCCTTACATTTTTAAATCATGCTAGACGCTCTACCCTCATATGTTTCAGAGAGCTTTAGAGGGAGCTTGCGAGCAAAACTCTTGACAGTTTTTACAACAATGTTGGATCACTACAAGTTGTATATATAAATCATAGCACAAACACATTTTGGAGGACTGTCAACCCTCCAAAAACATTTCCATCAGGTGAAGATATTCTGTTTGATGATGAAATCATATGCAATGTAATGTAAAACAAAATGAAAACAGCAAGTCTAATTCAAGACGGTATGAAGTCGTGGAGGGGCTTAGGAGAAGACAGCTTTACACCTGGGGGAAACGTGAAAAACTGTTGCACAATGTAAAAAGCTGACTCTTATTTTATGAGGTGGAGATCTTCTGCTTTTGACTTAGCTCCACATATATTCATGGGTATCCGTAACTTTTTTTTAAGGTGTAAGGTGTCAGGGAGAGAACAAAAGATCCGACCCAAAAAATGTGGGGAGCTGGTGCAGCATTTTAACGGCATTAGTTCTGCTCCAAAGGTTTTGTCACACCACATTGAGGGGAATAGAACCCTTATGCTGCTTTAGCACAGATCAATGAAGTGCCTTCCTAGGGACTTTTGCATTGTGTGCAACAAGGCAAAACATCAGAGGTGGCCTAGTTTTTGATGTTTCCGCTAAGCTTGTTTAGCTGATGGGGCCTATTCAGGAGGAATTTCAATTGTTGACTCCAAAAGTGATTAATTTTCACGGGAAACAATTATCACCAAAACACAGAGCAATCTCAAGGTAATGAGCAATTAAGCCAAGCTGAGATATGAAAAAGCTGTGGTTTGTACAATTAAGGTCTCCAAAAATCTGGAAATAACAATGACCCAAAGACTTCTGCACTGTGGAAGGCAGTGCAGCTTAAATATTGGTGCAATCTACTTCCACTGTTGAAAAATAATAGAAATCCACTTTCGATGCAACTAAGCTTCCGGACTGTAACTATAATATAATGTGCCAAGGACATTGTGCCACAAGGGCAAGTCCTTACTATGCCCTATGGCAATAACAGGAGGGAAAAATGCTGTGTTGCCAAAGTCCAAGCTGCAAGTTGACATTGACATTAGCATCCTCCACCAGCCAGGATATGAGTGGCAGGTCACACAGTAAAGACTGACAGGTGTCGAACAGCCTAGCAGCAACACCTCCAACCCTTACCTATACCTCTTCCACCAACAAGACATAATTTAGAGAGGAAAGAGTGGTGTGTGGCAGGCTAGTATATTCTTCTGTCCTGACCTGCATACCAGAAATGAAGTGACCAAACCCACTTTACTATTGAAGCGTAATGCTGCCGAAATTCAAATGTCAAATGCTTTTTTGTTTTCAATTTGGCAAACTTGTCACGGTTCAGACAGACGACCAGAGGACCACAATTGCGTCACACCAGAAAGTTTATTAAACTTAAGGGGAAAAGGGAAGTAGGGAGTGAATGAAGGCTCCAGGGGTAACAGGGATCCCGTCCAATGCGCTGGGTCTGTGCCCCCCCCAGTGGCAGCGATGCGTCCTATGAAGCCGGTGGTGGGTGGTCCAGAAGTCCTGGGGGGGGGAGACACAGACACAACAGGGCGGAATGAAACCAGGCAGCAGTACAGTTCAAGGGAAATCCAAAATACGTAGTAGCAAGGCAGAAGGCTGGTCAGAGTTACCGGGATTGAAGAGTAGTCAGGAGTCGTAATGGCAGAAGCAGGTCTGGATCTCCTGAGGCAGAAGAGTATCCAAAAAACAGGCAGGTCCGGGGTCACAAAACCAGGGTGAGCCAGAAGCGCGAGCAAACAGGTTCCGGGTGTGAGCTTTGCAGACGATCTGACACCGGAGAGCTGAAAGACAGGGCCTTAAATACTGGGAGAGGTAGTGGGTAATGCAGCGCAGCTGGCAGAGTAATTAGAGCAGAGCAGAGCAGGGACAGGTGGAGCTAGTTAGGCTGAGTAGAGAGAGTGGTGAGCAGAGTGGAAGAAAATTAAGGTGGTAACCCGGTGGAGTGAGAGGCCCATGACAGAACCCCCCCCCCAAGGGACGGCCCCAGAAGTCCCAAGAGCAACACCACGCCGGGCGGGAGGAGGGGAGCCGGAGGAGGGCTAGAACTCCTCCGAACGGTCCGAGTGAACGTCCTCATCCTCGGAGGAAGCCGGAGGGCCGTGGTCGGGAGATGGGACAGGTCCCGAGACAGGATCAGGCACAGGACAGGAAGCCGAGCGGGCCGGACGGTTAGGGACCCCTCTGGGGCGGCCCCTACGGATTGCAGGTTGATCAGGATGCCGTTGGTGGAAAGCGGTGATGAGAGTCCTATCCACAATCCGACTAGCTGGCACCCAGGTCCTCTCCTCAGGTCCATAGCCCTCCCAGTCAATGAGGTACTGGAGACCCCTACCCCTCCGTCTGGACCGAAGCAGGCGGCGGACGGTGTAAACCAGACCACCATCGACGAGCCGTGGAGGAGGAGGACCAGGCGCAGCAGGGACCAGCGGACTCTCATGGATGGGCTTAATCTTAGACACATGGAAAGTGGGGTGCACCCTCAGGGAATTAGGCAGTTGGAGCCGGACAGCAGTTGGGCTAATCACTCTTATGATAGGGAATGGGCCAATGAACCGAGGTGCCAGCTTCTGCGACTCCACCCTGAGTGGCAGGTTCTTCGATGACAACCACACCCTTTGACCAACATGGTAGGTGGGAGCAGGAATTCTCCGACGGTTGGCCCCGGTAGTGTAGCTGGCAACGGATCTGAGGAGTGTGGCTCGGGCTTGTGACCAGGTGCGGCGACATCGACGGGCAAAAGCAAGTGCAGATGGGCAAGTAACCTCCTCTTCCTGGCTGGCAAATAGAGGAGGCTGGTATCCATAAACACATTGGAAAGGGGACATACCGATGGCAGAGCAGGTCAGAGAATTGTGTGCGTACTCCACCCATGTCAATTGCTGCGACCAGGAGTGGGGGTTGCGTGAAGTCATGCATCGCAGTGCCTTCTCGAGCTCCTGATTAGCCCGCTCTGACTGCCCATTGGATTGGGGATGGAATCCGGAAGTCAGACTGACTGTGGCTCCCAGCAGGTGACAGAACTCCTTCCAAAAAGCGGAGGAGAATTGTGGACCACGGTCAGAAACTACATCCTTTGGCAGTCCGTGGATCCGGAAGACGTGTTCCAGGACCACCTGGGCGGTCTCCTTGGCGGTTGGGAGCTTGGGGAGGGGAATGAAGTGTGCCATCTTGCTGAAACGGTCAACGATGGTGAGAATGACGGTCATGCCACTTGAAGGGGGCAGCCCCGTGACAAAGTCAAGGGCGATGTGAGACCAGGGACGTCTGGGCACAGGCAGGGGCTGCAGCAATCCGGCTGGGGGCTGGCAGGACGACTTGTGTTGGTTGCAGATGGGGCAGGCTTGGACGAATTCCCGTACATCCTTCCTCAGAGAGGGCCACCAGAACCTCTGGGCGAGCAGGTTGTAAGTGCGGGTGGAGCCAGGGTGACAAGCTAGGCGGGAGTCATGTCCCCACTGAACGACCTGGGACCTCAGGTCTTCGGGGACAAAAAGGCGGTCAGCTGGGCAAGTGCTGGGACCTGGCTGGTTACGGAGAGCCTCCAGCACCTGTTCCTCAACAGCCCAGGTCAGAGCTGCAACGATGCAGGGACTTGGCAGAATCGACACAGGGTCCTTGGAGGGGGTGTCATCCTTCTGGAATTGACGGGAGAGGGCGTCTGGCTTGGTGTTGCGTGATCCAGGCCGGTATGACAGAGTGAAATTAAACCTGGTGAAGAACAGGGCCCAGCGGGACTGCCTGGAGTTCAACCGTTTGGCCGTGCGGATGTACTCCAAGTTCTTATGATCGGTCCAAACGAGAAATGGAATGGTGGACCCCTCCAGCCAGTGACGCCACTCCTCCAAGGCAAGCTTCACAGCCAGCAGCTCACGGTTCCCTATGTCGTAATTGCACTCAGAGGGGGACAACCGACGTGAGAAAAAGGCACAGGGATGGAGCTTCCTATCCTCCGCAGCCCACTGAGAAATCACAGCACCAACTCCCACATCCGAGGCGTCCACCTCCACAATGAATTGCCGGTCCACATCAGGCATCTGGAGGATGGGAGCGGAGGTGAACCTCACCTTGAGGGTACTGAAGGCTTTGTCGGCTGCTGGGGTCCAGGTGAAGGGTTGCTTGGTGCTGGTTAGAGCAGTGAGAGGGGCAGCAACGGTACTGTAGTTCCGGATAAACTTCCTATAGAAGTTAGCAAACCCCAGAAACTGTTGCAGCTTCTTTCTGTTCTCCGGAACTGGCCATGAAGTGACTGCTGATACTTTGGCAGGATCCATTTGGATACTTCCCTCTGCCACTATGTACCCCAGGAAGGCCACTGTCTTGACGTGAAACTCACATTTCTCTGCCTTGGCGTAGAGGGAATTCTCCAGAAGACGATGAAGGACTTGCTGGACATGGCGGGTGTGTTCAGACAGGTTTCTGGAGTAGATTAAGATGTCATCCAGGTAAACGAAGACAAACTTGTTTAACATGTCCCGCAGTACATCATTCACTAGAGCCTGGAACACAGCAGGAGCATTGGTGAGGCCAAAAGGCATAACCAGATACTCGTAGTGGCCTGTTGGTGTATTGAATGCGGTTTTCCATTCATCTCCCTCCCGGATCCGCACTAGGTGGTAAGCGTTTCTGAGATCCAACTTGGTAAAAACAGTGGCTCCCTGGAGCAACTCAAAAGCAGAGGTGAGCAGAGGCAGAGGGTAACGGTTTTTCACTGTGATGTCGTTGAGTCCCCTGTAGTCGATGCAGGGGCGAAGAGATCCGTCCTTCTTCCCCACAAAGAAGAAGCCAGCACCAGCAGGAGATGAAGATGAACGGATTAATCCTGCGGACAGAGAGCCATTGATGTAGTCCTCCATGGACCTTCTTTCAGGAGCAGACAACGAATAAAGACGACCCTTTGGAGGAGCTGTTCCAGGGAGGAGGTCGATGGCACAGTCGTACGGTCGGTGAGGGGGCAGAGATGTGGCTCTTGCTTTGTTAAACACCTCTCTGAGACCATGGTAGCATTCTGGGACATTGGAGAGGTCAGGAGCGGAGTTAGTAGGTACTGGCCGAGGGGGTAGTGCGGCAGCAAGCAGGCAGGTTCGGTGGCAGTCCTCTCCCCACTCCCTGATCACCCCGGTCACCCAGTCGAGCTGAGGGTTGTGCCGGCGGAGCCATGGGTAACCCAGGATGAGGGGTTGGCCTGGAGAGGGGAGCAGGTGAAACTGGATAGTTTCTTGATGGTTTCCGGACAGACCCATCGAGACCGGGGCCGTGACATGAGTGACCGATCCGAGTAAGTGTCCGTCCAGTGCCCGGGCAGGAATAGGAGGTGTCAAACGGAGGTTCTCCAGTCCCAGTTGGCGTGCCAGCTTGATGTCCATTATGTTGGCTTCGGCGCCAGAATCCACCAGAGCAGCCAGGGTGTGAGTTGAGTCAGAGAGGCGGAGGTGAACTTGCAGCAGGGGTTTGCGGTCGGAGGACTGGATGGTCATTGAACTCAACCGGACTCCCCCTATGCCCGGTGAGCTTCGGCCCTTTAAAGGGCAGGTTACCACACGATGTCCATCACCTCCACAATAGAGGCAGAGGTTTGAGGTGAAGCGGCGCTGGCGCTCTGCAGGAGTGAGGGAGGCTCGCCCAATCTCCATAGGCTCAGACTGATCAAGCTGACCTGGGTGAGTGGCAGTAGATGACAGGAGCCCAGTCGGATCTCTCCGAATGCCGGTAGTAGGTGGACCTTGGCGCCCCCTCTCACGACGACGGGTCTGTATCCTTCTGTCGATCCTGACAGTCAGTGCGATGGCTTCATCAAGAGTGGAAGGCAGTTCATGGGAGACCAACTCGTCCTTGATATAGTCAGCCAAACTATGGAAGAACGCGTCCACCAACGATGGTGTGTTCCAAGAACTTCGTCTAGCCAGGGTTCGGAAGTCGATGGAATGGTCTGCGACTGTACGTCTGCCTTGTCGAATACTGAACAGTTCACGAGACGCCTCTGCAGTGGGTGAATCCAGGTCAAACACCTTCAGCATCTCCTCAGCAAACAGGTCGAAGGTTGCACATGCGGGGGTTTGACGTTCGAACTCTGCTGTTCCCCAGAGTCGAGCTCGGCCCGTCAGGTGAGTGATGGCATACCCAACTTTAGCCCCCTCCGTGGCGAAGGTCCTTGGCTGCAAGGAGAACTGAAGTCGGCAGCTAGTCAGGAATGGCCGGACCTGGGTTGAATCGCCGTTGAACCGCTCGGGGTTTCCAATCTTGGGTTCCGGAGCAGCGGCTGCAATGACCGGGGCAGGTAACTCGGGGGCTGGGCTGGTGGGCAGACTGGCTGGGGTAAGGTTGGTGAGGAGTTGAATGATCATGGCGAGTTGTTGTTGCTGCTGCTGGAACTGCTGCTCATGCTCATCGGTTTCCATGTCGGGGAAAGTGTGCGCTGAGTCCATAATGGTCAGATCGTACTGTCACGGTTCAGACAGACGACCAGAGGACCACAATTGCGTCACACCAGAAAGTTTATTAAACTTAAGGGGAAAAGGGAAGTAGGGAGTGAATGAAGGCTCCAGGGGTAACAGGGATCCCGTCCAATGCGCTGGGTCTGTGCCCCCCCCAGTGGCAGCGATGCGTCCTATGAAGCCGGTGGTGGGTGGTCCAGAAGTCCTGGGGGGGGGAGACACAGACACAACAGGGCGGAATGAAACCAGGCAGCAGTACAGTTCAAGGGAAATCCAAAATACGTAGTAGCAAGGCAGAAGGCTGGTCAGAGTTACCGGGATTGAAGAGTAGTCAGGAGTCGTAATGGCAGAAGCAGGTCTGGATCTCCTGAGGCAGAAGAGTATCCAAAAAACAGGCAGGTCCGGGGTCACAAAACCAGGGTGAGCCAGAAGCGCGAGCAAACAGGTTCCGGATGTGAGCTTTGCAGACGATCTGACACCGGAGAGCTGAAAGACAGGGCCTTAAATACTGGGAGAGGTAGTGGGTAATGCAGCGCAGCTGGCAGAGTAATTAGAGCAGAGCAGAGCAGGGACAGGTGGAGCTAGTTAGGCTGAGTAGAGAGAGTGGTGAGCAGAGTGGAAGAAAATTAAGGTGGTAACCCGGTGGAGTGAGAGGCCCATGACAAAACTGTATGCATACATGAACTTGAAAATGAAAACGCAAACCAGATGTTTGGATTTGGATTTTGTCACAGATTATGCCACATAAATGGGGAAAATATGTGACCGACCGGCTCGATTCGGTCTTATGTAGCAAAATTTGAAATTGTGTTTTTTACATTGGATAAAAGTAGGGACTCAGAGCTAGAAAATGGTATATCATACACTACATTTGAGGAACAATGGGAAAGGAATTCTGCTTTGAAAGTTGATAAACTTTTAAGCTCACTTTTGAGAAAATGGCCTTCAATGTTTTGGTACACCCACTAGAGAGCTCTTCTTTGTCTACACCCATTCAGCATCGTTCACACCCTCTTAAGCTATAGCCCCGCCCATAAACTCAGAGCGTTGTCAGATTGTCCGTTCGTAAATTCAGATAGTTTTGCTCTCGGAGCGTTTAGAGTGCACACTGGACACTGGCCGATGAGTAGGGTTGATCCAAGTGTTCTGTCCTAAAAACAGCAGTCAAGCACCCAAGCTAACTGGCTAACTTGCTAGCTACTTCCAGACACAAATGAGAGAACAGCTCACTGACCATTTAACTCGCTCTAGCAGAGCTGGTTAGGCTGTTTTTATGTTATCCAGAGCATTGGTGACTGCAACTGTGCTGCTGGCAACAATTTAATTACGCCTTTTTGCTAACGTTTACTGGCACCGGCCATATTCAACGGGTGTTGAGTGCTCGTAAATTGTCAGTTATTCAGCGCTCTGGCACACTCAGACGAGAGTGCTCTGAAATCGGAGTAGATAGAATTTACCAGTTACGTCTATCACCAGTTGTCTCATTGACATTATGAACCTTCTATTGAAATGGTTACTTGCATAGTGGAGTCTTTTGTTAAGACATGTAGCTAGCTAAACAATGAACCATAATCCCAACTCATGACGTTACTACCCTTCATGAATCTGCAGGTAAATAACCAACCAGGTTCAATGTTAGCTAGCTAACATTAGGCTATAACTAGCAAAGCAAATGGCTCTGAGATACAAATAATATTACTACACAGATCATACACGTAACGTTAGCTAGCGAGCGAGCCAGCCAGCTAACGTTAGCTAGCTAGCTAACAGTACACTTTAACTTGAAATGAAAACTTTCTGACTAAATTAGAAACAAGTAATATCTGAAAATGTAGCTAGCTAGGACTAGCTTACCCATATAAATGGATGGACGCTTCTCCCTCTCTGTCATGGATGCCATGGTTGCCCTTAGTTTGAAGATGTATTCCGGAGACAGCAGTTTTCGCCATCTCCTTAGCTAACATACTCTAATTCCACTGATTTCAAAACTCGATCTCTCGGCATGTCCAGTCCACTCATTATCTCAGCCAATCATGGCTAGTGGGAAGGTTGCTGTCTTTTTCTGTGGCTAAACCAACTAGGCTCGTAATTTAACAATGTTATTCATATTTACATATGGCATACAAGTTTGTTATTGAGGCACATGAAAGTTCAGATGTTCCAGAACGCATTTCTGCCAAAAAAACTAATTGAAAAAATGTTTACTTTCAAATGGCTCTCCTGTGAAGTAGTGACGCGCGACATATGCCTAGTTTCCTGAAACGAGTCACATATATATACTGGTAACACTGAACAACAGGTGCTTTGCTATTTTCCCCTGACTTCCACATACTGTATTAGGGGGCATATAGTTGTATTTATGGTGCATTGAGTAAACACAGTGTGAGTGAATATAGCCGGATTTATAGAAGTAATTATCAAGCATTTATTTTGACATTCGTGATGTCAGACATGTGCCTACCCCAAAGCTCTGTTGTTGATGACTGGGATGAATGCAGGAGCGAATTTCAGGAGTAGGACAAGACACCCTCTTTGTGACTGATGACTGACATAAGGGCATGTACGTGATAGGCCTATCTGGCTTATATGATTATGATGGTCATAATGCTTCTTGACAGTGTCATAAGGTGTATTTTCTTAGTCAAAGTAAAGTGACACAGGATGGTCATAATGCTTTATGACAGTGTCAGTTATTTAAAATATGATGGGGAAAAAAAAGCATGTCTGTAAAGAATTCATTACAACAACAACAAAGGACTTAAGAAACAAACTTTCAAATAAAAGGAAACTTCTTGGCAGGGAAAAGCACTCTTATGTAGGTGTCATAACCAGCCATAAAATAATGCAATATATGTCACAACAGGTGTAAATATATGGGTCATGACATTGTTATGACCATATTATGACAGATTATGACAAGTTATGTCAGCTGTTATGACATTCATAACATGTTATGACGCTGGGTGTCAAGTAAAATGTTACCAAATTATTATTAAAGCATATGATCTTAGGGTGAATAAAGCGTAACCCATTACACAAGGCCATTTTCTGTCTAACATATATATTTTAGCATATCAATATAATGAAATTGCTGCCATAGCTAATGAGAAATAAATCATATGTTTATCTTCAGCAAACAGCATAACACCATTTTAAATTCATCATCATAATGGAGGAGTGATGGAGGAGTTGAGGATGGACTCAACGATTGATGCATAAAACCGGATCAGGGTTGACTGGGAGATGTTTATTTTTTTTTCAGCTCCAGCAAGTAGTACATCCACTGTTGTGCCTTCTTAGTGACTGCTGTGATTTTGTCCTCCAACTTGAGGTTGTGGGAGATCGAACTGTGGCTACTACATGAGATGTGGTTGGATCTGCTGAAAATAGTCCAATGAACTGAACACATCTCTCTTCTGGGAAACCAAGTGGAACTTGGGGGCTGTATGGCTAACACATTTCTCTGTTTGCTATAGGGTCATTTCCACAGCTGACGGCTATCTCCAGGTTTCGCGGCTGATACAGATAATTGGATGACCTTTTGAGTGTAATAAGACCTGCAACAAAGGTGAAAGCAAAGCCTGGGATGTGAAATGGAGTACACACTGAAGTAGACAAATACAAATTATCTTCGGAAAGTCCTACAGTCAGTATCCTAACAGTAATTAAAGAGAAAGCACTTGCTTGCTGTGTCACCTTGTCTTGGTTATTAATTAACTTTCCGCTGCGAAGTCAAGGCTTCCCAAGCAAGGTTCCTATTTCTTTCAGCAGAAGTCGGGAGGCGTTTGATTCTCTGTGAAGGATTTTCCAGAGGAAGAGAAGGGAAGTCTGGTCTTAGCAGGTAGGTTGATACGTCAATGAAGAGGGATTATACCCCATTGCAATTAGTACAGAATATTGTCTACTAAAGCCTAGGAACACTTTACATTTGTATAGGGATGGTTGAGGCGGAGAAAGGATCCATACAGGGAAGAGCTGAACTCACACTAATGATGAAGGCTGTCATTTATGATGCAGAGTGAACTTTGTGTTCACATTCTCTATACCTCTTTACCTTCTCAGAGCTGCATCTGTTCGACGTTTGAAGTGAAACTTGTAAAAAGTGAAGGAGCGATGTTCAAAACAATGCTGGAGCTGTTCAAAACAACTGTGTATATTTGTAAGAGGACATAGGAGATAGATGAAACATACATAAGGATTGGCTCCTAGTTCATAAAATACTGCTACGTCTGTGATATGACTTCAAAAACATAGTAACATTGCATATATATGCTAGTCATATGGATCCATCTGTATGTGTTTATGAATTTATACACCCATTTATACTGTATGTAAGTGCTCATTCGTTTGAAAATGCACCTGAATTTCAAGGGGGAAAATACAATTTCAGTATGGCATATTTTGATAAACCTATGAAAGCCATAGATGTTTCAATTCTAGGCTCATGTTAATCACCTCCAACAATGAGTTCCAACTCTCATGATTTAGTAACTATTTAACAACTTCATAACACATTCATAAATGCTTATGCACTTCTTATGAATGTGGTATGAAGTCCTAAAATAGGTACCTTTCAAGTAAAGTGTGAGCGAACTCCAAGTAAAATTAAATGGACTGAAAAAGAAAGTGTAGCTGGGAAAATGATGCCAGCAAAAACATATTGCTTACAACTTAGTACAATTTTAAAACATTCCCTGCAATTCATTGAACATTTTCTGTTTCGGGTAAGCACACTCACAACACAAGATGGCATTTAGAATTCAGACACAGTGACACACTGAAGGCACTAAGCGTCATCCATCGAATGTTGATGAAGTGTAAACAACTGATGATGAACATACTGAACAAAAACAGTTCTTTAGAGAGAGTGATAGCAGCCATTTTCATTGACAGGGAGTCAGTCTATATTATCAGGAGTTTGTATCAGTGAGTTTTAAGCCATTTTTAGCAAACTCCTAATACCACACCCACGAAGAATTAGATTTTAGAGCTGTAGTTTAGATATTCATATTATATATTTTCCTTTACAAGGAGGTTTGGGTATTTCATTGTCACGATCGTTGAGAGACGGGTCAGACCAAGGTGCAGCGTGGTATGCAAAGATGTTTTTTAAATAATAAACACAAAACAAACCAACGTAACGTGAAGCCCAAGGCTATACACAATACAAGCCTAACACAGGAACAAGATCCCACAAACATAGTAGGCAAACAGGCTACTTACAGTCAGGGAAAAAAGTATTTGATCCCCTGCTGATTTTGTACGTTTGCCCACTGACAAAGACATGATCAGTCTATAATTTTAATGGTAGGTTTATTTGAACAGTGAGAGACAGAATATCAACAAAAAAATCCAGAAAAACGCATGTAAAAAATGTTATACATTTATTTGCATTTTAATGAGGGAAATAAGTATTTGACCCTTCTGCAAAACATGACTTAGTACTTGGTGGCAAAACCCTTGTTGGCAATCACAGAGGTCAAACAGGCTACTTAAGTATGATCCCCAATCAGAGACAATGAGTGACAGCTGCCTCTGATTGGGAATCACACCCGGCCAAACATAGAAATACGGATCTAGATCCTAAACATAGACAACATCACATAGATTTCCACACCCTGACTAAACAAAGAAGAGTTCCATACGTCAGGGCGTGACATTCATCAGTCTAACAGGCCCTATTATGTTTCTTTGTCTTGTAAGGACTATGCATTGTTGTTAATAGTTAAGCTCATGGTTTTACAAGGGCAGAGTGGACTTCTTCACCTCTGTGTTTCAGTACATCCCCACTCCCTTGTGTACCAGTCTAATTGTTTCTCTCCCCGCATATTGAAAGTGCACTCTGGGTAATTCGATGCACCTAGTACAGGACCTTTTCAAATGAGAAGGGAAAACATTAGCACCATTCCAAGACACTGCTCTGCACTCTGTTTCTTTTATGAATATTTGTGTATAGGCTGTATAGTATATGGTGTATATGTATAGTTGTTTTGGAGAGTGTGACAAAGATATGTAGGCTAACTGTAGATCCTCACTCTCTTCCTGTGTGTTTCTCAGATGCTTGTTGCCATAGCTCAAGCAAACAAACAACGACAGAACACAATATTACTTTTTCAACACTGTTCATATTGTTCTCAGAGGATGCTGCTCCCGACTGCTACTCTGCCAGCTGACTTCTCCCTGTATCTTTGATCACTTTTCTTTCATATTTCGTGAGTCAGGGACCAGCGCGAAATGGCTATATGGCATGATATATGGTATTCTCGGAAGCGTATGAAAAATAAATTAGATTTCCCTACACCAATTTCTGATTCCTCAACCACCCACCTCTCCCTCCCCCTCCTCCCGCCCTTGCCAAGTAGACTGGAAAGCTCAGTGAAAAGAAATTATATGAGGGGTCCTGTCAACGAAAAGATAACAGAACACACACTAAGTTAATGAGAGAGTTAACATACAGTGCCTTGCAAAAGTATTCATCCCCCTTGGCATTTTTCCTATTTTGTTGATTTACAACCTATACTTTAAATGGATTTTTATTTGGATTTCATGTAATGGACATACACAAAACAGTCCAAATTGGTGAAGTGGAATGAAAAAAATTACTTGTTTCAAAAAATTCAAAAAAATGGAAAAGTGGTGCGTGCATATGTATTCACCCCCTTTGCTATGAAGCCCCTAAATAAGATCTGGTGCAACCAATTACCTTCAGAAGTCACATAATTAGTTAAATAAAGTCCACCTGTGTGTAATCTAAGTGTCACATGATCTCAGTACATATACACCTGTTCTGAAAGGCCCCAGAGTCTGCAACACCACTAAGCAAGGGGCACCACCAAGCAAGCGGCACCATGAAGACCAAGGAGCTTTCCAAACAGGTCAGGGACAAAGTTGTGGAGATGTACATATCAGGGTTGGGTTATAAAAAAATATCCGAAACTTTGAACATCCCACGGAGCACCATTAAATCCATTATTAATAAATGGAAAGAATATGGCACCACAACAAACCTGCCAAGAGAGGGCCGCCCACCAAAACTCATGGACCAGGCAAGGAGGGCATTAATCAGAGAGGCTACAAAGAGACCAAAGATAACCCTTAAAGTGGTCCATAGGACCACTTTAAGCCGTACACTCCACAGAGCTGGGCTTTATGGAAGAGTGGCCAGAAAAATTATTGAGTGAAACCTGTTTCAGTCTTACAGAGATTTGAGACTGGGACGGAGGTTCACGTTCCAGCAAGACAATGACCCTAAGCATACTGCTAAAGCAAAACTCGAGTGGTTTGAAGGGGAAGCATTTAAATGTCTTGGAATGGCCTAGTCAAAGCCCAGACCTCAATCCAATTGAGCATCTGTGGTATGACTTAAAGATTTCTGTACACCAGCGGAACCCATCCAACTTGAAGGAGCTGGAGCAGTTTTGCCTTGAAGAATGGGCAAAAATCCCAGTGGCTAGATGTGCCAAGCTCATAGAGACATACCCCAAGAGACTTGCAGCTGTAATTGCCGCAAAAGGTGGCTCTACAAAGTATTGACTTTGCCTTTGGGGGGGGGGGGGGGGGTGACTAGTTATGCACGCTCAAGTTTTCTGTTTTTTTAATCTTATTTCTTTTTTGTTTCACAATAACTAACTCACTAACTGTAAGTCACTCTGGATAAGAGCGTCTGCTAAATTACTTAAATGTAAATGTCAAATATTTTGCATCTTCAAAGTGGTAGGTATGTTGAGTAAATCAAATGATACAAACCCCAAAAAAATCAATTTTAATTCCAGGTTGTAAGGCAACAAAATAGGAAAAATGCCAAGGGGGGTGAATACTTTCGCAAGCAACTGTATGTGTGCAAAGTGCATTAATTAGGATACCGTCCCCACAGATTAGAAAAAGGATAAAAGGGGAATACATGACATTTTCCCCAGATATTAAAGATAAGTTAATGTTTTCCAACTTGTTGGGCATGATTGAGATCTAAAATGTCAAATCACATTATGTGGCGAAGCCTAGGAATCTTCATAGCGGTCAACAATCCCTCTTCCTGTTATAATCCTGGCAGTGGCTAATTCTCACTGTGCTGTCATTGTACTGAGATCTGCTTTACACATGCACACAAACACAATCCCTCAATATACAGTGCATTCGGAAAGCATTCAGACCCCTTGACTTTTTCCACATTTTGATACGTTACGGCCTAATTCTAAAAATGATTAAATTAATGTTTTTCCTCATCAATCTACACACAATACCCCATGACAAAGCAAAAACAGGTTTAATTTTTTTAATTTATTAAAAATAAAAAACAGATATACCTTAATTTATATAAGTATTCAGACCCTTTAATATGAGACTTGAAACTGAGCTCAGGTGCATCCTGTTTCCATTGATCATCCTTGAGATGTTTCTACAACTTGATTGGAGTCCACTTGTGGTAAATTCAATTGATTGGACATGATCTGGAAAGGCACACCTGTCTATATAAGGTCCCACAGTTGACAGTGCATGTCAGAGCAAAAACCAAGCCATGAGGTCGAAGGAATAGTCCGTAGAGCTCTGAGACAGGATTGTGTTGAGGCGCAGATCTAGGGAAGGGTACCAAAAAATGCATGCAGAATTGAAGGTCCCCAAGAACAGAGTGGCCTCCATCATTCTTAAATGGAAGAAGTTTGGAACCACCAAGACTCTTCCTAGAGCTGGCCGCCCAGCCAAACTGAGCAATCGGGGGAGAAGGGCCTTGTTCAGGGAAGTGACCAAGAACCCGATGGTCATTCTGACAGAGCTCCAGAGTTCCTCTGTGGAGATGGGAGAACCTTCCAGAAGGACAAACCATCTCTGCAGCACTCCACCAATCAGGCCTTAATGGTAGAGCTCCAGACGGAAGCCATTCCTCAGTAAAAGGCACATGAAAGCCCACTTGGAGTTTCCCAAAAGGCACCTAAAGACTCTCAGACCATGAGAAACAAGATTCTCTGGTCTGATGAAACCAAGATTGAACTCTTTGGCCTGAATGCCAAGCGTCATGTCTGGAGGAAACCTGGCACCATCCCTACGGTGAATCATGGTTGTGGCAGCATCATGCTGTGGGGATATTTTTCAGCGGCAAGGACTGGGAGACTAGTCAGGATTGAGGGAAAGATGAACGGAGCAAAGTACAGAGAGATCCTTGATGAAAACCTGTTTATTATGTACCTTTCATCACCAAAGCCATGTTAGCATTCAGTGCACATGTTGCTGAACAATTGAACCCTTTTCTTAGTGTCATAGATATATAGAAATTCACATCCAGTGGGGAAAAAAAAGTATTTCGTCAGCCACCAATTGTGCAAGTTCTCCCACTTAAAAAGACGAGAGAGGCCTGTAATTTTCATCATAGGTACACGTCAACTATGACAGACAAAATGAGAAAAAGAAATCCAGAAAATCACATTGTAGAATTTTTAATGAATTTATTTGCAAATTATGGTGGAAAATAAGTATTTGGTCAATAACAAAAGTTTCTCAATACTTTGTTATATACCCTTTGTTGGCAAACGTTTTCTGTAAGTCTTCACAAGGTTTTCACACACTGTTGCTGGTATTTTGGCCCATTCCTCCATCTCCTCTAGAGCAGTGATGTTGTGGGGCTGTCGCTGGGCAACACGGACTTTCAACTCCCGCCAAAGATTTTCTATGGGGTTGAGATCTGGAGACTGGCTAGGCCACTAAAGGACCTTGAAATGCTTCTTACGAAGCCACTCCTTCGTTGCCCGGGCGGTGTGTTTGGGATCATTGTCATGCTGAGTAAAAGTAAAGATAACTTAATAGAAAATGACTCAAGTAAAAGTGAAAGTCACCCAATAAAATCCTCCTTGAGTAAAAGCCTAAATGTATTTGGTTTTAAATATACTTAAGTATCAAAAGTAAACATAATTGCTAAAATATACTAAAAATATAACTCATTTCAAATTCGTTATATTAAGCAAACCAGACGGCACCAATTTTTTTATTTATTTTTATTAACAGATAGCCAGGGGCACGCTCCAACACTCAGACATCATTTACAAACAAAGCATGTTGACAATTGGGTACTTTTTCCACCACTGAACAACATTATCATGACTCTAGCAAAGTTTTGTGGGTCAGAGAACACTATTTATTTAGTTTCATAGGACAAATGTTTGCTAGCAAATTTCTCACACTTGGTTTAGCAAGTCCAGGGGGGTTGACAAGCAACACGTGCCTCGGAGGGAGGCAATGTCTGCATAGCACAACAAATTCCCACGATTCAATGCTAGGTTTGGACCGAACAGCTAGCGTGACAGCGAAATTGGCATTGAAAAATAAGATTTCAGCTAATATTTTACCTTTATTTAACTAGGCAAGTCAGTTAAGAACAAATTCTTATTTACAATGACGGCCTACACCGGCAAAACCCGGACGACGCTGGGCCAATTGTGCGCCGCCCTATGGGACTCCCAATCACGGCCGGTTGTGATACAGCCTGGAATCAAACCGGGGGGTCTGTAGTGACGTCTCAAGCGCTGAGATGCAGTGCCTTAGACCACTGCGCCACTCGGGAGAATAGCTTTGACTGGGCTGAGCGGGAACTGTGCTTGGCGGACTGAAAGACCCAGCCACGTTTCATCTTCAATGCCCTTGCTGATGGAAGGAGGTTTTCACTCAAAATCTCACGATACATGAACCCATTCATTCTTTCCTTTACACGGATTAGTCGTCCTGGTCCCTTTGCATAGAAACAGCCCCAAATCATGATGTTTCCACCCCCATACTTCACAGTAGGTATGGTGTTCTTTGGATGCAACTCAGCATTCTTTGTCCTCCAAACATGACGAGTTGAGTTTTTACCAAAAAGTTATATTTTGGTTTCATCTGACAATATGACATTCTCCCAATCCTCTTCTGGATCATCCAAATGCACTCTAGCAAACTTCAGATGGGCCTGGACATGTACTGGCTTAAGCAGGGGGACACGTCTGGCACTGCAGGATTTGAGTCCCTGGCGGCGTAGCGTGTTACTGATGGTAGGCTTTGTTACTTTGGTCCCAGCTCTCTGCAGGTCATTCACTAGGTCCCCCCGTGTGGTTCTGGGATTTTTGCTCACCGTTCTTGTGATCATTTTGACCCCACGGGGTGAGATCTTGCGTGGAGCCCCAGATCGAGGGAGATTATCATTGGTCTTGTATGTCTTCCATTTCCTAATAATTGCTCCCACAGTTGATTTCTTCAAACCAAGCTGCTTACCTATTGCAGATTCAGTCTTCCCAGCCTGGTGCAGGTCTACAATTTTGTTTCTGGTGTCCTTTGACATCTCTTTGGTCTTGGCCATAGTGGAGTTTGGAGTGTGACTGTTTGAGGTTGTGGACAGGTGTCTTTTATACTGATAACAAGTTAAAACAGGTGCCATTAATACAGGTAACGAGTGGAGGACAGAGGAGCCTCTTAAAGAAGAAGTTACAGGTCTGTGAGAGCCAGAAATATTGCTTGTTTGTAGGTGACCAAATACTTATTTTCCACCATAATTTGCAAATAAATTCATAAAAAATCCTACAATGTGATTTTCTGGATTTCTTTTTCTCAATTTGTCTGTCATAGTTGACGTGTACCTATGATGAAAATTACAGGCCTCTCTCATCTTTTTAAGTGGGAGAACTTGCACAATTGGTGGCTGACTAAATACTTTTTTTCCCCACTGTACAATAATCAGTTTATAAGCATTGACTGTAGTACCTGTGGTATCATGTGGTGAAACGATTGCTGTGCAAGCTATTGGGCAACAGCTTTCTTCCCGGGCCCATATTGACAACGAGTCTCAGAGAAGGGATAGTGATGCAGGACCAGCTCCCCCTTGTCAATGTATTCATATTGATTGTGATCTAAAGGGCAAAACTGATCCTAAATCAGTAATCCTACTCTGAGATGCTTTGTGAATACGGGCCCTAATCTGTCAGCATGCTTTTTTCTAGGGATCTAACTCCCTCTCCACCTGAAATGCAACAACACCAAAAACATGAATAATAATTTGCCTAGTCAGTCAGTAACTTAACTAGCTAAGTAATGAAACATTCATGTAAATGTGCAAAAGCCTATTCAGGCAAATTATGCCAAAACAACACAGCTTATTTGCAGTGAAATCAAATTTTTCAGTCACCAATGCATCAATAAACAGGCAGGGTAACAATGTAGTTTGACAAAAAGTATTCAATGGTCAGTAACTAGTCTTTAAAATACAGCTAGCAAATACATACAGTGTAGGTGTTCTTTTCTAGAAACCTAATGTTAGCTTAGCTACAGTCCACTTGGCTCACTAGCTAAGGTGAACTCAGAGACTGATGGTGGAAGTTAGGTATCGTTAGCCAGCTTTCCCCTCGTTGGCCCGGTTACCGAAAGGTTGCTGCTTTGAATGCCCAAGCTGACAAGGTGAAAAACCCTTAAGCAAGGCACTTAAATCTAATTTGCTCTATGGGTGCTGTACTACTATGGCTGACCATGTAAAACAACACATTTCACTGCACCTAACCGGTGTATGTGACAATAAAATGTAATTTGTTTTAATGGCATTTTTATCAACTTTAGCAATCAGATGGATAGCTAGTAAATTAATTTATACAGCTTGCCAGTTGCTAGTAAAGTAGGATGAATACATCAGAAGCCAGCTAGAAATGCCAAGTTCATGCCCTTTACCAAAATAAATCATGTACACATAAAAGAGACAATTACCTTCAAGCAGATAATTGTGGTTTTATTCTAGTACTTCAGGCCGAGGAGTAATAGCTATTGTGCCTTCAGAAAGTATTCATACCATTCATACCCCTTGACTTATTCAACATTTTGTTGTGTTACAGCCTGAATAAAAAAATTTATTAAAAAGATTTTCTTCTCACCGATCTACACAAAATACCCCATAATTTTTAGAAATGTTTTCAAATGTATTTGGCAGTGATTAAAGCTATGAGTCTTTCTAAGTAAGTCTCTAAGAGCTTTGCACACCTGGATTGTGCAACATTTGCCCATTATTCTTTTCAAAATTCTTCAAGCTCTGTCAAATTGGTTGTTGATCATTGCTAGACAACCATTTTCAGGTCTTGCCACAGATTTTCAAGTAAATGTAACTGAAAACTCTAAGTCAGCCACTCAGTAACATTCAGTGTTTTCTTGGTAAGCAACTCCAGTGTAGATTTGGCCTTGAGTTTTAGGATACTGGTGGAAAGCAGACTGAACCAGGTTTCCCTATATGATTCTGCATGTGCTTAGCTCCATTCCGTTTCTTATTTATCCTGAAAAACTCCCTTGTCCTTAATGATTACAAGCATACCCATAATATGATGCAGCCAACACTATGCTTGAAAATATGGAGAGTGGTACTCAGTAATGTGTTGTATTGAATTAGCCCCAAACATAGCACTTTGTATTCAGTACAAAAAGTTAATTGCTTTGCCACATTTTTTGCAGTATTACTTCAGTACCTTGTTGCAAACAGGATGCATGTTTTGGAATATTTTGTATTCTGTACAGGCTTCTTTTCACTCTGTCAATTAGGTTAGTATTGTGGAGTAACTACAAAGTTGTTGATCCATACTTTTCTCCTATCACAGCCATTAAACTATGTAACTGGTTTAATTATAAAGCAACCATTGATTGGCCTCATGGTGAAATCCCTGAGAGGTTTACTTCCTCTCTGGCTACTGAGTTAGGAAGGACGCCTGTATCTTTGTAGTGACTGACTGTATTGATTCACCATCCAAAGTGTAATTAATAACTTCACCATGCACAAAGGAATGTTCAATGTCTGCTTTTTTTTAACCATCTACCAATAGGCCCCCTTCTTTTATGAGGCATTGGAAAATCTCCCTGGTCTTTGTGGTTGAATCTGTGTTTGAAATTCACTGCTCGACTGAGGCACCTTACAAATAATAGTATGTGTAGGGTACAGAGATGAGGTAGTCATTCAAAAATCATGTTAAACACTATTACTGCACACATAGTGAGTCCATGCAACTTATTATGTGACTTGTTAAGCACATTTTTACTCCTGAACTTATTTAGGCTTGCCATAACAAAGGGGTTGAATACTTATTGACTGAAGACATTTCAGCTTTTCATTTATAATTAATTTGTAAAAAAATTGAAAAACATAATTCCACTTTGACATTATGGGGTATTGTGTTTAGGCCAGTGAAAACAAATCGACATTTAATCAATTTTAAATTCAGGCTGTAACACAACAACATTTGGAAAAGGTCAAGGGGTGTGAATACTTTCTGAAGGCACTGTACTTGTTTGTAGAACTGGCTTCTTCTCCAGATGTTGTCCACAGTCAGCTCCAGAGTCTTCACCTGGTGCAACGTCACAGGCAAAATCATAGGCTATGTCATGCACTTGAGGGGGCGTTGCCTACTAGTGGATGTGCTTCACAATTTTTGTCTCTAGCAGCCCGGGATGGAAATAAATGTAGGAAGTTTTTTGGGTATTGCCATCTATTCTATTTGTATTGGAAAATGTAACCAAATGTAACTTTCAAAAAATGTCTTCCCTTTTTGGCAATCAATACTGTAACTAAATTCATCAATCTGACATCATTGTGTTTCCTTCAAGTAGCCAATCACGAAAAACGTATAATACGGTGTCCATATTAGGACACCCTCAATCTCGGTTGGACATTCTTCATTCCGTCCCAATATGGACAATGTAATATCATTCCCCATTTCCTCAGACCACTGGCCATGCATCTCCAACATCGAGCTAGTGAGCTCAGCTGCAGCTCTGAAGTACAGTGATTGGAATGGCAAGTATAGGTTAAAGAAGACCCATGCCGACACACACCAGTACAACAAACTACTGTATTTCAGAAATCGATACTGTGTCTATTTATAAACAAAGGAACCAACTGGCAACCCATCAATGCAGTAAGTGATAATTACCGCTTCCCGGGATCCATTTTTGAATTAGCCCATTTTATTTTAGCGGCATTAAAGGGGGTCTCCACTTACTCCCAGTGATAAAAGTCACAATAAAAATGGACAGCTTTACAGTGTTAATTTGGTAACTAGTGTTAAGCGCACTGTACTAGGATGATTAGCAGCTGGTAAGGGTCTTAATATGAGGGATTATGTAAATTATACCACTAACTACCAATGTTTATACAGTAATGCATAAATGACCAGGCTTTAATTGGTATTATTCAGGCTCCTTCTTACCTATATCGTGCGGTTTTCTGCCATAGGGCCCCTATTCACTCCCAAGGCCAAGCATTCACAGTCTTTGAGTTTACACCTAGAGAGAAGAAGGCAAAGAAACAATAACTGTTTATTCTCTTTCATTCTCTGCTCTGACATTGGAGTTCATTCACTCACTCACCCACATACTGTGTAGATTCAATACTGAGTCACTACTGTCAGAAGTTGGGGTATTTTAAGCAACCAGAGAAATATATATTTAACAGGTTGTAATGGGTTATCTGACTTCTCTACAATCATAAAAATACGTCATTATGACTTCCCATGCCAAAGTTTGCATGCTGGGCATAGTGTATTCAGCTCCAGTTGGGCAAAACCTCCATAGCGATCAAACAAACGTTGAATTGACTGCATTGCTATAAGAGTGATATATTGTTGAAGATTACAGCGACTAAGCAACAAATGATGTGTTGCAAACCAATTACGACACATTTTTCATCTCAGGGCAGAGCATATAATTACAAACAGTATAATTAGAAAAAGTTGATTTACTGTAAATGAGCTGTCTGAAGGAGTGTTCCTGACATTACATTACGACTTTGATAACTCAAAAGTTCGGTCCTAGTACATACCTGGTGGAGTAGAGTAAAACCACTCCAACTCAAACAAACTTGATCGAGGATCAGGTTGAAATTAAATACATATATGTTTGCATTGAGCCATCTTTACCATCCTGGGTTTCAGTGATTATGATTCATAGCAGTGAGGTTTTATCTGCTTTTCAAACAAAGACACTCCAATCCCCTTAAACCAGGGTGTAGGAGGAAGGACAGATTCGTTTGGTTATGGAAAATTATTGAAATAGCACACAGCAGGGGTATTTGCGCAGTGCCACAGTTCCCCTTATTACAGCCCCTTTCACGGAAGCTGTGTTGTACTAAAATGTAAATGCATAATACGTTGACTGTAATGAAGTCTTTTTTTGCTTGTTTGTTTGTTTGCATGTGTGTCAGCCCCTCTCTTAGGATTAAGTAGGACAGGAAGTGTGGTACAACAGGTACCAGTACATCACTGGGGCCGAGCTCCCTGCCATCCAGGACCTCTATACCAGGCGGCGTCAGAGGAAGGCTCCAGCCACCCAAGTCATAGACTTTTCTCTCTGCTACTGCACGGCAAGCGGTACTGATGCACCAACTCTGGAACCAACAGGACCCTGAACAACTTCTACCCCCAAGCCATTAGACTGCTAAATAGTTAACCAAATAGTTACCTGGACTATCTGCATTGACTCCCCTTTGCACTCTTTTGACTCATCACATACACTGTTGCTACTGCTTATTATCTATCCTGTCACCTTACCCCTACCGATATGTACATATCTACCTTAATTACCTCGTACCCCTACACATCGACTCGGTACTGCTACCCCGTGTATATAGCCGAGTTATCGTTAATCATTGTGTATTTATTATTTATGTTATCTTTCTATCATTTTATAGATGTTTCTCTCTGCATTGTTGGGAAGGGCCTGTAAAGTAAGCATTTCACTGTTAGTCTACACCTGTTGTTTACAAAGCATGTGACAAATAAAATGTGATTTGATAATGCATTATTAAGCAGTTAGGGGGGAATTCAAACCCACATGATGTGTGTGTAAATGGAACTTAATTCCCTTTTTATTCACTTTTATGTAGTTCTGACTTTGAATTTACACATGGGGCAATTCCAGTGCCAAGCAAGGTACGCATTTGGAGTGGAGATCAAATAAATGGAAGTGTAACAGAGGTGTGTCTACAGATACGCCATATTCTGACCTTGGTATGCCCCTTTCCCACAGTGAAGTATGCAATGCTGTGCCGTTATGCATAATTTTCATTGTATGGCCTTATAACTTGCAGGGATTAAATTTGGAAGTGCAAGCCAAATGGGATGACAGGGCAAAGAGTACTGCCAAATGTCACCTTTGTGCTCTTTAGAAGGTTTTATTCATATGCCCTGACTTTTCCTGTTTCATTCCATTTGTAGGCTATATGTTGAATATTATTAGCCACTATCGGTAGAGACCGTAAGTAATAACCACATATATTTAACTGACAATTTAGTGTTTGTTCCCTCTGTAAACACTGTCACGTCCTTGTATTTGTTGCCATGGGTCAAGTAATAGTGGATACTATTTAATGAAGGCCAAATACAAATTGTAGTAAAAAATAAAATCGGGTTTATTAAATCATTTTGGAGCACAAACCGTTACTTTGAACGGCGCAAGACTTGGCACTTGTCATCACACAGTTCCATGATCAGTGCAGGCAATTAGGGTATATTATATCATACTATTGTATATTATTCTCCATATTATAATTATATTGTACACTACTTCCAACGTTACCATTGATGAACTGAATGTGCCAAACCACCTTTTTTCGTTTGTGCATAAAGGCTCTATTTTTCCATTCCATTCCGTTGACCTTTCTTTCCTCTGTTACATCCGTGTAGTTGTTCCTGAGGGTCGCTAGCAAAAATTGATAATATTAGGCAAATGTTGTGCAATAATTTAGGACATGTAGCCTATTTGAATTATTATGGAACTTAGACCACACTTAGCAGTTTCAACCTGGAGTCTGGCACACGGTTCACGACGACATGACCGTTGTCATTACAGTTCCATGATTAGTGAGGATTAGGGTAGATTTATAGGACTAATTGTTCAACCGCTATTGTACACTTTTCTAGAACAATTGATTATGGCAACTTTCAGGATGAATCAAACCACTCAGTGGCGACCCGTCATTCAGTGCGGTGGGGCAGAGCCTGTTTTGCATGTTATTTTGGCATTAATACGTGTCACATATCAGTTCGCAAAAAAAAAAAAAAAAAAAAAAACATCATTTAGTTAATAAAGCCGCATACAAACATGGTCTCTTTTTTGCTTTCTTGAGTAAGGCAGCTCCAAAATGCAGGTGTTTCAGCCTAGCTCAGTGCTTTCTGTGGTGGTGGGGAAGCCAGCGGAAAATACGGAGAGTAGGTGTTGGTAATGTTCTCTAGTTGTGCCGTGATTGGCTCAGTGTTCTGTCACTCATGCGGACACTACGTCACTGCCAATTCTAAGGGTAGAGCTCGAAAATTCAAGCCCCTTGGGTGCTGCCATAGAGTTACATTAGAAGTGCCCATCCAAGAAGGCTCAAGGTCATTGGCCACAGACAAAATTACATCAAATCACGTTATATCTATAGTGGCTTTGATTGGACTGATCATGTCAACATCCTACTTTCAAAATCTTAGCTAGCAGTCATCATCATGAATCAAGTCGACAATCTACTGGCAAATCATTTTTAATCTTTGTCATATGAAGAGAAATAATGAAGATAAATTATCGATAAAACGTATCGGTGCTCATAAAAATTACACAACAAGTTGGAAATCACAAATTCAACAATGAGTGGTTTGGAAGGAATCAGTGGCTAACTGCAAGCATTGCAAAGCAATCACTAGCCTGCTATTCAGTGGAGTGGCTGTGTGGTTAAAAATCTGGGATTAAGGGTCTCTTTTCCAATTATAAAATGACAAACATTGAAAATTGGCCATGCTGTCAAGGAAGCATGATTTGTGACGTTCTCAAAACAACTGTTAACTCGGAACTGCGAAAACTTGACTTCAGTGAGTTCAAGACAACTGGAAACACGGGAAAAAACGAGCTCCGACTGGGAAAATAATTGAAATTACGGATAGACTCTTATCCGGTTGTCGTCCCCTTATGCCATAGTTTGTACATCTCAATTGTCAGTAGAAACCACATTTGTTTAAGCAAGTCAGCCATATCAGCTATGTTTTTTTAAAAGGCAGTAAATGAGGCTGAATGAACTGTTTCGCTGCAAGACAAGGCTCCGCTGATAGCCAGGTGTAGGAGTGGTAAGGTTTTGGGACTGCTGTTGGGACTGTGCTGTTGGGACAGCTTTATGTAGGCCCTAACAGTTTGTGGGCACCATTTGTCACCGTTATAGTGTAATTCATGTATTGTTTAGTGTTGTGTTATGTAGTGGCTTTGCTGGCATGCATCCCCCCCAATTATTTTTTTTTTGCCCCACCAAGATTTACATCCCAAAAGTGCCACTGAAACCACTGTATTTTTTATTTATCAATATATTTAATATGAAAGGCTCTCAAAAACTTTTTTTTATTATTATTTATAAATACTTTCCTAACCCAACCTAGCATTTGGCTTTACTCAATCTAACTCTGATATAATTAAGCAATAATGCACGAGGGGGTGTGGTATATGGCCAACATACCATGGCTAAGGGCTCTTCTTATGCACAACACAACGCGGAGTGCCTGGATACAGCCCTTAGCCGTGGTATATTGGCCATATACCACAAACCCCCGAGGTGCCTTACTGCTATTATAAACTGCTTACCAATGTAATATTTTTGGGGTCATACCCGTGGTATACGGTCTGGTATACCACAGCTGTCAGCTAATCAGCATTCAGGGCTCGAACCTACATGTTTATAATTCAGCAATAAGGCCTGAGGAGATGTGGTATATGGCCAATATACCATAGCTAAGGGCTGTTCTTAAGCACGATGCAACGCTGGATACAGCCATTAGCCGTGGTATATTAGCCTGGGTTTCCGCATAGCACTTTGTGACATCTGCTGATGTAAAAAGGGCTTTATAAATACATTTGATTTGATATAACACAAACTCCTGCGGTGCCTTATTGCTATTATAAACTGGTTACCAACATAATTAGAACAGTTCAAATATTTTTGGGGTCATACCCGTGATATACCATGGTTTTCAGCCAATCAGCATTCAGGGCTCAACCCACCCAGTTTATAATATATAATACGTTTATTTTATTACTCCCTCAGCGTAGATCCATTATCATGGTCTGCACTCTCTCTCTTTCTCTCTATCTTCTTGTAACACATTCAATCTACCTATATATCCTTGCTTTTCTCTCATCCACAGAAGAGACTCATGATCCACCTCTCTCAGTGTAGATCCACCCATCTCTGACATTTGATCCTTTCTCTCTTTCTTTCAAGAGACTCAGGATCCACCTCTTTCTCCTGTTCAGATCCATTGGTTATTCTGTCTCTCCCCCTCCATCTGTGTTAGACTCCCTCCCTCTCTCCATGTAGAGTAGAGCAGGCTGACTTGAGGATAGTCATTGGCAGCACATTCTCATTGGTGCTATAAATTCTGGGGCAGATCTTTCACTGCACTGATTACTTATCGACCAAGGGACCTGCAGAAGAAAGATCCAAGGCTCCATTCATGGAAGCCCCCTCCCAAATCACCCTTTCTGTCAATTGAGGAGTACACCACATCAGTCACTGGCTTCATCAATAAGTGTATCGATGACGTCGTCCCCACAGTGACCGTACGTACATACACCAACCAGAAATCATGGATTACAGGCAACATCCGCACTGAGCTCAAGGGCAGAGCTGCCGCCTTCAAGGAGCGGGACTCTAACCCGGATGCTTATAAGAAATCCCGCTATGCCCTCCGACGAGCCATCAAACAGGCAAAGAGTCAATACAGGACTAAGATTGAATCGTACTGCTCCGGCTCTGATGCTCGTTGGATGTGGCAGGGCTTGAAAACCATTACAGACTACAAAGGGAAGCACAGCTGCGAGCTGCCCAGTGACACAAGCCTACCATATGAGCTAAATCACTTCTATGCTCGCTTCGAGGCAAGCAACACTGAAGCATGCATGAGAGCATCAGCTGTTCTGGATGACTATGTGATCAAGCTCTCTGTAGCTGATGTGAGTAAGACTTTTAAGCAGGTCAACATTCACAAGGCTGCAGGGCCAGACGGATTACCAGAATGTGTACTCTGAGCATGCGCTGACCAACTGGCAAGTGTCTTCACTGACATTTTCAACATGTCCCTGACTGAGTCTGTAATACCAACACGTTTCAAGCAGACCACCATAGTCCCTGTGCCCAAGAACACTAAGATAACCTGCCTAAATGACTACCGACCCATAGCACTCACGTATGTAGCCATGAAGTGCTTTGAAAGGCTGGTCATGGCTCACATCAACACCATTATCCCAGAAACTGTCACGACTTCCTCCGAAGCTGCCTCCCCTCCTTCTTCGGGCAGGCTTCGGCGTTCGTCGTCCCTGGCCTTCTAGCAACTGACGCTCCATATCTCATCATTCAATTTGTCTTGTCTTGTCAATTACACACACCTGGTTCATATTCCCCTTAGTACGTGTTTAAGTGTTCCCTCTGCCCCCCTTGTCCTTGTGGGTGATTGTTCATTGTGAGGATTAGTAGCTCAGTTGAGCTCAGTATTTTGTATTGCCAGGGTATTTTCCCTGTGTGCATGTTTGTTCCAGTGCGCCTGTTTTGGGCACTGGACTGGTTACGCTGGATTACGGAATAAACTCATTATACTGTGATTTACCCTCCTGCGCCTGACTCCTTCAAATCACGCATCACAGAAACCCTAGACCCACTCCAATTTGCATACCGCACCAACAGATCCACAGATGATGCAATCTCTATTGCACTCCACACTGCCCTTTCCCACCTGGACAAGAGGAGCCCCTACATGAGAATGCTATTCATTGACTACAGCTCAGCGTTCAACACCATAGTGCCCTCAAAGGTCATCACTTAGCTAAGGACCCTGGGACTAAATACCTCCCTCTGCAACTGGATCCTGGACTTCCTGACGGGCCACCCCCAGGTGGTAAGGGTAGGTAACAACAAATCTGCCACGCTGATCCTCAACATGGGGGCCCCTCAGGTGTGCATGCTCAGTCCCCTCCTGTACTCCCTGTTCACCCATGACTGCATGGCCAGGCACAACTCCAACACCATCATTAAGTTTTCCGACGACACAACAGTGGTAGGCCTGATCACCGACAATGATGAGACAGCCTATAGGAAGGAGGTCAGAGGCCTGGCCGTGTGATGCCAGGATAACAACCTCTCCCTCAACGTGCTCAAGACAAAGGAGATGATTGTGGACTACAAGGAAAAAAAGAGGACTGAGCACGCCCCCATTCTCATCAACGGGGCTGTAGTGGAACAGGTTGAGAGCTTCAAGTTCCTTGGTGTCCACATCACCAACACACTATCATGTCCAAACACACCAATACAGTCATGAAGAGGGCACGACAAAGCCTATTGCCCTTCAGGAGACTGAAAATATTTGGCATGGGTCCTCGGATCCTCAAAAAGTTCTACAGCTTCACCATCGAGAGCATCCTGACTGGTTGCATCACCGCCTGGTATGGCAGCTGCTCGGCCTGGCAAGGCACTACAGAGGGTAGTGCGTACGGCCCAGTACATCACTGGGGCCAAGCTTCCTGCCATCCAGGACCTCTATACCAGGCGGTGTCAGAGAAAGGCCCTAAAAATTATCAAAGACACCAGCCACCCTAGTCATAGACTGTTCTCTCTGCTACCGCACGACAAGCGGTACCGGAGTGCCAAGTCTAGGTCCAAAAGGCTTCTTAACAGCTTCTACCCCCAAGCCATAAGACTCCCGAACAGCTAATCATGACTATTTGCATTCCCCCTCCACCCCACCCCACCCCACCCCACCCCAACCGCCTCTTTTACGCTGCTGCAACTCTGTTTATTATTCATGCATAGTCACTTTAACTCTACCAACATGTACATATTACCTCAATTACCTCGACTAACCGGTGCCCCCGCACATTGACTCTGCACCGGTAACCCCTGTATATAACCTCCCTACTGTTATTTTATTTTACTGCTGCTCTTTAATTATTATTATTTTTATTTTATTTTTTTAAACTGCATTGTTGGTTATGGGCTTGTAAGTAAGCATTTCACTGTAATATCTACACCTGTTGTATTCGGCGCATGTGGCAAATAACATTTTATTGATTTGATTGATTGATTTAGCACAACTTCACAACATCAACATTAAAGACAGTCAGCCCACCCAACAGACCCAACATGTGTCGCGTAAACTCTCCTTGCCTTGAATATTTAATGCCTTTAATGAAAGCTAGAATGTGAATAGTTAAAATCCCATGCTTCAACAGATTTTGTTGTTGCTGATAAAGCAGAACAATCTGGGCGCTCTCCGATTGCAATAAGAGTTCATATTTCGTCTTCGCTTCTTGGAATGTGAAGGGATATCGACTCCTGCCCAACGAGTCGATTAACGTCTCACTTTCATTAACCGCCTTAGTTAGGCTAATTCAATTTCCATTTTTAATACAATTCTATCAAAGGAACTGACACTGCAATGGAGGTCACAGCCTAGCACAACTAGTTTACAGACTCAGTGTGCAGACCATGTCAATAAAGATTATCATTGGGGTCACTGGGTCTGAGGAACATCATGCACTGTGATTTAAAAAACAAATAAACTAAATGGAAGCTGCTCAGCTAGCTGGCTCAATTCAAGGACACTGTCATAATAGTCCTCCACAACCTTGCCCAAGGTGTTCAATAACCTTTCAATGACCAGACTTTTGAGATAATATTTATTATTTTATTGAGCCAAAATGGCACAGAGGTAGGGCTTTTAGAAGACTTCATACCTTTGTAGGCTCTGTGCAAAATTATGTGCTCTTTGTCACTTCTGGGTCTGCATGGAAAATGGCCCAGGAACAAAAATAAAATTATCAAAGGCCAGTCAGCCCTTTTCCCTATTGCGGCCAAAATGTCTCTCTCTCTCTCTCACACAGTATCCAGCGGACTGACTATTGAAATGTGTGTTATTGATGCTATTGCATCCATGTTTGGTATCTATCTAAAACTTGTCCTCTGAGGAGATGCCATCTATATGGATGTATCTATGTGGTTACTTGTAGTTGTTCAGAGTGAACTCTGACGACAATGTTTGCAAGGATCTCTTTTGTCCTCTCAGCCCATCCCCTCAGTTCATCACACATAGATGTGACCACCTTCCTAAAGGATGTTGGCTGGTTCGATCTGATTGGATATCTTAGTTTTATTACCTTTGGTTTGGTATGTGGATTGGTCATGTGGTTTGGTATGTGGATTTGACTACAAACAAGTCAGATCTGGTATAAATGGAATGAAGGTCTGTTGTTCTGTATCTTATCCTGTATCCTGCCCATGTAAAAAGGTTGTATGAAAAGGCTTCTCTCCTTTAGGTTAGCCCAGAGGTCTCTGGCCTAGTGGGTATGTTTTGTGCATGCTTTGCCTTGTAACTCTAAGATAATTATGCCTAGAATAATGCCTTGTAATGCTAGTTTTGCTTTGTAACTCAAGCTTTATGCCTTGTATGTGAATCATTCATTTTACAATTATATTAAATCTATCTGACTTTGATATAGACAATTCTCATGACCATTTCTTAATCTTAGTCAGCTAAACGCATAATGCTTGATTGCACATTTACTATAATATAATATTACTATAATATTAAATGGAGTCAGATATTCAGTTTTAACAGACTTTGATCATATTAATTATATAGTCTTATCAAGGGTCTGTCACACCCTGGCTCTGGGGACTCTATATTTTGAGCCAGGGTGTGTAGTTTCTATGTGTTTGTGTTTCTATGTCGTGTTCTAGTATTGTATTTCTATGTTGGCCAGTGTGGTTCTCAATCAGAGGCAACGAGTGTCAGCTGTGGCTGGTTGTCTCTGATTGGGAACCATATTTAAACAGTCTGTTTTCCCATAGTGTTTGTGGGATCTTGTTTCCGTTTGGTTTGTTCTGTGTTTGAGTTAACCTTAGGACTGCACGTATCGTTTGTTGTTTTTGTATTATCACTAAAGATAATAAATATGTTCGTTCATCACGCTGCGCCTTGGTCTACTCTCTACGACGATCGTGACAGAAGATCCCACCATACCAGGACCAAGCAGCGTGTCCAGGAGCAGGCAGCCTGTTCATGGGAGGAAGCGCCGGGAAAGGAGCTGGAGAGGTTGGCGATGGCCCAGGTGGGCAAAGTGTGGTCCTGGGAGGACATGCTTGGGGGAAAAGGGCCATGGGCTAGGATTAAGGCCCTGGCGAGAGAGGAGCAACGGCGTCAACAGTGTCGTCGTCGGATGGACGAGAGGCAACCCCAAAAAAAATTTAGGGGGGGGCACATGGCATGGACGACGGGGCTGCTGGAGGCAGATAAGGGGCGAATTCAGAAGGCCACCAGGTTACGGGAGCCATTGGTGAGAAGAGGGAAGGAAGATGTAGAGGCGCGGCGAGAGGTACTGAGGTGTATTGCCAGTCCGGTCCGGCCCGTTCCTGATCCCCGTTTAAGGCCAGTGGTGTGTGTTCCCAGTACGGTCCGGCCTGTCCCTGCCCCTCGCACCAAGCCTACGGTGCGCGTCGCCAGCCCGGCCCGGCCTGTTCCTGCCCCTCGCACCAAGCCTACGGTGCGCGTCGCCAGCACGGCCCGGCCTGTTCCTGCTCCTCGCACCAAGCCTACGGTGCGCGTCGCCAGCCCGGCCCGGCCTGTTCCTGCCACTCGCACCAAGCCTACGGTGCGCGTCACCAGCCCGGCCCGGCCTGTTCCTGCCCCTCGCACCAAGCCTACGGTGCGCGTCGCCAGCATGACCCGGCCTGTTCCTGCTCCTCGCACCAAGCCTACGGTGTGCGTCGCCAGCCCGGCCCGGCCTGTTCCTGCCACTCGCACCAAGCCTACGGTGCGCGTCACCAGCCCGGCCCGGCCTGTTCCTGCCACTCGCACCAAGCCTACGGGGCGCGTCGCCAGCCCGGCCCGGCCTGTTCCTGCCACTCGCACCAAGCCAGGGGTGCGAGTCGTCAGCCTGGTAAGGCCCGTTCCTGCTCCACGCACCAAGCCAGGGGTGCGTATCGTCAGCCCGGTCCGGCCCGTTGCTGCTCCACGCACCAAACCAGGGGTGCGCATCGTCAGCCCGGTCCGGTTCGTTCCTGCTCCACGCACCAAGCCAGGGGTGCGTATCGTCAGCCCGGTCCGGCCCGTTGCTGCTCCACGCACCAAGCCAGGGGTGCGCATCGTCAGCCCGGTCCGGGCCGTTCCTGCTCCACGCACCAAGCCAGGGGTGCGCGTCGTCAGTCCGGCACAACCCGTGCCTGGGTCACCGGTGCCTGATCAGGTACCGGTCAGCTGCTCCACACCGGAGCTTAAGCAATCCGCTCCTTCGATGTCCAGTCCAGCTCCACCCAGCGGGGCCAGACCGGACCAGGGGCGTTACGGGGGGATTAGTGGAGGGTGGTGGCCAAGCCCGGAGCCGGAACCGCCTCCGAGGAGGAATGCCCACCCGGCCCTCCCCTGTTTGGGTTATGTTGAGGCGCGGTCGCAGTCCGCGCCTTTGGGGGGGGGGGGGTACTGTCACACCCTGGCTCTGGGGACTCTATATGTTGAGCCAGGGTGTGTAGATTCTATGTGTTTGTGTTTCTATGTCGTGTTCTAGTATTGTATTTCTATGTTGGCCAGTGTGGTTCTCAATCAGAGGCAACGAGTGTCAGCTGTGGCTTGTTGT